>NC_140608.1:23269052-24641552 GCF_057381915.1 Diplotaxodon limnothrissa | reverse complement strand
AGCTGTGCTTAAAATCTATGTGTGAATGTATGAAATATTTTAGTTTTTCACTGGCAAGAAATAATATGAAAAGACTGAAGCTCACATGGTTTGTCTTGTTTTCCCAGACATGACTTAATCCTCGTCTTTTTTAGCTGAATTTTTCTTCTTGTCCAGGACTACAATTAATCCATGTCTGGGAAACTGGGTGATAGTGTTTGTCTGACTCTTAATACTTTCCCACTTCCACAGCTTGTTTCTGTTATTGCACCCAGGTGCATTGGTTCTAATTGGTAACGATGCAACAGTCTGACTCAATGTTTCACGTAGTTTGGAACAACAATGGAGCATTATGTTAATACGGACGAGTGGGATATGTGGGGCTTTGAATACAAACAGGTCACTGTGGTACTCAGACTCTGGTTTTTTTTAAAGGGACAGTCTGATTATTAGAAAAGTATACCAGACTATTACCAGCTTATCTTTTACACACGCTCAGAATAACTCCTGAGCGTTAGTTCGCCTGCTGGTACAAACATATTGCCCGATGTAGAAGCTAGCTATCTAACCTTAGCTTATTTGCTCACCTGTGCTAATTGTGCTGGCAAAATACTATCTGAACCACAGCATGTTTGCTTGGTTGTCCTCATTTCAAGTCTGTTTTTGAATACATGGTCTGAGTTCAAATCAGTGACTAACTCATTCTAAGTTACTGTTAGCTAGTGTTCCTCATTTCCACCGATAGGAACAGACAGACTGATATTAAGGGAACTCGCTCAGGAAACATGACATGCTTTTAATTTATGCAAAAAAATTCTACCTGCATCACACAGAAATCACTCCACAGGTTGCAACTGAGAGTCAGGAAGGTCTATTATTACTAACAATGTCTGAATGATTTGTAATATAACTTAAAAACATCTAACATTTGAAAACTGTCACATTTAACTAGCTTAATAATTAATTATAGCTTTGAATGAACAATTACTTGATGTTTTACATCACTGACCCTGGCCCATAACCTGCTAATCAAACTTCTATAAAAAAAGTTCACAGTCAGAACAATTTTATTTTCATATTTTCAACAACAGTAATATAACTAACGTGTTGAACTACCCTCTGTTGTGTATGAGATAAATGCAGTAGTAGGATGCGAGGGGTGTATGCATTGGTGTCTGGGGTCTCACCTGTTGCTCTGTGATGAGCCCGGTGTGCGTGCACACGTTGTCATTGGTGTAGTGCAGAGGCAGGCTCTGACACAGCTGTCCGAGCAGCATGGCCACTTCCTTCATTGTCCGCCAGCAGCACACCAGCACCATCTGAGCCGTCACCCTATAGCCCTCACCACCTACAGCCAGCACATGCATGCAAGGTTTGGTTGTCTTATTAAGTAATGTGGCAAACTAAACCTCTGTATGCAGTCGAAACAGGAAGTCTCATACTGTGCTCAAATTCAATATTTCTGTTTGATTGTGTTACACATTAACACTATTCAGTTTCCATTATGACTGTGAAGTTGCACTTGTTGCACTTGCAGGGTCCAGACTGTGCATCGTGTAAAGTTACCACATGAAACACTTCCCTCACCAGGAGATCACAGGTACTGCACTTAAAGAGCCAAGATACCAGGGAAATGTTTACATTACCTGTGTCAAGTGATGGGGTCTGTGTGTGATCGTCCCCCTGCTGTGTCTCCAGCTCTCTTGCGCTGGTGAAGAAGTCGTTGGTGTCCCTGGGCTGAATCTCCTGCAGGATCTTCTGCAGCCCTGCTGAGGTCTCTGTCCAAAACACAAACAAGGCAAGCTGGAGTTTTTTCATCTGATTTCAGTGTCATTTTTGTGTTATGCATGTAACAGTTTCTCTATTTGTGTTCCAGGGTTCTTGTAATTTCAGCAACTGTTTTCCTGATGAATTCTACAGTGTAGACTTGTAGTTATACTGCACATAGAAGACCTGAGTCATTATCCATGGGGATAAGTCCTTCTGGAGAGGAGCTCTGGACTACAGGGGAGACCACGTCAGACATCCTGTAGCACACAGCAACCAGCTCTGACACCAGGAATCTCCACTGCTCAGTCTGACTCAAACTCCTAAACACACACACGCACATATATACACATGTAATAATCCCATGATAAGAGATCGTGGCTAATTTGAATATTGTGTAGATGCAATTCTTGTTCTTACTCTGTGTTTAGATGCTGCAGGACAGCAGTGATGCAGTGAGCTCTGCCATAGAGAGGAAAGGAAGCAGCTGCCTGCAACAGAGATGCCTCTGCCCTCGACACCTCAGACTGCAGGCAGCGCAGCAAGAACTGAACCACTGAGGACAGAAAGCAGCACAGTTCAACATACGCTATATGCACATGAAATTCTGAGGCTGGTCTGCAAACGTGGATCTCACCTGCCAGAGTGTTGAGCTCCAAAATGAGCATATCAGAAGCCTGGGCTGGTATGGAAAGAGGCTGGTAATCGAGGCCTTGCTGCTGGGCGCAGTGCAGCAAAGACTGGCTCAGGTGTTGCTGGGGGAGCAGCAGGTTGAGGAGGTGGGCAGCTGTAACGCTGTCAAAAGGTTTGGTGCTTGTACTAAGGTCCAAAGCAGCCTGAAGAATGGAGCGCATCCTCTCGGGCACCTGGAAACAAAGAGACCAGAGATCAATGTCTGCACTAAACAAAAACAAGAATTACAAAAATCTAAGAAAAAAAAGTTTTTTGTTTTTGAAGTAACAGAAACTTTTATTTAGACGCGTGTCAGAACCTCAAGTCCAACAGCTGATGGTGGGAGCTGCTGTATTAACGACGAGGCGAGCTGTTTGACTTCCAGGAAATTGCTGGCGACACAGAAGAGGACGTTCTGAGCATATGTAGAGGTCACAACTTCACCGAGGGCGAAAACATCAGGCTCTGAGAAAACACAGGAGGGGACAGTCTGTGACAACAGGCAGAGTATGCAGCTGACGCAGCTGGAGCACCAGGCTGGCATCAAAATAAAGAGGCTGGCCAGCACCAGACAAGCTGCTGGTTCAGGCACATACATACATGCATTGTGCCAAGAATCACTGTTACTGCGTCCTTGAACACAGCTCTGGACTCCAAACTGTTGCAGCATATCAGAGCCCAACACCACCATCTTTCCGTTTTACCACCTGAAACAGTTTATTAAAAGTTGAGTCTCAGATGGCAGTTTAGCCATAAGGAACTTTAAGGGCCTCATTCTGGTTTTCATTCATTTCTCTCATTTACACTGTTAGAATGATGAACGCTCATGTTAAACATAGCCCAGGTTTTAATGCTGCATTTCGATGTCGCATTAACTCAGCCAGTTAATGCGAGACAAATCCAGCTGCTCATTAAAGCTTTCTGCTTTGATCAGAAAAGAAAACATTGGTCCATACACCTGAAAGCCCAGAAAACTCATTGTGAATTCTGTCTCGACTCTTCGGATGTATCCGTGTATGTCCGCGGTGCCGATGCTGCGCTGAGCGGACAGCTCCTGAAGCTTTTGAAGTGTCGAAATTTGGAAATTTCAACATCGCTTGAAAAAAACCTGCCAGCTAACAACATCTCTCTCACCGGCAGGCTAAGTGATTTTTAGCCAATTACAAGTTGAATCTGGTAGTTTGGGTTGTTAGATAAGATACCGTCATTAAGAAGCAGCACAACTAATGTGTCTATGCGAGCTAATTTGCGATGTGCACCGCTGGCCCGGCCATTTATTTTTTAATGCACCTTTCAGATTAATTCACTGTGTGTCGTGCCATCAGTTAACCCTTCGGGTGCCAGCTGTGGCACGAGTGCCCAGGGTTGCCAACCCCCGTCCTATACGGTCCTCTCAGCTCTAAGCACAGCACTAACTTTCTTTGCGTTTCTGTCTACAAAGGCGGCTCAGTTAGAGGGAGAGGAGTTAAAACAGCTGGTTTCAGATGAACAGAGAAGCTGTACCAAGGCCCAGTTAGAATAATATGGATTATTTTGAACTCTGAATCATGCAAAGCTACACTATTTGGGATCTTGAAATAAGGCCTCAAATCCTGATTAACATGCATGTAATCCTTGGAGTCTAATACAGCATATTTACACATCAGTGAAGTTTTAGTTCAGTGTAGTGAGCAATTTAGTCAAAACGGTGACTAGCGAGCAGCTGATGTACCAGTGCTGAAGCTAAAGAGCTGACCCAGCAGACCCAGCAGATGCAGAGACGTGAGGCATTTAGAAAAAGAGGCTCCAGGGAGCAAAACTTCCAGCAGCCTTTCACACAGCCAGCACAGGAACGCCTGCAACAAGACAAATAAATTCATCAGACAAAAATATCAACACTATTGGAAAAAAACAAAAAACAACTGAGTGTGTGGTTTACCTTGTACTGACGTAGAGTGTGTTGGTCTGTGTCTCCCTCGTCCTGGTCTCTCTTCTGGCTCAGTCTCTTCTGCAGCAGCTGAGTGCTGTCCTTCACCCTGCAGAGCAGCTGTGTAGCAGAACATTCAAAGTTTCATTAAGTGCCGATTTCAATGTTTTCCTCCACGTAAATCCACAGCCTGCTCTGCTCAGCAAAAGCATTTCCAAACATTAAAGACAGCCTCGGGTGTAAGGCTGCTAACCTTCTTTAGCAGGCTGACTGTTTGCTGTCTGATGCCTGGTGACTGGCTGTTGAGGTTGGGCAGGAGGAAGTGGCGGATCAGGTCCATTTCCTGTGAGGTCAGAACCTCTGTGCTGCGGTGGCTCTCACACACCAAGCCCAAAGCATCCATCCTCACCTGAACAGTGAGAGATGAATGCATAAGAACACTTGCAACACTTGCATCTGCTTTGAGGACACAGACAGACTTACCTGATCATGTTTGTGTATCAGAGCTTGTTGGAGCAGGGACAGCGGCACTAGTCCTCCCCACAGACCACCCTCTGTGGACGGTATGACTCCCTGGGCCCTGGCTGCCCGTAGGCACGTCATCAGAGCGCCTAGAGCTCCTCTGCTGCCAGCAGAACCTAATAAGAACAGCAAAATAGCAGAATAATATTATGGCTTATTATTTGGGACTGCAATAGAATATACTCTTTGACTGCATTCATAACAGTTTGTCAAGCTGAGAGACATTAATATGCATTTGAGAAATAAGGGTTGAGTGAAAACAGCTGCAGATGTAAAGGACATGCAAGTCTTTACCTGTGGGTGCCATGTCCTGCAGGGCCTGCACCATGTGTGCCAGACTGGAGGGGCTACAGCGTAGCAGCTTGGGGAGGAAGTAGTCCAGGATGTACGTTGTTTGGTCCAGCCTGGATTGGCACAACACATGCAGCAGAGGAGTTACCCACGTCTGGTGCCAGCACTCCATCCAAGCCTCCGCCTCTCCCGCTGCTGCACCAGCCTCTCTCGTCAGCTGTGCCTTGTGGCTGACAAACAGCCTTTCCAGTAGGTCGCTGGCATACGGAGCTAAGGTCTGGTCACCCATCAAACCCAGGAGACATGAAGGCAATTGGGGCTGGATGTTAAGCAGATACCCTGCCCCATAGAGCTCCACCAGGCAGCCTAAGGAGCCAAACTTACCCCTCATATGCCACTCAAGCCCTAGTAGATTATGAGTCAGGTCGGTGATGTACGGATCCTCGATGGGGTCAGAGACGGACGGGCTGGTGTGCTGATGGATGAGGAGGTGGTTGCGGAACAAGGACCGGGTTTGGTGGCGGACACCATCCAGCGGATGCTCCCAGTGGGAGTAGATGTGCTCCAGCAGGTGTCGCTGTAGGTCAGAGCCTCCACTCAGGGATTGCTGGAGGCTGGGAGGACACAACTGTGTCTGCCCCTGCAGGCAATCCAGGGCAGCCCCACTCCACAGAGTCAGGACCCGAGCCACCACCATGGCTGTACTCGACTCCTTTATACTATTGAAAGGAAAAAAAAACAAAAGCAAAACTTAAAATAAAAGTTGTAAACTGCATCCCAGCACATTCCATTTCATCAGAATCTGGAAAAATATTCAGAATAGAAATTGGGTATCAGAGCAGAGCTACCTAACATCTAGATCCAGCAGTGTGTTTGGGACCAGCAGCAGCAGCTGTTCCCACTGTGGTCCTGGTAGGGCAGCCTTCCAGCTCAGCATAGCAAGGGCACCGTGACACAGATACAGAGAGACACCCGGTGGGCGTCCGCCGCTGCACAGACCCTCACACCTCTGCTTGAGCCACTGAGGAGCCGAATCCAAATCCTGCACAGAGCTACGCAGCAAACTGCACACCTACACACAGCATAAAAGATCCCCTTTATAGCCAGAATCTATGATTTCATTATTTAATGCAGTTCACAAACATAAATAAACATTTTATTTTACTATAATTGCAATCTAAGTAAGTAAAGTTTATTTATTAAGCGCTTTACATAGACAGGCAGTCACAAAGCGCTGTAAACAAAGATTAAAATAAACAGAATGTTAAGTAACAAAACAGACAATATACACAATATAAAAGGTTCAATGTAAATAAAATTATTTGAAGAAAAAAAACAACCTAAAAAGCATTGATCAACAGAAAGCTTGTTTAAACAGTAAAGTTTTTAACTGCCTTTTAAAGGATTCCACAGAGTCAACCAAACGGAGCTGTGGTGGTAAACTGTTCCACAGCCTGAAAGGCTCTGTCCCCTCTCATCTTCAAACTCTGTGAGCGGAGACAGCGAGCAGCAGTGTCTTTTGTAAGAAGCTTGAATAAATAATCTGGGGCCCGGCCGTTTAGTGCTCTGTATGTTAAAATAAGAGTTTTAAAACGAATTCTAAAATCAATTGCAGGGCTCTAGACTAACTTTTTGACATGGGCGCACCGGTACGCCTAACTTTAAAAATTTAGGCGTACCGGCACAAAAGTTAGGCACACTCAAATTTTTCAACCGCATCGCTTAACACCGCAGTTTTACATGTGCACTTTCTTTTTTTGGGGGGGGGGGGGGGGGGGGGGGGTGTCCATACAGACAATATTAATTTCTAAATTATTAACTAACAAACTTGTGCTTAAAGTGCTTTGTCAATATTGTAGAAAATGTTAAACTTAATCATCATCTCGGCCTCCTCTGACGACATGTTTGCTGTTGCATGCTGCTGAAAGGCAGTGGGGAGAGGGGACACTTGGGCAGTGCATTTATCGCAGCATATAATGTGTTTTCTGGATACACTGTGCTTTTTCAGCATTCAAAGATTGATGGCACCGTGTCAGAGCACTGGCTATGAATTTCAGACAGATCAGGCCTTAACTTAACAAAAAAGTTATCAATAGTTCTTTTCATCTTTTCTTATTACCCACAGCTACATCCACTTCTGTCAGGCCTAGGCTGCTCACTAGGGCTGAGTATCATCACTGATTTCTATAATCCATTCGATTCAGGTTCTCAAAGTCCTGATTCGATTCAATTTAGCCTCAGACAGTCAGAAATATTATAATTCTGATCATGTATCAGTACTGATACACATGAGACTTCATCAGAATTGTGAACATCACAGCAGATGCCTTTGTGTGAAAGTTACTGAGAATAAAACAGAAAAACATGAAGGAGATTTTCCTGGTCTGGCTTTTTATAGCAGATAACCATAAAAATATTCTGCAATTTTGCATAATTTTAAGAAGTTTAAATTTCTTCAGTATTGAACAGCAGAAATTAGGCTTTCTTGTCCGAGGTCATTTAAGTGAAAAAAGAAAAAGACAGCGCTGTAAACAATGGTAGACTGGTGGGTAATAAGCGAATGAATTTATTTATTTTTTTTCACACAGGTGCGACCAAATATTTATTTTTAGTCGCACCACTGAAAAGTTTGATCGCATTTGCGACCAAATTGGTCGCACTCTAGAGCCCTGAATTGGGTAAAGAATATAAAATTGAAGTAATGGGAGCACGCTTGCTAGAACGAGATAGTAGTCTGACTAATGCATTTTGTATAGATTGGAGGTGAGAAAGGGATGATTTGTCCAAGCTGGTAAACAGGACATTACAAGAATCTAAACGCGATGACACAAATGCATGAACAATTTTTCCTTAAATGAAAGAAACAGGAACAAGACAAAGATTTTACTGCGAGTCAAGGCCCAGAGAAGAATCAAATATTACTGCAAGATATCAAATATTTGACTTAGCAGAAGGACAGTAAGAAGCAAGAACCTGACTGATTTTGGTACTTCCTTCTGTAAGCAATAATGTTATACATTATTGCTTACAGAAGGAAAAACAACAACAACACAGAAATAACTCATTAATTTCAATGAAAAAACCTTATAAATAATTTGACAGTATGAGACCCAGTATTGAGGGACTACAGCAGCTCAATATAATTTTTATCTGAAAAAAGGTACTACTTAAGTTTAGATTTGTATATGAAGAAACACTACAATTGTAATTTATTAGTGTTATATGGTATACATAGAGTGATAAAAGTCCCTTTCACTCACCACTGATGCAACATCGTCTCCAGAGCCCATAACAGACCTGATCAATAACACCACAGCCATGCCAGCTGTGCTCTGGACAGACTGGATGAACTCCTCTAAAGACAGGAAGAAGAACAGAGTAGAGACAAATCAATGAAAAAAAAATGTATTCCATGTTTATAAATCAATTAAGCTTTACCTGCATAGCTACAGTGTGTGTGTGTGCGTCCATAAACTACAGCAGTGATGATGCCTTCACTGGTGTTGTGATAACTTTGTTCAGTAGAACAGAGGCTGCTTGAGCTAAATGTTAGAATCCTATGATGGTTTTTTTGCACACGCGGCCCTGAATACACACAAACATCAACAGTGTCACTTTCTCTCATTGTTCTGAATTGCACTACGAACACCCTCTCTATGTTAGTCCTTGCTGTGACTGAAATCAAGAAAGAAAACGCACTATTAAAGGTTCGCTTCAGCCTGTTTGCATCACAACTGAACTTGTTTCACGGTGTTACATCCTGGGAGGCTGTGGGAATGTGTGGGCGTGGTGTTGTCTTCTCCCTCTCCTCCTCCTTCGTTCTGGCCCCTCCCTCTGCCCCTGCCTTCTCCTTTAGGTCACACCTGCTGCTCATCTGCTCTCGTTACAACCAATTACCCTCAGGGGTGATATAAGCTGGAGAAGAGCAGTGTGGAGGAGAAGGGAGAGGTTTCTGGTGGATTTCCTCTGTGCTGGTCAGAGTGTGCTACTGGCTTAGGTGTGGAACAGCCTGCTGCGTGTGGCTCTTTGTGAGTAGTGCTTAACTGAGCAGTGATTGCCCATGAGTGACGGCAGCCTTCATTAGTTTGTGTGGCCTGCCTGGATATTGTTTGCTAGCAGCGTTGCTGTCTCTTTCTGTTGAAGCCTTATTGTTGCTTCCTTTGTTGAAGTGGTCATTACCACTTTGGGTTAACCTCCCTGATTTCTCATTAAAGCAGCGGTGCTGTCTCCTTTTGTTGTTGCCATTTATATGATTATTGAGGTGTTTGCCTACAATAAAGATCTATTTTATGTTAAATACCTCTGCCTGGTGTTCTTTTCATTCCACCTGGATCTAACTGTTACTGTCCCCCACCCTCATCGCCTAGCTTTTAAGTGGGGACGTAACACACGGATTGTTGGAAACAGTATTTGATTAGTTCATCAACCTGCCCAAAGTACTTTTCTGAGCCTGGATCCTGAGTTATACCAAATCCTGATAATATCACAGGGAACAGTTGCCACATTCAGGGTGGGAGAGGGAACAGGGTCACATGGACACCATAGTGTGTGTGGTCAAAGCTAGAAGGTATAACTGGGATCTGTATCCTCCCTCCCACTGAAATCTACACCTGTGACACAAAATGAATACCTAAAATCTAAGTGAAAAGGTCTTGGATTCAGTGACTGATGAGGACAGCTGCCTGTTTTCCAGTGAGATGACGGTGGATCTGCATGTTTGCTTCCAGCTGTTTGTTCTCTGCTCGTCTTGTTAATTCCTAACTTTCTTACCATCAGTGAGGATGTGTATGTAGCAGCCCAAGAGGTCACCCAGTGTGTCCTGCAGCCTGCAGCAGTCCTGTTGGGCCTGTAAAACCACGCTGATCGTGTCCTGAGACCTCTGGACGACCAGCATGGAGGTCTTCACTGCAGCTAGACAGGACTGCATCAGCTGAGCCTGGGCAATATGGCGTCCTACAAGACCACTGGGAAAACAGCAGAGGGCGACAGAGGCACACAATTTGATACAAATACAAGGCTGGTAAGATTTTCTCATGTATCAATGTTTACACAGAGGATATAAACCTACAAAATATTGAAATCAATGAGCACCAGCTAGAGTCCAATCAATGAAAGAGACTGGAAGTGTGATTTGAGGGATAAGAGCATGCCTCCATACCTGTTTTGATGAAGGTATTCACTCAGCGCCTTGTGAAGGAACTGCAAAACTACACAAGAGAAGAGGACTCAACGGGATGAGATTGAGACATTAGCTTTCCTCAAAAATACATGAAGTTAAAGCAGGTTAAAATAAGGTGGATACTAACCTTCCGGTAATAGTTTGTTAATGCAGCTCTCACCTGTAGATGTACAATTTTGCCGTGATTGGTACTTATTTATAGCACATGAACTGTTGTTTGATATTAGCAGTGATCACACAAAGAGCAAAAGTAACCACTAACCGAGAGGGAAGCCATCCAGACAGGCAGTGATGGAGTCGACGATGTGGGGATACCGGTCTGAATACGTGCTGGAAAGACAATCAGACAAGCAACCAGCCAAGCAGCTCACAGTCTGCTCCTGAAGCCAAGCTGGTACTGAACCCAAGGCACTGAGAAGTGCAACACAGACAAGTTATTTATCTGAGGGCCTCAGAATTGACGAAGAACAAACAGACACATAAGAGAAAAGATAAATCAGCTACTATGGCCTCTTTACATCTTCTCCCTTAAAACCACAAATAAACAGCTGCTCAGGCTCAGCTTGTCCACAAATGAATATAGAAGAAAATGAAGCATATGTCTACCTTGCAATGGCTCTTCGGAGGGGGTTCTTGGACTGCAGGGAGGTGTAGACTACAGCTAGCGTGTGTAGACAAGCATCTAAAAGAACTCCGCCCATTTGCTCATCACTCAGTGCCTCCAGCTGGGACCCTGCCTGATGAAGTATGGAAAACAAACAAACATTAAAACCTGGAGAAGTGAAAACATTTATGATCTCATTTACAGTGGTACCTATCAAAGGGTGGGATGAATCGGGCAGCAAGTGAACAGCTGAGGTCTTGGAAGCAGGAAACATGGGACGTGTAAGTATCGGAGAGACCGACATACGCTGATCTCACACGTCTGTTCCACTTTACCACTTACTAGACCTAAACGATCTGCAGCTAACATCTTGCTTGGATGTCTTAGTTGCATTGAATGCTCAAGCAGAGTAGAAAAGCACTATATAAGAACCAGTCCATTTACCACACTATTCATACCGTTCTATACCAGACAGACCTTTTTAACCAGCTGGATCTGCTGCACCGGCTCTGTCAGCTCCAAACAGGACTGCAGGGTTTGGGCAACCTGCCTGACTCCATCTTCTCCTCCATCAACCGAGAGGGATGCTGGGAAAAGGTCAAAATAAATATTATAAGACATGCGTAACATCCAATGAAGGGTACACACAGTGACTGCTCTACCTGCAATGTATGATGAGACTTATTTACTGTTATAATAACTTTTTAGGCACAGTTATTTGTACTTTTACTCCCTTACCTAACAGCTTGTGCAGTTTCTCCTCATCCAGCGCCACAGCCTCCACTTTGGAAGTCTTCTTTTTCACTACCATGGCTCTGCCTCTGTGTGAGGAGCAAACATACAAACATAATTTAGAAACAACCAAACAAAATAGGAGCTTATTTACTGCTTGAAATTCTTGCTGCTAGATGTTAGCCAACTACTGCTAGCTGCTCGAGACTGAATACACGTGCAAAATGAAAGGCAAGACCGATACAACAAACCCTCAAACAACAAAACAACAAACCGCGGCTTTACTAGAGCAGCTCTACACGCCCGCAAAATTAAATGTAAAAAGCATTTAACTCTGTTCAGCATGTGCTTTACTCACTTGAGCCCTTCAGCTTCAGCTGGTAGCTGTGAATAGTGTCAAGCAGCACTAAAACCTCTTACTTCCGAAACGTTTTTTCAGAATAAAACACCCATTAAATATCGTGCCCAATAAAACAAACAAAATAAAGCTTATATGTGACCTTTAGCAATATTTTTGTTTTTATTTAAATGTAAAAATCAAAATTTTGACTTTCAGACTCTGAATGTGTACTTTTATGTCAGCAAACTTTTACTTTGACACCAAACCTTTTGAGCTTTCTATGGTGTTGTCGCATGCCTGACGCTCATGGGGCCATGCCGCACATAGTAGACGTCACTTCCGACAAAATGTCTGAGCCCGCCCTCAGAAACTGAGCTACCCGAGAAGTGGCGCTCGGGATTTTTATTGGTGGATGACACACGTCAATCAAAGGCAGACGTTCCTTTCCGGCGCGGCTGAGCAACTCCTACCTAGTTTTTGATTGGACGTTTTTGATGAAGCCACACCTTTAAAAGAAACGCCAGCCCTTCGCCAACTTTGCCCGAGAAGCGCAATGAAAACCTCTGGGAAAGACAGAAATTCATCGTTTTAAGCCATGAATTAGCATTTTCTTCAGAGGAATAACAGCAGATAAAGAAGCGCTGGACTCGACATGACGTGAAGCTCCTCGTAAAGTGTCTTTACATTAATATTATTAAGGGTAAGTCGATGAAAATGGATGGTTTTAATTATTAGGAAATGAATTATCTATTTTAATAACGGTTTAGCAGCAATGTGCATTAACAGTCATGTCAAATTGATAATAACTTAAATAGACTAATGAATTTTGTTTATCAGCACTAATAAAACCATTTTTTGTAGTGAAATGAAGAAATGCTATTTATGTATTTAATTAATAGCTGTTTAAAAAAAAAAGATAAGTTTAACTTTTAATATTTGAAAGTCACCCCGCATTAACGTACTCACAAACCAAATGTTTAAAATATCCCTTAGAAAGTGTTCTACCACAGACATTGTTGCACCTCATCACCTCGGTTTTCTTGACTGCTACAAACTGTTTTGAGTCTCTTCAGAAATACTTGGGAAAGTAGATGGACTGTTAGTCGGGGAAACTGGGCAAGTCACAGCCGTCTTTACTCAGTCACAGGATGAGCTTTCTGACAAATCAAACAGCTACTCTGTGAGAAAACATGCTGTTTGGCTTTAGGTTTTGGGGTTCATGTGCTCAAAGTAACAGTATGTTTTTATTTCTCATCTTGAAAAGTTTTTTTAAAAACCTTGTGCAACAACTACCATATGTAATAATTGTTGATTGTTTAATAATAGTAATAATTGTTTGGTAAAATAACACAAACCTGAAACTAAACTCAGAACTGTTGAGGCTCAATTTGGGGCTCAAGTTGTTTTGATGAGAGTATACAGGATGAACCCCTTTTTTAATAATTTACAAAATCTTTTTTTTATAATATTTTCAAACGAAGGAAGAAAATAAGAAAGAAATTCCTAGTCCAAGACAGAAATTAGGAATGTTTGAAAGAAGAAGGTTAGAGCTCAGACAGCTGTAGTGAAATGTGTGAGGTGCAACAAACTAGCACATGATGCTGACATTTAAGGGATGGCATAAGGGGATCAGTTTGGTTAGTCAGATACGGGTGGTGTTAATGAGTAAACATGGTCATTTATTTGACTTTGGTTTTTAATAAGAGGAAAAATACCTCAATATTCAAATAGGTTAGTGTTCGTGATAATATTGGACGTATTTGAACTCTATTTGAATAATGTAACTGTCTGCAGCTCTGCTTTAAATTAGCATGACATATATTCCCTGGTGACTTTGTTAGGTACACCTGTTTGATATCTAATCAGCTAATCAAATGGCAGTAAATCGGTATATTTAGGCATGTAGACATGGTCAAGATAGCCTGCTGAAGTTCAATGGTGATTCAAATGAGGCATGAGCTCATGTCAAAGGTCAGAGGAAAAGACCAGACTGCTCTGAGCTGATATTAGGGCAACAGTAACTCTAATAACCGCTCGTTACAACCAGGGTGTGCAGAAGAGCATCTCCGAAACCACAACACATCCAGCCTTGAATGTTACAGCAGTGGAAGACTACTAAGGGTGCCACTTGTATCAGATTATCAGACAGGAAACAGAGGCTGTAATGAAAATGGATCACCAGAACTGGAAAATAGAAAGAAAAAAAAAACATTGTCTGGTCTGAATACGTTTGGGGATTTTCTTACCGATTATTGAGCATGCATCAACACATTGTCTGGTCTGATTTGTTTCAATTTCCACTGCCGCAGGGTTAGAATTTGTTATAACAAGCATGAAAACTTGGATCCACCCTGCCTTGTAGCAACTGTTCAGGCTGGTGCTGGTGGTGTATTGGTCTGGAGGACATTTTGACCACAGTGTGCATATCTCCTGATGGCTACTTCCAGCAGGATAACGCACCAATGTCACGAATCTCAAATCATCTCTAACTGAGAAGTGAGGTAGCTCACTGCACTGAAATAGTGTCCACAGTCAAGAGAGCTCCTTTAGGAAGAGGTGGAAAGAACAGGAGGTTGACATCATAGATGTGCAACCAACAAATCTGCAGCAGCTGTGTAATGCTGGGGCTTGATTCAAACACTTTGTAGAATCTATGCAATAAGGCGGTTGTGATGGGAACAGGTGGTCCAAGCCAACAAGCAAGATGTAGATGTAAGTGACGTATCAGTGTATATACCTCTGAAACGTGTTACGCTCAGCTGATAAGTTTTTTAAACAGTCAAAAGATTTTATTCCATCAGAGTCAATTTGATGTCCTGTAAACCTTTATTTATAAAAACAGAATAACTTCATCAGCACACCACATCCAAATGAGTCCCGATTGTGTCTGTGTGTGCTGATTCTGACTTTGACCAACAGGAAGTCTGAGAGAAAGATTGCAAAAGAAAACACTGGGAGCCGGGCTTTAGGGGTCATTTTTGCTTTAAGATCATGAGTGCTCCAATATCGCAAATAATGACTAATATTCTAATAGGATGTTGTTTATTTACCTTCAATATGTAACCAGCTGAAGGGTGGTGTTGTAGCTAAACAGAAACATTTTGAATATTACAACTGCTATAAAAACACCAAGTGTCAAATTCCAGCATATTTAATGAGATAGCAGCGGATAAATGTGTGATACGTGAAATGTAAATTTAGAATACAAAGCATTTCTTAACGTTTATAGCTTTGTCATATTAAACTCCATCCCCTCAGTCCCTCGTGCTGTTTTGTTTTGTGGAGTGAGACTCGTTTTATTCCTTTCCCCTCGTCAGTGTTTACCACAGCAAACAGGCAGCAGAAATAAGCCTGTGGAAACTACTTTATGGCCTTCCTCCACACATGCTTGTAGTCTCTTTGCGAGGAGGCCAGGCTGGTAATGAGAGGTTATTACTAGGAAGAGAGAAACCCAGGCTTTCTATCCAACATCACAGACGCTCTCTCTCTGCTGCCTGTTTTCCTACATTAGTCGTGGAAAATGTGATACAAGTGTCTTTTGGGGAGGGTGTCGAGGTGTTTTGGACTAATAGAGCTGTTTTCCTGTTTGTGAGTGATACGCCCACTGCCCACACTGGTCCAGCTGGGCTACACCCTGGAATATTTCAGGTGCTGCCTGGCTGGTGCCAACACATCTGGTCAACAACAAGCCTCCTGACCATTTTCTTTCATGTCTGTGTTTCTTCATCTGCTATTATGGAGATAATGTAAAAATGTTAAATGTCTGCACAAAAATGTTTTGCTACACATACTGTACTGTATATACACTCTGTGTCTCACTGCTTAGGGTATTTTTCAGAGGGATATGGCGGAGGGGGAGGAGGCGATGAGCCAAGAGGACTGGAAGGAGAAGTGTGTGGTCCTGGAAGCACTGCTCATGAAGTTCAGAGTGCAGATCATCAAGATCCGAGAGCTCACAGCAGACAAGGTTGGCTTGAGTACATTCATCTTTGCGAGATAACCCCGGTCAAAGGAACAGGTGCAAAGCTATTTTGCAAGAAAAGCTATGCTGATGATTGACAGGCAGATACAGTTTGTTGTATCTGAAAGAGCAGAGACGTGACGCCAATACCGAATTACGGCAATGCTGAAAATGCTGTCATATGGAAATGATACGGTAAAATATCCCAGCTGGCCATCATCGGTCCAACAAACAGAGACTGGCTGTCTTTTAGCAGATGTGTGTATGCGGCACGCGAATGACATTTTCAGAGAAAACTCCCTTAATTGGGATTAATTTGGTTTTAAAGCTGAAGGATGAGCTCGTCAGTGAACGAATACTCCAAATATGATCACAGACTGTATTGTGACAGATTACATTTTTTGTAGTGTTGAATTGTCCAGAAGGCAGACCAATGCAATACCAAAATAAAGAGGACGAAAAGGAAAGAAAAAAGCGACTGTCAGTTGACTCGGCTACAGCCAATATCCAGTCGCCTAACCTAACTGGAATTTGTTTGAAGATAATGCTGAATTAAAACACACATTACTAATAAAACACTGGATCCAATGATTATCCTTTTCCCATGGGTGGCTTGTGTATCTTGTAGTATTACACTCAACACTTAGCAGACTTTGACCTCTCCTTCAAGACCAATTTGAAGGTCAGAGTGATAAAAACAGCATGTAGAGCTGTTAATTCTATGTGTCTTGCTGCCATTGTTTATTATTAACAACATTTAGAGAAAGATACAGGTATATGGGGATTCTAAATATCACATTATAGTTTGCTTCCAACTCTCCTGTCACATTTGACTCCTGAACTCACTTTTACATCGCTGCCTTTTTTAAGTTTACCCCAAAATGTGTTACATCTTTAAGGAAAGTATTGTCAGGAAAAAGAGAAAGAGCTGCCTCATCTCGTCTTGCTTTGACTTCTGTAGTAGCCTCTGCTCTGGTGTTACCTCGTCATCAGTTGGCCGACTGCAGCTAGTCCAAAACGCTGCAGCATGGCTCCTAACTGGCACACGCAAGTGAGATCATATATCTTCTATACTTGCATCATTACCTGGCAGCCAATCAGCTCTTGAATTGAGTTTAAGATCTTAACACTTGTTTTTAAGACGTTGCATGGACCAGCCCCTACATATCTTGCTGATCTCCTAACCTGGTATTCTCCCCCAAGATCCTTGAGGTATGCAGACCAAATGCTTTTGGTTGTCCCTAGGTCCAGACTAAAACACAGAGGAGACCAGACATTTGCCGTGACTTCCCCCAAACTGTGGAATACATTGCCTTTGCATATCAGGTCCTCCCCGACAGTGGATACTTTTAAAATCCGTCTAAAGACCCATTTTTATTCTCTGGCTTTTGATTCATCATTAGTTTGTTACCATTATTCTTTCTATGGTTGTATTCTCTTCTAAAACACTATTCTGTTTTTCTTTTATGTCCTCTGCTTTGTCCATTTTGTTGTACAGTACTTTGGTCAACACTTGATGTTTTTAAACAAGTGCTATATAAATAAATTTAAACTTGAACTTAAACTTAAACTTGAACTAGTTAGTTAGAAGTAAATTGTCCAGTTCTTTCAGAATCAGAGATTATGCAAACAAACTTATGTTCAAGGGCAACAGACAAAGGAAGTGGTGCTGCTTTGACACACTATAACAAATGATCTCTGGGAAAGGGAAGAAGGTCCTCGCATGTATGGGAAGATGATGCGCATTCTCAAACTGAGTGGTGGTGTGTCTGGTGGGCACAGAACGGGCCGTCCCTCCCAGCTGGCCGACACTGGGCAGGCCCAAACTGCTCAGTGGCCTAGATCTGAAGCGGCTCTCCAGGGATGCTGATTAGAGCTCTAATGTAAACAGCAGTCTGACCACAGGGCTGCGCTACGAAGTGCATGATGGGATTGACCCAGCTCCAGTCAATTACAGACTCAAAGTAAGCTCAGCTGGACAGCAAAACAAACTCCCGGAGAGACTTGGAAGAGAGATTGGCTTCGGTGGGTTTTTGCAGCCCACGTAGCACATGTGAAAGTCTCTGCCGTGTATTTTTGGCTCTATCCATCCTGTTTGACAGGTTTACGGCCTTTTTCCACTCAGCAGTAGAAAACACACTGTTAAACACACCATAACACGCACTGTGTTTTTCTTCTTTGGTGTGTTTACTCAATCCTAGCTCTGCTCTTTGGAGGTTACATGCCGTGTAAAAACAAAATATAAGGTGAAATCAGGGAGATGAATCCACCTGACAGAAATTTTGAAAAATTGAGGAAATTGTAGTAAAGTTAGAAATCATCCATCACTCAGTTTTATTAACTGCTTATCTAACTGAGGGTCACAGGAGGGCTGGAGCCTACCCACAGACAGGCCGGCGGTTTGTCAAAGGGGGGTCAAAATGCTTTTTTAAGTTACCTCATGGATCAATTTAATCAATCGGAAGCTTCCACTGACTTATTTTTTGCTACGTAGCCACACGGAGGAATTTTACAGGGGATTTGTTAAGCTTTTTCTTATTTTTTTAACTATTTCTCTAGTTGTCTCGTCCCCTTCAGCCTCAGTTCTGTTAGGAAGCCAGTTCTGAGAACAGAAGCAGACTTGGTCTTGGTCTTGATGGGGACGACAGAGGCAGCTGTAGTGTGTAATCTTGGTAGACATCAACAAAGCCTTTATCCTGCATTAAACTGTTGCTCAGCACCCTGTAATATTTGGTCAGTATGACTGCTCTAAATCTGATGAAGAATAGCAGTAATCCTTAAGTCTTGACTGCACACCAAAGATGACTGATGTCATTTCCCAAGGATCCAGAGTTCAGTCAGAGTTCAGCAGCATTTCTAGAAACACCAACACAAATAATGATATTGAGGAAAAAAAACAAACCCTAAAGCACATGTTAGTATTCAAGTAAAGCCAAATAAGTTTAATCTGAACAAACAAATATGATTCTGAATCATCCTTTAAAATTCCCAGTCTCATTCAGATCCCTTTTAAGCACTTATTTTATTTGATAAAAAGTTTAAGTGCAGTCCAAATGCTGTGTACGCGTACTGTGTAATGTGTTCTGACTTTGCTCATGTGGCTTTGTTGTGTAATGACCGGTCAACATGTTTTCACTGACCTCGTAATGCTCTGAGCTCATCACGTTAACATCCAGACCCCTGCTGATGTGTTTTTCTCTGCTGTGGCTCCCACCGCCTCAGCCCGAGCTTGTTGTTTTTAAAGCCGTGTGGGGGCGGATGCACGTCACTGCAAAATCCCCCTAATATCGCTTCACAGAGGTAGACTCATAAACCAGTGAGGAGTGGGTTTAAAAGAATTAATTAGGAGCAGTGATTCATTCTACATTTCAGATTTCCAAATAACTGGTGCTAAAAAAAAACTGTTTACTGTTTCCGATGTATTGATGGCACTGCAGCATGTGCATAAAGGCAGATCGCAGGTTGTGGCATATAACCCTGAAAGAGGTAAAATGCTGGTAATACTGTAAGATCTAGAAAGTGCTGTTCCTGAAAAAGGTTCAACAAACTATGAGACTATTCCATCAAACTCTGAGCTGAGTTAGTTCAGTCAACCCCGAGTATGAGCTGAGCGTGCGTGATTCACTCTGGCAATGGATAAAAAAAAAAAGAGGGGAGTCTCCATTTTAATCCAGCCGACCAACATCAGTGGATGTCCATGTGGACTGTGATATTTATGTTATGTTATAATTTAATTAGACTGGACCTCTCTGTCATCAGTAAAACATATGACCCTTTTATATTGTCCGTAATCACCATGTATCCAACTTCAGTGGGAATCATTAGACGGAGCCCGAATCCTAATTTTATATTTGACAGAAACTGAGAATAAAAATATGGAGAAACAGGTCAGATACAGTTTAGTTATGGACCTGAAATATACGTTAGAAGCTCTGTTCGACATCATTTAATAGCCATGTTTCAATGTGTGGACACTTTTTCATATGAAGTGCAGTCAGAATGCAGTTACACTGTCTGCAGCCTGCTTTGTGGTTATAAAAATGCAAGGTACAAAAAGAACTCCTGCTTAACTGGGATTTCAGTGTTTGTACAAAAGTAAACTTTTGCAAATGAATGTGCTTTGATACTTTATGGACAATGAGATAAAACCGAGTGTCAGTCAGCCGCTGCAACAGCAGCAGGATGGGCGGAGCCAGAGAGAAACAGTCTGTTACCCCGGTAACTGAACCAAAGTTTAACTTTGACGCTGAACTTTAGAAAAGAGAAACGGACCAAAATCTACAGCTGAATTAACACTAACAAAGACGGGAAAAATGGCAATGGAGAAAACTACAAGCACAGAACGCCACATTCAGAGCAACCTTCAAAATAAAACAGGAAACACATGGAAACGAGACAACAGCAGTGTCACAGTACGGCTGTGTGCAGGCAAAAGTAGGACCCAAACGCAAACTCACAGAGACAAAAGGTAAACTCAAAAAACACAGCTTTATTGCTGGCGTGGAGTGGGACACGAAAAACAATACAAAATAAACTGAACTGGGAAAACTAAAGCACAAGGAGCCACAGGGAAAAATCACACAGCTATGATGGAGACTACGACACTGACAAAGAGAAAC
This sequence comes from Diplotaxodon limnothrissa, assembly GCF_057381915.1. NCBI lineage: Eukaryota > Metazoa > Chordata > Actinopteri > Cichliformes > Cichlidae > Diplotaxodon > Diplotaxodon limnothrissa. The sequence continues at coordinate 24,620,980 of NC_140608.1, read as the reverse complement.
ACAGGGCTTAAATACACAGAGGGATAACGAGGGAATGAGACACAGAAGGAGGGCACAGCTGGGAGAAATCAGGACTGGACGAGACAGAGACGCAAAACTAGAAACACTCACATGAGGCATGGACCTTCAAAGTAAAACAGGAAGTATCACACAGAGACGCGAACTAGACACAGTGGAGACAGCAACTAAGAAACAGAGACAAACCATAAGGCAGAGGTCTAAGAACCAAAATACACAGAGGGAAATACTCAGCTTTGAACACAAGAGACTAGACTAGAGGGAGTAACAAAAGACCAACCATGAGAACATAATGCACAATGCAGGGTGACAGAAAACAAGAAACTCAAACATGCAAAGACACACCATAAACAGAACAGAGGGGGCACAGAGAGACATGAAGGGCAGGGGAGACTTAACATGGGTTGAAACACAAGGGGGAACTAATAAGCAAATCAACATAGGAGGCCTAATGAGCTAAACATACTATAAACATCAAAATGAACTAAAACTCAAAACACTGGGTCCTAAGACCCAGGATCGTGACAGAGCCCCCCCTTCAAGGGCGGATTCCAGACGCCCAAAACCAGGAAAAACAAAACAAAACCAAAAACAACCCACCCAGGGCGGGCGGCGGGGGTCCAGGACGGAGGGCCAGAAACAAAGCCACAAAAACACAATGTCCATCAAAAACACAGGAGCGCAGGGAACAGTTCACAACTCCTCAGGGGGCCGACCCGGAGGGTGACGGTCCAGAAGTCCATAGTTCATTTGATCAGGGGGCCGTCCGTGCGGACGGCAACGGCGGCGACACGGAAACGGTTCAGGGGGCCGACCTCGACGGCGGTGACGTGGAAACAGGTCAGGGGGCCGGCCGTGCGGAAGGCGACGGCGTGGAAACAGTTCAGGGGGCCGGCCGTGCGGAAGGCGACGGCGGCGACTCAGGTGATGGCGATCAGGGGGCCGGCCGTGCGGAAGGCGACGGCGGCGACTCAGGCGATGGCGATCAGGGGGCTGGCCGCGCGGAAGGCAGCGGCGGCGCCCAAGTGTCAGGCGTACCGGCCGAGGCTTGGAGGGCACAGGACCAGGCGACGCTGAAGCAGAGGCAGGACCAGGCGACGCTGAAGCAGAGGCAGGACCAGGCGACGCTGAAGCAGAGGCAGGACCAGGCGACGCTGAAGCAGAGGCAGGACCAGGCGACGCTGAAGCAGAGGCAGGACCAGGCGTAGCAGAAGCACAGGCTGGCCCAGGCGTAGCAGAAGCACAGGCTGGCCCAGGCGTAGCAGAAGCACAGGCGGATGCAGCCGGACCAGGCGACGACGAGGCGGTCGCAGGTGGCGGCTGGACAGGCTCCTCGGGCCCTCCAGCTGATGCGGCGTGAGGCTGAACGGGCCCCTCGGACCCTCCAGCGGAGACAGGAGGCTGAACGGGCCCCTCGGACCCTCCAGCGGAGACAGGAGGCTGAACGGGCCCCTCGGACCCTCCAGCGGAGACAGGAGGCTGAACGGGCCCCTCGGACCCTCCAGCTGACGAGGCGTGAGGCTGGACGGGCCCCTCGGACCCTCCAGCGGAGACAGGAGGCTGGACGGGCTCCTCGGACCCTCCAGCGGAGACAGGAGGCTGGACGGGCCCCTCGGACCCTCCAGCGGAGACAGGAGGCTGAACGGGCTCCTCGGACCCTCCAGCGGACGAGGCATGAGGCTGGACGGGCTCCTCGGGCCCTCCAGCGGACGAGGCATGAGGCTGGACGGGCTCCTCGGGCCCTCCAGCGGACGAGGCATGAGGCTGGACGGGCTCCTCGGGCCCTCCAGCGGACGAGGCATGAGGCTGGTGTGGTTCTCCGGAACCACCAGCTGACGTGGCATGACCAGTAGGTGCAGAGACCACCGGCTGAACAGAAGGCTGAGTGGGTGACGGAACAGATGACTGAGCTGAACAATGGGGAGCTGGCTGAGCTGCACAGTGGGCTAAGGGCTGAGCTAACGGAAGCACGGGAAAGTGTACTATGGACTGGGTGGCTAACAGCGCTAATGACTGAGCTAAAGACTGAAAGGCATGCAGTAGTGATGGCGGTGTGGATTGCAGACCGAATTCTCCTGAGCCCTTAGTAGAAACAGGGACGGGCGCAGGCACATGCCGGACACTAGCCACTCCCACCCGAGGAGTAGGTACGGGTGCGGAGACGGGCTGTATCCTGGCTGACCTCACCCTGGGGACCGGAACAGGCACCGGCAACGGCTGGGCAACTGCTCTTCCCACCCGAGGAGCTGGTACGGGTGCAGAAAGGGACAGAGCCTCAGCCGGCCTGGAAACCAGAGCGGGGACCAACTGGGCCTCAGCCTCCCCCACCCGAGGAACTGGTACGGGTGCAGAGGTACGCTGGGCCCGAGCTGCCCCGGGAGGAGAAACACGAGCAGGAAAAGGAGCAGGCTCAGAAAAAACAGTCTTAGAAACAGCAGGCTCAGGGTCGACAAAAACAGATCTATCAAAAATGAACCCGCCGTCCACTTCATGTTTTGCAGTCTTAGTATTAGCAGTCCTTGTTTTAATAGTTTTTGAAATCCTTGGGTTGACAGTTGTAGAGTGAGCTGACTTGGGGATGACTGAACCGGACCTGACAAAACCCGAACAGACGGAACCGGAACTGAGTGTGTTTGACCTGGTAGAGTGGTTCACAGTTTTCCCTTTAACAGCATTTACAGCCTTTGGCGAGTGCTTATTGTCTGTGATTTCGCCCTGTTCAGAGGGAGCAAAATGAAAAAACTTCTCCCAGTCTATGTCATCGTCCATCAGGGACACATCGACAGGATCAGGAGTGTGTCTATTGTTCTTAATGTCCAGAGAAGCGGAAGAAGGATAATCAGTGTTACTCACCACCGGGAGTTGCTTAACATGGTCCATCTTATTGCGGCGTGTGCGCCGCTTCCTACGGGGAGGGGAAGCGGGCGGAGAGAATAGCCGAGCCTCCGGCGTGCAGAACGGCGACACGGAGGCTGGAGCGTGGGCAATTGAAGGGACGCGGAGAATTCCCACCTGAAGCGGCCGCGGCTTGGGTGCAGGTGAAGCGGCAGGTGGGGGCTTTCGGCAGCTCCGGGGACCACCGAGAGCCAGCCGCGTTCCTCGGAAAATCCGCCCGTAGTCAGGAGTGCGCCACGGCCTCAAGCGGAGCTCCTCCTCTAGCTCAGCAAAGGCAGCATCCTGACGCTCACGCAGCTGAGAGCGGTTTGCTGGGTCCATGTAATGGTCGTAGTCTTCTGTCACAGTACGGCTGTGTGCAGGCAAAAGTAGGACCCAAACGCAAACTCACAGAGACAAAAGGTAAACTCAAAAAACACAGCTTTATTGCTGGCGTGGAGTGGGACACGAAAAACAATACAAAATAAACTGAACTGGGAAAACTAAAGCACAAGGAGCCACAGGGAAAAATCACACAGCTATGATGGAGACTACGACACTGACAAAGAGAAACACAGGGCTTAAATACACAGAGGGATAACGAGGGAATGAGACACAGAAGGAGGGCACAGCTGGGAGAAATCAGGACTGGACGAGACAGAGACGCAAAACTAGAAACACTCACATGAGGCATGGACCTTCAAAGTAAAACAGGAAGTATCACACAGAGACGCGAACTAGACACAGTGGAGACAGCAACTAAGAAACAGAGACAAACCATAAGGCAGAGGTCTAAGAACCAAAATACACAGAGGGAAATACTCAGCTTTGAACACAAGAGACTAGACTAGAGGGAGTAACAAAAGACCAACCATGAGAACATAATGCACAATGCAGGGTGACAGAAAACAAGAAACTCAAACATGCAAAGACACACCATAAACAGAACAGAGGGGGCACAGAGAGACATGAAGGGCAGGGGAGACTTAACATGGGTTGAAACACAAGGGGGAACTAATAAGCAAATCAACATAGGAGGCCTAATGAGCTAAACATACTATAAACATCAAAATGAACTAAAACTCAAAACACTGGGTCCTAAGACCCAGGATCGTGACAAGCAGGGTCAGTGGCTCGTGTTTATTACTGTATCGAAATGTTCACGCAGATCCAGCTGCAGAACATTCAGGCTTGAGTCAGAGCAGACGCTGTGCTGGATTGCTCCGGGTCAGTGTAATACGACAGGCCGTCCGTATCAACACGCAAACAGAATGAAAATTTGTAGAGGAAGGGTTAAGGGGTCAGAATGACCATTTTTGGGAGAGGAATGCAGGAGTAATAGGAAAGGGATTCAAGACACAAAGGAAGAGGAAAACTAAGGAGCCATGGATAATTACATCTGCAGTGGGTACAATATATGTCCATTTTTTATTTTATATTTATTTTTCCTTTTTGTTATAGTTTTTATTATTGATCAACCATCAATATGTTGCAGTTTCTTGTGTTTCTTATTGTAGGTTTCCTCCCTCTTTTTTGCAGAATTACCTTGAAAGAGGATAACGAAGGTTTTGAATTTGCCGTTCCACAAAACTGGAGCATGAAATGAATTGACGGCAGTCTGGGTAGACTTGGCAAATTACTGAAATCCTAGAAAGCCTGTATGAGGTGACTGAGAGGGAAAACGGGGGAGGAAGAAAAAAAATGAAGCCTTGTGTAAGGATTGAACTGCCCAGGGGAGGAAATACCCAGTTTAGTAAATGTGTGTGTGTGTGTGTGTGTGTGTGTGTGTGTGTGTGTGTGTGTGTGTGTGTGTGTGTGTGTACAGATATTTGGATTTGGGAGGCATGTTAGTTTTGGCCAGCGGGGTCTCTCAGCTGTAACAGTAGGCTACACATCTCCTTATGAAGACAAAGCGACCATGTGTGTTACATTTTCTATATATCAGCCTTCACCCTCCTTTTTTTTTTTTTTTAAAGTAATGCATTCATTCACTTCTTCTCTTGTGTCCATGTGCCTGTGTGTCTGTCTCAGGAGAGATTCTCAACCTCCCTATAAAGTTTTGGAAAAGAAAAAGACAGGATGCTAAATGTTAAAATGAAGTAGCGATAAAATCAAAACAGACAGGAGGTGAAATTAGTGGTCAAAGTTAGGGAGGTGTGGCCACTTGACTGGCACATGCCCCAGCTTCACCAATTCAGACCTTGAAAATGGGCCTGTTGGCTGTTTGGAGCGTTTTAATTATATTATCTGACAAGTTATTTGTGTGGTGCTGTAAGCACGGCCGGATCCGGAGTAACAAAGAGTATGTTTGCGTCAGACGTGTTAGGATATCAAAGATAATACATAAACACACACATATTATGTTGCCACAGTATATGGGTCCATATTCTGATTTGGCACAGGTTCCTGCCAGATCCCCTTCCTGACACAGTCCTCCCATTTATCCAGGCTTGGATAGTCGGATAAATGTGTTATCCTCCAAACCATTGTTTCCATGGCTTTATGTGATTGTCTTTGTGGATTCCCTTCTTCTCTTTTAATTACAGTTAAGACCATTGTTTGTTATTTCAGATGCTATTCTTTCTGTTAGTATTTGTGTGTCTGTAGTCCCACATGGGATATCTGGTCACCCTAAACACATCCCCTCCAAGATGTTTATGTTTAGATTTTGGATATTTGACACTTTAATATTTTATCTGTCTGTTACTTAACATTATTTAAAGGTACAGCTGAGTATTTCCCAGCTGCTGTTAAACAGCTTGAATCTCTCAAGCTCCAAGAATATTCAGTGTTCACTTTGGTCTTCTGGATGTAGTTCTTGTCCAGAAACGTATATTTTTGGTCCTTGTTGTGTTTGCAGACAAAGTGAGAACTCAGTGTTTTGCTGACTGCTTGAGGTTTCATTTCAAAATATTTTAAAATATCCTTTTTGCCGAATGATTTCTTCGACCTTGACAAGATTTCCACATCATTGCACAGCAGTGGTTTCTGCTATGGCTCTATAAAAAGGTCAGTGTTTGAGCGGGCGAATACTATCGACCCTCGAAAATGTTATCTGATAACTTTATTCAAAAGAAAACATCATTGTGGGGCCCAAAATGCTAATTTTAATGCCTCAAAATGCAGATTTGAGACACCAATCAGTGATGTGATATGAGAGAAAGTGTCTCAGTTTAAGCAACGCTCACAAAGCTTTCCGCTCCTTCTTTGCTACACATAAACATCCGCTTGCAGTTTTAGTCTCTGGCTGCCCAGTCACAGCCACATAGATGCCTACGGCTAACCATAACATTTTCAAACAGATGTTGCTTTTCCTCATGCGTGTCCGTCTCCACTTTGCACGTGCTGGGGTTCTGTTTTTTGGACAGCTATGGTATGTGCCTGCCCCAGAGTGTGCCAAAGGAACTAGAGTTTATTGTTAGATTGTAAGGGAAGCCCAACTGGCATTGCTATATTTTTTTAAATCATATATCTATTGTTACAGTGGTGGATCCTCATAGTAAATGTGGTCAAAGTTTCATATAATGAGGTCAAACTCTGTACAAGTAATTCCTGTGGCCCAAAAGCTGCATACTGCACGCTCTAATAGGTCTGTTTCAGAGGCTTTTCCTGCTCTTCGGTCTGTTTGAGGTCACAGAGAGCTAAAGAACTAACATGGCCATCTCACACACACACACACAGCTCTGACTGGGAGCACAGAAGCCCCACCCGCCTGATCAGAAGAAAATGGCTTGAAGTGAAGCAGAAGCTAAAACAGCTGATTTCAGACTTTGTGTGAACTGCCAGAACCATTCAAATAATAATTAAGATTATTCTGAACTGACTGTCATGAAATGAACGTTCTAGATCCCCTATGAAATGTAAAATATATGTCCTTACTTAGTTGCTTGTACTTAATCTGTCAATAAAAGTCTTTGTCAGCGTTAGCCCCCGGTGCAAGTTACCATACTTGGTGTAAGTCTGTGGTGTTAAACCTGTTTTAACTGTAAGGTAAGCACTGTGGGTCGCAGCCTACAGAAAGAGGCTTTGTGAGCTGGCTGTCTGGCCTGCGGATGGAGTGGTGGGGGAGGGATGGATGGATGGAGCGAGTTCAGGGGGAGGTTGGCCACAGGGCGTCAGTTGTGGAATTCCAGGAATGGAAGTTGAACTGGATTTCAGATTTTGCATTTGGACGGGGAGTCGACTGCAGAGGTGATAGACCTGAGGCTGAGGGAGAGCACAGAGATCACGTGTACGTGAGCGCCAGGGCCGGACGCGATGAAGCGGCAATAGCAGTGCTCGTATTGTGCCTGAATACAAAGAGAGTAGCAAGGCGTTACTCTTATCCCGTCCTAAGTGAGCTGTACAGGATGTGACACACACACGCCCAGGTTGGGTTCATCCTATATATAACATCATGAAGCAAACACACACTTACTCGAATGCTCTGATACGCAGCAGTTAATGTGTTTAAGCCTTTGTATACACTGTTAAGTGGTGTGTGCGTAAAAGTCCATGTGCGTGTCGACTCCAGCTGTAGCCTACAGTATACATGGCCTGTAATTAACATGGCGTGCTCAGCCAGATGCTATATCTGTCATTGAGAGAGGCACATGTGGTCGGTCGTTTGTGGTACAGCAGAGGATCTATATAGGGAAGAGAAAGACTGTGCATTTGTGTGTGATACGCATTGACCTTTATTCGTGTCTGCTCTTCATCGCAATGTGCTTTTTCCTGTAGTAAAAGTAATCCTTAAAAGTAATGCTTCTGAGGTTCACAGGGACAGCAGCAGTAGGTGAAGAAAAGTTTGCAGCATCTGTGTTATTGTTGGATTCATCACAGTTTGTCAGTTTTATCAGGACAAAATAGATCTTCAAAAACCAGATGTGCAAAAGCTCTACCTCAACTGTCCAAATACTGAGTTGAATACACCCACAGCCTTTTTCCATATGTGGAAACGCAGTGACATAATCCTATAAATTCTTCTTCCTAGAATCCGCTTCTGTGAAATGTTGTTCAAATGTCAGGTGGAACAGCGGTTGTGTAAAAGGCCTCGCTTCCACTTTGGTCCAGAAAACGTTGCGCGGTGGAAACAGTGTGGGTGTCTGGCAGGGTGTGGCTTCCCGGCTTTGGCCTGAGCTTGGTCCACTTCTTCTGGTCTCTACAAGTGAACAGAAGCAGGGAAAACTGGAGCTCAGCCATGCCTGTCTCCAGGCTAAAAACAGATGTCGCTCTTCACAGCGGTTTCCATCAAGTTTGGATATGGCAGCTACTAATTTAAGTGCTAATTTGTCGATTTCTACGGAGTAACATAAGACAAGGAGCTATTCACAGCGCATAGCTGATGTGACACACGAGTGTGTGAGCTGGCTGCAAATAGAATGATACTTTATTAGACTTTTAAAGGAAGAAATCATTTTTGATTAACATAAAAGCAACTGATACATTTTCCTCAAAAAATATAAAAATTTTAATAATTGTAAAACATATTTTTTAAGCGAGTGATGGAGACATCTAAGTCCTTCAAGAAAACTTACATTGCAATCCATACAGTATTAGAAGGATGTTCAGCACACAGAAACCCCGTTCATTGTTCCTGTGAACAGATAAAATTGCCTCAACTTTACCCCACAAAAAATGTTTTTTGCATGTTCCCACTGTGTCTGTGTGGGTTTTCTCCAGGTCCTCTAGTTTCCTCCCACATGGAGTTAGTGGGGTTGGTGATAATAAATTTCCCGTAGGTGTGAATGTGAGTGGGAATGGTTGTCTCTCTGTGTTAGCCCTGTGACAGACTGGTGGCCTGTCCAGGGTTTACCCCACCTCCTGCCCTATGGTTGCCGTGCAACCTTAAATTCGATAAGCAGAAGATAATGGATGGAAAGTGATGCCAGTCCATTCTCTTTGTTATTATTAATAAAAAGGAGCAGTGGTGTACATGTACTATACACCACATGTTAATTACAGATTAATTTTTTTAAATGCATTTTGTATATATGTGGACATGTCGAGGAATATTTTTGCCATGGTGGTTGCTACGCAGACAGTTTCCATCTATAATCCTGCATATTTTCCTGCTCTAAGCTTCTGAGGTTGGAGAGTTTCCTCAGAAGACAGTGGTTCCTACTAGAGATGGACTGATCCGATATTACGTATCGGTATCGGTCCGATACTGACCTAAATGACTGGATCGGATATCGGAGAAAAATAAAAAATGTAATCCGATCCATTAAATATCACGAAAGCACCTCACAAAACTTGCAACACGCCGTAACTCACCTCAGAACGTTAGCATGTCGGAGCAGTATGCATCACGTGATAGAGCGGCTGTGGCATGCGGGACCTGTGGTCTGGATAGCATGTGGAGCTTCGCTAGCAACCTGGCATTTCATCTCCGACAAAGTTATCCCCGAGAGAAGTAAAGCAAGTGTGTAAGTCCATCTCTGAATGTTTGTAAAGCATTCCTGCGTTAAGCTTAACGAGCGACTGCCTCTCGCTCTCCAGCTGCTACTTCAATCGTGAAACTGCTTAAATGATCAGCTGATCGGCTTTTCTGTCGCGAGTCCGTCTTTGTTTTTGGCCAACTTTGCACCAGAAAGAGGAAACCAGCGGCTGAACAACAGCAGCACGTTTAAGCTTGATAAGCTGTTGTTAGAATGTATTTAATATTACTTTCTACTCCAGGATCTTTTTCTACGTAGCTGACGCTGGTAACTGTGCAGGGGCGGATCTAGCAAAGTTTAGCCAGGGGGGCCGTAGGGCATTAACTGGGAAAAGGGGGCACAAAGACATACTTTTCTTTCTTATTCTCATTTAAAATGTCGAGCTTTTAATAAATAATTATCTGACACACAAAGTTTTAATTTGATGTAAAATGAATAGAAGTCAATTACTGTATATAGTGACTATTAAGTCTAATATATATACCCTAGTAAGCTATAGTACTTTTTCCTTTGGGAAGGTACCATCTGTGCAGTCTGCAATTTTGTTGAAGAAAGATGTTGAATCTATTTAATATTTCTTGAAAAATAATTGATTTCTGTGCATTTTTTTTCACACTGCATCAAATTAAGGTTGATTACGTCGATTAAGCATCATGAGGTGGAGCGTGAGGGGTGGTTCCCTATTTTTTATTTATTTATTTTTGTTGTTGCTGGGAGTTGGAACCCTATTAGTTAGGTTGCTTAATATTTACGCTAAGTACTCTTTAAAATACCAGAATAGGGAGGATGGTGTAGGTTTAAGTTTATTAGATTGATCAGTATTGCTGAACTATGAAATATTTTTTTTGTATACAGGTATAACAGAATAGCTTTAGTGTAGTTGTTGTTTTAAACTTGAGTATGAACTTGCAGACTTGCAAAATGCAGCAAGATATTTTAAAAAACAGTTTTGTTGATTAAAAAACACTATATCGGATTCATATCGGTATCGGCAGATATCCAAATTTATGATATCGGTATCGGACATAAAAAAGTGGTATCGTGCCATCTCTAGTTCCTACGCTGCTTCCGGCACTCTGAGCTGAGGAATTTCAGAGGAATGTTGTTCATCAAGTCATCCCTCTGTCTCGCTGCTCATTCCCACAGGTTTTTTTTAAATCTCATGTCTGTGTGTGTGTGTGTGCGTGTGTTTAATCCGTGTGACCTTTTGCTGTTGTTTTAGCACACTCCTGCTAGCTTCCACATGTAGTGCTGTGATCTTAGCACACAAAGGGCTACTTGTAACATTGGCACCTCATCACCATTATGTAATGGTTAAAGGCGCTATATGCAGCACTTCTACAGCCATGAAAAGACTTTATAACAATGTTGTAAACAAATTAATCCATCCCTAGCCTCCCAGTTACAAGTTCATGAATGAATGAATGAATGAATTGAAATTTATTTCAGTCAACAACAACAGATTATAATTTTACATAAAAGTACTCAAACAGAAACCAAAAAAGGAATAGGCTGAAGCCTTATGGCTTATACTTATCCTATCCCTTACCCCCATAGAAATAATCAAATCCTTAACCAAGAAAATAAATAACATTGATAAATAAGTTGTATAACAGTTTGAAAAGAAATCAATGATAAATCAACACAAAAAATTTTTTAACAAACCAAATTTCTATAACCTTGTATAATACTAATTTTTAAAATCTTCCTGAAGAATGACAAAGAAAAACACATCTTCAGTTCATCATTAAGTCCATTCCATAATTTCACTCCCAAAACTGACACACATCTATACTTAACATTGGTTCTCACTTTAGGCATTTCAAACTTATAAGACCCCCTTAAATCATATTTTCCATCTCTTAGTTGAAACATACTTAAAATACAAATTGGAACATTCTTTTTCATCACACGATATATCATTTCTAAAGTTTTAGAATATATAATGTCCATGAATTTTAACATAGATGATCCTACAAAAAACTGGTTGGTGGACTCCCTATATCCAACTTTATTTATTATTCTAATAGCTCTTTTTTGCAATTTAAATATTGAATCCAAATATGTTTTGTATGTGTTCCCCCAAATTTCTGCACAGTAGGTCATATAAGGCAAACAAAGGGAAGTATACAATAAATAAAGGCAGTTCTTATTCAAAAAATCTCTTGTTTTATAAAGAATAGAAATAGACTTGGATAATTTTCGTTTCACATGTTTTATGTGGGGCTTCCAACAAAGTTTATCATCAATAATTACTCCTAAAAATTTTGTCTCATATACTCTTTCAATTTCAACATTATTTAAATTCAATTTTACTTTAATATTACTTTTACTACCTCCAAATAACATAAATTTTGTTTTACTTTCATTCAATGATAGTTTATTAAATACAAACCATCTATTTAACTTCATGAGTTCTGTTTCCACTGTTTTCAGTAATTTCTTTATGTCTTTTCCAGAGCAAAATAAGTTTGTATCATCAGCAAACATCACATATTTTAAAGTATCACTGGCTGTACAAATATCATTTATATAAAGTGAAAATAACTTGGGTCCCAAAACAGATCCTTGCGGAACTCCACAAGTTACTTTTCTAAGTTTAGATTTCATGTTATTATTACTCACATATTGGAACCTATTATTCAAGTAACTATTTAACCAAAATTGTACAACACCTCTTAAACCATACCTTTCACACTTCCGTAAAAGTAAAGAATGATCTATCGTATCAAAGGCTTTACGTTAATCAATGAACACACCTATTCCAAACTGTTTTTCATCCACAGCCGTTGCAATATTTTCAATAAATTCCATCACAGCTAGAGATGTTGAGCGATTTCTTCTGAACCCATACTGATGATCATTCAATAAATCATATTTATCAATAAAAGAATCTAGTTTGTTTGCAAATAGTTTTTCAAGAATCTTTGAAAACTGAGGCAGTAAAGATACCGGTCTATAGTTTGACACAATCTGTTTATCACCAGTTTTATATAGTGGGATCACTTTGGCAATTTTCATTTTATCTGGAAAAATTCCAGTTTGAAATGATTTGTTACAAATATACAGTGGGGCAAAAAAGTATTTAGTCAGCCACCGATTGTGCAAGTTCCCCCACCTAAAATGATGACAGAGGTCAGTAATTTGCACCAGAGGTACACTTCAACTGTGAGAGACAGAATGTGAAAAAAAAATCCATGAATCCACATGGTAGGATTTGTAAAGAATTTATTCGTAAATCAGGGTGGAAAATAAGTATTTGGTCACCTCAAACAAGGAAAATCTCTGGCTCTCACAGACCTGTAACGTCTTCTGTAAGAAGCTTTTCTGTCCCCCACTCGTTACCTGTATGAATGGCACCTGTTTGAACTCATCATCTGTATAAAAGACACCTGTCCACAGCCTCAAACAGTCAGACTCCAAACTCCGCCATGGCCAAGACCAAAGAGCTTTCGAAGGACACCAGGAAAAGTATTGTAGACCTGCACCAGACTGGGAAGAGTGAATCTACAATAGGCAAGCAGCTTGGTGTGAAAAAATCAACTGTGGGAGCAATCATCAGAAAATGGAAGACATACAAGACCACTGATAATCTCCCTCGATCTGGGGCTCCACGCAAGATATCATCCCGTGGGGTCAAAATGATCATGAGAACGGTGAGCAAAGATCCCAGAACCACACGGGGGGACCTGGTGAATGACCTGCAGAGAGCTGGGACCAAAGTAACAAAGGTCACCATCAGTAACACACTACAACGGCAGGGAATCAAATCCCGCAGTGCCAGACGTGTTCCGCTGCTGAAGCCAGTGCATGTCCAGGCCCGTCTGAAGTTTGCCAGAGAGCACATGGATGATACAGCAGAGGATTGGGAGAATGTCATGTGGTCAGATGAAACCAAAGTAGAACTTTTTGGTATAAACTCAACTCGTCGTGTTTGGAGGAAGAAGAATACTGAGTTGCATCCCAAGAACACCATACCTACTGTGAAGCATGGGGGTGGAAACATCATGCTATGGGGCTGTTTTTCTGCCAAGGGGACAGGACAACTGATCCGTGTTAAGGACAGAATGAATGGGGCCATGTATCGTGAGATTTTGAGCCAAAACCTCCTTCCATCAGTGAGAACTTTGAAGATGAAACGAGGCTGGGTCTTCCAACATGACAATGATCCAAAACACACCGCCCGGGCAACAAAGGAGTGGCTCCGTAAGAAGCATTTGAAAGTCCTGGAGTGGCCTAGCCAGTCTCCAGACCTCAACCCCATAGAAAATCTGTGGCGGGAGTTGAAAGTCCGTGTTGCTCAGCGACAGCCCCAAAACATCACTGCTCTCGAGAAGATCTGCATGGAGGAATGGGCCAAAATACCAGCTACTGTGTGTGCAAACCTGGTAAAGACCTATAGTAAACGTTTGACCTCTGTTATTGCCAACAAAGGTTATGTTACAAAGTATTGAGTTGTATTTTTGTTATTGACCAAATACTTATTTTCCACCCTGATTTACGAATAAATTCTTTACAAATCCTACCATGTGGATTCATGGATTTTTTTTTTCACATTCTGTCTCTCACAGTTGAAGTGTACCTCTGGTGCAAATTACTGACCTCTGTCATCATTTTAGGTGGGGGAACTTGCACAATCGGTGGCTGACTAAATACTTTTTTGCCCCACTGTATGTTAACGGCTGAAGGACACTATGAAGAACTTCTTAAATTAGCGACATGTCAAGGTCGTCACAATCCGTGGATTTTTTACTCTTGAATTTACTCACCACTTCTACAATGTCACTCTCACAGACTCCACCAAGAAACATTGAGTCACATTTACAAGAAGTAGAATCTACTTCATCATTTCCTCCTGGTACAGAAATCTCTTTTGCCAAGTTGGGACCTACATTAACAAAGTAATCATTAAATTCATTAAGTATGCTCTCAGTATTCTCAATCACTACATTACCTCTTGTTACAATACGTGTTGGAGAACATGTATTATGTTGATTTTTTATTATCCTATTTAATACACTCCAGGTAGCCTTAATATTACTTTTATGTTTTTGAAGCAGCTGTTCATAATATCTTTTCTTTTCGTATCGCATAATAGATGTTAATTTATTTCGATATTTCTTATATTTGTCTTCATTTTCCTTTGTTCTATGTGTCAAAAAAATCCTGTATAACCTATTTTTCTTTTTACGGGCTCTTTCCAGACCTTGTGTAAACCATGGTTTTTTCTTTTTATAATTTTTAGAAAACTTTTTAATTGGACAATGGCTGTCATAGATTGACAAAAATATATCCAAAAACGCATTGTATGCATCATTAGTGTCTTCCACATAAACTTTTTGCCAGTCATAATTTTCTAAGTCTGTTTTAAAAGCCGCAATTTGTTCTGGTGTTTTTATTCTACCACTGTAATCCATTTGCTTTTCCTCTTGAAAATGAAGTTGATTGTTCATTTCAAACACTGAAAAGACAGGCAAGTGATCACTTACATCTGTGACTAACAGTCCACTATGTATCTTGCCGTTTATCTTATTGACAAAAATATTGTCGATCAAAGTGGCACTATCCATCGTTATTCTGCTCGGCTTTAGAATCAACGGATGGAATCCAAAACTAAGCATTGTATCAATAAATTCTGAAGTCTTATTATGGTCGTTTGCCTTCAATAGATCAATGTTAAAATCGCCACAAAAAAAAGTCACCTTCTCCTTGTGTTTTTCCAATATTACAGAAATTTCTTTAGTAAACTGATCTATACAGGATGCAGGTGTACGATAAATGCAGCTAACTAATATGTTTTTCGAGCTTTCAACCTGAATTTCAATGGTTAAACATTCCATCAAGTTATCAATCACAGCAGTCATATTGTTAACAACTTTACATTTAAGATGTGAAAAAACAAACATAGCAACACCTCCTCCTCTTCTATTCTTCCTATTTTGCCAAAACATTTCATAGCCCTCTAGTCCATCTTGCAATTCTTCGTCGTCATTCAACCATGTTTCTGAAATTGCTACCACTGCAAACTTATTTTGGAATTGATCAAGATACGCTTTGATTTTAGAAAAATTACTGTAAAGACTCCGACTGTTAAAGTGGATTAATGAAAAACCTTTTATCTTGGGATCCAACTCTTCCCCATTATAATATTCACATGTCATATCAACATTCTGATAGAGGTGGATATCTGGATCAATACTATTGTCCAACTCATAAAATTTATAATCATGAGATCCAAAATATTCCATTTTTTGCCTTTTTTTGTTCACACATTCACATGCATAGTTATTTTTCTCACACTTATCAGATATTGTTCATATCACAGTCAGCAACACAATTCTTTTCTACATTGAACTCTATTTCTTTTGTTTAAATCTCTCAAGATCTGCAATGTCTCTGACAACAATTACTTTAGCTTGTTCTGGTGTCCCATTAAGTCTTATGAATACCTTACAGTTCCTGGTCCAGGTATCTTGGATGTGCCTTTCCTTCTTCAATAGTCTTGCCTGTCGTGCAATTTCAGCATTTCTCTTGGTGAGATGCTCATTCACATATACGCCGGTTCCCTTTAACTTCTTTCCCATCTTTAACAGTTCAACTTTATATTTCCTGTTCACAAATCGTAGTATGATAGTTGGCATCTTGGTATGTTTTTGTGGAATAGTATGACATGCAGCTATGTTTTTGCTATCCAAAAGAATATCTTTGTCTTTGAAAAACTGAATAACTTGCTGCTCAAGCAAATCCTTTTCAGCTCTTGGTGCATCTTCCCCCTCCTTGTCACCTGCTGTACTCCGTGCATAGGTGTAGTGATTTGTCTTCAGTCCAGAAATAATCACATCTTCCATTCTTGTATACTGCTCCAAATCTTCAACTCTTTTTTCCAGCTCTTCAATCTTCTTGTCTTTTTCCTTAATCACAATCTTCAGTTGTCTTACTTCTTCAATTAAGTCCAGTAGTCCTGCTTGCTGTTTCACCACCTTACTCAATTCCTCTGACATGAAGTTAAGAGACTTCTTAACTTCTTCAATATCTTCTGTTAGCCTCTTAGTTGTCATGTTTCTTGATCACCAATTTAAATTCTTAGAAGACAAAATTAATTCCAGGCTCCAGGTAATCCAATAAGCCAGGTGTTACTTGTAGAGCACATGTGATGAAAGAAAGGGACCCTAAACTTCAAAGTTTGTGGAAATACTCACACAAAATGAAGCAAAACTTCTTTGTGAAGATACAAGTCTTAACCAATCTTTTGGATGTTAAGTTCTTTTCGTGATGTTTGTTGGATTGCTAAGAGTAACAAACACAGTTTTCCCAATCAGCAGCCATCTTGGTTTCAGCGTGCACTGAATGACACCTTATCTTCATCACGAGGAAGATAAATAAACTAGCATTGTAGGTTGCTTAACATCTCAGTAGTTTGTGTTAAAAATGGCTGCAAATGAATGTGAATCTATCTGAACATAGCATTCCTTCGAATAACAGAACCCAGCTGAATCGCATCTGCTCCTTTCTAGCGTGGCAGCGTTATCTTGAGTGGAGTTCTCGTTAGGCATGCAAGACTTTCTTTGTCTTTATTTGGTGCTGTTGTGTTTGGCTTCAGGCTCGAGTGGAGTGGATATTTCATCTCCATGCATTTGCAAACATTTGCAGTCTGGATCACTGAAAGGAAACTGATTACTAATTTTAGATCAGACGGGGTTACTGTATGTTTATGTGGTCCTTGTGTGAACATGTAACAAGACTAGTAAGATATTAGGATTTATTTATTTTTAAAGTCCAGTTAAAATAAACTTTTGCTTTTCCAGATTCAACAACTGGAGACGCAGGTGATCGATGCGGAGAAACGGGCGTTCACAGCTCAGCAGCAGGTGAGGACCAGAAACACAAGTTTGTTTGTCTTTCCTTTCGACGTGTCGGAATGCGATTATGTGAGTACATGTGTGATGATTCCAGGTGCAGTGGATGGAGGAGAAGCTCAAAGCAGCAGATGGTCAGTCTGGAGACTCAGAGGTGCGTCTGTTTCAGCGGTGCCAGGAGCTGCAGGCGTTAGTGCAGGAGAAGGAGGATGTAATCGCACAGCTGGAGCAGCAGCTGGAGGAGCAGGTAAGAAAAAGCACACGCATAAAGAATTTCAACAGATGCGATGCCAGTGGAGTAATTCATAATCCCCTTTTTTAAAATTTAATACCACGTTTATCTCTATGAACACCATCTTTAACCTCCTTACTGTTCACTTATGTTTCCCCGCCCTTGTTCTCTGTTTCGCTTCGTCTAAATCTGCCCTTCTTATTCCAAAATATATTCACCCAGAGAGACAGACGGCTCATTTTTACTTCTTTCAACAGAAACAGCTCCGCCTTCAAGATGCCAAGGCGGTGGAAGAGAAGGCAGCTAAGATCAAAGAGTGGGTGATGCTGAAGTTGTCAGAGGTAAATCTGTGTGTGCGTCAGCTGTAAAGGCTCCTAAAACACAGATAAGAAAGACACGGAAATCTGGAAGATAAGTTAAAGTATTTAATGTGGTTGCTGGTTTATCTGAGAACATGTTTGTGCTTCAGTTTGAGGTAGAGAATGCAGCATTAAGAGAAACCAACAAACAACAGGAGGCTCAGATTTTGGAGCTTCAAAAACAAATACAAGGTATAAGCTTTTGGAACTTTGTTGGAACATGTTAACATGCAAGTTATTTATGCAGGTTAAAACTCCTAAATGCCTGCTACTAGCAAATACAGATTTATCAATGCTAATACATTGTAAGCACACGCTGCAGTATGCGCATGACTGTTTGCTGCTTTTGCAGCCTTTGAGCAGAAGTGCAAGGGTGGAGCTGGAGCCCTGTGTAGGCCAGGTGAAGCCCAGCGTCTTAGCAGCCTGACGTTCGGCTGCTTTCAGGTGAGAGGGAAGAACCCGCAGGTCCTGACTGGACCAGCGCCGTCCCAGAAGACCCTGAGCACACAGGGGGAGACAGACGCCAGGGACAAAACGGGTAAGTCCCCACACAGTCACGCAGCTATGGATAATGAAAACAGCATCTGTGAGTGGTTAGATGGGACTCTGGGGCAGAGCTGGACACAGGATGGTAACTATCTGAGTGAGGTCATAGTCATGCTGTATTAAGGAAAGTATTTGCCACTGGAGTATTTTATGGGCTATTTGGAGACTTTTAATAATAATAATAATGTGTGATAGTTATATAACATAATAACATCACTGATAGTTAGAGTAAGAATGTGAAGAAACAATATAGTTAAACTGTGAGATACTAAGATTCTTCAGTCATAATTGTGCAGATCTATTTAATGTGGTGCTGGAATTGTATTAACATTGTTTGCCAAACTGGTTTTAGTGTGTTAGAAAGCCAACACTCACTAATTAGCTATAAACACACAGCATAGCAGAGGCTGATGAGAACAAGAATTGGTTCTCCTAGTGTTTGGTCATAAACCAAGTATTGTAGAGGAAGAGCTGAAAGCTTTAGTCAAAACAAAGCATTTACTAGATGGTGTTCCTGGGCACAAAGGTCCAGAAAAACACCCTGAAGAGGGGCTAAAAGTGGGTTGAAGAGCTGGAGTTAATGTACTGCTGCTCAGTGATCAGTGATGTGTGTCAGGTGGGTCAGAACGGAACCTGGAGGGAAGCCACAGGAAAGGCATTCACACATAGGGGAGGATTTACTAACTGGGGGGAGTTTGTGTGATGCCGCAATTGCAGATTTGCACGAATGGGGTTGGAAAGTTCTGCAGGTGATCTACAAAAAATGGTCTAACTTACAGACAAAGATACAGCCAGTACATTACAATAATAACCAGACTTCTAACAAGCTGCTGTGGTGCAGAGCATTAGTAAATCTGGCCCGTGAACACACTTATTATTGCAGACTTCATTAAATATGTATTTAGATTCACTTTCAGATCCCGCAAGTCAGCCATAATATAAAATGCGGTCAATAAAAATACTTTTTAAAGCGCCTTGCAGTGTTTTTGAGTTTTACATTGAAATGTCTGTCAAAATGTAGTTAATGAGACTCCAGAAGATCAGAAGTGTCTTAAGATTAATATCTGAGTCTTTCAATATATAATACTCACTTTAACTAATACACAGCATTACAGGGCAAACAGGAAAAGGATGAGTCAGGATCTGACAGTAAATGATTATTCCTGTGCTTTTGCACACTGCACTGGTCAGATGCAACACAGATGTCAGGTTTGCATGGTGAATGCTGCCTCCACCCGAGCTGTCAGATGTATTTCTGTTTGTAACGTTAGCACTAGCGTAGATTTGCAAATTCACCAGAAAATAAATGAGGGAGAGAAATTAGATCAGAGAGAGGGGGCAACTATCCCAGAGGAACAAATCCTTCAATTAACTTATTTAATTTGAATTATTTAACTTTCTTTCTTTTTTTTGAAATACATAGTTCACTTAAATTGTAATCTGTAATCTAGAAAGATCTCAAATGCTTCGTCTTTAGTGCTCCACCAGCTGTGAAATTATTACACATTTTTATGCTTTCTTTGGCAGATAAAAGTAGTAAGAAGACATCCTCATCAGTGACAGATGGTGAAGTCCATAAACCGAGCCAAACTGGACTGCTGTGTTCTCCGCTAGAGGATGACGGTGCACCTGAAAGCTCTGTTAGCAATGCATCTGGACCCGAGTCCCGCCGCGTATTGTCTGTGCTCTCCAGTGCTGCATCAGTGGAGGAAGAAGTATGTGAGAGCAGAAGCGGAGCGTGTGTTCTGGAGTTCAGCCGGCCCAGCAGTGAGACCTACCTGACAGCTTCAGACGACAGCAGCTCTCTGTTTGACGATGACATGCAGCGTACAGAGCGCCCCAGCTTTAGCCTGCTGGAGCCATCAGATGGAACACTAGCAGGGTGTAAGAATGACGAGGAGGAGGGACGCACGGTTAAGTTGGAGGATTGCACCTCTGAGGAGCTCAACAAACGATTCCAGTCACAGAGACTTGACTCCTCATCATCTTCCAGTGAACCTAACACTCCCAGCCCCATCCTCACACCAGCTCTCACCCCTAAACGGCCCAACCTGCCCCAGGATCCAAAAGACAACCCCGCCTCACCCAAACAGCCCCGTCTGAGGACTCCTACGGGGTTCGGGTTGATGAACGTGTCTCTGGCCAAGAAACACCTAAGCCAGCCGTCAATCAGCAGTGAGGCAGCACATGGCCAAACGCGTAATGCACTCAGCATGCTGCGCCCCCTCCAGCCTCAGGAAACTGATGTTGATGCACAGCAGGAGGTTGGAATGGAAACGGGCAAAGCCACAGTTCCCGAAATCCTTCCCGGCTCACAAGCAGCAACCACCGTGCCATCCGCACCAAATTCATCAGAACCTGGGACAGAGATGGGCTCAGAGAGGTCAGACTGTGATAGCACCACACCTGGCAGCAAACCTCCTACTCCACCTTTACACAGGCTCCCCTCCTGGGTAAGACTGCCCTTCATGTTAGGCACACCAAGTTGTGTTTTTTTTTTTAATTGCAAATTTGGCACTGGCAACAAATTCGAAAACAAATTCCCAATGTTCAGCTAAGTATGAATAAAGAAATCAAATATGTTTCTTACAGCAATCAATCCTTAATACATTGGAAAGCTGCTAATGTTTTAGGCAATTTGTTTATTTTTTTACAGAATTTGTTTTTCCTGGATAAAGGAAACAATATTTTGCACTACTGTGAAACACAAATAGTCCTTCATGAAGTCCTTCATGTGAAACATTACAATTTTAACCACATATTTTCTTCTAAGTGTTGGACTAAGTACAGGAACTTCTCCATGTTTGTAATTCTGTTGTTTACACTGCCATCTGCTGTAAATGTGAGTAAACAGAAAAGTTTCAAATAGATAAATTCAGTGATTAGAATTAGAAAGCTGTCTTAGCAATGGGGCGGATAACAGGGTTTAAACAGAAAATTAACTGAAGCCCAAAGTGAATAAATAGTAAAAAATATCCAGTCAAAATAAATAATAGTAAATTAATGGACATAAAATGAAACAAAAAGTTAAATTAGCATACTGAATTGGTAAAATTGTTAGCTAAATTGCTAGCTTTAACAGCTACAATGCTAAACAAAAAGCTATTAAGTATTAGCTAATGTACGGCTAACGGCTAAAGTACTAAGCTTAAAGTAGTAACAGTTGAAATTTTTATGTAAAAATAACTTAAAAGCACTGAAGTCGCTAAAGATTAAAAAAATGTATTAAATTTAAATGCAAATTAAAGTAATGGGCAGGTTGTTGAGCTACTTGCTACTTCTTGGCTAAACAGCTGAGAGTCAGTTTAAAGGTAAGATGAGCTCTTGCTCATATTATTAACCAGGAGTTGCCTTCATATACTGAAGGTAGATGATATACAAAAATAAATATAGTGTATGCAGTTACAGCTTTTAAATGTTATTATCTAATGGCAGGCTTGGTTTTAAAATTGACTAATGACATGGCACATTTTCTTTTCAGGAAAGTCGTATATATGCTGTTGCTAAATCAGGAATCAGACTGTCTGACACTTCATGCACAGACCTGTCTAACAAAGGTAAGAGAGTGGGTAAAAAACAGGTCTCCCTACTTAGTTGACAGCTTAGTCTGCTGTAGTGGTTTCTAATAAACAAACTGTACTTTCTGTCCTAGACCCATCCCTTCAGTCTTCCTATCCAGCCTTTGTAATGTACACATCACTCATCTATAAAAACATGACTACACCAGTTTACACTACTCTGAAGGGGGTAAGTATAAGAGTACAAGGCCATGTTTAATTCTAACACCTGTACATTCCCCCACTATCTATTTGATCACTTGTGAACTTGAAAAGAAAATGCTTTTTTGTTTATAGTTAACAGCAATTGTGTCACCAAAGTGGATTTTAATATCTAGTATATGGCTCTGAGTGTGTGCCATTTTCAAATTGCAGAAAGCTACTCTGCTGAGCAGCAGTCCCTTCTCAGATGAGTCATCAAGCTCTGAGGAGTCATCTAGTTCAGGAGACGAGGACGGCTCCCTGTGCAGCTCCCACACCTCCTCCAGCTCCAGAAAAGACAGCAGCCCAGGCAGCCCACGCTCTCTCAAGAGAGGTACAAACAACCACTGCATATAAAAGATGGACATAGCCTCTAGTTTTGCATTGTGACCTTACCCATTTTAAGTTTTTTATACCCCTGGTACTAGATAAGATACTAGAGATGGCACGATACCACTTTTTATGTCCGATACCGATATCATAAATTTGGATATCTGCCGATACCGATATAAATCCGATATAGTGTATTTTGTAATCAATAAAATGTTTTTTTTTAAAATATCTTGCTGCATTGTGTATAAGTTCATACTCAAGTTTAAAGAACAAAACAAAACTAAAGCTATTCTGTTATATCTGTATGCAAAAAATACACTGCACCCAAAATATTTCATAGATCAGCAACACTGATCAATCTAATAGACATAAACCTGCACCATCCTCCCTATTCTGGTATTTTAAAGAGAACTTAGAGGAAATATTAAACAACCCAGCTAATAGGGTTGCCAACTCCCAGCAAAAAAAATAGGGAACCACCCCCCACCCTCCGCCTCGTGATGCTTAATCGACGTAATCGACTGTAATTTAATGCAAGTGTAAAAAAAAGAAAATGCACAGAAATCAATAATTTTTCTACAGTAATTAAATAGATTCAATATCTTTATTCAACAGAATTGCAGACTGCACAGATGGTACCTTCCCAAAGGAAAAAGTACTATAGCTTACCAGGGTATATATTAGACAATAATGGACTTCTATACATACCAGCTGTCAGCTACGTGGAAAAAGATCCTGGTGTAGAAAGTAATATTAAATGCATTCTAACAACAGCTTATCAAGCTTAAACGTGCTGCTGTTGTTTATCCGCTGGTTTCCTCTTTCTGGCGCAAAGTGGGCGATAAACAAACAAGAGAGACGGACTCGCGACAGAAAAGCCGATCAGCTGATCATTGATCAGTTTCACAATTGAAGTAGCAACAGGAGAGGGAGGGAGAGAGAAGAAGAGGCAGTCGCTCCCAGCTTTCACTGGGAATGCTTTACAAACATTCAGAGATGATCTTACACACTTGCTTTACTTCCCTGGGATAGCTCTCTCAGAGATTAAATGCCGGTTTGGAAGCAGGTAGCGAGGCTCCAAAAGCTCAACCAGACTGCCAACAGGTCTCGCACGCCACAGCCACTCTATCATGAGACGCATACTCCTCCGACGTGCTACGGTTATGAGCTGGGTTACGCTATATCGCAAGTTTTGTGAGGTGCTTTTGTGAAATTGAATGGATCGGATTATATTTTTTATTTCTCTCCGATATCCAATCCAGTAATTTAGGTCAGTATTGGACCGATACGTAATTTTGGATCGGTCCAACTCTAAACCATACACTGTGTAAGAGCATCACACAGATCTATATTAGTACCATACTCTGTATCTCATTGTACAACTGTATAGTAACAATAAAGGCATTCTATTCTATTCTATTCTATTCTACTAATTAAAATACTTAAATTTCACTCACCAAATTAGACAGGCTATGAGTCCAACTGACCACTTAAGGTCAGCTGCCATTTTTTGAATTGTTAGTACACTTGTCAGGTTCAGTCGTTAAGAGAAACATAATAGTTTTTAAACCCAGATAATTATGTTATCCTGTTAAATTGGTACCATCTGTTATAACGTTACAGACAGGCAGGACTAATAACATTTGCTGCACACTAATGCTGCAGTTTTATTATTAGCCATAGCTCCTAGCTACTAACTCATTTATAACTAAATAGCTAATGTGGCTATCGTTGACACAGTCAGTGGTTCTGCATGTTTAATTTGACACAACCCTCCCGGAGAGCACTAGCTTGTGAACCACAGGCTAAATTTGTAGCTATTGGCTAACTGCTTATAGCTAAATAGTTTTTAGTATCAGTTAGTATTTGAGAATTGATTTTAAGACTGATATCTGTGGGGATGGACTCATTTTTGGAGCTAGTCTCATGTGGCTATCACAGGACCTGGAGATTTAAGAAGCTTTTTTGTTTAATTCTTCACCTCCAAAGACTGACTTTCTCTGTTTTTCATGTGTGAACTTACTGTCCTCAAGCTGTGTCCGTGGCGTCGATGACATCAGAGTGTGACTATGCCATCCCTCCTGATGCTTACTCCACTGACACGGAGTGCTCGGAACCTGAGCAGAAACTGCCCAAAACCTGCTGTTCACCCAGTGACAACGGCAAGAGTGTTAGTGACAGCTCAACACTTTGGTCCACTGTTGTTAGTTTCCATGCTTTAAACAATGCTGACTGGTTAAGTTACATCATTTGAAGCTAATTTTAATAAGCAAACTACAACTGAAGTCTTTGAGGTAACTCTAAGATTAGAAATTGATGCGACCGCATTACTGAAGTACCTCTACCTTCAAAAGCTATTTGAGTAGTGACTTTGTTTTTTCTGCTCACAGCATGATGACATCATGTTTTTGAACCTAAGGCTCATTAGCCAACATTTAGTTAATTTCTCAGGTCTGTTTCATTAGCGGTTCTCTTTGGTGCTGCATAAAACTGAACAGTGTCACAACCTTTAGGAGCCAATGGAGAAGTCAGGCTATTTGCTGAAAATGGTCAAAACCTGGAAGAAGACCTGGAAGAGACGCTGGTTTGTCCTCAAAGATGGAGAGCTGCTCTACTATAAGTCACCGGTATGTTGGTTTCAACAACAAAAGCTACTTTTGGCTTCTCCGCATGGAGAATGGAAACGGGCGGTCTTCCTGTCCCAATCACTTCATCTACTTTTTCTGGATTTGAAACGTTTTTGTTTTTTCCTTTGTTGAGACTCGTGGCCAACAGGTTAACAAGATTAGGATTTCTGATTCTTCCACAGAGCGATGTGATCAGGAAACCTCAGGGTCAGATCAAGGTCAGCGCCACCAGCAGCATCGCCCGTGGCGAGGGCAAGCAGATTCTCCAGGTATTCAGTCTTCGATGAACGGCCACAATCATCTAACATTTCTAGATCTTTTAAATCCTTTCCTTCACATTTTCACGTCCACCTGGGCTTTTATTTATCCTTGTGTGTAGATAGTAACAGGAAAGCGCGTTTACTACCTGAAGGCGGACTCTCCTAACCTGCTCGAGGAGTGGCTTCGGGTCCTGCAGAGCGTGCTGAGGCTGAAAGCCGCCAGTCCTCTCTTCACTCAGCCGGATATTCGCCCTGGCATGAAGGGACTACTCATCAAGGTCCCTGCATCAAAGTTTAATCATTTTCTAATAGCACAGAGAAAATGGAACAATATTTCACAAAATTCTGTGTTTTACGCTCCGATTTGTACTTCCTCTGCTGCAGGTGAAACACGGCTACTCTAAGCGGGTTTGGTGTGCTCTGATCGGCAAAACGTTGTACTACTTTCGCAGCCAAGAGGACAAGGTGTGCATCTGTAGAAATACATCTGTAGCCTTTGTCAGGAGCAGGTGATCAATTCAAAACTGACCTGAGCTGTTACTTGTGACTGAACGTGGAGCGCACGTCTGCTTTTGTTTCCAGTTCCCGCTGGGTCAGATTAAGCTGTGGGAGGCTCGGGTGGAGGAGGTGGACAGGTCAAGAGATTCAGATGACGACCTAAAGGCATGCGGGCGAGGCCTACAGCCGGCACCCTTCACCGTTGCCATCCACCCACAGGAGCAAGGACCCACTTACTTGCTTATTGAATCCTGCCATGAAAAGGTCAGCGCGGGACTGAAAGGTTGAACTTTTCTGTTCTGTAAGGCAGGCAGACCCGTGTATCTTCTGACCATGGCGTTTAAGCTCATGTGTACAGTCATTTTTCTGTACTGCAACAAATCTGCTCTGAGACTGAGAGCAGCTCCATGAGAGGGGCTTCCTGTATTTTACTTGAAGCTAAAAACCAATCCAGTCAATTTTAAACTACAAACTGATGATTATGCATAATTATGTTTCCTGTTGTGATTTTGTCTCTGGGATCATTGTGTAGGAGTCGTGGCTGTACCATCTGTCTGTGGCAGCAGGCACTACGGTGGGCAAAGTTGGCACTGAATTCGAACAACTGGTGGGAAAACTCTTCCAGCTGGATGGAGATCCAAGTGAGTACAAACGATTTTGTCTTGTGTTGTGTTTTATAGTTTTGTTTTACTTGATGCAGATTTTTTCATACTTTCTCTCATCCACAGATAATTTTATTGCGACTTAAAATGTCTTATGTCACAGTGTTTTACTGACCACAAACTGTGTCCTGCACACGTTTTACTGCATGTGAACATATTATTTTATTGGGCATCTATTTGGTCGTCAAAATGGTGCACGTACAGTTACCTCTAGGGACATTAAATAGCCCTGCAGTGTACACTGAGGGTACGTTTTATTTGTAGGGACAGAAATTAACTGTAGCTCGGGAATTTCTTAAGTAGAAGCAAAGATTGTTTTTCTTTCAACAGTGTTTTATTTTTCAAAGTCATTCAGTAACAGCTCGACAACTACAGCCTCACTTTGGAGTCTGCAGTTAGAGAGACTTATGTGAAATACAGTAGGATTTGTTGTCCTCTGCACAGAGTTGTAGTTGAATTTAAGCACAGTGAGCATTTTTTTTGTCAAGAGACTATAATTAGACAGAAAACAAAGCAAAAATTCTTAAAATATTTATTTTTGTGCTTAGTTTTTGCTCGTTTTTGTTTTTCTTATTAATGCAGGGACGTTATTTGTCAGGTCACGTTTACAGCAGTGCAGTAATAAAGCTCAATAATAAAAATGCATGCACCACTGTCTGTTATTGGAGGTCGTTTTGACAAATTTGACTCAGCTTAGTTCAGTTTTGGAAGTACACAACATTGTTTCTTTCATTTTTATTTTAGTTGCTATTCCTTCCGTCTTTTACTCTTATGACCCACTCTCCTACCTACCTTTCAGACTCTCAGATTTGGAGACATCCCATGTTGTGTTTCAGCAAAGAAGCCTTGTCATTTCCTCTCACCACCCTGCCCTCACAAGCTCTGCAGACAGAGGCAGTGAAACTCTTCAAGGTACCACAAACCTCCACATGTTCGAATAAAAAATGTAGTCACTGAATGTTTCTTCTATCAAATAACTAATTATATCAAAAATATTTTCTCTCTTTTAAACTCTCTCCATCACCGCCTCTCAGACTTGTCAGCTCTTCATTAACGTGGCCATCGATGCTCCGGCCATCGACTACCACGTCTCCCTGGCCCAGAGTGCCCTGCAGGTGTGCCTGGCCCACCCCGAGCTTCAGAATGAGTTTTTCTGCCAACTCATCAAGCAGACCCGCAAGAGGCAGCCACACGGCCATCCGGGACCCCTGCAGGTTTGCGTTCTCACCACACAGTGGCAGCAGCAGTATGCATTGTTAAGTGGAAAGGCTGGCAAAAAAGGCGTGGTATCATCAGGGTTCACTGACCTAACAAATATCAAAACTGCCTAGAAAGGAGATCTTTTAGTATCTATTACTATACGGGTCAATTTTAGAAAAGTGCCGACATAAGAGAGGCAAGAAGAGTCTTGCCTCTCTTATGTCGGCATGAAAACCTGTCACTCTGTGGTAATCTTCCATAGCCAGTAACCAGAAATACTGTCAGAGGGCAGAAAGAACAGAAGATTCCAGCGTGTGCTGATGTCTCATTCAGCTAAAAACCAAAACACTGTGTCACAGCACGATCATCCCTGTACATGAATGAACTCAGTGTAGCTGATTAACAGGAACCAGTATGGCCACTTGTTTTATGCTTTATACGAAACAAGGAAACAGTGCAGTCTTAAGTCTGTCAGCTGTGGTCGTGCATAGAAATTCACCGAGTCATGCATGTGACAGTTTGTTAAAGATGTGGTGACTGAGTGTTTGCACGTCGCTCTCCAGGGCTGGCAGTTTCTAGCCTTGTGTGTGGGACTGTTTCTGCCACAGCACCTTTTCCTCTGGCTGCTCCAGATCCACCTCAAAAGACATGCAGATGCCAGGTGAGAAAACACAGGGGCCCTGAAAACTGACACAACGAAACAAAGCACAAAATACAGCCAGTGTACTGTGTATGTACCATCTGGATAGATATGCTCTTTGCACTCGAGCACTTCTTTACCTCCTTCCCAGGAATACTGTATAATAAATCAGCTTGAATACAGTTATAATATTTTGGGATTGAAAGACCGAGTTATTTCATAAGCACATATTTATTCTCTTTCTCTTTTATTTTACTGATGGCTGTTTTCATTTCCTTTGCTTTGAGATCTGAGTTGCTTTCAGGGAATTTTGGCTATAAAAATGTTCACGTATCTGTAAGTAAAGAGTGGCTACATTTTGTCCTCAGGACAGAGGTGGGTAAGTATACCATCTACTGCCAGCGCTCCATGGAGCGGACACAGCAGAAGGGCGAGAGACAGGCCAGGCCTTCCCGTATGGAGATTCTTTCGATTCTTCTGAGGAATCCCTATCATCACTCCCTGCCCTTCAGTGTGCCCGTGCACTTCCTCAACAATACATACCAGGTATAATAGTCACTCACTACACAGAAAAAACAACGATCAACGGCTGCCTGCCTCCAGTCCTAACAGTTTAATGATGTATGTGGCAGTTTGAGCACCGCTATTTTTCAACTGACAGTAAAACAATACCATATACACCATTTTAAATCACATGCTGTGAGTCATGTGACCCAGTTAAACGGATTTACAGTTGTGCAGGATTATGGTATATGTTTGAAAGCCATTCGACCTTTGCCTCGGCTCTTTAATAAACCATAACAGAGTCACTTCTGTAATGTTTTCTTGCACTAGATGATAGCCCAACCCCACTGACAGATACTCTGCTGAGGGGTGTTTATACAAGGATCCACTGCTTTTCTACCTTTAACCTCATAAAATCATGCTACTGAGTATCACTTTTCCAGAACTATGTTCTTTATGGTTGGTTAGTGTCCAATGTGAGACTTTCCCTGTTCACTTTTCCTTTTTTTGCTTTTCTATAAAGAGCTATGTACACATTAAGGCATTTAGGTCATATTCTACACAGACCTGTGTACATCTAAATCCTCAAATATCCACTTTATTGCGGTTACAAGAAGTGCCGAATTGTCCAAAATGTCAAGTTTTTTGTGATGCAATAAACAGGAACCAGTGCCCTAAATGTTAAACCGGAGCCATACATGAACTGTGGCTCTGTTTGTGGTTGTTGTTGTTGTTGATATCGGCTTGTTTTTTGTGCTGATTTGCATGTTTTTCCTAGCTTAAACGATGGTTGAGTGAAACTAACTCATCCACGCTTGATTCTTGCTAACTAACTATGAGATATGAGAAATATGAGAAAAATGCCAAATATTATGCCTTTTTGTCATCAAAGTCACACAGAGATGTTTATCTGTTCACTTTGTCCCTCCGGGCACCATCGTCGCTCTCTTCGCTTCACTGCTCCACCCAGTATCAAGCTAACCTTGCATCTCTCCCCTGGGTGTGTGTGTTTCCCTTTGCTACCTGCTTCCTGGCTGTCCCCGCCTATACATACTGGAAGTGATGAGATCATTACCTTTACATGTATTAACAGTTCAGGACTCAAAAACAAACAAAGCTATGAAACCTGTTTTGTGTCTGTTTGTAATCGATGTCAAGCTTATTGTGTGAGAGAATAAAGTAAAGGCAAAACATAAATACCCTGTATTATATAAAGTTCGTTTCAAGATATTTTTAATTTTAATTACATTTTAAGATTTTTTAATTTGACAGCTTTGATAATTATTTGTTATCGTTATGACCCCGCTGCTCCCTTCATTTTGAGGTTAACCATGGAGTATCCACCCTAACGTCCAGAGCTTCACGATCCTCTCAGAATGAAACAGAGCAGCTTTCTTTAACCCTAAACTTTTAGCGCCTCATTTTATTTATTCGCAATGATCACCCCTTCCAAAAAAAGGCAAATTCTGCCGTATCTGCTGTGGATATCTTATTTGTATTACCCCAGAGTAAAAATTTGCATTTCTTGCTACTAGTTTGTTTAAACATGTTTAACTACTCCATGTCCATGTTGATTGCTGTGTTATATGGACTATGAAAACTTTTCTGCCCAAAATGCTGGCTCATTTAATTCCATACATTTTTATTGCATAAGTACAATGTTACATTTAAAGGGATCTGATCAAATGAAATTAACTTGGTTGGTATAAATTCAGTTTATACCAAGGACATTTTTTAAAAGTCTTTTAATAAATAAACATTTGATCTTATCTGTTTATTGAGGGTGAAAAATCTCTTTTTGAGTGTAACCTATAATTATTGCTGGCGAGACTATGTAAATATATATTCCAGAACTTTCCAAGCCAGCATATAAAATCTATGTTAGATTATACTTTTGTGTGCTTTGTTATGTGCCTGTATTAGTAAAGGAAAGCTTGCACTGAAGTCATGCTGCACGTGATTAGTGCAACTTTGACGTTACTGACGTTGATGTTGGATATTTCATTATTCATTGAATAACCAGGCAAATATAAATTATTCATGATATTCATCCATAATATGTAATGTATAATGTTAACAGAACAGAAGATCAAAGACCAATTGTCTTGTGTTTTTCTGTCTGTGAAGTTTATTTCTGTATCGGCACTAATAACGCGGCACAGTCAATCATCAGCGGGAAGAGAAAAATCTGTTCAAACCGTCGCTGTGACAGGAAGTAGATGCATTTTCACACATGCGCACAACAATTCATCTTTCCATATCAGCCAGTCATAACACCTGTTAAACATTAACAGGTTACCTGAGTCAGTGTCGATATATCACAGTTTCTGTAAACAGCATTTAAAGTTTAACACCATGCAGATGTTTTGGGTCAGAAATCTTGTTCTTTTGAGCTGAAGCTTGACCCGGATTTATTTTGAAAACTCTGAAGAATCATTGCACACTCAGATTAGATTATTGCGTCTTCCACTTATGCATTTAATTCCTTGTTCACCTACACCTTGTACTGTAGGTGGTGAGCTTTGACGCCTCAACAACGGTGGACGAGTTCCAGTGTCGTCTCAACCAGGACACCGGCATGAGGAAAACGGGACTTTCTGGCTTCAGCTTGTACACCGATGACCCCACTGGACGGTCGCTGGAACACTGTCTGCAAGGAGGCCTGAAGGTGCGCCTTTTAGTCATGCGGTGATTACTTTAGGAAGATTGAAAAATCTGCGTTTTCCCACACAAAGGTGTCTCGTCTCATGTGCAGATTTGTGACATTATCTCCAAATGGGAGCAGGCTTCCAAGGAGCATCACACCGGCAAGTCGGAAAACACCAGGACTGTCCGCCTCACCTACAAGAACAGGTAGCGTCCAAACATCAGGTTCAACAGTTCAGTGTTGAAGTAATGCTCATTGGGATAAAAGAGTTTGTTAGCTATTCTGCTTATTGAGGGTCACTAAAGGTTACAGCTGGGTGAGACACACCATGGATGCCAAGTGGTCACACGTTGCATAAAAGCTTTTGTAAAGCTTGAGTCTGTGTCCTGTGTAGCAAGTTTGAGAAAAAAGGACGAATGCAAAACAAAACATTGAAATAAAATATGCTGCATTGATTTCAACCCCTTTTATTTCAGTCTGTCTGTTGCAGTTCAGTCTTAAATAATTAGAATTCTTGATTATATTTGATGGCATCGCTCTTCACTGTAAATTAAACTAGATGGCGGATCAGAGGCAGACTGCATATGAAGATCAGGATTTGTTGTCACCACACAAAGAGACTGGAGTTACTGCCTGGATTACATGTTTCTCTCAGGAGGATTTATCGCCCGGTCGCTTTGTCCTCATATCAGTTCTCTTTAACTTTTCCTCTCCATCTTCAGACTTTACTTCTCTCTCCAAGTGAGGGGGGAGTCAGAGAGGGAGAGGTTACTGCTGGCATATCAGACCAATGAAGCCATCGTAGCCGGACACTTTCCTGTCAACAAGGAGCTGGCTCTGGAAATGGCCGCACTGCTCGCACAGGTCTGATATCAAGTGATTTTTCTTTTAACTCACTTCTTGCGTTTCATATCTCTTTCACAGCGTGTGTAATGTGGCCTGGCTTTATGCAGTGGTTCATGTGTAACTCAGGCCCTGGTCTAAAAACAGTGATATCTGCCACATTTTTCGGCATTTTTTAATGTAATTTATAGCTGAATAATGCCACATATGTCGTATCCACTCCTGGATTAAAGTGAGACACAGAGCGTGAAGAATTTCTGAATACTTACTGCTTGCACTGCGTGTTTGTGTACAGGTGGAATTTGGAGATTTTGAGCGTCCCTTCTCCACCTCTGGATCGGCCCAGACTAAGTCTAATCAGAACCTGAAGCAGGTGTTGGACAGATTCTACCCCAAACATTACCGCAGGAGCACATCTGAGGAGCAGCTCAGGTACCAGACACAAAACACACCCTGAGAAACAGTGGCTTTAAATCTGAACTCACGTCCTACTTTGTAGTGCATGCACATTATCTGTTTATGCTTTTATAGTCTTTTATTACACCTATAACATCAAGGTTTCCACCCCAGAAAGCAGCTTTGTGACTGCTTGTGTTTTATTTTTCTTTCATCATACAGTACCTGTCTTTGTGTTCTCAAGTCTTTAATGGTCAAAAAGAGACTTACAAAACTGTAAATGCTTTAAAAGCAAACTCTATTTTGTCCTCTGCTTTCCCTCAGACAACTGCTACAGCGTCTCTCTGCCCGCTGGGCTTCACTCAGGGGTCGAAGTTCACCAGAGTGCGTCAGGATCTACCTGACCGTAGCCAGGAAGTGGCCGTTCTTTGGTGCCCGACTGTTTGAAGCAGAGGTGAGCATGTGTGAGCAGTAATCTGTTTGTAAATAAAGTTTATCTTATCATCTCAGATACTGAATATATGTTACAAATTACAAAGAAGTAGCATGAATGGAGGCCAACATTTAAACTAAATAAACTGTCAGTGTGCTTCAAAGAAAAGAAAAGAAAAAAGTAGGGGACAAAAACTTGAAATAGGTTTCTTTGCATTGTTTCCCACTACAGTGTCAACAGTATCTGACAGAGTGAGTGCTGCAGTTTTTCGACACATCGTGAAAACATGCTCGTAACTAACCTCACCCTCTGTTCTCTCTGCTTTAGTCCATCACGCCCTCTCCGGACCCTGGTGTTCGTGTTTGGCTGGCTGTACATGAAGATGGTGTCAGCGTTCTGGAGCACAACTCCATCGTGAGCAGCTTTGTGCAACACAGTCTCAGAAACCTGCATAGGAAAGATTTCTCTGCTTTGCTGCCGTGATTTCAGATTAACAGTTACTTAGTCGTCATGTGTTTCTTCAAACTCCAGAAGTAAACATTTGCATACGGTGTAAAATCACTTTTAAGTATCATAATGTAAAGCACAGAGCGTTACATCGTTTTTGATGTCATTGTTGTTTCTTTAATCTTAAAACTGAGGCCCAGAATTCAGTTTTTACATTTCACATCCTATTTTTTAATCGAATTCTGTTACTACAATTAATTTTTGTGTCTGGTACTCAGAAACTGCTGGTGTGCTACTCCTACAAGAACCTGATGACATTTGGAGGCTGCAAGCAGGACTTTATGCTGGTGATGGGTCAGAACGTCGGCACTAACGCCAGCAAAGACAAACCTACAGAGAAACATCTGTTTGCTATGGACCCCTCCAAGGTCAGTGAGAGGGCCAGAGGGCGACAGTCCAGGCGGCCAAGCAGAGTTTGTATTCTTAAAATGGATGGCACATTTGTTGTCGTAGTAAAAGTTAAAACTGTGTCACACTGCTGAGTATGTGTCAGTACATGTTGCAAAACAACAGGACAAGTTAGACAATTAACTCCTGCCTGACTCTTGGTTACGTGTAATGAGTGGAGTCGACCAAAGTGAAACAGAACGTAACAGATTTCTCTGGGAAATTAAAGGCACGACACAAAGAAATAACAGAGACATTATGTAAAAGATGTTCGTCTAATTCTTTGTGAATCCTTCAGGTGAGTGTTTTTGGTGTTAGCTATGTTGTTAATCACAAAATGTGTGAGTTTAGTGTTTTTTTTAAGAATGCCTTTATTAGTTTTTAACATCCATCCATTTCTTGCACTTAGCCAAAGGTTGTGGGGAGGGTGTCATGGGAAGAGAGGCAGGGCACACCCTGGATAGGTCTATACTATTGCAGGCCTAACACAGAGTGAGACAGACAACCGTGCGTGCTCACATCCACACCAACACCCAATTTAGAATCATCAGTTAACACTACATTCATGTCTGTGGTCATTTGTGGGAGGACGCTGGGGCGATCGTGGCTCAAGAGTTGGGAGTTCGCCTTGTAATTGGAAGGTTGCCGGTTCGAGCCCCGGCTTGGACAGTCTCGGTCGTTGTGTCCTTGGGCAAGACACTTCACCCGTTGCCTACTGGTGGTGGTCAGAGGGCCCAGTGGCGCCAGTGTCCGGCAGCCTCGCCTCTGTCAGTGCGCCCCAGGGTGGCTGTGGCTACAATGTAGCTTGCCGTGAATGTGTGTGTGAATGGGTGGATAACTGGATATGTAAAGCGCTTTGGGGTCCTTAGGGACTAGTAAAGCGCTATATAAATACAGGCCATTTACCTGTAGAGGCAGAACACGCAGGCTCCACACAGCCTGCCGGTGGATTTGAACCCAGGGTCTTTTTACTGTAAACCAACAGTGCTAACCACTGTTCCTCTATTCTCCAGTTCTCTATAGAAAAAGGGAAGAAAACAAACTGTTGAACTTCACAGAAAATCACAGCAGAACAAATACTGCATGATTCAAACAAGTTCATCTGTTTTACCTTCTTTTAAAGCTAAAGCTGTGTCTTATCCATTGAGTAACATTTGGTCTTTTTAATTTAAAACAATGCTACTGTCTTTTTGACATTAAAAAAAACAGAGGTTCGTTCATGTCTATACTACATTCTTTGGATACAGACAAAATAAAAATGTCTTGGGTAAATGTTTCATGAATGTCACTTTGGTGCTGGAGTTAGCTTCATGTTTGAATCTTTTACGCTGACAATTTGGCTCAAATCCTTTAGCCGCTGTGCATTTCTTACCACGTTATAAACAAATGCAAACTTGGCACTAGATAATGTATTTATAGAGAAGACCTGAAACCCACACCTAGGGCTACAAACAAACTTACTTCATCTATCTGAGGTCACAGATCAGGGTTGTTTTCCTTCCAGTCGACTTCTCTCTGCAAACAGAGGACTTTCCCTCCTGCAGATCCTGCAGATTCTGCACTGGCTTCACTTATTAGATGCAAAGACCATGTCCATCTTTTATATATAGTCTATGAGATGTACAAAAACTGGAATGCATCTGTTTTTGTTTTGTCCACAGATCAGGGAGATCACGCTCCTTATTTTCAGTTACATCAACAGCGCACATCAGCAGAAGGCCGCCGCCCACCACCTCTCTGCTCCGGCCCTGATGGTGGCCCAGCCCGTAAGCCTGAAGAGCAAAGAGTTGAGGAGCAAATCCCCACCAGCTCTGGGACGCCCCAGCAAGGCCCCCACTCTGCTGTGATGGCGCAAAGACTTACACCCTGGTCTTAATTTACATTAGAAATGTAGGATCTTTAGCTGCATGGTTTCATCTGCGCACTTAAGCCCAGCTAAATTCTAATAAGTGGAACGGTTACCCCTTCGTGACGAGCCGGGCGCTAACAAAAACGTATCTGTTGAGTGCAGTTTAATATCGCAGACCAGCTGAGGTAGCAGCAATTTGCAGGTATCACCATGTAGCGCCTTGGTACCTTCCTCAGAGAACACTTGATGAGATCTGTGGCTCAAACTGGAGCTAAAGGCTTTATACAAAGGTACAATGGGGCCAAGAAGCACTAAGAGGCTTTGCTTAACATTTTTTGTGTCCCTAATGATTGTGTTGCTTTCATTTTGTCACTCCAAGGAGAAAAATCAACAGTATTTATTGACAGACTGAGCAAATGTTCTGAAACGTCTCTATCAATCAGTGTTACCTGGTACATTTCTGTGTGCATTCAGTTAATTTTTGTATTCCTGTCTTTAGAACGTAATGCACAGTGCAGAGGAGGTAATGATCACTTGTTATTAAAAAAAAATCCTTTAAAGAGGGCGCCTGTTGTTTCCTGCCTTCCTGTAGGGCAGAGTGGCCCCAGCAGGAAGTGAAACTCTTAGTGTTAAAGTGATGCATAATGATGAAAGCGAGAGGCAATAACAGGTAACCAGATGGAAGTGGAGCACAGCTGTTTAAAATGTGTTTAAACCACCTCATCTGGGGCTGTGTGCTCCTTTTTGCAGTAGATGTGAGGAAAAGAACTGTGGACTTGGTGGGTTGTGTTGTTGTAAAGGAACCAGATTGTCCTCTTTGTGCTCCTGGTTACTGAACAGCCAGGAGAGTGGTAAAACTTTAATCATGTACAAATACATAAGGCCTTTCTGGTGAGGTCAGTGGATTGAATCAGCAGGAGGTTTCGACTCAGAATGTTACTTGACAGCTTTCGTGGAAGTATGGAAAAGTGTGCTGTTTCTTTATGACACACATTCCTCTATACTGAGTCCGTTGCACAGTTCGGTGGCCATCTGCTACAACTGCCCCACTTTAGGTATTAACATATAAAATCTTAGGTATTATTTTTTAAAAAAACCTCCTTGTTTAGCTGTTATGAAGTCAAAATTTGGCATTTTAACACTTTTGTATCCAGCCTCAAGTGGCCATGTGAGGAACTGCACTTTCCATTGGCTTCATTTTATTCTGCCCAGAAGGTTCCAGTCCAGTCTAATCATTCATCATAAACTTTCCACCTCCACACACACACACACACACACACACACACACACACACACACACACACACACACACACACACACACACACACAGAAAAATCCTCGGTTCATGTCAGGGACAATATTGAAGGTAAATGAAAACTGTGCTGTGAGCAGGTCAAACTGGAAGACAGTGATGAAACACCACTGCCCATTTTTCCAGTAAACAATATGGTGAGTAAACATTCACAACGGAGCCTTGATGGCTGTCAAGTCTGAATGAGAAAGCAGTTTTAATTGAAAATGTGTGGATAATAAAAAAAAATCACACACACTAATGGCTAAGGGGTCTTTTTTTAAGGAAAATTCAGCAGTGTGAACTCAGCTCTAAGAAATGTGTATTTCTTAAAAAGTATGTAAAAAGAAGGTGAGAAGATGTAGGAAATGTGTTTTTAGCATGTTGTTGAAAACATCCGTTGGTCACTGAACAGAGATTCCAGAGAACTGTAACGTTTTTCTTTGTTTGCTGGTGTGACAGAACACGAAACCGAATCTGATATAAACCTGAAGACAAACTGGAAAGGCATGACAGTTTAATGTAAGGTACTCCTAGTATTATCTTGATCCGGTATACAGTGAGAATAATCAGGCTCTATTTATTTGTGACATGGAATACATGTATCTAAATCCTGGAAATCCTGTGTGCTGGAAATGAAAGTTTGCTTGAGCCACGGGTGTAAATCCCAGACAGTCATATAAAAATCCTCACCCTGTAGGAAACTGTATAAATCTATAGTAAGCTTTAAATTCGCCCCACTGAAGCAAACTGAAAACCGACATGTCGGTACCTGCAACAGGTGCCTCACAGCGAGCGGCACACCTTCATTCCTGCAGTCTTTCACAGAATCGAGGGGTGGGGGAGGGTAAAAGGAGAGAAGCTATATGATACCTAACCTGGCTGAACAAGTTAGAGATCTGCTTTTGTGCTCCTGTTGCTATGGAGCTAGAGAGAGGGGGCGGGGCTCACAGGAGGGTGCTGGGTGAGGCCAGAGGGAACTAAGGTAGAGCAGGTGACTGATACTGTGCTTTATGTGGGGACTGAGGTTAAAAGAAAGTAAGTCAACTGCTGATGTTGAAAACAGAATGCAAATGCATACAATAAACAGGAAGGTATACTTCTTTAGGTCAGTATTCTTTCAAATGTGCTCCAAGCTTCAGGAAGGCTCCACACTGAAAAAGTGTAAACAAGCACGGCCTCCTCGAGTGCTAGCTTCACAGACCACAGCTGTACAGAACCAACCACATACTTCTTGCAATACAAACATGTTGCAACAGGAAACCAGGCGGTTTATTTATGTATTCAGACTGATAGATAATGCCAACTTCAGTTTGTTTGATGAGACGATGTCTGCCATTTTAGTCCACTTGGACTTTGGCCCTTTTACCTGACTCAGTCAATCATTCCTGCCCTAACATTTTAAACCGAGGGCAGTCTCAGTACAAGCATATGCATGCATTCGTGAGTGAGATGGAACCTGTCCGACAGGTTCAACACGTCACCAAACGACTCCTGAGCGCAGCTAGAAATGCCTACCTATAATAAAAGGTTGTCCGTCTCACCTGAGGCAGTGTGACACACAAAAACAAGTCCTTTCCATCTTGGCCATAGTGGCACAAAACTGCTAAGAGCTGTGAGTTTTGCTTAACATACAAAAGCCTACTGCAAAGCACATTCACATGATTCCTGCCACACCCGTGCAGTAGCTGATCTCCAGCAGACCTGCCCCCTGTAAACAAAGTGCCTGTTACGAACAACGACTATCGGAGCAGCCATCTTCCCAGACAACGGAGGCTTTACACTTCTAAGGAAATACACCAAAAAAAATGTCTGAGAGGTGGAGTATCGAGGAAGGGGGGGAGAATAATTAAAAACCCACACAACTTTAAATCAGCTTCGATCATCTCATCATGTTCAGCAGTTTTCAGAGTAGTTTCCTCCATCTCGTTCCCATCCCCCACATTTAGTCTGGTAACAGTGGAAAAATACAGCCAAAACATCAAGAAACCTGCTTCAGTGTCTTTTAAAGCATGTTTTATTAAAAACAATCCAAACAAACAATAGAAAGTAAGAAACTGTACACTCTATGATGTGGAATTTAAATTCTAATGTTAAAATGAGGCATGTCAGGCACACTTTAAAAATGCACAGTACTTATATGGCATGTAGACCAGAGGGATGATGCTTTAAGACTTTACATGATTTATAAATAAATTGTAGCAGTAATGACACCCCAACAAAGAAAACAGAAAGGTGATTATTCATTTACAATCTGCAAGTCTCAAAAGATAAAAATGGCACGCTCCCACAGCGAAGAAAACAAAACAAGGTAATCCAAAAAAGGCGATTGTATGCGTCGACTCTTCACACTCTCTCTGCTTTACATTTGCTCCATCTCTCTTTGCTGAATTGGAGGAAAGAGCAGACACACACAAAAAGTTAATACAATGACCCTTTCTCTCAAAAGATAAATTTACCAACAACAGGTCGTTTATCTCACCTGAGTTTTTTTGTACTTCCTCTGTCGCTTCTGGAAAAAGAACTACAAACACAGAAGAAACCAAATTATGGCTTGAAGAACAAATGTTAAAACAACAAACGACACTTCTGACATGCAGATGCGCTCACCACAGCCAGCAGGCCAGCAATCACAGCCAGCACCACCACCACGATGACGGCGATGATCCCGCCTGTCAGGTGCTTCATGGTCATGGTCGGGGGCTCCTCGTCCACATAGTACACGATGATCTTCTCCATCATCAGAGTCTGCCCACCCACAGAAGCAGTAAAGTTTTTCTGGTCAATAAACAGTGGCAGCGCCTTCACCTGCAGAAAGTCACATGAAATGATGAAGTTAGCCAGTGGGTCCATTATACAAAACGTGCACACACACAGGTTGTACATACGTCTTTCTCCATGTAGTAGGCCATTCTGGACAGGTCACTGATGCGCTCTCCTTTTGGCTTAGTCACATCAACCACAATCATGCGAGCGTCTGGGTCATACTGTAGAATGACAGGATGTTAGTTAGCATGGCAGTGGTGCTTTTTGCTTTGTTCTAAATTACAAACAGTTTTTTGTTGGACTGTCACTCACCTGAATCTCCTTCACCAGGCTGGAGTCAAGTTTGTAACGGCTGTTAAGTTCACTTGCAATAGCACTGTTTTAAAAAAGACATTAGGATGGTGAGATCTGGAAATGTCAGCCTCAGCATGTTTCTTAACTTTTAATAAGGGCTGAAGTGGACTTACGCCTTCAAATTGTCTTTATTCACGTTGGTGGGCCCCTCCTTGTGTGTCAGCTGAAGACGGACCCAGCTGGAAGAGGGAAAAATAAAATAAAGAAATGTTGAATACTTGAACTATTCATCCTCACAGCAATCCTTCACTATAGTGAAATCACTTACTTGGTCTCCACCAGCTTCTCACACTGGAGGGTCTGGTCTCCCTTGTCAGTCCGACGGACTCCAGCGCTGTTGACGCACCAGCACACATCTGTGTTGTTGCACTGCTTGGCCTTGAATTTGCCGTCATTCTCACATTCAGGGTCATAGATGCCATCGTTGTCCACAATGGCGGTCTCATGTTGCTTTCCTCCAATAGTGCGAGTGCTCAGGCCCCTTCTAGCTCTGTACATTTCAGCTTTCATCAAGAAGCACTTGGGGATCACTGATGGGGGAACAAAATGCACAGCATGAGCAGGCTGGAGTGTCAAACAGAGGACATGAAACAGGAAGGAGCCCCTTTACCACTTCTAAACTTACATGCTGTGCAGACTATGGGCTGTTTTGTACCATTACCAATCAGAAGAGTACATGAACATGGGGGTCCCTCGCACATAGCCCACTTCATAGTGGCACATGTACCTAAAGAGAAAGGAAAAAAAACAAACCCACCATACTAGCAGGTTATTAACAGGAACTCAAATATGTAACCACATTACTATACTGTGACTTCCCGAGGCTTAACACACACACACACACACACACACAGAATACAATAGAAAGATGAATCTTTGGTATGACAGTGTTTGAAAAGATTTAGTCTTTTGTCTTCCTTATAGCGCGAAACGGAGAC
Source organism: Diplotaxodon limnothrissa (assembly GCF_057381915.1). Classification (NCBI taxonomy): domain Eukaryota; kingdom Metazoa; phylum Chordata; class Actinopteri; order Cichliformes; family Cichlidae; genus Diplotaxodon; species Diplotaxodon limnothrissa. The sequence continues at coordinate 24,579,783 of NC_140608.1, read as the reverse complement.
GTTAAATCGTACAGGTAGACCGGCAGGTTTGCCTGGGCGTTGGTTTCTCCCCACAGAGCGGAACAAACCTTCCCAACCCCCACCCACCTGAACTAGCTAGTGTTACATCAAAAACAGATTTTTGGTCCAACTCTGGCGGCTAATTACATTATTTTAACAAATAAAACAAGCAAAACTACATCTCATAGAAAGATAATGTATCTATGTCTTAAATAAAGCTGGTTCAAACTTTAAAAATGTTTGTTTTTGCGAAAACTTCCATCAAATCTACGTCAAAATGAACTGCGCGATTTTTCAGCCGGATACAATTTTATATCAAATTTAAACTACTTACACTGAGCCGAGGCTCCGACCGCGAGGGCGGCGAGAACAGCAAAAATCCACATTTTCATGATCAAACAAAAAAAAGTCTTCGTCTGTCCGCTTCCTATGCGTCCGTCTCCCGCAGAGGTCAAAGACCGAGTGAAGAATGCCCTCGACGCGCCCAACAAGGCTCCTTTTCTCGGCGCAGGTGTGTCCCGGTCAAACCTGTTTTAGAGAGGAACTAAAGCGCGCGCACTCACAGGTGAGACGAGGAACCGAACGAGCGCGAGCACACGCTTAAAAGTTGAATTCAAATTCAAAGCAGAGCTTATCCTGGATTATATTCCGTTTGGTAGTTGTTGCACACCTGATGGAGGAAGGACCTGAGCAGTAAAATTTATAAGAGAATTACTCTCATGACGTCAGGCTAATTTGCATAGGCGGCGGAGTGGGGAGGGGGCGGGGGAAACGCACCTATATCCGGTATGACCATATTTGCCCTCTCTGTCTCTGTTGAGATATTTTCATTTTCAAATCATAAATAAATTTAACGTTTACCCTTGTGACGTCATCGTCTTGTTATATTTATCAAAAATTATCTGAAACTGGTTTAAAATTTGGTTGAATTCATCTTTAAATACCTTTAAATGCCTATGTAACCATCGGCTTTTAGTGTTTTGGGTTCACTAACACAGAAAGGAGTCCGTTAGGAACTGCAGGGAACTGGTTATTAAGGTGTTTTCCCCTCTTTTCCCCTGTTTTCCGTGTTGATATTTTCCTGACGTGCTTGTTGAGTTTCGTGTAAAACATGTAGAAAAAGGCAAACTCTCCTAGGCTATAGAAGCCATGTCACGTGGTGTTGATTCATGTCATAAACCTTACTTTTAAACAAATAAAAGCGTTTATTATAATTATTATTCTCAACGTATTTTGTTGTAAGACCGCCATCATAATATTCCCGCAACATTTTGTGGCAGATAACTAGAAATCCCATGTTGCTACACTGAAACTACCTAATGGTGTAGTTTCACTTTAAAATACATAGTGTTGTTCATGCAGATGTTTTTCCTTGTTATGAATTGTGAAACACCGCGATGCGATGACATCATCAGCAGGTATCTAACAGAAACCGGAGAGGGAGAAAACATTTCTCAGGTGTTGTGAGTCACATTCTCACGGATGAGTCACAGCCTCGGGTCTCTGTCTGAGAGATACTCTCACCAGCTCTGCACAAATCCTTTCCTACCTGATCTAGCTGGGATCAAGTGGCATAAAGTGTTGTTTTAAAAGATTAAACTTTTAAGTTGGGGACAGTTCTTATTTGGGCTTCATGCACAGCGAACCAGACGAATGCTCTGCTGCCACCTATGGCACACAGTGTGCTTTTTGTGTTTTTCCTGACACACCTTTCTTTTTCATGAGCGTGTTTACAGATTGAGAATCTTTAACTGCCTCTTCTTCAGTCTGGACAGTTACCCGTTTAAAGAAGACAGTTGTTAAACACTTAAAACTTTAGCAGGGTTTTATATGTCACTCCAGAAACACGAAAGGAAACAAAGACACATATTGGAAAGAAATCGCTTCACTAGGAAAAACTGAAAAAATGTGTTGCATGTATTTCCCAATTAAAAAACACGCCCTATTCTTTTTGTATACCATAAACAAAGTGCTTTCTTTATATTTTTTAGACATAAATATTGTCTACAAGCAGATACTTGTGATTAAATGTACAAAATTTGGTGGTAAGGAACAAAAGGTCTGCTTTTAGTGTGATCGCTAGTGTCCGAGCCAATCTGACAAGGCCGAGAAGGTAAACAGTTTTTCAAAAGTCTAATGGATATCATGCATTAAATTCAAAATGATATAGATCTTTATTTCAATTAGTAGCTTTTTTAATTCATCTGCATACAAAAGCCGTGCCTATATGAAACAGGAAGTTGTAGCCCATAACTACTAAGTACACAGAAAGGTCAGGCGAACACCAAATGGGTTTCCAGATTTGTCATGAGAACAACATATTAAATCTTTGGAACTAAATGTAACAAGAAAGTGTGATGTCTGTCTGTTTAAAGACACCAGATCGTATCTGCAAGTGGTGCAAGTCTTTCATATCGTGCACCAAAGTTATTATAGTTTACTAAAACTAAACTGGAAACTACATGAAGCAAACCTCCACCGACACAGCTCACTCACTGGTATTTATTTTGAAGGCAAGAGTGTCGTATTTATATATATTTTCTATATATTCATTTTGTTTTCTTTGTTCTTTTTAAAGAGGAAAAATAGAAGAAATATGTATGTAGCTTGTTACAGCTTCTTTTATTTTATTTGTATATATTTTGCATATCTTATATTTTTACTTTATTTCTCAAATGCTGTGTCACTGGAGAGTGCCATACAATAAAAATGTTTACAATTTTTTTTTTTGTAAAAACATGGCTTTGTGTGTGCACTGTAAAAAAAAAAAGCACTACAGTCATTTCAGAAACAAATGGTTCGAGATATTTGTGCTTCAGTTTTGTTGCTGGAGGTTCTGGTTTTTTAATTGAAGGCACTAATTAGCAGGTCACTGTGTCACTGTGCCTGGATGACGCTGGTTAGCCTTAGCTGGTAACGTAGCGCTCCATTCTCTGGTCACATTTAACTTAAACAAAAAGGAATTGCCTTTTAGCTACAATAAAAATGAGGCCGATTCATAAACACAAAGGTTAGCCAAATTGTTCAAAACAAGTACACATAGGTGCAAAAGTATCAGTCTTACAGCTTTTCGTATTAGCTCTACATACTAGATATTATAATCTCATGTCTCTCATTACAGTCTGTGATAAACTATTAGCTGTAATTCCAGCTCATGGCAGACATTTGCGGTAGGAGCAGCACACAAGTAACAATAGTTGTTGTGTAAGGAGTGACAGTCTGAGTAATGAACAAAATAACACTGAAACCAAGAACAAAAGGACAGCTCACTGTCATCGTCCCAGGGTTTCCTGGACTGTCTGTTATTGTTTTTCCTTCACTCCTCACCACCAGGGTGGAGTCTGGCTCTGGTCCCCGCCTCAGTACTCATCTGTTCAGCTCTACTCACCTGTCTGCCATCACTGATAATTACACACATGCCATCCATTGCTGCTGATTACTCCTGCACTACTTAAGGCCTTGGTGGAGGCTGACTTGTTGTTGAAACTTATGGTTCACCATGGCTAAAATGCAGCGAGAATTACAAAAGGTGGAGGGGTGGGCTCTGGAATGGGGGTTTAGGTTTTCCGTTTCAAAAACAAAATGGATTGTTTTCACACATAAGAGAATAAATTGCTAGTTGAGTCTCAAGCTATATGGGAATGACATAAAAAAGGTTGATTGCTTTAAATACTTAGGTATTTGGTTTGATGAACGGCTTACATGGAAAATGATATTTTACTATGTTTAAAAGGTAATGACTGGGGTGCAGATAGGACAACATTGAGAGCTCTATATGTAGGTCTCATTAGGTCAGTGCTGGATTATGGGTGTCTGGTTTATGGTTCAGCAGCTAAAACTTTGCTAAATGACCCGGACAGAGTTCAATATGAAGCTCTGAGGTTGTGTTGTGGGGCTGTTAAGACTACTCCAGTGGCTGCTCTGCAAGTGGAAATGGGGGAGCAACCATTATAACTAAGGAGGCGTCAAATTGCTTTGACTTACTGGGCAAATTTGAAGGGACATAGTGAAAGTCATATAGCGCAGAGTGTACTTAAGCCTTGCCAAGAAAAAGGGATTGGGCTATAGGGAAAGAAGTCAACAAGATGGGATTTAGTGGCACAGACCTTAGCCCAGCAGTAGCCTTGTCAGTGTTGCCACCTTGCTTATATGAGCAAATAATTCCTGACTTCTATTTCCTACGTAAGGGAGGGGGGGTGACTACAAGTGTTGGATAACAGAGTGGGTGTTGCATTTGTTCTCCCAGACATAAGTTTCGTGGCGAGTGAACGAATTACAGATGATTTGGCAGTTTATACTGGGGAGCTTGTAGCAATTTTACTGGCTTTGACCTGGATGGAGGACGCACCAATAGCGAGGTATTTGGTTTGCTCGGACTCTAGCAGCGCACTAGTGAGTATAGATAATGTCTTTGAACTCTAGACAAGATATTGTTTTTGAGATATTTCATTTATTGTAAAGAATTAAACCTAGAGGGATAGAAGTGGTTTTCTTATGGGTTCCTGCGCATATCGGTGTTGATGGTAATGAACAGGCCGATAAGTTTGCAAAAGGTGCAGCAAGAAGGAGTCATGTAGGTTTGCCTGTAAAATACAGCAAAAGTGAGGTGAAAAGTATAATCAAGGTAAAGTTAAAGGAGAAGTGGCAGTCACAATGGGACGGAGAGGGGAAAGGCAGGTATTATTATAGCATGCAGAAAACAGTCGGGCAATGTAGAAGGAGCTTTAGAAGTAGAAGAGATGAGGATATCATCTCGAGAGTAAGATTTGGTCACACAGGCTTGAATAGCACACCTAAAAAGATGGGCAAACATGACACAGGGACTTGTGACTTCTGTGGACAAGAGACATTTGAGCATGTAGTGTTGGAGTGCAAAAAGTACATGCGAGAAAGGGAAGTATTGAAGTCTGAATTGTAAGAAAATAGTGTTCAGTGTGTTCAGGGTGAGGGACATATTTCAAAGGGATGCAGGGGATGTTATTTATAGGGCAGTGTTGGGCTTTTTAAGATCGACGGGTGCGTATCCGAGGCTGTAGATTACAAAACTGTTCCGACCCACACTCCATTCCAGAGGGTGGTGGTAAATGCACCTAAAAGTTGTTTGCCAACCGCCATTAAAACGTAGGAGGAGAAGAAGAAGACTTGTTGCTGGAACTTACAGGGTCAGGGGACGGATCACCCTACATTAGATGTACTTAGACCTTGCTGGGAGAAGGGCGGGAGGGAGTTAAAGAGTTTTGGATGGGTGATAAGATAAGATAGAACTTTATTAATCCCTCGGGTGGGTTCCTCTGGGAAATTCGATTTCCAAAAAAAGCACAGCACCGACAGAAGTTACAGAGTTACAGAATATTATATATTGTGTGTGTGTATATATATATATATATATATATATATATATATATATACATACATACACACACACACACACACATACACGGCCGTAGTGATCGATGTAGCGGTTCCGAATGACAGCAATATCAGGAAGAAGGAACACGAGAAGCTGGAGAAATACCAAGGGCTCAGAGAAGAGCTCGAGAGGATGTGGAGGGTGAAGGTAATGGTGGTCCCCGTGGTAATCGGAGCACTAGGTGCGGTGACTCCCAAGCTAGGCGAGTGGCTCCAGCAGATCCCGGGAACAACATTGGAGATCTCTGTCCAGAAGAGCGCAGTCCTGGGAACAGCTAAGATACTGCGCAGGACCCTCAAGCTCCCAGGCCTCTGGTAGAGGACCCGAGCTTGAAGGATAAACCGCCCGCAGGGGCGTGCTGGGTGTTTTTATATATATGTGTATATATATATATATATTAGGGGTGCAACGATATTCGTATCGATATTGAACCGTTCGATACAGTGCTTTCGGTTCGGTACGCATATGTATCGAACAATACAATTTTTTTCAATTTTTTTTTTTTTTTTTTTGTGTCCCGTTTGGATCTATAGCCATCAGAATTGTTGTCTTGAGGCCAAGAAAGATGCCAAGAGGATTTATTTTAAGTGGATCATCATATTGGTCCATTTGATTGACCTTTATTATAATTATGAATTTATTTTATTTTCAGTTGCAAACGGGACAGACATGACTGTGGGATAGGACAGGGGGAAAGAATGAAAGAAAGAGGGGGAGAGAAAGAAAGAAAACCAAAGGGGAGAAAAAAAAAGAACAATACAAAATTTGTAATTTATTTTATCAACTTTCCTTCTGACCATGCTGTCTGTGTTGAGCGCTCAGTGAATCTGCATTTGACTACTCCGCCTAGGCTCGAGAGTGCAGCCTAGGCGGAGTAGTCGAACGCAGATTCACTGAGCACTCAACACAGACAGCATGGTCAGAAGGAAGAGCGCAGGGCAAGCTAGCAAGACAGAAGTGGACCTCCCCACCCTCATTCAGATCTGGCGTTTGGAATTATTTTGGTTTTCATGTGACGTATGACCCTGAAGGTAAGCGAGTCATGGACTAAAGTAAAACAGTATGTTGGATGTGCCATGCAATGCTCAATTACATGGGTGGGAGCTAGTGTGTTAGCGCAGTTAGCTCGTTAACGTGTTGGCCGTCTAGCCCCAAGCAGGGGTAGCTCGTTAACGGAGATTTGCCGTGTTGTGGCATTAACGTCATTTCAACGAGATTAACCTGAAAGCACTAGTGGGAACACAACGAATATGACTGCACATTTACACCGACATCATCCTAGTGCAAAGACAAAAACAACAAGCATGCATGCTACAAACTTTAGCCGAGTCATTTAGACAGCTGTTAGCACAGGATTCTCCTTATGGAGACCTGATATGTTTAATATGCTGCTGAGAATATAGCCCAGAAGAAGCGGATAGTATAGCTTTTATTTTGGAAAGAGACATTTCTCTGTAATAAACTCTCTTTTCCAAAGATGAGTGATTCCTCAATCAGATACAGGGCTCGCAATATCGCTAGCCCGACGTCCCGGGGCTATCTCTGCCCTGCCTGTCGGGCTATTGTAGGAAGGAAAAATATATGTCAATGCTTTTGCATTCTTTCGGAAATGTAGCTGGGTAATTATGTCATTGGGTGAGCCACTGTCAATATGTGACATATTGAAATCGTGTTTGAATTTGCGCTTGTTTTTTTGCTTTCACTTTGCAATGGCGCGAACTGTGTATAGAGAGCGACAGTACTGATCTGTGAGTGATGATAATTTGTGCACCAATTCCTCTGACATCGTCTTATTAATCGTTAGCTTACTATGCAAACATGACAAGTGAAATCTCCCGCAGCTTAAACATGTGAGAGGTTGATCGCGCAGAGAATCGCTGAGCTTATGTGAGTGCGGCAGGATATATATTTCACTACGATGACCTGGATGACTGAGAACCTTCACAGACAGATATATATTTTAGTTCTGCTGAGCCAAATAAGACAGGTCAGGGTGAAGAAGTGACAGCCAAAGAAAAGCTTACCACAAAACGGAGAAGTTATGACAAATCAGACTATAAGGCAAAAAGAAAGTGCAGCTTTATGGTTTCATGGACAAAAGAATTTCTGTGGCTGCAATATGACGAGCTAAAAAACAACACGCACAAGGGTTAGGGTTAAATTTAAAAACTGTACTTTTGTGTTAAAATATATATTTATAATTTTAATAAATGACAAATTAAAAAGGCATGAACATTTTTTTTTTGTATCAAAAAAATATCGAACCGTGACACCAAAGTATCGAACCGAACCGTGAATTTTGTGTATCGTTGCACCCCTAATATATATATATATATATATATATATATATATATATATACACATACACACACACACACATATATATATATATATATATATATATATATATATATATATATATATATATATATATATATATACATACACACACGAAGGGGATAAATAGAATAAATAGGAATAAAAATACAAGTGAATTGCACATTTCAAGTATTGAGGTCTATTGCACTGTTGACTATTTACAAAAAGTATTGCACAAGGTATTGCACAGTGAGGTGAAGAGGCACTACAGCTTAGTTGTCCCCCCCTCCTTTGTCCTCCTGTTTCCCCTCCCTCTCCCCTCCAGAGAGGAGTTAAACAGTCTGATGGCGTGTGGGACAAAGGAGTTTTTAAGTCTGTTGGTTCTTGTCTTGGGGAGAAGCAACCTGTCACTGACTCTTCTGGTTGTTTACGACCGTGTGCAGAAGATGCCCAGCATTGTTCATAATGTCCAGCAGTTTTTTTAGTGTCCTTTTCTCTGGCACTGTCACCAGAGTGTCCAGCTTCATGCCGACCACAGAGCTAGCCTTCCTGATCAGTTTCTCCAGCCTGGATGAGTCCTTCTTTGCTGTGCTGCTCCCCCAGCACACCACAGCATAGAAAAGTACTCCAGCAACCACCGACTGGTAAAACATCCTCAGGAGCTTCCTGCAGATATAGAATAGCCTTTATTGTCATTGTACAGAGTACAACGAAATTGGAGTGCCACTCCCTTGGTGCAAGTTTCAATAATAAATATAAATGTAAAATATAAAAAGTACAAAAAAAACAATCGTAAGTACTCAAACAATAGTATGTACAATATATACAGGATAGCAGCATTAATATAATGACAGTATGAATAGCAGCATAATATAATGACAGTGACGGTATGGAATAGGTTCAATTGTTTTTGTGCTTATTTACTACGGTGATAGCTCTGGGAAAGAAGCTATCCCTGAATCTGTTTGTCCTGGTTTTATGTGACCTGTACCGTCGGCCTGACGGTAATAGTTCAAACAGTTGGTTGCTGGGGTGAGAGTGGTCCTTGATGATATTGCCAGCTCTGCTGAGGTACCGAGAGTTTGCAGTGACCTCCAGGCTGGGCAGAGAGCAGCCAGTGATCTTCTGGGCTGTGTTGATGACCCTCTGCAGTACTTTCCTGTCTGCAGCTGAGCACCCTGCATACCATGTTGTTATGCCGTACGTTAGGATGCTCTCTATGGTGGCTCTGTAAAATGTCACCAGCAGCCTCTCCTCCAGGTTGTTCCTCCTGAGCACTCTCAGAAAGTGGAGACGCTGCTGGGCCTTTTTAACCACCGCTGTAGTATTTGCAGTCCAGGAGAGGTCAGCAGAGATGTGCACGCCCAGAAACCTCATGGAGTGTACCCTCTCCACACAGCTCCCGTGAATGTAAAGTGGGCCGGGTCTGCTCTGCCCTTCCTGAAGTCCAAGATAAGTTCTTTAGTTTTCGTGGTGTTCAGTTGGAGGTTGTTAACTGAACACCACTCAGTCAGTCTGTTGACCTCATCTCTGTAGTCCGACTCCTCCCCCCTTGAGATGAGTCCAACCACTGTGGTGTCATCCGCGAACTTTATGATGGTGTTTGAGAGATGGGTAGGGGAGCAGTCGGATGTGTAGAGCGTAAACAGGAGGGGACTCAAAACACATCCTTGTGGAGACCCGGTGCTGAGTGTGATGGTGCTGGACCGGTGGGGGCCGAGTCTGACAGACTGTGGTCTATTTGTCAGGAAGTCCTTGATCCAGAGGCAGATGGGGGTGGAGAGTCCCAGGTGAGACAGTTTCTGGACCAGGATCTCCGGGATGATATGATTGAATGCTGAGCTGAAGTCCAGAAAGAGCATTCTCACATAGCTTCCTCGGTGCTCCAGGTGACTCAGCGCAGTGTGGAGCGCTATGGTGATAGCATCCTCGGTGGAACGATTTGTCCTGTAGGCAAATTGGTGGGGGTCCAGAGTGGGAGGCAGACCGGCCCTGATGTGCTGACAGACCAGTCTCTCAAAGCACTTCATCACTACAGGCGTAAGTGCAACAGGCCTGTAGTCATTTGGGCTGGCCACAGCTGTCTTCTTGGCGATGGGGATGATGGTGGAGGTTTTGAGGCAGGGCGGGACGGTGTTTGATGACAAGGAAAGGTTGAAGATTTTAGTGAAGACTCCGGTCAGTTCGTCAGCACATGCTCTGAGAACCTTTCCATGTATTCCATCAGGACCTGCCGCCTTCCTGGGATTCACTGACCTTAGAACACACCTCACTTGGTGCTCCCTAAGTGTTAGTGTGCCAGTGCTGGGGGCGGGTGGAAGTGGTGTGGCAGCTGAGGGCTTGGTCGTCTCAAAGCGGGCGAAGAAACGGTTTAGATCCTCAGCCAGTGAGGCATCAGTCCTAGATGTTAAAAGACCTCAGCCTCCTGAGGAAGTACAGTCGGCTTTGGGCTTTTTTATACAGGTGCTCTGTGTTGCATGACCAGTCCAGTTTATTGTCCACCCACAGCCCGAGGTACTTGTACTTGTTGACCACCTCCACCTCCTCCCCCTCTATCTGAACCGGCAGTGGACCTTCTCTGGACCTCCCGAAGTCCACAACCAGTTCCTTGGTCTTTGAGGTGTTGAGTTGCAGGTGGTTTGTGTGACTCCATGCGACAAAGTTCCTCACCAGACTCCTATACTCCTCTTCCTGATCATCCCAGATACACCCCATGATGGCTGTGTCGTCTGCAAACTTCTGAAATGGCATAATTCAGAGTTGTAGCAGAAGTCAGAGGTGTACAGGGTGAAGAGAAGAGGGGACAGCACAGTTCCCTGTGGTGCTCCTGTGCTGCTGACCACAGTGTCAGACGTGATGTCCTTCAGCCTGACGTACTGTGGTCTGTCGGTGAGGTAGTCGGAGATCCAAGCCACCAGGCAGGGGTCCACCTCCATCCTGTTCAGTTTTTCCTGAAGCATACAGGGCCGGATGGTATTAAAGGCACTGGAGAAGTCAAGAAACAGGATCCTGACCGTGCCTTTTCCCCCATCCAGGTGTGAGTGGGCTCTGTGTAGGAGGTACAGGATGGCATCCTCCACTCCGACACCCGCCTTGTATGCAAACTGTAGTGGGTCCTGGGCATGTTGTACCTGTGGTCGGAGGAGGTTGAGGAAGAGCCGCTCTAGAGTCTTCATAAGATGTGACGTCAGTGCCACCGGTCGGAAGTCATTCAGCTCATTGGGCCGGTTCCTTTTGGGGACCGGGACGATGCAGGATGTCTTCCATAGGGCGGGCACTCTCCCCAGTCGCAGACTGAGGTTGAAGACTCGTTGTAGCGGCTCCCCAAGTTCAGCAGCACACGCCTTTAGCATCCTAGGACACACCTTGTCTGGGCCTGCTGCCTTTCTGGGGCGAAGCTTCCTCAGTTGTCTCATGACCTGATCCACTGTGACACTGGGAGATGTTGGGGAGGGGGGGAGATGTCTTGCTGCTGAGAGAGGGATTGGAGGAGGGGGGTGGTGGGGGGAAGAGCTAGAGAACTTAAATTGGAACACTTAGACATATGTCAGCGAGTGCTGAGGCCTGCAATCCCTCCATGGTTACTTCCTGAAGCAGCTGTAGATTTTGCTTTATTGTGCCAGAAGAGTAAGGACAGGACAGGCGGTCTAGACTCAAATATAGTTCAGGGTTACATCGATCAGTATTATGGTTATGTGCAAGTATATACGGATGCTTCAAAGAAACCAGCTAGTCAAGTGGGGGTGGCAGTAGTAATTCCAGACTTTATGGTAAAAATTGGGAAGAGGATTAATAATGGATTGTCTGTGTTTACAGGAGAAATGATAGCGATTCTATTAGCAGTACAGTGGGTGGAAGATTTGAGGCCTTTGAAACCAATTATTTGTTCAGATTCAAGTGCAGCCTTGGTCAGTCTACAGAATGGTCATTTGAAAGGTAGGTCAGATATTTTAATAGAGGTTCAGCAAACTCTTTTCAGGATACATATGATGGTCTGTCAGTAGTGTTTGTATGGGTCCCGGCTCACTAAGGGGGAATGAAGCAGCGGATAGGTTAGCAAAGGAAGCCGCTAATCATAAGATGGTTGATCTGGCGGTGAATTTTGGTCAGGAGGAAGTATTATTAAGCTAGAAATGAGGGGTAGATCAGAATCAGAATCAGAATGGGGTTTATTGCCAAATGTTGAGCAGGTTTACAACATTTGGAAATTGCTGCGGTGCTTCAGTGCAAACATGCTGTCATAAATAGCACTTAAATAGACATGGAAAAAAATAAAAGTAGGGATAAGAATTAAAAGTGCTACGTGGAAAGATATGTGCATGAGATATACATGAGATATATACATGAGAATAGGAATTAAGAGTGCTACGTTGAAAGATATATACATGAGTGCAGGTGGTGATCAGTGCCAAACATAGAATGATGCAGTGACACAGCGTAGGGTCATGTGTTAGTGGCGGGTACAGTCATATGGTTATTGTTCATGTGTCCAACAGCAGAGGGGAAGAAACTGTTCTTATGGCGAGAGGTTCTGGTGCGAATGGACCGGAGCCTCCTGCCTGAGGGGAGCAGGTCAAACAGACTGTGTCCAGGGTGAGAAGGGTCAGCTGAGATCCGAGCTGCACGCCGCAATGTCCTGGAGGTGTACAGGTCCTGCAAAGATGGGAGTCTGCAGCCAATCACCTTCTCAGCAGAGCGCACAACACGCTGCAGTCTCTGTTTGTCCCTGATAGTGGCTCCAGCGTACCACACGGTGATGGAGGAGGTGAGGATGGACTCGATGATTGCAGTGTAGAACTGCATCATCGTCCGTGTTGGCAGGTTGAATTTCTTCAGCTGCCTCAGGAAGTACATCCTCTGCTGGGCTTTCTTAATGACGGAGGTGATGGTGGGCTCCCACTTCAGGTCCTGGGTGATGGTGGTACCCAGGAAGCGGAATGAGTCCACAGAGGTGATGGGGGTGTCAGTCAGGATGATGGGGGGGAGTGGGGCTGTGTGCTTCCTGAAGTCCACAATATTCTCCACTGTCTTCTGGGCATTCAGCACCAGGTTGTTGTGGCTGCACCAGGACACCAGACGTTCAACCTCCCTCCTGTAGGCAGACTCGTCCCCGTCCGAGATGAGTCCAATAACGGTGGTGTCATCTGCAAACTTGATTAGCTTGACAGACTGGTGGGTGGAGGTGCAGCAGTTGGTGTACAGGGAGAAGAGCAGAGGAGAAAGAACACAGCCCTGAGGGGAGCCGGTGCTGATGGTCCGGGAGTCCGAGACATTCTTTCCCAGCCACTGTTCTGCCAGTAGATGGCAGAAACAGTGGGACGAAGACAGGAGGGGAAGGTGGTTATATAAAATTCAAAGGGGGGTGGGAGTGAGGACAGCCACAAGAAGGAGTAGGCGAGAGGAGGTGGTGGTGTCAAGACTGAGATCTGGACATACGGGTTTGAATTCTACACCATTCTTGATAGGGAAACATGCCTCAGGGAAATGTGATTATTGTGGAGAGGATGGAACTTTGGAGCATGTTATTTTGCAATGTCGGAAGTATAAGGAGAGGAGACGAGTGGCCTAAAATCTCAGTAGCATTGCTATGAAACTTGATCTTGTTGGGTTATTACAGGAGTCGGGGGATAAATGTTATCAGGCCTTGTTTCAGTTTTTGAGAGAAGGAAGGTTGTTTGGGAGGATATGAAGGTTTTTTTTTTGTTTGTTTTTTGAGCGTGATTCCTGTCCACACTCCATACCAGTGGTGGCGGTAATGCACCATGCAGTTGTTTGCCAACCGCCAATAATACGTACAAGAAGAAGAAGACTTGTTGTTGGATTGTTGTGCTAACCTGTGTCAGTGTAACCCAGCTCACCTAGTGATTTCTTCATGCGCTTTGCTAACGTTGACTTTCCCCTTGTGTATGGACTTCCCTGAACCGCTTCCCTTCTTTGTGAACCCTGAGTGGATAAGGGTCCAGCTTGGGCTGGAGTGGCTTTTGGATTATTGTGAGTCACTGGCAGTGTGAAAAGGAGTTTGGACCTTGCTCTGCACCCCCTGCCCTGCCCCAGAACAGCACTATATGGATATTCTCACCTGGTGTCACTTTTATAAATAAACCCCCTTTTGACTTTCATTCAGACTGAGTCATGAACCTTGACACTCACAAAGATTATGTTGTTAGTGACACAGATGTAACTAATAACATGAATGTGTGAGGCCCCAAACCTGTAGTTCAGGTATTTGTGGTCCAAATCTATTCTGTCTACTAAGTGATTCTAGAAATGTGTCCAAAAGCTGCATGAATAAGTTTTGGTTCCCCCATAAGGTTTTTATGTTTTATTATACAGAATTGTTTAAGTAGACTTTTTTTAGTAACAGTCAAAGAGCACACCTTTTACCAGTTTAGACATTCCTCAGATTTTGGCACATGTTGACATGACAGCATCACACATCCATGATGTGAGTCTCTGGTTTCACTACTTCCCAAAGGTGCTCTATTGGACTGAGATCTGCTGACTGTAGAGGCCAGTGGAGTGCTGTGAACTCGCTATCATGTTCACGAAATCAGTTTGAGATGATCTGAGCCTTGTGACATGGTGCGTTATCCTGCTGTAAGAAGGCAGAGAAGATGAGTACGCTGTTGTCATAAAGTGATGGGAATAGTCGGGAACAAGACTCAGTTAGGCTGTGGTGTATAAACAATGTTCAGGTGGTACTAAGGAGCCTAAACTGTGACAAGGTCAGGTCAGACTTTACTGTAAACAACCATGAATCTGTTCTGCCTTTTATCAGTGGTTCAGACAGCTGCTGGTGGTTCAACATGTATTTTTCCTTGAGGTTACCTGGAAAAATACCTGTTATCTGCTTCAACATGTATTCAGAGAAACTCTTGTTTGTAATGAGTGATTATTTGACTTACTGTTGCCTTTGTGTCACGCTAAAGCGGTGTGGCCATTTTCCTCTGACATCGATATTTTCACCCAAAGAACTTCCAATATTTTCTCTTCATCCAAAAGATGTTTGTGTGTCAAAATCCCAGTAGATCAACAGTTTCCAAAAAACTCACCTGGCTGGCATTAACAACTATGTCAGGTTCCAAATCAATTAAATTAAACCTTTTTCCCATTTTGATGCTTGGCTTGAACTCCAGCAGCTCGTGTCATGTGGCAAGCAAGGAACAAATGCAGGACTCCGAGACAAAAACTTTAAAGCAGCAGCTTTAATTGTTGGTAAAATGAACTACAAACAAAGCAGATGAACACTAAGGAAACAAAATAAAGACAAATTAGAACTAACAAATGCAGAGACTTGAGACAACATAACAACAAGCAGAGGGAGACTGAGGGCTGAGGCTACATCCACACGTACACGGGCATTTTTGAAAACAGTTTTTGAGTTTTTATTTCTAAAAGAAATCCCATCCACACGTAAACCCCAAAAACGAAGGAAAACGCTGCCAGGAACATGCCAAAGCAACAGGTGGCAATAAATTCCTAATTGTGTAGAAATGTTAGTCAATCAGAAGTCTAGAAGCCAGGTGAGAATGTGTAAACTTCAAATATCTGAGCCGACCGACACATCGTCTTCAAACCCCCGCGGTCTTTCGCTACTCGGGTTAAACAGGATATATAAGTCACTTTGATAACTTAAAAATGTTATTGTTTGGCTTTTTCAGTGTTTTATTTGTTCGTGGGTAAATCGGTTTGGCTGAGATTAAAGTTATTAGATTAGATTAAATTAAACTTTATTAATCCCTCGGGAGGGTTCCTCCGGGGTTTTCACACAGCTGAATAAACATCAAACAGAAAATGATTAAACAGAAGAGTCTACGCCAGCGCCCTGTTATATCTAGACAGCAAGGAGCAGACGGCAGAGTTTCTCTCCACCGAGGGAGCCTGTGACGTACTACCCGGCTTTCTTTAGACCGCGAAGGCCGGGTCCTCAGGTGGAAGCAGCCTCTGAATTTGGACACCCCCGCTGTTTCCGGGCCGGCCAATAATAACGGTGACATTTAACGTATTTTATCCTATTAATAAACACTGTAAAATGTATTTTCCCCCCCCCAACAGCCCTTTTGAATGTCTCCCTAGTATGGCCACACCTCACTTTTTTGCCAAATGTATTGCAAACCACGTCTCAGCTGTTTGTGGAGGTAAAATACATCCACACAATTACGCTCAGCCATCGTTGTGAGTGCGCACGCCAAGGGGCGGCGAGACATTTATACAGACGTATTTCGCACATGACTATGAAAGGCGGAAGAGGAAGTAGTTCCTTTGAATGTAGACAATCCGAATGTTATAGTTTCCTTCCACTGTGTTCCTGTTAATGATAAACTACAAATTTACTCTAAATTACTAAAATGTCGATATTGTAATGTGAGAATCGATTTTAGAACATAAATGATTAGTATCGGAGGAATCGATATTTCAGGATCGATCCGCACATCACTAGTGAACGGTATAATATGGCCCAGCCCTACTTGGGGACCACTGATGGGGGAACAAAATGCACACCATAAGCAGGCTGGAGTGTCAAACAGAGGACATGAAACAGGAAGGAGCCCCTTTATCACTTCTAAACTTACATGCTGTGCAGTCTATGGGCTGTTTTGTACCAATACCAACCAGAAGAGTACATGAATATGGGGGTCCGTCGCAGATAGCCCACTTCATAGTGTAGAATAAAAAGGGGATGTTTTTTCCTCTTCTAGTTTCATCATTTTAATATGGCACTATTAGTTCATTAGAATCATATAACCAGCTTTGCATTAAATATATACTGAAGTTTTGATCTTACATTAGCCTTTGTACTACAGTGATTGTTATAACTCTAGTTTGATTTTTTACTTACAGGTACCAGAATAATAATATGATCTTTCATTGCAGATGTGACCATGATCAACTTATACATATTGCAGTTTGTTGCTTATTATAGAGTTGTGCTCAAGTTAATTAAGGGTTAAAAGCTACAGTCAGCGTGAATGTCTGACTGATCTATTGAGGGGAAAGGCTTCGAGCATAGAGGGCCGCACACGCTTACATACCACTGATATCATATTATTCTTTGTGGTCTTCTATTCAATTATGTTTTGCTAAGTTTAAAGTGGTAGTAATTAAATGACATTGATTAAAATATTAAATGCCTGAGTCAGTTTCCGGGCTTTTTTAGAGAATCAGTGAAAAGCATAAATCATCACTTTCATGTTTAATCATTAATGATTGAAATGAACTGAATAACGTTTAGAAGATTTGTTAATTTGTTTGTCTTTTGTTAAAAAGAGTGGTTTCAATAATTTCAGACACACCTTGCAATTGTGCTTATGATGAGTTGGCACTTGGTCTTTTGAAGGTCATAAGCTTCGTTCGGCGTGATGGTCCGGACTGATATATTGCAGGTTTTGACTTTGAGTGCAGAGGGCTAAATGCAAACATGCTTACACAGCACTTATACGATGTTATTCTTGGTGATCTTGTACTCAGTTATGTTTTTTGTTATGTTTTAAGTAGTGGTAGCTGACCAGGCATTATTCATTTAGTATTATACACTTGTTTTAGAGCAATACACACTGATCGTCTTAATCAATGTGGAAGTCCTTGTAGTTGCAATGTTGTGTCTCTGCAGGGGACGGATGGCTCCAGGAGATGGGGGGGCAGTCAGCGTCTGCCCTCGGGAAGGAGACAATGTTATTTTTCTGTGTTAAATAAAACTGTCAACATTGATTGTATAACACCTGTCATTACGCATGAAGGGGCGTTCTAATACCCTGATTTTTACAAAACTATGGAGATGTGTTTTTTGTGATGAGATCTGAGGCTGTCTGCATACAGTTTCCATCTCCCACGTGTGTGACCATTAAAATCATCGTTTGACTTGACCCGGCCGGACCAGTGTTGTTATTGTGGTGTTTCGTCCGGGATATTGGGGTGGAAGTCGGAGGTTTGGACGGTCCGAGGTTGTCGAGCGGACAGGCACGGACCAGGGATCTGATGTGAGTGGGCTCCGCGGGTACATCTAAAGGTAAGGCACTACCTGTTGAGTTGATTCCCAAATTTTGCCAAATTGGGCTGCATTAAATTAAAAGTCTACTCACTGAAGTTGCTGGTGGGTGTCTGTTTTGACTTTGATGAGGATCCCCGTGTGTGTGTTATGCAGTTAAAGTCGGTAAAGAGTATTTAATGAAGTTGAAAAAGTAGAAAAAATGTTGGGCGTCCAACATAAATTTGGAACAGTCTATCATCCTCAGTCTCAGGGGAAAGTAGAAAGAATGAACCTAAATTTGAAAAACAAATTGGCAAAAATCTGCGCGCAAACAGGGCTAAATTGGGTCGCAGCCCTGCCGGTTGCTTTGATGATCATAAGATGTTCTGTTAATCAATCCACAGGTTTTACACCATACGAGCTGCAAACCGGGAGACAGTTTCCGGCACCTTGGACGGTGGGCTCGGTCGAACAGGACACAAAAGGGAACAGGTCTCACGCAGACTACTGGAACGAGTTGAAGGCGCTTGTATCCAGTTTCACAAAACAGGTGGCTTGTGAAGGGCCCACAGGAGGAGGAGAGGTCCCGGACGCGAAAGCAGTGTGGCTGAGAGTTATCAAACGCAAGTGGAAGGAGCCCCGCTGGACTGGTCCATACGAGGTATCGGCCCGGACGGCGACAGCGGTCCAACTGAAGGGGAAAGGCGACACCTGGTACCACTGGACGCAGTGCGCGGCCGCGCACGAGGGCTTGGTGGGGAAGGATCAATCTCCACCCAACGCAGGTGAAATTGAGAGGCAGAATAAACCCTCACACCTGTGCAACGGGCCGACCGGTGGTCTACCCGGAAGGCCGAAGAGGGGAGAGCAGCCTAGGAGGAGGTCGCCGCGCCAACGAAAAGGAGCGGTACCACACTGAACACTTAGAACAAAGGAGAGGCTCTGATAAAGGGCTTTGAACTTTTTGCTACATTACAACATTCACATATCACCATGCCATCACAACAATCAGACACTCCTGATGAGAGAAAAGTTTCAAAAGTTATCACAATGTTCAAAATTACCATGGGTTTGATGTCAATTATGTTACTAATCACAGCTATTTGTTTTTTGATTTATTTGTTGCAGACCGACCCGGGAAACCAGTCTGAACACGGAGGCCATGCCGGCCCGGCGTTGTTTGATACACCACTTACATCACGCGTGATCCTTAGTGACTTAAAGCTGCGGGCAAGAGCGAAGCGCGAGGTCTCTGGTAAAAAAGGATGAGTGTCTCAGCACATATGGTGGTTTAGAATTAGATTATGTTATCGGCTAGGACCAGAAAACGAGCTTAAACTTCAGAGGGATTTCAGTCCATCTGGAAATGTGTTAACTTTATCATTGGGGAGTTGGCATCGGAAACAATCTATGTATTTAATTTTGGGGGTGGAAACTGCAGGGGTGGATCCAAAAGGGTTAATTAAAGTTAATTTCCTAGAAAAAACTAATCCTGTACCGTCAGGTAGAGAAGAAATGACAACTCGCGTGTTTTCCAGTTCCATAAGCTCTGTTGTATCTGTTACAGGGCAAAAGGGGAGCGGGTCGTCGGAGGCTACACCAGAAGAACACGAACCAAGGGAGAGGCGAGTAGTGTCGGTGGACTATACCACACTGAAACCTCAGGATTTGATTGAACGCGCCACCGGGTTCAGTGACAGTAACATCTGGCTGGACTGGATGGCCCAAAATGCTAGAGAGCAGAAAGTGGCTAATTGTGTAGCTTGCGCTTCTGCAAGGCCGCGTTTATTTATAGAGCCTGCACCGCTGTATCCAGATGATCAGTGGGGCTATGATTGTATGTTGCGAATGACTAGAGGAGCTGTGAATACGGGGAACTGCACTGTGTTGTCCAGTCTGTTTCCCCCTATTGGCAAACTCACGCAGGTAGGGCCGTTTATGCCCAGGAAAGATAATTATACGTGTTTTACGTTTTCCACAGATAAAGTTAAATACCGGTTGGGGGAAATTGACCCCAGTTGGTGTTCGGTCACCCAGACGGGGAGGACCACCAACAATGTGAGTGATGCAGCCACCCTAATTGGGACGTGGGCTAGGAGCGGGCTGTATTACTATTGCGGACACAGGACTCTATTGGTTCGTGTTCCTCTTGGGAGCGTGGGGACGTGCGCGATGGTGAGACTAGGAGCGCCACTTATGCTAATTGGAAATCAGGTAAAAGCGGTTCCCCCACACAACACACGCACATTGGCAGCCAGGCGCAAAAGACACATTTTGAGGAAGAGAGGAATTCATGGCACACATGCCTATGACCCTAGGATGAATTCCCCCACCTGGATAGACTCCATTGGAGTGCCCAGGGGGGTTCCAAATGAATTTAAACTTGTTGATCAAATAGCAGCTGGGTTTGAAAATATTCCAATAATCTCTTCTTTCTTTCCAGTGACCCCAAACAAGAACGTAGATAGGATCAATTATGTTCATTATAATGTACTGAGACTCTCTAACCTTACCAGAGACGGCATGGAGGGGTTGGCGGAGCAGGTGGGTCCGACCTCGTTAATGGGAGTGCAGAATAGAATGGCTCTTGATATGTTGTTGGCAGAAAAGGGGGGCGTCTGTTCTATGTTCGGAGATCAATGTTGCACCTTCATTCCAAATAACACTGCTCCAGATGGCTCGGTGACCAGGGCACTGGAGGGCCTAAAGAGCCTTTCTGAAACTATGCATGATCACTCCGGTGTTGATAATCCGTTGGAAGGCTGGCTGACCTCAGTGTTCGGACGGTGGAAGGGGGTTATGGTCTCGGTCATTCTTTCTTTGTCTATTGTGGTGGGTATTATGGTTACTTGTTGTTGTTGTCTCATCCCTTGTGCCAGAAGAGTGTCAGAAAGTATGTTTGTGAGGGCAGTGGACCCCAGAGTTATTACCCCAATGTCCATGATGCCAATGATGAATGTAGAACTGAATGTGTAGGCCGAGGAGGGACACAACTTTTTTAGTGACCTCTGGATTCTCCAGAGGTCATCAGAGGGAATTGTAGAATAAAAAGGGGATGTTTTTTCCTCTTCTAGTTTCATCATTTTAATATGGCACTATTAGTTCATTAGAATCATATAACCAGCTTTGCATTAAATATATACTGAAGTTTTGATCTTACATTAGCCTTTGTACTACAGTGATTGTTATAACTCTAGTTTGATTTTTTACTTACAGGTACCAGAATAATAATATGATCTTTCATTGCAGATGTGACCATGATCAACTTATACATATTGCAGTTTGTTGCTTATTATAGAGTTGTGCTCAAGTTAATTAAGGGTTAAAAGCTACAGTCAGCGTGAATGTCTGACTGATCTATTGAGGGGAAAGGCTTCGAGCATAGAGGGCCGCACACGCTTACATACCACTGATATCATATTATTCTTTGTGGTCTTCTATTCAATTATGTTTTGCTAAGTTTAAAGTGGTAGTAATTAAATGACATTGATTAAAATATTAAATGCCTGAGTCAGTTTCCGGGCTTTTTTAGAGAATCAGTGAAAAGCATAAATCATCACTTTCATGTTTAATCATTAATGATTGAAATGAACTGAATAACGTTTAGAAGATTTGTTAATTTGTTTGTCTTTTGTTAAAAAGAGTGGTTTCAATAATTTCAGACACACCTTGCAATTGTGCTTATGATGAGTTGGCACTTGGTCTTTTGAAGGTCATAAGCTTCGTTCGGCGTGATGGTCCGGACTGATATATTGCAGGTTTTGACTTTGAGTGCAGAGGGCTAAATGCAAACATGCTTACACAGCACTTATACGATGTTATTCTTGGTGATCTTGTACTCAGTTATGTTTTTTGTTATGTTTTAAGTAGTGGTAGCTGACCAAGCATTATTCATTTAGTATTATACACTTGTTTTAGAGCAATACACACTGATCGTCTTAATCAATGTGGAAGTCCTTGTAGTTGCAATGTTGTGTCTCTGCAGGGGACGGATGGCTCCAGGAGATGGGGGGCAGTCAGCGTCTGCCCTCGGGAAGGAGACAATGTTATTTTTCTGTGTTAAATAAAACTGTCAACATTGATTGTATAACACCTGTCATTACGCATGAAGGGGCGTTCTAATACCCTGATTTTTACAAAACTATGGAGATGTGTTTTTTGTGATGAGATCTGAGGCTGTCTGCATACAGTTTCCATCTCCCACGTGTGTGACCATTAAAATCATCGTTTGACTTGACCCGGCCGGACCAGTGTTGTTATTGTGGTGTTTCTCTTGTCTCCATCCCCAATATTTTGAACCTTAACAATAGTGGCACATGTTGTTGGAACTAAAGAGAAAGAGGGAAAAAAAACACCACCACACTAGCAGGTTATTATAATTTCCCCCAGGGATCAATAAAGTATTCTGATTCTGATTCTGATTCTGATTATTAACGGGAACTCAAATACGTAATAACATTACTGTACTGTGACTTCATGAAGCATAATTTTTTATTTTTAAAAGATGCAGTATTATATAAGGGTGAATCTTTTGGCTGTGAGTCCCAACACAGCGGAACAAACCTTCCCAACCCCCACTCGCCAACAAAACTAGCTACAGCTTTTTGGTTCAACTCCGGCGGCTAATTACAATATTTGATCAAACAAAACAAGCAAAACTACATCTTATAGAAATATATATCTATGTCTTAAATTTAAATTTGTTGTTGTTGTTTTTCTGAAAATGTCCATTAAATCTAGGTCAAACTGAACTATGCATTTCTTTTCAGCAGAATAAAGTTTGTATCAAATTTAAAAATAATAATATTAATAACAATAATACATTTGATCTAAAAGCGCCTTTCAAAACACCCAAGGACACTGTACAAGAAAACAAACGTAAACCACTCGGAGTATAACTCAACTTAGAATATAATCTCACCCAGATGAAGTCTAAAACATAACATGACAGCTTGTCTTGACCATGTCTACATACTGCACTGAGTTCCTGCCATGTGATTGGCTGATTAGATATTTGCATTAACAAGCAGTTGATGCATGCACACTTCCTTTAAAAATAAGAGAGAGAATGTTTTTTTGTTGTTGTTTTTTCCATCTGTCCCGTTTCGTTCTTTAGCCGTCAGAATTGTTGTCTGAAGGTCAACAAAGATACCCAACGGATTTACAAATGGATCATCACGGCTTTGCCATATTGGTCCATTTGATCGACCTTTTTGTTATTATTATTTATTTTATTTTATTTTTATTTTCAGTTGTTACAGACGGGACAGACATGGCTGGGGGATAAGAAAGGTAAAAAAGAAAGATGAAGGAAAAGAAAAACAGAGGGGAAGAGGGACAGTGAGAAAAGACACTTAAAAAAATCTCCCGGATCAACTGTTGAGAGAAAAAAAAAGAGAAAACAAAAAAGAGAGCAGCATAATAAACCCAACACCATCACATTAATCTAGCTATGTGTAAAAAACAGTAAATACTAAATATTGAATGTTGTTGTGCAGCACGTAGGACCAACAGCGCACAATGTGCTTTGAGGTAGCAGCCAAGAAAGGTATGGTTTGTGTCTATGAACAGTGCACACCTGTGTGGATGAGCGCGCTTGTATTCAAAAGGTTTCTCCATGTAACGATCTGCTAGCCGGTGTGGGGGGCCATGGCCCCGTCCCCCAGGGCATGAAGCATGCATGGAGTACATCCAGGCCCCAGACATCCAGAGGCCCCAGAGTGTGAGAGCCCAAGGAGGACCACCAGAGGGGCATCCGTGCCACCCTTCTGGGAAGAGCAAAGGAGAGCCCCTGACGAAGGGTCACCAAGCAGCTACGGAGCAGAAGCCAGAGGGGGCTGCAGTGGCGTGCCCATGGGCTCTGCCGGCAGCCAGCTGTGCCAGAGTGAACCGAGCCGCAGGCCCAGAGGGCCCCCCAACCGAGTCACGGCGCCCGGGCCCATGTTTTACGGTGAGCCGGTACATACCTGAGCGCCCAGCCCTGGACACCAAGAACCACCAACACACCGACGCCTGAGGGCATCAGCCACTGGCAGGGAGTGTGGTGAGGGCAGAAAGGCCTCCATAATTTGGAGGGCCTGAGAGAGAATGGTTAATTTTATTTTCTAGTGGGAACACACATGAACACAAACCATAAACATACCCGAAATCACAGACTCACACATACCTTTGTACATTCATTTCATTACCTCAGCTACTTTTTGCACAACCCACTGTCATTGTTGCACGTTTCTATTGCACCGACTAGTGTATGCATCGTTCTGTTGCACAGTTTTTTTTTTAATTTTTGCATACTTGCACTTTATGCAGTCCTGTGCTGATTTACTGTTACATGTAGCACCATGGTCTCAGTGGTTGAAATGACAATAAAGCCACTTGAGCTTCTTTTTTAAGTTATATAAAAATAACTACTCATACTTAAAAACGTAGCCTCCTAGCTTACTTTAAGGAAGCTTGTAGGACAAGTTTGGAACTCTGTGTGAAGCCATACAGGCTATTTAATGCATCCAGTCTGGATGCCAATTAGCCAACAGCTAAATTTGGCTTTTTCAGCACCTGCCTGAACAAGCATGCAGCATAGATGCTGAGCTTGTAACTGTTGCTTGTTGCTGTGCAAAGTCTATCACTGCTACATGTAACCAGGGTAACCAATTGTGCAGTCAAAAGGGATCAGACACCTTAATCTTTATAACAAGCCATAAGATTGTCCCAGTTTTCTCACCAGTGGACAGAGCTAATAAACCTGCGCAGTATCTGTGGCTGTTTTATCATCCAAGGATTTATTACTATGTCATTCTGTGACGTGAACAGAATGGCTGAGAGATGGCGCCACCATGTGACTGGTGCTAGAACTGACTGGCACACATTTCAAAACACTGTCACTTTGTTGTGAACTGGGCCCTATTTCAGGAAGCCGGTTTAGTGCAAAGTCTGACTAAGTATACCCTGAGTTAACGAAAACTCTGGTTTTTCGGTTTCACAAAGCGAGTTCAGCTGAAGCCTGAGTGAGTCACTATGATGACACACTCCGTGAAGCTAACCTGCCCCCTAGCAGGTTTACTTCAACTAACCCTAACTTTCTCCGCCTCTTTGTCGGAAACCTGACTGCAGGAAGTGTCAGACATGGCGTGTCCCTTCCTTGAAGAGCCAGTAGATCGTGAAGCCCAAATTCTCCGCAGAGCTCTCCGCCGGGAGAGAGTGATCAGAGCGCGTTTGGACATTTTATCATTTCCTGATGATTTCCTGTGTGAACGTTACCGTTTTTCAGCACAATCTATAATTTATTTGAATAACATCTTCAGGCCTAATATTGCTCATGTGACACATCGCGGACATTCTCTCAGTTCTGTACATATTATTCGTATTGCACTTCGGTTTTTTGCAAACGGGAGCTTTCTGTATAATATTGGTGACGCTGAGCACGTTTCCAAGGCTACCGTCTGTCGGGCAGTCAGGAATGTTACAGTTGCACTGAAACGTCTCCTGCACTCGTCTGTGGTGTTCCCCGGTCATAGACCCACAAGATTTATCAAAGAGGGATGCCACAAAATTGCAGGTAGCAGGATGAACAAAACTTAATACATGATGTGGTGATACTTGAACTACTACTTAAATTTTACATTTATTTTCACGGTTCCCAGGCGTGATTGGCTGTATAGATGGCACTCACATTCCAATCATTGCTCCTTCAGTAAATGAAGGAGACTATGTGAACAGGAAGTCTTTCCACAGCATTAATGTACTGGTACATAGTTCCCTGTAGCATTTCAAACTAACAAATTATTTCATTATAGTAATGGATGCTAATTTGTGTTCTCTGCACTGTGAAGATCATATGTGATGCTGCCAACATTATCACAAATGTGGAAGCCAACTGCTCAGCCTCTGTGAGTGGTGGTGGAGAAGGACCCCCACCTGTTTTTCAGGCCTCCGCTTTTTTTCTGTTGGCTATAACGGGTCACATTTGAGAATATAGAGTAAGCAAATATGTACTTGTAATGTGCTCAGATAATTTCAATAAGTGCTTACAGAGGGGAAATTAATGTAGCCTCTAACTGCAATTGATTTACATAGGACAAACAGACCAAGCACTATGGCTCATAATACAATTACACCTTACCTGTTTGGACTATATTTTTATATTTCATTTTTACTTGCTGCCAGGAACGTTTGGGGCCTGTTGGGTTGCACCTGCGCTCAAATCACATCACAAAATAAAATGTATGAAATAAAAAATAAAATAAAATATAATAAAATAACGTGTTAAATGGGTGGAAATCCCTAGATCAATGTTTAAATTAACACTCACGCATCGACTCTGTCGGCTATGTTTTGCCATGCATGCTCCCTTTCTTTTGTAGCTGAGGCTGTGTTACTTTTGTCCCGCAAAATTTGCATGTTATCGCCCACCCCCGTGACATCACGCTCCAAAGCCCTATGCTGCCATCAGAATTTCGGCCTCAAGCGCTGTAAAATACATTGACCGCGCCTTCTTTCCCTCCGTCTCCATGGTGACTCGCTTAATCTGTGCTCCACTAATCAGGGCTTTATGTATCCTCGTGCGCGCGCTTAACTTGGGGTTAAAGCAACTCCGCGTTGACTGAACTAATTGTTATCAGCCTTTCTGAAACCGAATATTCCGAGTTGGACAGTTCGGGGTTACTCAACCCTGAGTATCGTTTTTCACTCTGAGTTTTCTAAACCGGCTTCCTGAAATAGGGCCCTGATCTTCGTGGCAAATTCAACCCAAATCAAGAAAATTCAATTAGATCTTTAAAAAAAAAAATCCCACAAAGAGCCTTGTTACTGTCATCAGTGTACATTAGTAATACAAACCAGCTAAAGCTACAGTTAGAATATGTTAACATTATTAAATACCAGGAGGGGTGAGAAGCATGGCTCTAAAACCTTTTACAAAACCTGCTTTTAGCATGAATTAAATTCATAAACATGTTTTGGACATTCCTCAGAGATTTTGGCACACGTTGACATGAAAGCATCATTGGACAGAGATCTGCCGACTGTGGAGGAACCCAGGCGGTCTTCCCCTCTCTCCATCCTCCACTTTCCTGTCAGTCTTCACTGTGCCTATCAACATATAATAATTTTCTGAAGTAAAAACACTTATTTTGATCTTTTTTCCTTTTTTTGCAGCTGAAAAAATAAGATATAATATAGAAACATGTCAATAAAAAAACTATACATAAACTACATAAAGTTTTAACAAGACTAAGAGTGTTCATGGCAATGGACTTCTTATTTGTCATTTGCTAAAGCAGGTTGTTACGACCCATCTAGGGGCCAGGCAATAACATGAGTGAAGGACTCGCTCGCCCCACAAGACCGAAGCAGTGACAGGAAACAAATCAGTTTGTTAAAAGGTGATTTATTTACAAAGTGATAAAACAGATACAACAAAACAGGAGTGTCAACACGTCGGGGTGAGCTAAGGCCAAAATAATAAACAAAACGAATCTAAACTGATTCCCACACACCTAACCTTCCAAAACATGTGCCAAAAACGAAGACAGACTCTGACCTCCTTAACTTACTCAAAACAGGAGAAAACAGGTGATCAAAAGAAACGGCAGCTCACTCCTACCCACTCCACTTCCTCAACTGTCACAATGTCACTGAAGCAGGGCCGTGCAGAGAGGTTTAAAGGGGCGGGTGCTCAAAGTTAAAAAGGGGCACATTGAACCAGGCTGAATAACAACAACACACATTCATCAAGAATCTAATATGGGAAGGGCAGGGCTGTGTTGATCTGAGACTGTAAACATTAAAAAGTCCATAGGAGAGATGGTAGCTGATTAAACAAGTGTCATGAGATAATAACAAAATGCAAAGATTGGTGACAGCGCTTGGAACCATAGGGCAACAAAAAACTGTGAGAAATAATTTAGGCTCTGCCTGTGAATCACTCTTTGCTTCTCTTCTTCCTTCCATCATTTCATATATCACTCTCCACTTGCTATGTGAGAACAAGTCTTCTCTCACCCCCATTCTCTGCGGCCTGCTGGAGCGGGGGGGCTAGGAGGAGGAGTTGGCCGTCCGACTGCGGTCTGGAGTGTGGGGCCTTCCTGCTGCTGCGGAGTCAGGGCGGTCTGCCTCCCCCCACCGCAGGGAAAAGGGTAACACCACCTGGGTCTGGGTGCAGTTCCCCCCTCCAGGGGCAAGGGTACCTAGACCCGGTTCGTAGAGTACGCTTGGGGAGTGTGATCGTGTGTACAGCGTCTCTTTATGTCTGTCTCCACGTTGGTTGAGTGGGGAGTAAGTGCATATGAGAGCATGAGGGTGGGAATGGATGTTTGTGTCTGTGTGTGCCTGTATGTCTGTGTCTATATGTCAGGTTGGGTATCAGACGCCACCTCTCTGGGGACATCTCAGGCCCTCCAAGGTTTGGAGGCCTATCTCCACCCACCACCACTTCCCCTGCCGGTGGCGGACTCCCTCAGGTGTCGGTGTGTTGGTGGTTCTTTGTGTCTGGGGATGGGCGTCCGGGTACACACCGGCTCACTCCTTGGCGGCCGCTTATCGGGGCCTGGAGCCTGGGGCTCGCTCGGGCCACTTTGGAGGTGGGGTGCCCCCGGCTTCTCGGCCTGGGGCTCGGTCACTCAGGCACAGCTGGCTGCCGGCGGAGCTCACGGGCGCGTCAATGCAACCCCCCCCCTGGCTTCTGCTCCGCGGCTGCTGAGTGAGCTCTCATCTGGGACTCTCCTCAGCTCTTTCTGGGACAGTGGCGCGGCTGCCCCTCTGTTGGTCTTCCTTGGTCTCTTGTGTTCTGGGGGCCTCTGGATGTCTGGAGTTTTGATCTCCTCCATACCTGCTTCATGCCCTGGAGGACGGGGCTGTGGCTCCCCCACACTCCCTAGCAGATCGTTACATGGAGAAACCTTTGGAATGCAAGCATGCTGATCCACACAGGTATGCACACAGGTGTACACACGGGTATTCACAGACGCGGACTACAGCTTTCTTGGCTGCTGCCTCAAAGCACATTGTGCGCTGTCTATCTTGCGTGCTGCACAATATCGTTTATTATTTAGTATCTACTGATATCTACTGCTAGCTAGTTTATAGTGATGGTGCTGTTTTTTTTATTATGTTGCTCTTTGTTGTTTGCTTTCTCTTCTGTTTTTTTTCTCCATACAGGTGACCCAGGTGTTTTGTTTTTTTTTGTTTGTTTTTTTTTTTCTTTCTTCCCCCCCTTCTCACCGTCTCTTCTCCCCTTTGGTTTTCTTTCTCTCCCTAAAAAAAAAAAAAAAGAGAACAAGGCACAACTTGCTATTGCAATAAACTATAATCTAATTGTCCACACCTAACAACTCTTGCACTTAATCTATAATAAAATGATGACAGAAAAATGTTATAGCCCTGCCTTTAGTAGCCTCACACAGCTCCTGCTGTTTCCTCCTCAGGTCCTTACCAGGCATGTCTGGACAATGTTATATCATGAGTAATATTTTTTTTTAAAAATCCATCTAAATAAAACACACACATGCACGCACACACAGTGACATTTTAGATCTTCTTCAGAATACTGTATATACTATGGGCATCATGGTGCTGATCCAGAATCCTTACATTATTATTTATTACTAGAGCTACAATAATAAAGCAATGAGGAGGGGGAAGTAATAAATATGAAATAATGTATTTATGATGATTCCATTTGTTTCACTATCCACTCTGTGCAGGGCAAAGCTTATTACATGTTTAAACTGTAGAGATACAATCATTTTACTGCTGTAAAATCCAAATTTTGTCTTATTTAAAATATAAATCTAATATAATCTGCTTCTTAATGTATGTTCTTTAAAATACAGCTTGTGTTTTTTAATAAATTATAATAATTATGTGGACATGCATATTAGATCGTTTTTTAGTGAAATATAATCCCTCCAGAAAGGCAGGAAAAGCCCGGAAACTTACTTTAAAACTAAATATGTTCTAAATACTTTAAAACTAAATATGTTCTAAATACTTTAAAACTAAATATGTTCTAAATACTTTAAAACTAAATATGTTCCCTAAAACGGTGACAGAGCTACAGACCCATGACAGCCTTACACAGGTAGCTAGCAGCTATGACCAGCACTACCTGTGCAGTTAATAAAAGGACAGGTAATGTTTGTCGCGCTGTTGCACACACAGCACGCTCGTTTGTTTCAGTTCGTCATTTGACACAAGACATCTTACCAACGTGTACGTAATAAGCTAATACTCCTGGGTGCTACACACTACAGTGTACGCTGTACACCTACTTACTGGTTTTGTCGCATCAGTCTGTGTCTCTGAGTTAACTTGTGTTTCTCCTACAGCTCCGGACCGCAAAAAATGCGCGTGCTCTTTGTGAGCTCGTTCCCGGCTCGTAACCAGCGCGTTCTGCCGTCAAGGGCGATCATTGGTTAAATGTGATCATGTGACTGATGCAAGCCAGATCCTTTTATTTAGCAAAACTATGATTAATAGTTAAATATTATTGTTGAGGGGCACAGACAGGACTCCGCACGCACACACACATAAAATAAATAAATAAAATAAAAAAAATTTAAAAGTTGCCTCAACAAAAGGGCACTTTGGGCACCCATCAGGAAAGGGGCGGGTGCTCAAGCCCCTCTAGCCCCCCCTCTGCACGTGCCTGCTCTACAAATACACTCGCCACAGCAATCACAGCAATCGCTACCACCACGATGACAGCAATGATCCTGCCTGTCAGGTACGCGTATGCGTCGACTCTTCACACTCTCTCTGCTTTACATTTGCTCCATCTCTCTTTGCTGAATTGGAGGAAAGAGCAGACACACCAAAAAAGTTTATATAATGACCCTTTTTTCTCAAAAGATAAATTTACAGACAGCAGGTCGTTTATCTCACCTGAGTTTTTTTGTACTTCCTCTGTCGCTTCTGGACAAAGAACTACAAACACAGAGAAGAAACTAAATTATGGCCTTTTGTTTTAACATTTGTTCTTTAAACGACACTTCTGACATGCAGATGCGCTCACCACAGCAATCACAGCCAGCAGGCCAGCAATCACAGCCAGCAGGCCAGCAATCACAGCCAGCACCACCACCTTGATGACGGCGATGATCCCGCCTGTCAGGTGCTTCATGGTCATGGTCGGGGGCTCCTCGTCCACATAGTACACGATGATCTTCTCCATCATCAGAGTCTGCCCACCCACAGAAGCAGTAAAGTTTTTCTGGTCAGTAAACAGTGGCAGCACCTTCACCTGCAGAAAGTCACATGAAATGATGAAGTTAGCCAGTGGGTCCATTATACAAAACGTGCACACACACAGGTTGTACATACGTCTTTCTCCATGTAGTAGGCCATTCTGGACAGGTCACTGATGCGCTCTCCTTTTGGCTTAGTCACATCAACCACAATCATGCGAGCGTCTGGGTCATACTGTAGAATGACAGGATGTTAGTTAGCATGGCAGTGGTGCTTTTTGCTTTGTTCTAAATTACAAACAGTTTTTTGTTGGACTGTCACTCACCTGAATCTCCTTCACCAGGCTGCGGTCAAGTTGGTAACGGCTGTTAAGTTCATTTGCAATAGCACTGTTTTAAAAAAGACATTAGGATGGTGAGATCTGGAAATGTCAGCCTCAGCATGTTTCTTAACTTTTAATAAGGGCTGAAGTGGACTTACGTCTTCAAATTGTCTTTATTCACATTGGTGGGCCCCTCCTTGTGTGTCAGCTGAAGACGGACCCAGCTGGAAGAGGGAAAAATAAAATAAAGAAATGTTGAATACTTGAACTATTCATCCTCACAGCAATCCTTCACTATAGTGAAATCACTTACTAGGTCTCCACCAGCTTCTCACACTGGAGGGTCTGGTCTCCCTTGTCAGTTCGACGGACTCCAGCGCTGTTGACGCACCAGCACACATCTGTGTTGTTGCACTGCTTGGCCTTGAATTTGCCGTCATTCTCACATTCAGGGTCATAGATGCCATCGTTGTCCACAATGGCGGTCTCATGTTGCTTTCTTCCAATACTGCGAGTGCCCAGGGCCTTTCTAGCTCTGTACATTTCAGCTTTCATCAAGAAGCACTTGGGGACCACTGAGGGGGGAACAAAGTGCACACCATGAGCAGGCTGGAGTGTCAAACAGAGGACATGAAACAGGAAGGAGCCCCTTTACCACTTCTAAACTTACATGCTGTGCAGTCTATGGGCTGTTTTGTACCATTACCAACCAGAAGAGTACATGAACATGGGGGTCCGTCGCACATAGCCCACTTCATAGTGGCACATGTTGGACCTAAAGAGGAAAAAACACCACCACACTAGCAGGTTATTAACAGGAACTCAAATACATAACCACATTACTATACTGTGACTGTACAGTATAGTTAGTATTATATAAGAATGAATAAGAATATAAGAATGAATCTTTTGGGTGCTAGTCCCAACACAGAGGAAGAAACCTTCCCCACCACCAACAAAACTAGCTAGTGTAACATTAAAAACAGCTTTTTGGTTCAACTCTGGTGGCCAATTACAATATTTGATCAAATAAAACAAGCAAAACTACATCTCATAGAAAGATAATTTATCTATGTCTTAAATAAAGGTGCTCTGAACTTTTAAAATGCGTTGGGGGGGGGGGTTGTTCGTTTTTGTGAAAATTTCCATTAAATCTACTCAAACTGAGCTGTGGCTTCTTTTTAGAATCAAGTTTGTATCAAATTTAAACTACTTACAGCTCTGAGCTGAGGCTCCGACCGCGAGAGCGGCCAGAACAGCAAAAACCCACACTTTCATGATCAAAGGCGAAGAAAGAAGTCTTCGTTTGTCCGCTTCCTATGCGTCCGTCTCCTGCAGAGTCCGAACGAAGAATTCAGTCGAGGCTCCGGTGGGCGCAAGTTCGTTCAAACGAAAGTCTTCAGGAGAACGCAGCGCGGTGGTTCTACAGTATGAACGGAAGTGTACTTGATGACATCACAGCTTAGCTTAGTTTTTAATGCCATCCCCCCTTAATTTAACTGTGATTAATATTTGCAATGGAAAGTACAACTGGTATGAAAAACATAACACGAAGTAAAAGATTTCTTTAAGAAAAAAAAAGATCATTTATAACGTTTATAAGCACTTTTTCAAAAATTCCCTTTTACATATGATCTCTTTCGCTCTTTCTTCCAGTATGGAAGTTCTTCCAGGATGTAAATCAGTAGTGTTAACTGAAAGATAATTCTCTGTTT
Source organism: Diplotaxodon limnothrissa (assembly GCF_057381915.1). NCBI lineage: Eukaryota > Metazoa > Chordata > Actinopteri > Cichliformes > Cichlidae > Diplotaxodon > Diplotaxodon limnothrissa. The sequence goes on along the minus strand of NC_140608.1, from coordinate 24,546,868 downwards.
TTTATTGAGATGTGAATCTCACCCTGAAAATTTCAGTTGGTACTAAGGAGCCTAAACTGTGACAAGGTAACATCAAGGAAAAATACATGTTGAACCAGCAGCAGCTGTCTGAACCACTGATAAAAGGCAGAACAGATTCATGGTTGTTTACAAGGAAGTCTGACACTACAGCAGCAGAACTCAAGACTAATCAGACCAGAACATTTTAGTGATCTTATGTAAACTATAACCTCGGCTTTCTGTTCTTTGATACCAAGAAGATTTCCCTCACACCATTACACCACTACTGGTAGCCTGAACCATTAAGACGGAAAGGGGCTTTCATGTTGTTCATGCCATATTTGGATCGTACCATCTAGATGTTGCAACAAAATCGAAACTCATCAAACCACATTATTGTGGTGAGCACATGCAAACTGTAACCTCAGTTTACTGTTGTTTGCTAACAGCAGTAGCACCCGGTGCAGCCCATTTGCAATTCATTTAACATGAATTCAGAGACACTCTTCTGCATAACGTGTTTGTAACGAGTGGTTAATTGCGTTACTGTTGCCTTTGTGTCATGTTAAAGCAGTGTGGCCATTCTCCTCTGACATCAGTGTTTTCTCTTAGACCATTTTCTGTCCACCCAAAAGATGTTTGTGTATCAAAATCCCAGTAGATCAACCGTTTCCAGAATACTCACCTGCCTGGCATTAACAACTATGCAAGGTCCCAAATCAATTAAATTAAACCTTTCTTTCCCATTCTGATGCTTGGCTTGAACTCCAGCAGCTCGTGTCATGGTGAGCTGTGCGGCAAGCAAGGGTTGGAACAAATGCAGGACTCTGAGACACAAACTTTAAAATGAACTAAAAACAAAGCAGATGAAGGAAACAAAATAAAGACAAATTAGAACTAACAACTGCAGAGACTTGAGACCATGGAACTACAACACACAGCTAACGCGGAGGATGTGACAACAAGCAGGGAGACTGAAGACTTAAATACACAGGCAGGATAACGAGGGGACTGGAACAGGTGGTTACACAACTGGGACTAATCAGAGCTGACAAGACAGGGAGGAAGCAAAACTAAATACGCTGAACACAGTCTATCAGAATAAAAGAGGAAACAAGAGACACACTCTAAACATAATGAAAGAATGACTAAGAACCCGAGACCCACACCGTAACAGAAACTCGTGATCAAACTTCTGATCAATGATCAAACGAGAACAGAAAACTTCAAGAAAACAAACATAAACCACTCAGAATATAATCTCACCCAGATGAAGTCTAAAACAGAACATGACAGCTTGTCTTGACCATGTCTACATACTGCACTGAGTTCCTGCCATGTGATTGGCTGATTAGATATTTTTATTAGAAAGCAGTTGAACACATGTACTTAAAAACTTGGCTGGATGCATGCACACTTCCTTTAAAAATAAGAGAGAGAATGGTTATTTTATTTTCTAGTAGGAACGCACATTAACACAAACCATAAACATCCGAAATCAGATTTTATCTGATCTTCACTAAGAGACTTTCCTCCTGAGTTACAGCAACCCCAGAATATCCACAAGCCTTTTCTACTCTGTACCAAAATCGATAAACTCAAAGGCTTAAACAGGACCAGAGGACTCAGAAATATGAGGTGAGGAAGGATCGACTTTATTCTGCTTTTATTTTATTCTTTTGTTGGGGGCAAGGCACTGTCATGACTTAGAGTCACCCAGCCTCACGTAAAATAATCGTTATTGCGTTTTACTAATGCACTGATATTTTTATTAAAAATTAATGTCAGCTTGAATATATGAAAGCTTCACTGGAGTGTTACATGTGTCAGTTTGTGACATACTTTGGCAAATACAAGTGTACGTTAACTGTGACCTGCTGTCAAAGTCGTTTTGCATCGAGGTCCACATCCAGCCCACTTTAATCTTAAGTGGGCCGAACCAGAGAAACTCCCCTTTGTCTCAGTATAAAAATGTTTAACCATGCCTTTAATCCCCTTTAATATAAAAAGAAGTGAAATTTCAAGAGTGTTAACATTTAGATGGTAAGGGATTACTTTAAAAAAGCATTTTTAAAATTTCCTTTAAAAATTAAAAAAAAATTGGACAAGGAGGACGAGATGCATGAACAGTCGGGGGCTCCTCATCCACGTAGTAAATGATGATCTTCTCCATCATCAGGTTCTGCCCATCCACAGAAGGAGTAAAGCGTCTGCTCTGGTCAGTAAACAGTGGCAGCATCTTCACCTGCAGAAAGTCACGTGAATTGACGGAGTTAGCCAGTGGGTCCATTATACAAAACGTGCACACACACAAAAAGGTTGTACATATGTCTTTCTCCATGTAGTAGGCCATTCTGGACAGGTCATAAGTGCGATCTCCTTTCACCTTCTTCACATCAACCACAATCATGCGAGCGTCTGTATATGTAACCACATTACTATACTGTGACTTAAAGATGTTTAAATTAAAAAAAAAAAAACTTTCAGTATTATATAATGTTAGATTTGTGTTCTCATGAGTAAATATATTGATTTATTTTATGTTGGGAGAGACGTTTTTCTGATTGTCATTTTATTTTGAAAGAGATTTTACTTTGGTGATTGTTTTTTCATTTCCTCTTCCTGTTCCGTGTGTGTGTTCAGTTGGCGCGAACTGCTGCAATGATGTATCGCATTCCCTTCCTGTGTTGCTAACAATAAAAGAAACGGGCAAAGTAATCAACCAAGTGAGTGTATTATTAAGAGAACATGGCCGAAGAAGAAGAAAACTCTTCAAGCTCAACAGGTTATGGGCCCAGGCGTGACACAACAGGAGGAAGATGGCAGAGGTTAGTGTTCAACGGAGACGAAAACAGTTACGAACTTTGGGAGGCGAAGTTTCTCGGCCACATGCGGATCATTGGCCTAAAGGACACTATATTATCAGTCACTAACCCAGATGCAGAGAAGAATGCTGAATGCTACGCTGAACTGATACAGTTTCTCGATGACAAAAGTCTGTCACTGGTAATGAGAGATGCGGCTGACGACGGAAGAAAAGCTTTAAAAATACTACGTGACCACTACGATAGTAAAGGCAAGCCCAGAATCATCGCACTGTACACAGAGCTGACGTCTTTACAGAAGAAACCAGATGAGACAGTGACAGATTATATTATCCGAGCTGAAAAAGCAGTGACCTCTCTAAGAAATGCAAAAGAAGTCATCAGTGATGGACTTATTATCGCCATGATCTTAAAGGGGCTTCCTGAAACTTACAAGCCATTTGCTATCCACACAACTCAAAGCAGTGAAGATTTAACATTCACACAGTTCAAAAGCAACCTACGAAGTTCCGAGGAAACAGAAAAATTTGACAACAAAGTAAAAGTGGATAGTGTGATGAAGGTTGATTTAACATCAATCACCTGTCATGGATGCGGAAACAAAGGACATTTTGTAAAAGATTGTCGCCAAAAGGGAACACCTAAGTGGTGTAACTACCATAGAAGCTCGACACACAGTGATGAGACATGTAGAAGAAAAACCAAGTACAGAGATGACGCAAAACTAACTGTAGTAAAACTAGAGGGCAAGAAAGAAGAGCAGACTTTTGTATTTAAAGTCAGTCAAAGACCTCTGACTACTGACATAATGAGAGAAGGACTAATGGTGGACTGTGGTGCGACTTCACACATCATTACGGAGAAGAATAAGTTCATAAAGTTCGACGAGACCTTTGATCCTGGGGAACACTACATGGAGCTCGCTGATGGATCCAGGACAAACAACGTCGCACTCAAGAGGGGAGACGCGAACGTCTCTCTACAAGACACACTCCTTGTGTGTCTTGTAGTACAGTGTCCTTCACTGTACTACCATCACACTAAGAGATGCTCTGTTCATCCCATCCTACCCTCAGAGCATATTTTCAGTGAAGGCAGCTACAACCTATGGAGCACAGGTGGTCTTCAAGAAGGGACAGAACGAACTAGTGAACAAAGATGGGACAGTCTTCCCCATCGAAGAATACAACAGACTCTACTATTTGAAAATGGTAAACATTGAAACATCACTCAATGACATAATGTCCTGTGATACTGTTAATCTGGCTTGTGATGTAAAAACATGGCACGAAATTTTAGGACATTGTAATGTTAGCGATGTGTTAAAACTACCCGATGTTGTAGATGGCATGAAAATCACAGGCAGTGGGATGCTAGATTGTAATGTGTGCACAGAAGGGAAATTCACTAACAACAGAAACAGACAAAGTGACCCAAAAGCGAGTGAACCATTACAGTTGGTACACACTGACCTAGCCGGCCCTATTGAACCAAGTGGCCAAAGTGGTCATAAATACGCTATAGTATTTACCGATGATTTTTCAGGGGCAGTGTCAGTTTACTTCCTAAAACAGAAAAGTGACACGACAGAGGCCACAGCAAAGTTTCTAGCCGACTGTGCACCATACGGCAGTGTTAAGTGCATTAGATCGGACAATGGCACAGAGTTCACAAGCAGTTCCTTTCAGTCTCTTTTAAGGGAAAAAGGCATAAAGCATGAAACATCTGCACCATATTCTCCTCATCAAAATGGCACAGCTGAGAAGCAATGGAGAACTCTCTTTGAAATGGGGAGGTGTCTCTTACTAGAAAAAGAGCTGCCAAAAGAATAATGGCCTTACGCCATTCAAAATGCAGCTCACACCCGCAACAGCTGCTACAGTAACAGGACTAAAAGTACACCATATCAAATGTTAACAGGGAAAAGACCAGATCTCTCAAAACTGTGGATATTTGGATCAGACTGTTACGCATACATACATAACCACAAGAAACTTGATCCCAGATGTGAAAAAGGAATATTTGTGGGTTATAGTAAAAATAGCCCAGCATACCTGGTCTATAACCCTCGCACAGGAAAAGTGTCAAAACACAGGCTTGTGAGATTTATCAAGAAGAACACTGTTGAACAACAAACACAGACTGATGAATATGACTCAGAAATTCAGACTTATGAGTATGTAGTACCCTCAAAAGAAAGTACAGGACAACAAAACGAAAATGCAACAGAGAACAGACCCCCTAGAGATGAGGAAACCACCACAAACGAACCAAACCCTGACATAGAAAGACATGAGGATGATGAGCAAAAACAAACTGAGCGCTATCCTAACAGAGAAAGGAAACCTCCCAAATATCTAGAGGATTACACATCTAACTGCAAAGATTTAACAAATGTAACCTCTGTGAGTGTTGATTACTGTTACAGAGCAACCTGTGGAATCCCCCAAACCTATAAAGAGGAGCTGAAATCACCAGAAGCACCAAGGAGGAAACAGGCAATGACAGAAGAAATCAACCCTCTGAAAGAGAATGACACATTCGAACTGACTACTTTACCTACCGGTAGAAATACCATTGGAGGAAAATGGGTCTACTCCCTCAAAGAAAACGAACAAGGACAAATATTCAAAGCCAGGTTTGTAGCAAAAGGTTACAACCAGACACAAGGGATAGACTACCAAGAGACATTTGCACCAACAGCAAACATGACATCTGAATGCAAACCCAGATCCACACCGTGCGAACTAAAAACGGATACTACCACGTGTGGAGAAAATTATGGAAATGAGACTGTTAACTCAAGAGAGTACAGAGAAATAGTGGGCAGCTTGATATATGCCATGACGTGTACGAGACCAGATATAAACTGGGTTGTTAGCAGACTATCTCAAACACTAGCTCAACCCATGAGAGAGGACCTAGTAACGGCAAAACAAGTCCTCAGGTATCTGAAAGGTACAAATGACTTTGAACTGATCTTTAAGAAAAACAGTGACTCAGACTGGGCATCCTCTGTAAAACAGGCTACTGTTTTGCACTTACTAAAGAGGGACCAGTAATATTTTGGAAAACAAAGAAACAGCCTACAGTGGCAATCTCAACATGTGAAGCTGAATACATTGGTCTTGCAACCACTACTCAGGAGAGCATGTATTTAACCCAACTGTTAAACGGCATGGACAAGAAAAGATACACATGTACGAAACTGTTTGGGGACAACCAAGGGGCCATTGCTTTGAGTAAAAACCCTGTGAAGAGACAGAGGTCCAAACACATTGATGTGAAATATCACTTCATTCGTGAGGCGGTAAATGAAGGGAAAATCTGCATTGAATACTGTCCATCAGAAGAAATGACTGCAGACATACTAACAAAACCAGTCACAAGAGTGAGACTCAGAAAGTTTCAAAAATGGTTCTTTGGAAATGCATAAGATGCTATGGGTTGATAGCATGAGAACAAGGGGGGGGGGTTAGATTTGTGTTCTCATGAGTAAATATATTGATTTATTTTATGTTGGGAGAGACGTTTTTCTGATTGTCGTTTTCTGATTGTCATTTTATTTTGAAAGAGATTTTACTTTGGTGTAGGGCTGGGCCATATTATACCGTTCACGGTAATACCGGTATAATGTTAGGCAACGATAGGAAAATGAAATATCGCGATAGAATGGGAGTAAAACGCGCATGCGCAGTGCCTTTGTTTTCATACGCACATGGCCGATTGTTGAGTGAAACAGATGAACCAGAATTGGTTTGTAAAAATGGTGCAACTTCCGTGATGTGGAACTGGTTTGGTGTTTGTCCGTCAGATACACGACAAAGCACATTTTTTTTGCAGAACATGCAAGCGGCCGTTGTTATTGTCATATTTGTCGGACTAAGATGCTCTTAAATCTGGGAGTAATCTGGGTCCTAAACTCCGTATGCTTCAGGTCAAACAACACTGCAGCGTCACTTAGAGTTAAAAACTGTCTAAATTCTTTCATCTTTAATAAAACGATCAGCATTGCTGCTTTACCAGGTGTAACTATAAAGTTTAACTTCCAGGCATCCATGAAAACAAAAGTTATTACATTTAACGGAGTTAGAAGTTCGCAGGAAGCTAGCGGAAGTTAGCTCGCTAGTTTCGCTAGTTACCTAAGCATGATATTGCATGTTCTGACTGAGAGATTTCTGAAAAAAAATCAAACGTACAGCTCTGCTATCACTTCCAACATAAATGAAGACAGGAAACTAAACAGCAGTGACGTTTGTAGGGTTACTGAAGTTGGGCTAGCTGGTATATAATGATGTGCTACGTGATCGCTAGCGACACAGCTATGTTAGCATAACATAAACAGTGAAGCTGGAGGACGAACACTAACACTTTTCCACTTATAAAAGTTAACGTGAAGGTTCTTCATGGTTAGAGACAAATGCAATCGCATGGCAGGATGCTGTAAACGGACCAAACTTCAGTCAGGAGAACAACTGAGATAATCCATCCACAATACGAGGTTAGTCATTAATATACTGCAACAACATGGGAACAGAGCAGCTGCCAGAGAATTCAACATTAATGAAACAATGGTACAGAAGTGGAGGAAGCAAGAAGAATGAGTTTAATAAAGTTTGATTTATCTGACTGCTTTGTTTCGCTTAATGTGCCTTATAATCCCGTGCACCTTACGGTCCGAAAAATGCATACTGCACACTGCAGTTTAATGTTGCAAAGCACCTCTTTTTAACTTCAGTGGATATTATACATGGTTATGCTCAGGATATGTCAGCCCATTTCTACTGGAAATGCCTTTTGGTTAAACTTTCAGCAAGGAATTTGCATTTGCACTGTTACATTTTTATAAAGCTTTAATGTACATAAAAACCAGCTTCTTGTTTAAGTGAAAATAAATGGAAGGTTGTCTTTTTGCGCTAGTAATGTTGTGGAGTTGTATTTTGTCTCGCATCAATTATATCGTCGGTTATATCATTATCGCAAATTTTCAAATATATATCGTGATAAATATTTTTGGCCATATCGCCCTGCTCTACTTTGGTGATTGTTTTTTTCATTTCCTCTTCCTGTTCCGTGTGTGTGTTCAGTTGGCGCGAACTGCTGCAATGATGTATCGCATTCCCTTCCTGTGTTGCTAACAATAAAAGAAACGGGCAAAGTAATCAACCAAGTGAGTGTATTATTAAGAGAACATGGCCGAAGAAGAAGAAAACTCTTCAAGCTCAACATATAAGGATGAATCTTTCGGCTGCTAGTCCCAACAGAGCGGTACAAACCTTCTAAACCGCCACCCACCAACAAAACTAGCTAGCATAACATTAAAAACAGCTTTTTGGTTCAACTCTGGCGGCTAATTACAATATTTGGTCAAGTAAAAAGCAAAACTACATCGCATATAATCATAATATATCTATGTCTTTACTTTGAAATGTGTTTTTTTTGGGGTGAAAATTTCCATTAAATGTGCATTTCTTTTCAGCAGAATAAAGTTTGTATCAAATTTAAACTGCTTACAGCTCTGATCCGAGGCTGCTACTGCGAGAGCGGCCAGAACAGCAAACATCCACATTGTCATAATCAAACGTGAAGGAGAAAGTTTTCGTCTGTCCGCTTCCTATGCATCTGTCTCCTGCAGAGTCAAAGACCGAATGAAAAATTCCGTCCACGCACCCAACAAGGTTACTTTTCTCTGCACATGTGCGTCCAGGTCAAACCTGTTTTGGACAGGAACCAAAGCACAGGTGAGATGAAGAACCAAGTCCGTATCGTTCTACAATAGGAACTGAGCTGTACTTGATGACATCACAGCTCAGCTTAGTTTTTACTGCCAGCCCCCTTAATTTAACTGTGATTAATATTTGCAATGGAAAAACATTACATTAAGATTTCTTTAAGAAAAAAAATGCGCCTGCCTAGACGATGCAGAATAGATGCTGAGTTTGTTACACATACAGACACTGATAGCAGTGCAGAGTCTATCACTGCTACATGTAACCAGGGTAACCAATTATGCAGTTAAAAGGGACCAGACACTTAAATCTTAGTGAAAGGCCATAAAACTGTCCCAGTTTTCTCAACAGTGGACAGAGTTAATGAGCCTGCGCAGTATCTGTGGCTGTTTTATCATCCAAGGATTTATTATTGTGTCATTCTGTGACGTGAACAGGATGTTTAATTGATGGCGCCACCATGTCACTGGTGCTAGAACTAACTGCCACGTTTCAAAACACTGTCCCTTTGTCATGAACTGACCTTTGCTGCAAATTCAAGTGCAGACTGAAATTAGGGCTGAAAAAATACCTGCTATCACCCTGCGGCAGCAGTCGTGTGGTGTTGTAAGAATGAGGACCCAAAACGTTGGCACTGGCTGTGATGCGAGCGAGCTTTATTGCAGACGGTGTACACAACAAAAACGAGGGAAAAACCAAAACAAAACCTGAACTAGGAACAACTAAAGAACACCTCTCTATGACTTTCATAGAGATAAGGTACCGCTGTACCAGACTCAGTGCCTGAAGAGATGGCTGAGGATAGCGAGGGCTGTCCTCACGTTGGTAATATTGCTGATGAGGACATCAATCAGCAGGTAACAGAAGAAGAACCGCTGCCTGGTGGATCCACGAAAAGGTCCAGAAAAGAAGATGTAGATGAAGAAGAGCGTAACAGCAAAAAATCCAGGCTTGCAAACTCTGATTCGGGGACTAGCTCAACTGTCTTTTCCTCATCTTTTCCTTGTTTTGATGTAAGAATTCCAGGATCCAGAATTTAAAAATATGTAAATAAGAAAATATTTAAATTGATTTTTTCTGAGCAACACAATCAAACCTCTAAGATGTCACTAGAAGGCTTCAGATCTCTTTCACCTGTGCTGAACAGGTGAATAGAAATAATTTTGCCATCTTTTGTCTGCAATAGAGAGGACAATCCAGGGCCTCTGGGTCTGTTCCACTTATTGTGTGTGAACTGATACATCAGGGCAACATGGGTGTTCCCCTTCCCAGAGGTTTAAGATGTCAAGGCAGTGGACAGTATGATGCGATGGGCTATTGTACCCAGAGGGGTGGAGAAATCCAGGTAGAGTTGGAGGAGAAGAAAGCGACAGAAGCTGCTCGAGAAATAAAGTTTTACCTTGTGAGGAAAGAGCAGAGAAAGAGAAGGATCTGGAGGTGGCAAGCCCACACTCTCTACCCCATTTCAGACTTAGACAGGACCAGCGGACTCAGAAATATGAGGTGAGGAAGGAGCTCCACTACTTTATTCTGCTCTTATTTCATTCTTTTTTTGGGGGCAAGGCACTGTCGTGACTTAGAGTCACCCAGCCTCACGTGTAAAGGTAACGTAAAATAATCGTTATTGCGTTTTTTATTGAAAAATAATGTCAGCTTGAATATAAATAAAGCACGAAAGCTTCACTGGACTGATAGTGCCTCGTTACATGGATCAGTTTGTGACATTGGCAAATACAAGTGCACGTTAACTGTGACCTGCTGTCAAAGTCATTTTGCGTCGAGGTCCACATCCAGCCCACTTTAATCTTAAGTGGGCCGAACCAGCAAAATGCATTTAATCCCCTTTAATATAAAACAAAAGTGCAATTTCAAGACTTTTTCTTCTACACAATAAAGAAATGCTGCTCAGAAAATGTTTTTCCCCCCCGTGGACTCCAGTAATCCCCTGTAATCGGCACATTAGTAATACAAACCAGCTAAAGCTACAGGTAGTTGTTAAATACCAGGAGGGGTGAGAAGGGTCGCTCTATAACCTTTTACAAAACCTGCTTTTGAATGAATTAAATTCATAAATATATTTTGCATCATTTTTACAATCTGGGAGCAAATAAAGTTTGAAAAATACAATGTGGTTTTTTATAGAGGTGGGAAGTACAAATTCTACATTACTGTACTTTCCTTGAGTATTTATCTTTAAGTAATTTTACTTTTACTTCCAACACTTCAGCTTAAATATCTTTACTTTCTGTATGCATTTTTTCCACCTCTGGCTTTCACAGAGGCTTATATGTTGCACTATTTCTTAGAAGGCTGCCACTTATTTTGGTCTTTTTTCCTTTTTCTTTTTGCAGCTAAACAAAGAAGATATAATATGTTCACAAGCCTGTCTCTTTTACTTTGGGCTGTGTAGGGAATATCTGTTTCCATGTTTAGAGTCTTTGTGCTGTGCTAAGCTAATCAAGTACAGCTTGACATGAGACTGGTATTTTTTTTTAAATAAACCTTTTTACTCACAGAAAGTGTAGAGTACGGAAGAGCAGACCAATTAAAAAAAATCAGAGGACATAAAGTTTTAGCAAGACTGAGAGCGTTCGTGGCAACGGACTTCTTATTTGTCATTTGTTAAAGCAGGACTCCCCCTTAAACAAGATTAATATGATTTACACTAGGCGTGCCCATATTGATGCAACTGGAGTCAGCCTCAGTACTGACTGTCCATCCAGAACCTTCTCCTGAGACACAGACAATAGTGTTGCATGCCCTGGAGACAGTCTTAACATTTAGATGGTAATCTGAGCAGAAGAAACGGGATTGTTGGTATTATTCTCATAATTTAGCTCAGCTGTACTCTGGGTGAGTCATTTCCCATAAAAATGCTTTGGTGGCAGGAAAACTACATGACATTATGCCAAGAAGATTTTAAACTAAAGCCCTCACCTCAAAACTAACTCACAGTTGAAACTCTGAGTTTAATTTATCAACTATAGTTACATATGTAAAAGGAGCCAATACTTATGTTTCCTGTGATAGGTGTTCATATTAAAAAGGTCAAAGTTTAAAATACTGAAAACCTGAGCAAGTGTATTTGTTGGGTCTGTCTAGCACAGGCCCACTGCTGAAACAAGACAATTTAAAAACACAGCAAAAGCATTGAACACTGCTGATGTTATGAACACTCTACACACGAGTCAAGATGCAGAAAAACTGCTCACGGAAACGCTGCACACTCCAGTTATCACAGTTATCATAGTTCTGTTTCCCTCTCTTTGATGAGTTCACAGCCAGCTCTCGATCTGATAATGTGTAGCTTGCTAATCAGCTCAGAAGAGACCACAACGCAACCTCACACAGTGGTTGCGTGCTTTGCCCACAGTGGCAAAGACCTGCACTTTCATATTCAATTCAGCTTCTCCATCAAGTAGTTTTCAGCCGCTTCATACAGGGTTCAGCATATTAGTTGTTTTCGCAGGTGTGCTCTATATCTCAACAACGGCTCATAATAAGACGACAGTCTTTCAAACAGGTCAAGTGCCTCTATGCACATCATTAGTTAAAATATTTACCTATATCACTTCACCTCATATGTCATTGTACTGAATTTGAGCAACCCTAAGCTTAATGCAGATGACTTTTAACAACTGACACAGACGTACACAAACAACACAAACAGGCCTATAACTTTCCCCAGCCTGCGTGAACCCGCACGGCCGTTGAGCTCCTGGACTCGCGTGTACCCGCGCAGTCACTGAGCTGCACCTGCCTGCGTGAAACCGCACGGCATAGGCGTTGCTCTCTTTCCTTTATAAGCCTGCGATTAACCGCACGGCTCAGGTCCGCGTGAACCCGCGCAGCTACAGCGCTCTTCTTTGTACAGTACTTACTTGGTGCTGTTCTTGCATTAATCTCGAATCCCGTCAATCACCATCCAGCGAGGAGAAAAAACAGACAGCTAATCCACCGGCCCGATGACAAATTCTCACGTCTCGGGACTTTACTACAGGAACTTCTATACGTCCTGGCTGACGTCTTTCGGCGTGTCTCTTTTTCCCCTCGGTGGATGTCAATTCTAGGGATCCGGCATCGAAGGACCAATTAATGTTGGGTCTGTCTAGCACAGGCCCACCGCTGGAACGAGACAATTTAAAAACACAGCAAAAGCACTGAACACCAAGTAGGCAAAGTTCTTCTTGTTACTCATGCATGAGGGAGACCTGCCTGGAGCCAAGTGTCGTTGCACCACTTGACCTCCGTCAGACTCTCAGCTAGGTTCCCCATAGCACTCCTTTTATTGTGGTTACATGAATATGCATAGGGTCATTAACACATAACATCTTACATAGGTATACATGTGAACAAAGAATACTGTGTGTGTGTGTGTGTGTGTGTGGGGGGGGGGGTCAGAGTGTGACCCAATAAAGACTTCCCTAAACCTGCTGGTCTGGAAGTCCAACAGTTCATCTAAACAAAAGGCACTTAGACTAAAACAGATATAGCTACGTTTATCCTACCATAAGACAATAAGAGAAGGTACGACCTCTCCCATGCTCCCAGAGTGCTCTCTAATGCACACAAAGTTTGCAGACTATCAAGGATCAAACCTCTACCAATCTACAACTAATTATAAAACTCTAAGCATATATGGTTAAATATTTCTAAGCATAAATGACAATCAACAATACAAAACCTAACAGTATTCACAACCAATTTATGTGAGCTGAAAAAACAGAAATTAGTGTGTTTAAAACACTCTAATACTTTCTCCATTTTTTGATTTGCATACTATCAGTGATAGGAGATACCTCCAATTCAATCCAATTCAATTCAGTTTTATTTATATAGCGTAAAATCACAACAACAGTCGCCTCAAGGCGTTTTATATTGTACAGTAGACCCTATAATAATAGATACAGAGAAAACCCAACAATCATATGACCCCCTATGAGCAAGCACTTTGGTGACAGTGGGAAGAAAAAACTCCCTTTTAACAGGAAGAAACCTCCAGCAGAACCAGGCTCTGGGAAGGGCGGGGCCATCTGCTGCGACCGGTTGGGGTGAGAGAAGGAAGACAGGATAAAGACATGCTGTGGAAGAGAGACAGAGGTTAATAACAAGTGTGATTCAATGCAGAGAGGTCTATTAACACATGTTGAGAGAGAAAGGTGACTGAAAGGGAAAAATTCAGTGCATCATGGGAATTCCCCAGCAGCCTACGTCTATTGCAGCATAACTAAGGGAGGATTCAGGGTCAGCTGGTCCAGCCCTAACTATATGCTTTAGCAAAAAGGAAAGTTTTAAGCCTAATCTTAAAAGTAGAGATAGCGTCTGTCTCCCGAATCCAAACTGGAAGCTGGTTCTGTCAAGGTTGGCTGAAAAAGAAGCCAAACGCTGGACTTTTAGAATGGAGAAAGTGTGTTTATTTACAGAGAAAACAGTGCCAGTAATCCACAGTGTGTGCTCTCCCAATTCCCCGTGCTGTGATTCCTCTCCGTGATGCGTGGTACTGTTTCGTCCTCCTCAGTGCTGTATTCAACAGTGTGCTGCTCCCTCCACACGTTTGCGTAATCACCCTGGAAACAAGAGATGCCACGATGAGTGCCGTCCCATCCACCGACAGACAAAACACATCAACTATTCCAACAAGAGAGTAACTGAAAACACGATTATACAAGCTGAGCACTAACTGTATTTCTAGATTAATAATCCTGCGCTGAGTAGAGCTCCTTGATTAGGCAGATCAGCAACAGGTGAGTGATTGTCACAGGTGTGGCTGGCTCCAAGGCAGGGACTCTGCAGGCCTGGTGGGGCAGCAAAGCTGACATAACAACACACAGGGAAATGAGGAACCAGGAGCAGATCGCACCACAACCATAAATAATTAAGAAAGACGAATAAAACTCATAATATTCATTCAACTCAAAAATAACACATGATCCCTGGGTCACAGACTCAGACCCATGACAGGTTCCACAGAAGAGGGGCCTGAAAACTGAAGGCTCTCCCTCCCATTCTACTTTTAAATACTCTGGGAACAACAAGTAGGCCTGCAGAGCAAGAGCGAAGTGCTCTAATAGGGTGATATGGTACTATGAGGTCATTAAGATAAGATGGGGCCTGATTATTTAAGACCTTGTATGTGAGGAGCAGGATTTTGAATTGAATTCTGGATTTAACAGGAAGCCAATGAAGGGAAGCCAAAACAGGAGAAATCTGCTCTCTCTCTCTAGTCCCTGTCAGGACTCTTGCTGCAGCATTTTGGATAAACTGAAGGCTTTTCAGGGAGTTTTTAGGACTTCCTGATAATAATGAATTACAGTAGTCCAGCCTGGAAGTAATATGATCTGCACCAAGTCCCAGTAATTAAGGAGGTTTTTTAGACCTCAACCAATCAGCAAATAATACCGGCTGACAATATTGCCTGCCATTGTTAGCTATTTGCCATTTTATCGGCGTTGCAATTTATCAAAGTTAAAAAATGGTTTTAAAGTAAAGAAGAGATGAGAAAAACACATTTTAACTATTTTATGAGGGTTGCACAGTCTTGATCACCTTTTTTTGAATAATGGAGACATTTGAACTCTCATTCAGCAGCCTCGCCCAGTTTTAATGCGACTTAAGGAGAGTTCCTGGTATTTAGCCTGTAATGAGGTTGTCCTCTCCACTCACATTAATACAGCATTTTCAAATGCTCAAGACATAAAGACACAGGAATATTTATTTTACTATGTAATGCATGTTACATAGTGTTACACAGTAACATGCATTACAACAAAACAAAAAAACAGCAGACTTCCTTTACTTGACTTCCTTTAATATGTAAAATCAATATTCCGTGGTGTTAATACCAGTGTTTGAAATGCCACAAATACAACTACCCAGCTGCTGAGCAATCGGTGATAAGTGCAAGTGAGTAGTTTAAAAGAAAACATATAACAAAGGTTATAAAAAACGGTTCTAATTTTGTGTGTCCAAATAAATTTTAAAAAGTTGTCTCATATATTGGAATATAGTACTTTTAAATCCCCAAATACTGGTATCCAAAATCCATTAAAAATCCTATAGCTGTCAGCTGTAATTACTTTTAACCTTTAATCATGCAAAGGAAGTAGAAAATATGGCAGTGGAATGGCGAACTGTGTTTCTTTCAGTTTACAACACAAAGAGGATGAACAGGTCAGGTAAATTAAAAAAGAACCTAAAACAAAACCAAAAAACAAATGAATAAATAACAAAAGTGCTTCACTTTTTTCATTTTGTAAATCAGGATTATCAGAGCAGAGCATTGTAATTACCTTAATTTCTTATTACTTCTCTGAAGTCAACAAAAAACTGAAAATTTTGTCATCATAATGCCGAAAATTATAACGTCATCAACAGAAATGATTTTTGCTTTTTGATCTTTAATACCATCAGCCAGTTTGTGCAGCACATGACATTTTTTCAGACGCCAAATAACTGCCAGATCTTACAAGTCCACAAAATCGATTTCTCATTTTCAGACAAAAGACAAATTAATCACACAAAGACCTTTAATCGGGTTTGGGGCGTTTATTTTTAGGTGAAATGAAATATTTGCTTTAAATATAAAACTCAATGTCTTCATTTATGGTAAAACCAGGTTGGAATATTTAGGCATGCTATGTCTTAGAAAGTGTTACGATTACTTTGACATTTCTTTTATTAAGTGAATGCATTAACTATAGGAGATCTAATTTCATGGTATGATGTAGCCATAGTATATTTTTAGGAACTCAACAAAAACATGTTTTTTCTTATTGCAAACGACAGTCCTACTTAGATGGTGAGTCAAGATAACCCCATAGGTTTATTTGTGTTAAATCGACCGTAACAATGATGATGAGTGATGAAAGTAGGCCTGTAAGTAGAGTAAAAAAGGTAACACATGCTCTCTGGTTACAAAAGCCTAGTTACACACCAAAGCTTGACAAACAAACCTGGATGACATTTCACCTCACTCTACATAAGGTAGAAACTGAGGCCACTTGGGTTTAACATGGGTGTTTATCTGTACTTAGAGAGCTATAAAATGTCCAAGTTGGATGAAATTCCTCTCTCCTTACCTTTGTATACCTTTGTATGTACTCTTCTTGTTTATCCATTGTCCAAGAAGAGTACAGAATGTTTCTAGAAAAAGTATATTGTTGCATATGCTACTTTAAATAGTTATGTTCCCATAATTTTCTTTTCTTTGCCTTCACAGGTTTTCACTTCTGTGGCTGTTCAGTCTATTTGCAGTGCTGGATTACTGCGGTGCAGGTGTCAGACTTCTGCATAATACTTTCAGGTGACACATGATCAGGTGCATCTTCTTTCAAGCTCATTTCTTGTCTTTATGTCTTTTCAGTTGATCTGAGGGACTGTGAGGGAGCAGGCAGCAAATGTAACCCCAACGCTGACTGTATAAGGATCAGTAACACCTTTACCTGTGTGTGTAGAATGGGCTACCAGGGCGATGGTCTGACGTGCAGCGACATCGACGAATGTGGCAGTGGCTTGAACAACTGCCACAAACAGGCAGACTGCACCAATACCTTAGGCAGCTATAACTGTGTCTGCCGCAGTGGATACACTGGAGATGGTACAACCTGCGAGGACGTAGATGAGTGTCAAAGAGACAACGGGGGTTGCCATGAATATGCCCTCTGTACTAACTTTGAGGGAGGACGAAAATGCCAGTGTAAAAGTGGCTTTAGTGGTAACGGCTTTCAGTGTACTGATATTAATGAATGCACAACACCGAATATTTGCCATTGGAACGCCACCTGCACCAACACCCCAGGGTCTCACGTCTGTGCCTGTAATCCTGGTTATAAGGGCAATGGAAAGTACCTATGTCTGGATGTAGATGAATGCTCAGAGACTCCAAATGTGTGTGCTTCTGGACGTGGCTACAGAGGTTGTAGAAACCTGCCTGGATCCTACAGTTGCGTATGCAGCCCTGGCTTTGAAAATATTGGAAGGAATTGTGTGGACATCGATGAATGTGCCGCTAGCACCTGCAGCCGTTTTGCAGATTGTGAAAACAGCTTAGGGTCATACACGTGTACTTGCAAAAGTGGCTTTGCTGGGAATGGGCTGACATGCGTAGACATAAACGAATGCAATGGAAACAATGCATGTGACCCCAGGGCGGTGTGCATCAACAGGATGGGCAGTTATGAGTGCTCTTGTCCAGTTGGTTTTCTTGGAAACGGAAGACAGTGTAACGACATAAATGAGTGTGAAAGAACTAACATCTGTCCTTCTACCACTACCTGTGTGAACACTGGTGGCTCGTACTACTGTGACTGTGGCCGCGGCTTTATCTTTAATAACTCCCAGTGCATTGACGTGGATGAGTGCGTGCCCGGCCGCTGCAGCCCCTACGCAACCTGCACGAATTCACCTGGGTCCTTCTCTTGTCAGTGCTTGGAGGGATACAGGGGGAACGGTTTTACCTGTGAGGATGTGGATGAATGCTCGCAGGCTAAGCAGTGCCACACCAGTGCTCTGTGCATTAACCTTCCAGGCTCCTACAACTGTACTTGTCAGGTGGGTTATTCTGGAGATGGGATACAGCAATGCAGGGATATAAATGAGTGTTTGGTGGATAACGGAGGTTGCAGAAACAAAGCTACGTGTGTCAACAATCAGGGATCCTTTTCATGCCTGTGTCAGCCTGGCTACGTCTTGATTAACCGTACTCTTTGCCAGGATATAAATGAGTGCAAGGAATTGAAGAATCCCTGTGGTGTGAATGAAGAGTGCAATAACACCGACGGGGCGTACCAGTGTCCATGCCGGGTTGGGTACTACCGCCCTGGTAGCAACATGAATTGCATCGATATTGATGAGTGTAAAGACAACCCATGTCATGTCCATGCCACGTGTATCAACACGCAAGGCTCATACACCTGCACCTGCAAGAGTGGCTTTGTAGCAAACGGCACTCAGTGCGTGGATGCAGACGAGTGTTCTCAGAAGGATATATGCCACGCACGAGCAAACTGCACTAACCTAATAGGGAACTTCTTATGCACTTGTCAGGAGGGTTTCAGGGGCGATGGCTTCTTCTGTCAGGACGTGGACGAATGCTCCATCTCTAATACAACCTGCCCCGCTTTCTCAACATGTATCAACTCGGCCGGTTCTCACGTCTGCTCATGTTTGAATGGTACAGTGGCCTTTAATAACATTTGTGTGCCACCCAGCCCACTGTGTGACCCTGCGTGCGACAGTCGCGGCCTGTGCCACCGTTCACCAACTGGATACCAGTGCGTTTGTGACCTGGGCTACACGGGCAATGGACTGACTTGCTCCGACATAGACGAGTGCCAGAGGGAAAATGTTTGTCCTCAAAATGAAATGGAGTGTAAAAATATCCCAGGATCATTTTCCTGCACCTGCAAACAGGGCTACACTCTCAATGGAACTCAGTGTGTCGGTAAAACAAACTTTTCATATGTCTCACAATTACTCTGTCAAGGCATGTTTAACACTTTATTATAAAGTTAACAAAACAAAATTCTCAATAATATAAATGCGTATCTCTCATATACGGTTTGATTGGACTTTTTATTCAAACTGTTTAAGAAACCAGGCTTAATACTGATTAACAAACCACCCGCTCTTCCTGGATCCAGAATAATGAGTTACTTCATTTATAGTATTCATTTCCTAATATTTGTTTTAACCTCCTAAGACCTGGCGTCCAATGTGGACATCACATTTTGGGTTGTCTAGACTAAAATACAAAATTTTGCTCTACAAGGGCCTGATATACACTTACAAGGACGTTATACCGCCACTCTTCTATCTGAATTTAAAGCGAACATCCTTATATGCGGATCGAATTTTTCTCAGAAACAAAAATCAGGTTAAAAAAAATCACATAATTCTTTGTTTTTACATTCATCAGGTCCCAATCAGCCCAAATAGCAAAGAGAAATTAAAAATGCATGCCATGGAAGAGTTTGTGTCTTAGGAGGTTAAACT
This sequence comes from Diplotaxodon limnothrissa, assembly GCF_057381915.1. Taxonomy (NCBI): domain Eukaryota; kingdom Metazoa; phylum Chordata; class Actinopteri; order Cichliformes; family Cichlidae; genus Diplotaxodon; species Diplotaxodon limnothrissa. The sequence continues at coordinate 24,527,322 of NC_140608.1, read as the reverse complement.
TATATGTATTTTATCTCACTTCTAGATTAAAGTTTGCATATAACATTTTTTTAATCTATATTATTTTCCTTTTTTTTCTACCCTACCTTACACCTCATTTCCTGTTACCTTTGTAGATGTGAACGAATGTGAGACAGGTCAACAGGATTGCAGTGAATTTGCTAAGTGTGTCAACACAGTGGGCAGCCATTCCTGTTTCTGTCTCAGCGGTTTTACGGGTGATGGAAAAAACTGCTCTGGTAAGTAATAAATCCTCATTTAACCTTCAATTGGAAAAATTGGTTCTTTTGCACCAATCAGTGGACTTTCTTTGAGCTTTTTTTTTAGCACCATTCGGAGCTGTTTCGCTGACACTGTCCCATTTTGGATAAATTATAGACTTCGATGAGTGCCAAGGCCAAAACGAAGGATGCCACCCAGCTGCCAGCTGCACTAACACACCTGGATCATTCTCCTGTGTCTGCCCACTTGGCATGGAGGGAAATGGCTTTGACTGTCAGGATGTGAACGAATGCCAGGAGAATAGTACCCTGCCACACAACTGCAGCGCCTTAGCTTTATGCCTCAACACCAACGGATCCTACCGCTGCCAGTGCAAGCATGGATACCAGGGTGATGGCTTTGTGTGTGATGATGTGGATGAATGTCAGCTGGTCACAGCCTGTAGCAAGAACATGACGTGTAGCAACATTCCCGGATCGTACACCTGTTCATGTATCTTGGGACGGGAGTACAACAAGGGAACATGTGTGAATGAAACAACCTGCCTGAACGCTAGTGCCAACTGCCACCCACTCGCCAAGTGCCTTCCACATGAGGGTTCCTTCTACTGTCAGTGTGCAGATGGTTATGAAGGAACAGGAACTGACTGCTGGGATGTGGATGAATGTGGCAAACTACAGCATCAAATCTGTCCTGCCTTCTCCAACTGTTTCAACACAAATGGTTCCTTCATCTGCACATGTTGGAGTGGTTTTCAAGACAACGGGACGCACTGTCTGGATATAGATGAATGTGCGATGGGTGACTTCCCTTGCCCTGACAACAGTACCTGTACTAATCTAGAAGGGAGCTACAAATGTACCTGTGACCCTGGTTTTACAAGGAATGGCACTCTGTGTGTGGACATAGACGAGTGCTCACTTGGCCTTACTCTGTGTCCTAAATTTTCCAACTGCTTAAACACAATTGGATCTTCTTTTTGTAAATGCTGGGAAGGTTACCGAGGAAATAGCACTGTCTGCGAGGAGATCAATGAATGCCTAGATAACATTACCTGTCCGGAACATAGCAGGTGTATCAACACCAATGGTAGTTACCTGTGTCCTTGTGACAGAGGATTTTCCAGTGTCGATAACTTGTGCGTGGACATTGATGAATGTAGTAACAAAGAACTAGGGGAGCTTTGCACCAATGGAACATGTGTCAATGCTATTGGCTCATATTTCTGTGAATGTGTCGAAGGATTCTGGAGTAACAATACGGAATGTGTAGATGTGGATGAGTGCTCAAACTCTTCAGTGTGCCAGCCCCATTCCACATGCGTCAACATCCACGGGTCTTACGACTGCCCCTGTAATGAAGGGTTCAAACTGAATGGTACTGAGTGCCAGGACGTGGATGAGTGTCAGGAACCAGAAAACAGCCAGTGTCCAGAGCACTCATTTTGTAACAACACCATAGGGTCCTTCCTCTGTCGGTGCTCTCCGGGGTACAAAGCCATTAGCTCAGGCTGTGAGGATATAAATGAATGCAAAGACACCAACGCCTGCCGCTTTGACCAAGTTTGCAAAAACCTGCCTGGATCATACAGCTGCTCTTGCCCATTGGGATATCATGAAGAGAAGCTGGCATGTGTTGACACTGATGAATGCAAGGATTCACCTTGTCACCCAGTGGCACATTGCTTGAACATACCCGGATCCTTTTCATGCCACTGCCCAACAGGTTTCAATGGAAACGGCTCCTGGTGCAGAGACGTGGATGAATGCGCTGCCTTGAGTAAACCATGCCACCCTCTTGCTCACTGTCACAACACCCCAGGCTCATTTGTTTGTATATGTATGCCAGGGTTTATGAGTTTGGGGCCATTGTGTGTGGATATTAATGAATGCAATGCCATGAATGGGAATTGTCACTCTGCTGCCACATGTATCAACAATGTAGGAGGTTTTAAATGCTCGTGCAATCAGGGCTGGAAGCCCACCAATGACAACGGTCATGGAAAAGAAGGATGTGCAGACTTGAACGAGTGTGCGTCACTCCATCCATGTTGTGGGGAATCGTCCTGTATTAACCTACCAGGGTCTCATACCTGCTCCTGTCTGAGAAACAGCACATTATGCAGAAGGATAACTATGACGGGTTGGCTATGTCTTAGTTAATCACCTTAATAATTATACACTGATGTTTGTGTTTGAAATGTGAATATTTTCTTATTTTACGTTCTCAAAACTTTCTTTTGGTCAAATTATGCATTATCTAAACAAAAGGTTTTCACTGTGCTACAAGCATCTATTAGACCTGCTGGCAAGCTAAATTTGGAAATTCTATTTGAAGCTGTCACAATCACTTCAAAAACAGCCTGCAAATAATGCTAAGCCTTGAAATTAATTCATGTAACTTCATTAAAATATATCGTGTAATTAAAAAGGCGTTTGTTAGTATACCTGCGTTGCCTTACTGATTAAGCTAACATTCCTGCAAAATGAGAAAACAAAACGAAAACAAAAAACAAAGAAATAAGAAAACCTTACTTTTACTTACACGTTTTCAGTCGATGGTTGTGGATTCAAAGTCCTTCCTTATATTACCACTGAGGTGGTTAAATATGTTTATCTAACACAATGTAGATTAGGCTGCTAGCTGAACGTAGTGTTTTCATTGGGAGAAACACTTCGTCACTCATCCAAGTGACTCCTTCAGTCCTCAGTGGAGACTTGGATCAGTGACAAACACTACCTTCAGATTAAAAGAATCAACTTTATGTACCTTTCTGTCGTTTCTGGATGATTGAGCATGCTTTAAGAAAGTTTTCAGCATGTTGTATTAGCAAAAAGGACAATAGTCTAGCTCACAGCATGTTGGGGTAGCAGCAAAGCTCAGTCGGATTACTTTTAATGACACATAAACAATCAAAACAATAATTGTGCATGTTTACAGCAAACTGATTTGGATAGTTGATGACTTTAATATGTTCACATTAAAATGTAACTTATTAATTTTCTGTTATTCCCCCCACAGAGGGAAATCTGTTTCCCTATGGAGATGATGTCGGGGATAATGAAGTAAACATAGACACAGAAGATGGAAATTCTCCATATATCACACCACCAATGGGCTTCCCCTTCATGGGGAAATTGTACGACAGAATTTATGTGAGTTCTTACTACGATTATCTATAAATACTGGAACAAAAGTGCCCAATTTATTATAATGTTGTAGAACGTTCCTTCAAAGTAGCAGCAACTAATGAGTAAATCGTGATGCAAATGCAGTAATATAATAGAAACAACACATTTCAGAAACGAGAATGACATTTTCTTACTTATACATTTGTTGAATTACGCATACTGTACATGCAATGTACTAATTGCAGCAGGGTATTAGCCACAAAATATGCAAATAATGTAGATTTTACTTAAAGGTTTACAGCAGTGGGAGTTCTTGCACTCAGCTCTTTATAATGAAGTAAATATAGTGAGGAGAGCAGTAAAATTAGCCATAAATATCGAGTTTCATAGGAGAAGATTGGTATTTTAATGTGTGTCTGATATTGTCTCTCCTTTTGTTTTCTTAGTTTTCTGATAATGGGCTTGTCCAGTTTCAATCTGTTGTTGAGAATGAGCAGTATCTCCTCCCGTCTCCTTTCGCCAGTGGTTTCCCTGACCACATGAACTTGACTTTGTTAGCTGTGTTCTGGGATGATGCAGACCTCACTCAAGGGAATGGACGGCTCCTCTATCAGGTTCAATGCCATCAGATGTCATTGTTGAGCTAGGATCAAAATGACTTTTGAAGTTCATTTTACATGATTTTGTTTGGTTGAAACAATAAAGTAAAACCGAGACAAAGAACAACCTAGTTTTCTTTTAAAGAGATACAGCTTACAGAGCAAACTCACCACGGTGTACTTGCTTTGTTTTAATACTCCCTTTCTTGTTAAATGTTAGGAATACCACACACGGAATGTGTCAGATGTCTACTCCCAGGTAGTGGTTAATCGTACGGCTGAGGAAGTAACAAAATTTGAGCACCTGAAAAACAAGCCAGCTTTTACCCCTGCCTGGATCCTCAAAATCACCTGGGACGATGTGATGCCTGTCTCCTTCCAGAAGGTCAGCTTCTCAGAGGTGAGTGTCAGCCAACACTTGCATTCTTATTTTATATGGACATGTCACACAAACATTGCATATGGTCATAATCAGTAGTTTCATAAGAAAGCAAGATAAAAAGAGCAAAAGTGGGTTTTGATGTTAATGATGTTTGTAAAAGTTTTGCTTTATTATACTATTTTCAAAACTACCAAACTCCGTCTCACAACAATGCAGTAACATGCTTTTTTGTGTGTGTGTTTTTTTTTACTATAATACTGGGCTAAATATGTTCACATTCATAGTGTTTACTGGAAAAGTTAATGACCAGTTTATAATCTGAACCTCTGATTCAGGCTCTACCTGTTCCTGAAAGCTCTTATGTACCAGTTCCAGTAAAAGGTTTGATTGAGCAGGGAGTGCAACTGGTTACTTGTCAGATTGACCTCATTTACGTGTTATTCTTTTATGCAACGTGAGCCTTTTGAACAGTAAGCTGAAAGAAAGGCATTCAGTCCTGAGTCCTGGAACATGCTGTTTTATTTAGCTCTGGTGCCACCTTGGGGCTGTGTTGCCCTGAAGGACTTGAATGCAGAGTGCAGTGATATCTGCTGCCACCAGTCTTCATCAGATCACTTTTACACTGTATCTAAGCTCTTGTTGCTCTTTTGTACTGACAATACTAGAAGCAAAGTACATCAAAACAAAAGCACACATTTATTAGCCACTTTGAATAAGTGATTGAATTCATTAAATTTACTTTTTGTTGCAACATGTTGAGTTAGTTAAAGTTTGTTATTTTTAGAGCAACACTTTCCAGTGTATCCTGACCACAGACGGAGCGCGTTCCTTTGCCCTCCTGCGATACGGGGAGATGAAATGGGGCCCAGGTCAGAGAAAATACCACGATGCTCTTATCGGCTACACAAATGGAAAGCTGTCTATCAAGGAAATCCCAGTCTCTCCTGAAAACCTCTTTGGCCCTGGGGGAAGATACAGGCCTCAGCAAGTGAAAGGAACCATGGGGAACTTAGGCCAGCTGGTCTATGATTTGACAGGACCGACGGGGTCAGACGTAGATCCCGGCTTCAGGTGCCAGGAGTGGGCAGTGATGGAGCCTGATCCTGATGAGTGGACAAAAGGGCTGCCTGCCTGTCCCTGCACACGGAACCAGGTTCTGGAGGATCTGTTATTTATGCAGGATACATCTGTGCCTAGTCCAACTGTGGTGAAGCTGAGGGGTCAGCGGTGGGGGAGTGCACAGGGGCAGACCTTCCGCTCAGTCCTGTCCAATATATATGGCTCAGGGAAGAGGTGTGTGTATGAACCTGATGGTGCCCTGCTAGCTGGATACAATGAGCGCTACTTCTCTGGATACAGCATACAGAAACATATTGGTAATACAGGCATTTTCAGCCACAAAACTAGTATAACTACTAACTAACATATTAGTGTAATGTACAAACTTGTCACGGCCGCTTGATGAAATAACACGACTATGCTATTTTATTAAACTTCTCTCTTCAGATGACGATCTCCTGCCCTTTCAGTGGTGTTGTATGGAGTCTCCACTTTGCCACTTTTACCTCGACAAGAGGCCGCTGGACCGCTGTCAAGGTTACAGCTGGACTAGACCTGACGGCTTCACCCAATCCAGGAAGGTGACACAGGGTATAGGTGAGCGGCTGCTCCATTTTAAGAAAAACTAATACATATCAATCTGTCTGTATAAGTAAGTGTCACGGCTGAGAAGCCGGTGTGTTTTTGATGTGGACCCAAGTGGATGACCGTTAACAAAAGGCGAGTCGTTTATTTTGCCCAAAAACATGAATACAAAAGGCAAAAAATGAACAGTGACGAAAACTGAAACGAAAACCCAAACTAGTAAAACCTAGAACTTTCAAAATAAAACAGAAATATAATGGAATGTAGACATGACAACACAAGCTTGACAGTAGACATGGAAACACAAACACATGACTCACTGGGGAAACAGAACAAAAAGAGAGACATACTGGAACAGATAAGGAAGACAAAAGCACGGCATAACTACACGTTAAACATAGAGGACGCCCATATGGAAACGATATACATAAATCTTATAAAGTTTCTTGCGTGAAACTTGTATGAAAAGCATACAAGAGTGAAAACAGATATAAGATCCCTTGAAAAATTATATAAATGAAACTTGTATGTTTTGGATACTTACTAAAACAGTATATGAAAGTAATGAGGAAGTGGCCACTTTCATGAGTAAATCATATAAGCCTGATATGATTCACTATATGAAGTAAGCCAAGTCTTTTTTTCTATTTCTTTTCCATATGGGCAAGACAGACAGAAGACTGGAAAATACTCATAAACACATGGATGAAATAAAAACTAGAATAAAACTCAACTAAACCCTGACTAAATAATAACACAAAAACTTAACATTATTGCAATCTAACATAAAAAAATCTAAAAGCTGGGTCACAGGCTCAGCCCCTGACAGTAAGATGTGAAAAACTTTTTAATTTCTCAATCCTCCCCCCGTGCAGCAATGGTGTATGGCAGCCTCCATTTCATCACCTTCGATGGGAGAACGTACTCCTTCAAGGCCCTGGGAGAGTTTGTGATATTGCGTCTCTCATCTGCCACCGGCTCTAATATCTTCACCCTGCAAGGACAGATTGACAGGCTACACCCAGACGCGAACAGGATCACTGAAGTCCCAGCGGTGGTGCGCATGGCTGCCTTCTACCAAGGCATTGGCAAGGTCAGGATAAGAGCGAGAAAGTCTGTGTGCGCAGTTGGGAAAGCATACATATTCACTTCTGGGAGTTAACTCAGGAGATGGATTTTTAGCTTAAGCGAGATTTTCTAAGCTAAACTTATCATCTCCACTTCATTATAAAATGCACATGGCAGTAATCCTCTAACTTTCGGGAAGTAAACAGATGATTACACTTTCTTTATTTTCCATAAAAGAGTAGAAATCTGCTGCACATAGATCTATATCAATTTGACTGAACATGTGCGATCATCTCTGTTGTGGCAGGTACATGAGGTTCAGTGTCAAAATCTTTAGGCAGTAATGAATTTATCTGAAATCTTAATTCCATATTTTTCCTATGCTTCTTTCGTTGCAAGATGCATGCAGGCTTAAATAGATATTAGATGATACTGTTGATATTCCATGGATGAACCAAGCTCCAGATAAACATTTGAAATTTTCAGATTGAATGGAGGAGTTCAGAGAAGGACAGCAGACTGCGAGTTTTGGTGGATGACGTTGAAGTCCCAGTCACCGTTGGTAATAATCACCACACACATCTCAAGTGTATATTTTTATTCTTTAAGTGTACTAGAGAAGCTTTGCATGCCGCTGGTGGGTGAGGAGTCTGTGATCACAGCCTGAGCCGTGTGCCTGAGATGACCAAATAAGGCTCATTCAAAGTGAGCAAAGTGAACCAGTTGGCTCAGAGAGATTTCCTTGTTATTACCTCATTATTTTAAATTTTCAACACATTTAATACAATCATCCATCACTGTAACAGTGTATACATGACTAAAAAGGAGGAAAAGCAGTAATAATAGATCCCTTTTAAAAAGTATGTAACAATTATATAACAGTAAATCAGGCACGTGTATGAAGTATTACAGATTTGAAACCTATTATAAACAACACATTACAGTCGTAACTATATGATGCATATATGTTTGCTGTCCATTCAGGTCTTGTACATGCCAGTAAGAATAACTTTGCAGTGCGCTGTACCGAACTGCAACGCTGCGCGGCTGTGTATGCCAACGGCCTCCACGTGGTGGTGTGGCGAAGTGGGGGTAGCAATCAGCTGTGCGCCTTAGTGGAGGCTCCTGAGACCTTCTTCAACCGCACCGTGGGTCTCATGGGCCTCTGGAGCGCCAACCCCTCTGATGATTTCCTCATGTCCGATGGCAAGGCCATTCGCTCGACGGATGTCAGCACCCCTGCAGAGGAACAACTGCATCTCTTTGGTTTGTCCTGTGAGTGGATCATTGCTGTTTTTAGAAACAGGTTGGGGCATTTTGAGAATTAGCTTAATACAAATCATTTCTGAGAGGAGTGTTTTTATTTGATGTTCATCAGTTTGTCTGAAGCACAACTCCAAATGAATGCTATGCTGCCACTAGGTGGCCATTTCTGGCCCAAAGATAACAGGAGATGAAGCATAAAACAGAATTTGCTCATTTTAATGGTGTATGTGTACTTTTAAACGATGCAGTATAATTTTAATCGTGTGTGTGTGTGTGTGTGTGTGTGTGTGTGTGTGTGTTTAGGGGCAGTCCCAGGCCCAGAGAGCCTATTGTCCTCTCTAACTCCTATGAATTCACTGGTGGTCACCCCCACTGAGAACCTGCTGAAAAGCATCAGTCCTGCTGAGATTGAAGAGCTGACAAGAACCTGTAAAAGCAGCATGCAATGTGTCCATGACACACTAGCAGCCGGTGTTCCTGAACTGGGCCAGGAGACTCTGAAAGCTGAGACAGAATTTCAAAATCTGGCCCTGATCAAAGGTAAACTCGTCTGAACTCGTCTCTAAAAAACAATGGTGCATTTTTATCACTGACCTGTAATAATTAGATACAGTGTTTTTGTGATCTGGCAGGTAACATGCCTCCCATAGTGACACAGCCCACAGTGATCCGCTCTCAGGTCAAATCCCAGGTCAGCGTTCAGATCATCGCTGAGGATGCCAACAGAGACAACATCACTTATTCGCTGCTCTTACCCAGGCCTCCCCAAGCTTCGATCAACAGCGGTGAGACACCTACTCAGACTCTCCGTAACGTCAACAGATGACATGTTGACATTTGTTAGAGGGATGGAGAGGCTGCCGCTGTAGCCGGCAGTGCAGTCTGTCAGCAGATGGGACATTTCAGAGCTGAGTCAGTAGACTGTAATGCTGAGAGTGACGAGCACAAGACACAAAATACACAAAACATGAAAAAATATGAAATGCTGTTTCAGTGATGTAGGTGTTTACAGCCTCTTGTGTTCTCTCCTGTCCAGGTAATGGCTACCTGACTTGGACCCCTCTAAGTACCCAGCCTGTCCAGCTGAGCATCAAGGTCAGTGACAAACTGGGCAGCTCCCTCTTCACTCCCATCCTGCGTGTCTGCAACTGCCTCAACGGAGGAACGTGCCAGTATGACAGCATCACTGAAAACCATCTGCAGGGAAAGTTTCAGGTGCTCTATTGTCTCAGTTGAGCTGACACTTTCATCTAACTGCAGCATTTCTTGTCATGGCATTCATAATTTCTGTTTACAAAATTGCAGCTTTGTGCCAGTGTCAACTTTGAACAGCGATAAGCAGGTGTAACTGAAGATGATGTAGCGGCAGCCCTGACAAGAACTCATAGTATACTGAATGTTAATCATCCCTAAACGAACAAAAATATATGTATTTATATCCTCCTACTCTTTGACTAGGAGGTGTCACAACTAGAGATGGACCGATCCGATATTACGTATCGGTATCGGTCCGATACTGACCTAAATGACTGGATCGGATATCGGAGAAAAATAAAAAATGTAATCCGATCCATTAAATATCACGAAAGCACCTCACAAAACTTGCAACATGCCGTAACTCACCTCAGAACGTTAGCACGTCGGAGCAGTATGCATCACGTGATAGAGTGGCTGTGGCATGCGGGACCTGTGGTCTGGATAGCATTTGGAGCTTCGCTAGCAACCTGGCATTTCATCTCCGACAAAGTTATCCCCGAGAGAAGTAAAGCAAGTGTGTAAGTCCATCTCTGAATGTTTGTAAAGCATTCCTGCGTTAAGCTTAACGAGCGACTGCCTCTCGCTCTCCGGCTGCTACTTCAATCGTGAAACTGCTTAAATGATCAGCTGATCGGCTTTTCTGTCGCGAGTCCGTCTTTGTTTTTGGCCCACTTTGCACCAGAAAGAGGAAACCAGCGGCTGAACAACAGCAGAACGTTTAAGCTTGATAAGCTGTTGTTAGAATTTATTTATTATTACTTTCTACACCAGGATCTTTTTCTACGTAGCTGACGCTGGTAACTGTGCAGGGGCGGATCTAGCAAAGTTTAGCCAGGGGGGCCGATAGGGCATGAACAGGGAAAAGGGGGCACAAAGACATACTTTTCTTTCTTATTCTCATTTAAAATGTCTAGCTTTTAATAAATAATTATCTGACACACAAAGTTTTAATTTGATGTAAAATGAATAGAAGTCAATTACTGTATATAGTGACTATTAAGTCTAATATATATACCCTAGTAAGCTATAGTACTTTTTACTTTGGGAAGGTACCATCTGTGCAGTCTGCAATTTTGTTGAAGAAAGATGTTGAATCTATTTAATTTTTCTTGAAAAATAATTGATTTCTGTGCATTTTTTTTCACACTGCATCAAATTAAGGTTGATTACGTCGATTAAGCATCATGAGGTGGCGCGTGAGGGGTGGTTCCCTATTTTTTATTTATTTATTTTTGTTGTTGCTGGGAGTTGGAACCCTATTAGTTAGGTTGCTGAATATTTACGCTAAGTACTCTTTAAAATACCAGAATAGGGAGGATGGTGTAGGTCTAAGTTTATTAGATTGATCAGTATTGCTGAACTATGAAATATTTTTTTTGTATACAGGTATAACAGAATAGCTTTAGTGTAGTTGTTGTTTTAAACTTGAGTATGAACTTGCAGACTTGCAAAATGCAGCAAGATATTTTAAAAAACAGTTTTGTTGATTAAAAAACACTATATCGGATTCATATCGGTATCGGCAGATATCCAAATTTATGATATCGGTATCGGACATAAAAAAAGTGGTATCGTGCCATCTCTAGTCACAACACAGGCAACTGTAGCCAGTGTTGCCAACTTAGCAACTTTGTCACTATATTTAGTGGGTTTTCAGACCCCCTTAGCAACTAGCGACAAATCTGGCTACTTTTTCTGGTGTTATTGGAGACTTATTTATGACGACCTTTTGACGTGAAAGCGCATATCGCTCTTCCCAACAAGCAGCGGTGCTGCCGTGGGCACCTCACCCGTGCCAAAGCGCTCACGGGCAGAGGATAGTCCTCCCCCAGCTGCTATGAGGGCAGGAGATGTTCACACCTGTGGGTCCAAACTGCAAATGAATCGCGCATGAGCGAAGCCGCTGTAAAAGAAAACGCAGTCAGTTCTTTTACTGTTATGCCGTTTTGTGGATCACAAGGTTTAGAACTGCTTATAAACACACACACACACACACACACACACACACACACACACACACACACACACACACACACACACACACACACACACACACAAAGTAACTCCACCAGAGTGCCTTTTTCAGGTAACTTTTGCCGGTGGAAGCCTTGATAAAGGAGCAAGGTTGGAATTGTTACATTAAAAAAACAATAATTACTAAAAGAAATTTAATTTGTAGTTCTAAATAATTCTAAATGCATTTAGGATGTTTTTTATTCACTTTATGTCTCTTCCACGACGTTATTTTTCTCTCCTACAACGTAGGTTACAATTACATTAGCATGACCAACTATGCAAATTAGGCGATGATGTCATTTAGCAACTTCTAGTGACTTTTAGGACAACCAATAGTGATTTTCCTTACTGAGGACTTGGCAACACTGACTGTAGCTAATAGCTGTCTGTTAATACCTCTGCTAACTTAAGTCACTCAACTGGACACTTCAACTATGTTTCTGCTGTTAATGCCTTTTAGCATTATTAACTGACCAAAAACATGGCTTGATGTTTGATACAGACTCTTCAAAAATTAGTGCTTGGGTTTCTAAACTGTTTAACAGGAATTTGGACCTGTGCAATAGAGGCATACACTTTATGGAGCGTGCTAACCATGCTCGCTAACCATGCTCACTAGTTAGCTGATAGCTTAGCACTACACTCTCTTCTAGGTTGTTTTTTCCCTGAAAAGACTAAATACCTCCTTCAAAATGTCCAGTCCAGTCCTGAAACCAGTGGGCAACCTCACAGTAGCCACAACTGTGTTTTATTTACAGTCTGTGGTTTGGACCTTCTTAAGGAAAGGGCAACCAATCTGAAGAAAGTTAGTTTATTGAAAGGGAGGGCAGCTTTGTGGTGAAATAGGAACGCTATGTGTGATCTACAATGTGCCTAACCTTCCAGGTGGTGGGGTGTCTGTGTCCAACGGGATTCAGTGGGAAATTCTGTGAGAACACTACAGATTTATGTCGAGGCGAGCCCTGCTTCCGAGGAGTGCAGTGCCGATCAGAGTCTGGCCAGTTCACCTGTGGTGAATGTCCTGATAACACTTTCGCTAATGGGAAAAAAGGATACAAGTGCTTTGAAAGTAGTATGTAGATTTTTTTTTACTTGTCAACACATGATCACCTTCTAAAAACCACCATGACTGACCCCATAATTTCACCCTGCACCTTCCTTTTCCCAGACATGTGCATCCCTCCTTTTCCCTTCCCCTGCCACAAATATGCTTATTGCAACAGCACAAAACAGAGCTACACCTGCACATGTATGGAAGGCTTTAATGGAGATGGACACAACTGCACAGGTAGTGAGCACTCAGCACTCGAGCATGAATAATAATGCAGCTTTTTAAAACGTCTTCACTTCATTCTTTGTGTCTGTATTATAGATGAAGACGAGTGCGAAGAGATTCAGAACTGTCAAAATGCCAAGTATGAGTGTAAGAACAAGCTTGGCACCTATGAATGCATCTGCAGATATAAAAACTCCAAGGATGATAAAGGATGTGGTACGTTCACCCTCACATGTAGTGGACTATTGTGGCAGTCAAAGTCTAAATGTCCATAAATGCATTAGAGTGAGTCAGATGACAGTTTGCAGATACTCATGTAGCTCTAGACAGGTGTGTAATTTGTCAGTTGTGTAATGTGAGGAATAAACAGTTTTGCGCACAAATAGCAAGCCCCAGACATTATATTTAATATTAATATTTACACTTATAAGTGTAGAGGCTGACACAATGCACTTATTTAACCTATAAGAAAAAATTGTCTTGAGAAAAAATAAAAAAACTAAATAGGTTTTTCTATGTCTTAATGAGATCTTAACCAGTTTCATATGGAGAAGTTTTTACTTAGCGAGTGAGTTGGTTAATGACTAGTTAGTGACAAAGAGTACTTCCTCTTTTTGATGACCCTTTTAAACTTTCTTTGAACTGTGGAAACTTTAACAGGTGTTCAACACATAGCTTCCACTGTAGTTACTATAATACCTCTAAAGTTACAGCAGGAAATCAAATAAATGTACACGCACTAGATTCAAAAAGCTTCAACAACCCTGAAAAAGCAAATGAATCCAAACCATTTATCATCTTTTACTTGGAACCTATCCCAGCTAGGGGAGGTCACCAGTCTGTCGGCTATCACAAGAGACAAATGAGCATTCATGCTCACATTCACATCTACAGATGTAGCTGACATACATGTCATTGGTCTGTGCATAGGAGGAAGCTAGAATACCTGCGAGAACATGGGAACTCCACATGTAATAAATACAACAGAGGATTTAAATCCAGGACCTATTTGCTATTCAGTTCAATTCAATTCAGTTTTATTTATAAAGGGCCAAATCAAAACAACAGCAGTTGCCCCACGGTGCTTTATATTGTAAAGTAAAAACCCTACAATATTCGAGAGAAAACTCCAACATTCAGACAACCCTCTATGAGAAAGCCCATGTCACTTTATAATGCTGGGTACAAAATGATTGTTTGGCTAAGGATAGTACAGATGTGCAAACATCCTCTTGCCAGCTGATACGACTCATTTTGAAGCTGCTGACAGCTGGATCATGCTAAAGGAATTCAACTCTTCAATTCAGTTTTATTTATACAGCGCCAAATCACAACACTGTTGCCTCAAGGCGCTTTATATTGTAAGGTAGACCCTACAATAATACATACGGAGAAAAGGCCAACCATCACATGACCCCCTATGAGCAAGCACTTTGGCGACAGTGGGAATGAAAAACTCCCTTTAAACAGGAAGAAACCTCCAGCAGAATATTAAATTCCGTTCTTTTGAATTCTTTTGGCGACAGAGAAAGACTGAACTCAGAGTGGTCAAGCAGAAAAAATAATCTTTATTTTGCATTTCCGGAAATGGAGACCCGAACACACGAACACACACGCTCAGGTCTGAATTCTTTGCCAGCTAAATCCGTATTTCTGCACTACGTCACACCGACACACAGTTTACTTAGTTCCGCTTTTTGTTTCTGGTTTATTAATATGCCTGTGCAGCTCTGCGCTAAAACTTCCTGTTCTCTGCAAAAGCATGCAGTTTCCTGTCAGTACTTTTGGCTCGGATTCTACTCAGAGTTGGCCCTTTTAGACTGGAAGCAAACTATATTAAAAGCAAGTAACAATAAGCACTAAATAAGCACTAACAATATATTAATTTTGTGACAAGAACCAGGCTCAGGGAGGGGCGGGGCCATCTGCTGCGACTGTTTGAGGGTGAAGAGCGGAAGATAGGGTAAAAGACTCACTGTTGAAGAGAGTCAGAGATTAATAGTAACTAATGTTTAAATGCATAGTGACATATAAACACCAAGAGAAAAGAGGTGAATGAAGAGGAAACCCCCAGCAAAATAGATATATTGCAGCGTAACTAAATGAGGATTCAGGGTCACCTGATCTAACTCTATGGTTTATCAAAAGGGAAAGTTTTAAACCTAATCTTAGAGATATAGTGCTCTACATACTGCACTGTGCAGCTGAATTCAGGAATCAAAACAGGAATCCAAAACTGGATTATGACCATGACACTTTCTAAATATGCTCTAACTCATGGTGCCTACTTCCATCATTTATGTACAACCTATTGATGAAACTGACTCTCTTAAAAGTGATGGAGTATTACAATCACCTCCACACTCAGAAAGGCACAAATTGAAGCTGCTGTAGTCTCTGCATATGTAAAAACTGTAGTTGTGCTCTACAGCAGAGCATACCTGCTGGTTTATTATAACTCAGCTAATGTGTTTCTCTGCAGGTGACTCTCCTAATCCCCCAGGTAAGCGCACCCATATAGTTTCCCCTGTAGCTTCATCACAGCTCACCTGTTCCTCTGGTGTTTTATGGAAAATTATTATAGCAAAGATGCTTAAAGCTGCTCTTTCTGCCGACAGGCTATAACATGTTCAATGTCTCTGTGACCTGGAAAAAGAACGCAGCTGGTGGGATCCAACAGGTGTGTTTGTACATCAGAGATGTCTGGTAACACGTTCATCTGTAACAGTAATACAGGTTTATCAGTAGTTTACAATCATAATCTCTTTTTTCTCTCAGTTGAATGAGATGTTAACCAGAGGTTTTACAAACAAGTATTATAACATCACCGAGATCAATCAGGGATTCACACCAGATGTGCTCGAATATCGAATCAAAGTGTCCAGTGACACCCCCCACTGGTACATCACAGACTACCTGACCAGAATCAGCAGCCACTATGGCATCCATGCCATAGAAGTTAATGGTAAAATATCTTTTATCTGTATATGCGCTGTTACTAGTGTGGATGCCGATTATAAACACAGCCAAAGTTTCAAGTAATGAGGTCAGAGCATGCAAGAGTTCAGGCTTCAGACTCCTCTAAATTCCAGGTTTCTCAAAGGTTTTAGCCCACTTGTTTCTGTAAGATGTCAATAATATAGCTGCAAGCAGAGAAGCCACACCCATCCAGCCTTCTGTTTGTGAGGGAAAGCTAATCAGAAGAAAGTTGGTTTATATGCACACAGCTTGTTTAAGACAGACGATGAACTGGAAAGCTGCACGGAGACATGGCACAAGATAAATAAAGATTATTTTTAACTTTTAATCACACAAAAAATCTACTCAACTGGAGTTCAGCATTAAAGACATTAGCATAAACGCTGTTGCATGGACGACACATACATACTCTGACGTCATTATTTGGATATTTATGCGTGTATTTTTGTGTATTTTATTAGCAGAAGCATAACAGTGTTAGTAAGACTGTTTCCCTGCCTACAGACGTGGATGAGTGTAGTAGTAACGAGTATAAGTGTGACCACCCTGCTCTGTGCACCAACACCTACGGTGGCTATCGGTGTATTTGCAACGAGACTGACGTGAATAAACGCCAGTCCTGCATCATAGGTGAGCATCTTGTGTCCGTCCTGGTTCTACATCAAGTTACCAAATTAGTAACCTTCAAAACGCTGCTCAGGTTGCATAGCAACCATTGTTTGATAGAAATCTCACTCGTCTTCCTTTTACTGAGTTGTATGTGTTGTGTCTGAGGCTGAGAGATCACGGGCCTGTAAAGACAAGACAAAGTTTTTTATTTGGCTCATTAGTGGCTGATCTATTACAGAAAGAGGCCGAGTGGGAGACACAGAGGTAGACCTGGTCCTGGGGCTGGTTCTGGGCATCTGCATCCCTCTGCTGCTGCTGCTGCTCCTGGCTGTTCTGGCCTGCGTCTTCTGCTGCCGCAAGAAGACTGTTACTGGAGAGTGAGTGACACGAGCTTATATACAGTTTTAAATTTATACATAACATGAATGCAAACTGAAGTATAAAAGTTAGTGTTTTCATTGACTAACACTACATTTTGATAGCTAAGAATT
Source organism: Diplotaxodon limnothrissa (assembly GCF_057381915.1). NCBI lineage: Eukaryota > Metazoa > Chordata > Actinopteri > Cichliformes > Cichlidae > Diplotaxodon > Diplotaxodon limnothrissa. The sequence continues at coordinate 24,510,382 of NC_140608.1, read as the reverse complement.
AATGTTCCATGAACTCACTGCCCTTTAAGATCCAAGAATAGCGGCGTTAATTTCCAGTGTTTCTTTTTTTTCATTCATATGACACTGTTGTCTCCTGGCGCACAGTGAGCACCATGCATCAGGCCTCATGTGTTCTGGTCTGTAATGAGCTTTACAGCCTCACAAAAGCTGTGCTGAGACAAAGCCTACAAATTAGCCAGACCTTCGTGGGGCACTAAAACTCTAATGAATAAATATAAAACACGCTTTCAGGTGGGTCAGCAGCTCCTTTGGGCAGGGTGAAACGAGGTTTATTGCAGGTCATCAAAAGATATACTGCTGCAAGGAGTGACCGGGCCAACACGCACATACACTGCTTGCGCACAAACACAGTTACACACTGTGCATTTCAAGGTACAGTAGTCAAGTAGGTCTGCCCAGAGACAATCTTCTGCAGCAACTTGAAGGCTTTAAATCCTGTCTGCTGTTCTGCTGCTGCAGCACTGTCGTCCTCCTATTTAACTTCTCAGTTGGAGTACAGACTGCCCACTCTACTGCTATATTAAACAAAGACACTTCCTACTAACAGCTTTGGGCCGAGTTATGAAACTGCACTTGGGTAACACTGAGGAATAGTTACGGGTACAATAAAGCCTAAACCAGTGTATTGATGGGGGGAGAACATTCATCGGTGGAACAAATCATTCAGGTTTTATTTATAATTAGAGACAATGTTGGCTTTCAGCAAAATGTCTAAAACAGCATTGTGAATCAGTCAGCTATTGCAATGTTCTAAAGCAGGGATGTCAAACTCATTTTACATGGTGGACCAAATGTATCTAAAATAGATGTATAAAATTACAGCAAAAGTTTGGTTGCTAGTTTTTTGCTAATTCACAGAATAATTTTTGTTTTTTAACCTATTCTTTAGTTGCTTTAGTGCAGTATGAATGACCACGTGGGAGGTCTTGATCAGTAGGAAAACCTGTAAAACTTATGAAAACACAGTTAGAAGTCCAAAATCTCTACCCTTCTTAACATTTTCCAGTTGGAGTCTTTTGTGGGCTAAATCTAACCCCGGGTCTTATGTTTGATGCTCCTGTTTTAAAGAAATAGCTTAAACCTTTTTTGAAAGGGAAACTACTGACTACTATTTTCTTGTGTGCTGACTTACCTGAGAAAGTTACTACGTTTATATCTGTGTGGTAAATATGAAGTTACAGAGAGCAGGAACGTAGCTTAGCATGAAGGCAGGCAATGGGGAAACTGCTAGCTGCTAGCTTTGTGTATAATTTGGTATTGAAAATATACCCAGTATATCAGGTATCGAATTTTGTTACATGTTGATGTTAGATGTAGGTGTTGGGCACTGGGGGCACAGGCTTCAGAGTGGTCACTGTTAGACTAACGAAGGCATGAGGTCAGAAGGGTGTGTCCATGGACTATGATGTTCACAGATCACATTGTAATTTGAGAGCATGAAAGGCAGTGGAAACAAGACTGAATACATGTATGTGAATAAGAGGGCGGCAGTATCTAAAGTCATGTAACAGTGAACGTGCAAGGACTAGAGGTAGTAAAGATGGATGAGTTAAATAGCTGGGGTCAACCATCCAAAGCAACAGATGCAATGCACAATGAAGACAGTGTGGATGGGGTGGAGTGGATGCAGACGAGTATTAAGGGCGGTTAATGACAAAAGGATAGAAAGTTAGAAAGGGTTGACATGGTTTGGACATTTGAAGAGGAGGGGTAGCAGATATACAGGGAGTGCAGAATTATTAGGCAAGTTGTATTTTTGAGGAATAATTTTATTATTGAACAACAACCATGTTCTCAATGAACCCAAAAAACTCATTAATATCAAAGCTGAATGTTTTTGGAAGTAGTTTTTAGTTTTAGCTATTTTAGGGGGATATCTGTGTGTGCAGGTGACTATTACTGTGCATAATTATTAGGCAACTTAACAAAAAACAAATATATACCCATTTCAATTACTTATTTTTACCAGTGACACCAATATAACATCTCCACATTCACAAATATACATTTCTGACATTCAAAAACAAAACAAAAACAAATCAGCGACCAATATAGGCACCTTTCTTTGCAAGGACACTCAAAAGCCTGCCATCCATGGATTCTGTCAGTGTTTTGATCTGTTCACCATCAACATTGCATGCAGCAGCAACCACAGCCTCCCAGACACTGTTCAGAGAGGTGTACTGTTTTCCCTCCTTGTAAATCTCACATTTGATGATGGACCACAGGTTCTCAATGGGGTTCAGATCAGGTGAACAAGGTGGCCATGTCATTAGTTTTTCTTCTTTTATACCCTTTCTTGCCAGCCACGCTGTGGAGTACTTGGACGCGTGTGATGGAGCATTGTCCTGCATGAAAATCATGTTTTTCTTTAAGGATGCAGACTTCTTCCTGTACCACTGCTTGAAGAAGGTGTCTTCCAGAAACTGGCAGTAGGACTGGGAGTTGAGCTTGACTCCATCCTCAACCCGAAAAGGCCCCACAAGCTCATCTTTGATGATACCAGCCCAAACCAGTACTCCACCTCCACCTTGCTGGCGTCTGAGTCGGACTGGAGCTCTCTGCCCTTTACCAATCCAGCCACGGGCCCATCCATCTGGCCCATCAAGACTCACTCTCATTTCATCAGTCCATAAAACCTTAGAAAAACCAGTCTTGAGATATTTCTTGGCCCAGTCTTGACGTTTCAGCTTGTGTGTCTTGTTCAGTGGTGGTCGTCTTTCAGCCTTTCTTACCTTGGCCATGTCTCTGAGTATTGCACACCTTGTGCTTTTGGGCACTCCAGTGATGTTGCAGCTCTGAAATATGGCCAAACTGGTGGCAAGTGGCATCTTGGCAGCTGCACGCTTGACTTTTCTCAGTTCATGGGCAGTTATCTTGCGCCTTGGTTTTTCCACACGCTTCTTGCGACCCTGTTGACTATGTTGAATGAAACGCTTGATTGTTCGATGATCACGCTTCAGAAGCTTTGCAATTTTGAGACTGCTGCATCCCTCTGCAAGATATCTCACTATTTTTGACTTTTCTGAGCCTGTCAAGTCCTTCTTTTGACCCATTTTGCCAAAGGAAAGGACGTTGCCTAATAATTATGCACACCTGATATAGGGTGTTGATGTCATTAGACCACACCCCTTCTCATTACAGAGATGCACATCACCTAATATGCTTAATTGGTAGTAGGCTTTCGAGCCTATACAGCTTGGAGTAAGACAACATGCATGAAGAGGATGATGTGGACAAAATACTCATTTGCCTAATAATTCTGCACTCCCTGTATTGAACAACAGATGTTGAAGCTGGAGCTGCAAGGCAGGAAGAGAAAGCGAAGACCACAGTGAAGATTCATAGATGTAGTGAAGGAGGATGCTAGCGCTAGGGTGAGACAGATAACCCCTTCCCCTTCTTTATGAGCAGCCAAAATAAGAAAACTGGTTCACAGGTGCAGGGAATTAGAGCTGTGAGGAAGACACACATTATTTGCGCTTTCTTTATGAGCTTGCTTTGTCTTTAATTCATGCAACTGACTTTTAGGTTGTGTATTTTTCATCTAAAATATTGACTTTAGTTTTTTCATCTCAATGGACTGGAAATGACTTCAAATTCCCAAACATGTTTTTGTTTGTTTATTTATTGCTAGTTGCTAGATTCTGGTTCACAGAGTGCTCCAGGAAAGAAAGCAAGAAAGTTACAATTTACACCTTATTTTTTGGACTACAGGGCGCACCGGATTATAAGGCGCATAAAGCGAAACAAAACTGTCAGATAAGTCGAACTTTATTCAACTGATTCAAAATAACTCTCAACATTGTTCAGTTGTAACACAAAAAGTGTAGAACAATACACTCGCTTTTTCAGTTCATTCCTCTTCCACAAATCCATCAAATTCTTCATCTTCAGTGTCTGAGTTTGACAGTTGGGGAATTTCAGCGTGTCTCTTAACAGGTGCCATTTCGGGGTCCTTATACACACACCATAATATTATGTTGAAGCACAGTAGGTATTACTCTGCAAGACTCCTGACTATAGTAGCAGTAATGCTCCGACAATCTAGCGGTGCGGCTTCATAGCTTACCAAAGTACCACATAAAATCAGTTCGAGGTCAGTAAGCACAACCAGAATTAATACATAAGGCACACTGTTGATTTTTGAGAAAATTAAAGGATTTTCAGTGTGCCTTATAGTGTGGGGGGAAAAAACTGTATTTTGAAATGTCTTCTTCAAAAAAAACCAACAACAAAAACTGTAGTTTTTGATCTTTTTAAGCTTTTTATATTATGTGTTTTTTATGTAGTCCTTTCGATGACCTGATATATCCAGATAAATATTAAATATATATCTGTGTGTGTGTGTGTGCGTTAAAAAGTGCACCGCAGATCTGTTTATGACTTCCGCACGGACGTAGAGCATCCAAACAAGGTAATAGAGTGGCTTGCTGTTGGTTTTCTGAGGCCCAGGATGTAGAGCAGATCAGCTACTGACTGGAAGGTTGGTGGTTCGATCCTTGGCTTCCCCAGTCTGCATGCCAAATATCCTTGGGCAAGATACTAACCCCAAGTTGCTCTCCGATGTGTCCGTCAGAGTGTGAATGCATTCACTGAAGTGCAATTGGTGAGATTGCACTTGAGGATATATTGTATGAGTTGGTGTGAATGGGTGAATGAGGCATGTTGTATGCACACTTTGAGTACTCCGAGAGTAGAAAAGCACTATATAAGAGTCTGACGTTTGCCATTTACCAAGAGACAGGGAGGGGACGGTACAAGCATTCTGAGATTGTTAAAGTAAAGTGAACAATAAAAATCCAGGGAGGTAGTTATCATGTTTTCAGAGAAAAACAGATACTTGGATTACTTAATAATACCATTGTAGTCCTTATGATAGAGCAGCTATAGTTTTATTTCCTTCTTTTCACTTTTTCCATCAGGCTGCATCAAATATCTTATAAAATCAGCTCTGGATATAACATTTCAACACTCCGACTGCAGTTTAGACTGAGCAATATCACAAAATTAACTCTAATAAAGAAACAAACAAAGGATCTGAGGAGGTTTGCACATTCAATTGGCAGCATTACAAAGAATCACTTGGCAAGATATGTGTTTTTGTTTTGGGTCTGTTATTCACAGAATGACTCATGGTACAGCAGGTTCCACAGCCTGTACCTCATTATCATTGAGGATATACATATTTGCACAAAGAACAACTGTAATTATATACCATCAGACACCAGTGAATGGCTAATCAGACGACGGTGAATCTAGAGAGCCATTCGGGATGTGTGTTTCATGTTTTTAATCAGCTTTAGCCCCAGATTTCAACCTCTTTCAACACTGTGCTGGAGCCTGCATGAATATGCATGAGTCAGTGAGTATTCCACAACAACTGCTGCCCATCCAAACATTTCCATAAATTTGACTGAAATTATTGTCTATTGTGTGGAAACGTGGACGGGTATTAATCAGATTAGAAGAAAATACAGTAGAATCTACAGAGAACACCTGCTATCGATAGAGGTCGATGCTGCAACCAGGCTGTACTACATATGGACCCATTTAATCCAAGACTCTGCCACCATCTCCTTGTCTGGAAAAATGCACATATGAATACAGAATCATGACCTGTAGACTGCGGTGATTTCATGTTTACTTCTTCAGTATGACTGGCCTGTGTGTTTTCTTTCAGAATCCCCCACCTGTATCCAAACTACATCCCGGAGCAGTACAACCCTCCACCCTTCAACTATTCAGACCCGGCTCTGCAGTACATTACTCACTGCAGCCCTCGAATCCTGGACAACTACGTACCAAGGCAGCGCCATAGATAGCACACGCTTACAGCTGCATACATCTCACGCACATTTGCATCTTATCAACCACAACATTAAAACCACATACAGTACACAATTGTGTATGCCACCCTCGTGCCCCAGATCACCTCTCAGCCATCAGCGCGTCGACATGGGACCTCTTGATGAGGCGTCTTGTGGTCTCAGCTGTGGATCATTGCGGCTGTGGGCTGTTTTAGGGCATCCTGTGGACTCTGTGGAGTATGAAACTATGGGTCAGCCTCTTTTTGTTGTTATCTTTAAGAAATTGCTGTGAAGTCATGGTGTATTTTTCTGCTGGGGAGGAGGCTGCCGTCGGTGAGGTGCTGGGGCAGAATGTTGTTCATTTCTAGTGTCTTCTCATCTTGATGCACTGTAAGCATGAGGTGTAATTGAGCGCTGGTTTTGCACTTATTTGTTCCTCCGTGCTTGTTGCTTTCACTTCCACTCAGTTTATTCTGTAAAAACAACTTGGTTGGTTAGGGTTAAGGAAGAGATGGTGGTTTTGGTTAAAACGTACCCCCCAGCTATGTTTTTGACACATGACGAGCGACAGGGGATGGCTGCTCAGTGTCTCTTATGCTACATGCGTCAAGGCATCCATGCAAAGGAGAATGAGCGCAAATTAGTCCTGTATGATAAACATCACTAATTCACGCCCCAGGGATGCCAGAGGGCTGTCACTTTCCCTAACAGTGGTTTTAATGTTGTGGCTAATCATTAGGTGTTTAAAAATGTTGAGATGACAGATTTTGATTTATCCCATCACAAAGAAGTAATCAAACCCGAGTGACTTTAAAAGACAGTTATTTCCAATCCTCTCCATTGATCCAGTGAAGGATGTGCCAAGATCGACAGTTTAGAGTCAGAGTCTTACCCAGCAGAATTCGACAACCTCTTGGCTGGAGACGCTGATGAAAAGTAAACCACTGCAGTGGTCCTTGGTTTCCAGCTGATCCAACGCCAACAGCTTGTTTGATAGCAACATTAGCATTTGTCAGAATACCCGATGTCAGGATCTGCTCACAATAAATTAAGTAAAATTAATCCCTACTGACAAAACCAGCAGCACTCATACCCAGTAAAACACAATGAATTCAATTTGTGTTATTATTCTGCCGAGACTTCAATCCATGAAAAGTAGATGTCGCTGTTTTTTAAAAGGTATTTATCTGCTGTGAAAGTGACACCCTTTATTGTTTATTGATTGACTGTGTCCCAATAAATTTGACAAAGCAAGAGTGATTCAGTGCTGCAGCTGGAAGCTGTCAGTCATAAAACCTCCCAGACTCTGCAAGTAAGAACCATTTCTAAGTCTAAATAAAATGCCACTTTAGCAACCCTGTGATATTGTTTCAAGAGCGGAAAGGGTGGATGCAATGAATTTTGCTATTGCATCAATCATGTCACTTTATAATGCTGGGTACAAAATGATTGTTTGGCTAAGGATAGTACAGATGTGCAAACATCCTCTTGCCAGCTGATACGAGTCATACTGAAGCTGCTGACAGCTGGATCGTGCTAATAGAATTCAATTATTCAATTCAGTTTTATTTATACAGCGTCAAATCACAACAGTGTTGCCTCAAGGCAACGTAGACCCTAAGGTAGACCCTACAATAATACATACAGAGAAAAAGCCAACAATCATATGACCCCCCCTATGAGCACTTTGGCGACAGTGGGAATGAAAAACTCCCTTTTAACAGGAAGAAACCTCCAGCAGATCCAGGCTCGGGGGGGGGGGCTCTCTGCCGTGACTGGTTGGGGTGAGAGAAGGAAGACGGGAAAAACAAGAAGTGAAAAGAAGTGTTTCCTTAAACATTTAAAGGTAATATAGGCGGGTTGCTCACATTCTTAAATCAAGCACTTTATGAGAAAAGAGGACATTAGCCATTATAGTCACCATATCACATTGAAATAATTACAATTAGTGCATCATTCAAAGCTAAAGCAACAGTGCCAGTTAATTAGGAGATGTCATTAAGTTATCAATAAGCATCTGAACTGTGGTGGAAGTACTCTGTCCAGCCTGTGTGCACAGTTAGGAGAATTGAAAATGAGCTTTTCTTCATTCACAGTGTTCATGGAAGTAAGTTAAATTTGAATTCTATGAGTGAATTTTCAGAGTAAAACAACTCATTATGTATTAGCGTATAAGCAGGATAGTGTTGGTCAAAAAAGGTCTAAATTTTAGCTGATTATGTATTTTATGCCATGGATGGTAATAAGGGCGTCAGCCTTTGGGGACATGGGTTTTATGTTATTTAAACAAGTGGACAGTCTAAACAACCACAACAGTCCTGTAGCAGTTTAATCTTTGCTGCCTGTAACAAAGAACCACACCTACTCAACCAATCGGCAGTTAAAAGATTTGTATGCTTGTTAGTTAATATGTTGAACTGAAAGGAGAGGTACTCTGTAATACTGCATGTACATAAAGTTTTGTAAAAACCTTCAGTAAAAGTTCCAAAGTATTATCCACAAAGTGTACTTTAAATAAAATAAGTACTTACAGGCTTAATGCTCCCTTTCTGACTGTTTATTAACTATATCTTTGTATCCTAATGTAAATTAAAGTAACCTCATACTTATATTTCTATACAGCACTTAGCGAAATAGACAGTTATTTTCCAGGATTGCATTTGATTAGTATTCCTTTCACAACTCTTCATGCAATTCCTGCTCCTACCACCAGGGGTCAGAGCTGAGACTTTCCACACAAACTGGCTCAATCACATTTGTTTACGAGCTGGGTCTGAGCAGAAACAGCACTCCCACAGCTTCACATAAACGCACACACAGACAGCCTGACACCTGTTCTGCAGCCTTCATCTGGAAGCGGCTGCAGCATGCAGCAGAGAGAGCTACCCCCTGCAGAATGAGATCATCTGAGAGGGGGCATGGAGCGAGGCAGCCCTGCAGGTCCCTGCCACTGCGGAGACAGACTTGGCCCGCACTCCAGCAAGGGTCAAGGACGCGAGAGCTGCTGCAACTCTCTACCCCGTCACTTCTTTTGCACACCAGAGAAGGTGCTCGTGCACAGAAATGCCCCTGCCTAACCTCTGTGATGCTCGTTGATTCCTCTGGTTTCACTTTCTACAGGGCTGACTGAGAGAGTAAACTGAGATTACACCCACACTACACAGAACATTTGTACGGGGAACTTCTGGAAAGAAAGAAGCACAGACAACAAGCTGAGCTCCTGACCCCTGCGACCCCTGTGCGAAAGCACGGGTAGCACCTGTGAGGATGAATTCACCTTGGCATCGGAGCTTTGTAGTGCCACCTTTCTGGATGGTTCCAAGCAGCACTGTGCTGCTGAAGGCTGCAGTGTTTGAACTCTGCAGCAGACAACCTGGAGGCGAGCCAGTGAGAGAAAGGGTGGAAGGGAGAAGGGCAGAGTTAGACAGAGTCAAGGAAAGAGTTTGTGTTGGGGCGGGCGGGTGGGGGAATTGCAGGAGGGAAAATAAAAAGCCAGCGAGTAAAGATAAACTGTAGTGACTGTAGTGACAGCCAGTAAGTGGTTTTGTCCTTCAGATCCTATCAAATAAAACTACTAGCATGTGCAGGTTTTGTTTTTTGGTGGAGGGGGGTGCATTCCACTTGATTTAGTGCCAGGCTTTACAAACAGTAACACATTTCGGGAGGAGGGGGTAGGAAACTAAGTGCATGCTTAACACTATATCCTCTTATACGATTTGAAGCCATTAATCATTTCTGCCTCATGATGTAATTTTGAAAAACAAGTCTTTTCTCAGTAACAGGTAGGCCAGGGTGCCCTATGGGATTGACTCATGAGCGGCTAGCCCATTGTTAGACCTTATATGGCTAATACCCTTATTGAATGGCTATAAAGCCATTCTTGCTGACAGGGAGTGGTTTCCAGCATTACTGAATGGACCAGATGTCTGGCCACTGTGTGCTGGGAACTATTGCTAGTAATCAGGAATTATTTGCAGAGGCTGGTCAGATGTACAGACAGGTGACAGATTAAAGGAAAAACCCAAACCTTTGTTCCTAACAAGGGGTCAAAGTACAGTGACATGTATCTATGGCATGGGAGGGTTTTAATTAGAGGGAAATGCTGTAAATCAATAGAGAGATATTCCAAGTAGTCACCTTTTTTCTCTTTCTATCCTGCTAACAGCGGTCCCTTCCATGTGTCATGATCTTTGCAGGAAACCGATCTCAACCCGCTTGAACACCCAGTGATGCAGTTCAGTTCAGTTTTAGTTGTATGGCACCAAATCACAGCAGTGACTTCAAATTACTTTATATTATAAGATAAAGACCCTACAATAATAGAGAGAAAACTCCAACAATCAGCTCCCTGTGAACAAGCACTTGGCAATAGTGGGAGGGAAAAACTCCCCTTTAACAGGAAGAAACCTCCAGCACAACAAGGCTTTGGGAGGGGCGGCCATCTGCCACAACTGGTTGGGGGTGAGGCGAGGAAGACGGGACAAAAGATACGCTGTGAAAAAGAGACAGAGAGTAATAGTAACTAATGATTAAGTGCAAAGTGATGTATATGCATAGTGAGCAATAAGAGGTGAGTGAAGAAGAACCACTCGTTATATCAGCATATAAGCCTAGACTTAACTTACTGAGGGTTCGGAGTCATTGATCCAGCGCTAACTACTTGTTTTATCAAAAAGGAAAGTTTAAGCCTAAAGTTAAAGAAGCTGGCTCCACAGAAGAGAGGCCTGAAAGGTGAAGGCTCTGCCTCCCATTCTGGGAGAGAATTCACCAAAACACTATAGAAAAATGGTGCTCCATCCCTCCAGCAGAGAGCCACATACTGTGAGAATCAGTGCTAAGGAACAGTGAAGCTATTTCAGACACCTTGTTGAGATACTTGTTTTTCCCTTGAATTTTCTCCTCATAAGAAGATAAAATAAAATACATACATGCACAAAACGCACCCTTCCCCCCTGCTGTTTGACCATCCCTGCATGTCAACATACACAGTTGCATTCAGATGTTCTAACACGCTCTCCAAAGCAAACAGGTGCAGCGCCCGATGTGTACGTTGCTGACACGATGCAAAAACTCTTTTCACTACTGGCTTGACACACGGCTAACAGCCATTCTCTGCCATGAAAGGCAATCCTCTCACTTGGCACTGAAACAGCAGGTGCATTACAAATCCTCATCCATTAAAAATGGCGCCCGCGTCTTTCGGTTACACAGGTAAACATCGTCTCATATTTGTCACCCGCGGTTCACATCCCTCAAAGTCCTCGCACAACTTGCTTGAAAGCTGTTTTGTTTGAGAGCCTATGCCAGCTACCATAGGGCAAGACGCGGAGTACAGCTCGGAGAGATCACCAGTCTGTCGCAGGGGTAGCACATAGGATGTAAATGGCTGTCTCTTAAAGCGCTTTGGGTCCGCTTCTGTTGTTTAAACATGCTATAGGCTATAAATAGCATTTCCAATAAGGTAGTTTATTTAACACAATTCAGTGGGCTGCATACTGAACCTAGAGGATAGAACAAAGTATCCCTCCTATTGTACTGGTATCATTCCAGTACCAATAGCAGCATTGGTATCCATACCATCAATATCTGGATCGATCCACCCACCTCTAAAGCTAACTGCTGTCAGTGGGAAGGAGCATTAACGTGTTGGGGGAAGCAATGTATTAATGAAGATGGAGGGCTGACTTGAGCTGATTTCCACTGAACTAAAGCGAACTTTGACCCCTGCAGTACAGTAATGAAAACTGCAGTATTATAAAAAGAAAACAAGCTCTGGGCTGGGCAGCGTTTGATAAGAAAGCAATACGTGAGGTAGTTACATATTCACAGAGCTGATAAGAAGAGGGGAGACGTAATATGTGCTAGTGCCCTGCAGTGGTTTGAGCATTGTGATTAATCTGAGCAACTAAATAAATAATAAAAAAAATAATACCCTGGAGTTAACACGATACCCAACATCCATAATGCCAAAACATGCCTGCAACAAATACTGTATAGTGTTCCATGTTAAGCCTAGTGTTCATTTTAAAGCCTGCTTGGCTTACATCATGGAGCCTGGTTTCAAGTTTTATAGACCATTAAGTAACACCTCTTTAGTTCCAGTATGCCCAATCCTTATTAAAATCCAGCCCGTACATACCTTTGACCCGGAACGAGGCGCTCTGAGACCTGGGGGGCATTGAAAGTCACTTTATCAACCAATCAAACAGCCGATACTGCACATTAGATAAAGTGTAGCTATAGAAACCGGGGCAGGAGGCCAAAGTGGAAAGCTATTATGTTTTTGAAATATTTATGGCCCAACAGTGTACCATTGTGTCTAAAAAGGTCTTATTAGAGCAATTCCCCATTGACGTTCCTTAATAACGTGAGAGCTGAAAGCAGTTAAATGTCTGCGGCATTGACAAAAGTGCATAAAAGTCCACATTGTCCTGTTTGCCAAGTGTTTTTAAGGAGACGCAAAGTGAATTCGTACACCTCAGTGTACAGTCATCGCACATGGATCAGCTTAACTGGTTCTTGTGACCGATTCAGGCTTCTGTGCCGTCACCTCTGGCATTGCCTAATCTGCACAGTGACAAAAACCTCAATAGGGGAAAATAACAAAACAGAGTTCAATGAAAAGAATCCAGTACGATTCAGATTAGTTACTTTTTGTTTCGCAATTGTAGAGTGGGCTTGGCCGGCTCATTCTGAGGCTGCTCAGCGGCTCACAGGGCACGATCAACAGCACTTCTGTAAACAGCCCAGATGGAATCGGAAAGCACTCTGGGTCATCATTTCTTCCATATAAATGTGACAAATTCTGCTTATGCTTATAGTGTGACATTCGTCTCTAATAATAAGAAGAACTGGGAGAAAGGCAGGGGGTTGAGGCTGTTTAGGCACATTGGAGATTCTAGTACATTCCAGAGTTGTTCTTCAAATCTTTCTCCTCACACATCTCTGTCCACCCTCCTCCACCTTCTTCCCCGCCGTCTCCCACGGGGCCAGGGTAGAGACAGGTGGTCACTGGGAGACAGGAGAGCAGTCAGGCATAAGCAATCAGGCTATCAGATACTCCAATCCACACCAGCAGCAGCACAATGAGACCCGAGCATCATCTGACAGCAACAGACCCACTTACATATTACACATCTAAATGTGCACAGTGCACACACTCGCACACATGCATGAGCTGTAACACCTAACTATTAGACCCAAACACTCCATCCCTGACGCTGCATCTAATTATGCATAAAATTCAAAGTGATGAACACTTGCACAGCAGAAAGGAGGAACGCAGGATCAGTCTGGGGTAACCTTGTAACAGCCATTTAAAACAGCATGGCTATCAGCACACTAATAAAATATAAGTAATGCAATCAGAAATGAGAAAACTGCAGTAATAGAATAAATAGAAGCACAAACTGGGTCAGTGCTAGCTCATTTACAAGTAATCATTTTTCTTACTGGTAGCTAATTACTTATCAGAATTGTGTTATTGTGCTTCTCTGAAGACGTTGCCCATATGTATACACACTATGCAACAAGCTTGTCTGCTGTGCCTGTGGCACTGACTGAGATGTCTATGGATAAGATGCAGCGGCAGCGCAGACCATGGGAGTGACGCATTGCAGGTACAAACAAACCAATCAGAAAGCGCGATTTCTTTCGGCTACAGCTTGTGCCCCATCACGTAGTAGCAGAAAGTATTAATCCGCCGTTATGTAGACCGCAGGGGATACGCGGTGTGATTATAAATATCAGAGCCGAAACCTTCACAGCATTCATAGATGAATGTTTAACTTGTTTCTTGTTCTTACTGTATAGATATCGATTACGATTTTTAAAATAATAATAATTAGGGACCTGTAGAAGAGGCGAGTTGGCGGATTGATATTAAAAAAGAGGAGGAGTTTCGAATAGCCGTTAAAGGCGAGTCCAGTTGCTTCTGTGTCAGTGTGTTCATAGAGAGTGTTGAAAGCTTATTCGGCTTAGGGTTATTACGAATTTGTCGTGAACCAGCCACTACATCTACATCGAAATGGTAAGGGAAATAAGACTGGCTTTCATTTGCGGGTTGGATCCGTTCGTAAACCTCTAACCCGTTATTTTTTTTTCCGGTCGGAATGAACGGAAATAAAACGTAACTCAAAAATGCCTGCTGTAACTACCGCATTGCTAGCCGAGTAAACGTCTTCTTTACAGTAGATAGGCAAAACTAACCCGTCCGAGGAAGCTTCTGTTTAGTCTGAATGAAAGTATAACGTCTGTTGAGCACCGTTTACGCATTTACACTTAAAATGGTGCGTCGAGTGTCCCAATAACGTTGCTTTTTATGGCAGTTCAGCTGCGTCCTAGCTAGTGTCCCGCCTAGTATCCTTTAACCGAGTAAGCTGTATTGTGACTATTTGCTAAACGCGGTATTACTTGCTGTATTAGTCACTCATTGTGCTGAACGTGTGTGGCGTTGTCTTGAGTTGATGAACCGGCATGTAATGGTAGCTAGCTAAGTGCGGCTCTGCCTAGCTAACGTTTACCGCCAAATTGTACAACATTAATTTTATACCGCAAATTTGGGGTCTTCGAAGATCGCTCTAATATTTCGCGCAATTGCCAATGGCGTGGCGATTTTTTTTTTTTCTTTCCTTCTGTAGGACAAAGTGTTGGCTTACAGTCAAGAAAATGCCTTTGTGCAAATTTACTGGTAGTACTAAATATTGCTGTTGTAATAACATAATTTTCGTCAGCTGTAGCAGCTGTGCCAAAACGCGGCTGTAGATTTGAGAGAATCCACGTAAACCAGCATGGGGGGGTTAAGTGTAACGCGAGGCGTGTGTATATTTTTTATTTTTCTTGTCTGGCATACTAAAAGCTGTTTTTTGTTCGTGTATATTGCAGGCTGATCAACTTACAGAAGAGCAGATTGCTGGTAAGACATGGCTGCATTGATCTTCTACTTTTCCTCATAACTGCAAGTGGCCTACCTTATGGATCTTTGCATCCCATTGCAGTGGATTTATACTTTTGCCTTTTAAGGCGTTCCACAGAGCAGCCTGCTGGTCATAAAACTGGAATGAAAGAAACCGCTGTTGCTTACTGGCACTGGAGCGCTTAAGGACTCCCTCATGGAAAACTTTGCATTTTCATGGTTGCCATGTAATAAATGATGTAATCTGAAAGAGCTGTGCGTTCTGGCGAGCTGTTGGTGCTCACCTTTATATGCTTGCGTATGGTGTGAGGTACTTGCTCATGAAATGGGAGTGCTACAAGAACATTTGTGGTAGTATACTGGGCTTGGTGCGCTGGTATGCTACAATAAGGTGTTATGTAAATAATGCAGGCCTGTAAAGTCTATAAAGATGATTCATACGATTTAGTGGCTTCCTTATACCTTCCCGCATGACCTGCGGCTTGTCCCACGGAAATCGGTCCCTGTTGATATTCCCGCTGTGCACAGCAGGCCCTCTCTGTCAGAACAAAAAAGGGGTGTTGCCCTATGTGTTTGACCCTGGAAATGGCAGGGCAGGTTCATAGTTTTCCTGACACTGACAAGCTGCTGCACGCCACTACACATTTCCCGTTGGCCTCATCACGCTTGATGAGTGTGTCATTGTTCGTCATCCCTCAGGGCTCCACCAAAGCTGCACGGGGCTGTCATTTGTCGTTGATGTAGCACAACTTTGCCCTCTGCTGCTCCGCCTCGCGGTCGGTGCTCTTGTTTAGCCAGAAACTTGTAGTTGGAACTCAAGAGGGTCTCATCAGTATCTCGGAGTTGATTTATATGGACATTTAATGATACAATTATGAGCTTGGTCTTAAAAGTGGGCTTTGACATGATGTTGTGGTGTCTTGCCAGTTGTTGCCAATTGCTTTACAGGTGTGGTTTTTGTTTTGTTTTTTCCCCTCACTAAAAAGCCAACTCTCTTTGTTGCAACTAGAATTCAAGGAGGCCTTCTCACTCTTTGACAAGGATGGAGATGGCACCATCACAACCAAAGAGCTGGGCACAGTCATGCGCTCTCTGGGCCAGAATCCCACAGAGGCAGAACTGCAGGACATGATCAATGAAGTGGATGCTGATGGTGAGAACTCGATCAAACCTCAAAGGCTTCCAGCAGTTTACAGTCACTGTGCTAGATGTCAGTAGCTCAAATGTGCTGCTTCTTAAAAACTTCTTTTCTTCAGGAAATGGAACGATAGACTTCCCAGAATTTCTTACCATGATGGCCAGGAAGATGAAGGACACAGACAGCGAGGAGGAGATCAGAGAAGCATTCCGTGTCTTTGACAAGGTAAATGCATCCAGCCGCTCTAGTGTACATATGCACTGTAGTTTGTAAGAAGGGGAGCTCACTGACTGACCTGATTTCTCAGGATGGGAATGGCTACATCAGTGCTGCTGAGCTGCGCCATGTGATGACAAACCTTGGTGAGAAGTTGACTGATGAAGAGGTGGATGAAATGATCAGAGAAGCAGACATTGATGGGGATGGACAGGTCAACTATGAAGGTTGGTATATAGTTCTCTATTAGTGGGGGGGGGTTGTTGTTTTTGTTTGTGTGTTTGTTTGTTTTTTTTTTTTTTTGTTTTTTGGAAAAATTTTGGGCTGACATTTTAAATGTAAAATTTTATAATTTTTTTTTTTTTTTTTTTTCCCCCTCTTCAACCCTGCAGAGTTCGTACAAATGATGACGGCGAAGTGAAGGCCTTGTACAGATTTCGTATATAAATAATTTGCCTTTTTTCTTTGTGTAATTTATCTGTAAAATCTTAATAGCCCCTATTCATCCCTGCCCCTTCTGCTGTCCAAAGGAACTGCATGTAAACTGCATAGGCTCTTGTCCCCATGTCCCTTTCTTTTGCTGTCATGGTGTTTTGGAGTGACAGAACGGTCATACAACCAGATGCCGTGGAGGCCCCTGGAAGCTGGAGAACTTGGAATTTTCCTGTTATGTGCTCGGGGCCCCCTCCACGCATGGTGACATTGGAAACCTGTCAGCTGGTTGTCACTTGGCAACACTGTTGGCATGGAAACGATGTAGAGAAGTTGAAACTCTGCATGGACTACGGACAAAGTATATATGGAAATCTCAGCATTGCACTACTGCAAAAAAATGACACGGGTGTATCTCCTAGGTACTCGTACAAACTCTTTTTGTATCTGCTGTTCTATATACCAGAAAAATGACAAATTTTACCATGCTTTTTAATGTTTTACTCACTACTTTTTTTTTTTTTCTTTTCTTTTCTTTTCTTTTTTTTTTTTTTTTTTTAAAATGACCACAGGTCAAATAATCCATTCCAAGTTGTATATTTTTTTTTTTTCCGATAAAATTTACAATCTACCCATATTTGAAAATTGTCTTGTTTTCGGTTATGGATTGTTGAGTTTGTATACCCTGTAATAATTCCCATTTTGTATTGAAGACAGGATGCTCCAGTTTTGATAGGTTTGGTTTTTTCTTTTTCTCTTCTTGTTGCTTGGAATACATGAGATGTTTACCAATCAAGTCCCCCTGTTAACCCCCCTCCCCACAGCACTGAGGAGCATCAGCCAATGCCTCTTAATGTTCAGAAAAGCTCACGTCAGATGTGCATTGTCATTAAAATAAAAGCACTGAGTGGGATCAAAGGCTTCTATTTTGAAGTACACACAATGGTACTCGAAATTAGATTAGCCTTGTACTGTCCAGCTCGCCCATCTGACTGCATAGGCCGTGTGTTAGAGCCAGCACAGCACCATGTAGGACCTGACTGCCTCATGTCTTGCGTGGCATTTGCCCCCAATCATAAGATGTGGGTGACTGAACATGTATCAGAAACCATGGTGTAAATAGGTGTACCTGTGTGGGACTCTTATTTTCTGTTTTATTTCTGATGAGTTTGTTACAGTAGCTTGCAGAGATACTAAGTTTGTTATTTTGATGAATGACAAAATAAAGCTCTATTGTGGACCTCTGTGCTGCCTCCCGTGTGAAATTTGTTTGCTGTGTTTTGCAGCCCATTTTGGGAGGGGGGGGGATGCAATCACCGCACTTTGAAGATGTGCATCTGGCTTTTGCAGCGTTGCAGTAAATGTGATGTTGCATACAGCTAAGTTTATTGTTGTTGAATCCACTGGTGGTAGGGATCAAGGAATCACCTTGTAATTTGCATTTCTAATACAAATATCTGCACAAATCAAAATATGCAAATACATTTTAAAACAGTGTGCATACCTTAATGAGCTGCTGCAACTGGGTGACTGAAAGGAAACATGTTCCAAACAGGAGCGCTGACAGGTTAAATGATAGGATGATCAGACGACCTATTCAAGTAGGGAATCCAAAGACTGACAGAAGATGCTGGGTGTTCTCAGCTGTCTAAAATTTGGATCAGGTCCCAATCTTTTATAATGAAGGTTATAAAAGTAACACACACAGGTAGATGGGAAAGTGTCAGGTCAGAAAACTAAGCTAAAAAACCCAAACGTACAATTTAATTTTTCATTACTAGGGATGATCTTGTTCTTGATTTTATTCCAACCATATCTATGACGAATCAAAATAATTTAACTGAGTTTGCTGGATGCATGTACCTGAAAGCCTGAATATTTAGTACAAGTATTTTTGTGTCATATGGTACTGAACAAATGTCTGGAACCGCTCCTTATATATTTGTATTTTACGTCCAATGATCCAGACTTGTACTTTTAATCTATGAAAAATGTCAAAGATATGTTTGACAGGCATAAAGTAGCTATTTTGCACCAACAAGCTGAAAACTTGTTGACAGTGTGAAGTGTGTCCTTGAAAAACTGAGAAACCTAGACAAGTCGGGGACGGAAGAAGTGGCAGCTTTCAAAATCAATAGCATGTGGAGAGGATCTGAAAGTCACTTCCTTAGGAAATAGAAACCCGGCAAAGACTTGACACAGACCTGAGACCTGTGTCTGGTGCTTTGGTTGATCCATCTATGTTTCACTGAGGCCTCATCAGAAATACCCTCAGTGGAGTGGGTGGCTGTCGGAAGATCATTCTCAAGGAAAGGTAACGGGGAAAAGGCTGCATCACCAAATTACACAATAACTAGACTGAAAATCAGAAGCAACAGGTCTCATGGAGTGATGAATCCAAATGTAGAATCTCTGGTTCAAATCATCATCAACATGTGTGGAAGATGTCAGGAGGAAGGTACAGCACTGAGTGTCTACAGTTAAACAACAAAGGTGGTCATATTGAATTTCAAGCTAATTAGAATTGTACAAAGTCTTTTTTTTTGCCTCATACATTGAATTTCTATTTAAATTTGCACCTATTTCTCATTTTCTCAGCAAAATATTAAGACTCGAGACTTTTGCACAGCACTGTACTGGTGATTTGTTCATTTGCTGTAAAAGTTGAATGAACATCCACCAAGTGTGGTGTTGTAGCTTTTATCATAATGCTGAACCGGATGAAATTTGTCTTATGTGTGAAGTTATGTGAAGGGTCTGACCTCCACCCCCCTCGTGTCATGTGCAGTGACACAAATGAGTGGGTTCTTGCTTTCACGCGGCACCAGCTGCAGTTCCAAGGCACAGAACGAAAAGGAACACCACGGCGATTTCAGGTGTGAATCGATCACACAAGAAACTCTGATCGTGTTAAAACCAATTATCACAAGACTTTTTTTTAAAAAAGAAAAAAAATTACCCTCACAGATGAAGTGTCATCGCAGCCTGCTTATAAAAAAAGTTGTTAATTACGCTGCACATGCGACACTAGGCTGAAGCTGTCTCCTGCATTCATGCCTTGTCCGAACTGGAGATGACTGTACATGAGGGAGTCAGGGTGAAGATGTGTGTATGTCTCCTAGTGCGCTGTGGTGTCACATGAGACTTCCTTGACAAGCAGCGGAAGCATGAATTCTTGGCTCCTTCCAGCCATGTGCTGCATGTAGCCTGGCAACCGGGCCGAGTGTAGCGCTTTCTGTTCCCAGAGTGAGATTTTCGCTTCAGCTGGCGGTCTTGAATTTTGCTGTACTGAAATAAAGAGGGAAGAAGAGTTCATCCTGGAGTACGATCTCAGGTGTGAGCGTTTGCACACACACACACACACACACACACACACACACACACACACACACACACACACACACACACACACAGTTTTCCTGCAGACAGTGATGAAGAAGAGATGCAGTCTTGCTTTGTTTTCTGTGTATTCTTATTAAATTGACAGTATTCCTCCATATATCACATGTTGAATACTGCCATCCCTATGATTATGGAAACTGGACAATGAAAGATGATGGATGGATAGATGGGATGCAGACAGTGACAACCACATAACCACCTGCAGCACCTACAGCAACTCGGTGCTGGCTCACCGATGTGTCTTACTCTCAGCCAAACTAGCCAATCTAAATTTAGCTCCCCTTGCGAGGCCAGCTTGTTGAAAAATTGATCGATAGTGGAGTTGCTGCTATAGTAACGATCCCTGTTTTAATGGTGGTCAGGTGTCACTGGATCTCCCACTAAGCAGATAGTGAACGACAGCGAGCGCGGCGCAGGACGATGAAACAAAGTCGCCTCTGAAGCCGGTGACATGTCCCGGAGTGGTCACAGGACAGATAAGGTGAGGCTTTATCTTTAAAACCCTCATAACTCTGTGTGGTTTCATGAGGACAAGGTGGGAGACGAATCAACACATCGTTGGCATAGCGATGTCATCATAGCAGAAGCAGTCTGGTGTGACCTGTGCCTCGTCCCTATCTGCAGGGTGATGACACGGTGGAGCTGTGTGGCCGGGGGAGCTGGTGGCTGGGAGCACTGAGAGTAGGTGTCGCACTGCTGTTTGGTTTCACGGACTCTCTGAAACCAAGTGTGTGCTTCAGCACAGCCCAAAACCCACATGCCACTTACATGCATGAGTAAAATGACACATCACAACGACAGGCAATAGAAAATAATGACATTAATATTAACCTTCAACTAATCAATGATTTCGATCATTCTGGTTGCTGGAAATTGAGTGAAATTGGCATCTTCAGTGGAATTCAACAGCTGTCTCTCATGAGGTCACCCATCCATGAACTTACTGCAGCATTGCTCTTGCATTGTTCCAAAATGTCAGACTTTGAACTGTTGTAAAATAGTTATGAAATTAAGAAACGTGGGTCAGAGATTCCCCATGCTCCCACTCTTCCAGGACACACCCATCCCGGGAACCTACCACGTCCGAGACTTCGTTGAGGAGGCTGACCTGAACCCTGTGAAAAAAACTTACGGCTTCAAAGGTGTGGGCAGAAAAACTCAGACCCTGGGTGTGCGTAAGGGGGATCTGCTGCTGCCTGGAGCGTATGAATATACAGACTCCACCCAGGAAGTCCTGATGCACCAGGCTTCCTACTCTTTCAAGAACTGCCCCCGACCCGACATTTTCACCCTTGGAATTAGAGACAAGGTAGCACTGAGACTCATTTACTGATCCTTTTTGAAAGTTTTCATAGTTTTTGCTTTCTAGTTTTGCTTTCACTTGAGACAGAAGCCATGTGTAACCAACCAGTTGCTGCTGAGTATGAAGCTTCTTTTCTTGAGTTAACAAAGGTTTACATTGTGGGTCAGGTACAGCCCAGTTCAATATTAGGTGGCTCCAGTAACTACCTACTAACCGGTAAAACAAGGTGCACCTCTAAATTGTTCCCCTTTCTTTTAGCGTGAAGAAGTTATACTTAACATTTAATCACTGAGATAGCTTAAATAACCCAGTATGATGTCAACAAATCAAGGTGGGGAGCTTCTTTACGACTATCAGTTTCTTAAAGGCATTAGTTTATACACAGCTTTCTAAAGGTCCTGCCACAGCATTTCAGTTTAGACTCTGAGACATTTTAACGCATCCTGTTGCGGATTTGCTGCTGTGTTTAGGATCATTGTCCTGTTGCATGACTCAGTTTGGGCCAATGTTGAGCTGTTGGACAGAGGGCCTCACATTTGACTGCAGAACACTCTACAGAGGAGTTCATGGCTGACTCAATGAGTACAAGGTTCCCAGGTCCCGTGGCTGCAAAACAAGCCCAAATAACCAGCCCTCCACCATTGTCCTTGACACTTGGTATCAGGTGTTTGTGCTGATATGTTCTGTGTGGATTTGCCAAACACAGCGCTGTCCACTACACTACAAAAACTCAAAATCTTACCAAATATATTTGTCTTATTTTCTAGTCAAAATTATCTCATTACACTTAAAAGAAGACACAATCAGCTACAGGGCAACATTTCAGTGAGTCGAAGGAACTTGTTTCAAACAGTGAATTTTGAAACTAGAGAAAAACTGGAGAAGTTTCACTGGTTTCATTGGCATTTTTTTTTTACTTAAAACAAGACATATTAGCTTGACAACCCTTTGTTTTTTGCAGTTTCTCTGTGCATTGTACGGTCTGACCCTGAATTTGCAGTTAACACACACATGAATGCTCCAGACGAGCAAACTAGAAATGCTTGCGTTTGCTAATGATCAATCAATCAAATGCATCTGATTAGACATTAGACCACATTACCAGCCCCATTAAATCCAATAGAAACAGCAAGGCTTTACTTAGCTTTCCATAGCACTGCATACAGTCCAGTGGAAACGTTTTCCTTCACATAGCTGAATTCACTTCGTGCCACACAGCACAAGAAAATATGATCAAACTAATCTGGCTCTTATGCAACTAAAAATAAATACAGCAAGTCAAGGTTATTGATGCGTGGAAGAGTAAATGGTTATTTGTTAAAACAATAAAAAAGAGAAAAATCTTTTATTTTACAGCCACATATACTAACAGTAAAGTTTAGCAGGTATAGATTTCAGGCCCTGGAGTCAAACCTGGGAACCTCCCCATAGAGACTGAAGTCATTATGAGCAGAAACTTTTGAATGATAGACTTCTGCTTTCACTAGCCTAGGGGTGTAATTTACTTCAGCAATATTTATTCACTGCTCCGTTGTGGAAGTCTGTTTGGATGTAACCAGCTATCATCCATACTTTACTTAAAGCACAATAGGTGCCCCCCTCAAAAAACAAAAACAAACTCAGGGTGATACTTTGGTGTATATATTAAAAAAAACATCTTTATCTTCTTATTCTCCTTCTGCCAGCACATAAACACTTCGCCATGTGACTACAATGTGACAGCGAGACCAGTGGAGAAGATTCCCTGCAAGTAAGCGCTCGACAAACAGCCACTCTTTAACTTTCAGATCACAGCGGCGCAGACAAGCCATGAATCATCCCTTGATCGCGAAATCCTTCCTCCTCATCCGGCTTTCTGGTTCCCTCTCTCACCTCCATGCAGCTCAAAGATGGAGGAGCAGTCACCAGGTTGCTCTCTCCTTTCCTCTGCCGTCGATCACAAACTTCCTTATCCATTTCTTCTCTCACTTTTTCTCCTTATTGTTATTTGCTCTTTTGCCCCCTTCCTTCTCTTATCTCCTGTTCTCGCAGGCATGTGATGTTTCGCTCGACTGTGCAGCGGATCAGCTTTCTGCCTGTAAGTAGGATCTGATCGCCAGGACCAATTATTAACACCATTCAGTCTTTCCATTGTCCACAAAAAGTTTCCTTACAATACACTTTCAATAGGTTTTGATTACAAGCTATGACCTAATGTGCACAAGGCAGTTATGACAACCGCAAGGGTTGAAGAAAACCGATCCCAGGGCGCTCTGACTGTATCGTTTTCCCCCATTTGAAGGCCTGTTATGGCACTGCTCTGGTTGACCAGTCAGCTTTGGTTCAAATTGCAGCGTCGGTGCTGGTAGCCGATGGATATTTGAGCTGCGCTGGCAGCTGCTGAGTGTTGACGGAGAAGGAAAGGCGCTAAGAAATCCCGAGGGTGTTATTACTACAGAGCTGGGAGCAGTTTTCTGCCATCGCTGGTGTCAAAGCAACTCAGAGACAAGATTTTTTTGTCAAAGGTTAAGCAGCTGCATGTGGGAAACATTAGAATATCAAAGCTGAGGAGTCTTAATGGTATGTGATGAAGAAGTCGGTGTGGCCCAGCGCGGGAATTTGAAATTTCTTTCCACTTGTAACTCAGAAAAACACGAATCTGACTTTCTTACATGGAGTATATTTATTTAATTTACTTATTTAGCTTGATTTGACTTAATTTCTCCTTTCTGGTGAAATTTTGCGTCTCAGATTTATATGTTGTTCTTTTGATTTAACTGCACTACCTGAGATTTAAGCCTTGAGATTTAAACTCACCTGAATTCATTTAAAAATTGCACATATTCTGATGTGGATGTTCTCTATTGTTATCTGTTAATGTGGCCTACTGTACAGCTGGCAGTGGCATTCATTTAGGACCCCCAGAGGAAGAAATCTCATGTCTTTTCTAATCGGCTGAACATATTTGAGATCTACCCAGTGGGTGGAGTTATTATTATTTTCCATTTGTACTTTTCCCATAAAGTAGTGATACCTTCAACTACACAACTGAAAACTGCAAAGTTCTATAAAACTTTCCTTAAGAAAATCTTTTAGAGATATTTCTTTCTTTTTTTGATTTCACCTAATCTTAGAAAGGTTAAAAACTTTAATGAATATCAAGGCACCGGTGGAAAAAGACGTCAAAGTTTAAAAGTTTCACAGACATTTGCAGAATATGCCAGGTACCTACGTCGCCCAGGAGAGCCTTTCTTACACACTGTACCGCAGCAGGAAAGTATGCCAAGTGCTTTGGCCCAAACACACATGCACAAGAGTTTCACAGCTGCCTGATGACTCCCATGAAATACACCTGCATTAGCACCTCTGTTAGCATGAGGCAGGCGTGCCGAGGTGCTGGCAGGCAGGGTACCGAGGATCAAGTGAGCTGGCAACTGGAATCAAATGGCATGTAATGGTAGTAGCCACTGCTGCAAGGAGAAGGGTAGAGGGGAAAAAAGCACTATCCTGTCTTCTTCTGTCAGAATCAAGGAGGGATGGAAAATAAAAGGCCCGTCCTGTGTTCAGGGACAGGACGACAGTCTTATGTCTGGGGAGGAGAGCGGAGGAGGGGTGATGCTATTTCTGCATGGCACGCCGCTGGTGATGACCAGTATGTGTGTTAGTGGGTAACGGGAAAGGAGAAGTGAAAGGCACAGAGAGGAAGAAGGACTGACCGAGTTCTGACAGAAACTAGCCTTGAATGTACCTGTGATGAAATGCGCTGATATTTATATAAGTGCTTGTCTTGTTGTAGCGACCACTCAAAGCTCTTTAGCCAAGACACGTGTGACTAATGCCATAAGTTCATACTGTGCTTTATTCCATACACTTTATCTCATATACACTCACCAGTTAACCTAACATGTCTTTAGAATGTGGGAAGAAGAGGAAACCCACACAAGTACAGGTAGGACATCCAAACGCCACGCAGAGAGGCTCCAGTCAGGGCTTGAACCAGTGACCGCGCTGCTAATCTGTGTACCACACATCTGCTGGCAAAGGTTAAAAAGTCAGGACTGAATTGATATATTGTATGTCTTAAATGTAAGACCTCGAAATAGAAGTGGTGTACATGGTTAGCACATCCTTCAGATCACTGAGTATCAGACTGGGACAACAACAGGTTTTCATGAGCAAACATCAAAGAGCCAAGGAATTAAAAATGATAGAGGACATGGTGTGCAATAGTAGTGCACCATGAACCTGTGAACTGTATATAAAAGATAGAAATGGCTGATATCAACCTTTAGTTGGTGAAGCTTCTTGTTCTGGAGCATTTTGGCCATCTTGGTGCTACATCTTCATCTTCTATTTAGTCTTCGACAATTTTGCTCTAAGCTTGGTGGGTAAGCACCCTGGAGGTTAATCACAGAGCTAGACACATCAATATTTTCTTGCTATTTCCTTCAGAAAGATGGCCCTGCTCCATGCCACTACAACCCACAGACCAAACCAGCTAAAGCCATCACTTCCTGTTTCAAATCCACGTTGCCGCGGCTACACGGTGTGCACTCAGTGAGTCTTATTTACATTTCTTGTGTTTTTCTACATGCCGTAATTACTAATTTAAGACTTCGTATTTTACATTAGCTGCATTAGAACATTTTTATGTTATTAGGTGCTTTTTCAATTTGTTTCAATGATGATCATATTTTTACATGCTTTTAATGGAAATTCATCTGATTTTAAAGGGATTAGTTATTAAACGGGATTTAGATAACTCCTGTAAATAAAATATAACATCACAAGATTATGTAACAGATAAAGAAATCAAACACACACCGAATTTATTTAATGGGGCACGGATAACACGGACTGGAGACAGATTAAAAGAGAAAGCAGATGCAAAGCAAAACAATGAGTCTAGCAGGCGCGGACGATTCTAATTTTGCATAAGACTGCAGGAGGAAAAGTCCTAAATGACTTCAATAGAGGGTTGAGGCACAGATGGCAGGATATTTAGTCAATAGTGATCAACTGGTTAGTGTTTCAGTAAGGAAAGTGCCTAAAATAACAGCTGCATTTAGGAAATATGGCCGACAATTTAATGCATTGCACAGTTTTGGCTCGCAGGTATTCTCATTATTTGAAACATTGACCATATTTATTTATTGCATATAAGTATGGACCATTGTAACAGTATGCATAGAGCAGAATATAGAATAAAAGAGCAACTATTTCTATCAGATTGTTTCAGCAGAGTAGATGTAGTCTATAAATTATTACAGATACATTAGGGTTCAACCTGTAGTAACATCCATACATTACGATTCTCACAGACATGCCTTTTGTATTGCGGATCAATACAAAGTTGTTCTAATTTATAATCTATATACTGTGAACATTTCCATTCCGATGGAGTGCTCTCTTTCAGGAAGACAATGCCTCCGTCCATGGGCCGTAGAGTCTCACTGAACGATCTTATAAGAAAGCTAATGGTGTGAATTGTATGATTAGGCTTTCAGCTGAACACTCATGGGTAATTTTTAGATGGATGTGATAGAAACCGCTCTGCACCAAACACCAACTGAGGGGATATCTTCTGAATGAATGGCGTTCCCTTCTTCCTGTAGTGTTTGGAGTACTTGGATATTAAATACTGAGATGTGTTGAAGCTTAGACCCCATATTGCTTACACTTTGTTTGTTTCTTTGGTTGCAGTCTCCTGTTTGTTAGCAATCAAAGGTTACAGCATTTAGAATTATTTGAATTCATACTAGAAAGCTACAAACTGACAATATATTATAAATTGAAAAGTAATTACAGTTACTTGTGTATTTCACAGAACACTCCAGGACCGGGGGCCTATGATCCTTTCAGGAAGTCGTTTGCACAAAGATGTTAAGGAGCCGTCTTAATTTTCCATGATACAAGCATCCCTGCATTTAGTCATTGTTTCAACTTACAGAGTGAAGTCACATAATCCAGTGTTTTAAATATAAGATAAAAGTAAAATCATGGCTGCATGAAAGAGGGGAAACCTTTGGTCTTTTATTACTTGGAGCAACGTTTATCTGCATGTCAGTGAGGGATTTTGTGGTCTGCCAACAACATAATCAGCTACATTCGTCGTGCTCAAATTGCTTTAGTGACGCCGGCCAGGGAAGCAGAATGATCTTATCTACAACAAAGGGTACTTCATTCCACTTAACTACATGTTCCCGGTATTGCGCCCTCCCTTCATCTCTCTTCCCTCTCTCGCTCCTCTTTCCCTCTCTGTTGGCAGTCAGGCTGCCTTTGCCTTCCTACTATCTCTGCCCTGCGATGCACTCAGGAGGAGGAATGCTGCTCAGCCATGCGTCACATGCACATAGCTTAGTGTGGCATGCTGCACCCTCAGATAACACATTCGGTATTAGAGGCCAAGGCAGTGGCACACAATAAAACAGCTATTCTTATCGCTACCTACTCCACATACTCGCTCTTTCTTTCAACGAAACAAATAAGCTTGGGACATGGAGAGCAGCGCAGATAGGAATCGCCTCTAAGTGAACATAATGCTGTTGTAGATTACCATGCAATAGGGGATAGGCACAGGTATAACAAACAAGCTGTTACTGTTAGGAATCTGGACACTGTTATTTACCCAGACAGGACTTTTGCTGAGCATGCATGCACTGCTTTATTGTAGAGTTGTTGAGGGAACTGAGGTGTACTCAGCTCTTCGTCCCAGCCAGACTCTGTTAATGAGATCCAGGGATTAAAGCCCACTTTATTAAGTATTTGAGTGTTGTGTTAAGTACAACCAGAGATGGGCAGTAACGCGTAATCTGATTACTTTTTTCAAGTAACGAGTAATGTAAGGGATTACTATTGCAAGAACGGTAATTAGATTACCGTTACTTTCCCGTAGGAACGCTGCGTTACTGCGTTACTAAAACCGTGATTTTTTTTGCGAGAATGTCTCATGACAGTGACGTAAGCGAGTGCGACGTTTGTGACAACAGCTGTGTGCAGATCAACAGTGGATCATATATCAAGTGTGGGAGAGAGTATGAGCGTGCAGCGTTTAAAGCGTGGAAGTACTGACCTTACTTTGAGTTTGATTCCATAAAAAGTGACAAAAACATTAGCGTCCGTTGTGCGTGGGAAGAAAACTTCTTTTACAGCGAAAAGGACCCCTAAACTTCCAAGCAAGCACCGAGTGCGCAACGACGTAATGGGAAATTCACAGAGAGACTCGCGGATTCTTCAACTGACCGCCGCGGCACACCTGCATCAGGGTAAACCTCTGCCTACCCTACTCCTGCTTTACAGGTGAAAATAGAGCAACAGGACCGCTGAGTCTTTGATTTTATTTATTTTCTGCTGTGTTTCACTTACATCTATTTGAAAGAGTGAGTGTAAACACAAAAAAAATATTTTATTTTATGTGCTGGAATGTGCAGAAAATAGGTTTAAACAAATTTCTTCCAGTCAGACAATGTTGCATATAATTAAATTTTTGCTTGATACATAAATTTAACGGATTTAAAGTTTTAAAAAGAGATGTTTCCATTTGATTACATTTTGACAGCTGGGATAGGCTCCAGCGCCCCCCGCGACCCTGAAAAGGATAAGCGGAAGCGAATGGATGGATGGATGGATGGATGGGGTTATGCAGAAAAAGTAGAATTGGGCTGAAAGATCTATTTCTTTATTACCTATTCAGTTTGTAAATCGTGTTTTTAAAAAGTAACCAAGTAACTAAGTAATTAATTACTTTTGAAAATAAGTAATCAGTAAAGTAACGGGATTACAGTAATTAGTTACTGATTATTTTTTTCAAGTAACTTGACCAACACTGAGTCCAACGCATACAGTAATATTGTAAGGACGAAGAACAGTTACAGTGGGGCAAAAAAGTATTTAGTCAGCCACCGATTGTGCAAGTTCCCCCACTTAAAATGATGACAGAGGTCAGTAATTTGTACCAGAGGTACACTTCAACTATGAGAGACAGAATGTGAAAAAAAAATCCATGAATTCACATGGTAGGATTTGTAAAGAATTTATTCGTAAATCAGGGTGGAAAATAAGTATTTGGTCACCTCAAACAAGGAAAATCTCTGGCTCTCACAGACCTGTAACGTCTTCTGTAAGAAGCTTTTCTGTCCCCCACTCGTTACCTGTATGAATGGCACCTGTTTGAACTCATCATCTGTATAAAAGACACCTGTCCACAGCCTCAAACAGTCAGACTCCAAACTCCGCCATGGCCAAGACCAAAGAGCTTTCGAAGGACACCAGGAAAAGTATTGTAGACCTGCACCAGACTGGGAAGAGTGAATCTACAATAGGCAAGCAGCTTGGTGTGAAAAAATCAACTGTGGGAGCAATCATCAGAAAATGGAAGACATACAAGACCACTGATAATCTCCCTCAATCTGGGGCTCCACGCAAGATCTCATCCCGTGGGGTCAAAATGATCATGAGAACGGTGAGCAAAGATCCCAGAACCACACGGGGGGACCTGGTGAATGACCTGCAGAGAGCTGGGACCAAAGTAACAAAGGTCACCATCAGTAACACACTACAACGGCAGGGAATCAAATCCCGCAGTGCCAGACGTGTTCCGCTGCTGAAGCCAGTGCATGTCCAGGCCCGTCTGAAGTTTGCCAGAGAGCACATGGATGACACAGCAGAGGATTGGGAGAATGTCATGTGGTCAGATGAAACCAAAGTAGAACTTTTTGGTATAAACTCAACTCGTCGTGTTTGGAGGAAGGAGAATACTGAGTTGCATCCCAAGAACACCATACCTACTGTGAAGCATGGGGGTGGAAACATCATGCTATGGGGCTGTTTTTCTGCCAAGGGGACAGGACGACTGATCCGTGTTAAGGACAGAATGAATGGGGCCATGTATCGTGAGATTTTGAGCCAAAACCTCCTTCCATCAGTGAGAACTTTGAAGATGAAACGAGGCTGGGTCTTCCAACATGACAATGATCCAAAACACACCGCCCGGGCAACAAAGGAGTGGCTCCGTAAGAAGCATTTGAAAGTCCTGGAGTGGCCTTGCCAGTCTCCAGACCTCAACCCCATAGAAAATCTGTGGCGGGAGTTGAAAGTCCGTGTTGCTCGGCGACAGCCCCAAAACATCACTGCTCTCGAGAAGATCTGCATGGAGGAATGGGCCAAAATACCAGCTACTGTGTGTGCAAACCTGGTAAAGACCTATAGTAAACGTTTGACCTCTGTTATTGCCAACAAAGGTTATGTTACAAAGTATTGAGTTGTATTTTTGTTATTGACCAAATACTTATTTTCCACCCTGATTTACGAATAAATTCTTTACAAATCCTACCATGTGGATTCATGGATTTTTTTTTTCACATTCTGTCTCTCACAGTTGAAGTGTACCTCTGGTGCAAATTACTGACCTCTGTCATCATTTTAAGTGGGGGAACTTGCACAATCGGTGGCTGACTAAATACTTTTTTGCCCCACTGTATGTTAAAGCTGATTCACAGAAAAGAAAATCGGCCAGAATCTGTAAATTTCCCATCAAGTGTTTGAGCACCAGTAGCTACCTCACTTTAAAAAAAGCATACCCTAATCTCTTTGCTAGTTGAACACTGAAGCTGCACTCACCTATACTCTTCATATTCATGGGGGATCAAATGGATTTTTGTAATCACGCAATCGCATCTTCCTTCATCTGTGTGAAATATTTTAGGGCTTTTCAGCCCTTTGCTTCGTTCTTATGTGTAGGCCCAAACAGCAGACTTACAAGCTATTTATCTGGCTGATGTATTCACAGGGAAACTTTCAGCAGGTAAAAAGAGACTACGGAGAGTCATTGGAGACCAACTATACCAGCGGTCTCCAACCCCCGGGCCACGGACTGGTACCAGTGCATGAACCGTTTGGTACCGGGCCACGAGAGTTGAGGCTCGGGTGTGAAATGTATGGTTTTCAGGGTTTTTATTGTTTTTTTAAAAATAGTTTTTATCATTAACTCGGTTTCCCTGTGTCTTTTCCCGTGTATTATGAACAAATCTTTTTTTTTTTTTTTGGGGGGGGGTACCGGTACTGTTTTTATTTTGTTGTATTTATCCACAACACCTTATAGGCCAGTCCAAAATATTATCGGACATAAACGAGTCCGTAGCGCAAAAAAGGTTGGGGACCGCTGGTCCAGACAACTAGAGTTTCATAGGTATCCCTGTTTTTACCAACTGGTCACGGCAGATGGCTGATGCTGCCTGAGCCTCGATCTGCTGGAGGTTTCTTCCTGTTAAAAGGAAGTTTTTCCTTCCCACTGTCACTAAGTGCTTGCTCATAAGTGGTCGTGTACTTGTTGGGATTTCCTCTCTAATATTGTAGAGTCTTTATTTTACAATACAGAGCTCATTCAGGGAATTTGCTCTTTGCAAATAAAACTGAATTGAATTGAACTTACAATTTCAATTTAGTACAGCTGATTGTATCTAAGCGTTGCATTTACAGCTTATTGTTTTACCGAACGACCGAATGATTCTAGAAAAACACCCATTTAAATGCATCTTTCACTGCTGTAATCCATGAAGTGGGACTAATTCACTAGGTCTGGTTCAGTATGTTAAAATGGAGGATTTCCACAGTGATTTTTCACATTATCATTCCAAGCAGACAATAAACATCTGCGAGGTAACAAAAAACACCACTGACAATTCAGCCAGCTGCTGTGGAAGAGGTTACAAACTACTTCTGAGGCATCCGGCTGAATCTTTTATAATAATAATTGATTGGATTTATATAGCGCTTTTCTAGGCACCCAAAGCGCTTTACAATACCACTATTCAATCTCACATTCATACACTGGTGGAGGCAGCTACAGTTGTAGCCACAGCTGACCTGGGGCAGACTGACAGAAGCGAGGCTGCCATATCGCGCCATCGGCCCCTCTGGCCAACACCAGTAGGCAAGTAGGGTAAAGTGTCTTGCCCAAGGACACAATGACCAGGACAGAGAGCCCAGGGATCGAACCAGCGACCTTCCGGTTACAGATGCGATTCCCAACCCCCTGAGCCACGGTCTTGACATGACTATTTGGGACGGTGGTCATGGAAGTCTTGTGCAGCACTATCATAGCACATCTACTTAGATTAACAGTTAAAGCCCTCCCACACACACACACACACACACACACACACACACACACACACACACACACACACACACACACACACACACACACTCTGTTTTCCTTCAGTTGCTGACACTTAAAAGCTTGATGAGGTTGAAGGGCCAGTCTCTTATTCCCCCTGTCATTATTCCAGAGACAAAAGAGGATACACTACCACTCAGAGTGGAAGGCAATCTTATTAACACGGGGCTTTGCATACACTCTCTGGAGAGCTGGATCTCCACAGTCAGCACTTGCAAGGAAGATACAGTAGGAGAGATATGTGTGCGTGTTTGTGTGTAACAAACAGCCAGAATGGCCTGCGGTCAAGGCACCAAGCCGCCAGTAATCTCTGACTCCGTCAACCCCTGGTGCCCTTCCTCCCTTCTCATCTAAATGATCTCCGCAGTACAGCACTGATCTCTGACATATGCCTCATACTGATGACTTAACACCCTCCACCTCCCACAGCCTGCCTTGACCACAGGCACGGCCAGGCACCCGCTCCTCTGTTGTCAATCAAGCTCACCCTCGTAGATGCACGGTGCATTAAAATAAACACTTGCACATCCATGCAATGCAGCGAATGCACACGCGCTTGTGATCTTTTGCTTTTTAAAAATGCGCTTTGCAAACTGATGCGCAAACCTGCGAGCACGTGCACACACACTCATTTCTTAAAGGCTCCGTGGGGAATCAACATAATCCAACATATCAATTTTTCTTAATCTATGATGAGTACAAACATCAAAGTAACACATTGTCCTTCTTTTTGTTTCTTACCTCTGCTAGTTTTTCATGTGGCGGCAAATGTGTTTTAAGCATGATTTCAGTTGCGCTGGCACAGTGGAATTCTCTCATTTAATGGGTACAAGAACATCTGGTGCCAGGGTAAGTCGTACAAGCAGCCCAAACATTGACTCCTCTTTCTGGGAACAGCTTAATGAGATCCGGTCGCCATTCAGGAAGCAATGCAGCGCATCACTGAACGTCTGGAATAAATCTGTGTTTTTGGCAGCTTACAGCAAGATTTGACCGTGCTACTCAGCTCCACCGTTGGGCCAGA
This sequence comes from Diplotaxodon limnothrissa, assembly GCF_057381915.1. Classification (NCBI taxonomy): domain Eukaryota; kingdom Metazoa; phylum Chordata; class Actinopteri; order Cichliformes; family Cichlidae; genus Diplotaxodon; species Diplotaxodon limnothrissa. Next base: position 24,476,967 of record NC_140608.1, on the reverse strand, counting down.
GTTGAGGATGTCAAATTAACAGCTAACACTAAACAACATGCTGAGAAAATGTGACCCAGCTTCGGAGCGATGACGAAGGCAGACCACTGGAATTTTCAAAGAATGTGAGGTTACTTAAAAATACTCTAATCCAGCACTGGTGTGGGACTTCTTATTGGTTTGTTAAGTCCCAGCTAAAGTTCTCCAAACAAATAAACCCTTGAACAGTGCAGCCATTGTTTTCACTGACATTGCGTTGAGTTAAAATGGCCCTGCAGTACTAGCTCCATCTTGCTCCATCTGTATAACACATCACCTTGAAACACCAGGAGTGGGGATAGACAAAGAGATTTGCAGGTTTATGTTCAGAGGGCTTCAGGCTCATTCACTTTCAACACTACAGCCCTACACTAAGGGTGACGACCAAGGAATTTAGCAGGCGGTCCGACACACTGGGAGGTTAACTAGGTATCCTTTCACCGCCCATCTCAAGCTGCTGACAGACACAAAGGAGGTACATTACACTTCTATTAAATGACATTTAAAAATTTAATCAGCTCCAATGAGTAACTGTTAGTGAACAAGGGGGTCATTGTATAAGTGGGTAATGGTGCTGGCGCTGGCGCACAGTGTGTGGAACGTGGACCAACAGCGCTGGAGGGCTATCAAGTTTTGGATCTGGCGATTGATGGAAGACAACAAACTGCTGGCCAGGCTGCTGTTTACTGTGGCGTTATTGGGCCTGCTTGCTTGAAAATTTCAGCCTCATAAAAATGAGTGCCAGAGCATGTCCAAAATATTAGGCTGGCAGCAGGGTGGCAACAATGTGAGAGTAATATAACACCTATTTTATATCAATAAGCAGGTATATCAGATATTCTAGTGTCTGGCAAAGGATTTTAGATGGTGCATGTAGATTCTTTCAGAGCTACAACTGACCTTATTCACACAGGAAGGTGGAGGGCTAAGTTAATAATACTAGAAAGGTTAGCAACTTGTATCCATAGCTAGCTAACAGTGTTGGCATCCGTCTATCAGCAGTGGCAAAAATGTCTTGTATACCAACCTGTAAACACTTTTTGTCAGGCTGTAACACTGGGAATTGTAACATAAGAGTCAGAATTGTGGAATGGCACTAAAGTAAATATAGCTCTGATATCTGTTTGTTAAATGTAAATTTAAGACTAGCATAGCTTAGTACAAAAATCTATTTTGCATTATTAAAAAAAATGGCATAAATTCCACAACTTTGGACTTTACACATTGTGTTAAATATCGACCTTTTGAAGTTACAGTAAACAGATTTACTTACCTTTAGAAAAAAAAAATCCTTTTCCTCTATTAGCTTAAACTTTATGCTAGGTCAAGCTAACTGCCTACTAGCTAGTACAGTAAGTCTGCAGAAAGCACGCAGTCATGAGAAAAAATGTTAGATATGTTAGATATGTCTTTTAAGACCTCACTAAGTCCAAAAAAGTGGACCACATCAGTCCAGCTCTGAGGTCTTTACACTGGCTGCCTGTCCGTCAGAGGATAGACTTTAAAGTTCTGATGCTGGTCTATAAAGCTCTGAATGGTTTAGGACCAAAATACATCAGTGACCTCCTGACCCAGTATGAACCTTCCAGATCCCTCAGGTCATCTGGATCCGGTCTTTTATCAGTTCCCAGAGTCAGAACCAGACACGGAGAAGCTGCATTCAGCTTTTATGCTCCTTATATCTGGAACAAACTCCCAGAAAGCCTCAGATCAGCTGAAACACTCAGTTTATTTAAATCCAGGTTGAAGACTCACCTGTTCTCAGCTGCATTTGAATAAAGCACCAAATCCACACTTTTAAGCTTAAATTTCAAAACTTACATTTTAACTACTGATTTTATCTACTGTTCTGATTTTATCTGTTTTGATTTTATATACTGTTTTGTTTGTTTGTTTGTTTGTTTGTTTGTTTGTTAATTAGTTAGTTAGTTTGTTTGCTTGTTTTAATCAATTTTAAATCATGATTTTTATTTGTTTGTGTTTCTAATGTCTCTGTAAAGCACTTTGAATCACCTTGTTGTTGAATTGTGCTATACAAATAAACTTGCCTTGCCTTTTAGCCAACCTTTGAAAATGACACTTGTGGATTTTATGATGATACATTTTCATTATAGCCAAAAGTATATTGATTCAGGCAGATGCTAATTTGAAGCTATTAACAGCACCATAGTGTAACTCATAGTAAAACTACAGGCAAACATTTATTGAGGTTTTTTGTTAGTGTTTTTTAACTGAAAATTCATCTCAATCATCAAAACATTTTCATTTTTATTTTACAAATGATTTTTACAGCATTTTGAATACATTCTTATGTCAACGCGTGAACACTGAAAATGCTCGAACACATTTTCCCCTTGGGGATCAACTCCGACGCATCTGTCATTTTATTAATAAATGAGATTATGAAACCACATCTGATCCTTATAACCTCCATCACACCCCTCACCCATCCATGACTCCCCAGCCTTGTTTGGTCATCACAGTGATGGTTTACAGTTTCCTTGTTGGCGCCCCGCAGCAGCAGCACCGCCCAGCCCGTGCCCTCTATGTGCCCCTGCCGGGTTGGCATCCACGTTGATGACCTGAATACCACGCTTGCATAGAAACCTCCCCCAAAACGGTCACCGCGGTTCATGTACGTTTGTTTATCATGAGGTGTGGAGGGTGTGTTGCTCAGGTATGAAAGTGACACCAGAGTGATGTGCATGGGTGGCATCACAGTGACAGTGTAAGTATGAATGTGTGTACATGTGTGTGTATACTATATGTTTAAGCATATATACTTGTGCTGTACCTCAAAATGACTTCATCGCATGTTTCTCATTGTCAGAGTATGTGTGTATCTTTGTGCACCATGTAATACTTCACTCCTTCCCCTTGAGGATTAGACCATTCATCTCCCGAAGCCCCTGTGTAGGTGTCTCACACGGTGCTAATGAGGAGAGGACGGAACAAGGGAGAGTCGGTGAGTGAGGAGGGAGAGAGAGTAAAAATAGACTATTCCGATGGCAGAAAAGAGGCGATAGTGATAGATAACCTCCATGTCCAAAAATCGAAGTATTGATGAATGAGGGATTTTCATGCCAAGAGCGATCGGGGCGTGGGCGGTTCTTTTAAAAAAAAAAAGAATACAGGGAAGGTAGAGATTGGTGCTTGCAACGCTGCAGGGAGGGAGAAGAACAGACGGCTTTTTTTTTCTCTAAAAGCAAAGCCAGGGACTCTTCCCATAACACAAATCAATTTACACCAGCCCGAGACATTGATTATAGCTGGTTCATTCCTCACATGGTAGCAGCAGACATCAAACAGACACTGTCAAACTTGTAAAACCACACGTCGTGCATCTGTGTGTATGTGTGTGTGTAGTGACTGTTTGTGTCTTCCCACTGTATATGTATGCTGTTCAGAGGACCAGATCTCTCTCCACTTCCCCAGTTACTCAAACAAGGGGATGGCTGCTAGGCAACGACGCCACATCACATCACATCAGCCAAGCTGGGAGAGGGCAAGAGACATAGAGGGTTAGCGGGAGCGAGAGAGAGCAAGAGAGAGCAATAGAAAGAGGGAGGGAAAGGAGGAGGGAGTTTGGAGGCAGAAAACTGTGCTGGCAGTATTACATAAGCCAGCAGCCCAGTCCCACTGCTCACATTTATGTGGTTAGGCACTCGGAAGTGATGCCCATTAGTCACAAGTGACAAGGCAGGTGAAGATACAAAATCCAGCAGTGATTTTTAAAAGCCATTGTTGTTTATAATGGACGGCATTATGAACAGATGAGTCAAGCACCCCCCCACCCCCACCCCCCAAAACACACACACACACACCCATGCATATGTGCATGGATGAGGGCCTACTGTACCGTACAAACAGAAGATTGCTAACATCCCAGAGGGATCATTCAGAGGGAGCAGATACACATGTATTAAAATACATCATGTACACACATATAATGATGCCACATGGAATGACGTGTTCATGCTGGTTCTTTTGAAGATGAGCAGGAGGGAGTGTTTGTGCCTGCATGCGTGCATAAAAAGCTACACCAGTCAAGGCCATCATCAAAAATACATCAAAGGTCCAAATAATAATGAAGTGGAGCTGCTGCTGTGATAAACAGCATGTACAATATCCACCTATCTGCACTGCCACATGTATCAGAACACAACAACATGCTTTTTATGTCAAGATGTAACTGGCACATCTCTGAATTTATGAACCCGGTGATTGCGATCATTAAAAATATCCCTCCATAGACTCCATAGGCGATTTACAACAGAACGCTACTTATGCTAAAATATTAACTTTCTATACAGCCGTTTTTTATATGCAAAGACCTAAAGCCCTCTCTTTCTTTATCCGCACAAACTGCATTAATACAATTGGTGGTGTTAGAAGCTAGCAATGTTCACATTGCTAGCTTCTAACACTATGGAGCTATTAAACTGATAATCCGGTTGTTCAGTGATGATGCGACGAATCCTACTTCCGGGCCTAAAGTAGTCTGCGTTTAATATGGCTTTTGTGTTGTTAACATGTTTAATGTTATGTATTTTCTTCTATTTGATCTCAAAAAGCTCCTAAAACAGTCAGTGATCCCTGTTGACCTCCCTCGGCTTTTATTACCACTAATCATTTATTTAAGCTCAGTTTTTAAACCTTAGGATGTAACTACAGCACAGCCCATGCAGCAGTATATGAATGACTAACCTCGTATTGTGGATGGATTATCTCAGTTGTTCTCCTGGCTGAAGTTTGGTCCTTTTACAGCATCCTGCCATGCGATTACATTTGTTCCTGACCACCGAGAACACTCACGTTAACTTTTATCGAGTGGGAAAAAAAGTTAGCTTGTTTATATTATGCTAACATAGCTGTGTCGCTAGTGGTCACGTAGCACATCATTATATACCAGCTAGCCCAACTTCAGTAACCCTACAAACGTCACTGCTGTTTAGTTTTCTGTCTTCATTTATGCTGGAAGTGATAGCAGAGCTGTACGTTTTAATTTGTTTCCAAAACCCCGCAGTCAGGACATGCTATATTGTATTTAGATAGAAGCTAGCGAGCTAACTCCCTGCTAACTTCTAACTCCGTTAAATGTCATAAATTCCGTTTTCATGGATGCCTGGATGTTAAACTCAATTGTTACACCTGGTAGAGCAGAACGCTGATCATTTTATTAAAGATGAAAGACTTTAGACAGTTTTTCAACTCTCAGTAATGCCACAGTGATCGTTTGATATATGGACCTGCAGCGGAGTTTAGGCCCAGACACGGCTAGTGACGTCAGACTGAACAATTGGATTATCAAAGAAACAAAGAAAGTTGCTGAGATTAATTACTTTTTCAAGTTGAGGTAAAAGTGATTTGTTAAACGGTTTGTTCTTTAAAATATACTTGATGAAGGAATGGCTAAAATTTTGGAAAACAAACTTAGAGTTAGATGAGTAAATAAATACCACTCAAACCTCTGTCCCTTAAACCTGAAGTCACGCTTAAGAAAAATATGAAACACGAGGAGACAGCTCACCTAGTTCAGTCCAAAACAGCAAAATAAATAAAAATAAATATTTTTCAGAAAATGAAAACTTATATCTTCAATTTAGTGACCTGCAGCACACTGCAGCACACAGGGATGGAAGCACCCTTCCTGAGACTGGTTATGCTGGAGGTCTTTCTTTTTTTTTTTTTTTGGTTAACTGGGAATTCTCCAGACCAAGTGCACTTACTTGGTCAACTTGGTTTTTTCTTTTGGTTGAAAAAAGTCTTACTTTTCCCACAATTGATAATTAACATAGTCCTGCAAAGCCCCAGTTGGCAAGTGGCTGCTGGAGGCTGCTGCACCAAAAACCTGATTGTCATCATTATCTTGTCCGGGTTGTTTGTAATTTGCATGAAAGACACAACTTTTACTTCGACTTCGGGCAGTCTCGATCTTCTGTTTGTGTTGAACTTTTCAGTTTCACTTCCACTCGGCAAGTGTTTGCAGACAAGTTTTCAAACTACAAACCTGACTGTGGCAACCTGGTAGCAACCAAATCAGTCAAATCAAGGTCTTCCATGCTGCATAATTTACCTCTTTGAAACAAATTAGATGCTTGCAACCACCAGCCACTTACAGCAACCACTTGCCAACTAGTTGGGGAAATAGATACTATTTTATTTTATTTTGTCTTCAAATATTGTAAATACATGAGTGATACCAGTCTGTTCTCCCCAACAGCAAGAAAACAGACCCAATACCCAAAACTAACTTTTGATTTAAAGCTCATGTTTCCATTGTCTTTTCGTCAGCTCATCATTAGATTTTAGCCAAAATCTTCACCCCAACCCAAACCTCCATGCTACTGCAAGGCCGTCATCTCAGAGCTCTCTGGGGATGACAGTGAAGGGACGGACGGGACTGGAGGCCTCCAACTCCAGGGCTGTCAAGAAGCAGTCGGGGGCCTGGTTGCAATCCCGAGACTGAAGAGCTTCACCCAGTCCACTCCACGCTTCGTGGGAGGTGCTGTGGATCTGAACCGCATCACGCAGAACCTTCTCGCCTAGGTGGACACGCCCAGTTTTCACCAGCAGACGGCCCTAAATGAACAGAATGATGGAGAGGTGCAGGAAAAAATTGTTTTACATTTACGTGCATTAATGTCACACTTCATAAGTTGTTTTCAAAACCTTAAAACTCTCTATGCACAGAAAGAAGTGTCCTGCTTAGAAAACAAAAACTGGATTTTTCTAAAACCTTTGGGGAAAAAAGTAACTAACGAGCAATGTTCCCTCTAATTTTTCACGTGTCTGAGCGAACACACAAACTCCCTGAGCGATCCCTTTGACCAATGTGAGCGACATCAGACGTGTGCACTTACATTTATGTTAGACTACTTTTAATTAACTGCTTTAGCCCACTTACAATAAAAATTAATAAATAAATCTTGTTCATGAACTGTGTGGTATGTTAACACTATTGGAAGTAAAAACACAACTTACTTTTTTTTTATAATTTTTTTTTTTATAAAGCTCTGACTTGTATTATGAGTATGAGTCTGTGGTCTGGGAGAGAGTCCTGTAACTCTCTGTCTGCAAAATACAGTATATGATGACCAATGTTGGGCAATTAATTATATAGTTACTTCTTCAAAAAAGTAACTCAGTTTGGCAAACAACAAAGTTTTTGCAGCTATTTTTTTAAATGCAGCCAAGGCGGTTTTTTTAAATAAACATTTCAAACTATTTACAGAACAATCAGCTGTTCTGCATCAAATCTGATGCCACACAAATTATTTGTGCCACTCCAAAACATAATTTCTGTCCACTATGAGATAAAGGAGAACAACAGCCTGATACCTGCAGGCCTGACAGCAGGAGATGTATCACTGCTGTAACACCTGTAACATTCAGCAGTCGCCTCGTTGTTCTGACACACACAACAAAACTATTGACTACACTACACACTAACTACACAAGATTTGTGCTAAACGTCTCAAATCTCTCACATCTCAAAACACCGCCGTCACTCCTAAAACTTCCCCCCGTTTCTTAACAACAAGATGCCACGTTGCCATACCATTTTTTGATTGGTCGACATGGTACTTTTTTGGACCAATAGGAAAGACGGGGACGGGGGGGTGTTTTTGCTCACAGGCCTTTTTGCTTATAAAACGCCGTTTTTACCGTTTCTTCCCGCAGTAAATATAAACAACGACAGTATTCAGGAAGAAAACCAAACATTGCATATTTTTATCACAACTCTGGTTTTACGTGGCCGATCAACACAATTTAAAAACTGGTATAAAGTCCACACTTTTTCCGTCAGTTGTTCCGTCTGTCCTGCTCACATCTCCAATGGTTGTACACGTTGTCATTAACGTGGCTTCACTCCACATCAGCCACGCCGCTTTGCTAACTAAAACACCGGTGTCGGCACATAAGGACGCTGTCATAGCCTGTCAATGACGTTGATTGGCTGCGTATATACGCATCGGCTGAACTATGGGATAAGGTGGCATTGTTCTAATCCCATATGGGAGCAGCCAGTCACTTACTGACTAACACTGCAAAACATGATTGTTGAAGTATTAATTTTAATTTCATTTCAGGTTAGTTTTTTTTTGTGCACAACGCAGATTTTCTGTGCGCAGAGACCGTGCCAACAGTGCGCAATTGCGCACGTGAGCAGCTTAGAGGGAACATTGCTAACGAGTAAACTTATTTACATTTTTATTTTAAGATAGCTGGGTTTGACACATTAAAACTGAATAATAATCACTTTCAAAAAGTTGGAGGATAAAAGATGACCTTTGGCATACTCTTCACAGAATGGAGATTTTACATTTAATTTTAGTACCTAGTTGCTCATATTATGTTTTTACTCAAAATGTCTACCATCAAAACGCTTTATGGCATGATAAGATCAAGCTAGCAGATGGTGGCTTTTTGCTAAAAACCCAAATCTTGGATTAGAATGCCTGCTGTCCTGCAGACGAGTCAGGATGACAAAAAACAAAAATGGAAACAAGAGTTGTATTCAGCTGGGATTGTACAGCTGAAGGGAGAAAATCCACAAATGATGAGATTAGGAGCGACCTTCTGCAGAAAGATGATGCAGTATGTTAGTGTGCACACATTAACACGTGCACAAGCGCACACATACGCTGATGAAAACTGATAGCGGGCTTAGGGTTAGCGAGAGAGACGGCCTGAAGGGATCCTTTAAGTAGATGCGAGTTACTTGCTCTTCCTGCAGATGATTTGCCAACGCAGACTGTCACTTTTTGAATGACTTAACTGTGTTTTACTGGGTTTGGGTTTGTCATAACATAATTATCAATTAAAATATTTTCAGACGGAAATAATAAAAACTGTATTGTTTAGCATCTGTGTACCTTTTTTTTTTTTAGCACAAATGCATGCCCAACACCGATAATCGAAGTCCGTGAGAAATCTCAGAATTATTGCGGACTCATTTGAACCTCTTTATTATTATAACAACAGTCACATGTTCCCAGAATGCTGTGTAACTCTATCCAGCCATACTCTACCGCTTATCTCCATTTGGACGCAGACATTTTATTCACCCCAGCTACCTCTTCCAATTAATCCAGGGGAATACTGAGTCGTTCCCAAGCCAGTTGAGAGGTATATTTTCTCCAGCAAGTCATGGGTCTGCCTTGGGGCTTCCTCCTGGTAGGACATGCTCAGAACACCTCGCCTAGGAGGCATCCAGTAGACATCCTACTCATCCAAGTCGGCTGGCTCCTTTTGATGTGGAGGTGCAGCGGCTCTTAAAGGACCGAGCTCCTCACCCTATCTCTAAGAGATAGCCCAGCCACCCTTTGAAGGACACTCATCTCCACCACTACAATAACTATTAGACAAAAAATTTAAGTTTTTCCCCTTAAGTAGCATTAAAAAAAAAGGATCCTCACTGATGTGAAAGTTACCTGAAAAGGTTTAATTCATGAGTTATTAAGTATTACCGCTATAATGACATTGCTCTACCAAGTATGATTTTGCTAATCATCTCCCACGCTAAATGGTGCCTTATAAAAACTGCAAATTGTCTGAATGCATATGTGATAGATTTTGTAGGTAAAAGGTTACAGGGAAAGATAAAGGTTTACAATGCAGCTAGCATGTCACACTAGGAGTATTTGCTTACCACCACTGTTAGCCAGTGGCATCCCACGAGAGCTCATAACAGACCATTAAAATTTGCCATTGTAAAAGGAATCTTTCTCCTTTCATGTTAAAGAGTGGTCTGCATCAATCCTTGAAATAACTACTATCTTGTTGCCTATTGTCTCTGGAAGCAAAAATTTAACTCCGTTTCACAATGGTCTCACCCACAGGCCGTATCCAGGTCCCAATAAAAGGAGACCGGCAGCCTTTTCTGGTTGTTTGCACATGCACAACGTGGATAAACGTCTGGTTTTTGGCAGGAAACTGATGCGAGACGAGCATGCTAGACAAGCTGCTGTTAGCTCTGCTTTCACTGTCGAGATCAGTTACCGTCTGGCCATTGTGTGGAAACCTCTGTGATTTATGAATCTAACAGATAAGTTTGTTCTTACTATCTACCTAGGCCAAAAGACTCCACCAACACTTTAACATTAACATAAATCACTTGCTTGACTGAATGTACAAGATCAAACCAGCTGTTTTGTTAATATACCACTTTCATTTTTCAGTAATCGTTTTAATCCACCTGTACACACTGATGGTTAACCATGTCACACAGTTTTCAAGTCTTTCAATTCAGCTGTAGTTTTTATTTTGTAAATATATTTAACATACTTTTTAAAAATCGAGGTCAAGCCACATACCACTGATGTGCATATATTTAAAAAATGTATGTGCAAAAGAGAAGAACATTGTGGATGATAACTGTTGTCACCATGTTAAAGATCATACCACTGCTTAGGTTTTGTCGTTTTGTAGCACAGCTCCATGGGGAGTCTGACACAACACAACCTCATGCAACTGACCAACTGCACAGAGTCAAATCTGCCTCACATATAAGCATCGTCTAAAGGCGCGCACACAAGCTCCAGTGTCACATGCATACTCAAGGTGACAACAGGGAACGAGTCTTGCACAATCATCCCTTGACTTACTCTATCTGTTACACACACACACAGGCACACACACAAACACACACACAAACACACATACTCTGAGATGGCCTGAGGTCAGACAGACGAGTCTTGTTATGCAGTCTCTGCTCACAAGCTTGAGATTAATTGGGCTGAAATTCACAAAGCTGTCTAGGGGCTCTGATGCAACTTTCAATAAGAGTGCACACTCTGCCTTCCTTCTTTCCTCTGCTCTCCTTTTTCTCACTTCTGCTGGGTGGAATACATGGAAAAACAACAAAACTGTTGGTACGGAGAAATGCAGGATGTGCACACAGGTCTCCAAGCTTGTAAAAGTGTGTACAAACGTGTGCATCAGTGCACACATGTGCAGGGATGTATGATACAGTCCTTGCTGCTGGTTTGGTCACTAGCTTCCACATCTCACTATCTGTGCCCTTGTCTCCAAACTCACATTGGCTACATTGTTCCAACATGTTTTTGGTATTAACAGTTGACTACTGGACTAACACACACACCAACAGTCTTAGCCTTCCACTGTAACCTATATCTTTTAGGCTGTTAACTATGGAAAAGTTGATGTTTATAGGTCAGTCAGCTTAACCGTACTGTACTAATATACAGTACTGTGTTTTACAGGAAGCCATTTCCGTATTTAACTGACAGACATTGGGTTCCAGTAAATTTCAGTGTTTCTTGTAAAACACTGAAAAACTGTTTTTTCTTCTTTAAGTAAGATAAAAGGGCAGCTTGTGGAATGTGGTAAGCTCAGAATAACAGATGGGAAATGTCTAACTTAGGGGTATGAGGCGATTTAGAGGAAGTATGTTTCTAAGCTGCTTGTTGACAGTTTATCTGTGAAACCAAGGACACTCCTGTGTGGCGACTCTGGCTGCAGCAGGGAACAGTAGTTAGGGTGAATAGTCAATATGATTAATAAATATAGTGACAACATTAAGATCCAGACACAACATAATGCTGGATTTGCTTGTAAAAACCAGAAGCTGAATTTCCACTTTTGAGCAAATTGACCAATTGCATCCCATCGCTGTTGTTTTTTGAGGAAAATCATAACGATTATGAGCCCCATCCACTCAACATTTAGGACATATTATGCTGATGGTTTATAGTGCATTCATGGAGTAAATGAAATATGAACTTCAATTCCCCTCAAGTCAGAATAACAATATATAGGAAGAACGTAAGCCCAGTTAAATTCATGTATTGTCAGTAAAAAATGAACATGCAATCATTTAACTAAGGCTGTAGTAAGTAGTGTTCTCACTGCTGTAGCGAAACAGGCCTAGAAACAATGCAATCGGCTGGAAACCTCCGGTCTCTGGGGTAAAATGTATATTTACTGCAGCGGTAGTTCTGATAACAAGTCTGGTAAAGCCTTTATCTTCAAAACAGACGAGCACAGAAGGGGAAAGAACAACATTCACACTTAGGATACTGAGCCATCCAAAAAAGCACATGGATGTGATTCCAGGACCAGAAGGCCAAATCAAAACTAGAGCTTGCTAATTGACAGTTATTAGCAATTAGTTGGCTCCCCTCTTTTTCTAGTGAAGGAAACGATAACGTTTCTTGAGAACAAAACAGAATGTGACTGGCACAAACTCAAGAGATGATTAGCACCAGCATCTGGCTCACAACAGTGTTAGTTATGTCTCAGTCACAGTAGAATAAAAACAACAACCACCTGTGACAAGTAAGAAAATCAGTGTCTGAAATGTTTTCTTTCTGTGACTGATTGTAAACAGTTACAGTGACAAACTTACTGCACAGAGGTTGACCAGCAATGGAATAAATGACAAATGGTGACCACTGTGGATTAATAAGGTAATTGAACAGGTATTTTGATGGGAGGTAACTTGTTGCCAAATAATTGCAGTCTGACTCAGACTGACTGGAAACACATTTTTGAAATAATTGCTATTTCATTCATACATTTAGACAAATTGTCAACGCATTGGCATCAATCTGAGTTAATTGGAGACAATGAGTGCAACTCAGCTGTCATGCATCTCTTTGCTGGTTTCTGACTTTTTGCAAATCTCATATTTCACCCTGAAGTTAAATCACTGTCATTTTTCTTTTTTAAGTTTTAAAATTAAGTTTAAATTCTGAATTTAAGTTTTAAATCTCTGAAGTCATAACCGATTAGATATGCAATTTCTGCCAATTTATCACAGTGAATCACTGTTTTATCCTAAACAGGTAACAGCTCTCATTTGATTGCAGACCGGTAGCAGACTGATAGTAGACTGACATCATATTTTATCTTCATCTTGACACACCAAACATGCTTTGAAGATGCCAACTGGCTGCAATTATTTACAAACCTGGTCCCCATCTTTGAAGCAAGCATTACAAAGCCAACAAGATCACATGGCCATTGTACTTGCTCGCAGGGGTTTTGGTTGCACCGTAGTCTCCAACAACTATATTCCCCAGTGTGACTGTTCACTACTGACCAGACAAGATTTTAAGAAAGCATTTTGCAACATCTTCTTTGGCAATGAATGCACAGATATGAGACTGAAATTAATGTCCTTGGAAGGAAAGCAAATGCATGTTTATGAAACTACTAAACTGAGAAATAATTTTAGAGAAAGAAGAAGAGGACAGATTCTTGCTGAATTATTACAAGAAGAGAAATCCAGACACAGGACATCCACTAATCAAAGGGCCGACACTCCTGCTGTCCACTTGTCTGAGGAAAACACAGTGAAAAATGCTGACGGTTAAGCCATTGTTGCCCAGTGTCATTGGTGTGCATGTGTGTGTGTGTCTGTCTTTGGATCAAATTTGATTAGAAATTCAGCCAGTACAAATAATATATTGTGAGTGAGTGGGAGAGAGAACAAACAAATTCAAAAGCATTTCAATTGCCATCAAATGTTTCTGGCATTACGTGGAGAAAACTGGTATCTAATAGTTGGTCTTTAATTACTCCCAGCCATCTGTCTCCAGTTTTACCTAAAGCTGATCTCAGTGAGCTTGGCAGCACAGGTTTGTTTCTTTTCATGCCGTTTAAGCACAACCGAACTGAGCTGAGCCAAACTCTACGAGTGGGCACTGGTGTTTTCATCAGTCTTTCAAGCCAATTTTTTTAAGCAAACTTTTGAAATGCTTCAAACTACAAACAACATTTAATTAAGTGAACGTCCTTCGACTAGACTGAAGAGAAGGGGAAAAAAAAGGCTTCCTGGATGTCGCAAACAAGCACAACCAACAGAGATTTGATTATAGAATTGATTAGCATTGGGGAAATGAGTTCTTGTTCTTTGGTGTCAGCATTATTATATTATTCATATTCCATACAGTACAAAGACAAAAAGAGGTTTTTGTAATACTCTAGCATACCAACTGCAGCTAAGCAGGCTCCCCGGAGATTTATTAAGAATAATATTCATTCGATAACTTCTTCATTACCAAAAACTTTTTCTGCCTCAATTGTCCGTAGTCATCATACAAAGTACTTGGATACAACGCAGCCTAACTCTTAAGCCAAACATAGATTAAAAAGGTTTGTGAAGGCAGAATAATGGTCACATACTTAAAGGGCATAAACACAAAATCATTTTGGGATAAGATGATCATATGAATATTTTCACAGTTTTAAAAAAAGGAATAAAAAAATTAACGTCTTTGAGACAGCGGAGAGACAGATGAACTCTAAATTTGGATTTTCAATCTGCTGTTGTCAGCCGTGCCGCCTACAGAGCTGTGACTGTCCAGACAATCCAGGAAATTAGAAGTTTAGGTACAAGTGGCTATATAGACCTGATCTAGAGAGAATTAAATGATCCTACAGTTTGGTATAGCACTCAAAACCATCTGCTGATCTATACACATCAACTACACACGAACAAGTCATGGCATAATACCCTCGCATTCAACCAAGACGAGAGACTTTACTTGAACTTTTAATCAGTCAAGTCTGGACGGGCAGGTATGGGCACAGTGAGCCAAGATTATTGTATTTACTAGAGATGGCACGATACCACTTTTTTATGTCCGATACCGATATCATAAATTTGGATATCTGCCGATACCGATATGAATCCGATATAGTGTTTTTTAATCAACAAAACTGTTTTTTTAAATATCTTGCTGCATTTTGTATAAGTTCATACTCAAGTTTAAAACAACAACTACACTAAAGCTATTCTGTTATACCTGTATGCAAAAAAAAACATTTCATAGTTCAGCAATACTGATCAATCTAATAAACTTAAACCTACACCATCCTCCCTATTTTGGTATTTTAAAGAGTGCTTAGCGTAAATATTAAGCAACCTAACTAATAGGGTTCCAACTCCCAGCAACAACAAAAATAAATAAATAAAAAATAGGGAACCACCCCTCACACTCCACCTCATGATGCTTAATCAACGTAATCAACCTTAATTTGATGCAGTGTGAAAAAAAAATGCACAGAAATCAATTATTTTTCAAGAAATATTAAATAGATTCAACATCTTTCTTCAACAAAATTGCAGACTGCACAGATGGTACCTTCCCAAAGGAAAAAGTACTATAGCTTACTAGGGTATATATATTAGACTTAATAGTCACTATATACAGTAATTGACTTCTATTCATTTTACATCAAATTAAAACTTTGGGTGTCAGATAATTATTTATTAAAAGCTAGACATTTTAAATGAGAATAAGAAAGAAAAGTATGTCTTTGTGCCCCCTTTTCCCTGTTAATGCCCTATCGGCCCCCCTGGCTAAACTTTGCTAGATCCGCCCCTGCACAGTTACCAGCCGTCAGCTACATAGAAAAAGATCCTGGAGTAGAAAGTAATATTAAATAAATTCTAACAACAGCTTATCAAGCTTAAACGTGCTGCTGTTGTTCAGCCGCTGGTTTCCTCTTTCTGGTGCAAAGTGGGCCAAAAACAAACAAGAGAAACGGACTCGCGACAGAAAAGCCGATCAGCTGATCATTAAGCAGTTTCATGATTGAAGTAGCAGCCAGAAGAGGCAGTCGCTCCATATATCGCTTGTTAAGCTTAATGCAGGAATGCTTTACATTCAAAGATGGACTTACACACTTGCTTTACTTCTCTCGGGATAACTTTGTCGGAGATGAAATGCCGGGTTGCTAGCGAAGCTCCAAATGCTATCCAGACCACCGACAGGTCCCGCATGCCACAGCCGCTCTATCACGTGATGCATACTGCTCCGACATGCTAACGTTCTGAGGCGAGTTATGGCGTGTTGCAAGTTTTGTGAGGTGCTTTCGTGATATTTAATGGATCGGATTACATTTTTTATTTTTCTCCGATATCCGATCCAGTAATTTAGGTCAGTATCGGACCGATACCGATACGTAATATCGGATCAGTCCATCTCTAGTATTTACCTCTGCTATGTTGGCTTGACCTGTCTTTGACTGCTATTGGATTAATATTAAGTAGTGCTGTCAGCATTAATCTTGTTGAAATGACGTTAACGCCATAACTGCATCAACGCGGATAATCTCTGTTAGCGAGTTAACGCGTATCGCCCCGTGCATGGGGCTGCATGGCGCTAACGCGTTAACGAGCTAACCGCGTTAACGAGCTAACCGCGCTAAAGCGTTGACGCCGTGCAGCCCTCGCACGCGGCAATCCGCGTTAACGAGCTAACGGAGATTTGCCGCGATAATGCGGTTATGGCGTTAATATCATTTTAACTAGATTAACGCTGACAGCAGTAATATTAAGTTTACTGTTTCTTCCATTGACAGCTCAGTATTTTGGGAGGCAAGTTGAAGCAGCTTTTCGAGGTTGTTAGACGTACCGCCATTCTTCAGTGTTTATTTCATAGAGCAAAAGTAAAGCAGAAGAGGAGCTTTGAGTTGTGGAAACGTATGTTGATTGATGAGATGGTGAATGTAGTGTGTGCACCTATCATTAGAAAATATATTAATGCTGGTATGCAAGAGCTCTTAATGTTACCCTTAAAAAAACCAAACAAACAAACAGTAAATAAACACCAAGAACAATACGTGGAGAAATGAACCGAAGGCAGAGTCCAGATGTGTGGAGAACTATGACTTCAGTGAAATATGAAACTCTTTATACAGATCCCATCAGCTTGCTCAGAGTCATCCACCACTTGGCAAACCAACGTAGAATGAACATGTACAGCTTCAAATGTCCAAAACAGGGGGTGACATTGTGTTGCCAACTGCTGGCCAGCCATTATATCTCTTTATATTTTGAAGGCATTGGGTACTAAAGGGTTAGAAGGTATCTAGTCCCACTAGGACCTCCACAGTGGGTTCTTAACCCCCGGCTGTCTCGAGATACTTTAACCTTTAATACAACATACAGTGCGATAATTAGGGAACTTTTCAACGGCGATACCTGACAGAGGTGCAAATGTCTAGTTGGATCGGACGCAAGATGGTCTTTAACTTCCCAGCTCACTACAGTCTATTCGATGTGAGATTGTGCTGTTGTGCAAAAAGTGCGCCAATACTCTCCTAGAGGTGCTTCCTGCACCCTCTATCCAGGCACCTTCCTGTAGTGCAAAATCTGAGCTGGACTATTTTCTGTTGTGCTTTGAGTGTCTGACAGGACACTCAAGAAACTGTCAAAAGGCCCGATGCTCTTATCTAAACCTAACAGTATAACTTATTTCACACAAGTATTCCTTGAACTGAGAACTGTAGAAAATATTCTGACTCAAGGTTGCCAAAAGGTTCATGTGTGTCATGATAATCTACATACCGACTGGCTGTGATTTTATATTCAGCATTCAAGTAGTTGAGCGGTAATATTCCTGTTCCTAGCTCTCAAACAGAAAGGGAATAAGCAAGTTTTGGTAGAGGTGTTCCTCAAAGTGTACAAAAGGCCTGCTGTCCCATCCTGATCTGTTTGGCATTGCTGGTTAATTTGGATGTCCAGGAGAATTTAGTACATAACACACACTCCTACCGAGATTAAAACATTTTAATTAATTACTTTCACTTTTGTTGGGGTGATATGACCACACAAATCTTCACGCACCTGGATGGCATGTTTGTGTGTGTTTGTTTGGGGAAAAAGCAGCACATACAGTGTGGCTACGGTTGACTCCTTCAAGTACATTCTCACCTTACAGCACATTACATCGCCTATATAAATATATACTGGAACAAAGACCGACGCACAAACTTGCACGAACACACGTACCGACTTGGAAAGAGGAAAAGAATGAAGGACAGAGTTGATACTGGAGTCTCAGAAGTAAGGAAAAGAAAGAAAGAGAGGAAGGAAAGAAGTGTGAGTGAGCAAGAACGAGCTAAACTGAGAACAATGAACAGAGAGGGGGGGGGGGGGGGGGGGGGAGGGGAAAAAAAGGAGAGGCGTCAAAGAAAAAGGAAAAAATAAGTGAGCCCAGATGAGCCATACATAGCAACGGAGGCACCAGCCAACTCCCAATCGTCTTTCTTTTTGCACCCCTCCCCGCATCCACCACCACCATCAACTCACCCACCCCATCTTCTCACTCTCTCACATACAGTCAGTCTCTCTCTCTCCCTCTCTCTCCATGGTTATCAGAGGTCGTGCTCAATAGAATAAATTTCCCTGGTTGCTAGGCAATCCCATAAAGCGGCGAGAACGAGCAAAGTGATATAAATAATGTATTTGCATTATCTAATCAGCTGACAACCAACCCCTCCCACACGCAGAGAGGAGAGAGAGTGCGAGCGAGTGAGACAGGCATGGGGGGGCATTTGATAATTGGAACGCGATTAATTCATTGAGCGCAAAGCCTTCGTCCTTGAGAGTATGCATGCATATGTGAAGCTGTGTACGAATATGGGTTCGTTGGAGAGGGCCGAAAGTAAAGCGTGCGTTTGTGTGCGGCTGACTCAGAGCAGGCTCCACTACAGAGCAGGAGAGATGAGATGTGGAGGATGATGGGAGTGGGTCAGATTCATTGCATACCGCGCCGGAAGCAAGGCTGGGCCATGTTTCAGGATCAGCTAACTGTCAGAACACAAACACACACGCGCACATGCCACACATACGCACAAGTCGACCAAATGCTTACCATAATGAGGTTAACAGCACAAACAGACAAATGTGTAATAGCTACTCCCATGATAGACAAACGTAATGCATGCTCAGTTGTAGCCAGTGGACTGCAGCGATCGAGAAATTAAACTGAAAATCCTGGTCTCACACACACACACACACTTGCACACTTACAAACACCATACTATAGTCATATACTGGTTTCCCTCACTACCGCACCCTCCATCCATCCAAAAATACTCCAAAACCAGCAGCTGACCAGAGCAGTGAGTCACCGTCTGATGGCTTCGTTTCTTTCCCTCTCTTACAGAGAAACCATGTGGACACAGCTGATGCTAACATGAAGTGCAGTGAGTAAAGAAGTGTGCGGGTGAATAAGGGAAGATGGTAGCCACATTGCATGGGTTGGTGAGCTTCTGCATCGATTCCAGTAATGGGTTTCTCTTACTCACATTTCCCTTTCCCCGTCTAACGTGGGTAGAGTGGAAAATCTACACGATGCTGTGTTATAAAGGACTCATGTCAAAGAAAATGTCTTAGAACTTTGAAAAACTTTGGTGGCTTTTGGATAATTCGGCTAATCAGACATAATCACCTTTCAATTCTGGTTTAATGCGCAGGCATGTGGATTGGGCCTGACGCTCTTAGCTAAATCTAACAGTATAACTTTTTTTCACAAAAGTATTCCTTGAAGAGGAAATGTGATTTCAAATGGAACATCAGACTCACAAAGCCTTGCTGTAGGATTCAATTAGGCAGGACAAGAACCCACCATGGAAACCTCACAGGCTGTTAGGAGACTTAGACCTTTCTCTGCTCCTGGTTCTGCTGGAGGTTTCTTCCTTTTTAAAAAAAGCTTTTCCTTCCCATTGTCTCCAAAGTGCTCGCTCACAGAGGGTCGTCTGATTATTTTCCCTGTATTATTGTAGGGTCTTTACCTTAAAATGTAAAGGCTCTTGGGGCAACTGTTGTTGTGATTTGGCTTTATATCTATAAAACTGAACTAAACTGAACTGTATCGAAGCTAACAGTTTAATGTCAGTGACTTTTGAAATGAAAATTATTCAGACAACGCCTGCAGCATTTCAAGAAGACTGCTGAATGGTGACACTAGCTTCTGAGCTTTGTCACACTTTTTAACTTAAAAAACAGACTATAGCTTACAAAATTAACATCATGTTGTTTTAAATAAGACGTGAAACTAGCAAGGAAGCATTTACTGAGAGGATAGATCGAGTCAGCAGCCGTTTTTCTGTTGACTTCTAAACATACACTGCTTCTTGCAATCCGATGAGTCTCCCCCAAACTGGATGTAAGAAACATTACACGTTTAAGGTAGTTATGCACTGGCTTCACTCCTAAATCTGGAAGCAACGTATCTTTTACAGTTTATATGCAGCTTAAATGACTTTAAGAAAGGCCCCCGATCTTCTAGTGAAAGCAATGTACAGTGCAGTACACACTGAGCACGCATGATAAGCCCACGGAAACCACTTGTAAACAGGCTCCTAATGAAATTGCATTTCCACAATAAATATCAGATCACATTAACTGTTGAGCCACAGAAAGGTGACATCTTTAAAGTATAGTTACCATGAAAACATCTTAAGGACATTCATGGAAAGTACAGTAGGTACTTTTGCAGAATAATAACTGAGGTGTAAGAATATCTACCAAGAATATCTTAAGAATTCCCCTTAAGGCACAGCAGAAAATGGGCCACTGGCACACAAAATGTCCACAGCAGATACTGTGTAAAAATAAATGGATGAACGCAGAGCCGCACAGCACCACAGAGTAACTGTAGGCTCATTTCTGGCCGGCTGATGCAAGTCACAAATATGGGCGAAGCTCCAAATAAAATGTCCCACACATTGTCCCACAGGCTCCATAACAATGCAAGAATGCAGTTATTTACTGCAAGCCTCCATTAGCATGCCTAACATAGTATAGTCCATAAACTTTAGTGTTCTACAAGCAGAATTTTTGTATTTGGGTCAATTTGTGTCTATTACAATGTGTGCCTCTGTCCAAGTGTACACATATAGTTTACTTAAAAAAAGCAAGCCCAAGTAGTCCACATGTGCTCCAAATCCGTGGAGGAAGGCTGGCATACACAAACACAGTCATGCCTAAACACATGCACATGCGTACACGTACTCAAACACTCAGACTGAGAACACATCTGTCCTGTAAGAGACCCAGAGACGGACGCTGCCAGCTGGCTTTGTTTCAACTTCTCACCCCCTGGGATTGGTTCTCCCACAGGCCAAATATGGAAGAGAAGCGTACCTCTGTCTAACCCAGTGGGACTGCACTTCTACGCACACAGACACACGCACATGCATCCAAAAGTGCGCTGCAGGAGCAAAAGCACTAGCCTTATGTGGTCACAAGAAGGCTAAAGTGATATCAGCCAGCACATCTCCGGTCACTATGGAGACCGCAGTCATTGTGTGTGAGTGTGTGTGTGTGTGAGTGTCGAGTGCTGCGTTTGGATTTGAGGAATATCCCTCTCTGGTTCGTTCACTGTGACAACAGAGTCAGTTCAAAGGTCAGAAGAGCTGTGGTTAATCCTGTGGATCATCTGGAAGACAGACTGAGAGAGCGAGAGAGAAGCGAGGGAGTGGGTGGAAGTGGGCGAGAGAGGATCTTTACAGTGCGGCAGTGAGAGAGAAAGAGGATCTGCTGGGATGAAAGAAATGTGGGGGAGTGATCAGGAAAGAGAGAGTGAGTCTTTAAGCGCTATTTTTCATTTGCTGGTGATGGAGCGAAATTTGTTTGCTTCTATTTTCTGAAATTTCAGGTTTGCCTGCAACAAATTGGCACGTCTCAGAGGACGACAGCAACGCACTGCGATAAACAGGACTGAACCACTCAGAGTTCTGACAATGACACAGTACAGCACGCCACAGAGGAGAGAAAGACTACACGATTACAGTATGAACAGTATGAGGCAGTATAAGTGTACTATACTTATAACAGTGTAAGTACTATTAGAAGCACATGGCAAACTTTAAAAAATGCGCTTAAACAAGAAAATTCCAAATTAACTTGCAGTACAACTAAGTTTCTGAGGCTAATATAATCTACAGCCGTTTGAAACATGAGGGATTTGTTTTGCTTCTAAAAGAGCAAAGAAGCTACCATTGCTAATATTAGCAGCTAATAAGCATCTGTTACAATTATAGCCTTTATGATAAAGGCAACATCACCCACTGGTTTGCTGTCCTGCTGTGAAGCTTCAAGCTGTGCCTATGAGACCATAAACTCGTCAGAAAAGTGTTCTGAGGTCATAGATGAAGCTGAGGGCTGCTTTCACACAGATTCCTTCTTAGGTTTTGCAGACGCATAACCTTTAACCACGTGACGTTACTCTTCCACCATTTCTGACGTGTGACAATCAACTATTTAAGCTCAAATGAAAAGAAAAAGCCAGTCATACTGGCCTACAGACCAGCCCGTTGTCACTCCAGAGGCGAACGCAAAACCTTCTGCGTTTTTATGCTACACGCCTGGTTATGGATGAAATCCAGTAGAATGACTCTACTCGTTCCAGCCATGTATTCCAGCCCTGACCCTAACCTTATCCCTAACGTTAACCAGAACTTTAATGACATTAGATAGTGTTTTACAAAGCGATTTAAGTAAAATGAACAAGCATGTGTAGATTCATTCCAAACGGTTCTCATGTTTCCTCATTTTTCCGATCTCGTAATATAGGGACATGTTGGGTGCCCGGAAGCGTAACATATCGACGATTTGTCACCTAGCGTAAAATGTTACACTTTGGGAGTGAGAACATGTACAGACAGGTCCACGAGTATGTGGCAAGCACCCATCACAAGGGGAAAATTCCTTGAATGATTGCAAGTGGTTGCTGCAGGTTGATGGGAGTCGCTAGGAAGTCACATAATCATAGAGATGGAAAGTGTTCCTCCTGGCAACCATCTGTCACTAGGGAGAAATGTGTGTTCCTGCATGGGTTGGTGAAAACATCCTCGTTATTGCTTTGCTTGCTAACATAATGCAGTGGTTGTAGTTTGAATGGAAGCAAAGTCCTTGTCTACAAACACAGCTACTCTCCGAGCTCTAAGGAAACTGTGAAAAGTGCAAAACAAACAGGAAATGGAGACTGTTCACCAGTCGTGTTTAAGAAGTAAAACTCCTTAAACATGACTGTATCTGTGGAGCAAAACTTTTACTTTGAAAGTGAACCTTCTCCATTTCTGATTTGTGCCACACTTTTTTAAGTTGTACTACCACTCGCCTAGTAGTTTGCAAGATTTTGCAGACAAACGCCAACTGTAGCAATCTGTTAGCAACCAAAGCAATCACTGTAGGGTTTTTTGTTTTGTTTTTTTGGTGGAGCACCTTCTTTAAATCCGATTTCACCCAGTGAGAGCCAGCAACCTCTAGGAACCACTGCCAACCAGTCGGGCAAATGCACATTCTTCTCTATCAGCCAGTGATTGTACCACATCCAGCACGGCAGACAGCTCTCATGCAATGTGCAAATCGCACCCTGTGAGAAACCACAACAGAATCTGTCTTCATTTTTGCATTCAGAGCAGTCGCCGCCTGCTGGTTTGCAGGTTTAAAGTAAATCCGCAGCCGCTTCATTTTATGTACACTATACTGGCAAAAGTATTCACTGGTCTGCATTCACACACATATGAGCTTGAGTGACGTCACATTCATAATCTATAGAGTTTAAAATGATGTCGAAATGTGATATAACAGCTTAATCTGGGAAGGCTTTATTGAAGTTTTTGACCGTTCTCCCAGAAGCACATTGATGAGGTCAGCCAGTGGATGTGACTGGAAAACAAGAATTCAATGATTTGGAAGGGTGAGTGATTACTTTTGTTAATACAGTGTATAGGTTATAGTTTAATACAGTAACTGAATATAAAAGTGCTAAGAGCTCAAATTCATCTGTGTCTTGAGTGCTGTCTTTAGTTGTTTGATCAGATGGATTAAAATCTATATAATAACTCAAAAAATTGTTTAAATATCAAATTAAAAATGTGTGCGCACACTGCCATGTTGCTACTGTGTATATAAGAACATGTGACCACAGTGGGACATGGTTTAGTCCAGGGGTGCTCAATACGTCGATCGCGATCGACCAGTCGATCGCAAAGGTAGTATTGGTAGATCGCATGGCATTAAAAAAATAGATGCCAACCTATCATCCATCCCGTCACTTGATTGATACAGGGAAGCCAGTCAGATGACAGCAGATTTTTTCTGACGCTTAGGTCGCTGCGCATGCGCAAACAGCGGCGCGAAGTGTAGTAAAACTGACAAGCTAGTCAGCGAGTTAACTCCAATTTTTAGCTCTCGGTTTTTTCTCTTAAACCTGGCCGTCAGCAGCTACTGTCCGGACTATGCATCCCTGGCTGATTCAATTCAGTGCAAGTCATCAGAGTAAACTCAGGTAATGACAAAAAATTTACATAGTTAATTGTGTTGTGAAATATTGGATATTGCGGTTATGCATGTATATACATTGTAGATATAAAGAATCCTCAATATATTTATAAATAAGTATATGTTTTGGATTTTTGTAGTGGGTAGATCATTTTGACTTGGTCATTTTATAAGTAGCTCACATGCGGAAAAAGTGTGAGCACCCCTGGTTTAGTCTGACTGACAAAAGTCCCCTGAAATGTACTTTTATCTACACGTATTGCTGTTGTTGTTGCGAGGAAAGCCTTTTCCTACTCTCTGGGAGGCGTGTTTATGAAGGCTGAAGGCAGCTGATGCAATTTAATTGTGACGTAATTTAACTTGGTGAATTTGAGAAAACTTTTAACTTCATTAAACAGCCCTACACTGTCTGAGTCAGAGCGTGTGAGCTAATCCACAGCAAGTCCAAATGTAAAAGATCTCGCTTGAAGTACACTTTTATATAACTTTGCTCAGTCAACTAGAAGTACTGCAAATACTTCATTAATGTGTGTGTGTGTGTGTGTGTGTGTGTGTGTGTGTGTGTGTGTGTGTGTGTGTGTGTGTGTGTGTTTTTAGCAGACATCAAATAAGTGTTTGCACATGTTCCGCTTGCATATTACGTCAGTTTTGATTGAATTTTTAATTTACTAAATTATAGCATTTAAACATGTCACTGTAGCCAATCATGTGTTTGTGTGCATGTGTGTGAGAGAGGATACTGAACACCATGTTTGCATGTGTGACACTTGAAAGAGCAGAGCGTTACATAAGTTCTAACTTAATTTTGCAGCCTCTAAAGCATCCGCTATCTCTCACCGTGTGCACCAGTATCCGTTCTCCTGTAGGATGCATGGCCAGGGCCTCGTCATACAGGCCTTTGGCTTCGTCCAGGTGGCCCCGGAGCTCGGCCAGGCGGCCCCGCTGCAGCAGCACAGAGTGAGAGTTGGGGAAGAGCGAACTGGCCTCGGCTATACAGAACTGAGCCTCCTTAAGCCGACTGTCTGCCATGAACAGCTCTCCTGCAGGATGACACGGAGAGAGAAGTAAAGAAAGGAGGTGAAAAGGTCAAGAGAGGAAAAGAGGTGGAGGGGGGAAAGAAAAAGGACAGAATGACAGAGGAGGGAAAACAATAAAAGAAAGGAAGTGATGAAGCAAAGATGGAGAGCCAGAGAAAGAAAAAGAGGAGAATAAGAGTATTAATGCCCTGAGTAACCCTGTGACAGTAACTGTGATGAACTTTGCTGTGAGTTCAGCAGCATCATGTAAAAATAATATCTGTGCAGTGCTCAAATACTACACACAACCACACACACAAACACACACGCAAACCATGAAAGTGAGAGTCGGAGCGATGTAGTGGCTGAAAGTCATGAAGCTGTTGCCTAATATGGCCATCACATATTAAAGCTGCCTGCCTCCTTTCTTTGCTGCTGGGAAGATGAGGACAAACCCCACACACAAATGTTTACACACACACACAAAGTCAGAATCACGCCCACAAGCACTTTACTCTCCAATAAGACCTCAAAAATAAGAGCTGACCACAGGACCTGCCCCCTCAGCTGGAGCAGACCAATGTGCGGACCGGATGCTTCAGCGAGACCTGTCAATCATTTACGTGAGAGGACATTGGGTCAACAGGCAGAGAAACCCTGAGAAGGAAACCCTTCAGCTCTAAAACACTGACAGCATTGTGCGCACGTGTTACAGAGAGGGCTGTTGTGCAAATACATCGAGAGAGCCGTCTGCTCCCGAGTGCAGAGAACCCATGTGTGTGTTTGGTAGCGGATGTTTTGTTTGTTTACCTGTGTCTCAGAGATGCACAGATGGGAAATACTTAGTGCACGCATGCTACCTCTGCGAGATGAGAAAACAAAAAAATGGAAGAAAAAAAACAAAAACCCTTTTCAGCTGCCTCAGGGTTCCTTTTCATGGCTTCATTTTGGGGAAAAAGGCTTCAGTGAGCGATTATGTAAGACTTTCTCCTGCTGCTCATAGGAAAAAACTGTTAGATCAGTGCCTGCATGCACAGAGAATATTTATATGTTTAGAGCTAAGTATGTGAGTCTCGCATACTGCTAAATGTATTCCTTTTAAAGAGCCGTGTGTGTGTGTGCGTTTTTCTGTTAGGCCAAAGAGAATGTAAGATAAGAAGAGGAAGTGACCGATGAGAAGAGGAATGCTATGAAAGAATGAAGGGGGGGGGGATTGGTGTCCAGCCTTGAGCCAGGGGCCACACCCTTGGTTTCTCTCACACACACACTGCTCTCAGCAGATGAATAGCAGAGGCTCAGAGGTTACACATAGAAAATAACCTTCAGATTACACAAAGCCACGGGGGACGTGACCGCTTGGCTCCATTCAACCCCTCTTGTGTCGTAAAGCATCGAATACAGCAAAGGCATCTTCGCTGTGTGCATTTCCATTCTTGCCTCTCATGGCTCATCCACTCAAGCCAAGTGCAACAGATCCTCGGCCTTCATTTCCTGCTCATGCTCTGCTCTTTTATGTGAACTTCCTCAGGTAGGCTGAAGAAGGGTGGAGGCAACAGCAATGTGGATAACTGAGCATTGTCTCCTTAACAGAGCAGTGGCCAAATGTATTTAAGCACTGAGACACGTCAGTGTCAACTATTCAGCTATTTCATTTTAAACACCAACAAGCCTGCAAATAGATATTCTCTTCCAAAAATCTGCTATACTGTAACGCTGCGTTCTCCAGGGTTTCGCATGTAGCAAAATTAATATTCTCTGAGAATTTCAGTGACTGTTGTGCCCGAAACAAAAACGCACGCTCACAATGAACCGAACGCACAAACAGTGTCTCACTCCCTTGAGCGACTGAAACTCATCTGAGCTGATAAACAGGTCAGCAAGGCGTTGGAAGACAGTGAGGCTGCACAGCTTTCATTCACTGCAACATCGCACATTCATTAAAAGGTGCCAGCGGAGATTGTATTTGTATTTACTGTAGGGTTACCTGGATTTCTTTGGTGAGGGCATCACTGACACATAGTCGAATGTTTCAATAGCTATTGAGGCAATTACTGTAAAGACACATTTGCATCTGGTGTCTGAGTGAGTTAACTCAGTTGCCATTTCCAGTTACTTCCTGTTTTATTTTGAAAAGTATGCCCTGTTGTGGTATCAGGTACTGGTACTGCTCTGTGACATCACCAGAAAGACCTACGCACAGTGCTTAGATAACTTCTTAGACTGCCACACACTGTATGATTTATGCCACAAGCTGCTCTAAATTAACAGAGCATCATGGACAATTATTTATAACACTACATTATGTGAACTACAACTCAAATGCTCCTTTTACAGTGTATAGTAGCATAAAGGAACTAAAATCTCCACACGTTCGACGTGGATGTGATCGCTCTCTGTTGTCAATATCATGTACAGAAAGCGAGGCAGATCTATGACATTGGTCGAAGTTCACTGAAAGGACTACCACAGAATTTTTTATGGTTGCCACAGGATGAAGACTACTTACTTTGAAGGTCCCCTAATATTTGCCTCAGCATGAAGTCAACAATGTAAGTTTTAGGTTTTCAATAACTATCAAACAGTTTACCAGTAATTTGCTTCAGTCATTCATTTTGCTTAAAAGCCCCTTTTCCATTAGTACCCACTCGGATTGACTCGGCACGGTTCACTACGGTTTAAGGGTGTTCCATTAGATAACAGTACCTGGTACCAGATACTAAAATAGTACCTGCTCGGCCGGGGTTATAAGCGATCTGAGCAGGTACTAAAATGTGACATCATCAGACTGCATGCCAACAATTGGCTGGTCGGGGAATCACTCAGTGAGCCATGAGAGCGTCTCCTTCACGAAAATCAAAACCACCAACAACGCCGTGGTCCCCGAGTCTGACGAAAAGCTACAGACCAACCAGCAGGTATACTGTTGCGTCGACATCCACCTTTGTTTAAGCGTTCGTGGATCATGCTAATTACGTCACGGGACGCTCGGACACATTACTATAACAACAACCACTCTCATTGGGTGAGTAGGTACTAATGGAAAAGGGGCTTTAGTGACTCGAGTCACAATCTTTTTGCAATCTTTTTACATGAACTGCAGACTGGCTTTAGTGCTTACTGATAAACATTAGCATGCCAGTATACTGAACCAGCAGTGTGAACAAGGTAATCTATCAGCTAACGTGTTAGCATGGTGTTTTAGCAGACGGGTGCTGCTCATGAAAACACTGTCATGCTTTGCTGAGCTGTGGCCTCGTTGTCTACTTCATAGCTTTTATTTAAAAAAAACTGGATGACTAAAATGGTTTCTTACTGTTGGGCTTCAGATCACTAGGATAAAACATTGAATCTGATTCATTTGTCCAGCAAAGTTAATGCAAGCTTTGTCTTTATTTCATTTTTAGTTCACCAGTAAGTTAAAGCTCATGGACCCCAACATGGTTTCACGATATGGGCTGACCTTGTATCTCGGATGAGGATGAAAAGAGGTTCAAATCCCAAAAGATCCCAACCACAATAATTCCTGAAATATCATTTTCATTCAAGTGTGCGCTCTCATACCAGCCTGCAGCCAAATGCGTTCCAGGATGGTCCAAATATAGGTGGGCCCATGGCGACGGGTAGAGCTGAGGTCTGACACCTCGGACAGAGCCGCTTCAAGACGGGATAGTGCAACTGACGAAGGACTCAGTGAACCTGAAGCAGGATCATAGGTAAGAAATGGGAGCTGTTAGTGCTGCAAATGTTTCCTCATCTTGCACATTAAACCAACTAAACACTAAAGTGGTGATTTACAACCTGAACAATGAATATGCATATGTTAGCATTGATGAGAAGCAGACAGAAACTGTGTTTTCTTCCGTAGAGAAAAAAAAGTAAAATATTTCAAAGCCAGTAACTATAATGTCCTGAATCCCTGAACACTAAATGTGCAGGTTGCAGATCCTGCTCTAAACACAGGTGTGAGTCACATCATTGATATTTAAACAGCACATCTGGTTTCCGGAACTGGGTTGCAGACAAGCAAACAGGGCTTTTAATCCAGAATAGGTCAAAAGCTGGGGGATTTAGACTGACCTACAAATTCACCTTTCTCACTGCTATTTACCCAAAGCCATAGAGAGAGCAGGATGTGTTTAACTTAAACTAATCAATTCGGCATGTTGCAATCCAAATATGCACAGTGACATGTCGTTTCTAAAAGATTTGAGCAAGCGAGAGAACAGACCAGTGGAGGTGTCCTGGAAGTCAGGCAGGGTGAGGTGGATGGAGGGTTTCCTGCCGCTGGGGCTGACCTCTGTCCTCTCAGGCATCGGTATACTGCTGCTGTCATCTGTCTCGCTGTAACACATCAGAGAGGACATTCACATGTACTGTTTTTGTTTTTATCCGTGAGATTCCACCTGTGACTGAAATTAAAGATCAAGTCCATCTTAAATAAATTGGCTTTAATACACATAATTTGTGTATTACAGCTCGCTTGCTAATAATGAAAAGGAAAAGCAAAGGTGTGCGATAGCCAGGTCCTCCTTCTGCTTTTAGCATTTTGCTATGCTAAAGGTTATGCTAAAGCTAAAAAGTATCAATGACTCACTTTTAACATGAAGGCAGCATAAAGGAAAAATAAGTCAGGAAATGGTCAACAGATAGATAGATAGATAGATAGATAGATAGATATTCTTAAACATTTTGAAATGGCTAGGCTAGCTTAAATTACATTGTTCTGAAAAGTATTTGTCCATTTTTAAAAATACATATTTGTACAACATTTTTCCTTAATAAATGCAGTCTCAAAAATTGCACATTAAAGTTTATTAGCTTCCTCAGTTCTTTCCTCCTGCATCTTTTCTCTGTATCAAGTTAGAAGGAGAGGTCAAAGAAAAAAGCCAATGAAACATGAGCTAGCGAGCTAACTGTGTAGTAGAGCTGGGCGATAGAACGATAACGATATGTATTGCGAAATAAATTTTTCTCGATAGAAAAATTAAACTATTGCGATAGGCCTCACTGCTCTTGTCCTCTTAAAAAAAAGAAAAAAAAAAAGAACAGCCAATCCAAATTAAGTAGCGCAGAGCCGAACCAATCACAGCCGCAGCGTCACGTCACGTGACTTGTTACGTACAGCACAAGTGCCAAGCCGCACATGTGTATTTGTTTGGGAAGCAGCCAGCCGCCGTGCCGCCTGGGTAATGGAGGAAATGAGTGTGCCAACTAGAGAAAATCAACCGAGAGCGTGACTGAAGGTGACCGAAGAGAAAACAGATGATGGTTCCAATGCTGGAGAGATTGTCGAATGGAAGAGCCATAGAAGTTCCGTAGTGTGAAGGTATTTCGGCTATTTCAAGTCAAACAGAGTAGCGCGCACTGTAAATTGTGCTGAAAGCAAGTCTGGAAATACAATAAACCGGTGCATGCTCAGTCTCTGACTGGAAGCGCTAATTCGTCATTCGGCTTTTGTCAGACTAAAGTAACTGTTAAAACTGTTTGAAAAGCTAAGCTATACAACAAGGAGAGATTGAGAATTTCCTTTTAGTTCTCAGTTTATTTGATATTGACAAAAGTTAGTCAGTTTTGTCTGTTCTTCTGTAAAACAAACTAAGATTTATTTTTAGAATTAATATTTTGTTTCTAAGTGGAATTGACAATTTAGTCTGTTTCGTTTGTTCTATTTTGAAACTTAAACGCTTTAGCGGCTGCCTTTTGTGTAGTTTGCAATATTTGCCTTTATTTATCTGAAAAAGTCTCATGTTCCTTAAGTACATCTACTCTGTTCAACTTATTATGGGAAATAAATATTTAAATCAAAACAAGCTGCTGATTATTTCACATTTTACTTGTGAGCAACGGCACATTTAAATCTTACAAATATAGTTATTTGGCTTATATCGTGATAGATATCGTTATCGCCTGAAACGAAAAAAACATATCGTGATATGAAAAAATCTCATATCGCCCAGCTCTACTGTGTAGCAACACTAATGCATGCTTCCATGCAGAGGTTCACAGTGTAACCAGTGTGATGTCGAGCATTATACTTGTTACTGTAGCAGAAACTGCACTTCCTGAAGTTCCAGCATGCCATTTATTCAAGAACCACTTGACTGAGCCATTAGTGAAGCCTCAGCTTTGTGGATGCATAGTAAATGCACAACATTCAGGGGGAAAAGATATTTGAAACCTTATTTCTGGAAAAAGTCATAAAATGTGAAGCCGTTTTTAATCAGATTCAAGTGGTGAGTCAGTAGATGTAGTTTTTTAAAACCTGGAGTTATTAAAATGAGCTTTATTCTAATTTAAATAGAGATTTCAAAAAAATACCTACTGGTGTTACCCACACACGTCTACAAGGAGTTTAGTGTGGAAGCTATGCCTGAGAGTCAGTCATCAGCTACTTTGAGTCATTGAAGTGGCCCTCTCCAATGTACTGGATGCAATGATTATCACCTGATGTGAGGTATGGACCATCTAAATTATTTTTTCTTGTGTTCTGGTCAGTGAAATTCTAATGTGTCAACATTTAGTATTTATTATTAGGTATAATTTTGTTTGTGTAATACATAAATAGAGTCTATGGAGGTACCTGGCTTAGCAAACTAGCTAGCATTAGCTGATGCTTTAACTTAGTGCACCACTTTTTGTCCAAATGTTGGTCAGGCGAGCACGAGACAGTCGTTGGTATCAATTCCTTCATGCTCCAGGAGCTGCCTGCATACTCTCGTCACATGAGTCCAGGAATTGCTGTGCACCAAAAGAAACACAGGACCCACCATACCAGAATTTTAACCCAATACCTAATGGCAGTCAGGGTGCTGATGCCTACCCTGTAAGGCCTGTGTGTCTCTCCTCAGATACGCTTCTACAGACCTTCACTGACCCACCACCAAGAGAGAGCTCTTGAGCAATGGCATGAAGGAGCTAAAACTGATTGAGAACCCCTTCTGCTGCCAAACTGACCAGATCAATAATAATAATAATAATGGATACTTTATTGATCCCCATGGGGAAATTACATGTTTTTCTCTGCATTTGACCCATTCACTCAGTGAAGCAGTGGGCAGCCCACTAAGCAGGCGCCCGGGGAGCAGTGTGTAGGGACGGTACCTTGCTCAGGGGTACCTCAGGGTAGCCGTTAAGTGATTCGAACCGCCGACCTTCCGATCATGGGGCGACCACTTTACCTACTGAGCTATCCCTGCCCTTTATCCCAGATGTTTAACTGACTTCATGCTAAACTCTGATTAAGAAATGGTCAAAGAGTATATTTGTTGTTCATCCTCCTAGCTCCTTCAGGAACTATGTGAAAATAAAGAGTTAGATGGGAAATTTTTACAAAGAAAATACAAATTCCATGCAAATTTTTGTCTGTAATCGTTCTACCAGCCTTCATTTATAAATAAATATAATTTTTGCATTTGTTTTTTTTTATATTTGTATTTTTGTATTGGTTTTGGTAGTGCCTTTAGTGTTCAGTTATTATGAAGGGTAATAATGAGCTTTGCTGTATGTCAGTTCTGGTATTCAAAACATGAAAAAGGTCAACATCTCAAAAGCACTCAGGTCACAGGTAGAACATTATATCAGAAAAAGCATTAATGCGTGAACACACACACACACACACACACTGAATAACACCGTAGCAGAGACAGCCGCCCCCTCCCAGCCTCATCGTGCACAACAGCACAGAAACTATTTGAGCTAAACGGTAATGCACATTTTGCAGCGCACGATAAACAAAGTAGCGCCAATGCTTATCTCTCTTGTGCATGCTCACCTGGAGCGGCTGACATCATAGCGGCTCTGCCAGTGCTGCAACATCTCCTCACAGGTATGCAGGGCTGCAGCCGGGCCGAGCAGCACCTCTTCAAGCTTTACCTTTGTGAACAGCAAACTGGAACAAGAAAAAGCCACAATGCATTTTTGTTTAAATTTGAACTGTTTTGTTTTGTTTTTATAACCAGAACATCTGTTCATATAAGATTAACTAATATGCACGTTAATCTGTAAACTGAGTGCATGAGATTGAAAGCCTTGAACAGTTCTTATTGTTACATAAAAGATTGGAGGGGATGTAAAAGCTACCAGCTATTATCCCCTGCAACAGATTGGAGGGGATGTAAAAGCTACCAGCTATTATCCCCTGCAACAGACTTTAACCTTATTTGGTTACAAGAGTTAGAAAACACATCACAAGACATAAATTTGCATGCAAGCATGTGTGTTTGTGCTAGTGCAGTACCTGGGAGCTTAGAGCCCATAAACATATTGCATGTAGAATAATGCACATATGGATCAACAGAAGCAGAGACAGTAAAGATAGTCATCAACAACAACCTTTAAGAGTTGTGTGTGTGTTGAGAGGCTGATGAGAGGAGGCTGTAGAGTGTTTCCGCTCGGCCCTTTTAGTTGAAGACAACTGGTTAAGTGATGTGGGAGTCTCTGATGTGAAAGTCTGTATGTCTGTGTGTTTGTGTGTGTGTGTGTTTGTGTGTGTTTGCCGTTGTGTGTGTAGTAATTGCCAGAAGGGGCTCTCAGAGGATGGGGTCTGTCATGGGCATCACTCATCCATGAGTGTGAGGAGGGAGAGAGGGAAAGAGGCAGAGAGACTATGGTGTTTGCAACATCTGACGCCAAGCTGTCCACTGCCTCTGTTGAAGGCTCCTCCAATTATTCTGTGCTCTCCTGTCAAGGGGGAGGGAGGGAGTCTGGAGGGGGGAGGCGGTGGGATGAAGAAGAGATGGATGAAGTGATGGAGGGAAGGTGAGGATCAATGGCTGAGCGAAAGGAGTTCGTGTCAGGGGAGAAAACTCTTGTTGAAATGCGCCTCGTTACTGACTCACGGGTCGGTGCACGGCTGGGAGAAGGGAGTGTGTGCGGAGGGTGTGAAGCAATGATGGAGGGATTTTTGAAAAGAAAAAAATGTACGAGTGTGGGAGGAACGGGGTTGGATTTGCTGACATGCAGATGACAAGTGCTGCCGAGGGACGCTGAGTTAAGGATACGCCTGCCAGTAGGAGTCCACCAGAGTGTGTACGTGTGGTTGTGTGCATCTCTCTAGACTCCCCGTTACCGGTGTGACAAAGCGTTTAGAAGCTTTGTGATGATGTAAACCCATCTAAGTGTTAAGATGTGACAAAGTGTGTGTGTGTGGGTGTATCTCACGTGAACAAAGAACCGTGTAACCTGAAAGTTTGTAATTATTTTCTAATAAAGCTGCTGAGTTTCAAATGAGCATGTAAAACTTATATTGTGTAATGTTTGTACAACAAATAATATAAATTTCATACTCATTCACAGATAAATTACAGTAATCTTGCTTTTTTCTTCCAGTCAGTTTCAATTTGTCATTAATGAAACCCACTCCTTCATGGTAATTTCAAAATAAGAGCTTGCAAAGAAATAAATTTGCAAGTTTCTTCTGAAACTGAAAGAAAACTGGAGTTCATAGGAGGCCATTAATATGGTTAATGGAGCTACATAACTAAAAAAGTGCTTTGAAATCAGCAAAGATACCCTGTTGTTCTGAATCCCTTGTTTAATTTAATGAAGTTCAAGTTATTGTATATTGTGCACACTCACTGATCACTCTCTAATCAGCCAAAGGTGATTTAAGTGTTGGTGCCAGACGGGCAGGTCTGAGTATTTCAGGAACTGCTGATCTGTTTGGATTTTCCCGCATAACCATCTCTAAGCTTTGCAGGGAATGGTGAAAATGCCTTGTTGATACCAGAGATCCAAGGGAAGATTGGCCAGAGTGCTTCAACCTAATAGGATGGAAACAGGGGCTCAAACAACCAATCGCCACAACCAAGGCATCCATCTCTGAACACACAAGAGATGAAACCTTAAAGCAGACAAGCTACAGCAGCAGAAGACCACAGCGGGTACCTCTCCTGTCAGCTGAGGCTACAATATACATAGGCTCACCTAAACTGGACCACAGAGGACTGGAAAAATGTTGCTCTGTTGCAACATTATGATGGTAGCGTCACAATTTGGCCTAAACAACATGAAAACATGGATACAATATAATCCAATGAACGATAAAACTATAAAACTAAAAAGAAATGTCTCTTGCTGCTTTAATATCCTGCATCTTTTAGAATATTCAAAGGACTGGCTCACCTCAATATAACGCTTTTCCATTGTACTGAAGCGCCTAAAGTGCTTTATACAACATGTGTCATTAACCCAAGAATTTTCCCCTATATTTAAGTGTTTTCTCTGATGATTTCATCAGGAGCAACTCAGAGTTCAGTATCTTCTTCAGGAATACTTTGGCATGCAGACTAGAACAACCAGGAATTAAACCAACAACCCTCAAACTAGTAGATACCCTGCTCCACCTCTGGAGCCATAGCCACCCACAACAACAAACATCTTCAAGAAGATGGTTGTCATTTTCTATCAACTAAATCTTATTTGTAGAGCTTCAAGTGTTCCTCTGCATAAACACTATGAGTTCAGCTCTTGAGTTCCCACTATATGTGAGCCTTTTGCAGACATTGTTAGGTGCAATGTTGCATCAAAAAAATATTTTTGGGAGACAGCGGATGGTGAATTACACGCCTCACTCCCCTCATGCAATATGGCAAACACACCATCCCGATTTGCTGGTCTATTTAATTGTAAATTTCCCATATTTCCCGCTGATATGTCAATGCTGCCACTACTGCCCTGCATTGCTGCTTGCTCTTTCAACCCATCCACCACCCCGGCATCTACCTGTAGGCTTCATGGCTAGATTAGACCATCATCATTCCCTAGATGCCAGTTTCTAACTATATTCTGATACTGTAGCAAATAATCAAACGCGAGTTTTCGGACCTCTGGAAAGTGTTGAAAGGCTTTTGAATAATGTTTGTAGTGCTAAATTTCACTAGGCTGCACTACTTTTGATAAAAACTGGAGCTAAAATGATGGGAAAAGCTCAATTAATTTCATTACTTGCACCTTTTATGTACAAATATTGTCATCCTTTACTAGTTAATTCCAATATCTTTTACTTGTTGGTAAAAGTAAAAGCAGCTGGAATATACTTTCAGATTAAAAGCTTAAAAAGGGATGTGTTTTGCCCTTTCGGTTAGTGAAAGGCTTCAGTAGCATCAAACATGATGAACGTCATCTGAAAAACAGCAAAGTGAAGCAAACTGTTACAACGGAAAGGTTGAAAAAGACTTATGTTTGCATTCAAGACATTTTTATTCTTGTAGCAATCAGAAAACAGGAACATCGGCATATGAAATTGGTAAAATTAGGAAAAGATGTCACCGTCACTGATATAGGGCTTCTAATATGGCATATTAGAAGGTATAAAAATAAAAAAAACAAGTTTGTTGAAAATATAGCACAGTAAAGTCATATATTCATTCTACAGCGTGTTTTTGCACGATTAATTCACTGTGAACATAAAAAAGAAATATCAACTGATCTAAGTCATCCAAGGATAGAGCCTTTTCCTCTATTACAATCAGTGCTCTCCCTCACAGCTCCACAACAGACAGATTTCATCAAGATTACAACATTCAAAACTGCACATGAAATTACAAAGGCTGTCATTTCCAGCCTCCTGGGAGTGAGCCTGGTGTGTGCAGAGTGGAGTGTTTGAGGATGCATAGCAGTGAGTAGTGTAGCTCAGAGTAAGAGCTCAGTGGTGGCTGGCTAAGAGCGGTGAGCACCAGCGTAAACTCCATATAAAAATAGCTAATAATGTTCCTTAGAAAAAGTGGTACATGTACAGTATTACTCATTTTGCACTCCCACAGATCAGAGTGCGGATACTCTACAGGCAGATGGGTGCACGCACACATGCAGAAAAGTGCACGTGTGCGTCACACTCGAGTATATAATGAGTATACAGTTATACAGTATGCACATCCATAGAGAATAACACGCAAGACCCATGCTTGCTCAGAGCACATAGTAATCCAGGCCTGCATGTGCAGGCTAACACATGCTTGTGCAGAATCACACACACACACACACACACATGTAGCAGTACACGCTCCTGCTGCAACATCCCGTTAGATGAATGCAGAATCAAAGGCTGGGATTAATCATTCTCTTTAGTACAAACTGTGAGACCACAATCACTGTCTCTACTCCTCTCTCTCCCTCTCATACACACACATGCAACCCTCCCCCTCGTCCCTGTATTGCCTCAGCTCTCTCAATCTGTAGCAGAATCCCATTTCACATTGAAATGCATGCCTCTTTACTGAGTGATTAAAATTTCAAAGAAAAGGGAGAAATGGAGACTGAAAGATAAAAAAAAAGAGAGACAAGAAAAGGAAGAGAAAGAAAGAAGGAGATAGGATGAGACGGAGAGACAGAAGCCGGCAGAAGCCGGGGGTAGAGGATGTGGGAGAAAAAGGAGGAAGGAGAAATTGTGTATGCTACAGTGAGCTGACAGTTTGCTGTGGTGCAGAGAGGCAGTGGCAAACAAGAATCACACACATGCATGCACACATGCAGTGACACACAAACATGCGTGAGCAAGATTACGATCTCAAACACACGGTCGCATCCTCTTCGCCCCCTCCACAGCAGACAAGTACACACACAAAACACACACATGCACGACTGTCGTGGAATGCGAGCTTTGATCTCAGATGCTCGCTCACGTTTTCAAAGCAAATGATATTCAATGAGCTCGTTACTGAGAAAACACATCCTTTCACACCAAGTCTTTTGGATCTTTTATTCTCTGACTTTGAGGTCTGAAAATGGGCCTCAGTCCAGATGGTCCAGAATGTTCTAGGATGGATTTAGGACCATGTTTCTGTTTGCAGTGGCTGGTTGCATTGCATTGCAAGTTCAGTGATACAGTGTTTGCAAAAGGCCGTCATAATATTTGACTATTCCTCTCTGTCTGCATGACAGTATGGAAACAAGCATACTCTGTAGGTTCAGGTGGAGACATTGATGCATTACTATATAAATTTGAGATTTAACACTGGTGTGCCTATGAAAAACCTTAGATGGCTCAGTCAGTGAGCTAAAAAGCTGCTGCCACACAGTCACACAACAGTGTCATCTGCATAGAAATTTAGTTAATTTTTTAGGAAAAGCTATTCTTGCCTGTACATATCCACACAACTCA
The DNA here is from genome assembly GCF_057381915.1 of Diplotaxodon limnothrissa. Taxonomy (NCBI): domain Eukaryota; kingdom Metazoa; phylum Chordata; class Actinopteri; order Cichliformes; family Cichlidae; genus Diplotaxodon; species Diplotaxodon limnothrissa. Next base: position 24,438,779 of record NC_140608.1, on the reverse strand, counting down.
ATAACACCACCAGGTTACAACTTGCTAGCTATATAGCTAGCACTGAAACTAAATTTATCTGGCTTTCCTCACTAATTTATTATGTAAAGGCTGGCTGGCTAAGGGTGAGAAAGAAAGTGAAAAGAAGGAAAAGGGGAATTACAAGGTTGTCATTATTTCATAGATTCAATTTTGAATAGTTAAAATGAACCGATTGAGGCAGATACTAGCAGCTAGCAACTAGCATTTTGAGTTGCACTTCTGGTGACTCTTCTTTTGGCTCTTTTTTTGGTCTCCACCTACTTCATCATAAGCTGCCAAAATGCTCCACTTCATCTGACTGGCTTCACATACATCACTTAAAAAAACCTAAAAACAGTTACTGCAAATAAAAATAGGATAAGAAAGAGGATATCAAGAAGCTAATCAGCTGCTAGCTGCTGCTGCTAAAACAGCTGCTAAGAGAGCAGCTGAGGGAGATGCAGAAGGGAACACACTGACACCAGTGTTGCCAACTCCTCAGTAAGGAAAATTGCTATTGGTTGTCCTAAAAGTCGCTAGAAGTTGCTAAATGACGTCATCGCCTAATTTGCATAATTGGTCATGCTAATCTAATTGTAACCTATGTTGTTGGAGAGAGAAATAACATCGTGGAAGAGACATAAAGTGAGTAAAAAATGTCCTAAATGCATTTAGAGTTTATTTAGAACTACAAATTAAATTTCTTTTAGCAATTGTTGTTTTTTTAATGTCACAATTCCAACCCTGCTCCTTTACCCGGGCTTGGACCGGCAAAAGTGACCCGAAATAGGCACTCTGGTGGAGTTACTTTGTGTGTGTTTATAAGTAGTTTTAAACCTTGTGATCCACAAAACAGCATAAGAGTAAAAGAAGAACTGACTGCATTACAGCTTGTTGATACGCACTTTCACGTCTTTTTTTAGCGACTTTTTTTAGAAGAAAAGTCACTCAGGGGTCTGAAAACTAGCTAAATATAGCGACAAAGTCGCCAAGTTGGCAACACTGACTGACACTAGAAAATCTTTCAGTATAAAGCTAATGCAAAAAAAAATATTCACCAGTGCCCTGCTCATAACTTTATCTTTGTAATCCAACTTAGACCAGCTATCACTTTAGCTATAATGTTTTTAATGCTATTATGCACTTCATGATTATTGATTGGCTAATAGTTTGGGCTTAAGCAACTAGAGCCAGCCTATTCACATCGCTACTGTATGCCTCTCTCTCCACTAATCTGATGGCTTAGTTTCAATGTGTTACTGACTTGACAGTAAATTATTATTACAGGTAATAACAAATAATACATCTGGCAAACCTCGATTAATGGTTCATTTGTTCCTTTCAGGAAACTACCAACAAAAAGATATGTTTCCTTCTTTCTTTCCTTTTTTTCTGACTCAGTGTCTTGGTAGTGATCTGTAACAACAGTTTGGAAACAACAACGATGCTGCCTGCTCTATCCATATGACCTCATGGTTACCGGGGCGATGGGGATTCCTGGCGCAGAGAGTGATGTGATTGGCTGAGCCCGGAAAAGAGCTCTTAAATGGGTCAAAGCAGTCAAGTGTCTCTGCGAAGGAGGTGTGTGTGTTTAAGAGTGTGTGATTGTGCATCGAGACAGTGGGAGAACGCATGCGAGCTACCGACTGTACCTACAGCACAGATCGGTAAATCAGTTCTGTAATCAACAGTGTCTTTCCTGGATTTTCCCACTCTGTGTTTTTCTCCTTCTGTCAGGCTCTCGTGTCCTTCCTTCCTTTCGCTGTTTGATCAGTTTTGTTGTTTTTTTTCTTGTCTGCATTTCCTCTCCCTCCTGATCTATGGATGCACCCCATCTGTCTGCTCTGCGACCGTGGAGGCCAACACTGACCCCAAATGGCTGTACTCTGTAATGCTTGACTGGGCTTTGAGATAGAAAGAAAACACATCAGAAAGATGATGCAACATGCTTCCAAATTATTGTTAGTGTGAAATAATTGGCCTTGATAGTTAATGTTGTCAGTGTCAGATACAATAGAGCTTTTCCCACTGCTAATGAGCATGTTTTTTTTTTTTTAGATGTTTTTGTGCCGGATGACTAGAATTATGTGAGTGAAATACTGTTAGGAAAGAAACTAGAGCTATGGGCTCATGCTGCAACCAACCTGCTTCAAATCAAACCGGATTCTAATTAAAAATCGTTCTTATCACTTTCTCATACTTATGATCTTGCGTACTTTGCCTACTACAATACTTTATCTATTAACTCTGGTATACTTTAAAAGTCTTGGTCGAATATGATTCTGCACAAAGGTGAAGAAATGGTTAGTAATACCAGCCCTGAAGCCAAAGGTCAAAGGTTCAAGCCCTTAAACCTGCAACATGTCCTTTCACATCACTACTTTCCTCCATGCCCAAAATGAGTTCACTTTAATTGTCAAAGTGTGTGTGCTTAGCGTAGCGGACAGGTGGGTTTATGTGTTAGGATGTCTTAGCTCAGCCAGGACAGCAGTGCTTAGGTCTGGGTCAGAGCTGCAGTGTTAAAAGGGTAAGGGTGTATGAGGGGCATCGGTACCGCAATGCAGACTTCCACTCTGGCACGTCTAAATAAGGCTTCAAGTGTGTGTGTGTGTGTGTGTGTGTGTGTGTGTGTGTGGTGTGTGCTTGGCCTTTTGTGTAGCGGAGCAGACACCCTATCCCTACGGAGAGGACTGGTGTTAGGATAGAACCTGGCTGCACCGCTCTCTGGAGCTCTCTTACACACACACTTAAAAAACAATCTACAAAGTGTTAGAAGTGCAGCGATCGATTGAATTATCCTCAGTCCACCAACATTTTCTGTTGCGTACGTGTGTGCATGTGTGTGTGTGGGATGGCATAGTAGGTTTTACTTGAAGTTGTCAGGGTGCTGGCCGAGGGCCAAAGTAAGGGTGTCCAGAGCATGACGGTGGTGTTTCTGGGCACTGAGCAGCAGGGTGAGCAGGTGGAGGGAGTGTAAGTCATCCCCACAGAGAGATAAAGCTGCCTGAAGGGGCTCCATAGCTGCTGATACCTGCCAGATAAACACCAAATTTGTCAAAAAGAAAAAGAAAAAAAACAAGTTTGTCAAAAAAAACAAAAAAATATGCTTCAGTATTGATTCCATTGGCTTGCTTTTACCTGGCGTACGATGGCCAGCTGCAGAGCCAGGTACATGGCAATCTGCGCATCCTGAGGGTCCAGTGAATGAGCTCTGTAGAGGGAAGACAAATAGCTCAGTGAGGGTGGACTGTTGAACTGTGTGGCTCGCTTGCGTGGCTGAAACACGTGATAGAGAATGAAACAAGCCTGACTTACTTTTTCAAAGCATTTAGTGCCTTTTTGTTGAAGTCGTTTCGGTCTGTGGTCAGAGAAGCTGCAGGAAAAATGGGAAATTTACAATTTCAGATAAAAATAAAAGCTGATGATGGACTACGGTTCAAACAAGTTAAAACAAGAGTTGGAATCAGGGGCAGTTATATGAAGGCCTGTGTCTTGACAAGTAGCTTAGACAGTCCATCATTGTTGATGTTGACTAAACTATTTCCTATTAGCCAGAAATGAGACCTACCGTATTTTTCGGACTAATAAAGCGCACTTAAAATCCTTTAATTTTCTCAAAATCGACAGTGCGCCTTATAATCCGGTGCACCGCATGTATGAATTCTGGTTGTGCTTACTGGCCTTGAACGGCGCTCAAAAATCTGTTTTAGTCAAATAATGTTTTAGTACGACTTTGGTAAGCTACGAAGCCGCACCGCCTGCCGTAGTCAGGAGCCTCGAGGAGTAATCTGGGTCCAAAACTCCGTCATATTCAGGTCCCAAAGTCAAACAAACACTGCGGTACACTGAGAGTTAAAAACTGTCTAATTTCTTTCATCTTTAATAAAATGATCAGCGTTGCTGCTTAACCAGGTGTAACAATTAAGTTTAACATCCAGGCATCCATGAAACCGGAAATTCTGAAATTTTACGGAGTTAGCAGAAAGTTAGCTCGCTATTTTTTACCTTAATATAATATACCATGTTCTGACTGAGAGATTTCTGAAACATTAAAACTTACAGCTCTGCTATCACAATAAAAGTTAACGTGGCAGGATGCTGTAAACAGATCAAACTTCAGTCGGGAGAACAAATGAGATAATCCATCCACAATACGAGGTTAGTCATTAATATACAGCAACAACATGGGAATAGAGCAGCTGTGAGATAATTCTACATTAATGGATCAATGGTACAGAAGAGGAGGAAGCAAGAAGAATGAGTTGAGTAAAGTTTGACTTATCTGACTGTTTTGTTTCGCTTAATGCGCCTTATAATCCGGTTCGCCTTATGGTCAGAAAAATACGGTAAATTGTGTCCTATGGAACAGCTCAAATTCATCGCAAGGTTTTCTAGCTAGCTGCCTTCACCTACACTTCACTTACAGTTTTGCATTATGCTGACTGACTCTCAGGTTTTAGATTGCTCCAACGCTCCATTTCGTATGAGGTCAATGAGAGCAGATAATTCACTAAGCTCAGGGCAAAGCTCTGGCTATGGACATAGTTTCCCTACACTTGTTGCTCGGTTCCTTTTTTGGGGAGCAGTTTGAAAAAAGAATACCAGGAAATAAACTTGTTTCAGAGAGTGGATGAACTGACAGGTTTTATAAAGGTCCAGTCTAATATAAGGCAAACATGAATTATTGAATCAGGCAATGCTACTCTCACAGACCCAGAATAAAAAGTCCCATAGACAGTAAGATCTAGTTAACACTTGTCGACTAAGCTATTTCCTGCTGGCAGTGGACACAATTTAAACTGTGTCCATTGGAAATCAAGTGAACCCAACATCAGCCCTGAACTCATTACAAGGTTCTGTAGCTGGCTGCCTTCTTCTTTGCATGACCACAAACTGCTGCTTTTCTCAGGGAATTCCAAACAAATGACCAGTGGTATTGTTTTTATTTTGGATAGGATGTTCTCCATATATTTCTTCAGATTGTGTGGTTAGATTTACCATCAGAGGCCTGCAGACTGCAGCAGAGTCCCAGAGCCAGGTAGGCTTTAGGCAGAAATTCTCCTGCTTCCTCCCCCATAGACACCACACTCTGGGACAGAGCCTCTGCCTCCTTGATCTGCATACACACATAAACACATTAACCTCTGAAGGATGTTAGCTGGGATGAATATGCGGCAGAGGGACGAGGAAAAACACCCAAGTTGAATCAATTTTTGGTGAAACAATAAGCTACATGGAGATTGGGCTGTTCGAAGCATCGCGCAGAACTGTCTCTTTGTCTTTGATCTCTTTGCGTAATCCCCAGCTGACTCTGTGATGTGGAGATCAGTGCTCTGTAGAAGCCATACCATCTGTTACAGTCGACTCAGTCGACTTCTTGTTCTTTTTGGGGCTTTTGTGGCTCTTTGAGACTCTGATTGCGAAGCTGGGATCAATCACATGCCTCCCTCATGGGTGAGCATGATGGATAAGACTGATAAAACTCATAAAAATAAAAATAAAAAAAATCTATATTTGCTGTGTGAATTGTGAGGTACTGTAAAGTGAGCTGAAAACTTTGCCAGTCTGTCCAGCAAAATGTGTCTGCGATGCAGTGGGGAGGGACGTGAGTTTAGTGCGAGGACAGTCCAGACAGATTTGCTTGAAGGACAGCGCAGAGTTTGCTGAAGGACACACACGCTCGCCCACACACACAGCAGTAGACTGCAGGCGGTGTGTGGCTGAGCCGAGCCGAGGTGCTCTGAGCTGAGGAAAAAGTGTGTCACTCCGTGTGAGGTATGGCTGGTGGCGGGCGGGCAGGTGGGTAGATGGGCGTGGGTGGAGGTGGGGGGGGGTAATGCCTTTGACAGCACACCAGTGCAACAGCAAGCAAACTGCTCTGACACCCCCCCCTCCGCTTCATGTCCTCCTCCTCCCTTCATCCTCCTCCTCTGTTCTCTCTCCCTTCCTCTGAATCCAGCCCTCGCTCTTTTAAAGCCTGCGCACAATAGACCAGCCGTTTACACGCGGACCCTGTCTGTGCATGTTTTAGGCAGATTATGATTTTGTTTTGTTTTTTCTCCTCCCCTTGAACAGTGTGGAGAAAGAACACGTCGCCATTGTCTGTGGAAAACCTTGAATCTGCAAAAAACTGCTCTTCAGGAATTTAGAAAAGCAGCTTTACGTGCAAGATCGAGAGTCCCACAGTTCATGGTGATGTCACTGGTTTGGGGGATTTCAGATATGTCTACAAGAAACCTACGAAAAACCACAGAAAAGAGCAAAAAATGTTAAAATACGTAACGTTGTTGGCTGCAGTAAATATCAGCCCAGACTGTCCAGTGGAGCTGATGGTGGATAACAGTGGCACATTTATGTAATGCCACACTGCACTACGACCATAGTGTCCCATTGTGATTACGGCTGTAAGCTCCTTAGTGTTTCCAGCCTGCCATGATCTCCAGCCACTGACAGATGTGCTCTCTCCATTTGCCTCTGTTAGCTCCACTTTTCTAATCTCTCTTTCTCTCTCCAACTCCCTCTCTCCCTCTACACTAAATAACACTGTTGATGTTATTTTCTCTTTTCTGCTGAGATCATGCACTGAAGGAGTATCCAAGCAGGCCCGGGATTCACAGTAGTAGTGTGTAACTGCCTGACTGACCCCAGCATTAATCCCAAATATCAGGGGTCTCGAACTCCAGGCCTCGAGGGGCCGGTGTCCTGCAGTTTTAGATCTCACCCTGGGTCAACACACCTGAATCAAATGATTAGTTCATTAACAGGCCTTCAAGACATGTTGAGGAGGTAACTTAGCCAATTAAATCTGCTGTGTTGGAATAAGGACACATCTAAAACCTGCAGGCCACCGGCCCTCGAGGTCTGGAGTTCGAGACCCCTGCCAAATATTAAGGACCCGGTGATGTCGTCTTACAACTTTTGATCAGCACATTAGATGCACTATGCAATTCTGTGACTCGATTTTATGTTATATTCTTGTAAGTACTAGCCAAAGCTGACCATGTGCAAGAAAACTGCTTCCATGGGAATTAAGAAGGTAAGCAGCAGCCAGGTGGTGCTAATCAAATGCACCTGATGAACTAATCATCAGCAAGTATGAGCATCTCTTAACACAAAGCTAAATGTTCCCAAGAGGGAAAGAAACTGCAAAAATCCCAGCAGCTACATCTCAGACTCTACAGACCTCAGCCAGCATGTTAAATGTTAAAATTCATGACAGTACAATTAGAAAAAGACTGAAGAAGTATGGCTAGTTGGAAGGTCTGCCAATTGGGTCGAGTGATGTTTTTGTGACAAAGCTAGAGCTCTGCAGCAAAAAAACTAACCACAAAAAGTCATTTTATCCCAATAATCTTAGTTTTATAATTGTTTAAAAAGCAAAGCTGTTCTGTTTTCCAACTACTTAAATCTTTTAGTAGCACTAAACCATGGGCTGTTTCAAGCATCTGACTGAGGGTGTAAAAATGTTTTTAACTGACACCCACAAAGCAGTGGAAAACTATAAAATGATATCAAATGGCTTCCAGCTTGTAATTCCCACTTTCCAAAATGGCATTAAGAAACGTCAGTTAAGGACAACTGTGAAAAGAAAGGCAAGCTCTGGAAGAACAAATTTACATGGCTGCTGGGTAGAAAGGCAACGTAAAACCCCCATATGACTGCAAATTAGCTAAAAGAAGGTTTAACTGACATGAGCGTGGTAGTGCACCATTTCACAACGCAGCTCTGACGCACAAACAAGAAACGCAAGCTCAAGTTTTCCGACTAGTCCCTATAGATTCCGGATGTGAACATCAGTAAAAATTTGGGAGGAGATCTTAAAAAGGCTGTGGTTGCAAGTCAGGCTCAAAATGTCATGATCCTGGGCCATGTTGGCCCAGTATTCTTAGTTCTCATGTATATTTGTATTCAGTTCCCTGTTTAGGCTCTGTTTCCTGAGTTGCCCTGTTGTGTTGTTCCCTGAGTGCTTTCCCTTTGTGACTCTCACCCCCTGTGTGCCCCTCTGTGTATTCATGAGCCCTCGTCCCCTTTCGTGTTTATTCCGTGTCTCCCCTGCCCGTTATGTTGGTGTTCTACTCGTGCTCTCTCTCCTCCTGTCTGAACCTCTGTACTTCCTGTTTCACCTCTCCCGTCAGTGTTGTGTTCACTCCTGCCATGTCTCGTGATTATTATCAGTGTCACCTGTGTTCCCCGTGTGCTCCCACTCCGCTCGTTAACCCTTGGTGTATTTATGTCTGCGTCTCCCTCAGTTCTGTGTCGCGTTCTCCCTCATGCTGCGTGGATTTCCCTGTGTTCCTTGGTGAGCTTTATGTTAGTTTTTCCCCAGTCTAGTTTTGTATCGCCTATCATCTTCTGTTAAGCAATAAAGCTGCCTTTTGAGTTCATCCCTTGAGTCCGTGAGTTTTTGCGATTGGGTCCTCATCCTGCCTGCCACACAGCCGTATCATGACACAAAATCTCTCTCTAAATACGTGTGAACTTGATCTTCCATTTCTGAAGTTTAAAATAAAGCAACGGTACACTAAGATTTGTTTCCTGCACGTTGTTTCATTTTAAAACTAATGAACTACGTCATTTGCTTGTGGCGTCCCACACTTTTGCATACTGTTTTGCAGGCTGGTTGTGTGACAAGCCTTTTACGCTGTCAGCATCTCTGTCAGTTATGAGCGTTCACATTATCAAGAAATAACACTCAATCACGCTAGCTGCTCCTTGCCTTGAGCTAAATGCTAATACCAGACTGCTAATATACTTACCGTGACAGTGCTGACATGCAGATGTTACCAGATGTAAAGTAAATGTTAAGCTTTGAGGGCAGATGCAGGGGTGCGTGCATGACTTCATTGAAAAGAGCTAATTAGTATGTATCAATGTAATTGCTAAATCCGTTTTAAGAAGAAGAGACGTGAAAGTCGTTGTCATGTGGCAAACAGGGCTGCTTCATTATGGCAAAAATAATAATCACAGTTATTTTGGTGAATATAGAAACCTTGATTTTTAAGATCTCCACCGTGCTTGACATGTGATATGAGGTGTTGTTGGCCAAACGTGGCGCTGTGTATCATGGCTAAACATGATCTAGACCAGGGATGTCCAACTCCAGTCCTACAGAGCTACTGTCCTGCAGCTTTTAGATGCATCTTTGTTCTGTCACACCTGAATCAAATGAATAGCTTGTTACCAGGCCTTTTCCTAACTTGATGGCATGCTGAAGAGGTAATCCAATCATTTGATTCAGCTGTGTTGGAGTAAAGATGCATCTAAAAGCTGCAGGACAGTATTTCTCTAGGATTGGAGTTGGACACTTCTGTTCCAGACGTTGTGTGGTTTGTCCAGATGCAACACAAAGCTGAGCAGTGCTGCCATGTCTTTCTCACTTCCAAGCAAGCCATACTTTTTCAATCTTTTTCCAATTTTACTCATGAACTTTAACATTGTAACTGTAGAGTTTATGATGTTTATGGTTGAAATTTCTCTGCAGATTCCTCCTTGGTATTGAGTTAACACACACCTGAATGGTCAAAACCATCAATTGCTGCTAATTACCCTTTTAATTCCTATGGGTCCAATATGGTTGTACTTGGTTTTTCACTTAGTTTGCTGCTTTTGAATTTTGCATTGGTTTTGATAATCAAATAATAGCATTGTGTATGTCATGTTTTACTTTTATTACCATGTGTAGATGTGATTTGCAAAACAAAAAGTTCAAAAAGTAGGACCGAAATGAGAGAACAGTCAATGTAACAATAAATCAGTCATACTGTGTTTCATTAATGCAAATTTCTTTTGATGTTTATATTGGAAATCCTGGACACAGGATGTATGAGGATATATTTGCTATTCTGCATCTCTGTGTCACTTCTTTATAGTTAATGGCATAATTTCCAGCACACTGCAAAACAGACAAGGAAAACAGCTCCACCTACAGAAATGTGTATATATAGTAAATTTACACCACAACATGTGTGCCTGGGAAATTTAGTCCAAACATCGCAGCGAAAGTCAAACAACTTAAACATTTTTTAAAAATATAATAATTATGACTATATAACTGGCAAGTCTTACAGATCTGCCCCTAAAAGTACATGTCATGCCAACAAAGGAAATCATCAGCATTCTAATCAAAGCATTTTTCAACCATTTTTTTTAAGTTCTCTTTCCTTTATTTAAGCATTGAATAGATTTTATCTATCAACTGATCAGAAGCATAGACATCTGTTAAGTAAAGTACAGGCTCTTGGTAAATGCATTGAGGAAATCAATGACTGGTTGTGCCACAATTTTCTCCAGCTAAACAAAAACAAAACTGAGGTAATAGTCTTTGGTGCCAAAGAAAAACGATTACAGGTCACCAGAGAACTTCAATCTATACACCTAAAAACCACAAACCAGGTGAGATATTTGGGTGTAGTGATGGATGCAGACCTAAACTTAGAAAAACACATTAAGACAATAACAAAATCAGCTTACTATCACCTCAAGAATATATCAAGGATAAAAGATCTGATGTCTCAACAGGACCTGGAAAAACTAGTCCATGCATTCATCTTTAGTAGGCTTGATTACTGTAACAGCATCTTTACAGGTCTACCTAAAAAATCAGTCAGACAACTACAGCTCATTCAGAACTCTGCTGCTCGAGTCCTCACTAAGACCAAAAAAGTGGACCACATCAGTCCAGCTCTGAGGTCTTTACACTGGCTGCCTGTCCGTCAGAGGATAGACTTTAAAGTTCTGATGCTGGTCTATAAAGCTCTGAATGGTTTAGGACCAAAATACATCAGTGACCTCCTGACCCAGTATGAACCTTCCAGATCCCTCAGGTCATCTGGATCCGGTTTTTTATCAGTTCCCAGAGTCAGAACCAGACACAGAGAAGCTGCATTCAGCTTTTATGCTCCATATATCTGAAACAAACTCCCAGAAAGCCTCAGATCAGCTGAAACACTCAGTTTATTTAAATCCAGGTTGAAGACTCACCTGTTCTCAGCTGCATTTGAATAAAGCACCAAATCCACACTTTAAGCTTAAATTTCAAAACTTATATTTTAACTACTGATTTTATCTAGTGTTCTGATTTTATCTGTTTTGATTTTATATACTGTTTTTTTTTGTTTATTTGTTTTTTAAATAAATTTTAAATCATGCTTTTTATTTGTTTTTGTTTTTAATGTCTCTGTAAAGCACTTTGAATCACCTTGTTGTTGAATTGTGCTATATATATATATATATATATATATATATATATATATAAACTTGCCTTGCCTAAAGCTCTTTGCCTGAATGAGCTGCAGACCAATCATGCTTCCGCAAGTAGCAGCTGCATAAAGCCAAATTAGCCAGAAATTATTTGAAAGTATTTAAGTTGAAGTTTTTCCCCCTTTTTTGCAAGTAGATGTTACGTGTGTAATTACCCAATGCAGCTGATCAATGCAGACTTTAGCAGCCAACAAGGGCAACGAAGGGTCTTTTGGTCTCATCCTGGCACACTCTTTAAATACAGATACAGCACCAACCCCCTGAAACGCACACACACATACACGGAAATGTCAATGACAAATTGTGATTAATGAGCAAACAGCAGCCACTTATCATTCAGCCACAGATGACATGGATCGCTTTTGAGCGACTGTATCAAACATACATTAACTGTCCTCACGCAGTCCTAATAGACCCATTTAGACACATGGTCACTTAATACATGTAGGTCAATCATTAATGGACCACGTGCACATGCGTGAGCACATGTGCGCGTGCACGCCCGCGGGCCCTAAATAGAAGCAGATCTGACAACACTGAGGCGGTCCCTCTCCTTCTAGGGAGCAGCCTATTTCTAGATCTCACCATTGATCTGCTGTCACTTTATCATGCAATCCACATCAATTTTTCTGTCACACGCATGGCTCTGTGCGCACACACACGCAGACACAGACACTTAGAGACTGAAAGAGCACTGTGAGGTATTCTGAGGACTCCCATTTAAAAAATGTGCCTTTTTAAGATTACATTTCATTACCATGAATACCTAGATAGATAGACTAGATAGAAGATAGCTATCTCCTTTGGGTGTGATGTGGTGTTTGATTTAAATGGAGAAATGAGCTCACTTTCCGGGCGGCCATGAGTGACAGGCCCAACTGGTGCCACAGGTGAAACTCGTTGAATGAAAACTTCATGGCTCGTTCCAGACACTGCGAGGAGAAAAACAAATACACAAACATGTTTAAGTTATGAAACTTTGTACAAGTAGAGTGCGCCGATAAGAGTGGATGGTTCGGTGTGGACATTAAGCTTTTTGTTTTCCTTTACAGTCACAAAGCTGAATGGCCAGTGTTCGTAGTCACATTCCTCTCGCTCAAAATCGATTGTCAGTCAGCGCTCACCACCCACTCTGTGCTGTTTCAGTACATAATGATGTGAGTGATGTGTGTGTGGACAAGCACAGGATGGCGTGGAGCGCCGCTCAGTCAGATGTTGTCAGTCATGCAGAAGCGAGCTACATCAAGAAAAAAGGTCTGCCAAGTAGTAGGATTAAAAAATGTGCACTTATTAGAAAGGTTGCACACAAAGTAACATGCAGACAAAGATGCCATGCTGAATAGAGCAAAGGCACACAATACCAACCTCTGTAGGATTTAATTGAATAAGAGAGTGTGGAATATGTAGCTAATTGTAGTCGTGAATGGGCTCTGTATTTTCTAACATGAACTGAAGCGTGTAAGAAATGTAATGGTTCACTGCAGGTCTTTATGAAGCTATATGAAGCTGCAACTGTCTCTGCTGCTACTGGCAGTATTGCTGACCCTTGTTAACCCAGCTAAATCAGGCCCCAAACCATTACAAATCCCTACTTAACCTCTGTTTAGAAGGGTTAATATATAGAGCTCGAAGTAAGCTTCAGCCAAATTGTAATAACAGAGGTTAAAAGATACAAGTGCGTTGTCTCCTACTGTACAGTACTTTGAGCTGCACCATATATAACTGTTGTATCAACTGGACTAAATGCTTACAGTTTTGCACTATTAACAAACAATGGAATGACAATTAGCCCTGTGATAGATGTGTCAGCTGAGACATATGTGTTTAAGAAAATTGATGGAATTAATTTAATTAGATATTATTAATTGATAACTTTTTCTAAAAACTGGTTCAAGAACCACCTATGAACAGTGTTTGCAAGGATGCCACTTGTTTTAAGGATATAGTAAGTAATTTTCTGAATTATGTAACGGAAAAAAATAAAATTGTGTTCATTCATTAGTGTGAAATTATGTCTTCCAACAGCAACTTCCAACCACTTACGTAACTACACCTTATAAATATCACAAATAGCTTTTAAATCTTTTAAACTATAATGACCATCTAATAAATGCACAGCTATGTTTTCATCATCGTTTTCTCATTATGTCTTCCTCCACTTCCACTTCATCCTCTTCCTCCTCACTTCAACCCACCACATGAAATTCACCTTATGCCTGAAGTCAGGGAACATGCAAAAACATTACTATTTATTCCCGATATCGTTGCAGTTACTCCTAGATATTGTCAGGCTGGCTAAACAAGAAACAACAGTTGGTTAAAAGCTAACAATATGCAGGCTAATATTAGGCTTGAGTATCCTAAAAATCGCTTGATTACATTCCCACATCGTATGAGTTTATTTACTAAACATCACTAAGAGTCCAACAATGTTCAATTAACTTCAAAGAAAGTTTCACTAACAGCGGCTAACAGCTAAAACAGCAGCTAAAACAGTGGCTTACAGCGGCTAAAACAGCAGCTAACAGCAGCTAAAACAGCGGCTAAAACAGCAGGTCTTACTGACAGAAAAGTTCAGGATATCCTCAGTAACTCTCTTTAGCATCGCTGTCATCAGACAGTCATATTTAAAAGTGGGATAAACAGCGGTCTAACAACAGACACTCACTATAGATGAATGATGACTAAAGTTGTTTGGATTACAGCAACCACCAGAATTATGCACTTGAACTGGGAGGGGTAAGAAAACCGAATTCAGCTGACTGCAGTCTTCAAGCTTCTATCGGTGAGATTTTACACGGTGTACCTTTAAAGAGTGCACAAGTAGGCAGGTGGGGGGTGGGAGGTTTAAATTATACAACATTGATTCTGGAAACTACAGTTCATGTTTGGTTTCATAATCAGGCCAAAACTACATGACTGGGTTAATGACAATGTTTGGGTGGGTTAAGGTAAAATTTGACAAGCTGACTATCACATAGAGACACCTTACAGGTGAGAAACCAGCTGTGTCGACTAAAGGGCAGCATTTGAAGCCCTGAGACTGACCAAACATCTATCCATCTGTCCATCCAGACATCCTGTTAACTAGAGAGATGGACCCTATCCCAGCTGACTTTGGGTGAGAGGGTGGGGTACTCCCAGGTCACTAGTCCATCCCAGTGGGTATAATTCATAAAATGATTATTTCCTGTTTGAAAAACTGACATAAATAAACATAAATTATGACATCACCAGTGATTAGTGTGAATTATTAATTACTAGAGTTTAAATTTTAAAAATAAAATTTACTAAAGTTTAATTAAGTTTATTAGCAATAGTCCTTTTAAAGTTTTTCAGTCAGGTGCTTATGTTATAATGAAAGTGTTTCTGCTACTACTCACAGTGGACATTAGGAGACATAACAGTGCTGTAAGCAGGAAAAACACGTTAGACCTTATATAAAACTAAGATGGAGCTGCGGCACATACTTGACAGATTAAAGGGATATCATTCAGTTTCACTTGCTGGGCCCACGTCTTCATTTGAGGTTTGATAGCGTTTTAGTAGATAAAGGTGAATGGCTTGGGCATGAATTGAGCTGCGGTTTGGGGAAGGCCTTGAAGGGGACTGGCCGCGGCTCCCGGGCCTGGCAGATCCTCGTGTACTAAATATAAGTGAAGAAGTTAAAGAATTAAAAGGGGAGTGAGGGAGGGGCATGTAAACAAGAACGAACAGCTTGTAGAACTGGGGGAACCTATATAGATGAGAACCGGAAGGAGCATGTTTGGGGGCGTGGTCCCGCTTCTGAAATTCAGATACTTTATTTCCAATTATTTAGTACAACATTTGCCTTTTTTCCTCTCCTCCACAGCTCAAGACTGAAATACTGTTTGGAGACACGCAAAGAGTGGAACTTTTCAACTCAGGTTACTAAGTTACTGTCACGATCTGCGGGAGCAGACTGTGTGAGCTGTGAATTGTGGACCCAAACGCAGATACAAAGGGAGGCGGAGCTTGACTTAAGTTTCAAACGGAAAACAAGCCTTTATCATGGCTGATTACAAGAAGGCAAAACAAAGCAACAAGGACAGTAGCGAAACTAAACTAGAACGTAAACTGGGAAAACGAAAAACTATGAAAACTGTGACTCAACTCTAAGAACTATGAGAAGACGTGAGGGAGGTAACACAGACGACCTGGCAAAGACAGAATGAAAACACACAGACTAAATACACACAGGAGGTAATCAGGGGAAGTGGAAACATATGGAGAAACAGCTGACAAAAATGAACATCATGACGCCACAGGGAAAAGTAGCACTAAGCACGATGAACATATAAACAAGACTTTCAAAGTAAAACAGGAAACATGATGGGACACAGACATGACACGAACTTGATAACATGAGCCACGCAGAAACACACGAAGGGCGAAGGGGACTTAAACACAGGGGATGAAGACACAAGGGGAATCTGATGATAACTATAACAAGGCAACGTAGGCAAAATAGACATGAGCACATAAACAATGAATATCAAAATATAAGAAAATGAAAAAACACAGGGTTACGACCCAGGACTGTGACAGTTTGTGCTTCAGACAAACATTCTGTGCACAAAATGAGAACCGTGACCTTTGACTCTGACTTCCACTGACAGGAAGGGTATTGAACTGAACTGGAATGCGTACAAGAGTAAACTAGCTCTAGAGATTTATGTTTTTTAAATGCATCAGTGGTAAGATAAAATCTTTACAGTATATGAATAAGAGATAACGTTTATATTCCTTAGTATTACTACTTTGATAGACAAGTCTTTGGAATAGGTTGCTTATTTTCCTTTTCCTTGAATATGAAGGGAAAGCATAACAATAATATGAATTCCTGGTATGAAATTAAAACATGATTTCTTACCACAGAGACACCATGGACTGACTGATGCTACAGTAAGGATGCAATCAGTCTTATTCATGACGTCAAAGATGGAATGTATTGACTGGCTGACACCTGATTTTAAATAAATGGCCCATGCAGGCCTCATACATCAGCAAATTGATCCACTGGTGTAGGTGGAACTACCTCAGCGTGTGTGGTCTCCCATATGCTATATATGAATCAGTGAGACTTGTGGACAAACCTAATTTGAGACAACCCCGCTAACCTCCGCCTCTTAAACTTCCCACATCTGGGTAGAAAGTCACACTGGGGGGGGGGGACAGTTTAAACAAAAAATGAGAAAATGGAGGAGGAATTCAAAGCCAGAAGAAGAACTAGAAAAGAACAGGCAGTGTGGGGGATGGTGAGAGATGAAGAAAAGACTGAGAGGCAGTGAGAGAAAAAGACACATAATCCCTGTGCTCCAAGTGATAAGGACATTCATTAAAAAGTTTGGCAAAGGCAAAGCTCTCACTAACACATCTCATCTCTCCCTCTTTTGCTCGCCTCCCCTTAGACCTCCAGCATAGTGTGCGTCTGCATGCGTGCGTGTGTCAGAACACCTCAGAGAGCATGGCGTACTGCCCCCTCCTGACCATGCCGATGGTGAGCAGGTCATAGACTGAGGTGGCGTCCTGCAGACTGGTCTTGCGAGCCTCAGCCTGATCCGGCAGACAACTGATCACCGCGTCACCGCTGGCCTGGATAAAGAGAGACGTGGGATGAGGAAGACGAGGAAGCAAGGAAAGGTGGATGTGTGTGTGCGTGTTTACATATCTTTGTGGGGACCAAAACTGGAATTTTACCAAGCTTATGGGGACCAGCAGCCCTAATGGGGACAAAATCCCGGTCCCCACGAGTTTGACTCAAAATGTGGTTTTAGTGTCGGGGTTACAGTTAGGTCACGGTTAGGTTTAGGCTTTCATTTTGGATGGTTAGCATTATGTCAATGAGGTGTCCCCACAAATATATGAAAACGAATGTGTGCGTGTGTGTGTGTTGTGGTTTGTGTGTGTGTGTGTGAGAGCATCTCACCATGGATTCTGTGATGAGTAGCAGCAAAATGGCCTCCTCCACCACGTCCTGAGGACAGAAGCAACTGCCAGGACACAGAAAGCCGGAAATAGTACCAAGAATGGGAATTTTATCCCTCTCTCACTCACACACACACACATCCAGAAGTACACTGGTGTGAGTGTCACGTTTCTGTCTCACCTGTGGAGCTGTAACATAATACAGACCACCCTGGATATATCACTATACAGTAGTATCTCAGATGTCTCTCGCTCTCTCTCTCTCTCTCAAACACACACTCTTTGGGTCTTACACTTTTCCTTCTATTCATCACTTTCTTTGCCCCTCTCATCAACTCCGTGTCCTTTTAAAGGACACGTTTACCAGACACCACAGAGGCCTTTTCAGGAGGCAACTGATAACAAAAGCCACGAACAATGCCGAAGCACAGCCTGTTTCTCCTGTTCCTCCTCTCTCCTTCAAATCTCAGACATGGATTTAGATCTTCACTTATGATAGTGTGGGCTAGCTTAGTCATGTTGCGGTGACTAAGTATGGCTTGCAGGGCCCGAGCAACAAGCGCAGGATTCCTTTGCAAAGAGGGCAGAAACTAGACAACTATGTGGTGATCATTGTTGTGTGCTGTTGCACATAACCAGTTTGTCCTGTCGGGGCTGGCCAAGGGTTTCTTCTGCCTTCTGCCGTTACGCTACGCTGACATGTTATGTTATATAAGCACTATGTTCAAAGAACCGCCCTATAGCACAGATAAAACAGCAGCCTGCTTTCTGGTGTCAGAAATGAACTAATGAATGAACTGAAGTCTGGCTTCGCTCTGAGCCCTTTAACCTCCTCTAAAGCAGGTTTTCAGCCAGTGTTAATTAAGCCTGGGATGTGATGACCTCTAGTGGCATTCTAGTGGTTTCTCCAGGACAGAGCTGAACCACAGGCGCAGTGAAAACCACCCGAATCAGCTTCAGACATCACAGACGACCTGAAAGACCGTGTGATTTGTTTTGTTTCTCCAGACAAAACCTGTTTAAAAGTTCAACCTTCAGCTAAACTATTGACAAGTAATAGTTCTTCTTTAACTCCGATGCTTATGTTTTGTTACAAATCAGGTTAATTTTGTTAGGAAACAAAAAAAGCAAATTTATCTCACAATCTATAAAGAATATAGACCGTCCCTCCCAGCCCCAGAAAAGAGAAAATAGAGCAGCCTCTGGGAAAGTAACAAAGGAGGGAACCCATGACTGATGGACATGTTGTGTTTACAGAAGAGACAAAAATAGCAAAATCCCATCACAGGCATCACATTATTAAGAACAATATTGTTTTTTGGGGGCCATCTTAATGGTGTCCAACCAAAAAACTATTTTCTTGTTTCACATTTGTCTCTAATAGACTGGCAGCCAGCCCAGCATGTACCCCACCTCCCTCCAAATGACAGCTGGGATAGACTCCAGCCCTCCCAGATCCTGAAATTGGATCAGTGGTTAAGAAAATGGATGGAAGGGAAATTCATCTTAGTGTTGCTAAGTCAGTGGACATGGGAGTTAATGTAGGTTGTCATGCAGCAGGTCAACACTCGGGTCAAACTGCAGTAAGCACCAAGGTCTTAACAGGAGGGTAATTTAGACAAAAGAGATACTCGTGGGCTCAAAGTACTAAAGCGACACTCCTTAGTGAGATAATCTTTGTCCACTATTGTCAGCTGATACGGTGAAGTAACTAACACCATCATAGCAGTCATGTATAGCTTTATAAGCTAAATACTTAGCATGACTCAAGTAATTGCATTTAGCACGATTAGACTAGAGCAGACTGAAACAGAAAACCAAAAATACTGAAATGAAAACAAAAAAAACAGAGAGTGTACAAACCATTCTGTGCTGTAGCGATGTGGTGGTTTAACAGTGGGGTAGATGGCGTCTTTGGAGGCGGCGGCTCCTTCTCTGTGAAGCCAGGCTGAGGGTGGGGGGCCCAGCGGGGGCCAGTAGCTGTCCTCGCTCACAGAGCTCAGCAACACTTTTGCTAGTTTTCTCGCTGCAGACTAGGATGGAGCCACATGCAGATGCTGTATTAGTGCAGATGTGGAATACTGATACTTTGAGTCCTGTATTTATGCTGTTTTTCAGCTTTCATGGTTTAACTTTGTATGATTCTCAGTTCTCAATCTTTATTCATCTCAAGCAGCCAGGATACGATAAATAAGTCTGTCTGAAACAAACTATTTTAACTCCCTTCCCCCGCCTGTTAAGTGCGCTTTCTCCTGATTGGCTGCCCCTCGCAAAGGCTTCTTAACCACAGTTTGTAACTGAATTGATTGTATTTTAGGAGCTCCGCTCTCACTGGCATCATACAGATTCAAGAACAGTCCTGAACTTTCAGTTTACAGGGATTACTCATATCTGACTATATGTGATCATGTTTAATATGATCATCCACTCACCGCTGTAACAGTTTATACACATGACAGAAAAATGCAGAATCTGTCCACTTGAAAATTTGAATGATAATAATAATAAGAATAGAAATAACTTTCTTTTTTCTTTTTTTTTTACTGATCGTTTTACAGAAAACATTCCCGTATAAAGATGTGTTTTCAGTGTTTTTCTCTAAAGCCAAAACACTGGACTTCATCAGATTTGGTGCAGAGTTGGAACAGTCCCAAAGAAAGAAAATATTACATTTGAATGTGGACAGGTCACTGGCTTTGGTGGAAGGCGCGTTCGCCTACAGTCTCTCTAGATTACAAATTGTGCTGAACCAATCACCTGCACATCATATGGCAGCAGGTCAGTTAGTACTTGTTCTTGTGTTATTATGTATGTGTATGTATAATATTACACATACAAACTGCATGAAAGCTGGTGAAAGCATACGACTGGTGTCGAGTAAATGGACTTGAAGTATGTCACAATGGTTAAGTATTAGAATACAGTGCAGTGTGTGGGTGTGTGTGTGTGTGTGTGTGTGTGTGTGTGTGCGTATGTGTGTGTGCATGCGTGTGTGTGAGAGGTGGCCCACCTTTCTGAAGTTCTGAGACCCTCGTGACTCCACCACCCTCAGCACTCTACGCAGCTGGTGAGCACCCTGTGCAAGATGACTAACACACACACACACACACACACACACACACACACACACACACACACACACACACACACACACAGTAAGCATATATCAGTGTGACATGTAGGTGTGAAAGTGTAACATTAAACAAAAATAAATGTGCAGAAGAAGAAGAAGTTAGGCGATCTAGTATCACAGTGTTACAGAGATAAAGTCCTGCAGGACGTTTGTTGCCATGTAATCAAAGCAAAGGTTTTTCTTTGACTGAGACAACACACTCGAACTCTTCTTTACTCACAGCGACCTCATTTATGGGCAGTGGATGAATGAGTAAGACATAATATTATACTTTTTACAGAGATGGTGTTCCTATGTGACCATTCAAACGCACCTTGCTTTTCTATGTCTAAGAGCAACACTGCCACCTATTGATCACGAGTAAAAATGCATCTGTGGTGCACTAAGGTCAAGTGGTGCTGGAAAGCTTAGGCTTGATTTCTTCTTCTCCTCTTCACTTTAACACAAGCTAAACGACAGAGCACACAGCTCTGCTCCGCAGAGCGAGTCTTGTGATCAAAGGAGGAATCAGCAATAAAACTCTGCAGTGCACAAAACAAGAATCCAATCTGCAGCTACACATGTAACAAATTCTATTTAATAATTATGTAAATATAATCAGAACAAAATTGAAATCATCTGACTTGTACTCTTATCAAAGACGTTGGAATTATACTGTCACATGTGAGCATGTGTAAAGATGTTTGCTGGTCTATTTTTTGCTTTTGAAAAATAATATGGTTGTTATGGTTGCTACCCTCACCCCCTATGCAGCAGACAAAGGTAAGCACTCTGTAATGCAGCCTGCAGGAAGTAGCCCAGTTCAATATCACTGGGTGAGTGAAGTAAAATGGTTTTGGCTGACTTGATGTGGGGTGTTGTTACAACCTGAAAACACAGAGATAAAACAGACAAGATTATTAACCCCCTATGAAATTTAAAGTTTCTGTCAAAAGATTATTACAACAACTCAGTAAACAGTAAAATGGAGTAAAATGCCAAACCAAACACAGCCATAACAGGGTCACACACGCTCATGCTCTCACACGGGCATAAAAAGCCCACCTTATCGAGCTCCTGCAGGTAGGACAGAGCTGCATCACAGGCCCTGAGGTAACAGGACAGGGACTCCTCCTCTCTCTCAGAAAGACGAACACGGGACACGGCAGACAGCGTCTGGTGATCCAGAGACAGACCTGAAACGCACGGAGAGAGACCGTGGCTTTTTTACGAGCACCTGCTCTCAGCGACTAACTAAGCAAACAAACTAACAAAAGCTACCATTAAAAATGTAACTGCTTTAGTTTTCAGCTGGTCAGGTTAAGCTGAAAATGTAATACAGGAGCTGTGGGTGACTGGAAGAGGTCAGTTTACCTGATAAAATCATTAGTATTACTAATAACAACATTTCAAACAGGGTTTTTCGAAATGTGGCAGCTAGGGGTAAATGTTGTGACGTATATGTGAAATACAGAGGCTGAGCCTCACAAAATAGACTGAAAGTGGCGATAATCAAACTTTACTGCTTCAACTGTTTGTCCATTCATCGTTACTCGGTCTGCACTTGCAATGCTCAGTTGCTCTGACAGACTTCACCGAGATAGATCTGAAAATACAAGTAAGTTTAGTCTGTTAAAATGAGACTCGGATGTGCGTTGGACAGCTCTGACAATATTTACTAGTCCCAGAGGATGAATCCTGATCTTAGATGATCCCATGACTTTTCCTCGAGCATCTCTCAAGGTTAGTATTTGTGATTTCAAGTGAAGTATCTCAGCAGTTCTTGGATGGAAAATTGGTACAAATGTTAGCGTCTCCTTCAGGATGAGCATCTAATAACTATGGTTATCCTGTCTGCATGGCCATTTTCAGTTATACAAACGAAGGCATCACCTTTAGGGCTTTGATTGTCTTCCTGTGGAGGGTTAGGGCTAGTTCCTTTCTGCATTTCTATGCTCATGAACATCCTTCCTGCCTACATTTTCCCCTAATCCCCCTTAGTCAGTTGTGGTAGATGGCTGGTTCACCCAGAGGTTTCTTCCTTTCTTCCATTTGGTTTTGTGGAGGGGCTTTCACCTTAAAATTTAAAGCTTTGTGCTGTATACATAAAAATTTAACTGAACACTGTCCTTTTGTTTTTGTTTGTTTGTTTTTTCTACTTATAATTGCATTTCTGATGCACAAGTACAGAAGCGGCCGTTAACAGGCTGGTGCTGTCCAGATGATGTCTGCTAGTGCACTTATTTGTACAAACAAGTGGGAGGGGGGGGGGGACTTCTCGAGACCGCAGGAGGCCTGTGACGGGCAGCAGTCTCAAGCCAGACGCCAAGCTAAATCAAATAAGGAGACGTCATCATCCAAGTATTCACATCTGACTTCATTTCCAAAGCAACCCTGGGAAAAGTGCAGGAAGGAGACAAGCAGCTCCCGGAGGATCTGATCTACGTTAAAAGTGTTTGCAAAGACAATCCTTCAGTGGGCTTCAAAGCAATCAAAAGAAATCTGACAGTTATTGCAACAAATTCTCTCCAGTTTGATGAGCGTGAGGTCACATCCGATCATCAGGAAACAGGGAGTGTAGCCGCGTAATGATGATGATTATGATGAGTGAAACAAGATTATCCAGGCCTCCAGTGTAATGTTCTGTGAATGTGATCTGTGACCTTTAATGATGCTGGTATTCAGTGAGTCACATTAGAGCAAAAAAAAACAAACAAAACACTTAAGGCTGTATCTGACTGGAAAGAGCATATTTTTAAAATGACTCCAAAATAAAAAGTGATGGAGGGGGAGGGGGGCGTTCATGTTTGGGCTTGAGACAGCTTGTGATTGTGACTAACTGTAAATCCTCCCTTCACGTATGACTCATGATTGTTGTGCTTTTAAAAGAAGCATCTGTAGAAAAACGTGTCAAGACAAAGACCAGAGGTGGGAAATCAGCTTCCAGACGAGCTTTACGTTGTTAGCTTATTCCCAATCTGCTCCCTCGAGGTGTCTGCGGGACAGAACAGCGATGCATAGAAAGAAAATGCACCGCTTCATCAGGATCTTTAAGGTTAAAACACAATAGTAGCTCCGTGCCCAATCAAGCTGATGTTTTCCAGTCGTGCAACGTTTGAATCCACAGTCTGGCCCGTTGCCTCCCTTCCATTTCCACTTCCAAACCCCATAAAAGGTCATTGTGATTTTAAGGCTGTAACAGCTCCTATCAGAGGGATTAGTTAAGGGATCATTAAGGAAATGTATGACGAGAGTAGTTCAACCTTGCTGCTGGTGTTTTTCAAGGAAACCTGCCAGTTCTTAGAGCTGCTTTTGCTTACTGAAGGTGCAGGCTGACAAGCAGGAGATGTGCTGTAAATGTAAACTGTGCAGCGGTGTAGCAGACATCCAGAAGCCATACTGAAACACTGTCAGCTGTGTTATGAAGTGCATTATATTTCATGTAGATAGGGTTAGAGTGAGACCACTGCACAGATGCGACATTGGTGGAACGTCCTGAAAACATTGAGATTGCAATATATAATGTATGCTTTCCACCTCGCAAGTATTCTTTAAAACCACCACGGGTGTGTCTCAGCACTCATACCTGGCAGTATTAACAAGCAGTCAAATTTCTCCTGCGTGACATTTTTATACTAACTGTGCCTCCAAGGATTTTAGAGGTTTATGGAGCTCACTGGGACAGGCTTCATTAATAAGGACATATCGTCACTCTTTCACACAAAGACTGTGGGCACAGCCAGGCTCCAGTGACACTTACAATCAGTTGGCATTAAAATCACACATTCAGGAGTGGAGAGAGGAGTTCCTGGAGTTAGTGGAGCGTTAAAGTGTAGAGTCTACTGTTTGTAAGAGGAAAAAGTTTTAATGGCTTCTGTCAGGTATATTTTTAAGTAATGATCCTGTTTCTAAATTAAAAGAAATGTTATTGCTGCTGAGTGCGAAAAAATCAATTAAGGTCTAAAGAGATTTTATTATTATTACGTGTCCTTGGTAGCTAGCGGTCTTCTGCTGTCGGTGCGCTGCTGCCACCAGCTGTCAGTCAGTGACATAGTGTAGAACCAGTAGCACGGCTGCAGTTAGCGGTACACGCTGATCGGCCACAAGTCAAAATCACAGGAAGGTGAGGTGAATCACATGCACTCGCTGTCGCCTTACAGTGAAATGCATTGGGAAACCTTGTGTCCTTGGGTTCATATGCATCGTTACTTAGACACATACCTAAATGCTTTTGAGGGGCATCTGCAGAATGAAGTGGAACACACCTGAGCTACCTGCCCTGTAACCCCCCTCATCCCAAAGGAGCTACTGCCAACGTCCTTTAAAATTAAATAAAAATGATCAGGAAAACCTCAAGTCCTGGTCCAAACTAAGCTAGTTTCTCCCCCATGACATTTCCCACGAGCCCTCCTGCTTCCTGCTGTCCCCTCGTTGTCCTCTGGTGCTGGTGAGTGTGCCGTGTTGTCAGTGATTTTGCTTTTTCATCGACCTTTCAGCCTTGCAGCTTAAAAACAGCCACTACCGTGTGAGTACGAAGATTAAAGCTCACTCCTCTTAACTTAAATGCATTCAAGACACTGTAGGATTTTCTTTCTCTTTGGTGTACCTGCAAAAAAGTGGATGTGCAAATCTCTTTCTTAATGCTGCCCATTGCAACGACTGTCGATCATGGCAGCTTAAAGAAACAAAGTCACGCAGTAGACAGCCATACAGGACAGGAAGTGCAGAAAGATTATGTAACCAACTATATTCAGTTAAAACTGAGCAGAGAGCATGCGCAGAAAACTACACACTCCCTACTGCACATGCAACAGATTGGATTCTCTGCAGTGTTTATCTTTGTTTTCTCTTCAAAATTAGTTTTTCTTTTCTTTGCTATCAAGAACCAACCAATTAAACTCTTAGAAATAGGAAAGAAAAACATTTTTTACCTTTAATCACGAACGCCTCAGCCAGCAGGCGGAGGTGGTAGGTCGGCTGGTCATCCTGCGTCAGCTCCTCCAGCCCCACCCTGGCACACATTCCCTGGGCGTCCCGGTAGCGTCCCTGCACGTAGTGCACTTTGGCCATCAGCAGCAGAGCCTCGTTCAAGTACCGGGGCTGCAGGACAGCAATATAAAGAAATGCTGAATAGGAAGAAGCCACGGAAAAGGATGGAATTTATAGAAGCTGTCGGTGCTCTGTGAAACAATGGCTTTAGGGCTTTGTTTGATTAAATGAAGGAAGTCGTTTTTTAAAAAGCAGAGCAAAGTCTAAAACTCAGATGTCAGAAGTAAGTTAGATGAGACTAACTGTTAGACGGCCTCGGCTAAGGATGGTATTGAGGAGTCTTTTGGCCTTGCACAGTTTGGGCTGGGTTTTGTCCACCAAAGGTTTGGACCTGCGTAGCAGATCCATGTTTTCCAGCACGCACTCCTCCAGCAGCGCCTCTGCCATCAGCAGCGTCCCGTAATCATCTAAAGGAGGGGGCGGCATCAAAAAGGTTCACAGTGAGCGGAGTATGCTGAAGGTCTGAGCTAAAGGTCACAGGTCATTTGTTTCTGTAGCCAAAGCAAACCTCCCTCAGTCCATTCAAAACAGCAATTCCCAGGGAGAGCAGTTTAAACATGCCTGAGTCCTTAAGTCTGTTTAGAAACTACAGTTTCCATTTCTCCTAATATTTTTCCTAAAGAACTTTAATCTCGGTATCAGCAGATAAACACTCCCATCCACCTACAGCGATTTAAAGTTTACATGTGTAGTAAAACAACCCGCTTCAGATGGAGCCTTGCACTCAGTTACAGTCCAGTAGTAAACCTTAGTGTCTGTGTACACACACTCGATTAAAGCTTTCCTGTTTGGCTTTTTCACCGTGCGTATGTGTGTTTACCACTGCCAGCTCTGTGCGCAGTGTTTATGCCCTGATATACTTGACATATTTGCAAGTTTGGTTTATCAGCACAGTCAAGGCTGAAAATATCTGCGAGGGGAAGGTGGGGGCTAAACACCAGGACGTGTCTCAGCCCGTGGCCACATTAGGAGCAATGTAATAACTGCACCGTCAAGTTGGAGCCTAGACTTTGGCAAGAATCGGTGTTGTAAGGTCTGAGATAAAAAAACAAAAACATTCTGGTTTCACTTCAAGACTTATCAAGTAGAAAGATCAAATTTACTCTGTAGTTTGCTCACACTCAGTTCTCTTGAATATCATCATTGCTCTGATTATCTGATTTTCTCTATTTTCATTTTAGGAGCAGCCTTATCATTTCCTACTAATCACCTCCCCTTTAGTCAACAATTTCCTTGGATTTCAATAAACATTTGAACCTCCTGTGAATAGGATTAAAGCGTTTCTTGCTATTACTGATGAGCTTTACTTTGTTTGAAGCGTGAGTAATAATGCTGGTTTCAATATTTTCATAGTAGCACATGGATCTCTTTATGAAAGAGGTCACTCATAGTGATAAACACAAAGAAAGTTTGCTTTTTTAGTTCTAATTCCCGGATGTTTTCAACCCATTGCTTGTTCTTTTATGAAAAACTCACAGCATTGATTTGGTCTCTTCTGTTCCTACTTTGTCCCTGTCAGACATCTCCCTCTGGGAGCCAGCATTCTTTCTTGTTTTTATTTTATTTATTTATTTATTTTTGCTAAAAAAAAATTTAAAAAAAAGGAAAAAAGAAGCTCATTCAAGATTGTTTGAAACACTGAAGTTACTAAATTACTTTTTTCATTGTGTTTTAGTGGAGGTAGTTGCAAATTATCAAACACTACTGGTTAGCTAAAGGTTAGCCCTATAGCTAGATATGCTAATATATGAAGATTATAAACTCAGGGTTTGCAGGGAGATAAAGTACAGCAACTAGCTATCCAGTTAGTTAATGTTAACATTAAGTGGAGGTAGTTGCAAATTTTCAAACACTACTGGTTAGCTGATGGTTAGCCCTGTAACCAGATATGCTAATAATATGCTAAGAGTGATTTAAGGCAGATAAAGTATAGCAACTAGCTAGCTAGTCAGTTAAAGTAGTAGAGCATTTGGTTGCTTAGTAGCCAAATAACCCCTTTAGAAGTCAGTGCAGACCAAAATGGAGTAACAGATAGCACGCACTGCACTAACATTAAGGTGGACAGAAACACCACTCTAAATGTTTGCTAAGATGTTAGCTGTGCAGGCGTGCCTTCCACTCTGGTATGTCTGAAAGCCACCTGTTTTGTAAAATAACTTGTGTTCCTCTAAGCTAAACCTCTGTGGGTAAACAGCTTTCTAATTTGACCTGAGTACACACTTTCCAGCTTAGTTTATAACATCCAACATCCCTTTCCTCATTACACCCAGAATTTTTAAACCAAAACTGTAATGGTGAAAATGCTAATATTGAGGATTCAAAATGAGACTTCAGAAGCCTCACGTCCATGATTTTCTAACACTGGAAAATAACTCAAAATGTTAGAAATATTCCAGTGTTAGAAAATCAGCACTGCTCAGTGTTAGCCATTGTTAATCTTCAAAACTGACTAGGTTACTTTTAAACATATAACACTGTCAAAAGTGTTAATTTAACACTCAACAGTGTTGTATTTAACACTCAGAGGTGTGGACCCATTTAGACACTCTCTAGTGTTAATTTAACACTGGAGATTTTGCTGTGAATTAACGAAACCAGACACTGTGTTACTATGAGGTCTGTTTTAGTAGCTGAAGAACACAATTTTTTTTGATTAAGGAAGAAATTGACATTTTTAAATTGAGATTGAAACATTAGATTAGTTAGAAGCAACATTTCAATGCTCTAATATGAAATAATTTCAGATGTACACAGATGAATATAATGCTACACTACAACTTTCTGGTAAAATGGAGACACCTTGTGGTGAAAGCTTTTATTACATTTATAAAGGGTTTTTACAAAAAGTAGCTTTAAGGATACGTGCGATACCTGTGGGGAATAAAATGAATGGTCACATAATGTTTTTTAAATTCACAAATAAAAATGAATAAATAAATACATTTACTACACAGTAGAATATACTGTACTTCCCGTATTTTACTAAAAGCTCCAAATCTTCGTCTGCCTTACACACCTTATCCAAGTAGCTATCCTAAAAGATCTGCTGTTTTTAAGTAGCGCATTACCCCCATCTGTCCTTTCTGTTTGAGTGAGATAAAATCAGACTGTTACATCTTCCTCACAACATCACCTACAGCAAACTCCCCAAAGAAAAACATTTGAAACTTGAAAGCAGAGTACACCACCTATTACTGCTTTTTTACAGTTTTACAGTTGGTTGGAAGTTTAACAGCTTATTGCTTTACTTGAAACAAAGTTCCTCTATCTCTAATCTAAAAAGAAAAACCGTTCCACACACAGTTCCTGACAGATCAGCTACAGTGTGAGTCATGCATGCTCACAGAAATACCACATTAATTTAACACATGAGCGCGTGTGCGAGCAAGGAGAAACTGCTGGTCTGCACTATCAGCCAGGACCTCAGCCCATATTTACTCTGCTAAGGTGAGGGTTGGAGGCAGGTGCATTAGTGAGCTACCAAATGAATGCTTTATGAGGCACAGAAACAATATGCGTGTTTGCATTTCTTTGAGCACGTGTACAGTGTCAAGTGATTTCAAGGGCAGAGGCAGGCAGCTAATAACCTGTTGGAAAAATCTTGTTTTGCATGCAGGCAATACTGCTCATCTTGCACGCAGAAGGCCACTCAGTTCCTTTAATTATTTATATACCCTTTCAGTGTGTCTACTGTAAACTTTCATTGAGGCCATCCTACTGCCCTGTGTGACCCTCTCTGCACATCACATTTATTGCTGTAATATCAACGCTTGAATAGATTTGCTTAGAAAAACTTCAACAAGCAGAAGCCAGTGTTGAGAGATCAAGGTCCAACCTGTGCGCAAAAAACACTGCAAAAACTGTCCATGCTTGATCAACACTCAGTGAGTGTTTTGTGCAAATCATTAGAACTAAAGCTCGTGGATATTGCTATAAATCCTCAGTACTTTTAATTGTTTAAGAGAATTTCTTACCGCTTCTCCCCTGGAAGCAGCTTCCCGAAACTTAAAAAACTTTTTCTTTTTTTCCTTTTTTTTTACAGTGTACAGATCAATGAACAGTTAAAAAACAGCCAGGAAGTGACAACAGCCACCTGAACTTTAAAAAAAAACCCAGGTGCATACCACCATCAACTCACCGTCTTCGTGGATCCGCGCAGCCTGCATCTGCTCAACTATCGCCGGCATCTTGTCCCACTGGCACTCGGCCCGGTAGCGCTCCAGCTCCGCTTCCAGCCGGGCCTGAGTGAAAGAAATCCGGGATGCCATCGCCGCTCTGTCCCGATGGTGACTGTACTCCCCGGACACGATGGGAGTAACTGCAGACTAGGACCAGGAGAAATAAATGTGTAATCACAGAGTGCGGAGGGAGACTGGTGGAGGGTGGGGTGTGGGTTATTACGGGCACAGAAAGTCAACAGCAGCAAAGTCCAGAGAAATACATGCAGGCGTTAACATGGGTTTAATTGCTGTTACATTACACATCTGTAGGAAGCCCCAAGAACCCGCACACTCTGTTTGTGCAGGAACTATTGCTCGTGTTTATTATAACATTCACATTCCTGCTTTTCTGTCTAAAGCTTTTCCCCCTTCAACTTCAAATGAGTGTGGCATATGGAGAGGACTTGATCTGTAGCTGTTTGAAGGGAAGGAAGTCCTCTTAAAACCCATGCCCCTAATCTCTTGCCGTCAACACTTTAACTGGATCAGGTAGAGCTTAAGAAACAGCAATGCAAAGAATGCTGCAGCAAAGTGGGCAACCCAGCCGAGGCAGGATATACAGTACAGACACATATTGTGGGTTGTTTTTTTTAAAATAAATGAGTGAAAAACAAAATCTGTTGTAAATCTTTGGTTCACTGACGCTGGATCAGTACATCTGACAGCTATTGCGCTGTGAGGTGTAATTGCGCTTTATCAAGCTCAAGCTCAGGAATGTGATGTAAAATATAATTCAACTAAATGGGGGACGCTGGGGGGAATCACACAGTGAGCATTTACCCATGAAACCACAGCACAGGGTGCACATACAGAGGAAACGAGGGTCACTGACTACTCAGGATCTATCAGCTACTTTATGACATTAAAATAAAACCTCAAGCCTCCTGAACAGAGACTTAGCTGCTTCATTTTCTCTCTGGAAAGTTGACATTTGCTTGACATAAACGACGCTCGTCCCTCTTGTCGTGTCCACCACCCTGTGCCGTGCGGTGCTGACAGACCTCACAGCTGAGCGGCCACGCCCCCTGCTGACGTAGAGAACGTCTCAACTCAAAGTGACCCGATAAGATAGGTCCGCCACCAGGGGCGTGGCTTCGTTTGAGCATACAAAAAGGGGGCTCTTTAAGTGGAGGTGTGTATGTGTGTGTTCATGGATATTTAGAACTTTATGGTAGCAATACTTTTACATATGTAAATATCTGGGACATATCATTGGATTCTCCAGGCCTCTCTGAACCCCGGTGGGAATTTTCGCCAACCCCAAATTCTAGAGTGGCTCCGTGGTTTGGTGGGTCACACAATTTGATGTGAAGTTTGCTGGTTCTATTCAAGGAAGAGACAGACAAAGAAAAGCCCAACATCAGAGGGTCACAAGCTAGTGTATACTCCTTCAGCTGGTGTTGTGCCAAAAAAGAGAGTGTGTTTTTTATGGGTAACGTATTTTATTATGTTGGTAAAAAAGACTGTAGTCAACAGGATTTATGGAGGGGTTATATATGGAGAGGAAAGAAATGACATGTTTTGCTGGTATCTTTATGATCCAGCCTTATTGTAATTACATTATATTCAATCTAGTGCTTTTTGGCCACTTAAAATATCTCTTGAGAGCTATTACATTATATTTGTTGCAATTTCTGCTGCCCTCTTGGCCATATTCCTCTTTAGAAAATACATTTTTAATGTTGATGTGTCTTTTTAGCTGGATAAAGCAATAGTATATAAAACTCACTTTGCCAAAAACTGATTGCTGCTTTTACCTTCTGGTAGGAAAAGTTGCTTGTGGTTTAAAATGACTTTATATGATTCTTGACATAACCCTATTTGACAGGTTATCGGTCATTTATAAGAGTTTAAATACTGGAAATCACTTTTTTCTTGGCACAACACCAGTCCTTAGCTGGCAAAGGTTGTGTCAGGAAGTGAAACAATGTGGATCTTTTTCCCGTGGTGACCCCTGCATGCTCATAGCACAACAGGAGAGGAATTGACGCTGTGCTGCTATTGGCTGAGATCACAAATGCTGTGTGGGATGGGAATAATTAGGTTGGCCTCAAAAGATTCACTGGTTCCATAAACTTGTCATTAAGCATATTCATATTTGAGATGTGAAAAACACCCAACATTAGAGAAAATATGCCTGCCTCTGTGACAGGAAATCTTTACTGAGATTTTTCTTTTAAATCCATCTATCGTTTAATGTTTTATTAGGGAAGACAACACTGACACATACAGTCTTGTGGGGGGGGGGGGGAGTACATTCTTACTGATTCTGAGGAACTAAAGAGATTCAAGACTAAACTGGAGATGTTTGGCCAAAAGCAAACACAGGATAAGAGCACAAACACCTCATAGTGTCATGCACAGTGGTGACGGTTTGGATCAAAGTCCAGATTGAAACTTAATTGAAAGGCTGTGCTGGGACCTTGGGAGAGCTGTGCATAAACGAATGCAACCAAAGACCAATGAACCAAATTCTTGATGCATGTTCAATCATCCAGGTAAATCCCAAAAGGTTGGAACTGACCTCACAGCTCTTCGTTCATTCAGTGGTCTGGTTTTAGTCATTGTGCAAATATAAGATTGGGGAAACCTGCAGTCAGCTGAGACTGAAGAAGTCACTTGGATGAGTGACGAAACGTTTCTCCCACTGAAAACGCTACGTCCAGATGAACAGAATCAACTTTTTGGGGCCAAAATTCCTCCACGATGACGAGAGAGGCTTGTAAAGTCATACAAAAACTAAAAGTTTACAAAAAACCTTCAAGTTATTACCGCTAAAGGTGATTCAACAGCATGTCTGTCGCATGAATTCGTAAATTCTGTCAAATGATCAAAACGCTAGTTCGTGAAAACGGAAAGCACTAGAAATATATAAAATTATTCTATACGGAATATTCTACAAGGTTTAGTTTGAGCTTATTAATGTATAGCAATTGTACACGAATCTTACTGTAACCCACAACAAAATGATAAAACTAATTTTAGCTTTAGACAGAGAAAGACGAAGAATTCAGAATAACGTGGAGGGAATCATCTTGCCCCAGTTGAGCGCTCTCGGATAGCTGCAGCCAATCACAATGAGCTGTCGTGTCAAAGTGAAGCTACGGAAAGCCGCTCAGTCCGAGAAAGCTCGGATTGATCATTAAAGCAGCAAACTACGCACAACTGCACAACTGTTCGCGGATACAGGTGAAGATAGAAATTATTTAAACGTAAGTACATATACATCTTTTTTATTTCTTTACCAGTTACACCAAGTCATGACCCATGAAATTATGTTATTTCAGCGTAGCCCTGAGATGCAGCTTGTTGCTGTATTTATCTTATAATGGCTCTCAAGCTAACGGTCATACATCCCTCTTTTAATGTGGCTGTTTAACTGAGTTAGCATAGCAGTGTAATCTCACAGTTTACTGCAGAAACATCCCTATTAGTGCGGTCCATGCACTGTGTGTGTCTGTGGTGTTTTTTGTTAAAATGGGCCATAAACACATGGTGCTTATTTGTAGCACCTTGCTGTTGTCTTATAGAGCCAGATATCAAACTTATAAAACAGGTGTGAATGTAGTTTGATCAGGAGAAACATGTTAATCGGTAAGAAGGACATTCAAATGTGTTGCTGGATGTAAGTGAGGTGCTAAACTGAGGACATTTGAGTAGTAAGAAGGTGATGTCCAACATAGATATTCAGGAGCTGTGTTCCTGAACTTGCTGACTCTCAGTCTTTGCCTTTCCGCAGCAGAATGAGGAGCAGCAGGTGTAGTGTGCAGTGGGGGGGTATGCTCCTCTTTTTGTCCTGCTGTTTTCTGTGCGCTCACGCTCAGATGAACCCAGACCACCACCATCAGCAGCAGATCGTAGAAAGTGCAGCCAGCCAACATCGCCTGGATAGAAACATGGTTCAAGACAAAGAGTGAGTGGCATGGCCGTGCACGACTCAGGACGAGGTGAACTTTGGGTTCTGTCTAATCAGTAGCTGTGTTTGTTTGTTGTTCCTCTGGTGGCAGCCACATCATGGAGCATTTAGAGGGCGTCATAGACAAACCAGAGAAAGACATGACGCCCCAGGAGCTCCAGCTGCACTATTTCAAAATGCACGATTACGATGGGAACAACCTGCTGGACGGGCTGGAGCTTGCAACAGCAATCTCACATGTACACAGAGAGGTGAGAATTCATGTGTGAGCACGTTTTTTTTGTCATAGTTGGCATTAAAAGGATACATAACGGTTACTTTCCCACTTTCTCATACCCTTCTTATTGTGGGATGGGACTGAGACATTTAAATGCTTTGTGTTTCAGAAAGTTGGGACAGGGGCATGTTTACCTATCTTTTAGCAGCACTCTGTAAATGTTAGCTTTGCTCTAGTGTTTTTTTTCTTTTATATAGAATATCAGCATGTCTGCAGTTCAGGGTCTCTTCTCATCATAATATTTTTAAAATTTGTTTCATAACGCACCAGATGTTTCAGTGGGTGACAGGTCAGTACTGCAGGCGGTCTTTAAGCTCCAGGACTTCTTTATATGGGAGTCATGCTGTTGGAATATTTGCACAGTGTGTTAGGAATTGTCTTGCACAAATAAGGTATTCTCACCAAAGGCACAACTTGCCACCAAGTTGCAATACACACAAAGGTCACAGCTAATCAGTACAGATTTTTGGCCTTGTCCCTTGTGCACCGAGACTTCTCTGAATCTTTTATTGACACTGTCTCCCATTAAGCCCGTTACTAGCTTTAATTAGCTGGTAGGTTTTGAGCCTCATCTTTGTTATCCCGCTAACTTTTTAAATGTTCAGGAAGGTGTCAGGAAGTGTGTGTGGGACAAAATCGGTGACAATGCGGATCCATCACCCCTTAGGAAACAAAGAATTCATGCAACGTGACACCAAAGCGATTAAAAAACAGTTTTGTTAGCTGACACGTTTTCTGCTCCTTTATTTCTGTGGCTGTGATTAAAAATATTGTTGTGACACATTTTTCGCCTCACGATTCCTGCGCACAGAAAGGTCCAATCGTTTTCGCTGCTCTGCTCGTCTCTGTTTAGGAGAGAGGAGAGAGCAGCCAGCCAATGAAAGAGGAGGAACTCATTGCTCTCATCGATGACGTTCTGAAGGACGATGACAAAAACAATGACGGCTACATAGATTACGCAGAGTTCGCCAAATCGCTGGAGTAGAGCGTCTTTCTGTTGCTTCCCGTCCACGACGACAGCGAGGAATCAGCAGAGAGGCTGGAGGGTGAGCGTACCTGCAGCCAAAACTGAGAAGCCGCACAACTTTTTAGAGGACCGTCTTTGATTTCTTTCTTACAGATTATCGGTCAGGAGTATCGATCGTTCGTGAAACTTCTGACGGATGATTTTTCCAAGCTGAATCAGCAGTAATCTGATAAATGACAAAAAGGGTGGAACACAGGATGCCCTTTGTTTCAGTCTGGTGGAGTCTTCCACTTCATTAGGACCTTTTTTGTGTGTGTGTGTGTGTGTAGATGCCATTTCAAAGGGCCAGTTCACCTAAATTGGTATTTTTCTAGTTAATCCTTAGCAGTATACTTTCAGATCTGAATCCCCTGTTTTTTGGAGCTGCATATGTGCAGGTGGGGAGTTTTAAGGCGGCCTCATTCACACACAAGCCCTGAACGACTGGAGGAGCAGTACTCCGAGTGTGTGGATTAAAAAAACAAAGGAACAGGAAGTGATTAAGGTACAACAAGCAGGTGGTTAACTGAGGCCTGGTTAACCGCCTGTAACTTCCGGTTTCCACAGTGAAGCTTGGACTTCACTATATTCTAAATACTGTATTCTAAGCAAAGCTGCCTTTGATTTTGGGTGAACTGATCCTTGACATGTACAAAAGCTTGGGTAGAGTGTTTTCTTTTAGTGGTGCTACACTTTGATTCTCTCTGGCAGCACAACAGTCTGTAAATAGAGTGTCCTCACATTAAAGGGGACCTGTTCTACTCATTTCCAGTTCTATATTTTTATTCTGGGACTTTCGAGAGTAGCTTTGTGTTATTCAGAGTTCAGAATATGCCTTATTGATCTTTGATTGGCCACTGCACAACCACATTAAGGATATCTGTTCTCATCGACATCATACTGAAAATAAAAAAAGGTAAGTGGAGCGTTTAGATCAATCTGAAACCTGAGCTTTACTTTAATATACAGCCAAGAACATCCAACACTGTAAAAGTGTATTTATATGACATGATGGGTCCCCTTTATGTGAAGTAGTTCTGCTTCAGACGGACACACTCATTTACAAGCACACTCATGCTGAACACAGCGGGCCAAATGGTTCCTCCTGTCAATCTGTTTAATTTGCTGTTTGTGTGAGGATGGTTCCCATGACAACAGAAAGTGACCTTGACTTGATCACAGTCCGTATGTTTGATGTGAAGCCCGAGGCTGCAGGTTACAGTAGCAGAAATACTGTCTGTGTTTCAGTTGTGACACCTTCCCGATTAAAACGACAAAAAAAATGAGCCGGCGTGATAATCGCAGAGTCAGCAGGAGCTCGACGCACACCTGTCCTCGCAGAGTGAATGTAAAGCAGCGGCGTGTTGCAGATTCTTCATCACTGGATAAGCTAGACTAAACGCACACTGCCGTTAGTTTTTAAAGCGGACTCTGTTTTACGGGCCTTCAGGAAAGGACTTGAACACAACACATTTGCTTCAGACTTTAGCTGCCTTTAAAACAGACGTGAGTATAATATGTCAGGTTAGGTCTGTTCAATTCATCTGTGATTTCTTCTGAAGTAGTTTTATTTTTTTGCCACACGTTGATGACTTCTCTATATTTTTGCCATCTAGTATTAACTCTTCGGTCAACTCAGGTTTTTCTGAGTGCAAATATTTAAAAAGCATAACAGATGCGACTGTGTTGTCTCTGTAATGTGAAATATTAAAAGAAGACTGTATTCTGCACACCTTTTTCATGTAGTGCTGTCTGTGTTATTTGTTGTTGGTCACGTTTGGAAAAAGAAGATACGATAGAAGGATCGCCCTCTGCTGACCACTAGAAAGAATGCAGCTTGAAAGTGTTGTGCATTGGCTTCAATTATCAGATCCAGAAGGTATGTCCACAGTTTCTATGTAGGACATAATTATAATTATATCAGGACATAAAACTGTTTATATAGACATACTGCGGGAACTCCACCTCCTTTAAGGGGACAACAAGTACGTCTTCATATCCTAAATAAATATTACATTTCATGTCAAAGCTGCAGGGGCAGCGAGGCTATTAAGGATTTGTGCGTGCGTGTCTGTGTGTGTGTACACACACACATGTTTAGACATCTTTGTGAGGACAGAAAATTGGCATGCTACTATACTTGTTGGGACCAACAGTCACTTATGGGGACAAAGTGCCCATCCACATGAGTTTGAAAACATTTTTTAGGCTCAAAATGTGGTTTTAGTGTTAAAGTTAGGTTATGGTTAGGTTTAGGCTGAGGGTTAGGGTTAGGCATTCATTTTTGATGGTTGGGGTAAGCGGCTGGGGCAGGGGTGGGCAACTCCAGGCCTCGAGGGCCGGTGTCCTGCAGGTTTTAGATCTCACCCTGGGTCAGCACACCTGAAACACATGACTAGTTTGTGACCAGGCCTCTGGAGAACTACAAGACATATTATGGGGGTAATTTAGCCATTTGAATCAGCTGTGTTGGATCAAGGACACATCTAAAACCTGCAGGACACCGGCCCTCGAGGCCTGAAGTTGCCCACCCCTGGGCTAGGGAAAGCATTATGCCAATGAGATATTCTCACAGGGGTCTCAAACTCCAGTCCTCGAGGGCCGGTGTCCTGCAACTTTTCCATGTGTCCCTGTTGCAACACCTGAATAAAATTAGTAAGTCATTAGCAAGAGTATAGAACTTGACTGCATGCTGAAGTGGCAACCACTAACTCTACTTAAGTAAAATGAGGTAAATGTAAGTGTTTGGAAAAATGTACTTCTAAAAGTACTTTTATTGCACCATGTTCATTCACTCATGAGCTGCTGTAACATGAATCAAATGGCTGAACTGGCACCTAAGCATGCAGGCAAGTTCTATAGTGTCTTGCTAATGAATTGTATTCATGTGTGTTGCAACAGGGACACATGGAAAAACAGAATGCAGTGATTTGCAAATCTCATGAACCATCATTGTTGCATTCACCATAGTTTTAAACTCCATCCATCCTCTTCCACTTATCCCAGCTGTCACAGGGAGAGAAGCAGGACAAATCGCCAGTCTATCACAAGGCTAACACAGAAACAGACAACCATTTACACCTATGGGTAATTTAGAATCACCTAACCCCACTAACTGTGTGTATTTAAACTGTGGGAAGAAGCCAGATTACCTGAATTTGTCAAATTCAAACAGGGATTTGAAAATCATTGCATTCTGTTTCTATTTACATTTCATTTAACATCCCAACTTTAGATTGTAGTAATGTTACCTGTAGGTGTATTAGGGAACTATGAAAGCCATGACATGAAGCTGAAAGGTTTATAAAATTAAAAACAAATTCTAGTGTGTGCTCCTTGAGCTAACCTTTTTTTGCAAAGTAAAAAAAAAAGTATCCTTAATGTTCAAAGAACCTTTTATTGCATTTCTATAAATCCAGTAGACATCAGTCGTTTCCAGCCAAGGGACTGGGGAAGCTCGGGTGTGGCTAAGAAGATACATTTTATTTTACAGACTAGCTGGAAAATTCAGCAGTGAGAGAGCAAACAGGATGTGTGTAACTGTGAAGATGAAAAAGAGGCTTCTTAGTATTCTGTGTGGAAACATCTGGTGCTTCTTAGCTCCAGTGAGAGGTGGGATCCAGAGGAGGCATGGAGGTGAGCGAGAACATGGGCGAGGTGAGGTTGCTCCTCAGCGAGCCGTACCAGTCATCATGCTGCCGCTGGGAGGTTGGCTGAGTGGAAGCGCCGGGACATGGGCACTGGCTACCTGGCCCCGGGTGGCGGGTGTATGCCCCTGAGGGCAACATGGAAGAGAGGCGAGGGATGTGGGGCAGGGGCTGGGGGTAGTACTGCCGAGACATGCCGGACGGCTGGATGTGCACGCCTCCCAGAAGCGCCCTGTGGCCTGGCATCACTCCCACTGGGAGAACCTTCTGCGAGGCCCTCTCCTGCTTACGCTGTTTGGCTCTCCTGTTCTGAAACCACACCTGCTGAGACAAGGATGGGTTAGTCGAGGCTTTTACATACAAAGCATGGTGGGTTCAGCAACAAATAGGGCCACCACTGAATTAGACTGAACCAAATCAGGATCATTGATCAGACTGTTGCACGCAGCATTCCTGCAACACAACTTTGGGACAAAAATCTGAAGCATTCATCCAACAATGATACGCCACAGAGGTCAGGGTCCCTTATATTTGTAACTGTCCCAGGTCCTCCCAAAGCAAAAGGTATCAGTGATTTGTTACTGATTTAGTGAGATACAGAATGAACAAAAAGAGCTGAACTAGAGGTGGGTTGCAAAGTGGCTTGCAGATGTAGACCAGCTCTTTTGTTGAACTGTTTTATTAGCAGTTTTGAGCATTTGTGCCTAAAACACCCCGCCCTGTTTCTTTTTTTTGGAGTTGCACACCCCAACTCCTAAAA
Source organism: Diplotaxodon limnothrissa (assembly GCF_057381915.1). NCBI lineage: Eukaryota > Metazoa > Chordata > Actinopteri > Cichliformes > Cichlidae > Diplotaxodon > Diplotaxodon limnothrissa. The sequence goes on along the minus strand of NC_140608.1, from coordinate 24,399,584 downwards.
AGCCACAGTTGTCAGAGAGCTCTAACATGAAGACCATCCCACCTGTATGCGAGCCTCATTGAGTTTAGTGATTCGAGCCAGCTCCTCTCTGTAGTAGATGTCAGGATACTGATTTTGTCCAAACGCCACTTCCAGCTGCTCCAGCTGTTTGTGGCTGAAGGTGGTGCGGTGGCGTCTTCTGGCTGGGGAGGGGTATGCTCTGCTCCGTCTATTGAATCCTACAGCCACAGAGGTCTCGCACAATGTCCCCTTCCTCACCGACTCTCCTATATCTGTTTTCAGGGGCGAGAAAAGAAAAGGGGAAGGGGTTGTGTGGATCCTTTCTTTTTGTTTTTTTGTTTTTTAGGGAAAAATTTCCCAGGTCTTATTTCTTCACTTCCTCAACATGACACAAGAAATGCGGCCTTAACTGAAAAAGCAGCAATTCACCAATGACTGTCTCAAAAAAAGGAGGGATTACCCGACTTTCTGGTTCCCACTGGCATCAGGCAACCTGAGAGCCAGAGAGCTTTAGCTGGCAAACACAAGCTCGTGAGAAACAGACACCAGAAACTGGAGGATTTGTCCAAGATTATTACCACAATCACCAGCAAAGGGACTCATCTCCTTAAAATGAGTCGACTTGGTCTGCTGGTATCAGATGACATTATAAAACAGCTGGATGTCGAATGGCAGAGGCAATTATTATGATTACATGAGCAAACTTGGTAACTTGCGGGGGGGGATTGTGTCAGGAAGGGCAACCAGCGGGGGGAAAAAATCTGCCAAATCAAACATGCGGAGCTGCCCCGCTGTGAAAATCAGAGAAGCTGAAGTAGGGAGGTTTTATATAACAGTTTATTTTTCTAAAGCTTTAAACTTTTATATCGTGTGTTCATCACTTTCCAACACTACTATACTCTGTTTATTAAAGAGTACGAGAACAACAAAGCATCGCAGCTGATTAAATAATCTATCAATGGTAAACATAGAAAATACTGCCTTAAAAGCTAAGAAGGTAATCCAAAGGTTGCAAAGTAAACCAAATCAGCAGGATGACAGTATAATAAAGGGAATTAACATAACACCACTTCTTTACATAAAGTGGTTTTGCTAACTCTTTATAACAAAGCTGACAATATACAATGTGCGACTCGTGTGTCAATAAAATTAGAACTAATTTAATGTAGATGCTGTGGAAGAACACAAGAACGGGGTCATTAGGATGTTGTTTGACTCACCTGCACTGGAGCTGACTGTAGTCATGTCGGAGTAAAGATCCGTGCTGTCCTGGTGGATCCTCACACTCTCTCCCGCTACCTTCACCTGGGCCATCACTTCACTTCTGATCCCCCCTCACACAGACGCAGCTAAACTTAAAGTCACATGTCCCACCCATCTGTTTTACCTTCACCTGTGTTGGTGGGCCGGTTGAGTGAAAGGCACCGTATGTTTCTGCTGGTCCAGCACAGAAACCAACGGTTGTGTTCTAGTAGCTTCATGCTCATCTACAGTTTTGCAGTGCACCATTGCAAAGACTTGAATATATGCAAAGAAAGTTGAATGTAAAGAATGCACATTTCAGTAGAAAGCGGCAAGAAATGTATCATATGTAGAGAGGATATAAAATAAAAACTTGAATATATGGATAAAATTGTCAACATATGCAAAAGAACATGAATATATGGGATGAAAGTTGAGTATTTAGAATAACAACTTGACTACATGACAAGACATTAAGTCTTTAGCAAAAAAGTTGAACATATAAAATTAAAAACCTTTAATATACAGAATGAAAGTTTAATATTTGGAATGAAATATCAATATATACAAAAAACCCTGTATATATACAAAAATTACAAAAATTTTCAGTTTTCTTCCCATAGAAAATATGTGAAAGATGAATATATACATCCAAATCTGGGAAGTAATGTAAAATCCAAACTTCAAATATGTTGAATGAAAGATGAACATGTGGAATAAAAACTTGAATATATGCAAAAAAAATCTAATAAAAGCTGAAAATATAGAAAAGTGTATATGTAAAAAAAAATGTTAAAGCTATATGAAATAAATATACTGAGTGAAAGTTGAACATGTGGAATAAAAACTTGAACATGTGGGCTAAAGAGGATATTCTTTGCTCTATGTGACCACCAGGTGGCACTGTTCTGTCAGGTTGAGGCAAAGATTGAACATGAATTATAAACATTTTTTCATATGGATTTATGTGGTGCCTGTAGGGGGGTGGGGGACTGGGGATCCTCCATAAACCCAACCCCTCCGTGGTCACCTCCAGCCTTCGGTTCACTGTCTCCCGACTGAAAGAGCACCCCGTCAGCTGGATTAACTCAGCTGAACTCCAGCGTAACCTCCCGGGACCCTCAGCTGCTCTCAGAAATTCCCATGATGCTAAACTGAGTCCAGGCCCAGTGTAGAGGAATGGCCCTGATACCAGGAAGAGACCCACTAATGTCCCACTCAGCACTGAGTCATGACAGGGCAGCAAGAAGACAGCTCACATAGTTGGAGAGCAGCAGCTGGCTTTTTATCAGCGCGAGACGGCCATTCATCACGCGCTATATTTGTTGAACAATGCTATTTGTTTGTACATGTGCTCCGTATATACATATCCACTGTTAAGTAGCTTATGCAAGAGGCCCTATTAGACTACACGTTTACATTAGGAGTACATTCTAAGCAGGCCCTCTCCTTGTGTAATATTATAAGATGCCATTTGGCCTGAGCCATACGTGCAATTCCCAAGAACCAATAAATCAAAAGTTCAAATGCTGGACTCTACACGTGTGTGATCCAGCAGATCGTAGTCCTGCCTGGGACCAGGATCCCTGCCAGGAAAGTCTAACAGACAACGTAGAGTGATTGAATGGCTCACTGTATAAGCAAGGCCTGCATGATCGTCTGAACCAACTTTTCCTTGAGAAAGTCCCTCGCCTTGTTCTGGGTTCTCAGCGTATTAACATATAATTTGATTCCTTGTGACATGCCGTCTGCCAGGGCCAAATCCTGTGTGTCCAGGAAGAGCTTCCATCCTGCCTGCATTATGTGTGTGTGTGTATTTGTGCATGCACATGTGCCAAGCCTCTTCAGAGCTCATGTTTCCTGTTCCAGACAACCCAGCCACAAACCCCTCCAGAAACCCCCCCGAGCCTGTCTGTGTGTTTTACTTGCAGTTGCACTTCCTTTTATCTTCTTAATAAATATAATTCCTTGAAATGTGGAAAACGTTCTTAAAATCCATCTTCTTCTTCTCTTTTTTTGTTTAAAGACAATGGAGAAAAATAAACTCCTGGGAGGTTTAATGCACAGAGCATCCATATCACAAACTCCAAGCCATATTTCAGAGAAAGGGGGAAGTTATCATACGTCGTCTTCTTCGTCCCAGATGCGGAGCTTCGCAAACTTCATTTAAGCCACTAAAAATAACTTTTAACCAGAAGTGGAACCAAAGGCTGGATGTGGAAATAAGCCAGCTTCTGCTGACAGGTTCCACATATCCAGTTAAAGCTGTTAATTTTGTGCTCACGGCTTGTTTATCCTGAGGCCAAAAATGTGAAACAGCTAACGCAGGTTTTACGTGAACAATGATAACACCGACCACTTACATGAACACAAGCACTGCTTTAAAGAATCAGATGATGACACTAAAGTTCCTTCAGAAGAACTGCCTGTGAAAAAATGTATTTCTTGTGCAGCTTTGTGCTGATCTTCCACTAACTGTTTTATTAAATAGCTTACCTTGCTTTAATGTAACATTGGCTGATTGTTAATTTCATTTGTGGTAACCTGGGGTTTAATGAACAAGCTCCAGACACAACATATTCTCTCTGTGTACAGTTCACTTGGATATTTTGTTGTTGTCTAATATTGACTGTCATCCTCTGGGATCTGTTACTTTATGTTTAGTGTTAAACAGCTAGTGAGTTTATCCGGGCACTCTGCAGGCAGCAGCTGAAATAACTGTAAGTGATACTTACATAGCACTTTTCTACTCTGAGCACTCCAAGGGTGTCAAGGTTTCCTTTCTAATTCAATCTGGTATTTCTGTTTTGTCGTCTGAAAAACAGGCTTAGAAAACCCAACAAAAACTGAAACGGCAATTCTTTGGAGTCTGTTTTAGCAAAGCAGAATACTGAATGAGTGGACTTTGGCTCTGACTGAGAAACACGTCAGAGACACAACGTCACTCAGCATAACGGCTTCAGTCACTCGCTGCTTTACTGGCCATTTTCCTATGAGTGCAAAATTTACCACACAAATGACATTTTGTGTTTGGAAATCTGGCAATTGAGACCATAACACTATTTGCAAAATATTTACTGAGATCATACATCAAGTAATAACTACGGCACAGATTTATAGAAAAGTCGCCCCCTGCTGACCATTAAAAGAATGCAGGTTTAAGGCCCGTCTAGCCTGGCTTTACTTTTCAGGTCCGTCCTTTATATACAGTCTCAAACTGTGATGGTGGGCTAAAAATTCTTTTTTAAAAAGCTTCATTATTCTTGAGCTTAAGTTCAAACCCAAACTGCAGATATCCTGAAAAGTCCACAAAAGCAGTGGATTGGAATAATAGGCGAGGATGATTCACTAGAAGGTGACAGTCTTGACAAATTGCAGATGATGTGTAACTGGGAGCATGTGTGTGAAATGGCTTGTGAACACTTTGGAGGCCTGTGCGTAGCGTTTTATCTGCAAACATGTCGCTTTTTGTTTGCGCACGTTAACGTGATTCATGCCTTTTTCATGTCACAGCAAATGCAATATTGAACACCGCTGTCCCTGCTGGCCTGTTACAACACGGGCTTAACGCAGCACAAACCAATAGCAAGCAAAGAATAAACTTCATCCCCTTTTCTGTTCCCGTAAGTTTATCTTTCCATCTTTCTATTATTGGGCTGCAGCTTGTGCCAGACGACTTGGAATCTGTTGGGAGTATCTCTCATCTGTGTGTTGTTGTGCATCGTGTGAAAGTGGGGAACAGGAGGTGAGATGCAGGGATTCCTAGTAGGAAAAAACAATAAATATACAACAACTTGTTTGAGCTTGTGTCAAAACGGAGGTCGTGGGAGGTCATCAAGCCGATCAACGCAGAACTTATTGTGAAAAATATGGCGCTATAGTTGAAGGAGAGTACACACGTGCCTACACAATCTGATACTTTCCAAACATGTCCGCACTTACACACCACATATGTGTGCATGTGTCCTGCGTGGTAAGAAAATAACATGCAAGTTATATTATACCGGGTGCTCAGTTTCAAACATTACACATGCATGCACACACGTGCCCCCAGTGCATACAGGTCTCTGTGCGGCTGTGCTCGTGTCCAGCATGGACAGCACAGAGGAAATTCTTCCCTCCCAATTTCCCGGGACTGAACTGGGAGTGACCTGGTTGGCAGACGCACAGCCCCGATGGAAGGAATGTAACTCAACCCCCCCACCCCATCTCGCTCTCAGCCCCTCAACCCCCTCATCCATCCAGAGCAGTGTGGGCCCAGCTGTGTGAGGACAGACAGAGAAACATACAGTACTGTAGGGTGAGAAGAACAGCTTTTATACCCCCAACTAGTTGAGAAACACTCCCTCGTTTTCCCCCCCATGTGAAACAACCACAGACCCGCAGTCATGTAAACAAAATACAAACAAAAATAACAAAATGAAGCTAACAAAGACAAATAAAGAAATAAACAATCAATAATCGAGTGTGTAGTCTGTCGCAAAGAGGGTCAGGCACCGAGAACCGTCCTGTGACTGCTGTGGTTGGTAGCAGATAACCATTGTAGTTTGCATTGAAGATTGTAACATGTCTGCAAATATTTGCTAACCAGCAATAGTGTCACGAGTAGTGACATCACAGAAACAGAGAATGTTCACATTTACAGCTGAAACCAACACGTTTCAAAAGACGGAAAAGTTTTTACTCAACATTTTCCGTCTCCAGTTTGGATCGCACTTTTCTCAGTTTCATTACCACGAGTAGTTGCCAAATGTTTGCAGACCAGTCTGCAACTATATTCACTTATTCCATGCAAACTACAGGCAACTGCAGCAATCTGCTAACGACAAAGCAACTGCAAGGACGATTTCAGTGAAACACTGTATAGCTTTTTGCAACCTCCAGCAACCGCTAACCAGTGGTTGTCAGCAGTGTTGCCAACTTAGCGACTTTGAGTTTTCAGACCCCCTTAGCGACTGTTTTTCTAAAAAGCGACTAGCGACAAATCTGGTGACTTTTTCTGGTGTTAATGGAAGTTTATGATGACTTTTTGACGTGAAAGCACGGATCGCTCTTACACTCAACAAGCAGCGGGTGCTGCCATGGGCACCTCGCCCATGTCAAAGCGCTCACAGGTGGCAGATAGTCCTCACACAGCGGTCGCCCCCAGCCATGGCAAGCAGCTGCTGTCAGAGCAGATGTTCACACCTATGCGTCCAAACTACTTTCTCGCTTTTAACAATAATTGCTTAAAGAATTTAATATGTACACTCTAAATGCATTTAGAGTGTTTTTTTCCTTTTTTACGATGTTATTTTTCTCTCCTATAGCTAGGTTACAAGCATGACCAATTATGCAAATTAAGGGATGATGTCATTTAGCGACTTTTAGGACAGCCAATAGCGATTTTTCCTTACTGAGGAGTGGGCAACATGGGTTGTCAGGGGGTCACCAGACAGTTTTTAGGTGCTGTCAGTTTTTTATGACTTCAAATTAAATCTTCACACATCTGGACACAAAATGAATTCATTTCTGTTTTATGTTTAAATGTCCTTCTACTATCACTTCTGCTGTAACTGTTTAGAGTTAGCTCGTTGTTTTGCAGGCCATCATGAGGTGTCCAGTACGATACATTTTCCATGGGAAAATGTATGAACACTACCTTTCATCCCACACAAATGCTCGCATGCAGCCATAAAGCTAACGAAATAAAGCAGATTTTATTCAATTTTCTTTTGGACATATATTTGGCCTTTCCTCTTGGCACTATCCAAAGGCCAAACTTTCCAGTCTTTAAGCCTCCCAAGTAGAATCTAAGTCATTCCAGTCTTGTTTTCTCATCATTGCAGCCTCATCAGACACGTTCAGAACTCGCAGTCCTGTTCTCTGACAGCTTCTCAGTGTAAAATTTCTTCATATTCTATTTTATGCAGGCTGATTTACAGCTTGTTACACTTGGAAAGTGTATGTGGTTACTCAAGTAATTATTACTTGGCTGTTCCTAACCAGACATTTACAACCTGAACCATTTTGGGAATTAGCCTGTCTTTCTGACCACTGAGCCACTCTGCAGGGTGAAGTGGGAACCCATTATGACTCAGCAGATGGTGTGGCACGCAGCACCACCCTCTTAGTGCTCAAGTGCTCGCAGCAGTACTGTATGTTCTCTAATGAGCCTGAACTCATCCAGGATGTCACATTACCCTTCGCCTTGGGATTCTCATCTTTCCCAGCTTCAAATATAAAACCAAATGAGCCAGGTTTGTTCCGAGCCGGCCGTCCTGGCTGCTGCAGTGATGTCCCATTCAGAAAGTTATACAATACAGCTTTGACAAACATACTCAAACATAATAAGAATGAAGCACTTTTAGGCTGTCTCTCTCCGTCTTCTTTTCGCTCCGTCTGTCACGCTTCCATGGAAATGTCAGCTTTATTGTAGAGTGATTGAGATAATGGTGGCGTGTGGCAGCCTGCCCTGTGTGAGGTTTTCGAGGTTCAGCTGTTTGGCGGGGAGGGCCCGTAGATTTGCAGAGTTGTTGTCTGGATGCCTCCTGCTGCTCCAGACTCCCTAGGTGGTGTCCTCTTTCCTCCACGACAGCCTTTTATTGGCTCCACAGGCCTCTTGTGCTCAAAGGCGCTCTAGACCTCAAGCATGATACTCTGCCCCCACCCCTGCCACCTCTTTCTTGCCCTTATTCACCACTATGGGGGAGAAATTGGCCTGAAGAAGGATGTAGAGTGTCACGGGATAATTATCTTCTTTCCACATCGCTCCCTCCGCCTCGGTTCCCTCATAACATGTCTCATGGCTTCACTTTGCAACCTAAACAGGATTGGGCATCAGCACTCTCAGCTCTAAGCTATGGCAAAGATGTAGGGTAATGAAACCTACTTATATCGGATTATCGTGTGACAGATTGATGTGATATTATTACTTAGTTACTATTATAACAGAGCATTTGCTGTGTTAGCAAGAACTGCTATGCATGTTGTTCTTCCTTTACCCTGAAAAAAAGGTGTAGTAAACTTTCTGAAAGTGGGCAACCAACAACAGGTGCCAAAGGTACATATTTAAAGTAAAAAATACGGTGGCCCTGAAAGCTCAGATGTAAATGCAATTGCTTCTGTCCTGGATGCTGTTTGCACTTTACCATCTCGGCCTTTTGTGTAAAAGCATCTACACAAGTACAGGCACATGAAAAAAAATCTTTGATCAAGTGTAAGCATCTCTATAAAAGTAGAAGCATTCAGGTGTTTATGCCACTTTTTTGTTATTTTTTTTACTTTATTTTATTAACACAGTGACAGAATCTTCCCAAGGACTGAATGTCTAAGCAAATTCATGAAAAGGTCAGACGGTGCAGCGCTCAGAGAAACTGCAAAATACCCTGAGCGTCAACTAACCACTCAACATGTTAATTTCCTTCAGCCAGACTAGAAAAAATGGGGATGTTTGGAGTAAACCAAACAGAGCTTATCAGCACAAACACCTCATATAAAATGTCATCATGATGGTGGAGGGGCGATCATTTCCGCTCGTCTTGCAGCCACAGGACCTGGAAACCTTGTAGTCGGAGTCAACCTTGAGCTTCTCTGTATAACAAAGTATTCTAGAGTCACGTGTGAGGCCATCGGTCCAGCTGCTACGGTTTGGCCAAAACTGGGTCACGCAACAGCGCAATGATCCTGACCACACCAGCAAGCGTACAGCAGATTGGCTGAAAAAGTGAAGAATCAAGATTTTTGCAACAGCCCAGTTAAACTCCAGACCTCAACCCAGTTGAAATGCTGTGGCGAGTGACATCATGATGGCTACAACCATCTTTTGTATACAGTTCATGGCCACATCCTAGAGATCTTTTTAGTTATTCCAAAATATTGCTAATAGGATCATTTCTGACTTCTAAAGATCTCATTCCACAACAATTTCTCTTGTGCAACTTTGTTTCTAAATATTTTATTTGATGAGTTGTGCAACAACTTGCTTTTCAAAGCAGGGTGTGCGAGTGTAACCATGACGACAGAGGCTGGTCTACAAGAGCTGCTTGCAGCCTTTGTCATCAGAGAGAGGTTGCAAGCGGCCCTTATATATCTCCCAGATATATCGACACCACTGAGCTGACTGCACTGCTCACCATACACTCGAATGCCTTGCGTGCTTATCCTCATGTAGACATGCATGTTTTCTAACTTAATGTATGTGTAGACTATCGTTTGTCTCACAGACTACGTGTGCCCTCTTAAGTGGGACCAGCGCTTGCTTGCACACTGTGTGACCTCTGGTCGAGTGTTGGATTTCTGCTGCTATTACAGTGCATATTGTAGTCTGGTCTGCAGGCTATTCTTAGCAGCACCATAAGTGAAAAACATGAGGAGGAAAGCTAGAGGGCTTTTAAAGGCTGCGGATCAGATATGTGCTTTTTAACAAATCATCATCTGATGCACAGGAATCTGAGACAGGAATACTTTTACTGTCAAGGTCCATTTCCATTAGTTTTTAACTGAAGTGAACGCCAAAAATCAAAGGTAGACACACTGATAAATCAAAGCATTATGAATAATATACTGCTGCTCCTTCTAACTGAGACACCTACAGCTCTGTAGGTTCCCTGTCTTGATCCACAGCAGATTATTTATGATATAAAAGTTCCACTTTGCTGGGCCAGTTTGTCTTGATTGATAGAAACCACTGGTCACTGGGAGCACCTCTCAGGCCTTACAGATACAGGAAAGCTCCTACATCTAACAAGTTAACCAAAAGATCGGAGTGCTACGCTAGCCAGTTTTACAGCCTTTCCACTACTAGAAGCCAACCTCACAAACTATCGATATCATTCATATAAAACACAAGAAACAGAAAACACTGGCTGTAGAAATGGACAGTGTGAGCAGATTTGGCAATTCCACAAATAAAGAAAGAACACAGCAAAGTTATAATAATAATAAAAAAAGGAAACACCCACCAAAGGCATTTATTTGACACACAGCATCCCAGCTGACTGCGAATCATACCACTAATCTTTTGTACTACAGTTTTCACTCTGCCAGAGGAGAATCGTATAAAACTGAATGAGCTGGATGGCTTCCGGCATTTTGGACTCTAACTTTGACCACCCAATATGAGGTAAAGAAATTCTGACTAGCTCTGCTGCTGATGACTGTGACTATAAAAAGACCACCAAAGTTTAACTAGACATGACAGCTAGTCTGGAGTTAATTTTAGAGGACAAAAGTATTGCTGTTAAACAGTAACTACAGGTATGATGTGTCTTAAATATTCTGTTCTATCCATGATACTCTATAGCGCCTGTATGCTTGAATTTTTTGTGATAGCAAGATAAGCAACTAAATTCTTCTAACAAATATTTTCAGAAGCTCTTTGTATAGAAGGGAGGCTTTGAATTGCCTGTTAAAATATCAGTCAGACGGAGAGCAACATTAGAAATGCTTTTATGACAACCTGAAGAACTCAAGTCTAATATTTAGCTGCGCTTGACTCTTTATTTGCTTAAATCTCCACCATGTTCACCAGAAATTAGCTTCCCGTTTGCTTGGTGATAGGACGTGAAGTGGAAAAATTGTGTAGAGCTAATGCTAAATGAGCAATGAAGAGGAGCTGGAGCTAAGGTGTTCACCTCTGGGCCGAAAAAATAAAGCTAAGTGCCACAATCTGCATTTCCTCCAGTGACTGATTTTAGACTGGCTTCAAAAGTGAGTTACTATAGAGTTCAGTGTGTGCATCCCACTTCACTGTTGGAAAAAACAAACATATCCACCGTCTCTATGGTAACATTCTGATAACTTCACCCTCACATCCGGCTACAAAAAAGATAGCTGCTGCCATATTCGGGGTTAAAGTGAGATTTAGCAGGTGAAACAAGTCACAGCATTGGGGAAAGATACAGCCTGTGAATATAGTGCAGAATAGTGACATCTGAGTTTGGCATTAAAAAGTTAAAACTGAAATTGAAAAAGGAAACATTGGCAATGAAAACTTTTGTTGTTTTTTTGATTAAAAAAAAAACATTTAAGGACGGTGCGCTAGAAGAATGATGCCTAGCTTAACTGAACAACTTTGGAAAGGATGTTTTGACTTCTAGTGAAACTCCTAAACCATACCTAAGGGGTTTCCTTTACCCTTTCATTTCCTTTAACCCTTGAAAGTGGACTGATTTAAAGAAGGTCACTTACAACTAGCTTTGTATTTGTACACATTTGACGGAGAGCTGCCAGAGCAGGAGGAAATATTAGTGAAGTCACATTAGCTAGCTAAATTCCTGTGATGCTCTTAGCACCTAAAAGTTAGAGGCCAGCTATACTGCTTCTCCACAGGGCTTCACAAAGGTGCTCATATAATTTTTTGTTGTTTTGTGGATTTAAAAAAACATTAAAAGAAGCTGCACTAGAATAATGATGCTATTAGCTTCTAGCTTAACTGAACAATTTTGTAAAGGATGTTTTACTTCTGGTGAAACTCCTAAACCAAAACTTGCCAACCTTGAGACCTTGAGAAACAGCAGGGGTGTCCAAATTCAGAGGCTGCGTCCACGTGAGGACCCGGCCTTCGCAGTCTAAGTGGGCCGGGTCCTTCAAAAGCTGGATAGACCAGAAATGAGCGACTGTGAAATTGGACGGTCTACCCTTCAGAATTACGTCACGAGCTCTCTCGGTGGAGTGAAACTCAGCCGTCTGCTCCTTGCTATCTAAAATATAACCGGATGCTGGCATAAATTCTCGACCATCTCACACTTCTGTTTAATCAGTTTTCTGTTTGACGTTTATTCAGCTGTGTAAAAATCAGGGAGGAACCCTCCCGAGGGATTAATAAAGTTTTATTTAATGTAATCTAATCTAATAACTCTAATATCAGCCACACTGAAAAAAGCCACACAATAACATGTTTAAGTCATTTAAGTGACTTATATATCATGTTTAACCTGACTGGTGAAAGATTGCGGGGGTTTGAAAACGATGTGCCGGGAGTTCGCTGTTCTCCCCGGCTCAGATATTTGAAGTTTACACAGCTACATTCTCGCCTGAAAATATGTTAAAAGTTTATTTTGCAACCCAGAACGAGTAATAAGAGCAATATTAAAACTAAGTAGTAGTAGCCATTGTTGGAAACTGGAATTGGCTGGGCCAATCTGGGATACGGTTTTTCAATTTTGTTGTCCGGGTGGAAAATTGGGAGAAATTCGGGAGAATGGTGACTCCGGGAGATTTTCGGCAGGGGCACTGAAATTTGGGATTCTCTCGGAAAAATCGGGAGGGTTGGCATGCATGCACCCTTTCATTTCCTTTAACCCTTGAAGGGAGCTAATTTAAAGAAGTTCATTTTAACTAGCTTTTTATTTGTATACACATTTGACAGAAGGCTGCCAGAGCAGGAGGGAATATTAGCAAAGTTGTGTTAGCAAGCTAGCTTTCCTGCGATACTCATAACACCTAGAAGTTAGAGACCAGCCATACTGCTTCTGCACAAGGCTTCACAAAGGTGCTCATACAAAAGTTTTGTGGGTTTAGACATAAGTGGATTAAAAATGAGTAATCTTGGTTGATTTCTTGGCCCTAGATAGCATAAAACTCATGTAAAATTTCAATTGATTTCACTTGATGTAGCCTAAAATTAACCATGAACACCACAATCTGCCCTGTCCCAGTCAAACATGTGTAGTACTGTAAGCTTTACTATACTACTACAAACTAACCAGTTTGGCCAGTACTAAAATGTACTAAATTGCTTACTGCACTTTCATGCAACCTTTGAATGACAATGACAAAAGTAAGTTTCACAATACAAAAAAATGTAAGCACATCAACACACTTAAAATGTTCATTGTATCAAAATGTACTTGCTGAGCAAGTACATTGCACTTTTCAGTAGCGTTAGCTAAATGCTAAAGCACCAGGACCAAAACTTTAATGACATCAGCAACGTGAATGCAGGGATGAGAAGAACAAAGGATGTGTTGAGGGTGTAAGCAGGACTGTGGGATGCCAGTATTTTGTTATTACTGAGCACGTATCTCCATGCCGTCAGTTGGGAGGACCGCCAGGCTGCAGCACACGAAAACTTGAGTCACTCAGCGGTGTTGCCTAATCCACCAATGCGATTTAATTGCTCATTAACTGAAGGTGTTAGATTGTTCCAGCCAACTTTAACCCTGGCCATAATGCTAAAACTTAGCATTCACTTTGCAAAACACTGGATGACTTAATGGTACTTACATTAGGTCATACATCTTTTATGTACAATTTATTGTTTCATATTAATTTTCTGTACGTTAATAGCTACAAATTATCTTTAACATCACTGTAGTCATTTGACCCTTTGCTAATACAAAACTATAATAATCAATCATAATATATTGAAATGCAGTCCATTAATATACTGTATCTTCAGCCTCTCTTTCCTCTCACAGCCTTTTCTCCAGCAGTCACTAAATGAGTATAACTCTCTGTTTGTGGAGCTTTCTCGTGGTGCCAGCAGCAGCAGCCACACCCAAACAGCTGGAAAGAGGACAGAAGCACACAGCTGGGAGGGAGAGAATATGAGAGGTGGGTGTGCACCCAACTTTACACTGTCAACACCACCAGACAGGCAGAGGGGCTTAGAAAACACACAGCGCAGGTTCAGTGGCTTAACTGCACTCCTAATTCCGACCGAGTCGCAGTTTTAACTGCAAATTTGGGGGCACATTACGAGTAATTCAGAATAGAATAAAAAGCCTCAGTGTGTGTGTCTGTGTGTGTTTGTGTGTGCATGAACTGGAACAATGTGGTCATTTATGGGGTGAATACCGCAGTCTTTAACAAGGGCCCTTAACATATTAACCATGTGACTGTTAACATGTAACCATGTGATAAAACTTTGCTTGCCAGGCTAAAATGAAGCTCCCAACCATAAATGACACATGATTGTGGCAAATGTCATTATGTTCCTGCAAAAGTGTTTCATAAAATCACATCAGGTCTGCGTGTAATTTGCAATGTAACGCTATCGGGAATTAAGTATGTGCGAACGAGCGAGAGCAGCCCTGACTTTTGCCCTTCAGAGTACGAGCTGGGCAACCTTTGCCCCATTGAGGCTGTGATGTCACCCTGAGCACAGAACAGGCCGTGCTGGAAAAGAAGGCCTGAAAAAAGAAGCGAGAAACACGGTCCAGAAGAATAATTATATGAGAGAGGGAGTGAATCAGGAAATAGCTTTTGGTTTGGGAAACTCAAGAGTTTGAGGGAGCGCTGCCATGTGCTAAATGAAAACAGGATTTGAAAAAAAGAGAGGAGCGCGAGAGAAGGCAAAAGGAGCCAAAATGTTTTTTTGTTTTTTCACCAAAGAGTGGCAGGGTAGCCAGTGGTCAGCAAAGAAAATATCCCTCCCTCATCCCTTGTGCTCCAGCATTTCTCTTCCATCAAACTCTGCTGCCGCCCTCCTTCTCCTCTTGTTTGCCTCCTCATTCTTTCGTAGCTGGCAGCCACTCGGCTCTTTCCTCACACATTTTAATGGGTATCTTCCCAATCACGTTTTTATTGCAGGAAATTTCAGCCACACCACATTGCGTGAGCCGAAGGAGTGCTCCATTCTTAGCTCGGCACCGCCGAGTGCCAGGGTGTGCTGAGCGTGCCAGTGTGTATGCACGCATGTGTGTGAGTGGGGGGAAGCGAACTGCAGTGATGTTAGTGTCAGTTTGATGCCAACATTACAGGCCTCCATGCCCCCCTCCTCTTTGTCTTGGCAACAAGTGTAAATTCAGGGAAAGGGGCGGAGGAAGCCATTGCAAAAAAACACCCCCCCTCAAAAAAAGCAAAATGTCATTTCTGACTCAGTCGCTGTGGCATAACTTCACAGGAATTTTACTCAGAAAGCCCCTCGCCCCACCCAGAGCCACCGCCATCACCAAAACCCAACCTTTGTCTCCGTTTGTGAAAGCTTCAACTCCTCACCTCTCCCTCTCCTCACTTTTCTTCCCCCCCTGGCAACCACCTGGGTTTTTTCTCTCTGAAAAGAAAGCCGTGGTTTTGGGCCTACAGTTTAATTGAAATAATATTTGCTGTACTCCGCTGCCTCTCTAGCTCTAGTCTCCCTTAACAACGGGCATTATATTTTTAGCCTCTGAACAAAGTTCTGTCATTTCCTGTTGCAGGGCTCGCTTTGCTTTTGACCACAAGCAGACTCAAACAGACTGCTCTTCTTCCACTGTCACACTGTTCCTCGTACGCCCAGGCAAGGCTCTTCCCCAGTGAAGCATCTGTGTTTTCAATCAGCTTTTGAGACACTACATTTCATTCTAAAATCTTCCAGCCAACATAAGGAAAACAAGGGTTGCAAAACAAGTTCCCAACTTTTGTGTTTTCAGGACTTCTAACATCCAAAATCTGTTTCTGGTGTTAGAAGTAGTAACTTAACCTAAACCACAGAAATCTGTCTCAAGGTTTTGTATAGAGACAGATCATACAGGAGGCTATTACGGACCATATGGCACAAAGACCTCACATGCAGTGCAAAGACGTCTCACAAGACAAAGTTTGGACAGCAGTCTATGCGCTATCACTCTACAAATATACATTCAGCAAGAAGGCAGTGTGGCAGATGTTGAGGGGAAATGTAGGAGAAGTGCAGATCATCAGCGACTCAGTAGAATGCAGTGACCCTGGCAAGTGTTGGTGTAGTAATATAAGTGGCTACATCTGTGCATGCATAGATTCCATATTTATCTGTCACGTATATGTTATGTGGGGATTTTCAGCTTCTTCCAGCTTGACAGAGGTTTGCAGTCTCTTAACGCAGGAGAGAGCATTACAGAAACAACGGAACCTGAATCTGAACATTTTCCTCACACTCAAAATTCGATACCAGCCAGCTGCTGTTGTGAATTGGCACTATATTACCGTATTTTTCGCACTATAAGGCGCACTTAAAATCCTTTGATTTACTCAAAAATCGACAGTGCGCCTTATAATTCGCCTTATGTATGAATTCTGGTTGTGCTTACTGACCTTGAACCGATTTTATGTGGTACACGGCGCTAAAAAATCTGTCAAAAAATGTTTTAGTATGACTTTGGCGAAGCTGCGAAGCTGCACCGCTTGATGGATTGTCAGAGCATTACGGCTGCCGTAGTCAGGAGCTTCGCTTAGTCCAAACTCTGCTTCAGGTCCCAAAGTCAAACGAACATCGCGGCATCACTGAGAGTTAAAAACTGTCTAAATGCTTTCATCTTTAATAAAATGATGAGCGTTGCTGCTTAACCAGGTGTAACAATTATGTTTAACATCCAGGAATCCACGGGGCAGCACGGTGGTACGGTGGTTAGCGCTGTTGCCGCACAGCAAGAAGGTCCTGAGTTCAGGCCAGGGTCTTTCTGTGTGGAGTTTGCATGTTCCCCCTTTGTTCACGTGGGTTCGCCGGCTTCCTCGCACAGTCCAAAGACATGCGGTTAGTGGGGATAGGTTAATTGATTAATCTAAATCGGCCATAAGTGTGAATGTGAGTGCAAATGGTTGTCTGTGTCTCTGTGTGTTAGCCCTGCGACAGACTGGTGACCTGTCCAGGGTGTACCCTGCCTCTCGCCCTATGACAGCTAGGATAGGCTCCAGAACCCCTCGTGACCCTGGAAAGGATAAGCGGATGGATGGATGGATGTGTCCAGGAATCCATGAAAACAGAATGTATTACATTTTACGGCGTTAGAAGTTAGCAGGAAGTTAGATCGCTAGTTTCCATCTAAACATAACATGCCATGTTCTGACTGAGAGATTTCTGAAAAATGAAAACGTACAGCTCTGCTATCACTTCCAACATAAATGAAGACAGAAAACTAAACAGCAGTGACGTTTGTAGGGTTACTGAAGTTGGGCTAGCTGGTATATAATGATGTGCTACGTGATCGCTAGCAACACAGCTATGTTAGCATAACAAACAGTGAAGCTGGAGGATGAACGCTAACTTTTTTTCCACTCAATAAAAGTTAACGTGAGGGATTCTGGTGGTTAGAGACAAATGCAATCGCATGGCAGGATGTAAACGGACCAAACTTCAGTCGGGAGAACAACTGAGATAATCCATCCACAACACGAGGTTAGTCATTAATATACTGCAACAACATGGGAATAGAGCATCTGCGAGATAATTCTACATTAATGGATCAATGTTACGGAAGAGGAGGAAGCAAGAAGAATGAGTTGAGTAAAGTTTGACTTATCTGTTTTCTTTCGCTTAATGCTCCTCATAATCCAGTGCGCCTTATGGTCCAAAAAATATAGTATTGAAGTGCATTGAAATGAATTGAATTGAATTGTGTCTTTCTGTGTGGAGTTTGCATGGTTTCTCTCTGGGTACTTCGGCTTCCCCCCACAGTCCAAAGACATGCAGTTAGTGGGGTTAGGTTAACTGGTGATTTTAACTGCCCATTGGTGTGAATGTAAATGTGAATGGTGTTCTGTCTCTCTGTGTTAGCCCTGGCAATCTGTGGCCAGATGTACCATGCCAGTCGCCCTATGGTAGCTGGGATAGGCTCCAGCCTCCCTACAACCCTGATAAGGATAAGTGGAAGAGTTGGATAGATGAATTGAATTGTGTGTAGGGATATGTAGTGTGGGTACTGATGTAAGTGCACAAAGTCTACTTTAACAAATGATTCATGGTGTTGTTGTTGTACTTAAAGGAGACTTATTCTGGTAGTTTTTAACACTTTATTTCTCATTCTTGGATTTTACTAACTTCACATAATTTGCTGTTGACTGTAGTCCCCATTTACCTCATACGGGGCCCCGAAGCCCCAGATTTCATCCTTGGTCTTAAACAAGCTGTTGTAGCTCAGACTCAAGCAAAGTTTCTTTAAGCAAGCTTTCTTGTGTTTTATGAACAAAAAACTTAGGTAAAGGTAAGTGGCATTTCTGTGGTCACAGCCTGTGTGCCTGAGATGACCATATGACAGATATTCAGTCTGAGTGACATCGTCAGATCAAACAAAAGATAATCTGTCAGAATCAGAGAACAGCCTGAAGCCTGAGGGTTTGGCTAGTTGGGATTGCCAGCACACATGCTGGCCTCATTGTTTAATATAACCATCTACCGCTGTAGCAGATATATTTACATAGCAGATAACAGGGGAAACATATTCCCTTTAAGTTCTTTTTATTTTAATGATATTATACTCCTCAGTCTTTGGTGTGATACTGGGACACCACGGCAGCATCAGCCAAATTAAATTAGCAGAGAGTTTATCCAAATGTCAAGAACACTACATTAAGGGCTAAACTGGTAACGTCTGACTGCAATGAATCAATGCCGAACCATAAAGCTGAAAAAATATGATGTAATTATATGTTATTACTCCATTGTTTGTTCCCTCACATAAGCACCAACGAAATATGGCTTTAAAAAAGGACTTTTTTTGTTTTCCTACATTTTTTTCACTGTTAACAAATCATCTTAAAAGACCAAACTCAGTGGTGCTGTCTATATATTTGTGTTGTCTGTACTTTCCCAGTTTTTTGTTCCTCTAATGAGAAAAGTAGTGTAACTGTTGGGGACTATTTTATGGATTAATCCACATGAATCTCTGGAAGTAGGACAAAGTAACTCATATGGCGCTCACTCTAAATAAGCTTATACTGTGTGTTTGGATGATAATAATAAAGAAACATCGTCGATCAGTGCCAGGCTTCACTGAGGTGTAACAAAATAAAAGCTGTCATCTTTGAAACAGCTTTTATTTTGAAGCCCCTATCTTTAAAAATGTTGAGAGAGCCATAACTTGAATTTCATTAGTCTATACTTCAAGTATAGCCTCAACAGTTAAACCAGATAAAAGCTTCAAAAGCTTCATATGAATGCGCCCAAATATTTTCTTTTCCTCCATAAATTCACTCATCGATTTCCATTGATGTCTCTGATCATCTGGAAGGCATTCGAACAATCCATCATAATTCCAAAAACTACTACTGTTTACAAAGTAAAGCTTGGGCGAACCAGCATAACATCTGGATTTCGCTTATAGCACCAAGTAAATGTTTGCACGCTGAGTCACACTATTTTAGAATAAGACAGGATTTGATGTGACCAGAAATCAAAGGTTAACCATAGAGCGATGCCCCACAGCAAGTTACCCAATGAGTGACAACGCCATCCGAGTTGCTCAATGAGCTGTGGTTGTTTTGGCAAGTTTGCATGCACGATGTGAAGCTGAGCCCTGCAGGGAAAAGATGCTCCAAGATTTTCTAGTGAAACAAAGATTACAAGAAATGTCAGTAAAAATCCCAGAGAAGCATAAAAATAAAGGAGTTTCTAACTAAAGAAATTGCCTCAGCTTTGTAAGGAGGACTGGTCAGTCAGCATTTTCTTAAAAACACAAACAATTTAAATTACGTAGATAAAACTAAATGCTATTATCATCTATAGTGGATCCGTTTGAGCTGGTCCAAAACAATCCCTCGGCACGGCAGAAGCTCATATTATGTTTATACTCCTGAAGCAGAGTTACATGTGTGACAGTTGCCAGATGAAACAGAACACACGTCAGCAGCATGTAAACAGCATATGTAGAAACCAGGCCAGATCTGCCAGTGAAAATATGTCAACACATTAACAAATCAAGTGAACCTTGCACAACCTGGGTGGGTTGCGGTCGTATAACTGGTGCCCAGCGGTGTGACAACAGCTGTGTGAGTCACTGGGAAACTGAGAGACTTCTCCAATAATCCTAGAAGAGACCCCGGGGCCCAGATGAAAAGGCTCTGGGCTCCTTGTGGTCACCCTTCCCTGATTCACTCTTCTGGGAAAGCCAACTCAAAAAGGAAACCGCACAGCAGCCCCGATTCTCACTCTCCTTCCTCGTTTTCCTCTCATTCTTTTCTCCTTGTTTGTTTCTTTTTTTGACGTTTTGTCTCGAGGACAGAGACAGCGATGCTTTTCATTGTTTAAGTCGTTCGTGCTTCGGCATTCATGTGTGATTACTACAAGCCCTCAAGAACCAAATACATGTACAAGTTGTGTAATTATGTCCCATCAATATTGTTACATTTGTAATGCATCAGATGACTGAGTGTGAAAGTGTGCAGACTGCATTAGTTTTTTAGAACAACATGATATACTGTCTTTGTAGTGCATTGAGAAGCAAATAATATCCATCCCATAGACTGATTAGGACTAAATATTGGCTATAGTACAGGCTATTTTCTATAATTTGCTACTGTTTATGGGAGCCAGCAGTTAGCCTGTTTTGACATAAAGTCCAGCTGTGTTCTGGAGCTGTGTTTGTATGAAATGCAACAACCTCTTGGATTGAAAAATGAAGCCAACAGAATCACTGCCTCTCAGGTTCTCAGTTGGTCCAGGTCTGCAGAACGTGAGGGCTGTTGAAGGAACCGCCTACATCCACAGGGGTGTCTGGTGCTCCACAGGGGTGTGTACTGAGCCCTCTCCTGTACTCACTCTACACCTACGACTGCACAGCCACTAACAGCTCCAACATCATTGTGAAGTTTGCGGACGACACTACAGTGGTGGGTCTTATCACCAACGGTGATGAGACGGCTTACAGGGAGGAGGTCAGCGCCCTGACCCACTGGTGTCAAGACAACCATCTCACCCTCAACGTCGCAAAGACAAAGGAGTTGATAGTGGACTTCCGGAGGTGCAGAGAAGTACACACCCCCATCACCATCAACGGCGCTGCTGTGGAGAGAGTGAGCAGCTTCCGGTTCCTTGGCGTACACCTGGCTGAGGATCTTACGTGGTCAGTACACACAAACAAAACAGTGAAGAAGGCGCAGCAGCGCCTCTTCTTTCTCAGGAGACTGAAAAGATTCGGCATGAGCCCCCGCATCCTCAGGACCTTCTATCGCTGTGCCATTGAGAGCATCCTCACTGGATGCATCACCACCTGGTATGGCAACAGCACCGCCTACAACTGCAAAGCTCTCCAGCGAGTAGTGCGGTGCTCTGAACGGATAATTGGAGGTGAGCTTCCCTCCCTCCAAGACATCTACAGGAAGCGGTGCCTGAGGAAAGCGGGGAGGATCATCAAGGACTCCAGTCACCCCAGCCATAAACTGTTCAGACTGCTTCCATCAGGAAGGAGGTTCTGCAGCATCCGGTCCCGTACCAGCAGACTGAGAGACAGCTTCTTCCACCAGGCCATCAGACTGCTGAACACGTCATAGACACCTCAGCTTCACTACTGGAACTTCAACATTATGCACTCCATACTGTATATAAATGCCACTTGTTTTGCACATATTCAACTCTGTATATTTTATATATTTTATTATTATTATTATTATTATTATTATTATTATTATTATTATTATTTTATTTTATTTTTTTACTATTTAATTTGTATAAATGTGTACACACACACACACACACACACACACACACGTAGGAAAATATTTAGTATACACATCCAGAAATGCATACACTATTATATATTGTACATATATTTATTAGTTTCAGGTTGGCCATTCTTGTATTTTGCTCGTTTGTGTTGTTGTGTTTGCACATCTCTGTTGCTTGTGGGGCTCGCACACAAGAATTTCACTCGCATGTGCTGTGCCAGTGTGCCTGCACATGTGATGTGACAATAAAAAGTGATTTGTGATTTGATTTGATTTACATCCTCTGTACAGATGTTGCTTGGCACTGTTCTCAACTAGGACAACCCTCAAGGGCCGCTTCACCAGCAGGTCTGATAATCCTAACCCAGTACTTAACAGCAGTCAGGGTACTGCTGAATAGCACATGGATTACTGTGCAACCCTCACTACCAAAAAGCACAGCGTACTTACAGTGTAAGACGGGGAAATATTGTTTGTTTTTTCACTATAACACCAGGAAATCATGCAGCACTAAAATTTACTTACACACTACTTAAATACACTTACAGTATAATTATTCCTTCGTTTCCTGCAAAAACCTGACTTGTTACCTCCTTATTCTCATGCACATACATTTAAGTATTTGTTAATTAAATAGAAATACATTGTAATTTCATGCTTTAATTACATTTAATTAGAGCGGAATTGCGCTGTTGGCCACAGACTGTGCAACCTAAATTTATCCACCTATGGCACTTAAGGTCAAAAAGTATGAAATATGAAATACACATACTAATATATATTTAAAAAACAGATTTTTTTCATTAATAGAAGAGCACAATGGGTTCTTTGCCATCTTTGCCTTTAATTAGCTTGTTACATTGTATTCCTAGTAACACAGCCTCATCATCATCATCAGGGACCATCTTTGTCTACATCTCTTCATCTGTAAAGACCACAAGCAGCCAGTTTATTTTGTTTATACAGCGCTAAATCACATCAACAGTCACCTCAAGGCGCTTCATATTGTCAGGTAGACCCTACAATAATACAAAGAAAAGCCCAACAATCATATGACCCCCTATGAGCAAGCACTTTGACGACAGTGGGAAGGAAAAACTCCCTTTTAACAGGAAGAAACCTCCAACAGCACCAGGCTCAGGGAGGGGCGGGGCCATCTGCTGCGACTGGTTGGGGTGAGAGAAGGAAGACAGGATAAAAGACATGCTGTGGAAGAGAGACGGCATCACATTTCTTCAGAGACGTCGAGCATAAAGTCTTTCTAGCAGGAGGTCACAGATAGCAGTCCCACTGCGAGACTGACAACAAGATGAAAAAAGTTGCAGATCTAACCTTAATAGGGAATTATGATCCTGTGTGTGTTTGACACTGAGCAGTAATAATTCCACAATTTCTTTATTTTGTTTTCTTTTTTTCAGGGTCCTGAAAATATAATTCTGTGCTACGTTGAATCCTTTTCATTTTTCTTTCATTCACTGGAGAACCCAATACCCAGTGAAGGGTAGTACCATATTTATACTTCAATTAATTACAGAGTAACCGGTATTCTCAATGCCAATGACCCAGGCAGTACTAAGCCATAAGAAAATACAGCTTCACCACATATCCCATAGCTCTACCACAAGACCTATCGGAACCATCGCTCGCCTGTCCTGCTGCCTCCATAATGGTGCACCAGCCACCGCAGAGGCCATGGCTCCAGCTCCAGGCCCCATAGCTCCTCCACCACACTGCCTCTGCCTGCGCGAGGAATGAAGGATTAAATATAATGCTCGCATGTCAAGACTGCAAAGCAAGAGAAGGAGTACGGAGGAAGGAATTTGTCAGAACTTCATAAACACATACACGGATTCTGTCTCCCGATGCCAGTGCTCTGAGCGAGGAGAACTTTCTGGAGGCTCGTTGAGCCGAGGGGTGAGAGTAAGCAGGGCTGCTAAACGAGCCCAGGGTTTACGCAGAGGCCAGCCAAGCAGCAATAATACACTGCACCGGAGGAGAAGGACACAGGGGAGCAGGCGAGAAGAAAAGTGGTAGAAATAAAAGCAGAGAGCCAGAGAGAAAGGGAAAGAAGAGGCTGGATTGAGCAGGCTAAACTCCTGCTCTGTGAACAGGATAGTTTCAGAATTTATATATGTATATATCTGTGTATATATATGGCATGCACACATATACAAAGAGGAATGAGGAGAGGATCTGGGAGGCTTTAAGGGGGAATGAGAAAGAGAAAAGGAGGAGGGAAAGACAGAGGAATTAACAGGACATGCCCACTGAATTTTCCAGGGCCTCTGCCAGAGAACAAAAAAATAACTGTTCACATGTGGTCCAGCTTCTCCTGAACCGAGGGGTGGAGGCACTGATGAAGAAAAGGGGTGTTAAAGAATGTTAATCGTGGTTTGGTTTTAATCAGATTATGTTGAGCAAAATCCAGACCTTTGGCTTGAAGATAATGGACAGGTGGTCAACTTTCCAGGACTGAGGTGAGGTCAAAGGGTAAATCTGCCTCTACGCTGCTTGGAAGATTTTCTATTGAACATCTAGCAGTATCAGATGCAGTCAGAGTTATTGATTATCAGATTAAAGTGTGGAAAGGCAAAGCAGAGGCTGAAAAATGGGACTGGTTGAACTTCCTCTCTAAGCCCCTGCAGCCGCCTCGACTCTTCTGCTCCAGATGATTGTGCGATTGGCCCTGTTGCTCTTGGCTCGGCTTGTGGAAGAGGAGCAGCCTACAGGCCCAGCCCTCCTCAGCCCCGTCAGCCACTGGGAGGTGAGCTCCACAGTGGGTGTAAAATACTGTCGGGTGGATATATTTCTGCTATGAAATATGGATGTGAGCCTCGTGTGTGCGCGTGTCCATCTGTGCGTGTGCATTTGCACAAGGTTAACTGGAGGTCAACGCTCACTTTGCCGCCAGAGACTTGGCGGCAGTCCAGAGCTGGGAAAGCAGCAGCAGTGTCTCTTACTCACTCCCCATTCTATGTCTTGCTCTCTGTGCTCCTCTTCTTCGTCACCCTCTTCTTTTAGCCAGTGCTATTGCAGTTTGCGTGCAGATAGCATGCAGGGAGCCATGTGGCCTGTATCTGTGTTGAGCTCTGGACTTAGCACTGTATGTGTGAGGAGAAAAGTGGGCTCACTGAGCACGAGAAGCGGAGGAAATGAAAAGCCTAACTAGTTCACGAGTGAAACAGGAGTCAGTTGAGCCCGAGAGAATGTAAGAGGAGGAAAGTTTTTCCCCACGCATTGCAGATAATTTCAGAAAGTGGGGCTGTCAAGGAATTACTGGTACAGTAAAAGCTAGAAATACACATAACACTGACCTCATTAACAGATATATTACAATTTGAGCAGAGGCATGGCAGGCGTAAAAAGTTTTAATTCCATGTAATGGTCTATTTTGTCCTGCCTTGTTTCTGTCTCTTTTTTCAGACAAGCAAATGAAAACATCTGGAGTGAAAAAGCAACCAATGTCCAAATAAAGGGTCAAAAACCCAAGAAATTCTGTTATTACTACTGAATTAACACAAGCTTGATCATAACTACTGCTCAAGACCACTTTATTTATATGAATGTCTGTAAATGAAGTGTTTTAAAGTGTGGCCTTAAAAGAAATACATATACAGTCTATGGTGCAATGCTAAGTTAAATGACTGCTGGCTGTGGTTTCAGATATGAATATGGTAGCCATCAAGACCTGACAAAAAAGTAGGCGTATTAGCCAAATGTAAACTGTTGCTACACTAAAACATTTTCTACTTTTGACTCATGCACATTGTTCAAGTGTGTCCCACCAAAAACAAAAAGTACTATGTCAACCTTTCAACCCTTATTTTCAAATGAAAAAACTATTTTCAGCAGAGAACAGCAGCCCGTTCTGCAGAGATAAAGAAAAAAGAAAGAACTGTAAAAAAAAAAAAAAAAAGGAAACCCTTTAAATCTTGATTGCAGTGTGGCGGTTCTCACCCTTGACGGGTCTCTTGATGTCGGTGCCAACAACAACTGCTTATTGCAGCTCAATGTACTGGCAGAGATAGAGCTGTGTGTGCAGCGGAGGCCGGCACACCGGGCTGATAAGGAGGCGGCGTCTCAGATGGAACTGACCGGGCTACACAGAGATGAAATCTTTAAGGTTTGGCTCGTTGATAAACTCACAAGACCTTCATCATCTGCACTTTCATGCCCATCATCCCTCCCCTGTCAGTGACCCATATCTAAGTCCAGATTCCACAACTTATTGCTGCAGACTTATTGCCTGGTATCTATTTTTGGTCGTGCCAGAGGGCTGAAGAAGGGAGGATATGTTTTGACAGCATTGCAGCACGTTTTATGAGTTTGTTACTCAGTTTGGTCGCTCGTCCTTTGAGTCAGCTGAGACTTGCTTGAGATGTACGGTAGTTTGCCCTCACCCCGTCTCTCCTCCTGGGTGAGTTTCAATTATTCATAAGCGTTGGGTAGCCAACTTGAAACTGATAACCCTCATGCTATTTATACTTCATTTCAAATGAACAAATACTTAACTGTGAAGTTCCAGGCAGCTTGGCCGTGTCTGTCTGCATAGCTTCTGCTGGGCACAGTGAGGAAGGTAGGCCGCGGGCACCGTGCAGAGGCTGTGCTCCAAAGGTGAGCCCAAAGCACAGAGCTACAAACTATATATAATTTATACCCTCCAAAAATACCCACAACTTAAATAATCATTGGCTCTTTTTGGGGTCCAGACTGAAGTCCCAGTCTTCTTGGTTGGTGTTGTATGAACGTGCTCACCTTAGCAAAACACCCTCTTCAAGGTGAAACAACATGCAGAATATGAGCGCATTCATCTGTAAAGACTTTTAAATGCTTGGAATTCACTTAAAATTACTTTACTCGAGTATCCATGTTGCTGACGTTGTTATTTTTGTTCAATTTGATATTTAAATCTCTAAAGACAAACTTGATCTACATGTTAATAATATCAAATGAACAAAATACTAAGAAGAAACTAGATATTGTATAAAATTCCACGTCATTAAGTCAAAAGTGAAACGTGGTAATGCTTGTCCTAAAAGGATTTTCGGTTAGGTTTTGGAAACAGCTTTAGATACAAGTTTGTGTTTTTCTATAAAGCATTTCTCATCTCTCAGGGACACACAAGCTGTTTTCTACGGAATCACATATCTCACATTTTGATTTATGTGCACAATTATCAACACTTAAGATGAGCTTTTTGCTTGTTCGTCATATTTTTTTCCTATGAGAGACTTTTAGCATCAATACCATGGTTTTATATTACAGCTTCAGTAGCAAAGCTAAACCAATTTAATGGCTTTGTCAAAGTTAAACACTAATGTGTTGGATGTTTTTTAATAATTCACTTCAGAAAACTTCAATAAAGTGCACTTTGTGAAAACTGGTGGCTGCTAAACACAAGTTATTTCTTATTTACATTTTGCTACCTGGCTCATCTACTTGCCGTTCTCTCTGAGACAGAATAATTTGTTAAATTGAATGAAAGTTGTATTTTTGAGTCACACACAAAACAGAGATTTTGATTGGTTCCTGTGTAACAGACTGACATACCATCCATACCAAGAGGCCAGAACATAAAATGTAACTGGGTGAGATGCGAGCTATGATTAACACGTCAGCCTATAAACTGCAGGGCATCCACACAGAGTCTGCCTCGAATAAGTGAGTAATAAGGGAAAGTCTGAGGTCTCTGCATCCATGGATGGTGTCCTGTACGAGTGTACAAAGTAGGATTTGGCAGGTGGGACAACACTAAGGATTGGTAGTTTTGAGTGGGGGAAAATAAGACAAGCTAAACTGTAGTGAGCTGCAGTAAATCTACTTTTGGCTAATCCGGACATGTAAGATGGAATAATAAAGGGGGAAAAAAATACATACACATTATATCATGGGCCAGTGTGGATTACACTTAACAGTTTTATTTGGAATATTAAGACAATGAAGCATAAGCCAAGCACCAAGAGTGACAGCTACAAGTGTCGCATCATACGGCTCTTAAAAATGAACAGGTTATACTGAAAAACAACTGTTTTTTTTCCTCTTTGAATGATGATGCAGATACACAGAACAGACAGTGAAATGTGAACATGATTATGCCATTTACACGCTCCGAATTCTACCTGACAGCAGACGAAAGAAAGAAAAGAAACGGGTGAGGAAAAGCAGAAAAGAACAGAACGGCGATATTCGTCTGACGACAGTTTGGTCAGCCCCGCGGCAGCGGCTGTGGCCCCGGATTTAAAGGGCTTTCTGTGATTGGCCAAAACGAATAGGGCAGTCTGGGAACATCCCAGTGCTGCAGAGTAACAACCATTAGTTCCCATCACTGTCAAGTCCTGTTGCCTCGGCACCCACATCCACCCAGCAACCAATGTGCACATACAGCATTAAAGTGACAGAGGATTGCAACCATTGTTACACTACACTCCATTGCATATTAGGGAGCAGTAATAAGGAAAAATAATAATTCTTTCATACTTCTGTTTGCATAAAAGCACTTAACCCAGCTTTCTAAAATATATATATATTTATATATGGGAACATGAAAAAATTAAAAATCTCTTATTTATTTTTGTTTCTCTCTCTTTTTCTCTAGGATCTGACACCATGAGTCGTACCGTGGTGGTTGGTTTATATGTCCTACATCCAGGGGTATTGCTATTATTTTAAGGGACAGCTAAGGAGACAACCATCTCTCATCTAGAGCAGAGTTTGTGGTTTGCCTCCACACACAAGGCTCTCATAGTGCAGCCCAATAGTGTCATACTAATGAAATGTTAAGCTTTTTTTGTGGTATTTTGTTTGGCTTAAGAACACAGAATATACACACACAGCTTTACCTTCCCTTTTTTGTGTGTGTGTGGGCTGGGTGTTGCACAGAAACGTGGCGCTGGCTAAATGTGGTCCATGTTTATACATCCCTGGCTTGGGGGGGAAGGGAGGGTGTGTGAATACCTGGGGTAGTGCATTTGTTAGAAGAAGTGTTGATAGTGTGTGCAAATCTGTGTGTGTTCCAGACAGTGTATGCACCACTGAAGAATAAAATGTCTTTTCATCAGGCTATTACATAAATCCATCATTCATACGTTGGTTTTTTTCTCACCTAAATCTACAAGTTATATGGCAAACGTGCTACGGTTAATGTCAGATATTTCCCATGGGGAAAACTGGGTTGAGAGGGTCCTGGGACTCTCCTTGCAATGGGCCTGCCTGAGAATAAATGGGGAGGCGGGGGGAGAACTGGGGCAGAGAGGCGTTGTTCATAGGAGTCACTGTCGTCACCCCTCACATTCAACTCTGCCCGTCTCTCCACGGGAAACTCTCCCTGTGTGGCTCTGTCCGTAAGCTAACATACATCCACACACAAACGCACCGAGTCTTCAGCGAGGCGGAGAAAACGACTCCCATCAACACACCCTACAACACCTGTGAAATATTTTAGGAGCACCGGCTCCCCCCACCCCTCGTAACACCCACCCAAGTCTCACCATCTTCAGCTAACACACACGCGCACACGGTGCGGTCCACAAGAATTTGGACAGTGGAACATTTTCAGTTGTTTTGGATCTTTAATTCAGCAAAATGGTATAAAAATTATGAAAACTATTCAAATTTCTCAGTAGGTTTTGGAGTAGTCAAATCCCTGCGGGGGTGTGGATAGTGCAATTCCTCTGTTTTGGATCAAAGCAGACAAACAGTGATCCTCAACATAAGAGTGAAAGCAATCACTCAGTTCAGCAGGGATTAGTTGCAAAAGACTGAATCTGTTGACCCTACTTGTAAATTTTGTTCTGAGAAGTCGACTAAAAGGTCAACAACTCCAACCACACACTTATCTGTTCCTCAGCTTGATTAAATCCAATATGCTGACTAAAGACGGGGAAAAACACTAAACAAACATGTCACTGCCCCAACACTTGCGGCCTGCTCTGCATAAAACAAATACACAATTAAAGTGCTATTTATTTAGACAAATCCTTGTCCTTTCTGTGAGCATGCTGTTGCAGCAACAGGAAGCCAGGACTCAGCAAGCCAGCTACATCTCCTCCCTCCCTCCTTATTGTTCACCTCAGCCTAAACAGGACACCATCGTCACAGTGATGTCAGCGATGTGGCTGGACGGCGAGGGAACGGTTTGTATATTATAATAATAATAATAAAGAAAAAGCAACACAGACTGGACCTTACAGCACAGTGACCGCGGGCTCCAGAATGGCAACGCTGGCCTTTGATCTGTGTCTGCATATAGGATGCAGCACTTGTACTGTAGCAGCTGTGTGCCATTGCTAGGCTGCAGCGTGAGAGACAAGACACAGTGAGAAAGACGGTCTGACGTATGCGTAGTTTGGGGGTTTCATTTGTACAGTTAAGTGTGGAAGCTAAAATACCTCAAACATAGAAGTGCACATGCGAGAAAACCCAGTGTCAGCCTTATTCCACTCTTAAGGGTCACGCCTGCCACTTCAGCTAACACCAGTGATTAACATACAAAGAGACCTGCAGTGCTGTTAGTAGAGTACTACAACTTTTGAGTAAACAAGAAGTAAAACTTTGATCAGTTCACTAAATAGCCGAAAAAGCTAATACTGGTTGGTGAAGTCCTTTAACCAATCGTGTGACCACCTGCAGAAAAATCCTCATCTGATAAATCCATAGAAACTGGACGACTGTTTAGCAGAGGAAAGGTATTTGGTAGCGAGTTGATGGTGTAGCTCTAAGTCTTACATAGTGTAGCAGGGAACTAGCCATTAATTGTTTGTAAAACCAAAATCTAAACTAGTTAAAGTCTAACACTACATAAGCTTTAAACTACTAGTTAATACATGTAGGTTTGTGCAAGAGCTTTGGTCACAGATGCAAATATAAGAAATAAATTATATATTTGTTCATGATTCATCCTTACTGATGGGAACTACATCTTTTAACAGCTGAGTGGGCTGACATGAGCAAACAAACAAAAGCAGTTTGAGAGCTCGACAGAGTAGGCTCGGTGATCATGATCTCATCTGTATCTCAGTTTAAATATTTTAGTTTGAAACATTAATGTGAAGGATTACACCCTAATGAAACTACTCAGTCTCCACCCATCTCGCCCTCCTTCAGTCATCTATACATTTTATTAAAATTTCAACTTATGTCAGTTATTTAAAAGCCAGTTATTGCATATTTACAACTACTCAGGAGACTGAACAAATACTTGTGCTGATGAACTGATTTTAATACTGATAGCTTAGTTAGATCATTCAACATGCTCACAGTGGAGAGTTAAGCTTAAAGCTCACTCCTTACAGCTGTCTGACAAGCTGAGGATGAAAACAATATACATGTGACAGGTCGGCTATCTAAACTGAAACATGCTACAGCAGCACAACTGACTCTGGACCCAACAAGAAAGAACGGCTAATGCGCGCACAGAGTCAGAACAGATGTGACTAATGCACACCGTTATTTCAATAATTTGCAAGAGCTTAATCAACATAGCACCACTAAAATGTTATCCATTATAAAATCTTTAATGTGCACAATAAATATTGAGCTTATTGCTCCTTCAACTCTTCATTATGACCATCTTCAGTTCTATTTGATGAGAGCCGAGTGGATCGTGCTGAGGCACCTCCCACTCTTGTTTGGAAAATAAAGTAACATATTACTGGACATGTATGAGGCACACAGGTTAGGCTTAATAAGACATTATGGAAATGACAGGCTAGATAACTGAGGATATGCCCGCCTCTCAAGAGTTGAGGGTTCTCATCATTTAATACTGTAATTATGACAATGAACAGAGAGAGAAAGTAGCACTGCAGTCTAATCCTGGGAGTTGTTCTTTCCTATTTTAGAAGATTCTTGCTGAGCTTTTGAAATCCTCTTCATTCATCTATAACTATATGAAGTGTCTCATGACACAGCCCGATCTTGAACAAGGCTCGTTACTGCCTCACTACGCTGTAAATCGACTTGCTTAAAGAGATAGTCTTTACACAGCTGCTCTCACTTCCTATGAAAGACATTTGTTAGGATTCTTTATTGTAACCAAAAGAACCCAGGCCTAGCTGCACTGATGTTTCAAATGTAATTACATATGTTGAATTCATGGATTGAGATTTATTTATATATTTGAATTTTTATTTATATTTTGAATATGCAGATATTGCTGATGCAACAAATGGATCGTGAGCTTAAGGAGGCACCTATAAAACGGAATAAAATATCAACCTCGATTTCAGGAAGAACTGAACTGGGTGCATGTGTCCACATGCCAAACTGCCTATGGTCAGTGAAGAAGTGACAGGCTGCTTTCACAACTGCACCAATGACAAGATTTCCTCACAATCTGTCATGTTTCCAAAGCAATGCCACACAGGTGGAATAAAGCTGACAAGTTTAGCTTGCTTACTAAATGCCACACAGTCAACTGATTTATTAAGCATCACTCACGATACTGCTAAAAGAGAAACTAATGTTCCTTTAGGACTTACGCATAATCCTTAGAAATCACTTGTTTTCCTTCATCTCTGGCTTCACTGATGCATGCAACGAGATGGCAAAGAATATGACTTATGTAGCTCTATCCATAGGACAAGCTCTGACTGCAGTATACCAAAATAGCACCTCCAGATCCCCTCTCAACCCACACACACACACACAGACACACACACACCTTCTCTTGTAAAGGTGCTCCACTAGGTGCTTTGACAAGCTAAGGAAGAAAAGTAAGAGCGCACAAAGTGAGCTGTACAACATAGCCATGTAAGCCTAAATAGCAATTTAGGATGAACGGGGGAGGCATGCATGCAGGTCTACAGGCAGGGTGATGTTGTGGGATCAGGCAGACACTTAGCACAAAGCAAGAGAAAGGAAAAAAAAAAAGACACAAAGCACTGATATTTGTGTCTCCCCTCCCTGTCAAAACAACCTGTTCAACGCAAAAACATGTGCTTGCCAGACAGCATTATACTGAATATAATCATATGTACTTTTGTGATGTAAGTAATAACTAAAACAAAGTTTAGAATGAATCTTGTATAGCTTGTTACACTTAAACTCGATCCCCCACCGGTAAGAAAGCCATATCAGTATAGCTTCCATTTTGCTAATGAGGAATTTCTAAAGTCATGAATTCCTCCTGCAGCATGTCTAACAGGCAATGGAGAAGCCGCCCTATTTGACTTTGAGTGGCGGTTCCCTCTCCAGCCAGCGAACTCGTACTTTCTGTTTATAGTGATACTCCTTGAGGAAGTCCTGCAGGGCAGGAGGCAATGGCAGAGACCCTATACCATCGTAAGTGGTCCAGCGGCAGATGGCGGCCCGTGCCAGGTGCTGCAGGCCAAAGGGGAAAGTCCGATGAAGAGGCGCTGTAAGCAAAGGTTCGAAAAACATGCAGGCGCTGGGGTCTTTATAGTGCTCCAGCAGTCCTGTGACAGTGGAAGAGTGGAAAACGCAAGGATCATGAGCGTCAAAGCTGAAGTTGTGGTTCCACTGCTCGATGCGTGCGTGCAGGGAGCGATTGTAACGGCGGAAGCTAACAGAGAAGAGGTAGTCCTCCTGGGCTGAGTCACGCAGCAGGAAGGTGCCCTCGGGCCTCCCATCCAACAGCGCTTCTGCCTCGTAGCGGTCCATTACGCCCCAGTAACAGGGCAGACCTGTAATCTCTAAAAGATCTGGCACCAGACAATGGATGTAGTCTATCTGAGTATGAACCTTCCAGGGACCGTGTTGTTGTCGGCTAAGGTGACCATCCCCTGAAGCATGCCTCTGCTTGGGCCTCCTGGCCTGCAGACAAAGGGTGGTCGAATCCTCCTCAGAGTCACAGTCCTGGGATGACGCTGCAGCCCCCAACAACTGCCCACAGGCTCCTGATGATGCAGCAGCCAGAGCGCTCCCGGCCCCTGTGACCCGGCCTTCCCCAGAGGCCTCTCCCATGCCAGGAGCCATTTTTGGTCCCAGTTTGTAGAGAGAGGATCCTGGCACTGAGGCCTCCAGGGTGTGGATCTGTGCATTGGGTGGTGGGTCCACACCTTCCTCGATGCTGAGCCTGCGGCGCTCGCGCAGACGTTCTTCCTCATCCTCGGGAGAGGGGTGGGCTGGGTCAAAAGCATCCAGAAGGGCAGTAGAGGAATGCGGGCTGACTGGTGCTGTGTGCTGTTTGATCAAGTGCCATTTGTGAGCAAGGTCTGAGCCTGGTGGAAAGGGGCAGGTCTCCAACATGAGCTCTGTGAGGTGAATCTTACGTTTGGAGGTGACGGCGTTCTTAGAGGAACGTGAGCACCTGCGAGCAGGCAGGGGTAAGCACAACCCAACTGTATCACTTAGCCGCTGGCGCAGAGAACGACCATTCAGACTGCGTCCTACTGATACAGAGTCATTTGTCTCCTGGATAGAGCTGACCCCATAGCGCCTGTCCCTACGGTTCCCACTCCCGCGTAAGCGGCCGGACCGCCTATCTGCCTCCAAAGAGCTTTGGGTTTTGGTGGAGCATGAGTGTTTTTTCTTGCCCCCCCACGGGGCATGACGGGAGTAGGAGTCTCTGCGAGCCAAGGGAACACCCCCGGACCCACTCCGCACATCTTCAGCGTCCTTGTCGATAGTTATCTCTACAATCTGAGGTATGTCCGACACACAATTATGATGACGGCGCCCTGCTGTTACCACTGGCACTGGTAGGAGGCTTCGTGACGGGCTGGAGGCTCCTGATGCCTGTGCCCCACCTGAGCTGCCTCCTTGACCGATATCCACCACACAGTGGACAGTGTCTGCCTCAATCCTGCTTTCATGGGGTCCTGAACTGTTGTTGTGGAAGAGTGTCTGGCATCTGCTCTTCAGATTGCTCCACATGATGCCCACTTTCTTCATTAATAGGAGCCCCTGGGACCTGAATATAAAAGAAGACAAAGCTGATTAACTCACAGGTGAGAACATCCCAACAGCAGCAATGGTACCTACATTTAACACTGAGATACAAGCTACACAAAGAATGCCCTACATTTAAATTCCCCAGACGAATGTGCATCTAGTAATTAGACATGGTGAGAGTATAACGGGGCCAGAGTGTCTGGGAGGTGGGTGAGCTTGAGCTGTTGGAACAGCAGAGTTACGAGTTGCCAGGCAGACATGCAGGGACACAAGGCCACAGCTATAAATGAACCTAGGATCTGCTCACAGCTGATCTGCTGGTATGTACTGTATTACAGAGCCAGTCTAGACCTGACCAAAAACCTTCCCTGTAACAGCAGCAGACAGGGCACATGTATATTCACATACACTCTCACATAAGTGGTTGATTTATCACTAGTAGAATTTGACAGGGATTTGGAAGTTCTAGCACTAGAGTGCATTCTAATAATCCAAATTTTACAGTGAGCAGAGTTACTATAGAGAAGCAGCCAAAGATGCCAAAGCCCTAAAGGAATTCATAACCGACTATTTCTACAGCATTTCCTGTTTCTGATGAGTTTTTTGACATCGTGGCTTTGTTAGTGTCCACACAACTGGCAAAACAATAAGATGCGTATACCAGAACAGTATCTTCAACCAAACAGCTTAGCACTTCTTCACACTAGTGTTTAGGTTTAGATCCTGATGGTGCCGATATTAGCCATTTGCATATATACTGGTTTCCCCATTTATAACAGACAAATGAGAATTAAAGTAAAGAAGAGATGGGAGAAACACCCTTCAACCATGTTTGTGCCGCACAGTTCGTCCACTACAGAGCACTCTGCAACTTCACTATTAGCAACACATTTAATGCCACAAACAACAAATTCATAACTTATTGTGACAAGATTATTCCATTACATTATCTCAGCAGGGATACATTTTAGGGTAATATGTTCATTATTTTTGTCTGGAAAAAAGTGGGAAAAACAAACAAACATTGTCCATGATTTTAAAATTGCTAAATATTGTATGTTCTATAAAGAAAATCTAAATATATCTGTCAAGGGTCTTTAGGGTCTCTGTTGCTAAACGGAATTACAGCAAATTACTCATTTCTAAAAATAATTTTAGTCCATCTTCAGTGAACTTTGAATGAAACAAGTGCAAGACATTAGCACAGAAACCATATTGTACCATACTTAAAAGAACAGGCATTTAGTGAGCTACTAACACAAAATTCTTCAAGTCTCTCTGGAATCATCAAATCTAACTTCCTATCTTTTCTTTTGTTTTTGGCCGGTTAACTCAATCTTCTTCTGGGCTAAAACCTGTTACCCAACGATTATGAAACATCATGTCAACCAGCATGCAGAGTAAAGTTTACCTATAAATACTAACGAACACATCGTGGTTCAACACTATCAGCTGTGACAGAAAATGTTTCGCAAGGTAAGCAAACCATGCTGAGATTCAGCACATGACATTTGCTCAAGGCAGCTCACTACGTTTATCACAGACTTAGGACCCTGGCCCACTTATGGATTTGCTTTGTCAGAAAAAAGATGAGGA
The DNA here is from genome assembly GCF_057381915.1 of Diplotaxodon limnothrissa. Lineage (NCBI taxonomy): Eukaryota > Metazoa > Chordata > Actinopteri > Cichliformes > Cichlidae > Diplotaxodon > Diplotaxodon limnothrissa. Next base: position 24,363,575 of record NC_140608.1, on the reverse strand, counting down.
CAGAACAACGAATCTCCTTTAACAGCCAATATTGGTTGCTATACCCACCCCAAAAAACAAACTGCAACACTGGTGTAGCTTACAACCCAGCTGGCATTACCCAAAGAATTTGCAATAAACTTCAATATGTCCATTGTATTTCACAACCCAGTCCATGCAAAATAGCTACCTGACAAAGACTATAAATAGCCATGTAATGGTCTACATGTAATCTGCAAAAAAACACCAAATGAACCTACAACTGGATGCCAGCTTCAAAGTGTGTACCTCTCTTGACACTGGCTCCATGAGCTTCTAGACCAATCAGCTGGCTGATACATTTCTATCCTTGAGGCCATTCACCATTTTGTTGTAAATGCACTGTGCTTTCCCAGAACAAACAGTCTAGCTACTTGTGAAATATTTCACTCTACTGCTCATCTTCCAATTTAAAGACCCAATTTGCACAATTGTTATTACCAAACAATCTCATGTGATTTAGAACCCCCCCCCCCCTCTATGTTTTGTGCAGTTTATTGACATAGGATAAGCTTATTAAAACAAGAGCCTGAAGTTGCAGACTAAGTGGTAAATAAGTTTTCTATTTTGCTAAAACAGCCTTCAAAATTCAAGCAGATGTCATCAAAATTCCACAACGCAACTCCAAATTATTTGCAAGCAGAGGTTAACTTTTATACCACCACCTCATCTGTGCAGTGAATTGGTTATGATTATTAAAAATGGAAATATAATAAAAGTAATTTTCTGCCATTTTTCCACAGGTAGTCAGTTCTTCCTCCTTCCAACAATGATCTGTACTAAGTACACATTAACTGGTACTAGGATAATGAAAAATGAAGCCAAAATTATGATGAATGACAGTGATATAGTAACCATGTATGAACAGACTTCAAAGCATGACTTGACAACTGACTACTATATGTTATAAAACTTCCAAAAAAATGCCTAAAACTTCATCAATATTATATCAAACTAAAGACATTTCAATAAAAATAGCATACTAAATCAGAGGCTTGGGGAAACAGAAAACCAAAAATTATTTATAAAATGGATCAGGTTATTATTTTAAAAAACCCCAAAACAAAACATTTAACAACATACCTCTTAAAATGCTGTGAATTAGTCTATTAACACTGCAGCTTTTTGAAATGAGCGTTACTGTATAAACTCAGAAGAAAAGGCAACTTTAAAGAAGCAGGAGTCAAGATAAATATAATAAAGATGATGGACAAATATAAAACTGAAATATGATCATCACTAAAATCTAGTTACAACCATTTGGAATACACCATTTTTAAGAAGGTGAGGTGTAATAAGCTCAATCTTTACTTCTTCAGTCAAGTTTGTTTATCCAATTCTTTTTTGCCAATTTATTTTTAATGAACACTTTTGTGTTGTTATTTTAACTATTAATAGCCAAAATAAAAATAAAATCACTAACACATAAAACCTCCACAATCACTACAAATAAAGGTTTGATTTAAGTCCTGTTGAAAACAGGTCCCAGACAGTCACGCGAGTCTGTTGTCGAGCTCTGTTTGTCATTTACAGACTTATTGTGTCTACATAAACTTGAATCAGTTTCAAAATCTATTAACCGAGAAACATGACAACATGGGATGCCATTTTCTGCTTTGTTGTAAACAACATTCAGCTGCGAGATAGATTTGATTGCATTATATAGGCTGTTTTATTTTGCATAGCAGTGCCCACCAGTGAACAGTGAAACACTCACTGTTAACAAACAGCAAAGGCAAATCCCAACTTGAGCATAAAAGAGGTTTAGGTTTATATTTCGACTGGTCTGGCAGCAAGTTGTATACAGGACAACCTTTTTAAAATCTCATTAATATATTTGGGTTATTTCCCATTTGGCATTTTCCCATTGTAATTTTCACCTGCCAACTACATGTGATACCAGCAATAAGGTAAAGATTTAATATTGTTATTGGGATTTTTTTTGGAGTAACATAACAATCAAATTATGAAAAAAAAATTTGGGGGATTGGGAGCGACGGTCCAGATGATGACCATCCCAGACTGAACACACTCACCCGAAACACTCAGCCTGCTAATAGTGACTTTGACTCATTAACCCAGGTCCATATTTTAGATGAAACAACTGATAATTTGAATAATTGTGGGTGTGCTACCAGCTCTACAGTCAAAAACTGCATTTCTTCATCTGAACGTGATGTACTTTCACTAAAGTTTCAACACACTGACTGTGTTTCCGCATTAAAAGACCGCTGCAACTGTGGCAACAACCAATGTCAGCATCAACTCTGGCAAAGTTCAGCCACACTTTTGAGCATTTAATTTTCTGTGTGTGGGACAGAGCTGCCCCGTGTCCCGCCCCTTGCATGCAGGCTCCAAAAGAGAAAGAGAGAACTGTCTTCTAAATAGGGAACAGAAAAAAAAATGCACCACAGATTTATGTCTTAATAACTAACAGAGGAGCACAGAAAGATAAGCCTCATGTACCAATAATAAACGTGTTTTTTGTGTTGTTTTGGGTTTTGGTTTTGTTGGGGGGTTTTTTTTGCCTCCAGTAACAAAACCAAAACATTATGATAACTTCAGCTTATTGACACTACAGTCTTTTATAATTTAGCCCTAGGGTCTGTTTAATACCTGGTTGCAGTACCCATCCCTACTCCATGCTCTATAAGTGTCTGTACAACAACGCGGATCAAGTTTTCTACATGGTCTGCTCTGCTGGATGTCTGTATTCAATGCACTCAAGGGGTAGTGCCAGCAAGAAGAAAAAAAAAAGATTATTCTGCGGTCTAACTACCGCTGACTGGCGATGGAGTGATGAACTACACATCATTTCTAACGGCAACATACAAATGACATTGTCTAAACTGGTTAGAAATGTTTGTTTGAAGCTGGGTTTAAAGCCTCTCCTCTGCCCTAAACAATGAAGCCAATGTCTTTGCTGCAATAGACTCAGAAAACTTCTCAGCGACTTTTCAGCGGTGCTGGTTGTGGCCACAACTACATTACAAAATTATTATTTTTATGTATGTGACACTGATTCTAATGCATCTTACTACGACAACAGTTTTCACAGGGTTTATGGTCATTACTCTCAAGCGCTGAAAACGAGATCATTCCTGTTTGTTGCCGTAACAGTGACAGCAGTGGGGAAAACCCACCACTGTAAATCATGCCTTCACCGAGCCCACTGCAAAAACCAATTTATCAATTCTTGGCCACAGTTTTTCCCCTTTTTTTCCTGTGGTTATTGTCACCCCCATCAGCGCTTCCCAGAAAGAAAGCACTACAGACTTAAATTGCCCTATAACACAGCAAAATAACTGCCAACAGCAGTCAGTGAACTGCTTTCTAGTTTTGTGCACGTCATTGTAAGCGACAGCTTTTACTCTGCCGCTTGTAACGAGGCACATAAAAATTCCACTTTATGCAAAATCTCCACATTGTATGGAAATCACAGAGATACACAAATATTATTGTGCCAAGTGCATCTTATCTGAACCAACAGTGCAGAGTAGATTAAATTAGCATATTGATCACTGAGTTACCAAGTCAAAAACATTTGACAGGGTTTGGCTTTTAAAGACTTGGGTGCTCTTAGGGGATATTAAAGTTCAGTTTTTAGGTTTGAATTATTCACAGTAACAAAACACAGTTAATCTGTCACTGTCAGAGCAGCAGAGGCTAAACCAAACTTGTGCATAACAGAGGTTCGAATTTATATCTGAGCTATCATGGCAACATTTTATAGGTGAAAATGATGCCATTGCCTGTGTATCAGATATTCTTACTGCCATTTTTCACTGTTTTTACCAACAACTACAAAAAAACTGTCATATTACTTGGATAATGAAATCAGATGTCACAACTCCAATTCCAAAGGTCAGTTCTTTCTTCAGCCACTAGTCTGCATAATCAAGCTTATGATGTTTCTGGGACCTGCTTTTTCCTTCACGTCAACAAGGTGCTGGAAACATTCCAGAGATTTCAGTCCATGTTGACGTGATTGCATCACAGTCGCTGCAGAATCATCACGTGCACATCAAGGACGAACATCTCCCGTTCCACGACATCCCAAAGGTGCTCTACTGGACTGACATCTGGCAACTGTGGCAGCCATTTCAGTGCAGTGAAGTCATTGTCATGTTCGAGAAACCACTTTCAGATGATCTGATCTTTGTGAAATCGTGTGTTATCCTATTGAAAGGAGCAACGAGAAGATGTGTACACTGTGGTCTTAAACGCTTAGACATGCTGAGCAGCAACACTCATACAGACTGTGCCATTTAAACGATGCCGAGCTGGAACTGAGGGGCCCCAAATATCCCCCATTCCACTGCATCTGAAATGTTGATATAAAGCAAGATGGAACCATGCTTTCATGTTGTTTATGCCAAAATGTGACTCTGCCCTCCAAATGTCACAGCAGAAATAGAAAAGCATCAGACCAGGCAGCATTTTCCAGCCATCTATTGTCCAATTTTGGTGAGTTTGTCAAAAAAAAGAATGTAGCCCCAGTTCTCAGCTGACAAGAGTCGCTTAAACCACATTTCTTCCATATTCTGATGCACAGTTTGAACTTCACTAGGTTACCTTGACCATGCCTATGTCTAAACGCATCAACTCACTGCCATGTTACTAGCTGATTAAGATATTTGTGTTAGTAAGCCAATGGTGTCCCTAAAAAAGCAGCCGATGAGCGTACATTCATAAGAGAGTAACGGTCAATCACAGCCGCTGTGCATCGCAACTAGGGCTGCCACGATTAGTCGACTTGTCACGATTACGTCGACGACTAATTTTATAGTAGACGCGTCGTTTGAAGCTTTGTAAGATCCCAAAAGACGCAGGAATAAGTAGCAGGATTTAAGAGAATAATAACGGACTGAAACAGAAGATGGCAGCACTGCATGTACAAGGATGCCAGCTGCCGTTAAACCCCGAAGAAGAAGAAGCTGTATCCCAGAATTCATAGCGCCCTGCTCAGTTTCCAACAATGGCGGCAGCTAGTTAGTTTTAATATTACTCTTATTATTCTTTCTGGGTCACAAAATAAATGTTTAGCATATTTTCAGGCGAGAATGTAGCTGTGTAAACCTCAAATATCTACTCAGTTTATCAAGACACCACAAAAGCGCTCCGACGTTTTCGGAGACGTCTGTTATCCACCAGCTCGATAGCTAGCCGGGGGCTAGGCTCACGCAAATCGTTTTCAAACCCACCGCCATCTTTCACTACTCAGGTTAAACATGATATATCAGTTACTTAGATAACTTAAAAATGTTATTGTTTGGCTTTTTTTAGTGTTTTATTTGTTCCTGAGTAAATCGGTTTGGCTGAGATTAAAGTTATAGTTTTTACACAGCTGAATAAACGTCAAGCAGACAGCTGATTATCAGAAGTGTGAGATGCTTGAGAATATACTCCAGTGTCCTGTTATATTTTAGATAGCAAGGAGCAGACGGCTGAGTTTATTAAACTTCACCTAAACAATCTTCAGATTTCATTAACATTTAATAAACTATCATCTTGCCTTTATGTTTAGTTAGCACATACCTTAAACACTTAAAGCTGTAAGCTAATGATAGTTATATAAGAGCAGATGCATGCTGGTGCAATAAGCTGTACGTTTTACGTCCAATGGATGATGATCTGATAGTCGACTAATCGCAAAAATAATCGGTGACTAGTCGACTATCAAAATAATTGTTTGTGGCAGCCCTAATAGCAACACAGTTTTATAAACCAGTATAAGTTCATCCACTTTAAGTTATCAGATGACATACACTGTAGCAAACAGTATAACAGACTTAAGTGGAACACGTTATGTGTGTTCAAAGGGTGGTTTCTCAGGATTTGTAACAAGTTTAAAAACCTGTCTTGGTCAAATATTGCCCAAACCTGTGGAAACCTACAGCCTGCTTTAGACATTGAGACTAGCCTTTTATTGATGTAGCACAAAATCAGTATTAGTTATGTAAATCAAAAATGTTGTAATTTTTATAGGATTTGCATTCTCCAGTGTAGTAGAGGGATACGTATCATTTTAAGAATTTCTAAACAGCTAATTTAACTTTTTAAAGCAACAATATTATTGCAATCATACTATAATTATATGTCTTCAGGAATAGATATTAAAGCCATATTTGACTTTTCCCATTGTGGGTCTAAACATCATACTAATGATCATGCTTATAAAAGTGCTTTATGTCTAAACTGCCAAATGTTGAAAGGCACTCCAAGATTTGTTCGAAGAGGTACATGGCTCAAAGTGAACTGTGCGTCCAGCCAATTCAATTTGAGAAAGCAAAACATGCAAACAACAGCCTCTCATTTGCCAAAGTTTTGTTTGAACACAACGGTTTTTCTGCTCACAACCTAAATTTGCCAGAAGTTTTCTTGATTCTGTAACTGGACTGTCAAAATGAACAAACCACTGAACTCCAAAGTAAAAGTGCATGCTCCCACCCTGCTGTGTGTCCTCCAAGTTGAACTGGAACTGTGAGGCTAATATTATATCAGTTACATCTCAAGAGCTTTTCCATCCCGGCTTGTGAGAGTTATTCTTTATCTTGCGAATCAGTTCAAAAAGCCCCAAAAACACAAACCATGCAATGTTCAAGTTTACAACAACTATGACTACATAGTCCCTGGCTTCCAAAAGCTATAACTATACAACTACTTCTCATGCACAAGTATGATTATATCATAAACTTGGCACCATATTCCAAATCTCCTTTGACAAACAGCTAAAAAGAAAAAACAAACAAAAAACTAAAGAATACACGTTTGCTGGTTAGTCTGACAGTTTTATGTCCACTGTGACACTAATTCAAACAATTACCCTAAGATACACAGAAGCACAATGCTCATGTGTTTCATGAAAACTGGCACCTATAACTGAAAATCTGCCAACTTGTACTTCAGTCTTATCTGTTCCTTGTTCTCATTAGTGTGGCTACTGTCATACTGGCACTGACTGAACAACTGCAAACATACAATCACTAGCTTTCAGGTCAGTGCATTTAATTAACACAGAATACAGACCACCATATGTCCAAATACCCAATCCGTGTGATAGCAAATATTAAAGAACTTTTGTATATTTCTAATTGATAAAGAACAGACAACACACACATGAGCATATCATAATGTAGACATGCGTCTGCAATTAAAGTCAATTCAAGTGTGAGACAGTCCTCCTGAACCTTCTGACTTTTGCTGTTGTCAACAATGGCTGCACCAAGTGTGATCCAGTCCACAGCCATTTCGGCCGTCCTGAAACAGAACTAGGCTACTTCTCCTCTCCGACAACCCAACACACCCATTCTCCTGGGACCACACTGATCTAAGAGAGGTCTGGAGAGAAGACAAGATTATGGGAGGATGCCTCCCCTGCTCAGACCAGACCAGAACAGAGTTAATGAGGTATTTGTAGCTCCTCACATTATAGAAGATTTGTGGGACATGCCATGCAATAAGAAAACATCAAAACGAATGAGCACGCCGATTGTTTTTCCCCATCGCTTAAAACCTGACAAACTGGACGCTGAAGAACTTCTCGGTTAAAATACACCTTTGAAGCAACATTTTCATCCATACTCAATAATGCACTACTTGAACTGAATCAACGCTGTTTTTCCACAGCAATTATTCGACACCCGTGTTCCTTTGTTAGTTGTTTGAGCTTAGTACATCGTTACAAACACATCATTTAATAAATATATACTTTGTTAATCTAAAAAGAAAATCTCAAATTAATAACAAAGACATATTCTTCCAAATCCGTTTAGATGCCATGCTAATTGCCTTAAGTTATGCGATTACAAAAACAGTCTTCGTTTCAGTGCAATCTTGACAGGTCCGTTATAGTATCGTTGGCTACATTACAGATTCATGTGCTATTAAAGTCAACAGAAATCCGACAATCGCGTTAAAACGTTATCATAGCTGCTTCATAGATCTGGCTGGAAGGCCTCTCGGGTCCTGGAGGCCCCACATTTTCCCTGTCCCAGCCAAGTTAGCTCACTTGCTAACCCGCTAACGAACCACAGCCAGCCCCCCGGACACCTCTAAATGTAGAATTAGAATAGAATAGAATTCAACTTTATTGTCATTGCACATGCACAGGGCAACGAAATGCAGTTTGCATCCATCCAGAAGTGCTTTAGTGATATAGATATATTACAATATATATTAGCAATAGTATAGATATGTAAGTATACTACAGAAATGGGTCTATTATGGTATGTTATAATGTACACGGTATGAAGTATGTTGTGAATATTCTATAACTAAGTATGTAAAGGCTGTAGTGAGTACAAGCTATGTACAGGCTATGAACGTAACTATTGAAAACGTTTTCCAGGCTCATAATTGCCGAGCTAGCTCGTGGACTGCAGTCATATAAATATAATGCTTAAAAAAGCAAATATTAGAGATATTTATCATTTAGTTGGCAAAAGATATAATCAAGTTACTGTCCAGGCTTGTGAGCTGTCAAAAATGCTAATTGTTAGCATTCCCCAGAACGGGAATTTCTAGCGTTTTAGTTAGCTTTGGCTAACTAACTAGCTAGCGGAGTTAGCATTTTAGCTTGTTAAAAAAATCCACATTTTTTTTTATAAGTTACCCAGACGGTCCTGTGTACTATTAAATGAGCTAAGAAGACAAACGTGACAAGTTCGGGAAGTGCAGATTAGTTTCTAAATTTCATATCTTACCCGTGTGTCTCCTGAAAGCTCTATTCAACAGCTCTCTTTGTCTGCAAAAAATGGCTATTAAGAGAACTCAGGCATATATCCCCCTTGCGGACCACGGTGTCGGCTGAAACCACTGAAGGTACACGAATACTTGACGGTATCATACCGACTATTTAATTTATTAATGTAAAATGTATTTAAAAAACTAAATCGTGCGTTAAGCGCCGTGGAAGCCCGTTCTTCATTATGGTGGGGGTCTTCTTTTCTGCCGTGGTCGTTGCTGCTTCTAGCAACCAATATGACGGTAGTCTGAGCAGACACAGAGTCTGAGAGGCGGACTGTGCTCAACGTGAGGGATCCCGACTGACAAGGGCTCGGTCCAATGGAGCAAAGGGAAAAGGCGACCACTTCCGACGAAGCACGCGGATAGGGAATGCCCCGCGGCTCGCTCCTCGTGATGGGCATCAAGTGTCACCAATGAACGGAGAGAGGAGGATGGGGCTCTCTGCTGGGCTGCTACTTGGAAACGTGGAGAGGTGAAGTGATGCTGGTGGTATCCCGGGCAGGCCGGTCCATTGGCACATTGATATCAACGGGGTAAAAGACGGCCAACGAGCCTTCATTCACCTCGCAGCCTGTGGGGTGAATGAAACCACGGGATAACGGCAAACCGTTTAACTCCACAACAATTTTATTCTTAGAGTCATAAGTGAAGAATGTAATCTAATAACTAGAATAATTAATTTAGCCTCACCAATAATCTTCTTATTCTGGTCATACCCAAGGCTGCTTTGCAAGGCAGGTCCCTCAAACTCCAGGGTGCCTGGAAAATTCAAGGCATAACGTCTTACGTTTGTACTAATTTCAATTAAAATATGTTATGAAACCCCAAGACCCAATATAAACTGACATTTTGAAGGCTTTTAGATGCAGAATTTGTGATCCAAACTCCTAAAATAATTTGCCTCCATCATCTGACCACAATCGAAGCTTGGTTACCACAATTAGACTTTAAAGCACACTACAAAGTAGCCTAATTCATCCGCGTGTGCGGCAAGCAAGAATACTTGTGGTGGAAATTTGCGTTAAATTAATTAAAGGACCTGTTACAACCCACTTCCCATGACCTCGAGTGCTGTAGACCAGTGAGTACGTCTCATAACCTGTTCCAAAGAACAATTAAAAAGTCTCTGAGGAGAAATTACTCACTTACACCCACACATGAGATCATCTCCTGGAGATGGATAATTCCTAAGCGCATGACACAAGCCGTAAGGGGAAGTGGAAGTTGTGTGAGTAATGTAGTAGCTGGAGCCGAGGGTTGTGAGTTCACGGAAATCACGAGCCGTCTGAGCACATTAGCTTTTACATCTCCGAGATACTGATCCAATTTGCGCTTATGAAAGGAAATGAAAGAGAATTGCATTAGCACTGATTCTTCAGCCAGGACTGATTCACACTGTTTTAGTCGACATGGACCTTCCCTAACAGGTCGCTGCTGCAGCAAACAAGCCACACAGAAAGGATATGATAATAACTAACTACGGTGATTCAGCTTCTTATGAAGAAGAAAGGTGTGATAGTAGTGTATTACAGGTCCATGCGAGCTCAGACCTAACATATTAGAACTGACTATTTATGAGTAGCTGAAAAAGCAGGGGGTGATGTTTATTCATGAAATTAAAAGCGATGAAGTACTCACTGAGAGAATATAGTTAAATGCCATAATAAACTTTAATTTATTGCAGTAAGCTACTAAGCCATAACCGCTGACAGCTAATATTCGAGGCTGGGCAGTCACTGAGTACAGGGATAGATTTGGATATAGATCAGAGGTGATACCAAGTAGAGGTTTGGTGTTTGGGGACTCATGTTCTGTTTCTTTGTACAGTGATTAAGGGAAGCAGTTAAGGGTGATTTTGTGATGTCCGCAGATCACATTTCGTGAAGTGGGGCTTGATTAAAATGTCAAAAGAAATGATCGGCCCCCAGCAAAGTTACTGCATGTTTGACTAGAGTTGGGTGAATTTATTGTTTGGACCAGTGAAACTGATACAGTAAGCATCAGTTTATTTAACCATGTCAGATGTCACTTTGTCATCTCATTGTCTGTTCAGAGAGATACACAGAATGCAGTGTTTTGTTAATGTAACTGTAACACATTTTATTGATCAAAGTTCAGGAGTTTTAGAAAATAAATAATGCATGTAATCATAATTAAACAAGCTCAGCGAAGAAATTCAAATTCAGCTCTGTCCTGAAAGCGTTGCATGGTTCTTTATATCCAGTGCTCGGGTATTAGTCATGCGGTGACAAAGGCAGGGTTGCCATCTTGTGGCAGCAGGATAGAAACAAAACAGTCCCTTTTCCCCAGATGTGCTGATTATATATGTAATGTACTTTTCAGACTTTTATAGTGCAATTTGCTGATCGGGTATCATTTTATGTAGGTCTCACACCAGTTTTCAGTGCTTTGCTGCAGCATTTCATATCAAACAGTAATGTCAGTTTAATTACAGCAAAATTACAATAAAGACTAGATTAATAGGTTCTACGTGTTGTGACAACTCATTATTAAACTCTTTTAATTATGTTTTATTCGTTTCACACAGCACTTCACCAAACCAAAGCCCTTTTTTCCTGGATAATGAGACATGAAGAAAATAGAGGAAGTCTTTTGCCATGAAGCCTTTTACTGTGTTGTTTATCTCTTTAAAGTGGACCTCAAACAATAATTGAATACAGATTAGGTACATTTCATGCTTGTAGAAATGGCACATATGGGGTGAGGAAGGTGGTAAAGGAAGAGTGAATATGTAATTGTTGAGAAAGGGCAATTCAACCATGCAGGGGAATAATGAAGCTCTGAGCTCTGTGGCTGGAAAGGGACCTCACCAGTCAGAGTAGCATTGTGTCTGTTAGTGCTGAGGGCCAGAGGGAAGACGGTGGAGGAAGGTGCATGGCAGCAGACTGGAGCTGGGGAAACTCCAGGCTCCCAAAGAGTCCTGCTACACACATAATGTGCTGTGTATCTGCATTTGAAAGTTCTAATCAGAATTCGGTGTTTTATCAGTTTTTCCTCTCTACATGACAATGAGAATAAGCTGACTTTCTGCATCGTGACAGTCAGCACTAATGGTGCAGACGACGCACGATCAAAAGTTAGAAGTCTGTGACTAGCACATGTCAACACCAGCAGGTGAGGAGATCTATTTGTTAGAGACCAAAATCATACCCAAGTCTTGCTTCTGAAGGAGGAGAAAAAACACATACCGCTTTCACATTAATAGATGCAACATTTCCCTGAATGTAGCTTTACCCCAGGACTCTAACAGTATCCACACACCGGGTTGTGTTTTCTAGGCTTCTAGTTGTATAAATGTGTCCATGTGTGCTGAAGCAAATGAAATCATTTTTTTTAATTTGAAGGATGATTTGTTCTCCTTAATATATCAAATATGTCTTGGAATTGGTGACTCCAGTAGATGTGTCAAACTACTCAGATACACAGAAAATACACAAACAAGAGATGATATTTCCATATATGGTCATAGGAAATTAGAGCAGGAGGAGATGAGGTTTTGTTTTTTATCACAGGATGTTAGAAAAACATCATGCCTGTTTCCAGTTTATGTGAATCACTCATATGGGATGTGAGCAGACGTGCTTCACTTTAACAATGCATGCATTATTAGCATTAGAGCCTTTTATAAGGCTTTTTTTTAGCTCCACATGACAATCCTCTGTCTGTTTGTGAGATCTTTAAAAAAGCTAAAAAAAAACCAACAAAAAAACTATAACTGACCTTAGTATCAGATTTTAACTACGAGAACTAGGTTTAGACATCCACATCTTATATTTTACATTTTGTAAGTGAATAAAATTCTTCATGTAAACTACAAAATAAAATTTTAAACATTCAACATCACCGCATTATATGTCCCATCCATTTTCCTACCTGTTCTGTCAACTCTGTTTGCAGAGGTGCTGGAGCTGGTCAGCAGTGCTTCATGAATTTGAAGATGTTACGCAATAAATGACAACATCCATCCATTCTCCTCGGGGGGCCCATACATTCACACTTATGGAGAATTTAGAGTTTCCTGGAGAGAACCCACTCAAACACAGGGAGAACATGCAAAGTCCACACAGAAAGAACCGGGTTGATGGTGGAATTGAAATCTGGACCTTCTTACTGTGGGGCAACAGCGCTCTCCAGTTTCATTGAATAACACATACCTGATTTTTTAACAGGTTTGGAGTACCTTTACAGTGGCGAACATTAAGACTCATTTGACTTCAATTCCTCATGAAGTACTGTGGTGATAATTGTTTCAGGTTTACAGTGTTTTTGTGGCAAACTACAATGTAAATGTTTAGCTAACAGTGCTAAAGTTCAGTTTTTAATGGAACCAGTGCTCCTGTAAATGTGTGGTATACAAGGATTTGACAAAAACGAAATCTCTATGTGTTTACAGAAAAGCAAAGAAAATATTTTGTACAGTTATATTTGCTTTTTAAAAAATAAAGTAGGACTTTCAACATGTGATCTTTGTAGTTCATTTATTGTAACATTTTCTAAAATACACTAGCATAAAGTTACTTTAAACTAAAATTAAAGAGCTTTTGTTATGTTGATAGAGTATAATATTATAATATTACTTTGCTTATTTAAGTACTGCACACTCAAAGTAATATAACTGTCCCCTGTTTAAATCTAACAATACTTTTTTATATATATTATTAAATGAACTCATCTTTGCAGTGTACAAGGATGCTGTAATTCTGCCAGTAAAGGAAACCCTGTGGCTTTTTGGTCAACATGCATGAAAGTGATACCAAGCATTAATAAAGAGTCTTAACTTCTGAGATGAAATGCTCCTCGATATTACGGGTCACATAAAAGGTGATTTATCCCCTTCAGAGCTATAATATGGAGATCTACACAGTTTTACTTAACAGTTTTGTAAAAAAAATAATTTCTTCAGTTGAAATCATGCTTTGGAAATTTTAAACTGCATTAATGTGTACCGTCAAATTTTAGCCATACGTGCACAATAATGAGAGACATGCAAATAACTTAGACTGTAAAAAAGTGCTATGTTCGATTTCAGAGTGTTAAAAAAAAAATTTTCAGCCATATGTGCCTGAACTTTGTTTTTTCAATATAAAATAGTTTATATCACAGTGAAGGAACTCGTACAAAAATGAATGGAAATGTGTTGTTTGAAGTTTGCATGAATAAATTATTGAACACTGATTTTTTAGCAGCATCATAAATGTTTATGAGTTAAATATGTTCCACTATGAGGTACTGTCATATACTGATACATCCAGTGATACTGTAAATTTCCACACCAAATAAACAGAGTAAAATTTTAAACTGTGTATGTAAAGTGAAGTTAATTGTTCCACAGAGAGGAACATATAGACTGCACCCAGTGAGTGGCGCTCCTGCCCAAGAGATAAATCAATTCATCTTATAATCTCAAAAATAGATTTAAACATAAACGGATTAATTTCCTTTTTTAAGTTTCAAAATAAAAGATGCAAACTTTTTTGTGTATTTGTCACGCTTTCACGTTTCAGATCAGCAAACTTATTTGAATATAATATAAAGAGCATAAATACCAATTGCAGTTTTAAAAACATAATTTAATTAAGAGAAACTGGACTAAACTTTCCAAACAAAATATGTGATCAATCGGAGATAACTCCTGATTTAACAAGAGTTAAAACTTTAACAAGAGTAAAACTTGTACTCAGGTTACCTTTCTCTAATATTAACGTCTGTTTGATGATCTCATATGTGTGACAGTGTGACAGTTATGCAAATATAAGAAATCAGGAAGTGGGCAAATACGTTTTCACAGCACTGTAAATCTTTAATGCATTAATGCTGTGTGTGTTTTTTAATATCTATTTCTCCTGACCTTCTTATCTAACCTGTTATGAACATAAGCATAGCAAAGGTTTATTCCACAAATGCATCCCACATCACATCTGGCCCACTCCAAGTTAAATCCCCAAGCTGACTTTTTAAGACAGTAAACACATTTATTGAGAAGAAAGAAGCATCAACGGGAGAATGCATCGGTGGCTGTGGCACTTATAGGTCCTGGATCCTGAGGGTGGACCTTCACACAACATAAGCAAGCAAAACTGTCCAGTAGATAGAAGGCTTGTTCACCCTGCAGTCGTCTGCTGCTCAAAAAGACAGTTACAACAACGCAGGCTGGGACAGAGAGGAGGAGCACCTTTTACATTAAAGCTTTAATCAAACATTGTATCTGACTCTGAACAGAAAGTTAACAGCAAGTTGGCACCTTTGATTAAAATCTTTTTTTTTTCTTTTTAAAGATTTTAAAAAGCTAATAACAAATGCATAAAAACAAGAAGCACTGGCATTTTTATGTCTGTCTTGCAAGAAAAGTTCAGTCCCGACCTCCAGTTGTTACATACCTATAAACATATTGGCTGGAGACCTTTGTTGCATACACTTTGTTTTGTGGAGGGGAATGGGTGGAGTAATTGCTCTAGATCCTAAAGTTTAATTATTATCTCCAATTCTATTTAAATTGTAATGCAATTCACAGGTGACAGATTCTTTACGAGATCGCTTAAATGACAGGGATAGTCCATGGGTGCTGGTCAAAAATTCCTTAAATCTCTTCTGGCTTTCATTTCAGGACCTTATTGCCTAAAACACTATTTTTTTGATTCAGACTTTTTGAAAGACTTTTTGTCTCCTGCACATGGGTTGTTCCAACTATTCATATATCTAGCTAAGTCGCTAATGGCTAGTTTCAAACTGGTGATTTGCCGAACTAAGTTGCACCATTTAACATTTAAAAAAAAATCATCTAAGCTTGAAAAGGCTTTAGTCATTTGGGTTGAAATGGTTGTGATACGATCTGAAGAATATCACATAACTTTATCAAAAATGCCCAAAACAACAGTTTCAGAAGGCTAAGTAGTTGCTACATTAAAACAAGCACCAATCGGTGATTATGCTGATCTAATTTACAATATGTTTGACATTTAATGCTATTGGCATAACATTTTGTAACTTGGAAATTATTTGAAAGTGTAAGAGATAATTTTCCTCATCTTATAAATAGCTTAATAAACATTATTTTGAAATATGGTCAAATATGTCAGCTATGAAGCTAACATTAGCCTTTTCAGCTAGCTGACATATCTTACATTATTTTGCAGCTACTAGGCCATTAGGTGGAAATATTTAGTGACAACAAATGTCCTTGTATGCAACTACTTTTTGTGGTGCAACTTGATGTAGTAATGAACACATCTCCAAAATGTAACGACCTAACTTATAAGTAGGATTAGCAACAGCTTACTAACTAACAGCTGTTGCAGCTAGTTCTTCAACCCTTCATACCACTTCAGAAGTTTGGATCAGTTGTGCACTTCCTAAAGAATTGAAATTCGGGACGTTCAAGGAAACATCCCAACCACTTTTTGTCGACTTGATAAACTCTGAAGATGGTGTGCTACGCTCATACTTGTGCCCGATAGAGCAATGTGCATCTTCTGTGGTTCAGTCGGTCTATTCTGGGATGGGGTCAGTTTCTGAAAGCAGAGAAATGTGCTTGGCTTTGCTAGGAAACAAAGTGTCACCATCTGTGCTTCATGTTGTGCAATAGATGTACAGCATTGGGTCATCTCAGCTATCGGACTTCGATAAAAGCGTGTGCATTGGAGTCTTTGGACGTTGATATGAATCAGAGTTTCATTTCTGAAATGAGATCCCTCGTCTCCTTTTCTCTTTGTAGAACTTCCTTAAATGTCGATTAAAGAATTATTGCAGAATAACAGAAAATAAAGGAAATACATTTATAAGCTCATAAAGTGTTATTTGCAGATTGACTTTTCATAAACTCTGGATTATATAGATTTCAAAAATGGATAATAAACCTCAGTCTCTGATTAAGACATCAGACTCCCAACTTAACTTTCCGAATGTTTTGGCATGCCACGCTATAGAACATTTTTTCCCATTTTCCATAAGGCAAAAAACAAGACTTTCAAACTTTAAGATCACTCAGTCCTAGATCCAAAATCTGACATCCGAACTGCGTTTGTCCCAACACAATCTTGTGTGGTTTTTCATTAGCAGGTTCTCAAACGACAAATAATTGGAGACAGACTTTTTTTGGGGGCCAAAGATCTTTTTGGAAGAAGTTTTAAACAAAAAGAACTGGGCCCTTATGTCCAGAAAAGTATCCTGGACACCGTCACAGTGTCACTAAAGCCAGCCTCTCTTTCAATAGCTCATTATTTCTGGTCTTTTCTCTTGCACATCTGATCTTGTATTTAGAAATATACTAATCAATAATCTACCTCCCATAAACAGAAATGACATGAGCTCTTTAAAATGTAGCATTAGTCATTCAATGTCATTTTGTGTTTTGTTTTTTTGTTTTTGTTTTTTTGTCCATACATGACAGCATACAACAACACTATACAGAAAAATGATTAAAAATGGTTATAAAAGAATGTACTTCTGAGGCAAAAGTCTTTTAAAAGAAGAGACTGACTTGGGCTTTGTGCTCCTTTGGTAGTAAACTGCAACCCTAACCCCAGTGCTGGACAGCAAGAAAGAGTTATGGCCATCAAAGAGCTCCAAAGTGGCTCTCGTTTTGTCCTTTCAGTCCTCTCTTTTGTCTCAGCTGCTGTCTGTGCATTTTTCTGCCAGTCTTTTGTTCTCAGTTCAGGTTTGGTTTGTGGTTGATTGCTGAATGATCTCTGAGTATATGTAATCACGTAATCAGACAGCAGTTAATGCAGCGAGGCCCCAGTCTCCTTTTCAGAGACCCCTTCTTTCTCTTGGGGGTCAGGATGGCGATGATGGCCTCGTCAAACACCGTCTTCAGGCCCTTCTGGGTCAATGCTGAACATTCCACATAGCAACATGCACCAATCTAAAGAGAACAGAGGGATCGTCAGTCACAGCAACGCAACGTTCAAACGGCACTGACATTAAAATAGTTTGGAAAATGTTCACTTTCTTGTAGATTGGTAGATATGCCAAACTGTAGCACTATCAAAGAGTTAAATACCCAAAGGCACAAAGACGTCACTTGCACAAAACATCAGGAAAAAGTTGATGAATCTGAACTTTACCAATTTAGTCTGCCAGTGTCAACGAACATGCCAACTTTTCACCCTTATGGGCTTCATCCAAGAAAAAAAATGGAGGTCCGGTCATTGACATAGAGATATCTGGCAAGTGATTGGCTTAAAGATCAGAAGAAAATTAAATTCCTGATCTCAAATACATCTATGTAGCATATAACTTATCTCCATTTTCTCTCGTGCTTCTTGGTAAAGTTGACATGTTTGTTATTTAACAGCTTTTTTCTATGGTTTATATGCAAGTGCCACCTTTGTACCTTTGGATATTAAGCAGTCCTAAAGTATGAACTGTAAGATGGATGTAACTGGAAAACAGAGAAGCACAGTTTTCACCATTTTTTTAAAGATTTATATTTTCTTTAGAGCTATAAAAGTGTCTAAGAGTATCTGTTTACCAGTCTGGGTTTTTGGATCACCTCTGCCACAATGCTACGACACCCATCCATTAAAAAGGAAATGTAATAAGAGTGGAAGAGGCTCAGCAGCAGCTCTGCTAGCTAGAAACACTGAATGCTATAATTGTATCAGGCTAGCAGTGTAATCATATATTATTTGCTTTGGCTATGGTTGATATTAGTGGGTAACTTTAGAAGCTAATGGCAAGTGAGCAAGGCCAGTACAGGAATGTTTATGGAGGCCGCTCAAGTATAGAAAACAGCCCGATGAATGTTCACATAACTGAATAAATAAGTTAGCCCTTTAAAGCCAGAAACATTTATTATTTCATGTCCAATATGAAAAAAGGCCCTTCAAACACCTGATTTGTGTAAAAAATTGCTTTGCAAAACGGCTAGACCAAAAACAGCTCTTTAGCGCCTAACTAACGAGCTTTTTAGAGGTTAGCATTCATTGGGGATCCAAATTAAAGATTTGTAAACACTTTTATTTCTTTTGTCGAGTCACTCCTTTGTACTGTCCAAAGGAATCACAGTAACCTCAAACATTTTCACTATCATGATTTTTCAGCTTTTCTTCTAAAATGTTGACTTTGATCTTCACCAAAAATGCCTGTTTTTACTGTGGCCAAACAAATTTATCTTTGATCTGACCGTCCAGAGCACGGTTATTTTAGAAGGCCTGAACTCTGCAACGGCCAACGGTAGCTTTGCTTTAAAGCTCTTTTTGAACAGCAAATACCATTAGTGGCACTGCTCCCAGGTGAAATCTGTCTGCAGTGTAGAACTGTGAAGGCACATGACGTGTTAACAAAGGAGCTGCAAGAGTTCCCTTTATATCTTCTGATGGAATTTTTAGATCATCAGACTGGTTTTTATATCAAAATATCTGTTACTGACTTGAATGTAACAGGGCAGCCAGTCATGAAATCCACACTACTTTTCCTTACAATGGGATGATTTTTTTCCTTCTTTTCTTTCTGAACTGTTTGGAGCTCCTTTAAATAATTTACCAGACTTACAGACTTTGCTTCTGAAGGCCTCAAAATGTTCTTTAGATGTTGGCATGATGGGATCCCAAACAGCAAAGCAAGCAATAGACCTTTATTTATACAGGAAAAGCTGCAATCTATCACTCCCTCAAAGTGTTTTGCATCAATTGTTGGACTAGGATGTATTTTTACTATGTACTTTTTCAATTAGAATCACTTTTGCTTCTTCAAATATGGGAAATAGTTATTTTTCACATGACTGGATAAACTATTTCTTAAAAATATTTGAAATTTACCCTTTAAAAAAAAAAAAATTCTAATCTTGAGTTGGATTATGGAAGATGGGTTACCTACAACAGCAACTATAGGAAACAATACCCAAGGTAAAATGCTGCTCACTTTGAGGAAAAGGGGTCTAATTTGACCCGACATGTTCTTCCAAGTTTCCTTGAGGCCTCAGAAAACTTCATGACTCCATGAGATGAGAATCGCATTGAAATCTTACATTGCCAAAACGGCACGAATATAGACTTTAAAATGAATCTAGGCAGTAATGTTTTGAAAGACTGAGCCTTATTCATGCTCTGACAGGAGTGATTAATCACAGATCGCCTTTGGTATCTATGGTGCAGAGTCTCGAACTCTGCTGGACATCTGTGTTGGTTCGGAATGTATTCCCGGATTCATTGTAACTCAAAGAATGCGCAAAGGTCTTGATTCCAAGAATTTCTAAAGAGACATTCCTAGGTCAAATCAACACACAGGAATCTAACTGGAATGGGCAGCTCAATTCTGCAACAGCGAAAGTGAAAATAGAAGCTTCCCTTTAGTTCGGCATACAAACCTCCTTTGCCAGTTTCTGTCCTTGCTCGGTGGCAATGGGCTTCTCCTTCATGTCATTTAGTTTGGCAATGGTTTTGGGGTCATCACGGAGATCAATCTGAAAAAGATACGCTTCTTTTAGCTGAGTCAACATTAGTATTGCTGTTATGATATAGATTTTATTAATAGCTCATATTTGCGTAACACAGAGGGATTTCATCATTGCATCTATACATAGGAATGAGCTGTAACTGACAGCGCGAGCTCTCATTTTGTAACACAGCCATGTTGGCCCACACTTCCTGCTCTTGTGCAAAGCAATTTCACAGACAACCACAAGTTTCTTCACTCTGCTTTTATTCACTGGAACGCTCTCCACCTACAGCCCGTCCATATCTCAGTAATAACCTGTTACAATCAACGAATCCAACTGCTAAAGCTAACAGGAAGTGGCCTTCATTAACCCATTTCTTGATTGGGGAGATTTGCGGCAGCGTGCACATATCAGCATCCAGCCAGTGGAGCGGCGAGTGAGTTATAGCAGGAACTGATAACAGCGCAGTAAACATCAACTGCCCTCAGTTTTAAGCAAGCGCGATATTGGCCGTGACTTTTAAGGTTTAAGAAATAAGCTAATGCTCTGGATTAATGTTGTGTCATAAGAATCAGTAAACTGTTAATTGCTTCTTTAACAGATTTAAACCTCACATTTAACACGGGGACATAAAACGCCTAAAGCGATATGTGACAAATCAGCCTGAGATCGTTGGTCAGGTTTGTACTGGCCGTTCCATATTTTTGCTGTTATTTAATAAATAATTTCTTCTGTTCTTTGGCTCATCTTCACAGCTCCCCGACTACATGAGTGGCTGGGCTTAAAGCTGCACTAATTAGTACTTTTATAGTGACAGTGGCTGAAAAACATAATTGTGGAATTTGAAAATGGTCTCTTCCAGACTCGGATCTACATCTGCCCTCAGCATTACTGATCACTTTAGCATCTTTCAGCTCGGTGTTTTGGTTTTACAGACCAAAGCTTTAATGTTTCAGTCAACAACTTTACCAACTTCATTACTTCCAACTTGTAATACACTGCAAAAAGCACGGTTCCCAAGTTAAACTTCTCTCAACTTTGAAGCAAACGATTGAAGCGACTACCAATCAGAGTGAAGGATACAGTTAATTGACATATGACACGATGGTAAGCAAATTAGAGGGTTAATACATACATTTTACATCAACCTTATGCATTGATAATATATTTCATGAGTTAATCACCAAACTAATACATTGCATGACTCATGATGTAATCACAACACCAGTGCAAAGCAGAAAAAACAAAGTCTGGATGGTGTTTATACTGAAATAGGCTAATTTCTAAGTTGAAGAAAACAGTGTAAGAAAAAGAAAATACATTGTTCTTTATCACTTTTCAACTTTCTTGGTAAATGGTAGGTTACACCACTTTTTTATCCCCCATATAACTAAATAACTGCATGAATCAGAGAAACACAAATAAATCTAGAGTCAGCTGTGGAGTACTACAGTATTAGCCAGACAGCTAATATCTAATTCCTCCATGCTACCACCTACTGTCTATTTCAGCACCTGTACTTTTAGATATGCGCCTACTCTTAGTTGTGTCTTAGTCCTCTTTAATGGGCAGCTGCGATGTTTTGTCATGTTCCCACCGTTCTCAAAGATACCTTGCCTAAGTAATATTAGGGCTGCAATTAAAGATCACATTTAACATGGATGAAGGTGCTTCATGTTTTCCCAGTTGATCAGTTATCATCATTTATCTTTTTTATGTGTAATCTAATACAATATTTTGTTTATAGTCATTTATAAAGAAATAGGTTTGATATTATGGTGTTTGGTGTGAAAAAAAAAATAGCTTAGCGGAGCAGAATGGATAGATGGATTATGCTAGGTGCTGATTTATTTTATGAAAATCTAGCTGTTAATAAAATAATGGCTTCAACTTTTAATACCACAGCAAAGTTCTGCTGTCTTCTGAATGTGAAATTTTCCTTTATTTCTCATACGTCAGCTCCTCAGCTGAGCTCTTATTACAACAGCAGAGATGTCAATCAGATGCTTTTAGAAAAGAGACACGAGGGTTATGTGAAGTACAGCAGCTCAGTGTGTGAATGTAAACACAGACAAAGGAGGCGGATTATGAGACAGAAGCACAGCGGGAGGATTACTTGACAGCTACAGACGGAGGAATGGAGAGATTGCTTTGTCACTGTAGCTAACTGCAAGGATGCAACTAGCATGCTAACAAAGCTTTCTGGTAAAATTTACAAAACTGTGTCCCAGTTTTTTCATTTTTTGTTGTGTGTTTGTTTTTTGTTTTTTTAACTGTTTTTATATTCCATATTATATATATTCATGTTAGAGTAACCAGCATGTTTGTTAATGTACAGCAGCACTTGCTATTGGCATTTGTGCTAACGCTAAAATTATGTAATCTCGCTTGTGCTAATCATCCTTATGTTAGCGACTGAGAATCATTCCTTTATGTAAGATAACATTAGACTTGACTTACACTTGCTCACATAACCTTATAAAAACAAAACCTAAAAAAAATAAATACATCCAGGAATATAAATTTACTTATAATAAGTAAATTTTTAATTTAAATAATATTTATTAGTGAATTAATGACGACAGGCATTTTTTCACTGATCTTATGCCCCTTTCCCTGATTGTATGTGCATCTTCTCACACACACAAACAAACAAACACACTCACACATACATTGTGGGTAGAGTGGAACTGACAGGATACAAGTGAAGTGAAATAATGTTAATCAGGCCGTTGACAGCACATAATGTTACCATAAGAGCAGTAAAATAAGTCTTCCGCCAAGCTTAATAAGAATGAGAGCGAGAAACCGGCAGCGACACCACTGTCACCAATAAAGCAAAAAACTATAACAAAGCTGTGAAGGAAAGTGTAGTTGCACCACCTCCATGTATGTATATAAAGTGGACTTCCACGTTGTCACTGTTGTACTTGGTCTAGCTTTCTGAGTCAGGATCAGACTGATACTGGATGAAAATGATTAAAGTTTGTTCAATATGTCTAAGTAACTGAGTTTATTTTTCATTCCTTTTCATCTCTATCTGAAAACATCAGGTATGAGCTCAACAGTGTATTCTTCTCTGGTAACCTCATTTCATTCCAGCGTGTCAGAAATGACAAATGCAGGTACATCCACCACATATGCGCAAAGCAGCTGAGAATGGGAAGCGTCTGTTACGTGTTTCCAGAACCAACCTGCGTGCCGATGAGCAAGTAAGGGACACTGGGAGCGTACTCCTGCAACTCGGGCACCCATTCTTCACGCACATTCTGGAAGCTGGCGGGGTTGACCACAGAGAAGCAGATGAGGAAGACATCGGTCATCGGGTAGGACAACGGCCTCAGGCGGTCGTAGTCCTCCTGGGAGAAGACAGAGCAGCACCAGTTAACAATCAGAAGATATGATTCACTCCTGTTCCTCACATCTGAGAAACTCTTACTCATCGATTATTAAAGGATTATGAGATGAGCTCAGAATGATGACCAGAGAGCTACACAGTGCCAAAGTGGCTCCTGAGCCGTGTTATGTGCATTAGGGTCCGAGTTAAAACAAGAAACGAATGCCAAGAAGATGACGTTAATGTGAGAGTTCCCTTTCTGACAGACAATCAGTTATTATATCACATTTGCAGTCCTCTAATGCGAGCTGAGCACAAGGCATCACCACAAGATGCTGAGAACCAGACACACTGCCATCTCCGATATCTGTGTGGTGTAAATGACCAATTCACCAATGCAACACTGCCTGTGGGAGCCAAGTTAAGATAGTTCATATGTTTTAGTATTTATATTTCGCTGTTGTTAAGCTTGTTTGTGTAATTAATAATTTTAGGAAATAGATGCATGTTTATGGTGGAACTAGGTTACGTAGTACCATGAATACATGTGCCTTAAAGACTCGTGTTTATAGTAAAATCCGGGCATCACGGATGTATGCAAATTAGTGCATGCGGTGCGGGAGGGGGGAGAGAGAGAGAAAAGGAGTTAACACGGCATAAGCTATACGGGGCAGCAGGGTAGAACAGAGCCACACGGTTTTCCTACCGTAGTAGGTTATTTTGTTGAGGACAAGTTAAACCTGACCACTCCTGTAAGATGCAAAAACTGTGGAATAAATTTTTTGTTACATCTTTTCACATCGGAGTCCCATGGAGTTCTTTTTCCTCTTCAAACTGACGTACGCGAGTGAATCACGGGGAAACTGGTCTCACGGCTTACACATTTTGTAGGAAAACCTGCTCGTTGTGGAGTAATTGACGCGACTAAAGAAGGAAAAAACCCGAGCTGCTGCAGCGACAACAAACGTGAGTAAGTGGAGCTAATTCACGAGGAAAAATTGCTGAGTCATGGTGGATGCTGAACTGTGTGGTAGCCAACCTGCATGATTTTTGGATGATAAAATAAGGATTTTGGTGTTGCTATTCGGGAAATTAATAGCATGAACAACGAAGAAGAAGACACAGTAGCAGAATTGGAAGCTAGGGCGGTGAAAATCACACCTAAAGCTATGGAGGAAAGGCTGCAACGTATTATCAATTTACAGAAGGCCAAGCTAGCCAAATTAACAGGCACAGTGAAACAAGTGCGCCAGCTGATGGAAAATGAATGTGATACCAGCCTAACAGAAGTAACACAGTTAATGAAGGATTTTAATGAGCGGTTTGGAGAGTTTTGTGGTTTGAACACAAATGTTAAAGAGGTGCTCCAGCAAATGCCGGAGGAGGATTTAACTAAAGACCAGGAAAATTGGTTTGAACCTAAGGCTGATTCCTTTAAGGCTTTTGCTGAGACAGCTTCGGCTTGGATTGACAAGATGGCCATGCGCGCTGTGGAGGCTGAAAAATGCAATGAAGATGTGGATCCATCTGACAGCATATCTAATGCATCTGTCTCAAAACGCAGTGATAAGGCATTGTCAGAACACGGCTCCTGCGCTTCGTCATCGGTGTCGTCCACACGCATGAAGGCAGAGGTGGAGCGAGCTACCTTATTGATTAAGGCATCGTCTTTAAGACAGAAACGCTTGCTGGAGGAAAGGGAGGCTAAGCTCCAAGCTGAAAAGGAGGAGCTAGAAATACAAACAGCTCTTGCAGCAAATGAGGCAAAGATCAAGATCTTATCGGAATACGAAAGTCGTGCATCCAAGGCATCCAGTCGCGTATCCACTCGGGATGGAATGAACTCCTACGTGGCATCACATAAGGTTGGAGATTTATTTACTTCACAGCAGTCAAATAGCCCATCCCCCACACGAGAAAGACAAGCGCAGAAGAAGAACATTCTCCAAAACGCACAGCAAACACACACTGTTACCTCCCAGCCATCGCAGACACCAAGTGCTCTACAGGATGTGGTCGAAGCACTAACTAAGCAACAGAAGTTAGCTACGTTGCCCCCGCAGAACATTTCTGTGTTTAAAGGGGACCCATTAGAGTATCGGCTGTTCATGCGAGCTTTTGAACATGGTGTGGAGGACAGAACAGAGAGCGACAAGGATCGATTGTACTACATGGAACAATACACAAGTGGGCAACCACAAGAATTGATACGGAGTTGTCTTCATATGGAACCTACACATGGATATCAAACGGCTAAGAGACTGTTGGAAGAGCACTTTGGAAATGCCTACAAGATATCAGTGGCATACATTCACAAGGCTCTTAACTGGCCAACCATCAAGTCAGATGATGGAGAGGCTCTGCATGCTTTCGGCCTCTATCTTACTGGATGTCGTAATGCAATGATGGATGTGGAGTACATGGAGGAGTTGGATAACACGGCCAACATGCGTGCTATCGTTTCCAAGCTTCCGCACAAGCTGAGAGAAAGGTGGAGAACATATGCTTGTGGGGTCTTAGACAAGGCAAAACGCAGAGTCACATTTGCAGATCTGGTGGAGTTTGTCAATAAGCAGGCCAAAGAAGTTTTGCATCCATTGTTCGGTGATATAAAGGACAGCACATTAAAGGTCCAAGTTAGAGGGCAAGTGGATGAGAGGTTGCAAAGGAGAAGTGGAAACAGAAAAGGATTCACTGCAGCTGCAACTATCACCACTACACAGGACGTACCCTCTAAAGAAAGGAACAAGGTCAGCGGGAAGCAGGTGTGTGCATTTTCCAAACCCTGTCTTTTCTGTCGTGGTGAAGAGCACACCATGGAACAGTGCAAGAGGATGAAGAAGTCACTTCATAAGGAAAAGATTGACTTCATGCGAACTAAAGGACTATGCTTCAGCTGTCTTAAGCAGGGACACATGAGTGGTTCGTGCCAAGAAAAGGCAAGTTGTCAGGTTTGTGCACAACTGCACCCCACAGTGTTACACATGAAGACTAAGCCCAGTGCTACAAGCAAAAGGGTAGCTTCTGAAGTGGAATCATTAGAAAGAGAAGACCAAACAGAGTCAATCGTGAATGGATTTGTTGAAATGGAAGCACCTGCTCACGCTGCAGAGAAAACAGAGCACATTTTGGCAATAGTTCCAGTACAAGTGAAACCTAAAAGAGGACAAAAGGTGACACACACTTATGCTTTTCTGGACCCTGGCAGTACTGCCTGCTTTTGTACTGAAGAGTTAATGCATGAGCTTAACTTGTCTGGCAGAAAGACAAAGATTTTGCTGAAAACAATGGGAGAGGAAAAGGTCGTCAGTAGCCACATTGTGTCTGGGTTGGAAATAAGCAGCTTAGACAGCAATGACTTCTTTGAGTTGCCAGAAATGTACAGTCACAGTGACATTCCTGCTTCTGCCGACAATGCTCCTTCTCAAGACTACGTGAACAGGTGGACCTACCTTCAGCAGGTGTCTATACCTAGGATTGAAGCAAAGATTGGACTGCTAATCGGGGCTAATGCACCTAAAGCTGTTGAACCTTGGCAAGTTATAGCCAGCGAGAATGGCGGTCCATATGCTGTGAAGACAAGGCTCGGTTGGACCATCAGCGAACCCCTCCAAGGAAGCAGTTCACAAAAGGCACCATGCGGACTGATTCAGGTTGCAGCAAACCGAATATCAGTTAGCAAACTGGATGAACTCTGGGACCAGCAGTTTAAAAGTGACTTCCCTGAGCGTGAAAGAAACGAGAAACAGGAAATGTCAAGAGAGGATTTGCAGTTTCTGGAGATAGCGACAGAGTCAGCTACTAATGTGGACGGACACTACAGCATCGCTCTGCCATTGCGGAACAAGCGCATTAAGATGCCCAACAACCGCAAAGTGGCTGAGCAACGTGCGTTACACCTAAAGCGGAAGTTGGAGAGGAATACTTCATTCCACGCAGAGTACTCGGCTTTCATGAGTAACGTCATAACCAACGGTTACGCAGTGAAAGTGCCAGAACAGGACCTTGATCGTGACGATGGAAAGGTTTGGTACCTACCGCACCACGGAGTTTACCATCCCAAGAAACACAAGCTTCGAGTGGTCTTTGACTGTGGAGCATCGTACAAAGGCACCACCTTAAATGATCAGCTGTTACAAGGACCAAATCTTACCAGTACCCTTCTTGGGGTAATTATCCGGTTCAGACAAGAGGAAGTGGTCATCATGGCAGATGTGGAAGCAATGTTCCACCAAGTAAAGGTGCCTGATGAGGATTCTGACCTTCTTCGGTTCCTGTGGTGGACATCTGGTGACATTACTCAGAATATGGTGGAGTACAAGATGGTGGTTCACATTTTTGGTGCAACTTTGTCACCAAGCTGCGCCAGCTTTGCTCTGCGCAAATGTGCTGAAGACAACCGAGATCCAGCCAACAGCCAAGCGGTTGACACAGTCCTGCACAACTTCTATGTGGACGACTGTTTGAAGGCTGTGAGCTCAGAAGAGGAAGCCATACAGTTATACCACACTCTTAGAGCTGTATGTCAGAGGGGTGGATTCAGGCTCACAAAATGGATAAGCAATAGCAGAGCAGTTCTGTCTGCTATTCCAGAAGAAGAAAGGGCATCGGAGGTTAAAGATCTCGATCTGGATCAGGACACACTCCCCATTGAGAGAGCGCTGGGAGTCCAATGGTGTATTCAATCTGACAGCTTCAGGTTCAAGATTGTAATGCCAGACAAGGCATCCACTCGGAGGAACCTTCTGTCCACTGTGAGTTCTGTCTACGACCCACTGGGTATCTTGTCACCAGTCACGCTTCAAGCAAAGAAGATTCTGCAAGAGCTTTGCAGGAGAAAGATTGGCTGGGATGTCATCATACCTGCAGACCTAGCTCACAAGTGGCACAAGTGGAAGACCCAGCTCCGCCAGCTAGGGAACATAAGCGTTCCAAGATGTTTTAAACCTGTGGGCTTTGGAGAGTCAGTATACAATCAGCTGCAACACTTTGCTGATGCCAGTGAAGAGGGCTACGGTACAGTAAGCTACTTGCTACAGAGGAACAGCCGTAACGAAGTCCACTGCGCATTCATGTTGGGAAAGGCAAGAGTGGCCCCACTTAAGCCCATTACAGTTCCCCGCATGGAACTTACCGCAGCAACCATGGCAGCACGCATAGACAGGGTTCTGACATCTGAATTGCAGCTTCCGCTCCAACCATCTGTATTTTGGTCAGATAGTACCACGGTACTCAAGTATATCAGCAATCAAACAAGTAGATTCCGTACCTTTGTTGCTAACCGTGTGGATGCAATCTTGAAATGCTCCAGTCCAGAGCAATGGAGGTATATCAACACCTCACTGAATCCTGCCGACTTTGCATCAAGGGGGCTCCGAGCAGAGAGCTTCATGCAATCCCACACATGGTTACAGGGGCCGGATTTTCTCACCAAACCCATGGAAGAGTGGCCAGAAGAGGTGCACCCAGTTGAAGGCCTGACTACAGATGACCCAGAGGTAAAGGGTAACCTGGTGTGTGCTAGTACAATCAAGGAATGTGAAGATGTAGTGCTGGAGTTCCTGCACTACTTCTCATCCTGGTTTAAACTTAAAAGGGCAGTGGCATGGATGCTTAAAGTCAAGAGCATTCTGCTGCAATTGTGTCGCAAAAGGAAGGAGTTGTGTGCTGTTAAAACACAACCTGAAGTCGAGAGGGATATGGAAGGTTTCAAGGACAGCCTGTTTCAAGGGGACACCAACAAGCTAACGGTAGAGAACCTTGCGAAGGCTGAAGAAGCAATCATTCGCTACTGTCAGAGAAAGACATTTCCTAAGGAGATCAGCGCACTTTCTAAAGGTCAGGGGGTGAAGAGGACTAGTAGTCTTTTCAAACTGAGTCCAGTACTTGAACAAGGCATCCTTAGGGTCGGAGGGCGACTCAGCAGAGCAGCACTACCCGAGGAGGCTAAGCGGCCAGCAATCCTGAGCAAGGATCTTCACGTCACGAAGCTTATCCTCAGAGAAATACATGAGAACTTGGCTCATAGTGGTCGCAATCATGTTATCTCCAAGTTGAGAACAAAGTTTTGGGTACCCGGTGCCAACTCTGCAGTACGAAAAATACTCGCTAGGTGTATTGCCTGTCGGCGTGAGCATGGAGTTGCAGGACAGCAGCAAATGGCCGACCTACCCCGAGACAGAGTTCTGCCAGATGACCCTCCATTTACTAACTGCGGAGTGGACTACTTTGGTCCGTTCGAGATCAAACGTGGTCGAAGTACGGTGAAGAGGTATGGAGTCATTTTCACCTGCCTAACCACTCGTGCAATACACTTGGAGATGGCAGCCTCGCTGGACACAGATTCCTTCATCCATGCTCTCCGTCGCTTCATAGCCAGACGAGGCCAGATAAAGACCCTTCGTTCTGACAATGGAACTAACTTCATTGGTGCAGAGCGTGAACTTAAAAGAGCCATTGCTGAATGGAATGTGTCCAAAATTGAAGACCACCTAAAACAACAAGGCATTCAGTGGATGTTCAACCCTCCCTCAGGACCCCATCATGGAGGGGTCTGGGAGAGATTGATCAAGTCAGTGAAGAAAATCCTAAACGTTACCTTGAGGCTGCAGACACTGGATGAAGAGAGCCTGCATACACTTCTGTGTGAGGCGGAGGCCATTATTAACAGTCGGCCAATAACCAAAGCGTCCAGTGATCCAAATGATCTGGAAGTACTCACTCCCAATCACCTGTTGCTGCTCAGGAACAAACCATCTCTTCCTCCCGGACTGTTCGACAGGCAAGATCTCTACGCAAGAAGAAGATGGAGGCAAGTGCAATACATGTCGGAAATATTCTGGAAACGATGGGCAAGGGAATATTTACCACAACTTCAAGAGAGGCAAAGGTGGACCCGTCCATCTCGCAACTTTTTGGTTGGAGACATTGTGCTTATTGTTGACGATACAGCCCCACGCAACTCTTGGATTACAGGGAAAGTAATCCATGCTATCTCAGACAAGGCAGGAATGGTGCGGCAGGTTAGGATCAAAACCAAAACGAGTGTACTGGACAGGCCCATTACGAAGATTTGCCTTCTGCAGGAATCGGACTGAAGTAATCAACTGCAGAGACTGAAGTTTGTGTACCTTGGCTCCACAAGTGTAGTTTGGTAATTGTGTAATAGGGTCACAATTAGGGGCCGGTATGTGGGAGCCAAGTTAAGATAGTTCATATGTTTTAGTATTTATATTTCGCTGTTGTTAAGCTTGTTTGTGTAATTAATAATTTTAGGAAATAGATGCATGTTTATGGTGGAACTAGGTTACGTAGTACCATGTGCCTTAAAGACTCGTGTTTATAGTAAAATCCGGGCATCACGGATGTATGCAAATTAGTGCATGCGGTGCGGGAGGGGGGAGAGAGAGAGAAAAGGAGTTAACACGGCATAAGCTATACGGGGCAGCAGGGTAGAACAGAGCCACACGGTTTTCCTACCGTAGTAGGTTATTTTGTTGAGGACAAGTTAAACCTGACCACTCCTGTAAGATGCAAAAACTGTGGAATAAATTTTTTGTTACATCTTTTCACATCGGAGTCCCGTGGAGTTCTTTTTCCTCTTCAAACTGACGTACGCGAGTGAATCACGGGAAAACTGGTCTCACGGCTTACACACTGCCCTTTGTGAGCCAGATCAGGCGCTCCCTTGTCCTCGCCAAAGATGAAGTCTTTTCGACATAGTGTCTGAGTTGCGCTCATATAAATATTCACGACCTATCTCACGTCTACTGATGGCACGTTTTTCCTGCCGCTGGTTAGAGACATGGGGAATCAATGAATCTCCCATAAGGAGATATGACTCAACCAGACCAACTTGACTGAGTGAATCAGTCTCAGTTCTGTCACTTTTATTGTCTGCGACACTGAATTCAAGAAGATTGAATACAACGTCTGACCAAGATGCTGCAAAAGGACAACCAAACACTGGAATTAAACTCTTTCATCTTGATGCCTTCAGCGAGTTCAATTCTTTGCCAAAGCAGACAGCACAGTGTGCTATCACCAAATCGCCTATAACTCAATTACAAACCGCTGGGAATGGCTTTGCAAATGAGCAGAATGACAGGAAACTCCTCAAACAGCAGTACATCAGCCAGGCAGAGGCGTCCTCCTTTTTTGTCACCCGGGTAATGGATTTAAGATATACAGACTTTATATTGAATTGGAGCAGATGATAAAATAAGCATACAAATCTTCAAGCCCTGTGCTCATGTTGTGCATTAGTCAACAATGCCTCACTGGAATAGGTCAAGTGGATATAATTCAATACTTTACGAGTATTTCATCCTCTTACTTCCAAATGAGTGCGATATTTCACAGATGGGGCTCATGCAGGGATTTCAAACAACTCTTAGAGGCTTTTTTTTCTTAAGCTATGTTCACACAGGTACCGCAACCCTGAACTTTTCTCTGCAATACCAGATAAAAATACACGTAAAGCTAATCGGATTGGAGATTGCTGCTCACCTGTGACTTCCCAAGCACAAAGCGTGTGGGATTCTTGGATTGAATCAATGTGCGATTAACAGATTAACCACTGGCATCATGCACGCTGCCTCACGCAGGTTCTATTCAGGCTTCTCCATTAACCAAAACACATAGAACATTTCCAGTAGTGACAAAACATTAAAGCAGAGCGCTTCTTGCCGTGTGCCACATCTGAAAAAAAGACATCTATAAATGTGGTAAACACTCCGACCTGATTTTCAAGATGTCCTTATTTCATGCGTAAAAAATTGCCTCAGAGTGCTCGGGGGAGTTGAGTTTTGTTACACTGGCTGGTTGAGTGTTTTGACAGCACAATAAGTTAAGTACATTTCCTGTGTCATCTTACCTGACACTAGCTGAACCTCCGCACCCGATAAAACCATTTTGAGTGCAAACTATCCGGTGCTTGTAGCAAACCTGAGAGCAAAATTAATAAGAATAATCTTTAAACCTTGTGCACGACACATGTTATACAGTTTAGGCAAAGGTGAAACACGAGCATGACTAAAATGATCTGATGGAAAGTTTCTCAGCGGTCAGATTTTGCAATTATTTGCACACTGTCAGCTATAGCATGTTACACATGAAGTCCAGGTATATAATTTCTTAACTTTAGAGCGATATTTCCAGTGGTTGACAAAAATAAATTTAAAGCCTATTACCAGGATTATCTAAGAATAAACCGTCTCCAACAGACATGTTATTTCACAAGTAAGAAGGAAAAACCATCATACCGAGCAACTAATGAGAAAATGCCGGTGAGCTGTATTATCAGTGTTTCATAAGCTTTACCTAAAATAAGAAATGACATCGGGATATTCCTGTGTCTGCTGCCTCAGTTTTGACCGGATTTAAAAAATACTCCGAGAACATCGACCTCAAAGTGCATTACTAACCTGCACTACACACATTTAGTGCATATCAAGGTGTAGAACTCATTCTGGGCACTGCTACAACACTGAGATGTGGCAATATTGAATTGTTTAACCTTCATGTTCAGCGTCATTATGATTAAGGATCATGACTTGTCAGGTATTTCATTCTTTGGGTTAGCCAACATTTAATAAACCTGTCAGGTCATGCCTATCCATTAATAATGACTCATTTGATACAAAAATAGTAATAAAAAATGAAAAAAATCTGATGTTTGGTGTGAGCAGCTTTGGTCTTTAAAACAGTACCCGTTGTTCCCTGCACACCAACTCATAGCTTGCAGGTAGAATGGACTGTTTTAGATCTTTAAGTATTTTTTGGTTCTTCATGTAATCCAAGATTACACCTGGTTTTTCTGGGCCTAGAAGCGACTTTATTTGAATTAACGGGAGCAGTGTTATCAGGTAACAATTCAGATATTGTTAAGAATGGCACATCCATAGACTGTTTTGGTGTAAGGGTGCTGCGATGAATATTTAGTGCATCCTGGATGAGCTGATAGTGACATTAACTTGCTCTTACAGCCTTCGAGGTCACATCTGATTTTAAAAGGGTTATTTCTTTAAAAGTGATGGAAAGAGAAATTTGCCAAATGTTTTAAAATACATGACTTAATATAATGTTTTACATACAAAACATAGGATGTTCACAAGTGTCCCCCCTCCAGACTCGTCTCATACCTTGGCGAGCACATCTGGGGTCACTGCTACCAACTTTCAACCACGTCAAACTCACGAATCCGCTCTTTCTAACAGTACGTGTTTCGATTATTACCCGTAGAGGGTTGCAGAATTAAAGCACTTTGAATTAGTCTTTTAAATACACGTATTTAACGGGCAAGGCAACTGTTTGAAGTGCAACTGCATTAACGGCGAGGAGTCCGTTGATCAGGCGCTTGATTATCAATACGATTGCTTCAAAGTAATACAAGAGAGAAGCAAATTCTACCCGCCCAGCAAAGACACTGAAAAATGTTGAAGGTGACTTTGCCAGATAATATTGATTAAAAACTGAAAGCATCTTATCAGGTTAGTGAAGAGACGTCGAGAAAAAGATGCCTTTTTGTTTAATTTTCAATGGCATAAACAGATTTTTGATACTCTGTCGGCTGTGGATGTTCTGTTCACAGAGGCATAGGCATCTGCATTTCTGTAATAGCATCTAAATATGATCTAGATATCTGGTTGAAATTCACATTTTTACTTTTGGTGGTGGTGCTGGGGACATTGTCCACCTCCATCAGATCCTACACTATGTCCATTTAGATTATTTATTTCCTTTGCCTTTATTTCCTATAACCTTTGCCTGCACAAATGAATCCGATTTCCCCACAAGCTGCAGACGCAGTGGAAGCCGCTCAGCAGTTTACTGTAAACAGGCCCGAAGCTTGTTTGATACCCATCTCTGTACAGTTTCCTCAGCGCACGGCAAACACAGCAGCCATTCAGAGTCTTCACAGTGTATCGTCCAACACGTCTCCAGCGCTCAATCCCGGATTTAATGAACAGAACTGTTTACACCATCGCTGCCGTGAAGGTGCTCTGGATAAAAGTTTCCATTAAAAATATGTCCCACATTTTTATTAGTTCAGTCCAGCAGTTCATGAGCGCATCGCAGACGCTGCACAACGATCTGTCCAAGTTAGCCGGGAGTGTACCGTAAATATTATGATCAGCGGGAAAGGAATGATGGAGGGGGAAAAAAAGGGGAACAGGAGAAGCTTGTGCATGTGTACATTAAACTCTATCAGCGTCTGTCTATACATGCCCATACACTTCCATCAGGGCCAGACTCAGCGCCTTCAATGAGCCACTGTGAGCGCTCGGCTGTGTGACTGCGCTCTGTTGACTCAGTGACATATGAGTGCTATATCAGTGAGTCATTCCCTCCTCCTCTCCATCTCCACAACTCTCTCTCTCTTCTATCTTTCTCCCTTTCTACTTCCATCGCCTCCTCGGGGCTCTATAAACCGCCTATATCAACAGCGTCAGAGACGCTCGCTCTAACATGGCTGCCGGGTGGGAAAGCAAGCCCAGGCAGAGACGCTTCTGATCACAAAGTTCCGACTCTGATCTGCCAAGCTGCACATTTCAAAATACTTTATTTCACCTCGGGAGTAAAAAAAAACAGCAACAAAAAAAAAAAAGGGAGGGGGTGGTGCCTTTTTCTACTCCCACTAATGGCGATTAATGATCATTAATCACGGACTGAAGCTCTAATGCACTCTGTCCATTCATGCCTGTACAGTGAGAGCATCCTGCCATAGTTCATTCAAAAAGTTGGCTGTTCAGCGTTTCTATTTATAGATGTTAATGACAGCAGTAAATAGACAACAAAGAAAGAAAGAACAAAGCTTTTATTAACACTAATATATAAAACTGACAGTCCAAATGTATATCAATTCTTTACCACAGGATGCAGTGTGTTTTGATAATGGAGCATTTTGGTAATGGCCTTAAGGGATAATCCACTAATCCAAGCGCTTACTCACTCAAATGAATGAACAAATTTGGAGAAGGAACCAAAGGGAAAACCAATGACTTTCTCTATAAATATGAGTTTACTCATCTTAGCATTACTCAGCTAGTAAAAACAGTTTGTATGATTTAGTATTTAGTATTTATTTTATTTATTGTCATTGTCAAAGAACAATGAAATTGTTCTTTGACCGAGGACCTGTCCTGGGGCAACCATATCACCTTAGTTGCACGGAAGGCCGAACAGCGCCTCTACTACCTGAGGAGACTGCGGAGCGCACACATTCCCAGACCTCTGATGTTGAACTTCTACAACTGTGCCATCAGCAGCGTTCTGACGTATGGATTTCTAGTGTGGTTCCCCAGCTGCACCAAGGCTGACCAGCAAGCACTCCAGCGGGTGGTGAAAGAAGCTGGCAGAATTATTGGAACAATTCTGCCAGAGATTAGTAATATCTTCCCCACTCGCTGTCTGAGGAGGGTGCACAGTATCCTGCGGGACCAACATCACCCTGCGCGCCACCTTTTCCACCTGCTGCCCTCAGGGAGAAGGTACAGGTCTATACAGGCCAGAACATCCAGACTGGCCAACAGCCTGTATCCACAGGCTGTGAGGCTCCTGAACTCTGCCCCCCTCTCACGGACAATAACCATATCCAACTTCTTAATAGCACTGAACTGGTCTGCATTGGTGCATCATATCTTTATTCTCTTCCCCACCTGTCCTAGGTGAACCACACCACTTGCCCTATGACAACAAGGACAGGATCCTTAATACCCACATCCATCCCTGAACTGGATGAGCAGAAGAAAACCGACAGATGTTTTCATTCTAGACTTGAAAATCATCACCTATTCACTCA
This sequence comes from Diplotaxodon limnothrissa, assembly GCF_057381915.1. Taxonomy (NCBI): domain Eukaryota; kingdom Metazoa; phylum Chordata; class Actinopteri; order Cichliformes; family Cichlidae; genus Diplotaxodon; species Diplotaxodon limnothrissa. Next base: position 24,327,272 of record NC_140608.1, on the reverse strand, counting down.
CAGCAGGCCTCCAGAGAAGCTGGCGTATTGGGATCACAACACTATGTACATGCTGGGAATCAGTCCTATGCGTCTTTCATGTTGTTTTCAGAGAGGGCACATGCCTGTGTTGTAAATACACAAGCTGCTAAAAACCCGTCTTGGCATTGTAAGCTACAAGCCAGATGGGTGCCAGCTGTGCTGCACATCATGGCAGATTTCACAAAGACAAGAAGAGAGTTAAATCATTTCAAAATGTAAATCCTGGTGCTGACTTCAAAGGCCAATCCAAATGGCAGAAAAATGCATTACACACCCTTTGCTAAGTCAGAAGCTGTAGTCTGGTATTTCAATCAAAGTCCAAGCACAAGTTTCAAAGCCACAGAGAATATCCAGTGTTTTTTTCATTTATCAACACCCTTTCATGCACCGGTCTCAACAGCATAGCCAAGTGATATAATGAGCCAACTCCTGCTAATTTTTCCAAAAGGTCAACAAAGACTTTCTTTTTCAAGATTCAAGACCTCTGGGCACTGGTACAGCTCATTGGGTAAAGCAAGCAACCCATAAACTGAAAGGCTGTTGCAGACCCTGAGGCCTGCTGGGACTTACTGTATGCCTTCCCCCTGATCTCCCAGCCTTCCTGTCTTCTCTCCACTGCACTATCCCAATAAAAGCAGAAAAAAACCCCTAAAAAGGCTTTGAGGCCTTTATTGTCATTGGTTCAAAAATTCCAACTATGTCAACCTCATATGATGTGACATTTGAAACAAGACAGGACAGAGCTAAGAAGTCCTGAACGTGCGGTCGCGTTCATCATCGAGGAACACTTTCTGAGCCACAGTGCAAACAAAGTAAATATTAATAAAGCAAGTTTACGTTACCAGCAGCATTTAGAACTAAATGTAACGAATTCTAAAGTAAAGCAATGGAACAAACACCTTTCAATCACGTGTTAATTTTGGATCTGGTTTTCCACTAGAGAGCACTTTTAAAAATCCTGTATCGGTCGAGCTCTAGTCTAGCATTTCAGTATTTAGCCTTAGATTTTTATAAAGTGTGATGAGCTTTTTTCACTATTCTGATACTTTATTAAAAGGAGAATCCATTAGTTGCAAACTGACTGATTAATCACTAATAATCGTCAGGCAATGTGCAAATTAGTTGACTCCATTCAAGAGAATAGCACTAGAGTTGTTCTGAAGTGTAAAATCTCTTTCTGAGGCGTGCCCACAGCACTCCTGTTTCTCTGTGTTGGAGCAGCTGACTGGTGACCGGCTCATGGCTGAGTAAAACCAGTTTCCCCCTCTTCCAAACCCCACTCGCGTCCCCACCTGTCATCCTTTCACCCCTATTGGGTCACTAGGCCACCTTGGGTTGCTGAGTCAAAAAAGACTCATCAGACTGTACCCAAAGCCTGGACAGGAAATGTGAAAGTGATCATAGGAAGTGCATCTGACATGCTGAGCAAATCAGCAACAATCCAACTACAAAGTGGAAGTTAATAGCGTAGTAAGACACGGATCCCTCGGGGTCGCAGCTCCTGAGCTCCTGTCCTTAAATGTCGTTTCCATTGGCTCTAGTGCACTTAGCATCCACTTCCTGTTTCCTCCTGCTCCTCCTCGCCAGTGGTGCTAGATTTTCTTGAGTGCAGCAGCAGCAGCAGCAGCAGCAGAATGACTGAATGAATGAATGAATGAAGTAAAGACTTTCCCCTCTGCTCCCTCGCCACATTGCAGCAAATTAGACTTCACAGACCTTCCATATGGAATAATTCAAAAGGCGGTGCTTGGAGTAGAGACGCAGACAATAACTGGCAGGGAAGCAATAGCAACAACAGATGCGGCGCAGCGGCACTGGGTTCAGAGCCGAGCTGTGATTATGTGGCACTGAGTGACATGTGACACCAACGTGACAGCACAGAGTCGCGACCCCAATGCGTACGTAAGGTTGCTGATAGGCGTTGGGAATTAGCGAAGCATTATGGGAGCTCCAGCCTACGCCAGGAATATAAATATTGCAGGGAGATCGAAGCCAAATGAACACGTGTAGCGCAGGACAGAGGTGGACGTAATGAAGGGCGAGTTTTACATCAACAGGAGAGAAATGGATAGGAAAACGAAACAGAGGCGTCTGAATTTAACCAAAGCTATTTCACCCCCCCCCCCCCCCACACACACACACACACACACACTTGATTAGCCTCCCGCATCTGTCTCTCTCTCTTCCTCTTTCTGTCTCACACACACTATTTTCCTCCCCCTTTCCTCTTTTTGGGGGCATCGAGTCTTTGATCAGACGCTGAAGCTATAAACATTACCAGCTGGCCTTCTGCTCCACATAAAGAGGTCAGCCGAGTCGGGGGCGGAGGCACGGGAGAAACGTGAGGGGGCACATTTTCAAGAGCAGTAACTCTACTCTGGGAGGCCGGCGGCGCCCACAGCAGACATCTGGGAGAACTTCTCCATTTCAGAGACACTCTGAATCAGCTGAAAACAAACCCTCCTCTGACACACACACACACACACACACACACACACACACACACACACACACACAGCCTATCAAACACGCCAGAATAGACAAAAGGTTGTGTTCCTCTTTTCACAAGTGAGTAGTAACACTTCTACCATCTGTTTTCTTGGGGGAAAATTATAGCGCAGCCACAGGTAGCTGTTTAAGACAGGGAAGAAAAATGCAGGCTGTCTGCGATCTTTTCCCACTCACAGATTTGTGTGTGAATCAGGGTTTGTGAAGGAAACCAGCTAAATATGCCAAAGCTGACCTTTCTGAGCTTTGCATTTGTCTCTCTGCTGCATGGATCACATCGGAACAGGTCACGAGGAAAGTGTTAATAACTACTCAGCTTCTGGCAAGAGTGTAGTTTTAGGTTGCTGTAAGTATGAGGAGGTTAATCATGCGCGACTGACTGTTCGCTGTCCTGCAGTGCAGCTGAAGTTAGACCAGAAGGCCTTAACGCAAGAAAATCATAGTTGAGTGCATTCAGTTTTTCTCACCAAAGCACACTGTGTGTTAGTCTCGTGTCTAAAAAAGTGCTGAATCCATTTCCTTCCTCCTCATTTGCACAGCCAGTGTTTGAGTATTATGAGTTGTGCAATATACAGTAAGCATGCCTTCTTCTTCTACTGCTCAGCTGTTGAACTATTGCTAGGTTATTCTGAGCTGCCAACTGTTAATGAGCAGGAAAGAGACATACCCTACACAGGAAGGTCTATGCAGCTGTCCACATGCTTTTCTGGTTCTTGTACATGCACAAAATAAAAATCTGTTACACACACTAAACTCTTGCTTTAAATCACTACTGGAGGTTTAAAAATCTACAGGGTGCCTTTAGTCCTTTGCTTTAGCCATAGAAATGCCTGAAAATCGTGAAATGATACAAGAGAGGCCCATTCAGAGCTTTTGCCATTTGAAATTATTGGGATTTCTGAGCGCATTACACATAATATGTGGCCTGATTGTCATCTGAGTCACAAACATGATCTGACTAAGCTAATAACACTGTCCAAACAGCAGACTATAGAAAAAGAAAGTGATCTCATGAATTTAGCGATTTGGAGAACCTCGATCAGACATTTCCTGTTGCTGCTAATAAGACTTTCACAATGATGGGGGAATTTTAGAGCTAACAAACAGTTTCGAGTTCATCAGTACTGCTTAGATGTCTTGACTGGACAGCTCTCCCTAGGTCATGCCACGGCATCCTAATTAGGTAATGTGATAAAACTGACTCTGTAATTCCTAAAATCATTAATTTCCTTGTTTTTTTGTGCTTGATGATTTACTCGTGTTTTCACCAAACCTCTCCAAAGATTCAGGCCATGAAGTGCTACCCTGACACTGTTCTTTAAAATTTGATGGCACAATTATGAAATCCTTTTTCTCAAAATGGCTGTGAAGCATCCAGACTGAGGTAGCAAAGAAAGCCTAAACCACGATGCTCCCACCACCATGCACACGTTTACTGCACATCCAAAGTAGCCTCGGTCATGTTAGTTGGCACAACTAAAAAAAAACAAAAGAAAAACAAACAGAGATGACGATAACATCACTTGCTCACTCACACTGTCGTCACAGTTTGTGAAACGCTTATTTGGAAGGTTTTACTGCACTTGGGATAAAACAACACTTGGTCATCAACTTCATTAACCTCCTAAGACCCGAACTCTTCCATTGATATTTGGGCTGATTGGGAGACGATGAATGTAAAAACAAAGAATTACCAGATTTTTTTTTACCTAATTTTTGTTTCTGAGAAAAATGAGAGCCACATATGAGGATATTCATTTAAAATGTCGATAGAACAGTAGCAGTATAATGTCCTCGTAAGTGGATATCAGGCCCTTGTAGAGCAAACTTGAGTATTTTGGTCTAAATAACCCAAAATGCCAGGTCCTAGGAGGTTAAAGCCTAATCCTTGTGCAATTTAATCAAGGTGAATAACGTTGATATTTTTTTTTTCTTTGTTGTATTTTGAGCCTATTGTGCTTTATTTTCTTACCAGTTCAATAAATGCCTACATAATTATTTACTTGGAATATTCCAGAACCCACACTAACGGTCATCAAACCATAATGAACCATATATACTTAAGTGTCAAATCTCATTATTAAAGGTGCAGAGATCATCAAATGCTTATTAATGTAACAGTGTATCAGAAGATACGCTAAAGCAAGGTATCTGTACCGAATCGGAGGTGGAAAAGTTGGATCAGTGGACCACTAACGTCACTGAACAATAAACATAGAAGAACATGTTACCAAAGGTGAGGCACTGCGCAACTAAACTAGGCTTAAGTTTAAGCTACTGTGTCTGTGCCCACCTGAGGAGATATTTTTTGGAATTTCAACCACCACAAATGTGCTCCTGTGAGTTCTTCCAAAAACCCAACTGCACAGTACGCGGTGTGGATGATGCTGCGCGTCAAGCAAATGCAGACCGGCCGACAAGTGGGCCGGAAAAGAGATGGAGCGGCGGAGTTCGTCAGGAACAGAAGCAGCAGGAAAAGCGCAGACAGTGACAGTGTTGTTTTTAACACTCAGCTTGACGTCAGCTCTTTGTCTGTTTGTAACTTTGCTCTTTTCCGTGGCTGACTCATGGACCGACAAAAGCACAAGAGTAGCCCACAGAGCGGCTGTACGACATATTTTTTGACTGCCCCCATTTGACAAGAGATGCTCTCTGCAGGTAGATGGGCCGCCTAAATCTGCTCAGGTAGAGCCTGCAAGTTACCATCGAAAATGTAAATGGCGATCTGTTAGAACAAACAGTCAAAGTTCACTGTGAAACTACTTAAAAAAATAAAGGTCCACTGCAAACTTCCATGTAAAGCCAGCAAATGATAAGTCGTTTAGCAGTTAAAAATGGTTGATTAGGTGTTGATTAGTCTTTTGGGAACGGTCTAATCATTCCCAGTAGGGCTGTTCGATATAACGATATATATCGGATGACGATATAAAAACATCTATGTTTCATTTTACGCTATCGTTTGTTTTGTGGTGTCGCAAAATAAACTGTTTGTTCATGGTTTTGATGGTCACTGTAGTGGCTATATTAATTTCTTAAAGTTCTCTCTTTCTCTTATATTTAATAGAAACCACACTACTGACGGACAAGCGCCTGTTTTTATTGGTTGTCTTTAGCAACAACGACGGTAAAACCATCGCATGTCCGCTAGTTTATTTTCCACATAAACCTTTCACAATAAACCTCAAGATTCTGTTGAGACTTTTCAAAATAAACGGAATCACGTGAAAAAGTATGCAGAGTATTGACGGATGAGAAGCAAAAAAAAAGAGCCGTCAGGTGCTAAAAAAATCAACCTTAGACTCAAACGTTAGAACAGGCTTTTCCCCGCAGCACGCCGTGTAATAAATACTCACAAAGAAAACGGCGGCCGTTACAACCTATGTCTAAAAATGTGTAGTTTCATACATCTGTTAAAACACTCGACTCCAGGTACACGACGCCCAACTGGAAACACTTCACCTACCCGAGATTCACAGAATTTACAGAAAATATTATTTTTTTTGTGATTTATATCGTTATCGGACGATAGAGGTTTTATATCGGGATATGAGATTTTGGTCATATCGCACAGCCCTAGTTCCCAGTGAATAACAAATATTATTTTAGTTTCAAAGGCACAATTTTTGCTTAGTTTGAGGTTGGTAGTACCTGCCAATGTGGCCTTTAGAAATTCTTTTTGGAGCCTTTTTCAGCTTCTTTCCTAACATAATGCTTCAACGACATCCTGCGAAAGTTAAACCCAACACCTCCCATCACCTTTACTGGGACACCTGGATACAAGTAGCTTCACTGGCACACAGGTTCATGTAGTCTCCAAACTACACTGTCAGTATATGTCAAACAGGCATCCAACCTGCAAATGTTTCTACAGATTGTGTTTGAATACAATTCTTTTTTAGTTCTTGGTTTTCATTTTCAGCTAATTTGCTGATAACCATCTCCTATAATCAATAATGAAAAACACTGATGAAGACTTTGCATACAGTCATAGTGTGAAATCTCAAAGATTGAAGCACCAAATTTTGACATAACTAACATGTAAAGAGTTGATGTGCTAACTGCTTCCTCTTTAGCTGCTGTCGCTTAGCTATTCACATCAAACCAAAACCGCCATAAAAACCAAATGACAACTTTTACACTAAAAACAAATAATTCAGGGTCTTTCCTATACGCACACCTCGGTGAGCTTCTGTGTGCTGTGTGTTTCAAGTAGCTTCCTCCATCTGTGTGTACACTGGCTCTTCTGCTGAGGGGACACAATATTTTGTGTGTGTGTGTGTGTGTGTGTGTGTGTGTGTGTGTGTGTGTGTGTGTGTGTGTGTGTGTGTGTGTGTGTGTATTACAGTTGTAACTCTTGCCCACTGAATGGCACATTGTAAAGAAAAGGCCCATGCATTAAGCAGCCCTATTAACAAACCTGTGACATCACTACTGGACATAGGAGCCCTGTTCTCCACATAATAGAACTATTGAAACCCCTTCACTGCCATCACTGTCCACGCCACAGCACACTCAGGCAGTTAAAGCCATGTGCGAAACCCATCACCTGTTGCAGCTTAGTGCCTGGCCTGAATATGAAGCCTGTGGGTGTTTCCAAGGCACTGTTGGATAGTTATTGGTCCCAGGAGCACATGGAGAGACCGAGATAGAGCTGGAGCGTGTGTGCATGTGTGCGTGTCCTTGACGTGCTTGGCACAGAGCCAGAGGAAAAAATAAACTTTACCTGACCAGCTGTGTCATACAGTCCCAACAAGTACTGCTTTCCCCCGACGTTGACGCTCACTGTAAGGAAATGACAAAGAGCAGTTTAGAGGAGGAACCAAGGGGTGAGGGTGGGGAGTGCTGGTGGGTGGGGGGGTCCCAGCCCCTCTGTGCTATGAAGACGACAAACAAGTGGTTTTGATTATAGCAACAGATGCAATGCAGTTGGAGGAAGAGTGGTGGGGTGGGGGTCTCTAAAATCTCTCTTCTCTTAGATTCGCATGTGGCCAATTATCAGTGAGCACAGAGCGGCAGCAGCTCAGCATGTCACGCTATTATGAGATAATAAAGGCGAACAGCAGAACTGTGTTCCTACCTGCATAATGATCAAAGACCGTGGGTACATACTCCTCTGGAAAGGCGTCATTGGCATAGCTCATCAGCAGACACGTTTTACCCACCGCACCGTCTCCGACCACGACGCATTTTAACATGATAGTACCGGTTCCGTTTGCCATGATCCCGACCTTCCCAACGACATCATCGGCCCCTGACGCCCTTGTTATCCTGACCTCCTCCTTCTGTTCCTCCTCTTGCTGCTGCTGCTGGGCGGTGATCCCCGCACGGCGGGCATCACCAGCGTCGGAGGCGGACTGCGCGGCTCACCGAGTCGGGCTGGAACTGCATCGTTCTCCCCTCCTCCCCACTACCCATCAGGTTCTTCCAAATGTCAATGAGTTCCTTTTTTTAATTGTATTTTTTGTACGACTGTCAGAAAGAATAAGATCCCCTCGGCCCAAGCCGGCTTTCAAATAAGCTGTCTCCTTAAACCCAATATCGGAAGCGTTTTCTGGGAGAAGCGGTCTGCCGGTACTGCATGTCTACCATGCCCGCTCCACGGTGCAGCCTGCGCTCTTGCTCCCTGGCGCACTGTGCCGCTGGTGGATAAGGTGGGTGCGCTTAGCCTACTGAAGAGGCGGGGCTTGGGTTTAAAACCAAGGGGTTCCGGATAAAGTACAGTCCGCCTGCTGTGAATGCCTGGATCACAGAGTAATTACACTATTTACGCTTCTTTAGAAGGATCCCGTGTGCAAACATTAGATTTCTGTTAGGGGGTGTCACAGGAAATAAAACAATATCCTGTTTTTGAGATAAACTTACCATTAGTTTCCACACACACACCATCTGAATCGTTCTCAATCCAAGGCTGGTACAAAGTTTATTGGCTTATAAGCTTCACAGTAGGATGTCCATGGAAAGAATTTTACATTAAACCTCCTTTAAAGTATCAATAAATCTTTAAATAAAGACAGTAGTGATATATGTTGGCCAGACATGCATGTGTCACTGAACACTTGTTAATAAAATGAAAGAATATACCCAGTCTGTCGGTTTGGAAATGGTGTAACCTAAGTCTAAGTCAACATTCAGCCTCTAAATTTAGGCGTCTCCCTCTCTCTCTGTTTGCTTTTCACATGACTTTGTGGCTGCGAGGATGAATAGACGATCCATCCTTACTGTCCTGCTGTGTGTGTGTGTGTGTGTGTGTGTGTGTGTGTGTGTGTGTGTGTGTGTGTGTGTGTGTGTGTGTGTGTGGGATGGATGGAATATGCGATATGTGAGATGGGACCGGGGAGCTGCAGATGGAGACGCCACAGGAGGAGGCATGTGTTTATGAAAGAAGTGAAGGAGGCACACAGATTTGACCTCTGCAATGCAGTTGGCCAGGTGTGGGCTGTCTCCTTGAATTAGTGCACCCCTAGCCATCTTAATAAGGAGCGACTCTTTTTGAAGTGAAAAGGAGTGAGCAGGCACATGTGCAGCCTATTTTCTTCTCTCTCCAAATCTTTGTCTCTGCTTTGTGGGCATTTAAAGAGTCAAGACCTGGAGAAAGCTAAGGGGAATCCCAAAGTCAGCTAAAGACTTCTTAATCTTAAAAGTTTGGTGCAACAAGAGACAAGTTTGTTTTGAAGAGCTCGTCTCGCTTAGACCACACATTTGATAGCGCTGTTGCAGTCCATGTTCACACCTTATCTTTTGTTTTATTTCTGAGTTTATAAATGTGAGATGAGGCAGTGCAGCAGCAGAACAGCAGTAAAATATAACCACACCAACCAGATACCATCTTCAAGTGAAAACACAATCTACATTTATAATCAGCCAAGTCACAGTTTGGCAGGAAACGTCTCATATCTAGAAACTGATTGTGTGAAAGAAAATAATAATAATAGAGTCAGCAAATAAGCACAAGCCACAGTAGCACAACAACACCAGTTTGCAGGCATTTAAAGTGAGATGTCAGAAGTCAGAGGCTTTACTGTAAAGTTTTACAACATCAATAGTTTCTATTCTTCAATCTATCTCCGTGTGTTGTTCAAACTAATCTTTATAACCGCCCACCCCTTCCCTCTATAAGATGATCTCTTGGTTGATGGTCCCTAGGCGACTACGACCTGTCCAATCAGCTGAAGGGGGCGGTGCCGAGGATTCTCCTGCTATCATCACATTTGACAGCTGCTGCAGCGGCTCACATGACCAAACAACAATTACCTCATACATGTAGTACTCCTGCTGAAGGTGTTACATTGGAGGCACCGCTCCCTGCGTTGGGCTGGATGGTGGCAGGAGGAGGAGCATTCATGAAACCACTGTTATGATTTCACTTCCGGTAGATATCAGTGGGTTTTAAATGACAAGGTTAATTATAGCCTCCAGTCAAGCCAAGCGCCCACAAGATGTAGCTGCTATATGGCGCCTTTCATACTGCAAAGTGACAACACCTGCATAAAGTTGGATGTTGTCTATCATCATGGATCTTTAGCAGTTTTAACCTGACTGATGTTCGACATGTTAATCAATGCGTTTGAGTGTTTTGGGTGACCACGTGTGCACACCTTCCACATATTGAGATATGTCCCACTTCCTGACGTGAGACACGTGCCTCTCGCGAAGAGATGCTGATTTATGGATGCGTCACCCCTGAAACCCACAGATGATTACCGGTCAGGTCAGCAGCTGAAACAGCTACTGCAACGGGGAGGAGATACAGGACACCATAAAAACAAACTTTCGCTTTCAATCATGCTTCTAAGCAGTTGAGACGATTAAAATGAAAATTCCGAATTTGAAATTTGCCTCCTAGAACATGCAACTGTAGTATGAATTTAAAAATCCTGGGTGATTTCCAGAAAAGCTGTCCTCTGAGCTTCCCCTCTGACCTATCCCAGCCAGGCAAGAGGAGGTGGGTACACCATGGACACATTGCCAGCCTTCACAGTTTCTCATGGCAAGGCAAAGGATGTAGAAACTGCATGAACTGTGATCTGATTGTTCAGAATGAGGTCTGTATTTGACTTAAGACACATGTGGATGTGGGTCAAAAGAGAATCAAAGAAGAAAGAGAACCAGGTTACCTTGAAAACACACAGGTGACAGATTTGAACATAACCAGCAGACTTGAATGGGAAGTCCTTACAAATATGAATATTATCCAATAAAGAAAAAAGTGCAAATAAAATCATGTGAAGCTTCCATTATGTTTTAAGGACATTTCACGAAGGACACATATTGTGTTCAGCCATAGAGTATATCAGCGCTGGCAGGTACCTCAAGACTTTGCTGCCGGGGAGTTCATTAGTGAGCTGCTGACCTTATTTTCTGTGTGAATGACATTTAATATCAACTCTCTATTTCTGTAAGGAGCCAAGTTTAGAGGTGCAGGCTGCAATAAAATATGCTCCACTGTTAAATTCTGCATGTCACAGCCTGTAAATCTGTGTGTTCCCAACAGACAAAATGACATTATGATTACATGCATTTAATGTACATAGTCAGTTGTGTCGTGTTACATTGGTCTGGCTGGCCAGCGGTTTGTTGTTCTATTTTAGTAAAACCAAATAAATGTTAGAACTCTTCACTCTCACGTCTCTTATCCAGTTTCCTGATACTATCTTTCAGATGGTATAGTACACATGTATGCAGACAAACACTCACAAGAGCTCCTTCTCTGAGAGTGACCAACATCAGTCACAGTGGAGACGTGTAAAGCGGAGAGAGTGGTGCAGTGCAATCACAGAGTGCTCAGATGAGCTCCTAATTTAGCGCGCGTAGCCTTCTCGGACTCCCTGGGAGGGTTTGGTTAAATTACAGGCCATATTTTTAGTGAAGGCTAGGCTTCATGCCTGGAACTGCCAGGGCAGCTGAGGACCATCACTCACACGCCTGTCAGCCCCCAGTTTGCTCAACATCGGAGCTGTTAACGCCTGTGAATGCATGTGTGTGTCTGGTGAGCAGGAGCAAAATGAGGCCATTCTTAGAAACGGTCACATTTTTATTGCTTGATGTGAGCTTCTGTATGTGCGCCCTGTAAATATTAATTACTGGGAACAACAGTGTTGCTTTGGATCGCACGCATGCCGCAGACAGAGAAAAACCAAAGAGGCCAGAAGTCTCAAGTGGCAACCTCCAACAGCCAGAAATGAAGCTGTGGCATGAATAAGGCACGGCGGGACCACGGAGCGACGTTCAGAGCCAACTTTATTTGATTCACACCACACCACCACCAACCCCTGAGTCCCCGTGTTTTAACACGGCGGGCGTGATTGCGGATGCCGTGCAGGTGCGTCCGCACGGCCCCGCAGACCACGCCCCACCACATACCCCCATCGCCCGATTGAGGCCGGGGAGTAATCCGGCCGAACCTACTCCCCCCCCCCCGCGAACTGGGGCGAGACTCGGCCCCTACACATCGGCGCCCCAGCCCCTGACCAAGCGACGGGGAAGCGTCCGTTCTGGTGGCCGCCCGCGCATCCAGCGGCAACGGCGAAGCTGGTCCGGAGGTCGGCCGCGTAGCAAGCGGACACGGCCCCACAGGCATGGCCGTGCGCTCCTGCACACAGGCGGCTGGGCAGACGTCAGGCGCGCAGAATCGACTGGTGGCAACGAGGCTGGACTAGCCAGCCCGCCGATCCCCGGCCTAGCGGGGCTGTCCCGCTCCTCTGCCTCCAACTCCGGCTGCACAGGCTGCCCTGGAGCAGGGACCTCCATCTCCCCGCACAGCTGCTCCGCCACCGCCTCCGCCACTCCCGTTTGGAGCGGCTCCCCGCACTGCGCCTCCGCCCCCAGCAGGCACCGCCCCTCGCCCCCCTCCGGGTGGAGCGACTCCTCCGCCTCCGGCAGGTGTAGACCCTCGCCCGCCTCGTCCTCGGCCTCCGATTGGAGCAGCTCCTCCACCGCTCCCGGCAGGAGCAGCCCTTCACCCGGCTGCTCCTCCTCCTCCGGCAGGCTCGGACCCCCGCGTGGCTCGTCCACCACCTCCGGCTGCCGAGGTGACCCACACGGCTCCTCCACCGCTTCACTGTCCTCGGGACACACTTGTGGGGGTGGCGCCCAGGCCCAGAGAAGCGCTGCCAGCTCTGCCATCTTCCCCAGGTGGCGTTCGCTCTCCTGCCGCAGCTCCTCCCGTTGGCGACGCACCTCCGCCGCCTGCTTCCGCTGGGTGGCCGCTATTTCGGCCACCATCTCGGCCAGCTCTTTCCTTTCCTGGCTCTGGTAGGTACCCGCCATGCCGCCTCCTGGGTTTCGGCACCAATGTGGCATGAATAAGGCACGGCGGGACCACGGAGCGACGTTCAGAGCCAACTTTATTTGATTCACACCACACCACCACCAACCCCTGAGTCCCCGTGTTTTAACACGGCGGGCGTGATTGCGGATGCCGTGCAGGTGCGTCCGCACGGCCCCGCAGACCACGCCCCACCACAGAAGCCAATAAGGAAGTGCCAGAAACTGCACTTCCTCTAATGGCAACTTCAGACTAGTAAAAACGTAACACATTCCCCTGAGACTCCCATATATTCAGCAAGTAGCATGTTTATAGCCTGCTGCGAAAAAATGGTTTTGTTATGTAGAGCTGATTTCTACCTTCATAACAACTCTACAGAGTGAAGATTTTCCACTGTGTTTTTGCTGTTTGCACCATCTGGCATTATCTTATAGATCATAAGGAGGAACTGTGAGGTACACTACTCTAAGAAATTTGTGCTTAGGTTTTGGTGAGTGAAGCTCCGGCATATTATTTCTGTGTTGTTTAGCAGAAATCTACACATAAACGTTACTGCCAAAAGTATTTGCTTGTATGCTTTCACACACATATGAACTTGAGTGACATCCCATTTTTAATCCAAAGAGTTTAATATGATGTCTGCCGAGTCTTTGCAGCTATAATAACTTCAACTCTTCTGGGAAGAATGTTTTCTGGCGGCAGGAATCTGGGCAGGCCAGTCAAGTATTTCTACACCAAACTGGCTCATCCGTGTCTTTATGGACCTGACTTTATGCACTGGTGCACAGTCATGCTGGAACAGGAAGGGGCCAACCCCAAACTGTTGCCACAAAGTTGGGAACATGAAGTTGTCAAAAATGTCTCGGTATACTGGACTATTAGGAGTTCCTTTGACTGGAACTAAGAGGCTGAGCACAACTCCTGAAAAACAATCCCCCCTCTACCAAACTTTACATTTGGCACAGTGTGGTCCTGGCAACTGCTAAACCCAGACTCATCCATCTGATCACCAGACAGAGAGTGGCCATGGCCATGTTACCTGGTGTCACGTTTCCACTGCTCCTGTGGCCATGACTGGAACATCTGAATTTAGTGATTTGTATGGGTGCATAAATACTTCTGGCAATATAATGTATATGTGCCTTTACAGTTTATAGCTGTGTCTTGCAAACCAAGCTTGCATGCATTAATTGATAACCCTCTACAATCTCTCATATAAGTACCTTCACAAGAATGTGGGTCATGCCATGTTACGCTGGTCTTAGACACTTCCAGCGTCAGATGTGGCCACAACCCTCATCACATGAAAAACTCAGCTGATTACGAGTGGAAATCACTATGTCTGGAAGTAGCCTAACCCTGAAACAGATGCTAAACCTCATGATGTTGCACACCACCAAGTGGAACCAAGTTTAGGTTTAGAGGAACCGCTTCTGTTAAGCAATCACTTCTAACTATAAGGGCAAAAAGAGAAGAAACAAGCAAAGTCATTTACAGCAAACAGAGACAGATGATTAGCACCATAAATATTTTTTTTCCAAACAAGGTCCCATTAACAGAAACATCTGATGGTTGGTGGTTGACTCATAAATTTATTCAGCGTGTGGGGGAGCTGCCAAAGGATCATGTGAAATATGTAGCTCAGCTTTTCATCAAGAAAAACAAACATCAACAACATTTCTCACTTGCATTTCTAAACATGGAGCAGTGGCAGTCATGGCAATGGCCTCGAGTAAGATTGATCGTAGACACATTCGCCGTGTTGTGATTATGAAACAGGCGGGATGATGTGATTCTGTGTGGCCCTGGTGTCGTTCATTTTGGTTCAATCTAAATACATGGACTGTTATTCCATATGGCAACAAAGAACAATCCCTGTGTCATCCATCATTACATTAGCAAGGTGATACACGTTTTTGACAGGGAATTGATAGATTGCCATGGTAACTCGTGTTGCACACCTGATCCGAGTATCAAAGCACCATCTGCTGAATTCAATTCAATATCATTTTATTTATGTAAAGCAATTTCACAAAAACATTCATCTCTTTATATTTTATGGCAAAGAAAACATTATTAGAGAGATAACCCCAGTCGTCATGGCGTCTCCTATGATCATTTGGCAACATTGGCGAGGAAGAACTCCTTTTTAACAGGAAGAAACCTCCAGCAAAAAACAGGTCTAGTGTGTGAAGGGAGGGAGAAGACAGAAGCAGGAGCACAGATAGAATAGAATAGAATAGAATAGAATAGAATAGAATAATCCTTTAATTGTCCCACAGGGGGAAATTTGGTTGTAACAGCATAAAAAAAAACACATATACAAATAGAATAGGACACAGGACATAGAACAGAAACACACAAAATTTTTACATATTTACATCATGGACAATAGTTATCAAAACAGTACTGTACAGTTATTAAAATTAAAGTACAGATATGTGGCAAACCCAGGTTGTAGTGTGCAAACAGAGCAGGAAATTGAAAGATGTTTAAATAGTTAAGAATATTTAGAATAATTAGAAAAGTACAGATTGTGTATTGTACCTGTGCATTAAAAAGTACATTTAACTTCCAATAAGTTAGTGTATATACACTGAGAAAAGTAATGTGCAAGTTATAACAGTATTAGTTGTTTGGTTTATTAGTGCAAATTACAGCGCTGATGTAAACATCTGTTTGTTGGGAGCAGTTTTGATTTTGCAGTCTGACAGCTGCAGGGAGGAAGGACCTGCGGAAACACTCCTTCATGCATCTAGGATGCAGCAGTCTGTCACTGAAGGAGATACAAACAAGATACAAAACTACAAAGAAACAAAAGTATAATGCAAGTATAATTTCCACTGATTTCACTGTTCCAGCGCTAACTATAAACTTTATCAAGAAGGAACGTTTAAAGTCTAATTTTAGAAGTACTGAGGGTGTCTGTCTCCTGAACCCAAACTGGGAGCTGGTCCCACAAGAGAGGAGCCTGACAGCCGGAAGCTCTGCCTCCCATTTTACTTTTAGAAACTCAAAGGAACCACAAGTAAACCTGCAGTCTCAGAGTGAAGTGCTCTGTTGGAATAATATGACGTCTTCAGGATATTTTATGGCCTGATCTCTCAAGACTACATAAGTGAAAAGAAGGGAAATGGCATTTCCAAACATGCAAACAAACTGGCAAAAACTTTTAGCTTGGCCTCATGAGTCGTGTCAGTGGACAGAACTGCCATTTCATCCTGTTTAATCCCGTCAGTCACAAGGACGGACTGAAGTTTGAATTATGTTTTTATAATAGCTCTTTCCTGGATCTCAAAACACACCCATAGGGGGACAGCTGAAACAATCTGGGAACCCATCACTTATGATCTGACGACTTAGCTTCTTAGTGATCGGCTACTGTTTCGGGGAACAGATAACTGATATCCATGCCAAGACTTATTGAGGGGTAGTTCAAATAGAGAAATGAAATAAGTTTAAAAACCTGAAAAGCTGGCCATATCAGGGTCACTTTATATCACTTTTTCAATATAAGCTGAGTCTGTTACTGAGGACTCGAGGGGGGGGGACGGTTGTTGAAAGAGAAACACAAAAAGAACTGCTTTCAATCCTATGTTGGTTCAGTAGTAGTATTCTTTACTCTCAGCTGTCTGCATCTTGTTATTATGCATCATGTGCTTGTGAACACCTGCTCGGCAATAACAGTCTGCAACATTTCCTCTGCTGATCTATCTTTAGGGACCACAACAGGCTGAAGAGCCATGTTGCCTCCTGCGTCTTAGCCTATTGTGTGTCTCTTTTTTATCCTAAGGGACAGGAACCCACGCCAGACTCTAACAAAAGGACAACTCCCTTCCTCTCATCTTAAGGATGAAGGCAGGAGGCCAAAACAGTACAAACAATATACGCACGTTTCACTGTTGCAGGAAAAACAGTGCAAAGCCTCGAGCCTGACATCCTGTGTACTATCCTGGGCTTTTTCCTTGGCGTGTTTGATAAGGAAACATGTGTACAGGTCATCAGGTCGGAGGAAGTCACAGGACATTCATGCAGAGAATATAAAATGATGAAATTAAATTTATCTTGACCTGACAGGTTAACCTTGGCTTTTAGGGTCACTGGTGCTCGGGGAAAGTAAACAGAGTGGCTCTTTGTGAAAATATAAAATGTGGCACTATGGACTGTTCCTACAGACCAACAAACAAAATGTAAGAAAAGAAATTTCAGATAGCTTACAGCCCGTCAACATGATCTTACTTACATATCTATGATTAACACGGGTGATGAGAGA
Source organism: Diplotaxodon limnothrissa (assembly GCF_057381915.1). Classification (NCBI taxonomy): domain Eukaryota; kingdom Metazoa; phylum Chordata; class Actinopteri; order Cichliformes; family Cichlidae; genus Diplotaxodon; species Diplotaxodon limnothrissa. Next base: position 24,310,206 of record NC_140608.1, on the reverse strand, counting down.
GGTCTCCCTCAAATCCCCCAGTGAGTCCACAAAGTTCAAATATCTAGCCAACGCATCCGATCAGGAGAACGACATCCATAGTGCACAGTTCACAGTGTAGCCAGCATTGGTCCCCCAGGGTTCAGCTGTCAACATTAAATATTACTGCAACATCCAGAGGTTTCTGGTGTAACCCTGTATATGGATGTAGCTACCATAACTTCACCCATTAGTGATTACCCAATGTGAAGTTTCAAGCGGAGCAATTTTGCTGTCTCCAAAAACTCCAAAACTGAGGGATACACCACGGGATGTGGTGTATAAATTACAGAGAAGACCCAACCACAAGCATGCCCTGCTCTATTGTCCTTATCCAGTCTTTAAGTCTGACATCATTAGTCAATTCTGGGCCAAAACTCTGCTTCAGGTCCCAACGTCAAACAAACACTGCGGCATCGCTGAGAGTTACAAACTGTCCAGATTCTTTCATCTTTAATCAAATGATCCGTGTTGCTTCTCTACCAGGTGTAACAATTAAGTTTAACCTCCAGGCATCCATGAAAACAGAATTTTGACGGTGTTAGAAGCTAGCAGGGAGTTTGCTTGCTAGTTTAATGGGCTGTAGTCACATTCATATGGTTTTAGCTTTAAAATGAATAGTGCTAATAAAAACCGAGAGAGGCCGACAGTGATCACTGACTTCTTTTAGGGGCTTGTTCAGATTAAACAGAACACGATACAAAGCATTCAAACATGTTAAAAACACAACAGCCTTAATAAATGCAGAGTAGTTTGGACCCGGAAGCAGGGTTCATATGTCATCACTTAAAGACCGGATTGGCTCTAACAGGGAACATAATTTACAAAATAAACTTCATGTTGTATTCAATAGATGTGAAACTAGAGATAAAGCCCATCAACTCATCACAGATCTGCAGACAATTACCCCAAAGACTTCTGTATAAACACTCCTTTTTGAAATCACAGGAGTCGCCCCCTGTTGGCGATTTGGAATATTGCATATTTATAGCACTTAACAGTACTACGTTTAACCACCATCATATTTGATTCATACACTTCTACATCATCAGAATGTAAATATTGAAATTATATTGTGAGTTTAGTTATTTTCCCTGAGTGATTTATTTTTTAGTTTTCTTGTGCTTACGAGTTCTGATTAGATCGTTTAGTTCCTTTTGCATTTCCCCCTTTGATGCCTCTCTGTCTTCTTCCTGCGTTCCCTGTAAACTGAAAACTAAAACTAGCTGTGAAAAAAACATCTTTGTTCAACTTGAACTTGAAAAACTAAACTAATATAAAATTTAAAAAAAAAACGAATAAACTAAAACTAAACTGAATTCAAGGCAAAAAAAAAAAATACTAACAAAGTAGAAATTACAGAACAAGAATCACTGTATCAGGATACCATGATGTCACAGTACTATGCTGTAAGTTATGAGTCATGGAGGCAATGTGAACGTTCATTTAGAATAAACTTTATTGGCAAAACATGCGAACATAATAACAGAATCATAATCATAGTTGTATATTCTCTATATTCTATATTATCACACACTATATATCAGCCATGTAACATAAGAACAAAGCTTAACAGAATCAAATATATTATATCAACATCTTCATTTCCCAAAACAATAATTAACCTCACAGAGCTTCAGAATCTTTACAGCAAACAACATCCTCTGTTATCAGATCCTTACAATTAATCAATAAAAATGGAAACATTATACAATAATCATCTATAGATTATTTTTGTTGTAATTATTTTTTAAATAAAGTCTTATTACAGATTACATGTAATTTCAGCATTCATTGGGATTTAACACGTTTTTATATTACGCTCCATAATGTTTCTGCACACAAAGAAAATCCCCTTTTTCTCATATTTACAACTCACAGGCACCATCTACTGGCTGTAGAATGTGACCTAGTTTCCTCCCCAGCTTCAAACCAAATCTGTCACATCTGGACAGCAGCGGCTGTGCAGATGTGAGCAGAGCCAAATCTCTGGTCATGAATTAGCTGAGAGTACATTCTTGGAAAGGGGAAGCCAAGAAAACACTATTATGCAATATAACTATTGATTTTTGTTTAGTTCTTTTTTTTTTTTTACATATATATATATTTTTTTTTTTTAAGTAAACTTGAAGAAAATCAAAAAAAAAAATCAAAAAATGTGCAGTAAATACTGCAAAAACATGGCTTTTTAAAAAATATTTTGAAACTATTGATCCTACGTTAAACACTTGAGCCATTAAAAATACTCATCATAGCCATCAGTAGTAAGGGGGCTCCTCTCCAGTGACTCCGTTGTCCAGTCCATTTCCTCCCATCCATTCCTCATTCAGCTCCCATATGATATCTTGCAATGACAGCACTGGCAGTGAGCTATCCTGGACCACTGGCGGATGTCCTGCATCCCTGCCGTACTCAAGAGGTGCTGGAGTCGGAATACTCCCCATCTGCGAACTCGGAACTTCCAGACAATCCGTTGGGCTGCTCTCTTGGCTGCTGTTGAAGAATCCAGAATCAGGAGTGTCTGCTTTGAATATTTGAAGGAGCTCATGTATGTCTGAACTTGGGTACATGGAGGCGGCCTGGCTGGAGCTTGAGTTGTAGCTTACCATCTCCATGGGAGGCTGATGCCATGCAGGAACCCCAGTGGAGTTTTGGCAGCCTGGCTGAGGCATGTATTCCCACAGGCCTGAGCTGGGGTTATTGCCCATTGAGCTTCCTGGTTGAATCCCATACGCGGCTCCACACTGTCCATACGCTCCGGTGGCATTGAAGGCAGGAGGAAACTGTCCATTGTTAAACACCTGCTGCATTTGAGGTGCGAAGGCCTGTGTGTGGTGGTGAGCCTGTGAACTGTCCGCTGGGATCTGAGACTGGCACTGGTCTTTGCTGGATCCTTTTGATTTTAGGGTGCGAGCTCTTCGGTTCTGAAACCACACCTGGACGGGAAATGAAGGAAAAATACGTGAGCTACAGCTAAAGCACTCCATTCTGCTGTGTTAATAATCATCTTTCTCTTTTAAGCAGAAGCTATCAGCTGTCAGTGTGTCTCTTCCCTCAAATAAGCTCCTGATAAAAACAGCTGGTGTTATCTCAACAGATAAAGACATACAGTGACTGCGGTATCAAGTCCCCGCACAGCAACAGCGGAAGACGTACAAAGTCCATGAGGGTCTTTAACCAGCTTGCAGGTCAAATAATGTCATAATTATTGTTATTTTATTAAACAAAAATGAAATCCTAACCTAATCTAAACTTACAAACTGTATTTATTTCATCTTTATATCTTTCTTGCTCCATCAACAAATATTTACCTGGATGCGGGACTCGGGCAGGCCTGTGGTCTGGGACAGGCTCTCTCTGATGGTGATTCCAGGGTATGGGTCAGTCTCGAAGGTGGCGCGCAGCAGCTCCACGTGTTCTTTGGAGAAGCTGGTCCTCTTCCTGCGACTGGCAGTGCGAGATGAGCCGTTGTCGAAGGCCACAGGATTGGCGTCATCTGTGGAAAGGAGCAAAAGCAGATTTTTCCATCAGATCAGACGGGATGTAAGACCAATTTTCTTGCTGTACTATCTTAGCAGCTACATAAAGATGTAAAATGTGGTAATCCAGCTAATAGCTTTCTTGTGATCTTGTTGGAGTGAGTCACTGTGCAGTATCCCAGGAAGCTGACTGTTCATCCGGGTGCAGTGTTTCCAGCAGGACAAATGTTTCTTCACTCATCTAAGTGACTCTTTCAGTCTCCAGACATCACTTGGATGAGAAACGCTGCGTCCCAATGAACAGATTCAACTTTCTGGGATTTTAAAAATTGTCAACCTGGATGACTGAGCATGCAAAACAGTGCTTTTTGCTGAAAAACCTGAAAACACACAGTTTAGTTTTTCTAAGTTTTCAAATCTGGAGAGCAGCTCTTACCATTTGAGTCCTTCCACATGGCAGCAGCTAGAATGGATCTCTGGATGTACAGCAGTTGAGAATGGAGGTCGCTCGTCTTTCCCTCGAAGTGTCTCTGAGTGTCCCCTGTTTACCTCTGGTCACCTTTTATGGGCTGTCACCTGAGGGCTCCACAGGGGATCCCGGTGACATCACAACAGCTGGATGGCTAACTCGAAGTACCCCCACCCCTTGACTCCGGCCCCACCCTCGTACCCATTATCACCTAAGTTGATTGATCGTCGAAACCAGTTAATTAAAATACGACCTGCATGTGATTGTTTGTGTTTTGTCGGCACATGATGGCTGGCCAAGAAACAGGAAACATACAGAGCAAGATAGAGCGCGAAGATTAGCCAGCAACTTTTCTGTGCACATATTTCTATATCTATACACAGTTATATATTTTATTATGTATTAGTTTGTGTTTTTGCATATATTTTTACTGTGTTAGTGTTATATTTTATTTGTGTTAGTGCTCTGTGGTTTCATTCCAGTAATGTGGCTCAGTGAAATGTGCATCAGAAGGATAAAGTGTTATATTTTCACTTAAAGGAGGCCACTTTAGAAGCCACTCGTCTTTAATCTAAATATGGCAGCAGGGAGTCATGTGATTAGTTTTAAACAGTCTCCTGATGATTAATCAAAACATTAACAATCTTAAAAAGAACAAACACTTTTTTTTTGTCCAATTGTAAAATAGGACTGAGTTGAAGCTTGTCTGTCAGTGTCTTTGCTTTGCTCTTCATATGCAAAGCACCAGTTGAGCTGTTATCACAAGAGGAAAAACAAAGAGGACCTTCTTGATTAATTGTCCTGGTCCAACAGTAGCCTCAGTAATTGGTGTGTGTGTGGGTGTGTGTGTGGTGGGGAGAGGGGGGCAGATTGTTTAACATGTCCAGGCCTTGGATGCAGTGACCTTTAACCTTTATGTGTCAAACTCTCTTTTCTGTCTTTAAACTAAATCCCATATTACCTCCTGCACTTACTATGCATCCCCCCTCAAATGTTTGCCTAAGTGTTTGGACACTTTTTCCGCAGCTAGATTTTATTGATTTTTCTAAAATCAAGATATGCGGTGCCAGAGAGCAAAGTGCCAAGATCTGTAGTATGCATTATTAAAACACAATGCAACTTTGAAGTCTCTGTGAGCTATCTGATACAGGCGTCGACGTTTTAGTGGTTATCTGTTCCTGGAGCAGAATCAATGTCTCGGTGTGTGAGACCGGCTCCATTAAGTCCCCCTTAGTTTTTTTATCTGTGGGTCCTATATCCAAATCCCATCACACATCCATTATCAAACTGCAAAGTGATGGGACCTTCCACCATGACCAGTGTGAGGTAATGTTTTTAGCAGAGCTGGAATAAATCCGATTTTTATTTTTAAATTGAATGAAATGCAGATCTGTCTTTGAACATAAATGCCATGAGTGAGTTTGCACACAATGACGACGTGATTAAAGCCAGCCAAGCAGCTGATCAGCCTACAGGTTGTTCAACTAATGGAAAAGAGTCTTAGTTTGATAACAATGCCTACAGCGAGCTCCACAAACAGCCATCTGATCAGCTTATTAGTCATTTAAATTGCAGAGCCTCTAAAAAATGAAACAGTAAAAAAGTGCATTACAGCATAGGGGAGCGATTCACTGCAATCTTAATGCTACGATTATGACTATTGATTATTGCATTATTGCAGGTTTTCTGTTTATTTCCACAAGAGACACATGCAACCTTTTATTACTTTCTTTATAATTGATGTAACGTAATACTGGAAGAAAAATCTACAGGGGGAATTACGGGATTGCAGTTTGAATAAAAATTAAATGTATGGTTATGCTAAAGGTACATAAGTCTCAGAGGTCATTTTAAAAAAATGGGTACAGAAATCTTTCAGAATACTAAAATAAAGTATGACTTTTTCAAATTAACATGAGCTCTCTATACAAAAATATATATAATATTTTTTAAAAATTACAATTTTATGCAATTTTGACATTTCATATCAGGAAAACATTAAAAAAAAGAAAAAGAAAATTGGAGCAGAAGATTTTAAATAAATAAACAGCCCATGTCTATGATTTCTGGGTCTTCAGGCTGCAGTGTACAGAAAACACACATGGTTCTCTAGTGGAAGTAGTTACATTAGCACAATTCTTTCTCAATACAGGTTAAAATCATACAGTGCAACAACAATTTAAAAGAGAGAAGAAGAGGAAAACTGTAATAAGATCTGATCAATCATAATATAAAAGTCCTTTTATATATATATATATATATATATATGTATATATATATATATATATATATATATATATATATATATATATATATAACATCAACCTTTAATTCTCTGTGCAAAAGAGGAGAAGGACATCTGACTTGTTATCAGTGCAGTTCAATAGCCAGCATCCATGATGGAAGGTGCATTAAAGCACAGAGCATAGCTAACGTGTACATTTTTAGGCATCGACCTTTATTTAACCAGAAAGTGGAACTCTTGAGATCAACAATCTCTTTGACAAGAATGTATTCGGTTCAGACAGTCAACATTAACTTAGCAATTTTTTTTGTCAGTGCAAGGTCCACACAGAAAGGGTGCCAGGGTTCAAACCCAGGACCCCCCTGCTGTGAGGCAACAGTGGGCCCAGTGGTTTTCCGTGAAGGCTCTGTTTATTTAAAAGAAGGCAAATATCATTCTGGATACAACAGCATGCATTCTGCTGTAAAAGCTGCAAAATGTGCAAGAACAAAAGAACAATTACATAAGAAAAAACTTCAACACTTTTATGTGTATCTCTGCACTGATTTTAATTTGGTTTGAATATAGCTTATAAATTCACAAAGGATTAATGGAGAGCTAGTTTAGCACAATGCATTATATAAATCCAGTGTGTCTGTTTATGCTGATAACTGTCGTTGTATGTGATGGTTTATAGTTTTAAAACATGACTGCTGTCATTTCTTGACACCCACTGTTTGTCTCAAAGATATTATATGTTAAATTCTTCGCAATGAAATATTATGGCAGCTATAAACAAGTACTGAAAACAACTAGAGAATCAGACCTGTCTAAAGACATTCAAAAATCCTTTAACCTCACCTCAGGGTGATCAGTTTCAGTCTAAACTCCGTAGCTTTGTAGATGAGTAAAAGCACAGATGTAAAATTCTACAAAAGAGAAAAAACCCAACAAACTCGCGGAGTAAGACATTCAGGTTATATTTTAATTATAACTGACATTAATTACTGGTATTCGTTTATTATTAGCAATAATTTTTTGTTTTGTTTTGGGAAATATTCTATCATCATCAAACTTTTCTAGACATTTGTGGAAGAATGCGTCTTTCTGAAGGTCTTGCTGAGTTGAGCGTGGTTCTGTAGCAGGATCCCACCTTTGCAACGAGTCAGTTGATGAAATGTGTTCGCTCCTAGTTATTCCGCGATCAGCTGTAAGCGGTGTTACTGCTAACTGGAAGCGTCCAGGAGCCACAGCAACTCCGCCGTGAAGTGGCAGACCCCGTAAGGTTACGCAGCGGGGCCACCGAGAGCCGAGCGCGCACAGTGAGTAAAAGAAATAAGTAACATTATTTGTTTTATCTAAAAAAAAAAAAAAGAAGGAAAAAAAATGCTCTGGAAGCTTCATGGCATGGATTTCTGTGACTGAGCAGCTCCTTTGGGTGTAAACGTGACTCAGTCATTTTTCTATATAACCTGTATAATTAACATAAGCAGGACAAGCCGGTCATTTGCTGCTTTTACCCTGCGCGTTATTTAGTCTTCACAATACCCAGGCTGCCGTGATTATTGAGGCAGGAAAGAAAAATCGCTTTACTGAGATTATTGGATGTCTAGTAGTTAAAAAAAAATAAAAAGAGAGAGAGAGAGAATGAGTTGCATTTTAGTGACGCACACGCAGTCTCCATCCTTAAGCCAAAGATCTACATAATCATTTGTGAATTTATATGTATTATTAACATATTTCATTTTATATGGTATTTTCAGCACCATTGTGCAGCTATAGAGACAACCCATAAACTGGAATTTTTAGTTTTCAAGTTAATTCATTTATTCAGGTGTTCAGGGCAATGCAAAAACTCAAAACTCAGCAGAGTTGCAGAAATGATAGCGCACACACATGCTGACATGCATGCTGAGACACTGACATGCAGGACGATTAAAGCGCACCTTTTAAACAGAAGTTAAAACTTAAAAACTTCAAATAAAAAAATAAAAAAATAACAAGCTATATACACGCAGACCAAGTGTTTTCTTCATGCATTACCCACACTTATTTTTTAGCGTTTTATTTTTGTTATTTTTAAATGACCTTTACTCCGATCAATTCATCAAGCGCTAAGAGTAACGAATCAGGCAGCCGGAGGCAGAGAGGCTGGCTGCGCGCCTCAGCTGTGCTCGTCCTTGGGGTGCGCACAGGTGACTGCCGCTGTGACCGCGGGTGAAGCAGTGCGCCTGGCGTGTGGCTCTGAGATTTTCCCCACTCCTGCTTTAAATCACTGCCCCGAGGTAGCTGTTCACAGGAGGCCAAAACAACCTCAGAGCACTGGGTAATGCTCCGGACAGTCCCCTGTTTGGAGTGTAAGTGTATCTCCAGGGTTGTTAAAGAATACCAAACAGGTTTATAACCAACTGATGTTTGTGTTTTACTGCAGTGCATTGTCTCCCTTTGTGTAATTTTCTACATAGAATAAATAAATAGCTGATTTAAAAATAAATGAATAAATAAAAAAGGCTACTAGCACTGTGCCATCAACCCCCTCCCAGCCCATCCGCAGGTTTATCCCTATGGGGACTAGAACAGCAGTAGACTGCAGTCATGGGTACAAGTGGTTGATGTGATTATTATATAACACTGAAATAAGGTAATTTAACTCATTAAATCAGCTGTATTAAGGTAAAATTGAAATCACCCTTGTTTTCTGCTCTGCAGCCTTTAAGTTTACTTTAAAGTTGTTTTTGCATTAAATTTCCTTAAGTGTTTTTTTTTCTGAAATTCACTGAAAATCGCTGTTATCACCAGATTTGTAATTAACAGGTTTTATGTCAGCACATCAGTTTGAATCCTTGCCAAGTCAGCTAATCTTATCGAGCTCGTTCAGCCCTCAGTGCCACACAGAGTAAGCAAACAGTCTGAAGTCCACGTAGAAGCAGAACTTAGCAGCTGATACGAAAACATCGTTAGAATTATGTTAGCTTACCTCGCCTAGCTTCAGGCACTTGAAGCTAACATGCAAGCTAGTCTGTGAATGCTGAGGGTTAGCATGTAGCTAATGTACCTTTGTTTGACCAAGAAATGGGCCAAACTCACCTCAAAACGTTTTCAAAATGCCTTCAGAGAACTTGCAAAGTACTTCTCCTCCGAATTAAAAAAAAAAAGTAAATAAAAATAAGCAGGGAGAAGTTTTTAAACTGATATAATTATCAACAGTTTATATGTTCAGGCTAAACTCTGTAGCTAGGTAGATGAGCAATGCCACAAACTTACAAGATACATGTAAAATAATAAAATAAACAATTTGAAACTACAAGAATTAAACTCAAAACAATTATTTTTTAAACATATTAATGACCACAATTCATTATTGTTTTTGTTAGTTTTATATTACAGTTTGGCTTCTGATCATGTAATTTATGTTTCCATGGAAACTTTTACTTTATTCAGCATATGTAATTCATTTTTAAGAGGGACCAAAACACCAAAATAATTCACTTTAATGATATTAAGTGGAGATGTTTGGTTATGGACCCGTGAGTGTCTTTAATAAAGCGACACTAAACTAAACTAAACTATACTATAGGAACCTTGCAATCACTGAACTCTGTATATAAAAGTATTCTAGAGTCAAATGTGATGTCCTCTGTGTGACAGCTAAAGCTGGGGCCAGACTGAACCAGGCAAACGGACAACAATCCCAAGCAGCAAATCTACAGTAAAATGATTGGAATTATTAGATGTGTCTAATAATGTGTATATACACACATTTTTCATCATATTCTTACATGCATATATCCAAGATTCTTTTTTAGATATATATTTTATACCTTTAGAATTAGAAATGCACCAAAATTTTGTTCTGATGTGCACTAACTGGTGGATGTTCTGAATGATAATAAAGAGACTACTCTATTCTATTGTAAAATAAATAATAGCTTGAGGTGTTGTGATGCTCTGGTCAAAGTCCTCAACCTGTCTTAAATGCTGTGGTGGGACTTTACGAAAGCTGTAACAAACCTCAATGAACTGAAGTAATGTTGTACAGAAGAGTGGGCCAAATGTACTCCACAATGATAAGTGAGAAGCTGATAAAGTCATAAAGAAAATGATTTCTGTGAAGTTTTGCTAGTCTATGTGGTTCTGCATAAATCATGGGGGTAACCTACTGTAGTTTTCACAGGACTGCAGAGAGTCCTTTTTTTCCACATAATATTTAATTTTACATTTCTTCAGTACTACTCAGTATATAGTGACACTTATAGGACTAAAATTTATAAATGCAATTTTTCAAAATTCATCATTCAGTCTGAATGCCGACCGTTCAAGATAATTCTTTCATTCAAAGTAATGCAGAGCAAGTAGGAAAGCATGAGCCATAGATGTCCCTCTGTCTTCCTCTTTCTCAGATCTGGATCGTTTAACGTTACGCGTAGATATTCAGGGAGGCAACAGTGACAGAGATGGAGAGCGACAGAGAGGAGGCTTGGGGGTTCGCATCAGTGCGCCCAGGACCCCACAGTTACAGCTGGATACCGAGTGCCGTCTGGTGACTGAGTGTGAGAGCTCCCCCCAACCTATTCCTACTTTAACGTAACATCACTTTAACATAACATCACTGCTCAAAGTGCCTTCCAAAGGAAATGACCTGGGCTACCGGATGGACAGTCCGCTGATTAATGAAACTATCCTGTCGACTTAAATTAATTTAAAAATAATATTTTTAAAGGTAAAACGATAACTGTCATTATTTCAGTAAAATTTCCCCGTTTGTGTAGTAATCTACAAAAAAGGGAAAAAAAGAAAAAAAACTGCCCGGATGGTTTAAATATCCGGGTTTAATTGCACGGTCATATTTGTACGGGGCAACGGAGAACTACAGCAGCAGCAGCAGCAGCGATGGCTACAAGTGATGGACGCGATTATTTTCAGAGAGCACGTCTCTTCTGGATGGTCACCGTATCAGTGGCGCTGATATGTTTCGCTGTAAGTTCGTTAAATCACCTTTACTTCGGTACAACTGAGATATTATTACCGTCAGCCTTTTTTCTCTTATTTGTAACTGCTCGCGGAGCCCGTAGTTGTGTTGCACAATATGTACTCCGGGTAATTTTAATTTTCTGAAAACTTGGGGGCTCGGGGAGAGTTTAGTCCTCCCTGTTGTGGATTGCTAATGAATTTTTAAATGGGGAAAATTTTTAAATATCGGCAGGTTATTGTATGGAGTCATTGCCAAGGGTGTCGATGTAAAAGGCTAATCTTATTGAGGTTCATTCAGTTCTCGGTGTGACACAGGTCAAAAAAACAGCTCAAAGTCCACTGTACGTGTTAACATTAGCAGCTGATTCAAAACTCAGTTCACGTTAGCTTTCTTTCATCAAGGCTGCCCTCGGTCGTGCTCGGTGAACACTGACGTAAGGGGCGCTTAAGCTAACAGGTGAGCTAGTTTGTACGTGTTGGGGTTAGCTTGTAGCTAATTAACCTTTTGTCTGGTCAAGAAAATATGGCAAAGTGACCCCAAAGGATTCATGCCTGCTTTCCAAAGTATTGCCATTAAGGAGAAATGACTCAAACGGGGGTAGATGGAGCGTAACAGTTTAAATGCACAACAAGGCTGCACTCTGTAGTGCATAAATCGGCTACAGTCATGATCTAAACTGCTGGAAAGAGTCATTCATAGTACCGTTACACAGCAGGAAAATAAAATGATACACTTTATTATTGCCACTGTGGAGTCTTCTCATTAAAACGGCACGTCATTGCCTGTGAGCACCGAGAGAGTCTGATGTTGGCAACTCTGGGCACCATGGAGGGGACTTTCAGCAGGAAAAAATACGACTTACTGTGGTCATATGCATGCCATGAAATGAGCGTATTTGTCATACAGTCATTAGAAACAAAGATGTCTTTGAACAAACTAAAGTTCTCACACGGTATTGAGCAGAAGTCCTGAGCCACCCATCTTTTAAACTTACTTATTTCTTTAATTTTTTTAGAACACTGGGCCGAAGTATGGCAGTTTACAAAAACGTGCAAACATGCATGGAAATGCAGTTTATAGGGCAAAAACAAAGCTTAACTGTAGTCTTCACATTTTGAACTCTCCTGGCCGAGCGTTCATGTGATTTCTTTAAGTAGTCTTTGGGAATAGTTCTCAAGACTTGAAGGACATTCCAAAGGTCTTCTTTGAGCAGGGAAAAAAAACTTCAAAAGACCTTCAGAATGATTGCTTATTAAAGATATTGCCCTTCAAAAAATTAGAAGGAAGTTTTGTTTATTGCATACAGTGTTTTAAACTCCTTCTTTCTGATTCCAGTGCACAGTGTTTGCACCAGATGTAGTCCCATTTGAGCTCCTTGGTCCATTTGGCACCTTCTCCAAAAACCTTGCGTATAACCATCCTGACCTACTGTACAAAGGGTAAGTAATGAAGCACTGACTCCTGCAAACATCCAAACAGAGAATTCTGGTAATGAGGTTTGGTCATTATAGCTTTTGTAATGAAAGCCAATCACTTTAGGAGATCTAAAGCGACATTTTTCTAATGATTTGCAAATCACCAGACCCAGACACCCCCCCCACCACACACACACGTGGATCGTTGACGCCACATTCATAGGTTGCAAATTGGCACTCATGCTGTGGAGTAATAGGACAACAATCAGAGCTTAATGTATTGTTGTGGTTTCGGTCACGTGACTCAGCTGCCAAGTCGGTCTGTTCAAAGGAAATGCAGCTGGAAGCCATCATCGAGACACTGTTGGTTTGAAATATGAAACGACTGATCAATTTAAGCTTATCAGCACTCGGTGATTGGAACAGCATGAGGGGAAAACTTGTTTTCAGACCAGAAAAGTCCTCACTGTTAACTTGTGGGTCTTTTCCCCTTTTTGGAAGCATGTGCATTATCCTAGTTTTAAATGTTATCACTGGAGAGTTGAGCTTCCTTTTTTCCTGTTTCAGGTGGTGGTTGACCTGTGCTATTCATCTTTGTGAGGCCCTGGTTGCACTGAAGTTGTGCAGGTAAGAATGCAGGAACTTTAACATCCAGTAGGTGGTGCTGCAATCTAATTTTTTTAGCCCAATTTCATGTCAACATGTACATTTTTGAATTAAAAAAACAAAATGGCCAGCTGCATTCAAATTGTGCATAATTTTCTGTTTAAGGGTTCAACAACCATTGCGCATATGATGAATCTACTTCCTAAACACACTATTTACTTTTTCCTGCAGTAACAAAGGCATCAAGGACATGTCCACTCGGTGCCTGTGGTTTATCCAGACCTTTCTGTTCGGCTTCGCCTCCCTCCACCTGCTAATTAAGTACGACCCAGAGCGTTCCAAGCAGGACTGACCTTACCAGGAGAGGCCTACAGAACAACACATCTGAGCCTAGAGACCCCTTCTTGGGCCCTCAAGTCTTTCCACTGTTCACTTTGATTATAAGATCCTGCTGGAGAGCATGAAATGGAGCAATACTCTTGAGCAGTTTCTTTAATAGTGTCTTTTAAAATAATTCTAAAGACATGGTGCAGTACAGGTGGGTTGGTTTTGGGGGGGGTTCCCTCTTTTCTCTGCTGCTTGGATGAACGTGATGCCTGACAGGTTTGCTGCAGATGGTATTTTGCCATCATCCTCAAAAGTGCTCTTGGATTATATGAAGAGGGGAGATGCTGTTAAATTTGCCTTTCTCAGATTAAAGTGCTGTGATTCATAGTCTTAATGTTGACACTACAAAATGAAGGATGAGTGAACTGAATCCACTGTGGGGTGTCTTTCTTCTTCCTTTTTTTTTTTTTTTTTAAAAATAGCATTTGTGTGATTTGAGATTAATAAAAAGTGGTCTCACCTCTGTGTTTATTCAGTTCAGATGTATTTATGTCGTGGCAAACCAAAATAGTTTTCCTCAAGGTGCTTTATACTGTGAGGTACATCCCCTTTCAGTAGTCCAGAGAAAACTGCAATTAAATGACCTATAGGCAGGTACTAGGTAACAACGGGAAGGAAGAACATCCTTTTAACAAGAAGTCTCAAGACAAAAACGTAATGACCTCCTGTTGTGGTGTATAAACATGGGGCATCCTCAGTGAATCACATTATGTTCTGCAGCAGTCTGAACCTATAGCAACATGACAGGTTCAGGGTCACCTGATCCAGCCCTAACTATATACTTTAGTCTCCAAACTTTGCTATTTGATCATCTTAAACTGGAGATCATGACCCTCTCAAATCGTGTGTGTGTATATTAGTTCTATGATCATGCCCATGAGCAACAAATCTAATGCACAGTTGAGTGTGACTAGTGTTTCACATAATTGATCAGACTATTAGAGTAATACTGGATTATGTGGATCCTTTACCCAAAACTAAAGCCACATCTACACATCGTGACAAGATTCCCAGAGGCTATACCTTTTTTTTTTTTTTTTTTCTCCTCCCCCACCTTTACCAAAAGTTCCTTAAACTGACCAAGGCTCAAATTTCATGTGAAAGGTGTTCAAGATGAATCCAACTGTTACCTAAACTGTTGTTTAGAGTCTTATCTTTAGACTCAATCAGACACTTCAAACATGTTGTGCAAGTTTTGCCTTCAGTTTCTGAAAGCACTCCACTACACCCATCAGTTAGCCAAAGGAAAAACATGCTCAGTCTAAGATGAAGGCCCATTATGACAAAAAGACTATTTTCAGTACTCTTTAAACAGGTGTGAACATTTTTTTTGGTCCAGTTTGCAAGCACAGTTTGCTGGATCCTGCCTAGTAAGTTATGTAATCCAAATAACTAGGATCTGCCATATGAACATGTTGAAATGTTACACTCCAAGAACTATCCACTATCACTGTGTGCGATTGCTTAATATAAACCCTCTGATGATGGGCTGATTGAAAAAGGTGTTTTGTTTGGTGCTCAGTTAAAACATTTTCATTGTTAGGTATTAGATAATTTAGAGTTCATCCTGTCCCATCTGTCTGAATCTGCTTGGGATGATATAGTCTGCCTGATCCATATTTAGCTCACTGAAGAACTTTGTCTCGATGCTTTGAATCTGCTAGAGCATCAACTGGGGTCCCAGAAATCTTCCTGTAAAATCTGTACTAAAATTACCAGGTCAGCCAAAATTGTCAAGTGCAGACATGCTCTAATCTTCTTGATTTACCAAAGTTCCAAAGGTTTCCTATAGACTGCCATCTGATGCTGCTATGTTCTCCCTTGTCACCATCTTCCAGTTGCCTCTCTGTTCCAAATTGCACTTCTTGCAGTCTAAAAGAGTGCAGGAAGATATAACTGTGTGTACCTGTGTGTCTTGAAGTATTCACCACAGCTCTTTCCGTCCTTTTTGTAAAATCCACTGTCATGTCCTTCTGCATTTCTCTCCTTAACACCATAACATCATCACCTCTGCTCCCTTCACCTCCACGTCCCCTGTAATCTGCTCTAATCACTCATCTCTCCCCCTGGGGACACTCTCTACCCCTTCATCACAAAAATTCTCTTTTATCTTCTGACAGCCAACTTGTGCATACACACTGACAACATTCAACATCACCCCTTTGATTTCCAGCTTTGAACTCACAATCACTAGTCACACACTCTACCTTCAAAATTACCCCAACTCCATTTCTCTTCCTACCTACACCGTGTTAGAACGGCTTGAATCAACCTCCACTGCTCCTAGTTTTGCTTCCCTTCCATCCAATATATCTGCCTTTCTTCTCTCCATCATATCATCTCCCTCTTCACCAGTCATATATTTAAACCGCCACACTCTTGCCTTTCCTCCTCTCTTGCCTTAAGATGGTATTTCTTTGTCTTTGGCCAACAGTACTACAGTTTCCACCAGAATCCTTCTGACCAACAGAGGCGGTCATTGTTAACCTGAGCTTTGACCAAACTGCTATGGAAATCTCATTCTTTATGATCAATGTATTTGATTTCTATAAGATTTTATACCACATGCCCTTCCTGGTGGAGCCCTCCCAGTTTATCCAAGTCTGGTACTAGCATTAGGAGTACACTGGCTTGTAAACACCCCCCCCCCATGTCTGGGTCAGATGTTTAATTAAACATTTACTTAAATGATTGTATGTAGATTATGTAGCTTATCTACTTATGTTAATTATGTAGCCCAATTAGCTAAGTAATAATAATTGTTAATGTAAGAAGTTATTGTTTCCTGGCTAGGAGCTTTAACCGTTTCGGGAAGCCTTGGACTCATCAATCACAGCTCTGAATGTATATCTTCTGACAAGAAGGTGTTTGTGTATGACGTGGGCTAAAGCAGTGTGTGACGTGGGCCAAATCAGGCTAACGCAGTAGCACGGGGTCACAGTGTCCTCTGCTTACAAACTTAAGAGCATTAGCTTGTCTTAAATGGTCCAGTCTCAACTAGAGCTTTGCCCAGACATTAGTCAGTTGGACAGTGCAGACACTACTTATTTTTAAATCCTGTGTTACTTTTACTTTTGGTGAAAGTACACCAGCATTGAAGAAAAACCCAAGCTAGTTGTCTAGTCTAGCTAGTCCCTTACTTTGCATATAAACTTCACAAATGTGAAAACACAGTTACAGTTCATTTGTCCAGAGTTTTATTTGGAGAACACTTTTAGGAGGGTTGAAACTGCCACTGTGGACAGTACAAATACAGAAATATTTACAGCATTTTAAAAAGAACATTCAATGAAAAATAGACCTTATATAGTGAAGCTGTACATGCGCTACAGGAGTCACACTCCACCCTTTAGCTAATGCAGACTGATCCACGTTCTGCCAGGGGGTGGAGCCACAAGTTGGCCACCACAGACTAAAGCGTGGCCACCCATGACAGCCGTTAATGAAGACCCAGAGGGCTTGACACACACTCAAATAGTTTTTTTGCAGAACTGTTTCTCTATAGGGACATATTTTAATTGTAATTAGCTTATATGCTTTACCAACAACTGGGAAAAAAAGCTTTATCCACTGTTACAGATTTATTTAATCACTTGAGGGTTACATAAAAAGCTTATATAATAAGAGTAAATGAAGAAAGATCTTGGCTACTGGTGGCTCTACAGTAATTTAAAACACAGAGAAAAATACTTTATTATGTGCCAGCCCAATGTTAACCCATTAAATGGCCCAAGTTGGGAACCACTATAAAAATAGTCTGAATAGCATTCAGTTAGAATTAGCATCATCAACTGGGATGCAGTTTAACCGCTTCACAGTATATTTAAGGTGCCATGATGAAGAAGAACAAAAGCAGCATTAGTAATAGAAGGAACATGTAGATTTGCACTATAATCTCAAGGTTTTGCTGACCAAGCATTCTCTTAATGAGTCTCATATAACAGAGCTTGCATATCATAAGAGTGTGTGTGTTTGTTGCAGGAATGGTTTGCATGTGTTATCCCGACGGCAGGAATCTGTTTTTAGTCAGTCTAGTTTTGTGTTTAGGATTTCGCTGTGATCACCGGTCCAGCCAGCATATAGAGGGGTAGCGCTCGCTCAGCGTCTTGCGCAGATGAGCACTCTGCATCTTATCCCTGGTTTCCACCACACACTCCACCTGTCAACACACACACATACAGTTAGTCTTCTTATGTCATTCTCCGTCTCACACACACTCTAGAATTAGGGCAGTGAGAGGTTTGCTTGTTGCATTATGCAACACCTTTCACCTCCTGACACTTGCTCTGAATAAGCAGTACAAATTGTCAGTGGAGACTGTGGGGGTAAGAATGCAGAGCCAGGAGATTACATGATAAGTCTGCTCCATCCCTGAGCTTTAGAAATGAAGGAGAATAAAACAAATCCATTATTTTAAAAAGCTACGATGGCCCAAGTTTTATCAGTCGAGTTATGTCAGTTTCTCCCCGGCAGCTTTTCTTCATTTTTTTTCCAAGTTAAAAAAAAAAAAAAGGCATACTATATATAATGTTTGTAAGTCTTAAAGTCATCAAACTGACTCAGTAGTTTCAGTTGCATAGCAACACTGTGTTTGCAACTTGCTAAAACAACAGCCAAAATTGGCTAATGGTTGTACCAGACCGAGTAAAGCTGTAGGTGGGTACTGAACTGAGCAATGCTACTTTTTTCTATCTTTTAAAAATGTATTTGTATTTTTGGTCTTTTAATTCCCGCCAACTCCCTGACAACTCCAAGCCAAGAGTTCCATGGCAATAAAGGAAAAGTGGATGAGCGGATTGGCGAGGAGGAGGAAAGAGAATGAAGTGAAGAGGACAGATTAGTCGCCTACCTTTGCCTTGAAGAGCTCTGACTTATCGCTGTGTCTACGATGGCAGACGTCCAACAACCTGGGAGGAAAAAGACAAAAGAGGCGAAGGAATGAATAAACTAAAGGTGGCACAGGGCAACGTTAAAAACAAAACCGATTAAGTCCGAACAGGTTCCTACACTACCTGACGTCCTCTCTGGTCAGAACATCCAGCAGCTTAGCCATGTCTCCTGGCCACTCTCCCAGCTGCACTGAGAACTTACTGATCCGGTTGTCCAACACCAAAGCTCGGTCCATGCACTGCCTCACCACTTCCAGCTCCATGTTAGCGCTGCTCACCACCACAGCCACCCTGCAGCAGACACAGAGGAAGGCTTAGTTTATCTGCAGTCAAAAGGATTAGCACTGCTGACATTGTTATGTTGCCAGAATGTGAGCTTTTCAGGCGTTAAGGAAAACATTGAGCCCTCAGAGTTAGGACTATATTTAAAATATATATATTTCTTTTTTTAAAGTGGGAATTTGCACTGTTTGAAAACTAGAAGGTTGATGAGTAAAGAGAAATTACATGGTTCGGGTAGGAAACCGTGAAATTAATACACTTGACCCACTTTTTGCCTTTTAGTTCTGGTAGTTGGCCGGCCAAAATGGCAGCCAATCCCATGGCTCCCTCTGTGTCCACAGTGGAGCGTTCAAACTCCTGAAACCGCAGCATTGCCACCAGAGAGTCTTCCTCACTGTAAGAAAAGGAAAGAAAAATGCACTCCTTCGATATCCGATTACCAAAATTAGACTTCGACATGGGCCCCAACATCCATAAAGATATAACTGACAAGATGATGGGCCTATAATTTGAGGTGATTCACATCTGAATCTTCAGAGCCAGTCCATAACCAGACAAAATGAAATGTGATTGTGTTCACACCAGATGCACTTCTTGTGATTGTTTGTTGAAATTCTGAACCCTAGGCCATCTCCTGTCTCACCAATGTGTCGACGATGGCTCTGGTCCACCGTGTCTCAAACGCTGCTTGGTGTTTTTCTTTCTCCTAACACACTTGAACAGCAGTCTCTTTTATGCCTTTTTCCATTGATGTGTGATTGTGCCTAACAGAGAACCACAGGGTTTCCAGCAGAAAGGTTAACAGCCTTTTTGGTGTGAAGCCTGAAGGACTGAGCCAGCACCAAGCCAAAACTGGCTCTGCACCAGCACCACTTCAGTGTAAAAGAGGTATTTGTGTTCTGGGAGTAATAATACATCTGTACAGTGAAGTCAGATATTTAAAAAAAGACAAAAGTTTAATTCTATAAATGTAATGTGGACGTGCAGTACCTGACAGTGATGACTTTGTCCACCAGTTTCTTTGCCAGCTGAAAGGTGTTAACACCAAGGGAATGCTCCATGAGATCTGAGAAGAGACAGATGATCATCACAAGCTCCTTTATTGCAGGGGAAAAAAGTACAAAGGAGTTTCTAACAATAAATAATGTGCACATAATCTTTTTTTTACTATCTTCCCCTTCATGAGGGGAAGGTGTGGTACGTGACTTCAGCAGAACAAGTCGGAAATGAGTTTACCTCCATAAAGTTTCTTATTGGGGTTGCTGTGCATGTCTTTGATTGGACCGTTCGTTTTCAGAGATTGTAGCAGCAAAGGGAAATCTTCTGGTTCAACTCCCTGTTGAAGAAAGGTGGGTCAGCTATTGGTTCTCATGTGTTGATGATGATGATTTCTAACCTGCATTTCACTGTGGAGTAAAACTGTTGAGGTCGCTTTTGCAGAGTGTCCTGGATTGACGTAGGCAAGACCAAGCTAGCATTTTTGGAACTGAGTTTTTGGATGGTGGACAAAAAACAGTGTTGGCTGTTTTGAACCCGGGAACCTCTTCCTGTGAGCCAACAGTGCAAACAGAGTCACTGAAGCACAGTCGCAGTTTGAGTTAAATGTTAGCATTAGCATGTTCAAATGATACTGACATGCTAACATTGAGCATGGTAGTGTTTACCATGTTTGCTATCCATATTTAACATACAGGCAACCTGACAGGCTGATCAGGACTGAATGTTAATGCAATGAGCATACAGTGAAGATGTAAAGATTCAAAGAGCTTCTCAATGTCTGCTTACTATGACAAGAATGCGAGAGTCGAGGTGTTTGATGGCCGCAGCGGTGCCAGCCAGTAGACCATACTGTCCTGCAGCAGGAATGACCACTGCCTCCAGTTTGGGCACCTGTTCATAGATCTCCATGCCCACAGTGCCCAGCCCTGCCAGGTACGCTGCATTTTCATCTCTGCTCAGCAGCAAAGAGAGGAAGAGCAGCCTTATGTTAAGATACTAAAACATTACTTAGTACTGCAAAGACACAGACAGAAACTCTCATTCCAGCTCCTAATATGAATGTTAGACTGACTCTTCCAGGTAGAGGTATCCATTCTCCCTAGCCAGATGGCAGGCGTGGTTCTGGGAATCGCGGCCGGTGCTGCCGTAGGAGATAACCATGGCGCCGTAATCTCTGTAGATCCTGAGGCGGGGCGAGGAGCAACTTGACGGCATGATGACAAACACCGGGATCTTCAGATCCACCGCGTGGTGCGCCACGGCCATGGAGAAGTTACAGTCAGTGGCCACGATCACACCCATCCTCTGCTGCTCCTGCAAGCACAGAAACACACAGCTGACATATAATCACATGCAACAAATATGCACGCAGAGCACACTTCAGTGGATCCTTACAGCGTCTTTTTCAGCTCCCCCGCCCCAATCTACCTGTGTGAGGGAGGTGAGCAGGTACAGCACTCCTCTCTCCTTCACAGAGCCGGTGTAGTGCAGGTGCTCCTTCTTCAGGTAGATCTCCATCCCGTACTGTTTGGACAATCTGGAGTACTGAGCACACAAAAGAAGCAGCATATTTCAAGAGCTCCTGCAGCAGCAGTAACCCGTTAAAGATAGATTTGCTAAGCTGGCTTTATATAACCACTCAGGTGCTCACATGCATGCTGAAATAGTTTTCACTTCATATAATTACTCCTGGCGTATGAAATCCATGGTCTTTGCCCCGAGTCATGTTCAACTTTTTTGTTATTTTTGCGTGAATTCCCCTAAATGCTGGTGCTCGTCCAGCTCCAGGAGTCTCTGCCTGCTCTTTGCTTTTTGCCAACAGCCGTTAATCCAATCTGCTTCACACTTGGTGGGTATAATGCAATATAAAGTATGAAGCAGATATGAGGGCTCCTCCTAATTTGGCTAAAAGCTGCAGTGCATTATTAGCGATGATGTCCCCACGAGGGCTTCACCTTTGGGTGATCTTTAGTTATTATCACCTGTCCCGCTAACAGTTGCATCACCAGTAGTTATGTCGAAGCAAGCCTCAATTAAAAGAGTTTTTCTTTGGGCGTTTTGTGGTTATTAGCAGCGACACACAACCACGCACAGTGAAAATGCAGAGATGTGCAGAGACATTATAAAAGAGAGACATGGCACTCCTGACTTGAAACTAATGGGAGGGTCTTGAATCAGCGAAGATGATGTTAGAAATATAACGTCCAAGGACCCAAACCCACTCTGCAGACTAACTGAAACTAAATGCACCTAACCTAAAAATGTAAATGAAAATGAATGAAAAACAGAAACGTAATAACTCTGCTTCTGGGGGGGATTATTTGGGGAAAGCAAAAGCACATATCAGAGGTTTTTTTTTGTTTGTTTTTTCCTGGTGACTACTGAGATGGAGAGAGGTGACGAGGCCTTCTTCTAGAGAGACTCTGCCTTCATCACTCCATCAATTTACATCAATTACATTATTGTGAGATCACATTTAACTTAAGGCAAGTTCTAAAATGAATCCCTGATAACCCAAATGTTAGAATTTCCCATTTTTAAGCAAAATCAAACTTGTTTACAACCTGGTACAAAAAAACTCTGCACAACTTAATTCTAACATAAAATCATCAATTTCAAATGTATCAAAGTAACGCAGACCATGAAGGCTTTGTTCAGTTTTTCCATGAGCAAAAATCTGCATCCCATTTAGACTAGTTCTGATATTAGTTCACCCTCTTGTGGTCTGTCTACAGCAAACTTCCTTAGGAATGAAACTGAAGGAAGTGATTTCAGCTCCCAAACAAAGGTCAAAGGTCACCTTATTGCACGTTCTCCTGCACTTATTCTGTGTTAGTGTACCGTGCAAGGCGTCTTCTGGATCCCTGACTGGATCCTGAAGGCTGCTGCGCTGATGTCCTCAAAGCGGAGGTACTGGGCAGGAGGTCTCGGGATCATCCTGAACTCGCTGACTCGTCTGGTTTTGGGGGGGTCCATGAGGACAACCTCAGGAGCCATCGCTACTTTTGTTTCGTGGACTTTCACATCACCGTTGAGAAGTTCTTCCACACCAAAGTCCTTCAGACGCTCCGGTTCAATAAGGGTGGGTCTGCGGCCCACGGTGCCGTTACTGACGGGACCATATTTGTAAGAGCTGCCGGGCTGACTGGGGCCCAGATACAACTCCTCTCTGAAAACCACAAGCAGGCATTGGGGTGTCACTTAAAAACCATATCAAATCATATTCAGAGAACTAAAGTGTGCTTTTGCACAGCTGATGAGTCCTTCTCTTTTAAAACCATAAGACTACAGCTCCTGATCCTACACTCGTCTTTTTCACAGTGTAAATTCTTAATTTTCTGCACACATACTGTTGCAAGCTAACACAGTAAAAATAACACACGGAGGCTTTAGCAAAGTACCACACAGTCATGAGCTGGAGCGCAGCGAGATTTGATTTGCATCTTCCAAACCCCGAAGATAAAAAGTGAGCAGATGTGAGAACGCTGATGTGAATATAATAGCTTTTCCAATTAAGCAGGTTGTTGGCGTCCACTAGCTCTCAGATCATAAAGGTTATTTCTCCCAAGTATGTAAATGCACCACCAGAGGGAACTTTTAAAACCAATTACTGTTTTCAGCTGCATGTTTTTCCACAGTGAGTAGCTTTGCAATCAGCTTGTAGCTGGTTTCCAGTGTTAAACCAGTTGTTTCTGAAGGATCGGGACTTTTTTTAAAAATTACAACAGCAGGGTATGCTTCAGAAATAGTAACATAGTACATATAGTACTATATACAGTACAATAGTACATCTGTCAAGCATCAGATCTGATTTATTACTTGATTCACGACAAATTAACACAATTTTAAGATATAAAGAAAAACTAAAACCGGACCAACAGCTTAAGAAAACAAATTTAACAAAAGTGTATTTGCACAAATTCTAATTTCTATCCTCTGGATGTCAGCCAGAATGTAGGGCGGCGCTGCGAGGCCTTTGGCAGACAGTATCAGCTGATATTCTCCACATTTTAAAAGTATACATCATCACTAGAGCTACAAGTTTTATTAACAATAGACATGAAGCAATAACTCTTAGTATAATTCACCTGAAATATAAAAAATAAAAGGTTTATTTACTCAAATAATTAATCATTAAGGAGAAAGTCCTTGGTATAAACTGAATATGTATCAACAAAGTGCATAAGGAGTAATGCATAAATGTTTTTTGAGTGTAACTGGATGTAAGAACTTTGAAAAAGTGACAATTCCCCACTTTGCTTCGTCGATACGACCACTCTCACCGGCGGTCCGCTCACATTCTTCAGGCTAAGATGAATTGATTCACCTTTCACGTCGACCCTGCTTCCACTCTCGGTGACGGATTACTATTACAAGTCACCTTATGATTCATTGGGTCATTCGGCTCCTCTTTTAGGAGACACACAAGCGATTAAAAAGGCAATTTAGTGGTAATAGCAGGACAGAATGATTTATAAACGGCCGTTGGAGCTAATCAAATTGCGCGATTCATTTAAATAGCTTATTAAAGTTAGGCTGGGTATGGGCAGATTTACTCAAATGACACAACACAAAACTGGATCAGACTCCCGCGGGATGTTTCTGTCAAACAGTCAGCGCAGAGGCCTTTTACACAGCATAGACATAGTAATAGGATTATACTCATTGGGGATTAACTCAGTCACTCAGTAAAGCAGATCACATATAGTTACCAGCTACGTTTGAAACTTTGAAACAGGTTTGAGTCATTCCAATCATCGTCAGTGAGGTAAAATAAGATAACTGACTGACGAGGGTGCTTTTGCGAGCGCGCAGTTCTACAATAACATCAACAAGCCACCAGGTGGAGTAGCTTTCCCAAACAATGGTCTAAATACCCTTCAGTGGTGCCAGCTCTCTATACAGAGAACATCTCGCTCTATTTATATCGCAATGATCTTGCCGTAGACAATACGGCAAACTTTCACCTCGCCTCCTGGGTCCATTACTGCTCTCTCCCCACTTGTCCTTCACTCTTTTAGCCCCATTATTCAAGCACACAGTGTGCGCTCTTAACACGGCTATGAATAAGAAAAGTCCAAGGCTGCACCTGTGATTAGGGTGCTTTGCTTCAAAGGCAGAGTTCAAAAACAGCATCAAAGGAGGGCAAAGAGCAACATGGCAGCCTCAGAAAGCCTCATCAAAAGGGAAGATGAAGCGCTGAAACAGTAAAAAACAAAAAGTTGCTTATTTTATTATAAAACAGCACAAAAAATCCCCACAAAAAGTAAGGACAAAGCTAAAAGTGAAGGAGATATTTAAGCCCACCAGGCTTTCATCAGTGCACTATCTCAGCTTCTTTATGTCCTTTTAAAGACAAAATGCCCTGTCTGGCTGCTGAGCTGCTTCCTTTTCTGATTGAAGAATAAAAAAAGTTCATCATATGGGAAAGGAAATGTCTCCTGGCACTACATGACTGTATGTATTCCTGATGTTGCATCACTGAGTGTGCAGTTCTGCATCCTTTCGGGCAACGTGTCAACAGCTTTCTTACATTCGTCGGCTGCTTTGTTTTTGGCTCTTTGGTTATAACACGAAAAGCTCCAGAAGTTTTTAATGTGCTCAAAGAGGCAGAGGAAGATCAGTTTGCTTGTTAAATCTTGACGGTTGTAATCTTCCGTATAAGTCAAACACTGAGGGAGTACTTGTAAAATCTGTTTGACCCTGAATGTGATGTAATTTATCAGCGGCACAAAGAAATGCCAGTTTTCCACCAAAGCTTAAAATCAAAGCTTCCTTCCTTTCTCTAAATCTGTCACAATATCCTGAAATGAAAGAGGATGTTATGGTCAAGAATCAAGCAGAGAGGGTAGCCTATCACGGGTTGGGATGCTGGCAGGACGAGCAAGGAGAAGATGGAGAGATAGAAGGAGAAGGCCAGAGTATGTGGATCTTTGATTTGGGGGTTTGCAACAGCCAAGCATGAACATTTGGTGCGTTTTGTTGAGTTTCACTTATAATTAAAGCTGAAGAAGAGACTGGACACAGCAGATGAGGAATGGAGGTCATTTAAGGAGGAGCTACCTCAAAATTCTGAGGGTAGATCTGAATCTAGAGGGTTGAGCTGGTTGGGGGAGAGGTCTGGGGCTCCGAAGAAGGCTACAGGTAATTTCCCACCTCTGCCAGAAGGGGTCATTCTCCTCGCTGTCTTTAAGGGCCGGCCGTGGTGAGTACAAACGCTCAAGTCGCTCGCTCAAATGGCTCGAGTAGAATAATTGAGCGGCAAAGTTCATCCTGGTTAGAGGACCTTCTTCCTAGAGTCCAACAAGTGTCTGTATCTGAATCCCTCTCCTGTCCCTGCTGCTGTGTTGTGTCCGAGGGATAAGAGGACACTGACTGGTGCTGCTCCCACGGCGTAATGTCCCACGCCCCAGCTCCTTCCTTTTCCTGTCCAGGGGCTATTTAAGAAGGGATTACCCATGGACATGTGCGCGGTGGCCATGTAGTGCTTCTCCGGTGGCACGGCCCCTCCCAGAGCTCTATTCCTGTGCTCGCACTGAGATTACTTCCCCTTTTTGTGACGCAGTGCTAATCAGACTGTCTAAGGAGATAGATACAGACTTAGGGTTTAACTAGGAAGCAGCGATCTAGAGGCTCAGCAACACAGAGGAGACAACAATAGATGGAGGATCAGAAATGCATGATTTTTTAGCCACCAAAATCAATTAAAAAAGAGACACTTGCAGCAGTTTCATCATTATGTGGCATTTCTAGTATCACGAAGTGATGCAGTTGTTGCAGCCTCTATGAGATACAGGGAGGGAAACTGTAGGAGATTTTCCATTCAGCTGTCAGATGTAAGTGCTTACATCTGTAAGAAAGTGAAAAAGGATGTTGCAACAGGAGAGACTATGTTCTGGCACCACAAATGAACAGCTGAACATGGTAGAACTGTAGAAAGACAGGCTGCCAGACATGAGACGCCAAAGGGAAAGCTTAGGTTTAGACTCTGTTCAGCTCTGATCAGGCGTCAAAATCTAAAACCTGAAGAGCAGCAGTGTGTCCAGCAGTCACCGGAGTCTCACTGGCAACTGATAAGCTTATTTTCAATTAGTTTCTTAATGAGTTGTTGCCTTTTTAGACAGCTGTGTGTGGAAAAAAGCTCCAATAACAGTTAGGAAAGTGGAATTGGGACTCTGTGCAATCAGTTTTGCAACTTTCCAAACTTCACTGCAAATGGTCAATTTTGGTTAATGTTTTTCATGGTCCAATGACATCTTGTAAAACCATATTTCAAGGAAAGTGAAACCTATACAACATAACTGGTCTCATATTACCTTCAGCTTATACACACTAAATCTGCCAATCTGCTTCGTCTGAAGTGTCTGCCAGCTGGTAGTTTGGGGAAACCGTCTTCTCCAAGACATCCAGAGGTGGACTGGCAGCTGAGAACTAACAGTCATTTACACCCACTTCAATCCATAAATTCTAAGTTGCGACAGAACAGCTAGAGTTTGAACTCTCAGCTCCTTTTTATCGCTGTTGACATACACATGAAATACCACTCGAACAGGTACGAGATAAGATCACAACGTAGGCTATTTGTGCTTGAGTATGTCAAATATTGCACTATATCTCTGCAGAGTACTTTCATCACAATCTGAACTGAGCCATAAGGAAAGTCAAAGTGACCAATGTCTAAAAAAAATAAACTAAAATAAAACTAACAAAGGGAACAATGTTATACATCCCATTTCTGACAAGGGCTTTATAAACACTTCGAATACAAAATTAGCCAAACGACCAGAAGCTAATTTAGGCCATAGTGTACTGCATGCTTAGTGTTTGGTTGTTCTAAAATACTTTATAAGGAGTAAGCTCTGCAATTTTTCAGTGAGCACATTTTGTGTAGCAATAAACCACCACAACACATATGCTAGTTTTTGCTAGCGAAAGTTATAATCCTACACTGGGAAACGATGCCTCCTGCAGTGCACACGTGCTAACGTTAGCAGATAATGGTTCTGGTTTAAAAAAAAATAAAATAAAAATGAGCTAGGGACAACCAAGATGTCAAATTAGAGGCTTCAAAAGGTTTTCCAAAAATGTTTCGTGGCAGTGGCTCCATCCGTTTGTTTTGATATAATTCATCAGTAAACAAATGAAAGGTGAAAAAAAATACAACAACAATCATGCAAGATGATACAATGCTAGGTTAAGCTAATATCCATTAGGACGTTGGACGATGGTGCTGTAGTGGTTAGCGGTGCTTTGTCATAGTAAGACGTTTTGGGGTTTGAATACAACTGTTTCCTTCC
The DNA here is from genome assembly GCF_057381915.1 of Diplotaxodon limnothrissa. Lineage (NCBI taxonomy): Eukaryota > Metazoa > Chordata > Actinopteri > Cichliformes > Cichlidae > Diplotaxodon > Diplotaxodon limnothrissa. The sequence continues at coordinate 24,282,169 of NC_140608.1, read as the reverse complement.
TCCCACAGTCCAAAGACATGTACGTTGGGTTTAAAGGGGATTCTGAAATTGGTTTTGATTGTGAATGGCTAACACGATGGCCTACAGTAGATATCCTGCCTATCCTATGACAGCTCCATCCCAACCATGATCCTTAATTGAATACGCAGAAGAAAATAGATGGACGACAACAACTGTTTACTTTGATTTAGTTTGATCACTGTCGCTGAGACATCAAAGTAAGTGATCTCTCCTCAGGTGCTAGCATATCAAAACACTGACGTAGCAATGTGGCAACGCAACCCCAGTCAAATTTCTCCTAAATGACTGCAGTAAGGACTGAACACAGAGCATGCGTTAGGGTCTGTGAACTTTAACTTATTAACTCAGGTGTATTGTGGAGTGAAAGAAGTTAAATGACGCACAAAAAAAGTTAGGGTACTTTTTTAGCAAACAGGGCGCCATGTGTTCTGTAAAGGTTTTGGTGCAACACTTACAGGTCCTCTCGTTTTATTTTTTTATACTGTAAGGAGTCCATTTCTGAAAAAGCTTGAGGATCCTGATCTAGTGTGCAAAGTAATTAAAGTACAAACCTGAATAGTGAGAACATGCGAAAAGGTTTCCTTTTTTAAACACAGCAAACACTAAGTGGGATTGCAACAATCCAGGGAACCCAGAGGCCAATTATTGACTTGTCTCTAAACCAGACTTCACACACACCACCACACATCTCACTCAGATTAGACTTAGCTTCTTACAAAAGTGGCAAAAACATGGTGTGTGCCAGAGAGCTGAGGTCACATATTGGCAGCGAGGAGCAATAATGAGATCCGTGTCGAGGTGGAGACGATGAAATGACCACCGCCGAGGGTCCTCTTAATCTCTCCACGACTGTGGTGACATCTGGTCATTATAACTACTGGCAGGCGTTGCAGTAGAAAACAAAGAGACGTATGGACAGGAGGACGGAAATAGGCAGTGGGAAGGTGACCTCGCTTCCAGCAGTCTGTCACACGGTGGCTCAGCGTGATGCCGGCTGTGATCCTCTGGTTGTGAGCTTCTGCAGATGCTCTGTTCTTTACGTTGCGTCTGATGCCTGAAAACACGCATTAGCTAAATGGTCACAGGGTGAACTCTGACACATATGTACATTTATTAGCCTGTTGATTGTAAAAAGGGGGGGTTGGGGAGGGGAACTCCAAATTCCAGTTCTAACTGCAGTTCTTTAAAATTCTAATGGTACACATATATATATGCGTGACTATAATGTGTGTTTGTGTGTGGATTTCATTCATATTAAGGCTTACTGCTACATTTACAGCTGTTGTGTTTTCTAAATAAATGAAATAGCAATTGGGGAAATTGTCTTTATGTTTTATCAAATGTGTCCAAGCTTTTGAATATGCAGCATATAAAAGTTTGTTTTTGATTTCTGGTGTATTAAATTTATTCTGACAGGATGAAATTATTGTTCTTTCCTTGTGTTGTTGCCCCTTTCAGTTTTCTTATCCCGTTTTCCTGTTGATGCTTCTGTAAAGGCTGACCATGTGTGAGACACATAGCTATATTTCCCCGTGTCCTCGGCCTGTATCTCTGGTTTGGATTGGCTAACAGACATAAATGTCCGCTGACTCTCTTTCTCTCCGCTGAGCCCTTTGCTCACTTTCCGCCAATGTTGTTTTCTGCTTCTTAACCTGTAGATCTGCTTAAGCGGCCAAAGAAATGAGCACAGAGCAGGAAGGCTGTAGACACTCTGGCTTAATAAGGTTAGATAATGCGTAACAGTCTTTGCTGTTTGTGTGTGGCAATGTGTGTGAGTCATCGACACAGAGAGAGAGAGCAGGAGAAGTCAGTTTACTGGGAATAACAGGAACCAATCAATGCGATTACAAAGGGCATTGTCTGCTGCTGAATTGATTTTGATTTCTTCGTCTTCCTGCTGAACAGAAATAACCTCCTGGTGGATGTTATCAGATAGCCTCAGACCCTCTCTTGATTTAATCAAAAAACTGTTTAAATAATAAAACTGAAATTAAAAGAAAATTGTCTACATCAGTCTTACCTTGTGTCTGGATAGAGATAAGATTGGATGCACTGCAGGGTAGCGATGTAAATCAGTGTTGTTGAGTATTGCAGCATCGACAGCGATCAACTCGAAGGAAAATGACGACGGAGGCAAAAATGTCCTTAATATTTTGGGAACTTTATTCCTCATTAACACGCGGCAAAACTTTTCTCATGGGTGCCATTTTCGTTGTGGTATATATATATTTTTTTTTTCTTAGGGGCGTGATGACGCAGCATCCGTGCTCTTACAATGAAACAGTGCCTCCTTGTGGTGGCAACTAAAATACTGTCTCTGTTAAACCACAGTAACCATAATGCAGTTAAACAATGTACAACATGAGTACACACAACGAATATCTTAACACCCCCTCTTGTACTCAGGTTGCTGGAATCTAAGAAAAGTTGTACAATAAACGATAAACAGTTGTACAATCTCTACCACACTTCCTTTTCCCTTTTTTTTTTTTTTTTCCTTTTTAAGCACCAAACATAATGTCAGCAAACTTAGCAAGTTTTAGCTTGGAAACAGGTTTGGTCATAACATCTGCCACCATTTCTTCAGTGGCGCAATATAACAGACACATTTTTCCTTCATTTACAATGGACCTTACAAAATGATATTTAATGTCCACATGTTTGCACCTCTGTCGGCTCACAGGGTTTTTAGCCAGGGCAATTGTTCCCTGGTTGTCCTCGTACACTATTGTTTGAGTGTAGCTGTAGTCATCTATACCTTTCAAAAGCTGTTCTAAATATATACACTCTTGCATTGTGGAAGCCAGAGCCATATACTCTGCTTCACAGGTAGAGAGCGCCACAGTGGGCTGTTTCTTGGTCTTCCATGAAACTAAAGAACTGTTGTTACATAGACGTACACAGTAACCAGTAGTGCTGCGTCTGTCGGCAGTGTCACCTGCCCAGTCAGCATCACTGTAGGCCACTAGACCCAAATTTTCATCTGTGTTTCTTCTAAAACACAACTTCTTATCTTTGGACCCTTTGAGATATCTCAACACATGTTTCACAGTTCCCCACTGTTCTTCTGTAGGCTCATGGAAATGTTGCGAAAACTTGCTTACCACAAAACTCAGGTCAGGACGGGTACCTGATGCAAGGTATATAAGACTGCCTACAGCCTCTCTATACATCCTCACATCTCTTATCTTAGTAGCACCTTCTGTGTAACACAACTTCTGATCACAGGGAGTTCCTCTGGGTTTACAGTTCTGCATGTTAGACCTCATCAGTATCTTGTTGACATAGGTTTCTTGTGACATTGTTACACATCCATCAGACTGAGTGAAATCAATACCCAGAAAATGCTTAAGTCTGCCCAAGTCTTTCATCTTAAATTTGACTGAAAGCATTTCTTTCGCATCCTTCATTACCTTTTCATTGCCAGCAGCAATTATCAGGTCGTCCACCCAGATGATCATAATCACCTTACCATCTTTTGTCTCTTTGGTATAAACACAGTGGTCTGCTGGGTTTTGCCTGAAACTGTTCACTGTTAGGTATTCATGCAAGATCCTATTCCAGTTACGACCAGATTGTTTTAACCCATACAAGGATTTTTGTAATCTACAGACTAGCCCTTCTCCCTCTTCATAACCTTCTGGCTGATCAATGTAGATTTCATAATCAATGGGAGCGTGTAAATATGCTGTCTTCACATCCATTTGATGGAGTAACAGGCTCTCCTGCGCTGCTTTCTGTAACAAAACTCTTATGCTGGGTAAGTTGGCTGTTGGTGAGAATGTCTCTCCATAATCTATCCCCAACTGTTGGCTGTAACCTTTGGCTACGAACCTTGCCTTGTATCTGTCGTTTCCCTCAATGTCACTCTTAACGGAATAAACCCACTTCCCCCCTACAGTTTTCTTTCCCTTTGGCAAAGTGGTTAGGGTGAAAGTGTCATTTTCCCGTAACGAGTGAATTTCTTCATCCATGGCTTTGATCCAGTTCTTTGAGTTAGCTGATTCTATGGCTTCCTTAAATGTGTTTGGGACACCACACACTGCCCTGTAGCAGTAGTCTATGGTAGTGTGGATCTCATCGCCGCCACTGTTGGCAGCTACAAAGTCATTTAAATGTCCCGGTTTTCTTCTCTCCCTTAGAGGATACCTTTTGTTGACAAATCCATCACTTGTCACACTTGTCTCTTTTCGTTCACGCTCATCAGGTATACCACTTTGTGGACTTGTGTCTGTCACAATAGGTTCTGGAACCTCATTGTCCTTGTCACCTTTCTCTGAAGGTCTGTTAGCCATAGGCTGTCTTACTCTGCTACAGTCATCATTTAGTTCTCCCTCATCTGTCTGTGTTTGTCTTTCTACATTTACTTTGCTCACAAACTTAACAAGTCTATGTTTCTGAACTTTCTCAGTTTCAGGGTGGTAAACTAAGTGGGCGGGACTGTTCTTATCATAACCTACAAAGAAACCTTGGTCACATTTTGAATCAAGTTTCCCCTTGTCCTGTTTGTATGCATAGCACACAGACCCAAATTTCTGCATTTTTGACAAGTCTGGCTTTTTACCTGTCAGCATTTGGTAGGGTGTTTTCCCTGTTCGCTTACTAAAGCATCTGTTCCGTGTTACAGCAGCAGTTTGAATGGCATAGTTCCATAGGCATTTCGGTAGCGGACTCTCAATTAGCATGCACTTGCCCATCTCGAAAAGAGTACGCCACCCCCTCTCGGCGGTACCGTTCTGATGGGGTGAGTACGGGGCTGATGTCTCATGCTTAATGCCATTTTTCCTTAACAGGGTTTGGAAATCTCTGCATGTGAACTCTGTCCCATTGTCTGATCTAATGCATTTTACGTTGCCATATGGTGCAACATCCGCTAGAAATTTCTCTGTTGCCTGCACTGTATCAGTTTTCGTCTTCAGGAAATATACAAACACTGAGTTTGAATAATCATCAGTGAATGACTGCACATATTTGTACCCATCAATAGATTCAGTGGCTATCGGACCTGCTAAATCTGTGTGTACCATTTGTAAAGGAGCCTTTGCTCTTGTATCAGGATCTCTGTTTCGGGTTTGTGCAAACTTTCCCTGGATACACACTTCACATTCCTTTTCAGGTCTATCGGTTCTCCCCTTAATCTGCATACCGTTAACCACACTTTGCAATCTTACTACATCTTCATAGTTGCAATGACCTAATATCTCATGCCATGCCTGTATGTCATGACAGGTGTTACACTTATCATTACCCTCAACTTCAGTCTGCAAATAGTACAACTTGCCATACACATGAATGTTAAAGTTAGTACCGTCTTTGTGGGTCAACGTGTCCTGCCCTTGTTTAAAGGTGACTGTTGCTCCTAATGCAGTGGCTGACTTTACAGAGAATATGTTCTGGGGGTATGATGGAATAAACAGCGCATCTTTCAGCGTTGCTTTGCGTCGCTGGCCTGTATTGTCAATCAGGAACACCTCTGCGTCCCCCCTCTGTTGGGCGACGCCTCTGCACTGGGTACCGTCTGCCAGTTCTACGCTGTGTGACTCCGGTCTGAACGCGTCGTCGAAGCTCTTGAACTTGGCGATGCTGTTAATGATGTGTGAGGTAGCCCCAGTGTCCACCAACAGGCCTTTCTCCTCAATGTTGTACGCTGACTGCTGGACTTCGATGTCTACGCCCTTAATCCTGAAGGCATAATCCGACGTTTCTGGTTTGGATCCGTTGCCGCTCTCATCTGCGACCTTCCGCGCGCCATCTTGTTTGTCTTTATGTCTACATGTGGTATCACTGTGTGTGCTGCTTTTGCAATGACTGCACCACGTCCTCCGTCTGCACACTTTTGCTCGGTGGCCTTTTAGTCCACACTTGAAACACACAATGTCCACATCGCTCTTGTATCTGCATTGTGCGCTGGATCTCGTGTGCTCACGCCCGGTTCTTCCTCCTGTTTTCATTACGTTGTCGCTACACTCGGATGCGCTTGACTTTCCAGTGTCTTCGAAACTCCGTAGCTTTGTTTTGAACTCAGCAAATGTCATATCGTCTTTATCGTGAGTAACGTGTATTGCAAATGGCTTAAAACTTTCAGGTAGACCTTTTAAAACCATAGCAATCAATAATCCATCACCTAAAGTCTCACCCGCATTGCGCAGTGCTGTAATGGCGGCCTCTGCTCTGATGACATAGTCTGTGACAGTCTCTTCCCTCTTTTTCTGAAGCGATGATAGCGTGGTGTACAGGTTGATGATTCGGGGCTTCCCCTTTCCAGCGTAGTAGTCCCTCAATATTTCTAATGCTCTTCTCCCATTATCAGGGGCATCTCTCATAATCAGTGAGAGGCTTTTATCGTCCAAAAATTGGATTAACTCGGCGTAAGCGTCAGCGTTCTTCTTACCGTCTGCTGCTACTTCAGCCTCACTGTTCGGTTCCTTCAGAACAGTGGCTTTTAATCTCAACAAGTGCAAATATCCTAGCACCTTAGTTTCCCAAAGTTCATATCTGGTCTCATCTCCGTCAAACATGAGTCGAGGCAGCCTGCTTGCTCCTCGTTGATCCATGTTGCTATTTAGCCGTTAGCCCGCTATCCGTTGTGGCTCCGGATCTTCATGAGAAAAAACTCTTCTTCGAGTCGGCCCTGGGCCCATAACCTGTTGAGTATTGCAGCATCGACAGCGATCAACTCGAAGGAAAATGACGACGGAGGCAAAAATGTCCTTAATATTTTGGGAACTTTATTCCTCATTAACACGCGGCAAAACTTTTCTCATGGGTGCCATTTTCGTTGTGGTATACTTTTTTTTTTTTTTCTTAGGGGCGTGATGACGCAGCATCCGTGCTCTTACAATGAAACAGTGCCTCCTTGTGGTGGCAACTAAAATACTGTCTCTGTTAAACCACAGTAACCATAATGCAGTTAAACAATGTACAACATGAGTACACACAACGAATATCTTAACAAGTGTAATACAGTACTGCTATGAGTTATAAATAAAACCTTGAAATCTTGTTCTTCGGGACATACACTCACTGGCCACTTTGTTAGGTACACCTTGATGATACCGTGTTGGACGTCCTGTTGTCTTCAGAACTACCTTAACACTTTTTTTTCATTCTTCTATTGTCCAGTTTTGGTCCATGTGAACTGAAGGTAGCACCTGGTCTTCTGCTGCTGTAGTTCATCTCCTTCAAGTTGTGCATTCACAGATGTTCGATTCAATTTAACAACAACAGTCACCTCAAGGCGCTTTATACTGGAAGGTAGACCCTACAATAATACATACAGAGAACAACCCAACAATCATATGACCCCCTATGAGCAAGCACTTTGGCGACAGTGGGAAGGAAAAACTCCCTTTTAACAGGAAGAAACCTCCAGAAGAACCAGGCTCAGGGAGGGGCGGGGCCATCTGCTGTGACCGGTTGGGGTGAGAGAAGGAAGACAGGGTAAAAGACAAAGTTCTTCTGCATACTTTGGTTGTAACAAGTAGTTATTTGAGTTACTGTTGCTTTCCTATTTGCTATTCTGTGATGCCAACGAGGCATTTTCACCCAGAAAACTTTTAACTCACCGGATATTTTTTTCCTTTTTGGACCATTGTTCTTAAATCCTAGAGACGGTTGTGGGGAAATCACAGAAGATCAGAAGATATCAAAACACTTAGTCCTGTGTGTCTGCCACATTCAAAATCACTTTAATCACTTTCCTTCCATATTCTGATGCTCAGTTTGAATTTCAGTATGTTGTCTTGATCATCTCTAACAGCCTAAATGCACCGAGTTGCTGCCACGTGATTGGCTGTTAGCCCACCTGACGCTAATGGTCGATTATGTGTCCTTTTTTGCTGAATAACAGCCTGCAGTGTCTTAGCAGTTGTCTCCTGAGCAATCCCAGCCCATGCTGCCGTTGCGTTGGAAGACAAAATCAAATCAAATCTTCATATATCCTTCTTTCTTCATGATTCCTTCAAACTTTGATGAGATTCTCAGTTCCAGAAACATTGAATAATCCCCACAGCTTAATACTCCCGCCACAGTGTTTCATTGTGGGGACAGTGTTCTTCTGATTGTTCTTTCTCCAAACATAAACAGTTTCATCTCATCTGACGAAAGGGCATGCTTCCAGTATGAATACCCTTTCTCCAGGTTGTCCTTAGCACACTTTAGTCTGGCTTGAAGGCATTTCTCTCGGTCTGTGTCTTCTTTGAGACTCCAATTCTTGACTTGACTAAGTCGTTCACGAGTGTATTAACAGTTGTCATTAGACACGTCTCTCGCTAGTTTTCTTTCCAGTCTTTGAAATCTTTTGCTCCCTCTGCCAGGCTTCTTCTATACTGTGTGGCTCTCTTTGAATTTCTTGATGATATTTCTCACTCCACGTCTTGATGCATGGAAATGCTGTGATAACTTTGTGTGTCTATCTCCTGCTTTCTGGGCATCACCAATTCTTTTATTAAGCCTAAACTGTTTTTTATTTTGGTGCTTTCTTATCTTACAGCTCAAACCTTTCCTGAAGTTTTGGGTGTTTTTCTGAAATGATTCTGATATTTGTGCAAAAAGAAATCATTTATGCTTTCTAAAGAAAACTCGAATGCTTAGAAATACTGTGTTGAAAGTCCCTTGTTCTCTTAAAACAGCAGTTGGGAAAATTTGGTGGGGGGGGGGGGGGGGGTCTAATAATTTTGTCCTCATCTGTACCTAATAAAGTGGCTAGTTTGCTATCTTCCATATAAACAAAAACAACAAGCCACCACAGGTACTTTTTTTAGGATGAATGCAGGTAACTCAAAACTAAATACAACCTTGTTTAAAGGCTTGCCAGTGTGCAGCTGAAAAAGAGGAGTCCCCTCCCCAGACATCTCTCCCGCCCCTTCCCAGAATCTGAACTTTTTGTCCCGCTTCTAATGTTTTCATTAGGAAAGTGAGCTCAACCAAGTCAGGGAGGGAAGGATTAGAAAGCAAAGGACCGAACACGGGGCAGAGAGGGAGAAGGGAAGAGCTTTATGGAAGCAGAAATCTTTGGGTTTTTATCCTAATTTTGAGTTAAAAGAGATTTCGGGGCTCTCACTTCTTTGTTTCTTTTCTCTCACACTCCTCACTCTTTGCCACCAGCTGCACGCCAGGTTTCTGTCTTCATCATGAGCTGCCCCTCCGGCTCCTCGATTGGACTCCTCCTCCTCCTGATTGGCTATGCCGCAGCAGGTAAGTGCGGTGTGTATCGTGGTGGAGGTGGGGGTCACAGGTCAAACAGGAAGAGTCAGAGAACACAGAACAGAGATCAGCGTTTTGATTTGCTAAAACTGATTTATGGATCAGCTTAGTGGAGATACATCCGATCATCTCCATCCTACTACATGTTTGTAGCACAGTGCAATGGACTTTAGAGGTTTACAGATGTGTGTGCGTCTGTGTGTGTGTGTTTGTGTGTGCGTGCTCACATGAGCGCCAAACTGACATCATGCATGTTTGAGTGTGTTCGGGATTTTGCCAGCACATCTGTTACTAATTTAACTGCAGCTCTGGCTACACTTGAGCGAATACGTTGCGAGTATTTCTCAAACGATCACTTCATGTATCGTGTTCATCTGCCGCTTCAAACCAGCATTTCTGAGCTCTGCGTGTTCCAGTGTCACCGAAATCTAATGGAAATTCAGAAATATGTGGGACAATCCCTCAGAGCCAAATCTGTGTGTGACAGCCTCAGAGTGTGAATTACACTGACTTCATACTACAAGAATGGCCAACTGCAGGAAGCAAACAGAGTGAACACACACAAACACACAGACCACAGTTGATGTCATCTAAAAACTTCGTTTTTATTTCACACACTAAGTATGAAAAGATAATTGGGTCATACAATAGTTATATTAAAAAGAAAAGATGTAAATGCTACAAAAAGAAAAAGTAGTGAAAACAGTTGAACTGTCACAGAGCAAGAGGCAAAAGCAGTGGACGTGACAGTTGACTTGTACGCACAGAAACCAGATGGCTTTTCTGATGAACTTAACACGCTGAAAATAGTTCAAGTTCGTTTGTTTTTATATGAAAGAATGGAAGTGTCAGTGAAAAGTGAAGTCAAGTGCAATCAGCTGATTATATTCAAGCAAAGCACGGCTAGTGCTGTCTTTAGTTATTTCACAGTCAGCTGAAAGTAGCATTCAGCTGACTGATGTGTCAACTAAACTGGAGTCACTGCATGCCACCGAACCAGCCATCCATCCATCATCCATCCATCAAGCCAACCATCCATCCATCCATCTAGCAGCCATCCTTCTATCCATCATCCATGCATCAGCCATCCATCCATCCATTCATCCATCCATCCATCCATCCATCCAGCAGCCATCCATGCATCAAGCCAACCATCCATCAAGCCAACCATCCATCCATCCATCCATCCATCCAGCAGCCATCCATGCATCAAGCCAACCATCCATCCATCAAGCCAACCATCCATCCATCCATCCATCCATCCATCCATCCATCCATCCAGCAGCCATCCATCCATCCAGCAGCCATCCATCCATCAAGCCAACCATCCATCCATCCATCCATCCATCTAGCAGCCATCCTTCTATCCATCATCCATGCATCAGCCATCCATCCATCCATCCATCCATCCAGCAGCCATCCATGCATCAAGCCAACCATCCATCCATCAAGCCAACCAACCATCCATCCATCCATCCAGCAGCCATCCATCCAGCAGCCATCCATCCATCCATCCATCCATCCATCCATCCATCCATCCATCCATCCATCCAGCAGCCATCCATCCATCAAGCCAACCATCCATCCATCCATCCATCCATCCATCTAGCAGCCATCCTTCTATCCATCATCCATGCATCAGCCATCCATCCATCCATCCATCCATCCATCCATCCATCCATCCATCCATCCATCCATCCATCTAGCAGCCATCCTTCTATCCATCATCCATGCATCAGCCATTCATCCATCCATCCATCCATCCATCCATCCATCCATCCTTCTACCCATCCATCCATCCATCCATCCATCCATCTAGCAGCCATCCTTCTATCCATCATCCATGCATCAGCCATTCATCCATCCATCCATCCATCCATCCATCCATCCATCCATCCATCCACCCACCCATCCATCCATCCATCCATCCATCCATAGCTTGATTTCAAAGTCAAAGTCAACTTTATTTGTCGATTCTGCCACATGTACAGGACATACAGAGAATAGAAATTGCGTTACTCTCAATCCCTAGATAAATAGCAAATGAACATTTAAATATATTTAAATATAAAAGTGATTAAAAATGCAAGTAAAATAATTAAAAAGTAAAAATTTAAATAAATACAATTTTACATATAACAAGAAAGCTATACAATATACAATATAATGGGTAAGTGACATTGAGTGTAAACCAGGCAGAGTAGTGCAAATAGGCAAATAGTGCAAATGGAGATTTAGTAATGTACGGTAAGAGAAAGTGTAACAACAAAGTCTTATGAGGTAATGGCAGTCCAATGCTCCACAAAGTGACTGGTAACTGGTGCAGGCCAGTGAGTGAGTCAGAGAGTGTGTGTGTTTGTGTGTGTGTGACAGAGTTCAGTGAGACCGTGGAGGAGAGAGGGGAGAGGGGGCAGAATCGGGAGGGAGTTAAGCTTCCTGACAGCCTGATGGATGAAGCTGTCCTTCAGCCTGCTGGTCCTGGCCTGGAGACTCCGCAGTCTCCTCCCCGACGGCAGCAGCTTGAAGAAGCTTTGCATTGGGTGCGTGGGATCAGCCGCTATGCAAAGGGCTTTTTTAGTGAGACGGGTGCTGTAAACCTCTACAGGAAATCTCTGTCCTAATTTATGCAGTAACTGAAATCTTGTATCACCAACCTTCCACACCATTCAAGTCATTGTGGTATGCATCGACCTGGCGTGTAGTTATACTTCTCAGGAGGTTCATGTCAGGTTACATAGAAGGCTGTTAAAATGGGGTTCTGGTTCTGGTGTTAGGTACAAAGTAGATCTGACGCAGAAGTATAATTCACGTGTAAGCAGGGATGACCTCCCGCTTCCCAGCTACCTCCTCCAGCTCTTCCGGTGGGATACCAAGACCAAGCCAGCCGAGAGATGTATTCTCTCCTGCTTCTGCTTCTAGGAGGCTTCCAGGAGGCTGTTTTACTCTGAACCCTTTCCAAGTGTCCAAGCTTCTCACTCTATATCTATTTGAGAGTACCACCACCCCAGGGGAAGTAATTTCATTCCTTCTGTCATTGCCAGAAGCTCGTGACCATGGGTAGAAGTAGAAATATGGGTCCACTGGTAAATCACCAACTGTGCTTTTATGCTCAGCTCTCTCTTTACTACAACAGACCAGTACTGCAGAAGGTTTTAAACTGAAAGGAGAAGGTAAAGTTACCCAACCAAAGTGTCAGTTTGGATGTCAGCAGTGTGGAGTAAGGAGGAAAGGTCTGAAATGTCAGCTGACTTGTAGCTTAAACTTTAAAAGTAATGTGGCTGTCAGTTAAACAGTGAGCTCTGACCTGTATTGACTTTTCAATTTTACACTCAGCTGAACTCCTGCTCTCCTATAGAGAGCCATGCAAAGCATCACATACAAACACGCTCAACACACACACCAGGTAGTTGACCTTTGTCCTCAGCTGCAGCTGTGTTAGATCGTCATATCTGTGTTTGCTTTTCCTGTGGTGTGTTTTCTTGATGTGTGTTTACGTGTGCATGTGCATTTCTTAACCTCTTGGAAGAGCTCTGAAAGAGGAAAAACAGTCTTCAGCGAGATGGCCTGAAAGCACATGCCAACATAAACAGGAACAAATGCCTTCTTGCCGTTTGTTAACACAAGCTGGCGATTTCGCATCCGACCCTTTTTATTGCATCTGCAAAAAAAGGCAGACTCAGTGGGCGCCACATACATCACAAACTTCAGCATGTAGCTCCCCGTTGCAAGTTTTACTCTAAAAGAGCAGGCTGCGCTGTGTACACGCTGACACTTAGATGGAAGCGCAGTTGTGGTTTGGAGGGATTTCAGCCCCCCTCACTCCCAACCAGATCCCCCTTTCTTCCCCCTGTTGTTTTTGATTTTGAAACCAGCAGCACATTCACTACAACAAAAGATTGTGGTTGTTGTGAGATGCAACAGCGAGAACCGCCACTTTGATAAATTCACATCTGGCTCTTTAGTGTAGATCCAGTGTAGGAAAACTTCATGTCTTTTGCAGACTTTTCATAATTCATCTGTCACTGTCAAATCAAAGCAGCGAGCTTTGCCAAGTCCTCATACACAAGAGTGAGTGCAACAAAACCCCCACTGCGGAGCACACACCGAGGCAGACATCTGCTTAGTCCGCTTGCTGGGAAGCCTGATGAATTTAATGTACCTTCCATCATCCATCGCTCTTTCTTGGCCCGATTCCTGCATGTACTGAACTTGGCACTCGCTGGACACCATAATGGTGCTTGTAAAAATGTTTCCATGAGAGGCTGTGGTAAAATCAGGGCAGCTTGATGTTCAGGTACAGCTGAACAAGGGAGTACAACTCTTTGTGTGTTGGCCACAAAAGAAAAAATGACTAATTGACCCCTAACTACAATACTTAGTTAGGGGTCAGGGTCAGCCAAACACTTCATAAAGATCACTAATTCTCAATAACATGCTGTCAAGCCTTAGCCGTCTACATTCACACCAAGTGTTTCGTTGTTTCTAAATGAGAGTGACTTCACAGCTGCAAGCATTCAGCCAGTGGATGAGACAGTCACTTTACTTTATAAAGAATAAATACTATCAAGGGGAGCTTGGCCTGTCGCCGATAAGAAGACGTTAAAAAAAGAAGCAGAGAGCTGCAAGTGAACGGAAGCGTCCCCCAAATACCCGGGCTTCAAAGAGAAACAGATAATTGGAAACTTAAGTGTGAGAAGGGAAATGCCTGGGACAATGCATGTGGCCCTCTCTGGCCTGCTGAAGCGAATTAACACCAAGCATCACGGCTGTCTCCTCAGCATACTAACTGTGGCCTTCAAGTAGGCCTGATCAATCGGCTGCTGTTTAACTAAAGAGTCACATAATTCAAGAAAATATAAACTGTTAAAAGGAGCATTGCATTTGGAAACGAGCAGATAAGCAACATAAGCTAAAAGCACATTTCCTCTGGTTAGTTTTCAGCTCTACATTAAAGATGTACATCAGATGGCAAAGACTTGTTTCTTTATAAGGACATGTAACAATAATATAAACTTTGATATTTGTTTTCTTTGCAAGATAAAGTCAATCTGCACAGAAACCTTTTCAGTTTTAAAGACAAACTAAACCCAAAGTGTAATTCTTGAGCTTGTTTACATGGAGTACCGTTGTGTTTGCATGGCCAAACGCTGCACGCATTTAACATATAGATTTAAAAGACACATTCAAGGGGCTTAGGGACACAGCACCCATCAATAACTTAAAATCGCATTTAAAGTACACATGGTATCTTACTGGATTCACATGTTTGCAGGCAATCTGAAGGTTTTATCTGCAGGCTGATTATTTAACCTTCAGAATAATTCATTTATATTTGAAATATATTAATATTCTCTATAATATGAATGTTAACGGCACAGAGACAACACAAAAAATTAAAAACGAAAGGTTTCACATAGTTTTAGGAGTACTTGGCGTAGGGTTTAAGTCCTGTTTGTCTTCAGCTTGGCTAGAAAGAATTATTATCGTTTGTTACGCTGTATGTCTATGATATATAAGGACTTCAGTTCTAATTGGTCACCATGTTTTTAAGTGTTTAGTCAAACAAAACTCTGTTGACTTTCGTGACTGTAGATGCATATACATTCATATGGTACGATCATTGTAGTAAGAAAACTTCAAACTACAGTCAATTGTTTAGCTTAGCTTGACAGAAATAGTGGAAAACATAAGAAATAATTAAACTGGCTTTGTCTGAAGGGAACAAAATCAGCCACAAGCTCCTCTAAAACCTCTCAGACAGAGCAGGAAATACATTTTCATCCTCAAACACTCAGTGAGACAAATGTAGAGATGATGATAGATGCAAGCTAGCTAGCACAGACGCCAGTTTGGGAGTGTTTTTTGTCCTTAGACTAATTCACCTCACCATGAACTCTTCTTCTTCTCATATTTCCCTCCAGTCTTGTTGTCTTTTAACTCCTCTTCTCTCTCGGTTTTTGAAACAGTTTGACAAAGCCCCGAGCTGCCACTCAAGCTAACAAATCCAGAGCCTTTTTGGTGGCATGGATGGAAGAAATATTAGTGGGTAGCCACAAAATTTTGCTTCACCACGAGTCAGTAATACATGAGAATGTGATAATGAAGTCCTGACCACAAGTTAATAAGGCACTGTGGCAACATCTTAGTAATGCATGGCCACAAGATACGAACTCTGTTTACCCACCCGTCAAGTACGGCTATTATCTCATAAAGCAGGAACGAACTGGATTTAATTGGATTTTGTTTTATTTCTGAATGATTATCAAGACCCATCAAGATTTTCATCAGACTGTTAACATTTCCCATGATGTGGTAAACTCCACACGGTTTGCCAACAAAGGGTTTTAGGTTGCCAAATATTGTGTATAAAAAACACTTTGGACTCATAGATATGAGCAATGTTGACAGGAAGTGCCTTTATTTCTTATTTAGTGGTTACAATGATGTTAGAAACAAGAGGCAAGAGTTTGTACATTATTCTTCGTAAAGCTACAGTATGTTGGCAAGAATATTCAGTTTGAACCACACCCATGTGGTTATTATTTGAGGCTTGCTCTATTTTTTAAATGTATTCATGCTTTGGGGGGATAACAGCCCTATTAAGCCCAGAGTTGTAGGTAAATGGCAGATTTCACATCTTATGGCTATGCACTGCTAAGACACTGCCATGTTTAAATGATGTGCTTCCCGTGCATAATTAAACTGTGACCAGCAGCTGCATGTCCCGTAAAAACATGCCTGCTTTTGCATTATCTTTGCATGCAGTTGCATTGTTCTAATTTACCTCCAATCCTGCGTGAACACAGTGAGCCTAGGATTACACAACTCTGAGCTGATATAAAACAGATGAGTGATCCGTCTTTTAGTTCAGCTCTCCTAATCAGCTGGCTAGTTCCTGTAGTGTGTGACTAAAGTTTTGTTAAGCTCACAGGAATAAATTCATCTCCTTATTCTCGTCTCTCATACGGTGTTAAAAACAGCATATTATTAAGTACCTTTCATGATTCATTATTATATCTTGTTTGCTTATACTGTGCATCTGTAACACTGAGTATACATCTAATGTGTTTTCAGGTCCTGAGCCCCACCTTCTGCCTCAAGCAGCGCGTTCAAGCGCCTGTCAGGAGCACACGAATCTTCACCACCGCCTGGATGTAGTGGAGAAGGTGTAGTTTCTAATCTAACCTCACATTTAGGCCTCAGTGGTTTGAAACCATCAGGGTTTGGAAGTCCCTCCCTCCTTGGTTTTGACAGAATGAATGCCCAATATTCCTCAACATTTCCTTTTTCATAACATTATTAATACACTAGTGATCTACTCCAGATCTCTACATCATCTCATCCAGCAAACCCCAGTCCTACTCAGACCTTACCTTGCATTACCAGCTGTTTTGGGAAACTGTTTTATTCATTCAGATTCATCAGTGATGATTCTATTATTCATACTACAACTTATTAATGTATTATTTACTTGTCAACCACGCATGTCTCACGCTTCCTGCAGCAAGTGGAGGACACAGTTGAAAAGTTGGAGGTTGAGCTGGCTGCTCTTCTGGATGCCATTGAGGCCCCAAAGTGGCGCCACCTGATGGACAATGTGGGAAAGACGGCTGTGGACATCCTTGAAGATCCAGTAGAGAGAAGCCAGTCCTGAGCCAAGCAGACATCCATATAGGGTGGACTTTGAATTTTCTTGTTAAAGAGAAACTGTCTATGCATTTATTCTATATTTTTCCATATGAAGTTTGTATCATACAAAAAAAAGAAAAAAAAAGAGGAATTGTTTTGAACAAAGCCAAGCCTCTGCATTATGTATACTTACAAATCCTGTGACAGCCTTGTCTCTATTCTAGTCAGTCCTAGATTCCTCTTCACTGTACGCTGCTATTTAGAGATCAGTTCACCAGGGACGCCTCTGTTCACCCAGTACATGCCCCTGCTCTTCACTGCCCCCTACTGTCTGCAAACAAACTTTGCCATTAAAGCTGCATTTGGGTAAAAATGACACACACGCCAAATTATTGGAAGGAGATTTATTTTCATTATCAAAGCGATTGAAGCAGCATGTTTTCTGAACACACGGAGCAGTTTCCGTTTCAGCAACAAGGCCTTTTACTGATTCCCTGTAAAAATCCTGCAGCACAAGAACATTATGCAAAGTAGGATCATAAGGGAGGAAACAAGTGGCATGGATCACATTTTTCTTCTTGATTTCTTTTCTCGACGGGGCACTGAGTTTCAAACTGTAACCACAGACTTAAGACACCTACAGAATCTCAAAAGAGTCGGTGAGAAAATGGTTGAGACATGCTGCTGCTGGTCAAACTATATAGCATGATGGCTTGTTTTAAAACACAGAACATTAATACATGAAGAAATATGTCGGGAGGGTTTGCACGCACGATCCAAGTAGGAATGATCACTGATATCAAGGAACGAAAGCCTAGATTAGTTTGGTGTAACTTTGAGAAAAGTTACGCCTAAATTAACTGTTAAAATCAAATATTTTCCATTTACATAATTAACACATTGTTCCACACACTCCTCAGGCCTACGGTGAGTCTGATGCTGTGCCGACAGAGTCTGAGAAATAACCACAAATGGAGACAATCAGTTTTGTTTTGTTTTTTTTTTCTTTTTCTTTTTTAATGCAGCAATTTCTGTATTGAGGTGAAGTGAAAACATGCCCCAGTTTCAAATCTTCATCTTCTGCTGCAGAGACAACAATGCAACACTTAATCCACAACAGACACACAGCTGCTGACCTCATTCCACTCACCATGAGGGTACGAGCCTGTATACTTGGAACAAAGCATTAAGACAACCTACAGGATGTCAAAAAGGTACTGCATATCATCTAAAATATCATGCCGTCCATGTAACACTGGGATTATACAATTTGTACAGCTTAAAGTAAACAGTCACGCAGGCCGGTTATACTCTGATTTTGGACTGTGTCGATAATCAGGTGAGCGTCGAGGTATGCTATTACCAAAAGCTTGTGCATGCACAAATCAGCCGGTAGGGCTCAAGCTCCAGGCTTTGGCAAAAAACAGGCTTATACTGTAAAGGTACATGCAAAAATAAAAGCACAGGGCTCAAGACTATTCAATTTCTCACATGTTTTGGCAGACTTGGAAGATAACATTTCATGTCTCTTTAAGAAAGCTTCTTAATCTAATCATAATGTAGTGTTTTAAAGAAACAGCTTACTTTTGGGAAACACACCTATTTGCTTTCCCTTTGGGAACAAGGTCAAAGCATCTGTCACGTTTGAGCGTCAACTGTACAGCTAGAGCTGGGGAACTGTTAGCCTAGCTTAACAGTAGAAGTTACGTCATTTTATCAACTTCCTACTTGTCTGAGTTTTATTGGAGGTTTAAAAATTCAACAAGCGCTTAATAATAGATCCATTTTATTAAAAAAAAAAAAACTTTATCAAGCAGTCAGCCTGCGTTTTGAAAGTATCAGCTATTAGGTTAGCTTAAAATTAGCTATGGTGACTACACAGCAGCCATTTTGACATAAAATGCTAAATAAACATAGGTCAACTTATCACATTAATTAAAGCTTTTCAAAGTTAAAATAACAGAACGTTTATTAATGTCATTTGTAGAACATGTTTACCTGGTATTTCATATTAAAAAGGCTGGTGTGAAGAAGCTGTAATCACAAGTCTCCGTATCCTAGCGTCGAATGTTAGCAAGCTAGCTAAGAGCTAACATGTCATAAGCCAAATATGATACTGTCTTTTGTCTCTTTTGATAGAGGTTAATGCTATGTTCACATCATATCAGAGTTACTGTGAACACTGTAAATATTTTTCAACCCTGCATGTGCGAAACTGCATGTGAGTAAAACGACTCAGCTCCTAGAAAAAATATTCATTGTGAGCTAGGCTAACACATCGATCTGTCATATGAGACTAATAGTGAAGAAGCCCACACCTGAATTAATAAGCTATGTATTATTACAGTAGACTATACGGAGCTCTGTGTGCTTTATATTTCATGTTAGATTGATATTCAAGTTTCCATTTGAAACATGTCAACTGGTAACACTTTACTATCAAGTGACATTACTTGAATAAAATGTATCAGAGTTTGGCTTTTTTTCATAATTATGTTAGAACAATCTGTTACTAGGCAACTCTCACATTATAACACTGAAAGAACATTAACACAGAATTTATCAAGTTCTTATTTGTAGCTTTAAAAACAGAAAGACGTTACAAAGCTAGAGCTGCCCTGCCAGCAAAATCCCAACTCTTGCCTGTCACATGACCATCAGCCCGAAATCAAACCATTGGTGGTTCAGCAGCCCAGTTAGTGGTGTAGCTACATGTTGAACGTTTTATCCATCCTTTAAGGACCACTCATTCACTACATCTAGCTGTTTAACCAGCAGAGCACATTAACACTACATTAATATTTATATAAGAATTAATCACACAAGACAAATGTTAACTTCTAAGCTTTTACAGGTTTTGGTAAGGTGTTTTGCCCTGTGGCTACTCTTTATGTTAAGCTAGGCTAATCACTACCTGACTCTAGCTCTTTATTTAAAACAAAGACATGAGTATCGATCTTCCCCGGAAAGCCACTGGGCCTAAATTAATCCCCCTGTTGGCCACAAGAACAAATTTTTTTTAAAATACAAAAGCTTCAGTCATCAAGTTGGTTAATAGCTGGGCATTAACTGTTTCTGTTGGCTGTTTAGGCAAAAGTAAATAAAGAGTGAAGCAAATATTGTAGCTAATACTGTTTTACCTGTTCATGTGATATTTCACTCATGTCCTCTAATTACACTGTGGAGGCTAGACCATTCGTTGACCGAGCAGAGTGGGAGTGCAGAGATGCACTTAGGCCAACACTGTTCTGTCTGCACCTCACAATTAACATTACAGCAGGCAATGGCACAAAATTAACTGAGTGCAACATTAAATTGTGGCTCCAACCCCCAAAGGTCAGTCAAAGCTGCCGGGGTAAACAGCTTTACTGGTGGAAATGCTGCATCAAGACAGCAAACAGGTGTATTTCCCAAGATGCATTACCTGAAATAGACAGTTTGCACATCATCACGTTATGATTGTATAAATTACGATGTCTTCACTTGCAGAAATAACTGACTTTATGTTATCAGAGGGATAAAGAGACATACATTCACACACTCAAAGTTCCTTAGAAATGGTTGCAAATGGTAGAAAAGCTTTGGCATATATTGCCTACAAGTTGTGCCTGCACACTTGGAAAGAAGAGCGGGATGAAGTGGTGTGAAGCTTCACACAGCTCTTCCTTAAGTTTACACGTCGAGTTAGCAGTCCCACATAAAACTGTGGTCAGTTTAATTACCTACACTGTATGCTATTTACACGGTTTTTCAATTTGTTAGGCCTTCAGGTTTTTAAGGTGGTCTTTTGCTACATATTCTCAGACTGAGATTAACGGCGCCACCCTAAAATGTACCACTCTCACTACGACAATCAAAGAGTAGCTCATCTGTGCAGTTTGATGTACCGACAGGGCACAGCTACCCCAAACCAACCTCTACAGGGAGATGATCTTTATCCTAAACTAAGCACTTAACAAGATGATGAAGTCTAGTAAAGCAAACAGAGCTTTCTTATAGATGTGTAAAGGATGCCATTGTTGGCAGTGAGCTGAGTTTCAGAACCCTCTTTGGGTCAGAGCTTGGTGCAGGGCTAAAATACTAAATCTTCGTAAGCATTTTGGACACAGTGACAAGCACAACTTTTCATTCTGATTGCTGGACTGATTTTAACTTCAGTACCTTCTCCTCCTAAAAAGGCCTGAAGGGGAAAAAAGAAAAAACAGCTAGCTGGTTAAGACTTAAAAGAGGAAAATCTGCCCTATAACGCATCCATGGCTACGGTGTGATTAACAAATACCGATCATCATCGACAGGCACAACTTTAAACAGGTTTATAACATGAAACCAGTCACACTGTCTTTGCTGACTGCAGACAGCCATCAACACTTACTGGAAATGTATCACAGGAAGGTGTTGCAACAAGAGGAAGGCGCTCCAGGAGGAAAAAAATGTTCCAAATTAGGGCACACATCACATGAAAGGGGGGGAAGAGTGAACTGAAGACACAGGCAATAAAATAAACCGAGTGCCTTCGTGTGATGAATAATTCAGTCGTCCCCCATCGGATCTGGAACAGGGATAATAAAGGGAGGCACCTCCACCAAAACCACTAACCTTATTCAAAAAGCCGTAGACTGCTATTGCTCGGGATGTCATCATGCTCGTGTGGCTCTCTGCTTATGGAACGACACCTCCTAGTAAGTGATACCTTATTATTTTGTCATGCTATACTGTAACATTGCATAGAAGTTGGAGCTTACTCTAGGGCGGTAGGTACAATAGGCAGGGACTCTCTGGGATTCCGCTTCATTCATGCCTTACCAAAAAGATGCTATGGGGGGCGGGGGGTGTAAATGAGGGGAACCGTTATGGGAGCTGCTGCTGTGCGCCAAGTTGCCCCGCTGTCATTTTTCTCCGCTGTAGGCTATGACATGAGAGAGAGGTGAGAAGGTATCTGTTGGCATGGCACAAACACCGCAGCCGCCAGAGAGAGCTGCCATCGTCACTGTGAGGCGATGTGGCGCTAGCAGCTGCCGGGGGAGGAACACACTGAGCCGCACATGCTCAGTTTGGAGGCAGACTCGGGAGCCTGCTCGGGATCAGCTTCCGGTCCTGGTTCTGGCTCGTTCGCGTCCTCATCGGCGGCTCCGCTTTCTGCCTCTCCGTCCCCGTCGCCGCTAGCGTCATAATTCCCGGCCTCTGACTGACCCTCCTCCTGACGCTTTTTCAACCTGAGGAACACAGTGACTCATGAATATGTGTGCATGTTTGCCAGGTGCACTTCTTTTCGTTCTTCTCCTTCCCTTCACTCTCCAATCGCCTGCTACAGGTGGCTGCCTCTAACCTGGACGTCTCTTCCTGTTCTAAGGTAGTTCTTCCTCGCCGCAGTCACCAAGTACCTGCTCAGAGGGGATACATCTTATAGTTTGAGTCTGTCTTTAATATTATTATCTCACTACACAAACCCATTCAAGATAAACTAACTGTGAACTGGCTCTATATAAATAAAACTAAATCACCACATTTATGATGGCAGCCGAGATATGCCCCCATGTTGTGTAATTAAATTATTTTTCCAAACTTTTGAGCTATAAAATCCTCAGAAAAATAGTCAAGAGGCCTTTAGACTTTACTATATAATGCACATCACTGCACATAATTCTAGACATTATGCCCTCTATTATAAATAGAAGTAACATGCCATTAATCAGACCAATAGGATATAATAAGACATTTGCCACAGAGGAGGACTGCAGTAACATTGCAGCGGCAGGACCTGGTCAATAATAAATGAGGCAATAATTTAGAGCAGCACTGAACCAATGTTGCTCACTTTACATACAAAGATACATTCTATGATAAATGGACTCTAAAGTAGTCATTTATGTTGTGCAGTGTGTATTCTGCAGATGTAAAGAAAACATTAGATGCATTAAATTTAGCTACACTCTTAAAAAGCCTCCTGTCATGTCTGATTTACATAACCGAGCCATTTCATTACAGAAGCTTGGCTGTCGTAAAGGTCTGGAGTAATATGTAATGCTATACCAGTAACTCTACACTGCATGCTCTTGGAGGATTAAATTAGCATTTGCTGTACCTGTTCACATATGGCGGCCCTTAACTTGTTCCCACTGCAATCGTACGAGCATTTCCAGTGCCAGCCCCACATTCACCAAAGCAGTCGTGGTATAAGGTGACAGTTTTTTTTAAACTCATCATTATGACTGCAAACCTTTGAAGTGCAGATTTATTTTTATAGATCTGACTATCATCATGAATTGTTATTGTGCCGCCTTAGTTTTGAAAGTGCGTGTGGACACGTAGGGGGGAAAATACACTGATATCGCTGCAGCAACGTCTGACAGCAGGAGAAACTGGAGCAGTCAAAACAATCAGACGGGTCTTAAACAAACCTCCAGATTAGTCAAACAATCAGTATGCACAGTCAGAAATGTTTGATTGTGTGCTGTATCTGCAACGTAACAAACACAACAGAGGGGAAAAAGGTGGAAAAAATAAATGAAGTCGCCCATACAGAAAAGAAATGTAGTAAATATTTATGTATAATGTGACTCATACAAGGTACATTCCTTATACTATCGTATGAAAGTGGCATCCTCAGCATTTTGATCATACAAGACATTACACTTGATCCATATTGTTGTTGTTATTGATATATTTGGGAGGTTTTTATGGGTTTTAATATCGAGCTAATTGTTTACCTATCAATCTAACCTTATTTTCTTCCTTGTTTGCTTATGGACAGCTCTCTTAAGATCCTGCCAAAGCATTTTAGTTGGTTTGAGGTCTGGGCCATAGTAACACCTTGATTCCTTTCTTTTTTAGCCATTCTGTTGTAAATTTGATGATGCACTTAGCACCGTTGTCATGTTGCATGACCCAGTTTCTGCCACGCTTTAGCTGACACGATGGTCTCATTTGACTCTAGAATACTTTGTTTTACAGAGCAGATCATGGACTGTGAGGTATCCAGGTCCCATGGTTGCAAAAAAACTCCAAAAACCAAACTCAAATCAACACCCCTCCACCTCCGTGCTTGGCCGTTATTATAAGGAGTTTGAGCTGATGAGCTGGTTTGGGTTAGGCCAAACATGGCACTATCCATTACAGCCAAACATCTCCATTTTAGTCTTCTATGTTTAAAAGACATGATTACAGAAGTGTTGTAGTGTGTTCAGATGTAACTTTCCAAAGCAAACCTCTGCATCCAGTGAAATGAAGCTTTTTCCTGGCAACCCTTTTTAACAAACCATCCCTGCTCCCTCGTTTTCTAATCGTACTGTCATGAAATGTAACATTTAACACTCTAACTGTTGCCTGTACAGTCTGAGATGCAGGTGTTTTGCAGTTTCGCTGAGCATTGCATGGAAGACTCCTTGAACGATTGCGGCATTGTCACATACGTGAATGCTCCACACCTAAAGACAGGCGTCCATACTTGCTGATGCCTAATTAATCAAGTGCAGCAGCTACTTATACTCTTAATTCCTATGGAAGCAGTAAGGGTGTACAGTGGTCCCTCGCTATAACGCGGTTAATCTTCCGCGGCCTCGCTCTTTTGTACATTTTTTTGGTGCAATTTTGCATGCTTTTTTTTTTTTAAACAGCACATTGTGTTCTGCGTCCTGATTGGCTGTAGACCATTGTCAATCAATCTCGTGCCGTATCTCCTGTACAGTACAGAATGCGTTCAGCCTGTCAAATACATAAATCTTCTGTTGCTAGCAGTGTGACTGTGAAGTGCTGTACTGTAAGTTTTCTCCCCAACAAACACAACAATGCCGACGAAACGCTTTGCACCGTCAGAGTCACCTGCGGTAGCACCCAAAAGGTCAAGGAAGATGCTAACCATTGCACAAAAAGTTGGACTTGTGGACATGTTAAAGGAAGGTAGAAGTTACCGTCTGAGTTACCCGTCTGAGAAAAGTGTATAAAGTGTGTAGTGAGTGAAAAAAAATAAAGCTTTCACCTATCACAGTTTTTTTTTTTTTTAACTTAACTCCAGCGATAAACGAGGGAACAATGTACTGAGCTTTTTATAGGACTGCAAAGAGTCCTTTGGAACTTTTTTCACACGACTGTTTATTTTCACAAGTCAGACATTGTGTAAGACTCTACTTTTTGTCCGTTTCTTACATGAATCTTATGAAATGAGCATGCAAAAACATCTGCATGGGGAAAAATGTAAAAGGAGACACTTTCATGATTAAACAGTAAAGGCGTTTAAGTTTGATATAATATCTACAAGCACAGGCTGTGAGAAATTTGTATTTTTTTGCATTCCCCCCCAGATGTTTCTCAGCACCAGTAGCACCTTGAAAAACAAGAACCTTAACATATTTGAAACTATGTATTATTACAGGACTGAATGCTAGCATACTGGTTAATGCCGACACTTTACAGCAGGAAGACAGCACCTGCTTTGGTCCTCCTGATCAACTGAGCCTCTTATATGCTCTCCCTGTGCCTGCATTGGTTCCTGATTGACATGATTGTGACATAACTGTTAAGCTGACTGTTGATTCTAGCAAGGGAAACAAGGACAAGGACGAAGATGCTTTGTTACCTTAAACTGCTATATCATTTTAAAGTCTCAATTTGTCTTTTGTGCATGGATTTTATGCAATTTAA
The DNA here is from genome assembly GCF_057381915.1 of Diplotaxodon limnothrissa. NCBI lineage: Eukaryota > Metazoa > Chordata > Actinopteri > Cichliformes > Cichlidae > Diplotaxodon > Diplotaxodon limnothrissa. The sequence continues at coordinate 24,256,678 of NC_140608.1, read as the reverse complement.
TAAAAGAAACAGTAAAATGTGCCAACCTCTTGTCTCAGGGGTTTATGGGCAAAATATCTAGTTTTAACTGTAATTAAAGTGTCACTAATTTAGCTAAATTACTGCCGTTGGTTTTCTAAATATATGATTGCTGCCCCCCAAAAATAAGAGGTTGCGAGATAGCTTTAAGATCAAAGACAAATGAACCCCTATGTTGCCTCACAATCTAAGAAAAGAAACATGAAAGAAGATTAAATTTAGCTCCAGCTGAGGATATCAATCCGATTGTTTAAAGGGCAAACAAGGCAAGTGGCAGGAATGTTTCTGTCCTTTGCATTCGTTCTAAAAGGATGACACTAATGGTAGCTAATTTCATTCTGGCTGCGTTGAATAAAAAAAAGAAACCTCTGCTTTTAGCCCGTGTTATAGACGGTCTGCTGCTCTTCTGTTCTCTTACTTCTCTCGGTTGAAGATCATGAACTCTTGCTGCACCACTTCAAGGCACTCCTGTAGATAGTCGTTCTCCTGCAGGCAGATGACAGACAAAGCACACTCATCGTCACCTTACACATCGACCTCATCATCATCAGCATCATCAAGAACCGCAGATTAAAAAAAACACAAAACAAAACTTGACGTCAACTTCAATCTGTCAAGTGCGTGACCTCCCAGGGATATTCATCCTTCCCCCTCGTTGCTCTTTTAAACAAGTCATGAATTGTTTGTGAGCTCTCCTCAAATTGGATGTTTGGCCCAAGACGAAAATAGAAGCTCATATTTCCAAAAGCACTTGGGGCCATGACAACGGCACCGAAGGCTTCATAATTTAATAATCTCAGTAATAACGCAGTATGAGTACACGCAAGCGGGCACACACGCATGTATGTGCTCCACACACAGCGCCTCACAACCCTATTGTTAGAGGTGCACGCTCTTTGCACATGTTCATCAGCCCTGATAACACGTGACACACGCACACGCGCTGATGTCATGAGGAGCGTCTGATGGGTGCAGGCTGCTTTTCATAAATACAGAGAGGACGTCTCCCGTCTGTGGTAAATAATGTCTCAATCAAACATAACACCAAGGCAAAGAAACAGAGACTGCACTGCTGCAGTTACACTGATCCTGCTCACAGCACACACAAATCAGACAGCAGACCTCATCACGCATTAAGGCAAAATGAGGAGGACATTTATATCTTGCATTGCTATTCATCTGCTACCTCAAAATCCTTTTGTTTTGCTGTAGTTGTTCGAACTGAAATTCAAATTGTTAACATTTAAACTGCAATAATTTTTCTTTTTTGGGGATTATTCATTTCATCCTTTAACAGAACAGCCTATTAATTCAATTTTAACTGTACAGTGGAAAATCACAACAACAGCTCTTTATATTGTAAAGTGAGAAATAGAGAGAGAGCTCTAAGGCTACGTTCACGCTGCAGGTCTTAATGCTCAATTCTGATTTTTTTTGTCTGGTTGTTCACACGACAAATAAAATGTGACAGCAAACACGCTCTAGTGCGAACGGTTCACGGCCCGCATGCGCAAAAGAAGACATGCAACGCACTCTGTTTACGGAAGTAAAAATGGCGGCTACAGAGATTAATTAGAGAAAGAAGGACACTGAGAAAAAAAGAGAGCACGTGCTTTAACAATGGCCGCCATGCTTTCTCGTTTGTCTTCTCCAGAGCTGATAATCGGCGTCCGTCTTATGTCAGTGACTTAAAAGACGGATTTAATGCGACATGAACATTCACACAGCAGTCGCTTTCTAAGACATCAGATATGTCTCGGATTAAACCACACATGAAAGTGACCCAGGTCATGCTATGACAGTTTGAAAATATCGGATTTGTGCTGTTCAAACTGTCATAGCATGATCGGATATGGGTCGCATAGGGTCAAAAAAGGTGCATTTGATGCGCTTTCGCCTGCAGTGTGAGCGTAGCCGAACAATCAAGTTAGTACTTGGTGACAGTGGAAAGAAAAAAATCTGTTTTAACAGGAAGAACAGGCTCAGGTAGGGGGACGCAAACTGGCCAGACCGGTGGGGGTTGAGACTCCAAGGATCGACAGCAAGTATTCAACGATATAGAAACTGTACTGTATTGCCTCTGTGAGCATGATTACACAGGTGTCTCGCTTTATCCTTCTACTGTATCACAGAGCTAAGAGCACAGGTAATTCACTACAGCTGAGGAAAAAAAATGCCAGCTGGCTCACTGCCAATCTAAAAATATACAGTGTTGACAGGATGTGACAGAGCGGAGACAAAGGTAAGCCGGAGCTGCATTGTTATCCTGGAATGGCCCGGGCTCTTTATAAAAACTGTACCAATGAGTAATGCAGTGGGTAAAAATAATTTACACGACTCTTCTGGTGTTCCCTTCATAATCTTTCGCTTTTAGCAATGACAGTTAAGTCTGTCTGTAAGTATCTGGGCAATCAAACACATTTTGTAATTTTGTTCAGTGAAGTTAAGACTTTCACTTCTAATTAAAGGGTTATGAAAAAAAAAAGCTTTGGATTAGTTGTTTAGGAATTGCAAGAATTCATATTTAGAGGCTCAAAAGTAAGCAGGTTATTGATGAGATGTTTCGTGCTCGGTTCTCTCATTATTTCATGAGCTGAAGCAGATGAAAGATACGGAGCTGATTCCAAGTGTTGGACTTGGAAGCTACTTGGTAGTTTTTCACTGAAACTCTCTGTAAAAATGGATTGACATAGAAATGAAGGAGCCCATCATCAGGCTGAAAAAAACAAAATGAGCCTATCAGAGAAGGACCGAGCAAAAACGTCTCAAGGAGGCAGGCATTTAACTTTCATAGGCTACAACTGAGAGATGCTTTCATGAATGGAAAAACACGCGACTTATCACAATATGCAAAACCACCATTTACACTTGACAAGAAGGCCATGGGTGACGTCCATGGTTCTAGGCTTCATCCAAGTACTAAAAACAATCTTTGTATTTTCAATCTCTAAAAATAGAGACTGTGTATTCAAATGACTGTAATTCCTAAACAGTTAATGCGATGCTTTTGTTAAACCCCTTTGATCTTAAGTTGAAAGTCTGCACAATCATACAAGGACTGGGATTCAAAGTCTACTGCAGTGCTGCACAAAGGCTACATTATAGAAGATGTGTAATTGTCCAAAAGTTAACAAAAACCTAACTGTACAAAGCAAAAACCACACTAATCTGCTGGAGGTAAGGCTACAAAGATCAAAATAACAGGTAAACAGCAAATCATATGGGTGCCTACGAGAAAATAACTCTTTTGAAGATGAAAAAACGAAAATGATCCCTTTGTATGATCAAAGAGAAGAGGCCTTTTAACAGATGCAGTGACAATTCCACCTTCATACTCGTGACTCCAAAATCCTCCTCCTTAACAGAACATAGTGCTTTTAATGCAGAGGTTATATAACTACTAAGAGGACTTCATCTCTGGTTACTAAATATGAAAGAAGATGGAGATCATTTTGCCTTTCTGAGGACTGGGATCCTTTTTATTATTTTTATTGACTTTTCTTTGGTTACAGTGTTTACCAGTTCTCCGGTTTTCACTATTCTTTAGATCAGGGAACTTTTGAGAGATACTGACCACTGCAGACTGGGAACACGTGAGCTGTGGTTTTGGAGATGCTCTGACCCAGTTGTCTAGCCATCATAATGTGGCTCTTGTCAAACTTAATTAAATCCTCGCACTTGTCCATTTTTCCTGCTTCTAACATCAACTTTGAGGACAAAATGTTCACTTGCTCCCTAATATGTCCCAGCTGCCAACAGGTGCCATGATGAACAGATAATCAGTGTTATCATGTCACAGGTTGTTATGCCTGATCATGTATATTCTAAGCATTAAAATCAAATCAAAACTCCCAGCAGCTACCAACACACTGCTTTAAAAAGTTTCTTTAGTGGTAGCGCTCACGACTCACTAAGAAGCAAATTAATTGCAAACTAATGGTTTAGTTTGTGCCTTCTATGCATAAAAGTCAAAGCTGTTGGTATCAGAGGTATCACACTAAGTGTTGCTTCATGAGATAAAAGAACGGACGCAGCAGCTCTGTGCAGAGCACCGTGTCACTTACAGACTGTGAATCCTTGCTGTTGTCTCGTGATCGGTTCTTTGCCAGCCTCTTTTTCTTCTTGTGAAGAGGACGTGACTCCAGGATCATCTCCTCCAGCTCGAAGGTGGGGTCGCAGTGCAGGCGACCTTTCTGTGTGAGCGAGATGCACGCGAGATAATTAGAAACAAACACAGGAGCAGCATCCATCGTAAATGGAGTGCACGCGCTCTGAGCATCAACAGGGAACAGCACACATGAATGCACTGACATGCAAGCAGGAATATAAGGTGAGTGCACCGCAAAGACGCTGCATGCCAGCGTGCATTATTTAGTTGCCAAAAATGCTCATTATGATCAGCAAGCATGAAGGAGTGCTTCAGTCTGTGTGTGAGAGAGAGCGAGGTATGTGATGGCTTTACACTAACATTGGGAACAAATCCAGCCTCCATTTTCTTCTCATACACAGCGTCCCAGTTGACGTCAGAGAGGTAGGGAGCGGTCTGCATGTCAGACAGGCTGGAGAAACGATGCTCTGGGTTCACTGTCAGTAGCTGGAAAGAAAAGACGCACACACACTTCATCAACATCACTTTCTGAGTAGCAACATCACCTTCGCACCTTCTCTCCTCGCTCACAGCCAGGCTGATCTCCACGGGAGGTGAAATAAAACCCTTACATGAGTTGTTTTTTCCCTCCTTTCCTTTTTACCACCTGCCATCCCTTTTCATCTGCTATATCTTACTAATATGCTTGTATGTGTTGAACTCAATGATATGTTAAACCCGCAGGACTGTGAACCTTACATTGTTTTGGTAGAGGTGCTGCCTTGTGTGAACGCAAGAGTTAAAAAAAAGACTATAAATAAAGATTATTAGCTTTAATAAAAATGATCAAACCCAAGAGGCTGGAAGTCTTGCATTAATAAAAGGAACAGATAAAATGGATCATCTCTTCAAAGGGAAGAGAAAATGGGAGCGGATGTGAGGGTGAGCTTGAGCAACCATTCTCAATGTGACGAGCAGTTCATCTCACTTATCATTGGAGACCTATATTCGTTTTTTTTCTCTGCTTGTGACTTTAATAATATAAAGCAAAATTATTCACAGGGCACAAAAAACAAGACAAAACAACTTTGCACTTTAACCAGTCCAGTTTCAGAACATTGTATTTGCACCACAACAGACCAGTACAGACATCAACCAAAGTGTGAGTGCTTTGTCTAAACCAGGGGTTTCCAAGTCCAGGACTCGAGGTGTCCTGCAGGTTTTAGACGTGATCCAGCACAGCTGATTTAAATGGCTAAATTACCTCCTCAACATGTCTTGAAGTTCTCCAGAGGTTTGGTTATGAACTAGTCATTTGATTCAGGTGTGTTGACCCAGGGTGAGATCTAAAACCTGCAGGACACCTGATCTTGAGGCCTGGAGTTGGACACCCCTGGTCTAAATCCTTATGAAAACTCCTGATGGAGATTGGATTTTTGATGCTTTCCATGGAAGATTTGGAAAATCGTTTAAGAGATATAGGATGTGATTTTTGGTCACTATTCTAAAGCCGGAAACTAGTAACTGTTTTTCAGTTACAACAGCACGAAAGCTAAAATATTTTTTTTTAATAAACACGTATTCCCATTGAGTGTCCCAGTAAACGATAGCGTGCCAGCCTGCACACTACCAGGACCCTGTATCGGTTTCATTTTTGTGCCCCAACTATCTTAAACGTCTGCTGTCAAAACCTTTTGATCATGCATGTTTATCTAGCTAATAGCAATCGTTTGGCTTTCTGACATGCAGATACAGAAACCATGAAATCTGCTTTTTTGGTTTTGCGTTTTATCACTATACATTCTTATAATCTGTCTGTGTAGGTTTTCAGATCATGGTAGTGTGAGAGTCAAATGCAGCTTCATTTCTTTTTGAAGAGCCCTCACCTCAAGTGGTTAAGACTATTCCTACAATCTTTCTTTCATTTATAAAAGTCTTTCATTTATAAAACGTCTGGTACTGACTCTTGGCTGGTGTCATTTTTTAGATTGGATGGTTGAAGCCTGAAGAAACACAATAAAGAGATATTGGCAATTTAACAGTTTATTCTTTTAACAAACAGGGGCTTGGATGGCTGGTCTCCAGCCTGGTCACACACTGCTATGTGATGACATCCTATTCTTCATTTGTCACAAATCAGCCAATGTGGTTGTGTTAGTCACTCTGGCACAAGCAGCACATCCAAACTGATCCCAGTGGGGTTGAGGTCAGGACTGCAGGCAGGTCATTCCATCCTAGTCAATGATAAGCCTCGATCTGCGGAGAGTGTCGTCATCTTGGAGGATAGAGTTCGGTCCCAGACTGTGGAGATATGGGATTGCCACTGGCTGCAGAATCTCATCTTGGAGACATCTCTGCATTGAGATTGTCTATAATAATGACAAGTCGCATTTTTCCAGTGAGGGAGACGCCACCCACACCGCCACCGCACTGTCTCCACACTGTTACCTTATTGGTGCAGCAATCAACACTGCAACATTTTGACCGTACAACCCAACAGGTGTGGGAAAACTCCCGACTCATCGATGAACAGGACCAATCAGGCCCCTGACTGTCAGCACCTGGGGTACCAGGAGCTCTAAAGAAGAGCCAACAGCAGAAAAAGCTGTTTGGCACTAGCAAGAGAAGGTTTGGCAAGTTTTTCATGGGCGCAACCCACATACTCAACTCTGCTGCTCAATCTACAAATGTGGTATTATTTATGGGGAAACAAACAAATTGACCAAAACATAATTTTTCTTCCTTCTCTGTAGAAAACTAATAATTATGTTGCCACTACATTTGAACAGGAGGACGAATGCACCTTTACTAATAAATCCACCAACAGGAGGAATTGTTAATCAAATCTGACTCCAATCAGGTTGAATCAGAATTGTTGCACTGATCAGAACAGATGGACACCACACATGAATGGAGTCGCACAGTCCAGGGAGAAAAGAAGAGCTGGTGCTGATACAGTTGTGTTTTTAAATGGAATGCCATGTGCTTCATTTTTCACCTCGGGGGTAAAACGCTGGAGATGACAATGGGATGTGGTTTTTGTTGTTGTGTTAGCTCGCTTCCTGCGCTTTATTTTCTTCTTCTTTTGGTCACAGGCTGATTCAGTTTTCTCCTGCAGGGCCAGTTAGCTCAGTCTCGGTGGAGTCCAGACACGGTAATCGATCAGCAGCAGAGCGGAAGAGACCGTCGCTCCGTCCAGAACACTCAGTCATTCAGACGCAGAGCACATGCACGCACTCCTGCTCTGCACTTACACTCTGCCAAAGAGTATCCTCCTGAACAAGCCACAGTTTTCCTTCCCCACTCAAAAATCTTGTCTTCAAATAACTACAGAAATATCACCAGAGGGGAGGAGAGGACTAGTTTCCAGAACAGTTTTGCTTGCTTAGATGACAGCACGCTGATGCAAAGCAGAATAAGGTGGGTTTTTATTGCAAGGAAAGTTTGGAGCAGAATTATTAGCAGACTGTGACAGCACTGAGCAGCTCCTTCAGTGGGAGACTGCGGCACCCACGGTGTGGGACGGAGAGATTTCGCAGGTCTTTCCTCCCCACTGCTGTCAGACTCCATAATAAAGACTTTAACTGATCAAGCACACACATCCATACATATGCAATAATACTAAGTGCAATAATCCTTTCTGTCATCGTTGTATTTTTACTCAGTTGTATATAGTATTTGTATTTGTATTCTATTTTTATCTTATTGTATATTTATTTTATTTTATTCTACTGTATATAGTATTTTATTTTATTCTATTCTGTACAGTTGTGTACTGTATTTATTCTTATTGTATTCTAATTTTTGCCTCATAACTTTTGCACTGTCCACTTCCTGCTGTGACAAAACAAATTTCCCACGTGTGGGACTAATAAAGGTTATCTTATCTTATCTTATTAACATTTGATCCAGAGCGAGTTATCTCATCCAACTGGCACACTTTCGCTTTTAAGAAAACATTTTCAGTCTCAATATTAGACTAAAACACTCGTTATGATAAGTTAGCACACAAAGATACACATGCACTGTTTCGTCTCTCACCCACACGCTCAGTTTCTGTGCTTTCATCCCATCTGTCATTTTCTTTCTCCATCCCTTCTTTGCCCTCGGGGTCTCGGATCATCCCCCCTCCCCACAGCACTCACGCACACACAGAATACCTGCACCATCAGTTCCACTGGCTCCGCTGACTTTTTTTTTACCTCTACATCCTGCTCCTCTTTCTTAGGAAGACCATCTGCACTCAGGCAACATGGGTCAGAGTTAATCTGCCTTCACTTAATTAAAAACTGTAACTTTAGTTTCCTGGGACTGGCATTCACATTCCTAACCTTTCCATTTATCAGTTAGCTCATATACATTTTATTAAAATGTCCAAACCGAATGTTTATAGCTTCTCTCCTAAACCTTGGACGAAAGCGATGCATACTGACATAGTGAAAGAGATGTTGGCACAAACACCAGCTGGTAAAGAAGACGTGAACCTGATTAAAGACAAGCCATAAAATTAAGATTACAAGTTTTTGCCAGCAAGGCGAAGGCCTGAGCCAACTAAAAACACTGCTCTTTGCTAATAATGAGAGATAATGGACTGCTTGCTGAGAGCGATCAGTGAGCTTTGTCGTTCTGAGCGTCAGAATAGAGCTCATCGCTAAGCCTGTTCATACATATTTGACAATTTGGATATTTGTTTACTGGGTAGATATTTGCTTTTCAGTTTTAGCAATTGGATATTTATTTTATTGTAAATGTAGAAATTATGCATCTCAGCTTGTCCATCTCACACCCCTCTCACTCACGGCGCTGTCCCTATCCGGTTGTTCAGTCTGACGTCACTAGCCGTGTCTGGGCCTAAACTCCGCTGCAGGTCCATATATCAAACGATCACTATGGCATTACTGAGAGTTGAAAAACTGTCTAAAGTCTTTCATCTTTAATAAAATGATCAGCGTTCTGCTCTACCAGGTGTAACAATTGAGTTTAACATCCAGGCATCTATGAAAACGGAATTTATGACATTTAACGGAGTTAGAAGTTAGCAGGGAGTTAGCTCGCTAGCTTCTATCTAAATACAATATAGCATGTCCTGACTGCGGGGTTTTGGAAACAAATTAAAACGTACAGCTCTGTTATCACTTCCAGCATAAATGAAGACAGAAAACTAAAAAGCAGTGACGTTTGTAGGGTTACTGAAGTTGGGCTAGCTGGTATATAATGATGTGCTACGTGACCGCTAGCGACACAGCTATGTTAGCATAATATAAACAAGCTAACTTTTTTCCCCACTCGATAAAAGTTAACGTGAGTGTTCTCGGTGGTCAGGAACAAATGTAATCGCATGGCAGGATGCTGTAAAAGGACCAAACTTCAGCCAGGAGAACAACTGAGATAATCCATCCACAATACGAGGTTAGTCATTCATATACTGCTGCATGGGCTGGGCTGTAGTTACATCCTAAGGTTTAAAAACTGAGCTTAAATAAATGATTAGTGGTAATAAAAGCCGAGGGAGGTCAACAGTGATCACTGACTGTTTTAGGAGCTTTTTGAGATCAAATAGAAGAAAATACAAAACATTAAACATGTTAACAACACAAAAGCCATATTAAACGCAGACTACTTTAGGCCCGGAAGTAGGATTCGTCGTGTCATCACTGAACAACCGGATTCAGTTCACCTCACTGGTTGCTAACTTGGCAACTTTGTATCTAAATTTAGTTACTTTTTATACTCCTTCTTTAAACTAAAAAGGCAGAGGGAAATAAATCTGTAGACAGTATCTGTCTCCGAGCTGTGCACACTGGGTGACAGAGTAATAGAAGAAAGAAAGGTGCTTTCTGTGAAGAGGGTCATATTACATCACGGATAAGCAGTTGTTCCTATGATACCTTTTTCAAATTTTCTTGCACTAGCTGCATAGTAGGATGGTGCTGTGTGTTACAGTTACACTGTGGAAAACAACAGTTAGAGATTGAAATACAACCAAACGTTAGCGCGACCGTGTGCAACGAACATGCGAACTCGCTGCTTTTGAAATGGTTGCTTCAAAGACGAATCAGCGACCACTAGCAGTGAGCTCGCCGTCTTCAAGGCGACAGCAATAACATGGACTCAGTCAAGTTACATACAATCCTTTTGTGATAATACAGAATTAGCAGTGATAAATCGATGTTACTGACTATGTATATAGAAATTCACATTAACTAATTTGATTTTCAGAGTCCAGACAGATCCTTGCAGATCTAGTAGTTGCTGCTGGACGGAAATTTAACTGAAAGATGACAGACGTTCAGCTTGAGTCCCTTATTCCAGCGGTCCCCAAACCCTATTTCAAAGAAATATTTACGCGTCACCATAGCGACCAGAGACCATTAAGGGGCAGAGAGGAGGGCGTTACTCTCAATGTTGTTGGCACATTATAGGAGGACGTGTTACAAAATAACACAAATTTTTTGGACATCAAACTGGTCCGTGGTGCAAAAAAGGATGGGGACCGCTGACTGAAGTGTAAGTGTAAGTTAATAATGCCCCATCGTCCTCCACTCACCTTCCTCAATAGTGAAACCAGATCCTTGGGCCAGGTTGGGCTGTACTGGACACTGACGGTACTGAAGAGCTGAATCAGCGATTCCACCGAGTTACTGGCGTGGATGTCATACGGCCTCTAGCAGAGAGACAAGGTGACAAAAGGAGGAAAAGCAGCAAGTTGAGGAAGAGAAAGACGAGCGAATGAATGGAGGCGAGCTCGTTCTTGCAGCCCGATAACATAAAAACTGCAATTTCAATGTCTCACCCATCCGCGCAGCACTTCGAAGGCCGTCACCCCTAGTGACCACCAGTCTACTTCAAAGGCGTAGCCCGTCCCTCCACTCACAAAAGACTGGAAGATCTCTGGGGCTGAAAGCACAGCAGAGAGACACTGAAGAAAAAGCTTGTATAATGACAGCCTGTGCATGGAGCATTCCTTTGCAAAAATGTCATAAGAAAAGCACATTTTTCCTCGGCAATCGCATTATACAATAGTGGAACATTTGCCTCCCATTTTCACAAATCAACAGGATGTTTAATTTCTTTGATATCATTCACACACGCCTGTTTAGTGATAATGAGAGCGTAAAAATGTATTCAGAAATTGAAGGAACAGCGTCTGGCACCTTCTAGCAAATAGTTCTAGGAGCTTTAACTAACCGAGACAGTTAAATGGTACAACTGAGCATTTAAAATTACAAAGAAAAGAATAACTTAATTACGCTAGGCCCCCTTTTCTTGTAGCTTTCTTTTTCATGCACAGTATAAATGTTTAGTTACCCATGTAGGGCTTGGTTCCAGCTAAGGCCGTGGCTCGCTCTCCGTCTTTTATTATTGTTGCTATGTTGAAGTCCGTCAGGTGAGCGTGACCTGAGGAAACACGAAAATCCATCAACATTTTCTAAATAAACATCTGCGCTCACATCAAAAGGAAACTTTTTCACATGTGACAAGAGAAGGAAACAAATGAGGACACAACGTTCCCTTTCAGTAAGCTGGAATGTGATATGCAAGGACAAAGTGTCCTCATTATTTTGTGTGTCAGTCCGATGTCCCCGACTCCTCTGACCTTCTTGGGGTCGTTTCTGGGGTGTCGTACTCGTCGCAGCGGATTGGGAACGTCATTGCCGTCTCTAAGGGTTATTTATTGTACAATTTCTGTTTTCCCCTGATGATCAAGCACTTTTCAGAATCCCTCCGTCAGCTTAAGCTGATAGAAGGATTTTGAGAAACACAAATGCACGACAGACATATTTATTGTATAGCTAGGAGGAGAAGTACAAAACACAGACGCACACACACAGGGAGGTACAGACAGCATTAGAATCACATGCAGTCGAAAAAAGAAACACAGCTTAAAGTCATCCAATGTGATAAGATAGTTAGGCTTTAAAGCTGCTGAATCCACTCCATCGATACGACACAGTCCTAACATTGCAGCTTTTAAATGACATGGAAATAGGAGGACCTGAGGAAACTGAATGTGTGCATATAGCAGGAATACATATAGTATAATCAGAATAAAACTGATTAAGAGCCATATGACAAAACTATAACAGGTATCTGACAATAAATAAATAAATAAACAATGCACAAAGAATACTGTGATATGCCCTTCAGACAGGTCTGTGGTCTAAATGTGCTCTTATACAACTACGATACATACTGAAGGCCTAAAAGTCCTGTTTTGTTTTACATCCTGTCTTATAAACAGAGCAAACTGTTCACACCCTTACCTTGTTCATCCAATAGGATATTGTCTGGCTTGACATCTCTAAAAAAGACAAAGAATACGTACACATTAAAACATGTTGATGCAAATATCAGTAGAGGATATTACTTGCATTTTAATAGCACATCACTGAGTTTCTGCTGTGTACAGGTAAACTGACCTACAGCTTTCTAAACCCCTATGGATAACATCACATAGACCTTCGGAGCATGTGGGTTATCGATGCCGCCTTTAAGCGTCTCCATTTGGATTTCTGTGGAAATGAAATGGAACCACTAGAGATTGGAAACATCTCCGCATGTGGCTCTGGGGCTGCAGATTTGAGACCTCTGATCTAAGCTATCCAATGGCACCGCAGCTTCAATTTAAACAGCCTCTTATTTATTCCTGGCTGATACAAAGATGCTGATGTGATCATAGTTGCAATCATCAAGCAAGTCTGAAGTTATCTAATGATTCTGTGAGCAGTTCAGGAAGTTTGAAAGATTTCCTACTATAAATGTTGGAAGGAATTAATCAGGGATAAATTAGCTGGAAAAACTCCATGATATAAGCTTGGCATGCGTCTCTTGCACAACTTGAGAATTTGAAAACAGCCTCACTCATACATCTCTCTTAAAAAAGAGAGTCTATTTCATTGTGGCCCTGGTGGTAGCTATTCTAGTCTAAAAAGACCTGTAATCATGCCAGCTCCAGTCATGTGCTGGATTTTATACAGCCTGAAATCAGAACTGAGAGGACACCCAGTAGACCCAGCTCCCCTTTAGACCATTTTACTATAAGTAAGGTAATTATGGACTCCTCCCCCTCCGAATATGGCCGAAAACATTTGCCAACCCTGGCGTCATTAACAAAAACAAAAACTGCAGTGTTCATGCTAGAGTTGTTAAAATGTGCGTTTCAAAATGTGCTTTATAAGTTGTTGTTATTAGTAAAAGTGTTCGTGAGTTTAAGCATTTGCTAACTGTCTAATCTGCTCCCATAACAGCACCTCCCATCATCATAGTTTGTGGTCAAGTGGGAAAGACCAGGATTGGACGTGTACAGTATGTGTAGATGCTAAAGCGTGTGGGAGGTGTTTTGAAGGCTGATGCATGTGTGAATTACATGTTTGAACAACATGATTTGGACATCTGTGTCAACAAGCAGAAAATTCCTTCATTCCCTGCATTTCGGAGCGCGTGAGAGCACACTCATAACTGATCCCCGGGAGAGGTTTGTCCAGAGGGACTAACAGGTCTGTCTGCACATGCTTATTACACTGAGCACACAAGCCCTGGACATATCCAGGAGCGCGCGCGCACACACACACACACACACACACACACACACACACACACACACACACACACACACACACACACACACACACACACACACACACACAGCTTGACATTTTCCAGCCCTTCAAACACTCCACGGGCAATTAACAGAGCGCGCACAGCTTATTTAATTATGCCGTACATCATGCTGGTGTGGAGAATACATGCGGTCTACAGAGAGCATCTACATACCCCACAGGACACGTGTGTTCACGGTGACTGTGCGACTGACGTGAATATCTGCTAAAACTCGTAGAGGGGAGCGGAGGTGGTGGTGCTGCAGACTGATCCAGCAGAACAAAGCAGGAGGGAAAAGCATGCATGTCCACAGGAGGAATCCCTGCACCAGTGCCAGCTACAGCATCGTGCCACGCTGTTTGAAGTACGGAATTCACTTAATGTATTTTGCAGCAATCACAGAGACATCAGTCTAACATGAAGCTGCATGCCAAGTGATTTCTTATTTTGAACAGGAACAAAGCAATCCAGCGTGAGGTGATCTAACTTGCAGAGTGGATAAAAAAGGAGAGAAGAGAGAGAAGGGATTCTCCAATTCTACTTCCTTTCTTCTCACAGGACTAATTTTACCTCCTTGGGCATGGTGGCAGCTGACTGTTGCTAGGAGACCAGAGACCCCCCCCCCCCCCCCCCCCTCTTTTTTTTTTCTTCAGTTGGTGCAACAAAATAATTGTAGAGTATTCTCCTGTCAAAAACTTCCAGGGTAGAAGAAAACTGTTGTGCTGGAGGAGGGCACTGATACAAAGGCACTAGATTACGGCACACACACTTGAATCAATGGCAGAAAACATGACGTTAAGAAGAGGACGAACAAAACACTGAAGCATTTTTTAGCTGCTATTTATAGCCACTTAAAATGTATGTGATGAAGATGCTTTGCCAACTATACAATGAGGGGAAAAACTCTGGCTTCACTTTCAGAAAACACTTGCCATCTCCGTGAGGCTGCCAGCAGAAGTGTAATGATGCATATCTACTGCAGACAGCCATGTCTGAGAACCTGAAGAGAGCCACAGATACATATCAAAGAAGCCGTACGCATACAGGAAGAGAATAGCACCGTCTCGCTTCACTTCGGCACATGCCCAGAAACTGTTTTCTGAATATTTGCTGAGGAATGACAAAACACAGCTTGAGGGGTTACCTAGTCACTCGGAGCATTGAATATCTACTAGCAACTAAGTGATAGGTGTCAAGCAAATCCTAAACAAGGCTTTACTGCTATAAGGTAACCTGCAGAGACCAGAGAAAGCCGCATCAAACGTCATCTTGTCAGTCTGAAACTTTTGACCCACTAGTTTTGTGTGCATCACAATGTATTAAAAATGAACTTTAGATTGCACGAGCAGGAGTTTTAAGCTCAGGCTCCGGCTTTAGCTGTATTGCACAGACCTGAAGGTGACAAACCTCTTTAGCTCTTAGTGAAAAAAAGCAAATTCAATAGCAAGTCAAACTATTCTTTTCCTTCCATATTCTTTTATGTTATTGTTAATTCTGCTCCTTAAAGGTGTTTTTATTTTTTATCACGATGCCAAATATGATGTATGCTTCAGTGTATCAGTGCATTTCAGCATTCAGACGCCTCACATTAATGCGCTACCTTTACTTTAAACCAAATCTTAGCACTAAAATGTTTATCATCTATGATTTGGGGGAATTGCTTTTTGTCCCCAAAAGGGAGGCAGGTCTGTACAGTGTGACTATATACACAGATTTATGTCCCCACAACATAAATAACACACACACACAAACATGCATATGGACACACACAGTTGCTGGAAGAAGACATGCAGCCCACATAAGGTTTTGAATAAGGTTCAAACAGTTTTTCAGCCATCTGTGGCTCTAAATCTGCAGCCTGCAGGGATGCATCTCTTTCACTGACTGGACTGCACGCACGCTTACAGCTGCGCTCAGCATATCTGGACAAAGAGCTGTGTTTACTGAGTCCACTGTGGATGAAGGATGGGGACAATTACAGAGAAACCCATATGACCCATCCTTAGGTGTGCAAAGTAAATAAAAACAGCGACTTCAGCGCCTTAAAAAAGGTTATAATCTGAGCTCACACCAAGAATAATGAGAAACTGAATATAAAATATATATTTGCTTGTGTATGGCTCATTTATGCTTGTTGTGTAGAATGTAAACTATGGTGTTTCACAAAAAAATAACAGAAAATGGCAACTTTAAAATGAGAGAAAAGACAGAGACTGCATCTGTGATATCAGCTGTCCATTTCTTTGGTTTTGATGACCAGACATCACAGTCGCAGAGTAACTCTCACTGAAAATAAGAAATCACACCATACTCCTGTTGCAGGGACACATAAAGCGGGCCTGGTTTAAAGCACAACCAGCTTTACTGCCCTTCTGGACACTAATGCTGAACATAACTTACAAAAAAAGCACTCCACAGAATTTTAAACTAGCCATCAAAACTATAATATAACTATATCTGACAACAGAACTGGACTTTTGAAAGCTTTCAAACTGAGGCACTGACTGAGTAGCTCTCACAGTAAAAGCTAGCTTGGACCACGGCTTTAAATCTAAATCTAAGTATATAAATGTACGCCATTCACTTTGTTTTAAGCCTTTCAGTCTAACGTGAAGGGTCTGGGTGGAAAATAAGGGGTTCAAAGCTCCGTATGACTCCACTTTATATCTCAGTCATAAAAGTAACGACTGAAATTTTAAATTTGATTTCTTTAACAAATGGGGGGCCAGGGTAATACAGCATAAAGTGGTTTTGAGTAACCTTGCTGCTACTGTTTGCACCAACTGTAAATGGGCGGCTGCTGTATCAATATGTTATATGTTATTAAATTTTAATTTCTCTTACAGGCCTCTGATAAAGTCAAAGCTGCACTAGGCTAAAACATAAAACAAAGTATTGCAGAATTTGAAGATGGACATCCTGCAGCTCTTCACTGCTCCAGGCCTCTTATAACTTCAGGGGGATTTTTAACACATTCTTTTACATTAAAATGATCTTCTTTTATTGCAATACTAAATTGTACTTTGTGCATTGAATATTTCTCTCTTTGTATTGCTTAAAAACTCTCCTGATCTAGTCTGAAAAGAGCTGTGATGGTCAAAGGCTGCTTAATGGATTAGATTTTCTGAAGCCTGAAAACAGACCAGGGGATGTAGAGGAGTCTGGTTTCCCCTCAGACCACTTAAACTGCAACATGCTGAAAGCAATAATAGATTTTGTTTTTTGTTGGACCACAAAACCCTGTTTCCAATCTGTGCTAAAGGGCAACATATATTCTCGGCCATACTGTGGCCATGAATATATAAATACATCAGATCTTGTGCAAAGGTGCTTTTTGTTGTAAGGTAAAGACACGACAATAATACAGAGAAAACTCCAACAATCAGACGACCCCCTATGAGTAATTACTTGGTGACAGTGGGAAAGAAAAACTCCCTTTTAACAGGAAGAGCCCTCCCTGAACCAGGGACAGGGAATACGATTCAAAACCGTAAGATCCAAGTGGAAGGAGATGAGGAAGATAAATGTTGGGTCAAAAATATCCATCCTCAAACAAATGAGTCACATTTAAAACCTGGAGATAAACATATAATGCAAAGAAAGGGGCTGTGACTTTTTATGTTTAACCTTTCAAAGCAGAAAACAACACTCACTGGTGTTTAAGAGCGATGTGAGGCTCGACTCCTCACATTCAAAAATAACTGGAAATACTGCTGCAACGTGCAGAAGCACAACACAATGAAACAAAACCTCTTGAATACTGAAAGTTACAGACACAACCTTGAGCTGATCTTCGGTGTTTTTTTCCCCACACAGGGGAAATTCTAGTTCGCTGTATCCAGTTAAGCTACGTGTTCTCGCTGGCTGGCCCTGCAGCATCTAATGTATTTGGAAAGCATTGCAAACGCGTCTTATGGGTGTATTTGGGAGTTTAATGCGTCTGTCTCTCTCGGGTAAACACGCTGTGAATCAAAACCCAGAAGGCATGACATCCAATGTCACGCTGGAAATGAAATGTTTTTATTTTCTTCAAGGCAAAAACTGGAGTGTCTGGGACACTGGTCAATTTATTCTTCTTTCAGTTCAGAGGACAAAAAAAGTCGCATACAATAGTAAACAGCAGTATATAAAATATAGTCATAAGCATTTTTACAATGTCATATTTTTGTACCTTTGTACACCACCACAGTGGATTATACATCAAACAATAACGATGTGATTGAAGTGCAGACTTTCTGCTTTTATTCAAGGGTTTTAAAAAAGGCACCAAACTAACTGTTTAGGAATTACAGCTGTTTTTATACACAGTCTCCCGTTTGTTTGTGGTTTCTGCCTGGTGCTGTGCTTTACAGCAGAGAGTGACTTTATATTGTGGGTCACATACAGCCCACTATGACCTAAAACTGGTGGGACCAGTGAAACTCCCCTTTCTGTCAGTGTAAAGTTTAGCTACACATTTATCCCCTGAGACATCTTATTATTCAATTTAATTTAATTCAATTTTATTTATATAGCACAAATGACCCAACAGTAGTCACATTAAATCCCTTTATATTAAAACATATAATATAAAGTAATATAAGAAATCAAAGGCCATTTTTAAGAAATGTTCCTGTAATAATTGAATGAAATCTGTCAGAACGACTCTTTGGGCTCAAATTGTAAGAATTTTAAATTTATTTATTTTCCACTGTGGGAAAAAAATAAATGAAAAAAGCAGAAATAATAGATGGGGAAAAGAGGATTTTTTTCCCCACACTGTCATTTAATTGTTTATCTATTACTTATCTACTTTGGTGTAGCATGAATGGCCATCTTTATCAGTTGGAAAAGCTGTAACACTCATGAAAATACAGTTAAAAACTCTGCCCCACTTCACATTTTCCAAAGCTGTCCAGTGCGAGTCCTCACTGGGCCAATTCTGGCCCCCAGGTCTTATGTTTGACACCTTTGCTCTATAGCAGAGGTGGAGAAGCCCAGGCCTGGTGTCCTGCAGGTTTTAGATCTCACCCTGGATCAACACACCTGAATCAAATGACTAGTTCATCACCAGGCCTCTGAGAACAAGACATGTTGAGGAGGTAGTTTAGCCATTTAAATCAGCTGTGTTGGATCAAGGACACATCTAAAACCTGCAGGACACCGGCCCCTGAGGCCAGGAGTTCCTCACCCCTGCTCTATAGGGTTGGGATCAGGTGACTGACTTGGCCAGTGAATAATATCCAATTTCTTTGCCTCAAGAAACTCTTGGATTGCTTTTGCGGTATTGCTTTGGGTCACCATCCATTTACACTGTGAAGCATCGTCCAGCCGTGCTGCTTCTATCAGCAGTCACATTATCAATAAACATTAGTGAGCAGGTTGCACAGGCAGGCATACACGCCAGTGGAACAACACTGACTCCACAGTGTTTGATAGATAATGTGGTATGCGTCAGATCATGATCTGTTCCATAATTCGTCATGGAATAATGAGGAAACAGACCTCATCTGGCTGTGGGACTGATTGAAAGTCAACTTTCCAAAAATATTTTGAGCCTCTGAAAACAGGAGACTTTGAATTCCTGAGCATTTAATTCAATACTTTTGTTCAACCCTCTGAATTAAAGTTGAAGGTCTGCACTTTAATCACATCCCACCTGTTTTAATTAAAATCTACTGCAAAATCACAAAATGTCTAATTTCCTAAATAATTATAGACCCAACTGTGCACACTTAGGCCTTTTTACTTGACTTTGTCTGCTGGACATATTTGCATTTCTCTATGCACATAGATATGTTTGTTATTTCCACCTCCAAAACCTTTACTCCACTGCAATCTTGCAGTTCTATGCAGAAAAAAAAGGGTGCAGCTTTAACTTTGCTTTACGAAACAACCTTCAGAAGGGTTTGAAGGGCAAATTTATGAAAGAGTTTTCCATATAAAAGAACACTTCATGCACTGTTTATAGCCATAGACTTTTCAACAGCTTGAAAGCTGCTGGAGGCCTTGAAATGAAATGAAAAGAAATACCTATGGATGATGTGCTGGCTCTGCAGGTAGTCCAGCGCCAGCGTCATCTCACAGAGGTAGAGTCTAACTGCGTCCTCGCTGAACTGGACGTTCTGCTGCAGGTGGTAGCGGAGGTCTCCTCCCAGCAGGAGGTCCACAACCATGAACATATCCTCCTCGTCCTGGAACGAGTACCTGGGTGCAGTGGGATGAGACGGCCCTCAGTCACAGCCCAGTGTGGGAAAACATATGCTGCGCAAACAACCGCAAAGACTGAGCACACAAGACCGCAAACATGCTCAGTATGCTTTTCATGCAGGACACAGAGTGCGTTACATGTGCAAATATTATCAGACACACGCATGCTGATGAGAAGCACGAAGGGTCGGCGGACGAATCTGCACAGAAGCAAATGCAAACATGCACAAATATGGCACATGCACACCTCACAGCCACAACATAATATCCATGCCAGCTGTCGGACAGAATGCAAAAACAGAGGACGTCACTGTCACATCAAAGCTCGACAATAACTTAGCTCGTCACCTGCTACACATTTTTTGTCAATCAGGCTTACTGGTCACGCACAACAAATTAAAACACAGCCTCTTAGTGATCCAGGTGGGGATTTGTAACAGTCCACTCCACAAATTCAGCTTCAAAACATTAAGCCACACCGGTGAACACAAATGTTTTTGTACAACAGAATCTAATCTCTCATCTGAGAAAAATAAAAGCAGAATAATATCTTAATAGACCCGGAGAGGAGGGACAACACACCAATCCGTGGTGAATCCTTCCATCAAACTTGGCTTAATGTGGTTGCCGCTGAGCCAATTCTTTACTTTCCCATTAAAGTTCTGATGCTGTGGCGATACCATTTCTTTTTATAGCTCACAGGTTCCCTCTGTATCTTTGGGCTTGGCTGTGAACACTCATTGGGGGTGGGGGCATTCTGATTGCTCCTATTCAGGTGCAATTTCCTGCTGCTCCGTGAGAGAGAAAGGGAGTTTGCTGCAGAGGCTGAAATCATTCAATCTTATCCACAGAAGGAAAAACCCATTTGCAGAACTGCTGGCTTTTTCTCTTCTCCTTAAAACACCACACGATTAACTGATGAATCACCCTCGACATTCATGTGATAGGATAAATAAATAAAATAAAAAAAAGAAGAGGTGCTGCAAAACAGGGCAAAGAAAGTTTCCAATACACTTCCGTGCCACTGCAGCCTGCACTCAATAGGAAACGACAGCAGAGCCACCCTACATCATGCACAGTACACAAAGCTGCCCTGACCTGTTTAAGGTCAAAACAAACAAAAAAACTAATATTGGCCTCAGCAGATGGCCAGCCCTAGGATGTTGTTTGCTTTTGGCAGGGGTTCCACACTGTCACCTTTTTATCACCTCATTGTCACAGCCCGATTCCTCAAACCCAGTTGACACACGAGCGTCCGCTGAGGTGGCACTCGCTATCTCAGCGTACCACAAAACTTTCAGCTTCCCTCGTCCACCGCTTAAATATCAGGGCTCCTGAGAGAGAGAGAGAGCGAGACTGCAGAGGCTTGGACTGCTTGTCATTTCCTTCCCCGCTTTCACTGAGGTGACACGGAGATGTCAGATACAGGCTGACAACTGGAGCATATGAAAAGCTCCAGCACTGACAAGCCTTGTCACCTTTAAGACTCTCACAAAGCACGGGATGGAGAAGAAACACAAACGGTTTTCTCTCTCTTTTTCGTTAAGGGGGCTTTGCTCCAAATAAACACAGTGTGAAATCCACAAATTCGGCAGTTCTGACACTTTAAATAAAAGCTTCTCCTGCTGTGAAATATGATCTGAGCTACCCTGGAAAGGAAAGTGAGGTGTATTAGTTGAAGAGCACTTGTCTGAAGAGAGTATTTGAAGACATCCATCCTTCCAATTTCCTTTCTGGCACTTGCTCCGGTCTTGGTCGCAGTGGTGGCAGCTTAAGGGGTGAGGACGCGCCAGCCAAAGTGCCGATAGTGTTTGTGACTTTGCAAAAGGAAAATCCAAACAGGCGCGCCAGCTTCACAGAGCGATCGCCCTGCTGTAGAGAAGAGAGGAAACTATGCAGGGCTTGAATATTTCGCCTGCTTCATTCAACTACTTCTATTTATTTTTATGCGTCAAAACCGAGACTGCGTTAAAGGACAGAGAGTTTTGAAGTCGACTTGGGCGCCTTGAGCTAATATTTTTGCACAAGATGCAGTTATTTGATCGAATGTTCACACAAAAAACAAATTTAGATTTGGGAACCTTTAACTCTTTCATATTTGTCTTGGAGACATTCACTGTAATATAGCTACGGTCAACATAATGTTTAACCACTAATCTCATTTTATGTGCTTCTGCTGCACTTGAGATGAGGATAATTTATTGAGCGCCGCTCTCCTAATGAGCACAGAGGAATTGCTGCACAAACCCTCGAGTATGAATGAATGCCTAGCAGTTATTTGGGAGAAGAGTCTAGGGAGAGCCGTGACTGTCCAAAACCACGAGGAAGGACATGCTGGAAATGGCCGGGACAGGACTAGGTTGCCACGATTGCGGGGACTAAGAGAAGAAGGTTAGCCGGCTGGAAGGAGTACAAGGAACAGGCTGAAATAATCAGGCCACAATGACAAATGAGCCCGGGGAGGCAGGGAGGAGAGAGGGAAATAGAGAGACAGTGGAATGAGTTTTGAGGAAAAAGCTAGAGTGAGGCAAGAGCTTGTGATTCTGTTGGCTCTAACCGCTCTACAAAGTTTCGATGGCCTACATAAAGTTGATGATAGAGATGGCTCAAACTGGCCGTGTGGTTCAGTCACAAGACTTTTGCATGGTCCTTTGAGGATTCCAATGGTGTGAGTGAGCACTGCCTCCAACAACTCACCTTAAGACAAAACACCTCCACTGGCCTGCTTTCACAAGGTACACTTTAAATCCTATGCCCTAAAAAAAAAAGTTCTTCTTTAAGAGTAGTGTGTGTAGGGCACTTTGAACAAAAGTCCCAAGTCCTTTAGTGCTGGCAAGTCTAGGACGAAATAACCTTACCGACCGCAGTAAATGCTCATCATCCAGTTTTCTTTGGGCCACATTTGGCCTTGACTTATAACTTTGAGTCAGGTTGAGTCTGGCTGCCTCAACTGAACCAAATGTCAACCTTATATGAGCCAGATGTCAGATGTGTTGTGGCATTTTGGTCAGATCTGGCCCACAGATGACTTGTCGTTACCTACATCTAGTCCAGCTTATCACTTACAGTCAGATATAATTATTATACTTGTAGAAATCTATATTCAACCCGACCACATTACGGCAAGACCACAAAACACTCGGCAGAACTGAGGCATAAGTGCCAAAAGTAGCCCAGAATAGGCCCAGATGTGTCTGAGTCTGCATATTGCCTGGAAGCATGCTTTATTAAATATGGCTCAGCCGCACCAATGTGACCACTTTCAATACAAAGTGATTGCAGAGGACACCTGTGGGGAGGCAGCCTGCCTTCCAACAACCATGACCCCACTCAAACCGACTGTAGTCACACAGACTGGCGAAGGATTGCAGACACACTGCAATCAATCTGAGTCAGTCTATGCTGATAAGAACTTGTCTGTTAAGCGTCTCTTTGCAATAGGGGATTCAACTCAATTTGCTTGTATTCTGATTATATTCCTATATAAAAGCAGGGTTGCTGAGCACCCATGCAATTTTGCAGTTAATCTTATTGCTGTTTTCTTACTGTCTTGATGCGCCGAAGTCGCTTTGAAGAAAGAAACTGACTGCAAGTGGCTGCGAGCCTAGTCCCCATCTTCAAAGCAACCATTTCAAAGACAACAAGACTGTAAGCACGCGGTTGCAGCAGTCTCCGACCACTGCTGTTTCTCGTGTTACTGTAGCATTAGAGAAAAGATCTCGCAGTTCGTCTTTTATGATGATGATTTAAAGACTAAAGCCCCTCATAGGGCTTGTTATAACTGCTGACTGGAGGTGTAGAGGCTAATTTGTTCCATGGCCTCCCGAGGCCTTGTTCCATCCAGGTCTGCAATCAATATTCCTAATGGAGGCCGAACAGGAGAGAGCACATCCATCCTCGGAGCTGCTCTCGCTTGCTTTATATGACTCTGATGGAGGGAAGGATGCATGAGGCAAAACACTTCACGCAGCTGCTCCAGATGACTCACCCTTGTTTTGATTTTTCAACCTTTTACATTCTTCGAGATGATCCCAAGAGAGTGGGGAAGCTCTTTGACAACAGTTGCCGTGATGTACGTCCATTTGGTCACTGGTGCATCTCCTTAAGGGAGAATTGGTTGGAGCATTAAAGGGAAAACCAAACATTTACTATGATGTACAGACCAGGGGATCAAATTCCTTTCTGCACCCTACTGTTAGTTATTCTCTGCTTCAGGGTGGGGACCCCTGCACTCTGGAGTTTCCAACATTGCGAGTAAAAGAGGAAGTCGGCATCTTCTCACGGTTTGCAAATCCTTACAAGGATTTATGTGGATTTGGAGTGTGCAGCAGATGATAGTTAATTTTTCCTCCTTTAAGGTAATCCATTCAGCGTACCCTTGACTCCTACACATCATTTCTATGCGGCGAGGGAATGGTCGCAGCAATTACTGTGGGCTGCAAACTTGACATCCGCCCAGCTTAAAGCAGCCTTCCCCCGGCTGATGGGATTCAGTGTGGGCTTTCAGAAGACCGCTTCTTAATGAATTTCTTGTGATGCTACGGACGGAGCGGTTCAAACGCACAGGAGAATTCAACGACGTCTCAATGAAAGCGAAACCTCCATTTCCTGACGCAGCGTGCCAGGCTGTGTAGGTATCAGCTGGAGGAAACCTAACAAATCCTTATATTATGCACATCTCTCTTTTTTTGACAAAACAACCTCCTGTCTTCATAATAATCCCCCTCCTCCTCCTCCTCTTTGTGTGATTGTGGAAGTCATCTTCATCTGACAGGCGTTTGGTGGATTTTCCTGCGTTTTTTAAGACTATCTGTTTGCCTCCCTCCTGGCACAGTATCAATAAAAGCACTCCTGTGAAGCTTATCAAAACAGGCGTTTCTTGTAAGCTGGATCTGTTTGTGTGTTTGTTTTTTAAAAATAGGCATTTCCCAAAATGCCCTCAGCTGCTCTATCACATATGCATTATTAAAGCACCGAAGTGCCCAAATTCCAAGGACCAGAAATCGTATGGTTCTGTTTGATAAGCCTATGGATACCAGCAACTGTCTGATCAGCCTACCCACACAGGGAACCAATTATTTTCTTAGCTATACAGTAAGGTGGGAGACAGGAAGATGAGGCAGACGTCTCATCGGTCCTCTCTCATTACCTGCCTGGCTGAGATGTTGCATCACGCAGCAGCTAAATGGAGCAGTTTATCCGATGCATACAGGTGCATCGCAAAACAATCCTGTCACGCACAGATGCTCACAAAGCGTCTGGTAAACTGGGACAGAAATAAACTTGCGATAGAGACTCAAGCAGTAGATTGATTTGCTTTATGTGTCACTGTGTTCTCACATCCAGCTTTCAGGGAAATATCTGAACTTTCTTGTGATTAGACGTTTCCGTCAGTCCAGCGTAAATCCAACTGCTTATTAAGGAAGGAACTAAACAAACCTGTATTTGAAGTAATCTTCTGAATACAGGTTTGCAAGAAAACACCTCTCTCGCTCTCTAAGCGTCAGAGACGTCTGCAAACCTGAACGCTTGAAAACATCAACGCAGCTGCTTAAGTTCAGGGTAACAGCTGCATCCAGACATATTTACACATATCTGCCTGTCATATCATCTAACAGCAATGGCAACAGCCTGTTGACAAAGTACTCCTGCCTTCTGGATCCCTCACTGTTACACCTTTGTTTGTCTGTCTGTTACTGCACTTAGACAAAAGTTAGACTGCCTGAAACATTTCATGGCATTATTAGATTTCAACACATCACAAAAACAACTTAAAATGCTCAAACGGTAACACTGCATTCAAGAATCCCTATTGATCCAACCAACAGTCATCATTGGAACTTCTTTCCAAGAGTGACTTGACAAAAATAAGTCAGACGACTGTAATTTTAGTTCGTGGGCCAGATACAGTCTCATCTCATAAATGGGTCAGACCATATAACACATAACAGCTCTTTTTAAAGCAAGCTGAAATCATAGGTCAAGTGAAAGATCCTCCTCCTTTAAAGATCTGACAACTTGTTGGCTCAAGACTTTAGTGTGAAACTCTTGAGCCAACCCTCATATCTTCATATTTTGCTTCCAAGAAGCCAGACTTTCTTAGCAATAGTTCTTCAGGCTTCCTGAAGGTCATTTTAAGTGTTTCACCATTTTTTCCAGCAACATTTTTATTTCTTCCTATTATTATTGTTTTGTTAAGCCAATTAACACTGAGCTGTGAATCATTTATTATAAAAAAGACAGATGAACCACTGTTATGTCTACACATAACAGACAACTTGGCAAATAACCGATTTGAGACATGGTCTCAGTGAAATGTTGGCTGTCAAGAAGCCATTTTTAATGAAGAGAAACAGGGAGAAAAGACTGAGGTATGTCAAATTACACAAGGATTACTCTGATAGTCAGTGGCAACAGTTCTTATGGAGTGATGATTCAAAATTTGACATTTCTGGTTCAAACTGCTGTCAACATGTATGGAGCAGTGTCTACAGCCATGGTAAAACAGCGGAGGCTCTGTCATGGTTTGGGCCTTCGTTTCGGCCTGTACCGTTTTCTCCAAAAGCTGATGAACGCAGAAAAATCCCATCAGATTTTGATCCACTATGTACCATCTGGAAAACATCTGACTGGCAACAGCTTTATTTTGCAGCATGACAATGATCCCAAACAACTGCCAATGCAGTAAAAGCATACCTGGAAACGCACACTGGAACTTTATCAGTCATAGATCGGCTGTTCCAGAGGATTCTGACAGAGAACGGAAACAAAAGGCGGCCAACATCCAAAGAAGAGCTTTGAATGTCCTTCGGGAAGCCTGGAAAACTATTCCCAAAGACTACTTAAAGAAATTAGAAGAGAGCTGCCTAAGAGAGTTCACGTGGTGTTTTAAAATAAAGGTGATGATAGGACCAAACTGTGCAAACTCTTTTTCCTCTTAATTGCCCCTTGGGGATAAATAAAGTCTCTCTGATTCTGATTCATTATATTTACATGCGTTTCAATAAATCTGGACCCATTTCCTGTTTTCCTCACAAAACAAAGAAATGGGGGGCGGCACGATCCTGTATTCTCCTCATTTAATGACTAATCCATTTATAAAACAGATAATGAGCGGCCCGAGCTTAGCAAGTCCAATTTCAGCAGCGTGGCTCAGTTTTTTCAGCTTCATTAAAGCTGCTCTCATTACATGTACTTTACAATTTACAGATCACAGCTGAAAAGCACCAAAAATTCACATGTACGTTTTTGTAACTGAGCAGCAACATTTACATGTTTATTATTCAAATCGCTCGTCTCGATTTACAAACACTTTATTGTTTTTGGCATAATCACAAATGAATTCTCAACACATTTTATTGGAGCTATTAATGACCTCCCTGCAATTTTCACTAATGTTTCCAGTGGAACTCGTGTTTGAGTCTCAGGGTGTAGAGTAACTAAGACTAGTGCTCTTGATTATATTTTAATATGCGTGGAAGTGACAAAGCTCAATTGGCTTCCATTAATTAGGAGCAGAGGCAGAAACTCCTCGCAGATGAAACACAAACCGTCCGCTTGCACGGATACCGCTACAGGTCTGCAAAATCTGTTTACAAAATCATCCTCAACGTCCTAAAATAACACGTGTCAAAGATAATGGTCCAATTAGAATGAAGACTTATGGCGTTTTGAGTATAGGACCAATTATACTTGGAAACGAGAGGAACTGCTCGAGTATGAGTTTCTGTGTGCTCCCGGTGAGATGGACAGGCCATTTTTTTGGAGCATCTCAAATGCAGAGAGAGGAGGTGTGAAACTTCTCAATCCCACGTAGCCACAAAGATACAGTTCAGCATGCTTGTCACTAATGGGTATTTAAAACAGTGCTGCTTGCAGAGAGAGAGTGAGGGTGAGCTGAGCAGCACAGCCAGAACTAGAAAACTAGAACACAGAAGGCTTTGGCAGCCATAAACTCCTGCAGGGAATTATAAAAAATAAACAGGCCTACTACTGTACGCTCATTAAAATGCCCTCAGTTTGTTGTAGTGAAGTAAGAGTATCTAGCAGGCAAATGCATTCTGCAGATTGATCTTAAATCATTCACAACTTGGTAAGGAATGAGCCCCGGACACGGCTTTGTCTCGCTCCGCGTAATCAATCCATCACGGAACGTGGGAATATTCTGGCAGCGATTGCTCGGAGACGACGAGCACGTGCACAACCGCTCTACCAATTACAGAGGAGCAAAGTGCTTTGTGTAATACGGCGTGAATGCCGTGCCAGGTCCCCAATTACATTTAGAAATGTGTCCCGCCCGGAGATGAGCATTGAATAATGAACGCAGCCTCCATTCACCCACATATCATACTCGAGGGAAGAGTGAGGTCATTTCAAACCACAGTAATTATCAAATGTGTGCTTCATGGGCTCAGAGCCAAAATTAATATCCCAGAATATCTCTCTGCTATAAATCGTTTCTTAAGTTAATAGCTGTTGGTTTCTGAAGGAGAATTTGTTCAAGCTTTAATTAAACTTTTTTTTTTTTTTACCCACATGCAACACATAACATTCAAACAGAGTGCTTCTATTTAAAGGATGCGACAGATTTTTACAGCAAGCGTGCACACGTCTACTGGGAATCACTTGAGGGCGGACGCACGGAGCGCACAGACAGGCGAAGCAGGCAACCGACACAAACAGAGCCGACCACACTGAAAGTGTAAAAACATAGGATAGTCACCAGAGATTTACTAAAAAAACATGTTCAATTTCCTGTAGGATCTCAAGCTCTCTAAAGACGTTTCGGACCTCATCTCTCTCTATGCACTGCTGTTTGTTCATGTACTTCATGGCGTACATCTTCTCGGTGTCCCTCTTTTGTACAATGCATACCTGCAGCAGGGAAAGGACAGAACAGAGGGAGGGGGGGGGAAAGGGAGAAGAGACAGAGAAACAAAATTGGGCACATTAGTACAAGATAATATAAATATTTAGCTGCTTTTCGTGCAGGTGTACAAATGCGGTCACGCTGCTGTGCGAATAAAATGTTTTCTAAACAGCCTACGGCATCATTCAGCTGCTGATTAACGCGATAACCTGAGTGGATGCCCTGCACTCATAAACCGAGCAGCTCAAATAAACTTCATTTTCGAAAACACGGGAGACAACAACAGAAACCACTTCCAAACAAATCACCTCATTATTTATTTAAACACTGATTACAGTTTTTTCTTTTTCTTATCAGGAAGTATCAGTGAAGGGTCAGGAACAGGACAGGACTCCAGAGGGGTCGCTACAATAACATTACAGCTTGCAGTCATTAAAAACAGATCACAGAGTCCTGCTTAGCAGGTCACCGCTGGACTTTTATCTTCTATGTTTTCTGCCTGTTTTTTCCAGTTTCATCTTTGTATAAAACTCACTCCAGGAAGACTGATTTAAAGCTGGTGAGGAGAGAAGGAACACATACAACATTCAATAACACACATACCCATTACACGTGTGCTGTGTCATAGCAGACTTGAAGACAAGAAATCAGAATCAGTCCTTTTGATGTGGCTTTCTAGCCGTCTCCAAAGGATGGTGAGGGCTAATTTGCATGACTGTTGAGCAGGGATGCCACCAACGCGCGATGCCATCAGTAAAATGCTTAAATGAGCCGGAGGGTGAATACACATTTACAGTAGCTTCTGCAAAAATATCGCCTTTCTTCAAACCGAATTCTTCTATATCACACGAACATGAAGCCTGCAGACAAATATGCTAACTTGGCGGCTCACCCAAGTAATAGGCGACTTGTTTTAGCATCT
Organism: Diplotaxodon limnothrissa; assembly: GCF_057381915.1. Classification (NCBI taxonomy): domain Eukaryota; kingdom Metazoa; phylum Chordata; class Actinopteri; order Cichliformes; family Cichlidae; genus Diplotaxodon; species Diplotaxodon limnothrissa. Next base: position 24,226,993 of record NC_140608.1, on the reverse strand, counting down.
TTCTTAAAAAATGCTTTTATTTTGTCATCTAAAAAAAAAAAAAAAGACATGATATCCAATTGTATAATTCCCTTGCTTTTATCCTGAAAGCTCAATGTTGGCTAACCAGCTACCCAATGCCCTTCCCATCTCGTGGTTTCCCTATTGGCTGGCTTCATTGGTCAGGTTGGTGAACTACTTCTCTACATCATTTAGTTTTTTAGCTTCAGGCTCCCTTTATCCAGAACTTCCAGCCGGTGGAGAGCTGCTTCATGTGCTACAAAAAGGAACAAACACAGTAAAGTTGGATTAAATCTAGGGCTGAACGATTATGGAAAATAATCTAATTGCGATTTTTTGCCCCAATATTGCGATTGCGATGCGATATGCGATTATTTTTTAAGGTCTTTGTCTTCTGTATTATTAAACAAAGACAAGCAATACATCATATAGTATGGCCAATACTATATTACATTAATTTTAAACTGTTCTTTCCTGGAAGACAGACCTCTGTTATGATGACATGAGGTGATGCATGAATTGATGACTGACATTTTTATTTAACTTCTTCAATCACAACAGTATATTTGAACATACACAATAGTTTATTTTTAGCTTACAAACATCTGAGCATAAAGTGCTGACAAGGAACCCTGGTGTAAACATTAAAATGAAAGTCAGTACAATGTGCAGATTGCAGAAATATACATAAACAAAATCAGTGGCTTTACCACACTCAGTTTTTCGACATCTGTGAACTACTAGACAGTCATTCAATTAAAAAATAATATTAAATAAATAAAACTAATAAATAAAAAATACACACATCTTACTGATCTCTGCAGTCAGTAACATTACACATAAAGTGCAAACATAATAGCAATTGTATAAACACACACACAAACACGCCTTTAAAGTTTAAAGGCGTGAAATTGGACGGACTAGCCTTCTGATTCAGAAGGCTAGTTCTGATTAGCGTCACCGCTGTCTCGGTGGAGTTTAATAAACTCGGCCGTCTGCTTCTTGCTATCTAAAATATAACCAGACACTGGCGTAAATTCTCGACTGTCTCATACTTCTGTTTAATAAGTTTTCTGTTTGACGTTTAGTCAGCTGTGTGAAAACCAAGGAGGAACCCACCCGGGGGATTAATAAAGTTTTATTTTATCTAATCTAATAACTTTAATCTCAGCCAAACCGATTTACTCACGAACAAACAAAACACTGAAAAAAGCCCAACAATAACATTTTTAGGTTGTCTAAGTGACTTATATATCACGTTTAACCCGAGCAGCGAAACTCCGCGGTGATCTGAAAATGATGTGCCGGGAGTTGTGCCGTTCTCGGCCGCATCAGTAACCCTCGAGCTCCCGGCTAGCTGTCGAGCTGGTGGGTAGCAGACGCCTCTGAAAACGTCGAAGCACTTTTGCAAATATGGGATATCTTGATAAACCGAGCAGATATTTGATGTTTACACAACTACTTTCTCGCCTGAAAATATTTTAAAAGTTTATTTTGTGACCCAGAAAGATTAGTGTTAGGTATTTTAGTACCATGGTAGCATTTACTGGATATTGTTTTATAGTGACATTATGCAGGAAAACTCTGTCATTCAATAAAATATAAAAATAGCGGCTCCGTACGACTCCCACTTCCGGTTACGTTTAACCCACGCTCGTGAATCAATGAAGACTTCCATGATTACGTATCCAGAACATGCGGAAGTGCTTACGTGACTGATTTCGTCTCGAACTTAAGAACTGTAAGTTTAATGCATCCTAATGTATTTCCGGAGCCCTATCCCGAACGATTATCGCCAGAAAACAGGTCAGTAGAAATGTTAAATACTATTTGTGATAAGGAAAGTAGGCTGATTAAAAAGTCCTGTAAAAAATATATGATAGAATGCAATGAAATAATACCCAGATTTGGAATACCTCACCAAATTAACAGTGATAGAGGACCTTCATTCACATCAGAAGTAATTCAAAAGTGTGCTAAAACTCTAGCAATAGACTGGAAATATCATGTGCCATACCACCCTCAGAGTTCAGGAGTTGTAGAAAGAATGAATAGGACCATAAAAAAATCGCCTGACTAAAGCAATGATAGAAACAGGAATGACCTGGATCAAACTACTTCCTCAAATCCTCTGCGAGATTAGAATGACTCCATCCGCAGCAACCAAATTATCTCCATTTGAAATAATCATGGGAAGACCGTTTCCAACACCATGGTCAGCCTCCAGAGGGGCACCGCTATTGGAAGGGGACATAGACACTGCATTGTCTGACTATGTTCATAACCTGGTAGAAACACTGAATAATAACTATCAGAAAGTTTGTCTCTCTCAGCCTCTCCCTTCCATAGATCCAACCCATCCGTGGAAACCAGGAGATGCGGTGTTGGTAAAGTCGCTAAAACCAAGGGCACTCGGGGAGGCCGCGTGTTCCAGCCCCCAGACTGTACTTGCAGTGACGAGAACCAGCATCCTAACAGACGGACAACCTCAGTGGATTCATGCCAGCAGGGTTAAGACCAGCCCCACCAAACCACCTAAGGCGTCGGATCAAGTAGATGACGACTCAGGCGAGCCAACGCCCGGATTCAATACACCTACACACACACACAATCACTGATTAACACACAACGCCTGAAAGAGCCAAGACTCAGAAAGCCCTTTGATCCCCCGCCTGAACAACAACAAGGTACTCGAACATCCAGCAGGAACAGAAAGCCTAGAGTACCACACAATGTCTAACCTGATAAAGATAGACTCGTTTCATCCTGATAATGGAGAAAATGAAATGCCCATTGTCATCACACGACGCTTATACGGTGTCTCTTGAACCTGGGACCAGGCCAGGAGACGACTAAAGAACTGTCTTTTTTATATATTTAGGTTATTAATCATATCTACTGCATTAACCTCAGATGTTACCAATGATGTTCCTGATGTGTATATTGAACATTAGGTTGTGAACTATTACATTTTATGATTTGCTTTTTATATTATGTTATTACATTTGTGATTTTTCCTTTCTATTTGAGTTATTATTTTAAAAAATAATAAAAGAGGGGAACTGTTAGGTATTTTAGTACCATGGTAGCATTTACTGGATATTGTTTTATAGTGACATTATGCAGGAAAACTCTGTCATTCAATAAGGCCCCCTTGTTTTAGTTATTTTTCTCTTTGACCCAAGAATTGATGTGTGAGAATCACAGGCTGGTACAAGGTTGAAATACCACAGAGATCACTCCCTCAGCTACATTAGTTTCTTAATCTTTTAGACGCCTGTTGAAGGCCAAATGGTTTGTTTCAGATTTCACTAATGAAAGAACTCTTCGTTTTGTGCCTTGAAAATATGTCGCTGAGATAATCACAATTGTAGCTGAACTAATAAACTACACAAAGGATGCTTCTTCACCCAAGGGCAGGAAGACGCTGCCTTATCTTGGTCTGTACTGGTTTAAACTGATAAATCTGCTGTCTCATGAATTTTACCCTCTATATAAACTGTTATACTTGTGAATAAAGTTGAGTCACTTTGGGAAGACAATCTAAAGCAGTCTCTGTTTTCTTGTTCTCCCAAGCTGCTCCCGAGCTCGTACTAACACGCTGAATGGCATGCTTGAATATTACTTGAGAATATATTTGACTGTGTTACAGACTAAGGGACATTCTCTGCTGATAGGTGAAGGTACATTCTCTGCTGATAGACGTCCACGCCTCGAAGGAAGTCGATCCACGGATTAGGCCCTGGAAACCGTTTCCTTCAATTAGTATGAGTAATTTTAAAACTTAGTAGCGGCCGCCATTGTTGGAAACTGGAGTTTGGCTGGGCCGCGCTATGAATTCTGGGATATGGTAGTAATTTGGACAGCCTTCGGCGCGTCGCTGTGACGTAATCGGTCTACAAATGCTGCCTCAGGAGGATGCAGCCCATGAATTTGGACATGTCCAGAGTATAATCGCAGCCTTTGCGGTTAGAAAATTGCACTTGATCATGTCGCGATATTATCGCAAATGCAATATATCGTTCAGCCCTAATTAAATCCATTATTTGAGAGGAGCCAGCCTCACCCCACTGTCACGATCTTTACACATAAAAACGGAATTCATTAATTGGAATGTGGGTACTGCAGCTCGATTTCTATTAGAGACCGTCGTCTTGGTTTTGTTTATCTGGGTTCCAACAAATGTGTGTGTGTGGATGACAAAAAGACCCGGCACAGGGAGAGTATCACAGTGGCAGCAGGTCAGCAGGAACACCATTACTCATCCTTGTAAACACATTTAAAAGATGTCAGCCTTGTTTTAAAGCCAAGGAAGGGGCCGGGGTGGAATATGATTACCGACCACCTACATTTAAAAATGTCCTCTGGTTTTCCTCCTTAACTGGATTTCTTCCAACAACATGGCATCTTGTGTGCATGCTAACACAGTGAATGTGAAACTTAGAAAAACCACATAAATCTCAGCATCAGTCACTGTCCAACTACCTAAAGGACAAAATCTAAGCAGCTGTTTTGGCCACTGCTGCACTGACTGTAACATTTGCCAACCACGTGAAGCATTTAATGCTAACCCCCCCTCCCTATTTCTGTTATAGACACTCAGCCATTCCTGGATTGAATTGTCCACCAAGGATCTTCTCGCAGGTCTGCTCGTTACAGTCAGATCCACACAGATGGCTGTTACATAGCACTCTGGCCCTGATGCACTGCAAAAAAAACACCCTTCACAGCATTTTTCTTATTTTTTCAGTCTTAGAAAACAGAGGGAAAAAATGCCAGAGGGAAAAGAAACTATCCCTCGCCTCCATCCAGATGGATGTTTGTGCAGCTGTGCATGCTGCAACACTTTTCACAAATATGATGATACCGTCCTGAAATGAGTTACCGAGCCCTTCGCTGCTATGTTTAAATTATGTTTGCATTACAAACAAATAAAGAGGCTTCAAGAAGCTACATACTTCTGCCAATGAAATAAGGGTTTTTCCTCTTGATTTGCTGGGAAAGAATGATTTCAAGACTGAACACCAAGCTTAATGAGGTGTTAAAATAGACATTATGTGAACAGTGACAGGAGGAAAGCCATTACTGTGTAAAACATCATCTACTTAATTGTACTCGTGGTTTCCCCTGGAGCACAGAGCTCTAATGTGTGCCAGGTCTGACTCGCTGCCTCTCCATTTGCTTCCATCTGGATCTTCAAGTTCACCCCCCGCCTCCCCCCCTCCCATCACGCTCACCAGCTCATCGTAGCTAACATTCATCAAACCCTTTCTTCGTCTCCTGTTTGTTTGCCAAGTCTGCTGTTATTGTTAAAACTGTTGGTATATTACTGCACACCAATGTGGAATACAATAACATCAATTTCAAGACAGAATTTCAAAAACATGATTTATTAAGTTTACTACGGTTTGTGTCACAAAATTTATTCAGTGATGCAAATTTTAAAGTTATTTAATTTTATTTAGTTTTGTACCTGATGTTGGTTTTATAGAACATAATTAAACAGACAGTATAAAGGCAGCCACATTTCGTTTTGAGAAAGCCGTTTCAAAAATGGAATCTTACTTATTAAAGTAGAAAAGATCAACACTGGAGAATAGAAACTAGATGTTTGCGTTTCCCCTCGACTCCACAGTGTAGTTACTTAAAAGCAGTTCTATCCTTTTCGTAGGTTTTTAGAGATAAAAGCGGGATTTTCAGATGCGCTTACACCGATTCTTTCTTCAAACAAGAAGCACAATAAATTTTTAGAGATACTCTAGACTTCCTATAAGTGTTATTAAAGAAAGTGCTGCTTCTTCTCTTTTCCTTCCCCCCCCCAAACGGTCCCCCATCCGCAACTCCTGCACAACATGGCTTTGTGTTCAATACCGATCATGTAAACAATACACAGAAGTTCGTTTAGCGTAGAAAAGGGGGGAAAAAAAACGCTTTACAGAATAAAGCAAAATACATTTTAATATCGCTTCACCTGATTCAGTTCCATATCGAAAAGGAGTGAGAAGAAGTGCACGCGTATTTAATCCGACCCCGTTATCAATCAATATTTATTCAGCTTCCTTACTGATATGATCTGCAGAAATAATAATGATTTCTAATATAACATATACACCACATTATACAAGATATCATCATGTTTACGTGATGATGTGATCTGATTCAATCTGATGTGATGACTTACCCAAAAACAAGTGTTCTCATTAGTTTACATATTCCAAGTGAAGCGTGTCGAATGATTAAAATTATCAGTAAATGTGAAATCTTGAGGTCTGAAGTCTTGACTGAGAGAACAGTAAAGATGATGAATGGCTGTACACAGCATGTGCTCAGTTAATGACAGCGCTGATTAAGAATCGTGTGCTTTACATTTTTTCACTGGTTTTGCTGGATGTGCACTTTTTTTTCAATGTGCACATGAAAAGCAAAAAATAAAATAATACTGTAACTCCTTCTCTTTCAGCTCCGTCCAGTTTCTGTGTTTATCATATTTGTGGGATGTGATGCGCTTGGAGACTGTTTTTGCTGCTGTGATGCAACATTTCAAATGTAAGTGGTCTGACTGAAATCTGTTCTCATGTTCAGGGTTGAAAGGTCACCAAAGCAAAGCAAGTGAAATCTCAGAAATGTTCAGTTTCTCTTTACATTTTTTACTTTAACAATATTTCTACGGCACATTATGTTTATAATGTACAAATTGATAAATATCTCAGGTTCACAGCTTGCTGCTTAGGACCGCAAGGTTTACAGTTTTGGGTTCATGTATAATCCATCTGCAAAGAGAGCCGACGGAGGCACAGGGGGAGCTGAAGGTTATAAATAGTGTCCGACTTTATACATGAAAAATCAGTTTGCATGGATGTTTTCCTCATCACGCTTTTCTGTGCTGACCATATTCTGTTACCCTGCATTGCACAAAGCTACTTTGAAATGTATTTATTGGTGATTGTGTGTCAGTATCGTAGAATGTAAAAACACAACATTTCCAAACCAATCAGATATCAAATTATCAGTCATCTTCCACTACCCTCGTGTTATCTGGAATCCTCAGGAGCCGGTCAGCGGAGTGAAATGATGACTTTTAAAAAGGATTTATTCATTTATTCATAGAGTGTATTAGCAATTCAATGCATTAGACCAGTTTAGTATGGAGCAGAAAAAAGTGACAATTTGGAGACGAGAGGTGTGAGGTGGAATGTTTTGCAAGCTATTTGCATATGAATGGAGACGTTTTCACCTAGAATTAAATCAGTTGAGATGGAAGATCCCCGCAATTGCAGAGTGTGGGACTGAGGTGCCATAAAGAGATACCTTCTGAGACAAGTTCTCTCAGAGAAGTCGTGGACACTCATATGTTCCTAATTATTCTGTAACATTATCTCTAAAACGCTAACGGTCGGTGTGAGTCAGCCTATCGTTAACACTGCTGGCCAGGCTCTCGTTAAATTCTAATTTAGGAACACCTGCTAGTCAGACTGCTTTGAATATTTGTCAGAGATAAAGGTCAGTTTGTTTTCAAACAAGCAGGGCGGAAGAGGGGCAAATCTGAGGACGGTGCCAGATCTGTCCGCTGGCTGGCCAGCTGCGCATCTGGGAGAAGAGCTGGCTAATAAATTGGCACAGCGGCCACGTCAGGCTCTGGACTGACCAGCCTCCAGCCAGCAAGAGTCATCCAAAAACAAAAAAAGAGAGAAAAAAGAAAAGAACAGTGCTGCCTAATAAATGAGTCCCAGGAAATGTTACTTCAGCATAAACAAAATGATCAGGAAACTTTAGAAAGCATTTCGTGCACACATTTAAACTTAAATATCTATTTAATCTGCTTCAGTGGCACTGCCTGGACCGACAGCAGCTGGCTGGAAAATGGCAACGTGTTTCCCAGCCTTATTTAAACTTCCTAAAACTGAAAAAGTAACAGAAACATGTCTGTGGATCCTTTAGCAAAAACTAGCACAGTGGAGAGTTTTTGGAAGCTTTTACTTTTATCTCAGACACAGTTTTGGAAGACATGTTGCTGGGTTTTTGATGATGCCGTTCGGCTAAATCTATCGACGTTCAGATAAAATGATAAAAATCTGTGTGGTAGGACTCGACTTAAGCGGTCAAAGAAGTGCAGGAGACTGATGCTGTCCAGTGTAGCAAGTGATTTATTCACCATTCTGTGGCCCAAGTATATTTACAAAGAAACAAATAAGAAACTCAACTCTATAATTAACTCAATTCAAATAAACATAACTGAACTTAAATCAACGGAAATTAAGGTCAAACTGCACACAGCTACACTGACCTGAACCCTTCTTCTGAAACACCTGAGTTCGTCTGCTTAAATAGTCCCCTTAATCAAACACTTTCTCCTCTGGACTATTCCATTCAGTAGGTAGGTGAGATGAACATGATTATATTCATCCTCTACTACTCCTCTTGACTGGCAACATAAACTCTGGTGTAATCAATACATATCACAACATTAAATCTATTTCTTTATAAACCCTTTAAAATCAACTTTATTAAATTATAAGAATTCTTCCCCTCCTGCCCTTGGTCTCTTCCTGTGACCTCAGATGAACCCAGAAGGTATAAAGCAGGAAGTAGAACTACATTTCCTCCTTTTGCTTCTGGAAGACAGGTAGGTAAAGGTAAGTTCAAACAATACAAATTAACAGTTGAAATAAATAACATGTTAACTTAACAAACTTGTATGAATTGATTTAAACCAAGATGTTATATTATATAATCTGTAAAAGTGCAGAACATAAACAAACCCAGGATAGTAGATGTTTGCCTATTGCAGATTACATGTGAAATATGGTTAAATCAAAACAAGAATGTTAACTAAGAATGTAGACAAATGGTCTTCTCACCCACTTTGTCACAATCTGTATTAAAAGTGCCTTTGGGGTTGCTCCCTACAGCAGCAGTCACATAATTGACTTCCCCAAACACTATGGCTCTTAGTCCCAGTCTGCTACTTCCAACTAATTCTAGAGAGTCTAGAGTTTAATTTTTAAATTCAATCTATTAGGGCTGCTCAATTAATCGAATTTTAATCACGATTACGATCTGGGCTTTCAACGATCATTAAAAATGACTGAGCCGATTATTAGCCCCTCCCTCGTGCTTTACTCTCGCGCTGCTCCGTGTGGCAAATCGAGCGCACCTCTCTGCATTTCGAACACGTGTCAGAGCAGCGGTCCACAACCTTTTTTGCGCCAAGGACCGGTTTATGCCCGACAATATTTTCATGGACCGGCCTTTAAGGTGTCGTGGATAAATACAACAAAATAAAACTAGTACCAGTACCGAAAAAAAGAAAATTTATTCATACCACACGTGAAAAGACCAAGGAAAACAGAGTAAATGATAAAAAATGATAACAAAATAACGCTGAAAACCGATAAAAACCCTGAAAACTATACATTTCACACCTGAGCCTCAACTCTCGCGGCCCGGTACCAAACGACTCACGGACCGGTACCGGTCCGGGGAACGCTGATTAAGAGGACCCGAGGGAAGCTCGGAAAGCTAAGCAGAAGTTATTTGGAGAGGAGAGTGACTGCCGCTGGTTGAAAAGAGAGGTAAAAAAAAACTTCAGTGGTGTGGAAACATTATGGGTTTGCGGAGTCAGACGTGGATCAAGTAGACATAGTGTGTAAACTTTGCTACGGTGTCGTAGCTGCACCACAGAGCAACACTGCAAAGTTCACTAAACATAGATGTTTACATTTTTCATTTATTTTTTATATTGCAAACATTTGCACTGTTATCAGTATTTGCACACTATTTTATATAATTTTTTGACAATCTTTAAAGTCATTATTCAATACATTGTTATTGTTAAATAAATATCGTCAAATAATCGAGATCTCAATTTCAGTGAAAATAATCGTGATTATCATTTTTGCCATAATCGAGCAGCCCTACAATCTATTACATTTTCTGTAGTTACTGTCTAAAAAATGCACTGTTACTATGTTGAATGTTCATATCAAACATGTATAATGAAGTTAGTGGACGCACGAGCAATTGCCAGTGGTTGGAAACTGTGGAACAACTGAATTTAATGAACATAAAAACAATAAAAAAACAAGATTACACGGAACAAAGAAAGAAGCTTTAACTGACCTCAGGTCAGCAGGTAGCTTTAAAAAAAACAAACAAAAACAACAGGGCCGCAGTGAAAACACCCTCAGATCGGATTCAGTGATCAGTCAAATGATCTGGAAGCGGCACTGGTGACCTTACTAATATGATTGTAAAAACTGAGCGGTCCAAAATAGTCCCGAGATTCCTGACTTGCTTGTTTCAGAGAACGAGATGATAAACATGAATACGTCTTCTGTCTTTGACTTTGTGGATCAACAACAAATATTTCCACCTCATTTCTGTTCCGTTCTAAAAACTTTCAAGAGATCCAACACGCAACGCAGCTTCTTAATTTGTGAACAGTGGGTAAGATCAACTGTGTATGAATGATATATGATGATTCCTCATGATAGTACCAAGTGGCAGCATGTAAAGATTAAAAAGTAATGGACCTAGGACAGATCCTGAGGGACCACCTGATTAAATTTTGTGCAGATCTAAAACTTTAGGTATGATGAAAACCATTCACGAACTTGACCTTTTAATCCAGTTGAATAAAGGTCATGATGTATTTTATTTTCTTTAAAAACAAACCAAAATTCCCATCAGCAGGAATTGTACTTTACAACAAACATCACTAAAAGTGAGTAAATAGAGTTTATAAGCGGCGAGTATTTACTGAGGAAATCTCTGTCAGTGGAAAACGCTACGAGCAATATGAGCTTTTGGATACACAGACAATTTGTGTTAATTCACTGGGATTTGTCAACATGGAAAACTGTTCTATATTGTGTTTCCTTTGAGCCCAGCAAGTTATGGGAGTGACAAATAGCCAGCTGCATTTACTGATCGCAAACATACAGAAACAGTCCGAGTGTTATTGAATTCAGCAGTGCAGCTATGAGACCGCTTTAGTCTCGTGCACCAGGGGATTTGAAGGGTAGTGTTAATGAGCAAACACAACTGAAAAGAAAAAAAGCTGTTCATATGAGCTCTGTCCAGGGTTTAGACTTGGCTCCAGATTTCATGTCTCCAAGCAGCGGGAAGGACGGCGGCGCTGGCTCTGGGTGAGATGCTGTCACAACGCTGGCTGTAATCTCTGACCACCAGCTGCACATAGCACCTGTTTATCTCTCCTACAGAGCGCTTTTTAGAGGTGGCCAGACGAGCGCACAGACACACACAATAAGCATTCATTCAGGGACCACGCCGTTTCTCCGTATATTTCTCTATGTGCTGTTAGAAGCTATTGGATGCAGGGGGAATCTAAAGGCAAGGAGTAGCGCCACAGATGAGAGCACCTGCCTGTCTCTGCCTCACAGAATCCATGCTTTGCATCACAACAGCTCAGATGCTCACTTTTAATAGTTTTGAGCTCTGGAGCATGAAACCAACTTTGTTTTTGTGTGTGTGTGTGTTTTTGCAGCACAATCATTATTTAATAAGGACGAAGAGAGGCGAATGACACTAATAACAAGGAGCTTGGCGGGCTGCTTCCTGGAGTTGATCTCCGTAGGGTCAGCCAGGGGCGCCTGGCAAGCAAAGAGACACGTACCTACGACTGAACAGCACATGAAAACATCCAACACTCTAAATAAAGGCAGCTCAGTTATTCACCCATATGTTCTAGAAACTTGAGAATCCTTAATGAGGCGATACGAGCAGCAATTACAGATTAACAGTGGGGCTTCTGAAGGGAGCAGCTACATGTAAACTCTGATTTAAAACCAGAAGTAATCCATTAAAAAAAAAAAAAGCAACATAAATTCATTAATTTTTCAGCAGAGTGCACATTGCACAGAGCCAAGTGAAAGAGATTATTCAAGGATGCTGTAATTAATATTGCCGTAGAAGAAAAGGCCAGCGCAGCAGCTGCTGTGTATTACAGTGTCTCAAGCGTTCAAATGTGAACGAAACCACGATTCAGGTTTCTATTTAAACAACGCAGCCTCCCTAAATTTGCTGGGAAAAATTCCACTGGGACTCAATGTGACCTATCTGCTGGTACGACCCATCTACAGATCATGAGACTAATTATATATTCCACTGAGATGATCTGTCCAGCTCTAATCTCAGCTGCCGAACGGGTGGAGGATGTTAATTCAGGAGGTCACTGGATAATGATTCCACGGGGCACTGGAGAATTCACAGTAAAAAAAAAAGAATATAAGATTCAGTCTCTGGAGTGAAAAGCGCTGGATTTAGTTGAGCTAAGGAGGGGGAAAGGTTTCTGAATGTAACCTAGCACGTCTCCACTCAAGGAGGTAAATACAAAAAAAAAAAAAAAGTTCAGTTGTATTAAAGAGCCGAATACACCATGAGAAGCTTTTTCAATTCCCTTATTCCTTATTAACTTAATAAAGAATTATGAAAGAAGATGAGTGGAAAACAGTGAAGACTGACAGGTCTATTGGCAAGAGCCTCAAACGATGCTTAAAATAGCAAATCAGGAAGTTCATTACTATCTTTTAATAATGTGTGTCATCCATCACCGAGAAGAGATCGCATCACATGTAGTACCATTACTCATGGCTTTTACAATATATATATATTAGACATCACAGTAAGGCAGAGCGCCTTAATAATAAGCACAAAGCTCAGAGTTTAAGAGAATTGCTTAAGGACACACAATTGAATCTAAAGCATGACTGAGGTTGTAAACCCTGGCACCAGTGCCCCCAGGCATTACAAGATGATTTATGGTGGCCATAAACTTTCTATAAAAGATGGACGTATCTTCAGGGTCTGAAAAGTGAAGCCAGTGCGGAATTACCTTAAACTTGGGCCAAGTCCTGTTGCAAAACGAGCTCCATGTTAAGACAGACCTCTGCTCTCTTGTTCTCAGACCTCAGAAAATGCTCTCTTGATGAGTTTATGGTCTCAGTCGCTATTTGGAGGTCATGATGTTCATTTTGTAAACTATCATCAATAAGGGTGATAAAGCAGATGCTTTATAAGACGCTAAATGCTTTCAGTTAGCATCATAAAATCTTACACGCTGCATTAAAGTATAAGAGTAAAAGTAATTCAGAGTGGTTGGCTCTCATATTGGCACTGGCGATGGTTTTATTATGTTTAAATATGCTTCATACGCCCAGACCCATGAATTCATATCAACTTAAGAGCTTGAACTAAAAACAAACTGTAGAAATTTTATTCTTGTTGTTTTATAGTTCACCATCTGTTGTAGATGACACCGCTAACCGCAAATGGGAGACAATCTCTCAAAACATATATTTTTACCATTTTATGGATTCTTTTATGCATTATACTGAACTGAATTTATAAAGAAGAGAGTGCTCATTAGGACAAACAGCAGAAAACTAAACTTGCTGGAAAGAACAATTTAAAAAGCAAAAGACACATTTAATAAGGGCTGAATTCTATTCAGTTTCAGGTCCTTGTACTGCACGTGCTGGCCCAATGCACTTCTATTAGTAGAGCAATGAAACTAATCTTTGTAACCCACAAATATACTGTATATTATTCAGATTGACTGATGGTTACTGGGAAAGTTATGGCCCTCCACAACAGTCCCAGTTGTGGAAGGTCACTAAACCAACTCGTTTCTGCACAATATTCACTTCTATTTCTTTATAAGCTTAGTTTTGCAGCCCTTCACAACAGTCCTAGTTTCTCATGTGGCCATTTGGGAAAATTAATTGCCAACGGCTAGATCAAGAACCACGAATGACCTTTTAGTGTAGGATAGCAATAATAACATTATTAAACCCTAATAATAAGATACGAGGTCTTGAGACAGACTACCACTCTTTCACCTTTTTTTGTATCAACTAATATATTGATGAAATCAGTCCCTAAACATTTCAGAGGAGACTGACCTGCAGCCACTCTCTCTGTGATTTTGCAGGCTAAAACTTTATATACTGAGTTTATATCTCAGTATATAAATCCAAATCTGCCTTCTTCCACTCTAAATCTTTCATATGTAAAAAAAAAAAAAAAAAGAAAAGAAAAAATACTGATCTAGCTCTGCACCCCAACCATCTGCCTCAGCCTCCGGCTCTTTTCTACCCAGGCCTCCCTCTGGTTAATCTCAGTGTTACGCACTCCTTGAACACATGCACTTATTAAATGCTTATTAGCTGAACATATCACTTGGTAACAAAAAAGCCCTTTCATGTCGCGCTTCAAAGCAGAGCGTCCCTGTTAAATCCCACTGATGGCTGTATGTTGTTTACCTTTCCGATCCACCTTCCTCCACCGCCTCGTCCTCTCCACTGTTCTGCTATAGTTAGCAGTCCTATCAATTGCTGTCAGAAGGCCTAAAGCTCCAGGGACTACAAGGCTTGCAGCGAGGAGAAAAAGGTTGGGTGTTAAATTTAGTGGGCTCAGTCAGGAAGCTGCAGATTTTGTGTTTTCTAGGTCAGGTAAGTGCCAAGTCAGCCAGAAGCCTCTAACTGAGGCACACGGGTGAAACATGGACAGAGAGGGAAACATGGACAAGAGGGCCACTGGTCCAGAGAGGGATGACGGGGGGGAAGAGAAGGAGGGCAGCCCGTGTCTTTTCTATTAAGTTCTCCAGAAATGTACTGTGCATTCTCCATTGCCTCAGGTTAACGTTCAGCTCATGCCTGTTGTTGGTAAGAATGATTTAGAAAGACGTGCCTAAGTAAAGGGTAACCCGGAAACGTGCAAATGCGCCCACTCCCTTGCACCAAACACGCTCCTCTCACCCACGTTTCATTCTGGTAAGAGTGCTTTGAGTGAGTCGAGAGAGGAAAACACAGTTTCAGGGTCGGATAAACATGTCATCCTGGGAGAAGAAAGAATAATTTGCACTTTCATTTGGTTCATTCCACTGGATGTCTCCTGCTCCACAGCGGCTGCTGTCAGCCTGCAGGAAATGAACGTGCTTACTGAGCTCGGCCATCCATTTGCTCAGCTGCGGGAAGACGGCAGGCATGACCATTAATACCGGACTTCTCTGAGGCTTAGCTGTGCAAAATGAAGCTATGTGATACAAGCAAAAAAAAAAAGAAAAAGAAAAGAAAGAGGGATACATTTTCTTCTCTAGTATAAGAACAGTCTCAAGTACAGATATAAATACATATAAATGATGGCACTTGCAGCACAAGCACACCTGCATAACAACACATTATTCTAGCAGACTGAGAGCGCTTCGCTCTCCAAAGGAAATGATTTGCTTTAGGCATCATTTACAAAACTCTACAGAAATGTATTAACTTTTCAACATGCAGTGCTATCTTCAAAAGCCCTATTTGTCTGACTAACACCTCAAAAGTTCAGTTCATCGTTTAAGGGCACGTTCTGCATATCTGACTAGCTCGAGTCAGTGAACTTTTGGCGCTGTGGCAACAGTGACAGTAGATAAAGGATGTACATGACCAGTCAACCAGTTGGTTTCACTACTTTTTTTCAGTCCCATTTATCATTTAGGAATAAACCAACATATTGGTTGAATGTTGGTATCGGTCACAACTGGCTGTGTTGAATGATATCTTCATATCAACATATAAGATGGAATTGACTGCAAGTGACTGACATTTATCAAGTGTGTCACTTTTAAATTTTAAAAAATCTGATGAACAAAGATGAAAATAACAATGCAGATTAGGCTGAGCCTATCGTCCATCGTTTGTACAAGGACGATTTATTTATTTCTTTGCCCATGAGTAAGTTTGCTAATAACGATGGAGCTAATAGAAGCAGTCAACAGAAAAAATAATAATAATAGGAGCGCTGTTTTAACAGCAGCCTTTTTCATCTGCGAGCAAATGCACCCAGCTCACAGTGCGCCCAAATGTAGCGCTTCATTTACTCAAACTCACAACAGAAAGAAAAAAAGGCAGTAGCCTATGTTCAGAAAAAAGCATTTGTACATGGACAGATAAAATGCTCATGCAAGATAGTCGTGCTCGCACTATACGTCTGCATAAGCGGCACACCACTTTGGTTACGTTCTTAGGTTTCATCCGGTTTAAACATGCTCCTTTAAACCTCTTTCATCCGGTTTAAAGCCAAAGAAATCCCAAACTGGCAACTTTATTTTTGTTTTTGCAAGTAGTTCGTCCATGTTTGGACTTCTTCTGTGTTGTAAATGCATGAATCAGTCCGCCCATCAAAAGGTCTTGTTGATTATTGGACTGACGATTGTCAGTTGGAATATTTTTACATATCGCCCAACCCTAATACATGCCCTATTTTACTAATGTACAGACCAGCTAACTGTTGGTTCTAAGATGTTCTGAAGCGCTGACAGACAGCAGCCGCTGCCTCTTTGCGACAGGAAATTGCAAACAAGCAAATCAGTGTGGTTCTATAGTGATTTAATGTAGAAAGATTAAAGTACTGTTGACTGCCAAACTAATTAATCTTTCAGTTCTCGTCATGAGCCATATCCATGGGACTGCTATGACAGAATAAATTTAACAAAGAAATGAAAGCACAAGATTTTACAGAAACACAGACAAAAGCTGTGGATGCATTTAATCTGGATTTGTCACATTAAAGTGAAACACCGGTTGTCCTCTCAGAAACGAGAGAGGAAAAAATAAAAGAGGATCTGTGCTGAATGCACTAAACTAAGAAACACTTTACATACACAATGATAAACTAATACAAAAATTGTAAAGACACACTTGCCTGTAGGGCTGAACGATATATCGCATTTGCGATAATATCGCGACATGATCAAGTGCAATTTTCTAACCGCAAAGGCTGCGATTATACTCTGGACATGTCCAAATTCATGGGCTGCATCCTCCTGAGGCCGCATTTGTAGACCGATTACGTCACAGCGACGCGCCGAAGGCTGTCCAAATTACTACCATATCCCAGAATTCATAGCGCGGCCCAGCCAAACTCCAGTTTCCAGCAATGGCGGCCGCTACTAAGTTTTAAAATTACTCATACTAATCTTTCAGGGTCACAAAATAAACTTTTAACATATTTTCAGGCGAGAAAGTAGTTGTGTAAACATCAAATATCTGCTCGGTTTATCAAGATATCCCATATTTGCAAAAGTGCTTCGACGTTTTCAGAGGCGTCTGCTACCCACCAGCTCGACAGCTAGCCGGGAGCTCGAGGGTTACTGATGCGGCCGAGAACGGCACAACTCCCGGCACATCATTTTCAGATCACCGCGGAGTTTCGCTGCTCGGGTTAAACGTAATATATAAGTCACTTAGACAACCTAAAAATGTTATTGTTGGGCTTTTTTCAGTGTTTTGTTTGTTCGTGAGTAAATCGGTTTGGCTGAGATTAAAGTTATTAGATTAGATAAAATAAAACTTTATTAATCCCCCGGGTGGGTTCCTCCTTGGTTTTCACACAGCTGACTAAACGTCAAACAGAAAACTTATTAAACAGAAGTATGAGACAGTCGAGAATTTACGCCAGTGTCTGGTTATATTTTAGATAGCAAGAAGCAGACGGCCGAGTTTATTAAACTCCACCGAGACAGCGGTGACGCTAATCAGAACTAGCCTTCTGATTAGCTAATCAGAAGGCTAGACGGTCCAATTTCACGCCTTTAAACTTTAAAGGCGTGTTTGTGTGTGTGTTTATACAATTGCTATTATGTTTGCACTTTATGTGTAATGTTACTGACTGCAAAGATCAGTAAGATGTGTGTATTTTTTATTTATTAGTTTTATTTATTTAATATTATTTTTTAATTGAATGACTGTCTAGTAGTTCACAGATGTCGAAAAACTGAGTGTGGTAAAGCCACTGATTTTTTTTATGTATATTTCTGCAATCTGCACATTGTACTGACTTTCATTTTAATGTTTACACCAGGGTTCCTTGTCAGCACTTTATGCTCAGATGTTTGTAAGCTAAAAATAAACTATTGTGTATGTTCAAATATACTGTTGTGATTGAAGAAGTTAAATAAAAATGTCAGTCATCAATTCATGCATCACCTCATGTCATCATAACAGAGGTCTGTCTTCCAGGAAAGAACAGTTTAAAATTAATGTAATATAGTATTGGCCATACTATATGATGTATTGCTTGTCTTTGTTTAATAATACAGAAGACAAAGACCTTAAAAAATAATCGCATATCGCATCGCAATCGCAATATTGGGGCAAAAAATCGCAATTAGATTATTTTCCATAATCGTTCAGCCCTACTTGCCTGTCTGTGCTTTCCTCTAGTTTATATAAAACAGACGTTTGAAGCCGTTCGTGTATGAAGGCGAGGAAATGTAAGGACCACATAATGAGGATTACATGCATCAAAGAAGGTAATGGAGACCAAAGATGCACAAAAAGGGCCTGAAGGCTCATCTCCACTATAGGTTTACTGAAGCTGTTTGAGGTGTAGCTGAGTGCTCCATTAAGAGTGGAAATATCTCATACATATTCATCAACATGATATAACTCGCAGTTTGCCATCTGCTATCTTGTTATATATCACAAAAACAAGAAACATACACTTTATATAAAACATGGACGTAGCCATCGTGATGTCATCCACTGTTAAGTCCCCTTATAAGCCTGAAGCTTGGCCATACCCTGAATAGCTGTCCTTCCTGGCTTTTCTAATGATGACCTTTAGTTACAAAATGTACTTCATAATTTATTCATCATGACCTGAAACTAGTGACTGAGCCCATAAACTCATCGGGAAAATGTGGACAGGGCAAGAGAGCTGAAGGCAGTTTCCAAAAGACTTCTCTAGTGCTTTGCAACCAGAGAAGTTTCCCTCTGCTGGGAGTTTAAAATAAATAAACACAGGCACTTCGCCTTTGGCTTAATTTTTCATTCTCGGCGGCTACGTCCGTACGAACATATTTGGTGGAGTTCACACTTGACATTTTGGCCATGTCAGTTTGGAGCTGATGCCACTGTTCAGGAAATTTAAATATCAATTAAGCCAGCAGTCACTATCCGCTCTTTAAGTGACTTTCGGATCCAAACTACTCTGCGTTTATTAAGGCCGTTGTGTTTTTAACATTTTTTAATGCTTTGTATCTTGCTGTATTTAATCTGAACAAGCCCCTAAAAAGAAGTCAGTGATCACTGTTGGCCTTTCTCTGTTTTTATTACCGCTGTTCAATGTTAAACTTAATTGTTACACCTGATAAAGCAGCCACACCGATCACTTGATTAAAGATGAAAGAATTTAGACAGCTTTTAACGCTCAGTGATGCCGCAGTGTTCGTTTGACTTTGGGATCTGAAGCGAAGTTTGGACCCTGAAACGACCAATGATGTCAGACTTAAAGACCAGATTAAGTTTGGGCAAGCCCGTAACTGAAAAACAAACAAAAAAAGAAAAGAAAAAAAAAGGTGCTTTTCAATGCTTTTCCACTCACACCACTGCCAAAAATAATGGATTAATCCTGAAAAGTCAATAAAGGAATGCTTTTGTTATTATGAAAGTAATACCAACAATAATCCAGCAAAGGAGAATTTGGACTTTTATTAAAAGTGAGTCTGTAAGATGTAAAACTGATCGCTGTTTTCACTGAGAATGTGCGATATACCTAGTTTGCTACCTTTGTTAACTACAGGTATTTGACATCATCATAATCCTGACTGGTCACAGCTCCAGTCCTCTCTCTAGCTGAGGTGTCCTTCTCTGGGCAAAAGTAACTTAGTTCCACATTCATTCCCTTGTGAGACCGACCGCTGACTGACCCGTCAGTATTACAGCTTTCACAAAGGCATTGATTGATTGATTTGTGTTGGTAAGCCCTGCCTACGTTAACTGGCAGGCTTTCTGCTCTTACTACAGCACATAAGCAGTATGCAAACATCATGCTGGCAGACTTGTTATTTCATTCTTATCTCCAAGCTGACAAAGACAAATAGCCTTTAGGATGATGACTAACCACTACATTTGACAAATGGGACACAGCATCAGCTAATGCAGCTGCAGTTACTGTGCTGCCAACTTCCCCCCAAAAATAAAGAGCAGTACAGAGTTACTCTGTTACACTAAACTCTGTGGCAAACAACTCAACAGTTTTGCAATGACGACACAAAGTATCAGTTCATATCTCATCAGGTACTGGTAGTTTGGAATAAGCAGTTAGTCAACTCTAAATATGGAAAGTTTTAAATCAATTTCAGATCACTTTGTTCTGGTAAATGTGGTTGAGCGCATCCAAAGACTAAGAAAATCAACCCCTATAACTCCTTTAACTACAAAGTCAGCTTCACACCCTTCTTTTGGATGGTTTTGTTACTTAATTTTGTCATACTGAAGGCACTCACACCTAAAATTTCAATTTATAGTATCTTCAAAGGTTGCAAAGACATAAATATCTTAAAGACTCTTATCTTTCCTGAGGTCCAGCCTGAGGGCACGGCATCGCTGATCAAAGGACACAAAGTTTGCAGGCAGACGGAAAAACTTATCTGACCTTTTAATGTCAAATGAGAATTATTTGATCGCAGATTCTTATCAGTTTTAATCAGAAAATGTAACCTTATCTGAAGAAAAACGCTGGCTACTGTCACAGTTTTGAAATCCATTCTCCATGCTTCTGCACAGATATCAAAAAAATGTGGAGGTGGAACAAAGCTCTCTCTCCTGTTTGTAGAAGGTACATAATGATGCTGTACATGAGAATACTGATACTTGTGTTATTCTCTGGGGAAGAGTGGTTGGAATGATAATGAAGACAACCAAGAATTTAACCCTATTATTAGTAGAAATGCAGCAATACCCAGAATACCCTGATGATTAATACGTCTATGTACGAAGGCACACTTTGGCAAAGTTGGGCGGTGATGAAATAAGATTCAGGCTCCAGCGGAGAATTTAGAGGTCATGACAGCTTTCTGGCTCGCAGCAATGCTGCCATTCTCATTTTCTACCCTATAAGTTATATTTTGTTGGCAGGAATGTTAATATTAACGCCTCCAAATGGCCTATTTTTTCTTTTTTGGATTTCACAATCTGCTGGTCCATTTCTTGTAGATAAAAAAAATATGGTTGAAATCATACCGTTGAAATAAATAAACCAGGGAATATCAAGCTCTCTGCGTGGTATGTTAAAGCAGCTATTCCAACCATATGGCCCCGTCTTCTTCTTCTTTGT
Source organism: Diplotaxodon limnothrissa (assembly GCF_057381915.1). NCBI lineage: Eukaryota > Metazoa > Chordata > Actinopteri > Cichliformes > Cichlidae > Diplotaxodon > Diplotaxodon limnothrissa. Next base: position 24,205,870 of record NC_140608.1, on the reverse strand, counting down.
GTTGCTGTGCAGTGTAGGTTTACTCGGTGAAACCTATAGAGGTGTAGTGTAATGGAAGAGCGCGCATTTCTAGGCTAATTGGTTGCCGAGGGCTATGCTGTGGCTGAGCTGCAAGATGAACTCTGCAAAACCAACTTTCATCTAAGTAAAGATGAGAGTTGGTTTTGAGAGGTGCAAAGAAGGGAGGGATGAGAAGTAAAAAGCAGCTACTGTCAGTCTTTAGAGACAGGAGGACTGATTGGCCGTCTGGGAGCCCAACGGAGGTTTAAAAATACAGAAAAAAGTTGAAAACGTTGAAGGCTTGATCACCTCCTGACCTTTCCATAGATATGATGAGTGTCACAGCCTCTTGCGGTGTCAGTTTCCCTCATCTCCATCTCGTTTTTACTCCCACTCATTTCCAGCAGCTGTCTCTGTTCGTCTGCCTTCCCATTTCCATCCTAATGAGGCTTTATTCCCACTGAAGCATCTGCACGGCACAGGGAAAGAAGACGCAGGAACCGCCGGCTGAGTTCATCCACAGCTTCTGACCTTCCCTGTCTCTCTCCATCCACCTCTGTTCTATCTGTTTAGATGTTTACCTGTCCATGTGACTGTTGACATTAGGAAGCTGTCACTAAACTGCTGTCACTGCCAATGACTGTCATGTCCCCCTCGAGTGTTAGCCCCCCTCCAGAGCTCTAAAGCACAGGCTTTAATAAGCCCAGCAAGAGAAATGCCAGCTTCCTATGCAGCCTGAGCTGAGAACATTGGAGTGACAAAGAAGAGGGGGGCGAAAGTCTGATGCACACAGGGAAAAGTTAGAGAGGAAAAGAGAGAGCAGGAAATTATTCTTACTCTTAGGACTCATATGGCCCAACAGGCCTAGCCGTCATGATACAGATGAGCTACATCCTCCTGGAAAGCAGCTACCATTACAGTCTCCCCCATCTGCTGGAAGGCAGATGCTTCAAAACAGAGTGAGAAGTAAAGAGAGACGGCAGGAACTCAAACAAAATTAACGCCATATTTTATCTTTAATAATCCTATATATTTATATATTTATACTTTACCAAAACAGCTTGTTTTTGTGTTTTTTTAAAACTACCATCTCTCTTAAACCAACTTGAATTGAATAGTGAGCACAGCCACTAGGCATTATGTAACAAAAAGCCAGGGATGGGAGGGAGGGAGACGGTACCTGCACTGACGTTTAAAAAGAAGGAATAGGAGGAGGAGGGGGGGTGGAGGTGGTGGAGCACTCCAATAGGGGGGAAACAGAGCTTTCAGTAAAGCTCAGTCCAAAGCACTTTCCTAATGATTTCCCTGTAACATTAGTCCTCGAAGTCCCCGTCACAGCAGACTACTGTGAACGGCACCAGACAGTTAATGAGACAAAAACAAGAAGCTCTTACAGCCAGGAGGCTGCTTCCAGATGAAGCTTGATTAACTTAATTGATTATCTGTGAATAAGTCTTGAGCCTCTCCTCAGTTCTTTATATTTTGCCTGTACTGAGCCAGATGATCTTCTTGAGCAACATTTCTTTAGACTTTCTGAAGGTTATTTAAAGTTTTTCTTTGGACATTGACTGCTTTTTCACCCATTTTCAGTCAAGTCCTTGTACTGATCACTTCCAGAGCAAAATTTTTGGTTTCCTTTTGAAAACCACTTACAAAGCACACAACTTAGCAAAGAACCAATTTTAAATTGTATTGTTAGTGATTTTGTTACTAGCACCCTGTCACAAAACACACCATTTCTTCCCATTTCTTTGGCCTGGACAAGTAGGGCACAGAAAAAAAAGAGGACAGGCCGAAAAATCTATGTACACCAGAGGAACAGTACTTGAAAGTTATAGCAAACACCTGACACAGGACCTGAAAGATGCACCTGGTCCTTCAGTTGATCCATCTAGTGTTCACCAAAGCCTCATCTCATGGTATCAGTGAAGGGTGGCTGTCAAGAAGCCATCATCAAGGAAGGGAAACAGGGAGAAAAGGCTGAGAGATGCCAAATTACACAAGAACTGGACTAAAATCAGTGGCAGCAGGTCAAAATTTGACATTTCTGGTTCAAATTGCTGGTAATATGTCTATAACCACCTGTAAAGCTCTGTACTGTACAGCTCTGTCATAGTTTGGGTCTGCATTTCAGCCAGGGTGTTGGGGATTTTGTCAGAATTGATGGAATTATGAACTCAGAAAAGTACCACCAGACTTTGATGCACCATGCAATACCATCTGGAAAGCGTCTGACTGGCAGCAGCTTACTAAACACAACAAAACACCATCATTCATGGACTGACCTGAGCCGTGTGGCATCATCTTGGCAGAGAATAGAACAAAAAGGCAGCTAATATCGAAAGAAGAGCTCTGAATGTCCTTAAAGAAGCCCGGAGAAGTATTCCTGAAGACTACTTAAAGGAATTCCAAAGAAAGGTGCCTAAGAGAGCTCAGGGTGTGCTGAAGATAAAGATGCTCATACCTAATATTGACTCTCAAGCTCATTATGTAAACTCTGTTTTTGCCTTTTATAGTGTATTTTCATGTACGTTTTCCAAATTTAAACTGATGCACCCATTTCCCATTACCCAGCAAGTTAAAAAGAAATAAGGTGTGGCTCAAACTTTTGCACAGTCCTATATTTCACACCTATAAAATGTTTTGGCTTCTGATAAACCTTTAAAAGCACTGACCTGCTACTCCAACTATCTAACTGTTTTAAACAACACGCACTTACCAGCAGTTGTGTTGCGTTTTTGTCAGGTTAGCGGCTCGGACCTAAAACAGCCCTACATTATCTCTAATTCAGTTCTGGACCCAAGCTTTTATTTGTACTCCTGTACTCAGGCACAAATTAGACTTTTCAGGTACAAACTGTAACACCCAAACCCATGCTGTCATTATGCCAGGATCAGCTTACATTTTCAGACTGCAGTTGTAGCAGCGGCTACGCTCGGAGAATTTTGATGCAGGATCTTTGGCTGCCAGCAGGCATGCCTCCCTGTGCATTTTTTTTTTTTTTTTTAAACTGGTGACTGAAGGTAAAGGTTTCACCGCGCATCTGTCAGCTGTCAATTAGGGCACTTTAAGTCCCAGAGTGCGATATGAGTCCTTGCGGTGCTTAGTCAGGGGCAGAGCACGTCTTCTGTAATAAGAGTCAAAGTCGTGTCTGCACAAGCTTTTAAGCTAGATAACACAAGGAGGAGCTCTTATAAAACAAGAGTGAGACTGAGAGGCCTGCTGCAAGAAGATACACACCCAAGTGCTGGGCTTGTAAAGATGAAAAGTGAGCAGAGGAAAATGAGTGTTTCAGGAGAAGGACGCGGTTTCCTCTTTTTCCCCTCTGGCAGCCTCACAGCAGGAAGTTATGAGGTAGCCCCAACTAGGGTTGCCAACCGTCCCTTAAAATACGGAATCGTCCCGTATTTAGAAAAAAAAGTACACGTCCCGTATTGAGCTAATAAGGGACGCACTTTGTCCCGTAATACAGTGAGAATCAAAAGTAGTCTATAAATGTTAATGGAATTAACGCTTTGTTTGAAAACATAATTCCCAGCCCCTCTCCTGCTTTGTGACCAATGAGCTGACAGCACACTTATGACAATTCGAGTATGACAATTCAGATTACCGCTTATCTCATTGGTCGAGGAAAGGTCGCTTACAGAGAAAATACCGGAAGACAACAGGTGACCACAACAAGAAGCATGGCCAACAGGGAAACAAACGCTGACACTGCGGTGCAAGTCTCGGACGACAGTACACCTAAAGCTGGGCAAACACTGTGCGATTTTTTCAGTCGCGTTATTCAGCTTCTGCTCAAACTGCACGATTGACTCGCAGGGGTTAGAAGTTCATAGGTCACGATGCAGGTCTCACACTATACCGCCCGATGCTCTGATGCGACCTGAGTGCTCACACTGTGCGTCCATAAAATGAAGGTTATAACAGAAAATCTGTCGCTCTCCCTCTCTCTCTCTGTCTTTCACTCACACAGACACACACCACCATCAACTTTGCTAAATTGCTAATGAAAAACATTGATCAGGCAGCTGTGATTGAGCAGCAGTGTAAATCCAACTATTTTCACGGTTGTTGTGGTCGTGATCGTTTTGTGATGCCACATCGAAAAGGCTCGGATGAGCTTTCCAAAGTTCTACAAGTTGTGCCTCCATCGCTTGTGTCCAGATCACACGCTGCACAGCCGTGCTGCGCCGTCTTTTTCACCGACGTTTACGTGTTTGCGCGTGAGCAGTGTGAGCGGCTGTGGTGAGATCCTCACGAGCGATTGATGATCGGGAGCTGGTCGTGAGGTGTTAATCACTTCTCGTTACCCCACGTATACTACACGACGCACGATGAAGGCCAAAATCGGTCCGATCACCAAAACGGTCGCACGACTCAAAAATCGTCTCAAAATGGGCCTAAAACCGCACAGTGTAAGCCCAGCATTAGAGCAGCAATGTTTGTTCCCCTCAGAGAAAGGGAAGAATGGGAAAAGGAAAACACCTGGCTGGAAAACGTTAATATGGGCATGTGCAGTGAATATCAGCGCTATGTGGCCAGAAGTGTGATAATATAATTTATTTTGTGTAATAAACAACTGCAAGGATGGATGATTACAACAAATAGATGACTAATACATAAAAGTAATACATAGATGAATAATGATGATGAGTTAAGATGCGTAATCATGGGAACAAGCGGGTTTACAAACAGGAGCAGCTGATTAGCATTAGAAAAGCTGAAATAATACCTCAGCTGAAGCCAATTGTACTAAATGCACTAAATGTGCACAGTTACAAGAATATTTTTCTTTCTATTATTTTCTATTATTTTAAGTTAAGCAGGACAAAGTTCTTTTAAAGAAAGATTTACTTATATTCTCAAAAGTTAAGCATGACAGGCTTCTGTTTAAGAAAGAGACCTGTTTTATTGTGTTAATGTTGTCATTTTGAGCTAAAAATAAATGGCTAAATGATCACTTGTTTCACATGTGTTCATATCACAAAGAATAGAATATGCATCTGCTTAAATCAACTTCAAGTCAAATGGTTAAAAAAAATAATTTCACACACAAAAAAAGAGCTAGAAAATTCACCACACTGGGAAGGGTGAAGACAACTGGGTTGCCCGGCCCTGGCCACGAGGTGTCCCTTATTTATTTTTCAGGGAGTTGGCAACCCTAGCCCCAACCTACCTCACATCTCCCCGCTGTGCAAGAACGAGCTCAGCAACACAAGCATTCTCTCTCTTTCTCGAGTGCATACGTGCACATCTACAGTGCTGCATGCCGATGAACCCATTTTCTTGGAGCACCTACACAAGCTGCAATATACAGATCATGTTTCACAGCGCTACAGCGAGAGGCAAACACCTCCCTCTGTTTGTGCTTCATTCTAGCTTCTCCCTTCTCTTCCCAACCACACACACCAACACCTTTCTCTTGTGAATTTTATTTTAATCCTTAACATAAAGACAACTATAAATTAGGATAACCAAACCTGTTTTACTACCTCCTACACCTCCCCCACTTAAGTGTGTTCAACAGGAAGCTAAAGGTTGGTGCTGTTAAAGTGTTCAAAAAAACAGCAGGAGCTCGGTGTGAGGCCACAGTGGGCCAAAAAACACACACAAGATGACCTCCAGCGAGGACAAAATGTATCTGGACGTCTCTGTGAGCATCTGTCTCACTGTGTAAATGTAGCACAGTGTCTGTGCGTGCATGGCTGGGGAGAGATGCAGCACAGCTGAAAGCCGGCGCTCAGACAAGGACCCGGTGCATCGTCCGTGTCTCATCTCAGCCAGTTTACTTACAAACTCTTTAAGTTTGAATTTTAAAGCCGACAATGTGAATGAAACTTATTTACATGTGGCGTTCATCTCAAAGAAACTAGAGTGAGTGTAAATTGTTATTCTAAAAAGATAATGCTTCCCGGCTTACTGCGGATCCACTATCATAAGGGAAGTGACAGCAGCTCGAGGGAACAAAGCAATAAGTAAAAATTAACATAAATTCACATGGTAATGTATTCAGCATTGGGCAATGACTTACAGAGGGACATGTTTTTAGAGGGAAAAAGTGTTTTTGTAGAGAGCAAAGAATTTGCACAGGCGTGCACAGACACAAGTATAATGAACAAATATTAGCAGTGATATTTGGGATTTAAAATGAAGATACACAATTGGGGCTCCAGAGATTGGAATAGTTTATCTCACACACACACGCCCGCCTGCCTGCACGACCGCCCACACACACACACACACACACACACACACACACACACACACACACACACACAGTCCTGAATTCATTACTGAAGTCTCATCCAGACGTTCAATTGGTACACAAAGGAATTCTTCGGCAGGAGGCAAAAAAAAAGGCCCACAAGTTAATCCAAAATGACTGTTTTATCAACAATGGCCACCAACGGTGATATTGGCACCTGTGACAAGGTTGAAAAGAACTGTGGGTAATTTAGTTTCACAAAATGCAGCGTGCACACACACACGCCAAGTTCTCCTCCTGCCTCTATTCAGCCCAACCGCGCGATGACAAATAGAGCCGCAGAATTGTGCTACTCTGTAATTAAATTGAGACGTGGGGTCAAAATTCCCAATAGATTGAGTGAGATGAAATATAAATTGGCTCTCCTCTGACTTTATAGAAATAATTACATAAGCTGCATTTATAACTGTTATTAAATGAGCAAAAAAAGGACGGCTCTGTTAAGCAGCATACGAGAACTAAAGTGTAATCCCAGCACGTTTAGCTTAGTTTGCTCTGATTCTTTAGAGATGACGACTGTGGTGGGTAATTAAGGGCAAAGAATATACAAGTCGCATGAAAATTGGAGACCACATTACCTTTCCAAAGCTCCCCTTCCCGATGGCCCGCAGAATCTGGAAGTGGTCAAAGTTTACTGTGGAGAAAATGAGAAGCAGTTAGTGAGAACGTGTCAGTTTGAGTTGAGCTATAAAACAGGGAACGTGACATGTACGGCACTGTGCAAAAGTCTTGAGCCATCCCTCATTTCTTTATTTGCTTCCAGGGATCCAGACTTCCCTGTAATTTTAAAGTGGTATTAAGGAATAGCTCTCCAGGCTTTTTAAAGTGTTTCTGATTTTTAATCCAGGGCTTGTATTTGACCAGTTTTTGTCTGTTAAGACACTTCACACTAATCTATGAAACATTCAAACATAAACACACACCTAAATCACAGAAAGGACCAGAAAACTTAACAAAGAACCAATTTTAAATTGTATCTTTACACATTTACTTGCGGCCTATTGCAAAAAAGCAAAACCCCACATAATTTGTTCCCACTTCTTTAGTTGAAGAATGCAGTTAATAACACCGTTAACACAGACTGACCTGGCAAAATACAAAAAAAATGAGGGGGTGGTTCAAGACTTTTGCTCGGTACTGTATGAGAAATGGAAATCCAGACTCTATGTGCACTTCACAATGTATTGGTGCACTTTGGCAGTACTGTGAAGATTAAATGTTTTTTTCAAAGAATTAAAAAGTAGGAGCACAGTGGGAGAGAATAATGTGTGTGTTGGATAATGAAACATGTGAAAGATGGAAAAGTAGAAATAATGAATCACAACAGTCAAAATGTGAAAAAGCAAAAACATTTTCCCTGGAGGATCTGTGCAGTGACACACCGTCACAGTATCGACGATTAGCAAGCAAAACAAAACCCCAGAAATAACATTTGTTAAATGAAGACTTAGCTAAACTTTTTTAAACTTCACATCTGAATAACAAATAACACACGCAGCACATAGAAACAAATATCTAAAATGAGTTTGATCTAGATCGCAATAAAATTTGACACTCTTCCAGAAGTTTTATGATCGACTTTTACAAGATCAAATTTGAGCAAGTAAAGACATTTCACATGAAGACCAGGAGAGTTGTATTTCAGAAAGACATCCAGCTCAGAGCGCTGACTCATTCATCTTAGGTTTTTTTTCCTATTTCAGTATGCATAGTAACACAGCCAGATGTTTTCATTCATTGCCACTGGAGCAGATGCATGTGTGTGTTCTGCAGACTGATTGAATCCTTCTGTACGCAGCTTAAAATGAGTCCTGAAGGACATGGTTGGATGAAGTGGTGAGGAAGAGTGTCATGTTTTTTCCTCTGTAATAAATAAACAAAATAATAAGCACAAATATATGCAATTTTAATTCCAAATTATCCATCATAGACCCCAGAAAAAGCATAAATAAAAAGAACACCCAATCCATGATATTAAAAAAGCCTTGATCATTAATAGCAAGTCTTTTTAATATTAACCAATATGAGTAAAGTTAGCTTAAAGGCAAAAAAGCCAAAACCCTTGTTTTTCAGGCAGAGGAGAAAAAGAGGGGCTCTGTGTAAGATAAAGAAGCATTTTTTTGAACTGTGAATTGTGCAAAGCTACTCTAGTAGAGTCCAAGAATAAGAATATCATGTTGGAAATGAAGATGAGGATGATCAAAACGCATTTCCTCCAACAAATAAATGCTATGGAGAGCAGAGCTGCTTCAACATTTAAAAAAACAAAACAAAAAAAAACAAAACAACGTCTTTGGCTGAGCACAAACACAAGCGCTCAGGAATCCGATTAACCAACAACAGACAACAGCCAAGATTTGTTTCAACAACTCAGAGTAAAGAGTAATTAGCCAACACTGTAACTGTTGGCCAGTAAAATCAACATTTGCTAACTTTCACATTCAGCAGCTCATTACGACACTTAAAATAAATCTAATTAAGACATTTAAATGTTGGTTGTATTTTCCTTCCCGATGCATGTGACAGGTTAAGACTTACATCTCCAAATGTAGTGGAACTGATTTGAACCAGAGGACTCAGCCACACTGTTACTATGTACTGCATAAACATGTTTACCGATGAAGGTAAACCAGATGCTGTCCTGACTGTGTGACTAAATTCTGTGCTTAAAGCATCAAACTAATTGAATATGATTAACTTGCTATGAGAGGTTTTAACTCCACGTGTGACTTTTTCTGGGTTCATAAACCATTTTCAGGGTCCATTTTCAAACTTGGCCAGCACAAAAAAGGATGCATATTTCACTTCGCATCACCTCAGTAAGACCATGTCAAAGGCCAAATTAATAAGTCTTCTCATCAGATCTTGATGCTTCTTTCTTGTGTGACACAAAAAATAGGAGGAGACAGATCTTGGCTTGTGTTGTTTTTTAAGTTGATTCATTCAAAACTAACTGTAAGATGCTTAACTACATTGCAGTCTGTGTTGCTGAAGTCCTAAATTATCACCTTTAAAGTGTTTGTGCTAATAACATCATGTACAGTAAGACAGGCACATAGAACAGCACTGACTGGGAGAAGCTTTGAACAGTTGACATACTCGGTTCAATTCAACATATAAGACTTGAATGCACAAGCATCTTTCAAAAACCTATTAAATCTATCATCTGTGATATTATTATATACAATTATAATGTATTGTTCATCTCCCTTAAACAAACAGGCAGCCTTAAGGTATGAAATATTCATTTGTCTACTGTTTCAGTGGCTGATAGTGTCCCACAGGCCTTAATGTGAGTTTGAGGCAATTATGTTTAAGTTGTTTAACGATAAACAGATTTTGAATGAAAGCGAGGGAACTTCGGTAGCATAAAAAAGTCTATATTCTTTGTGTCCATATGGATCAGCCATATTACCATTATTTCCCCGTAAGGTTGCCAAAAGCACCAAGTTAATACTTGAAAAAACTGCAGCAATACACAAAAATATAATCAATATTCTATTTATTCGGTGACAACGCCGCTTTTAGCCTTTAATCAGAAAGCCTTAAGTTGGCTAGTTAAGCATCGGGCTAACGTTTAAAGCGTTCACTTTGGGGAAGTAACTCGCAATACTGCTACTGCTGTGTAGTCTTGGTTAAATTCACAGCATATTACATAAATTACCCTGCAATAACTAACTGTTATAATAGCGGCACCGTATTGCATCACACTGAGTACATTTCAATCATTTATCCCGGAGTTTGCTAGCTAGCAAAATAATAAAAACAATTCCAAAATTAGCATGTGTAACGTACACACTCGAGAAAATTATTTACTAGCACTTACGCAAACTCCCCCATTGTGAAAACGTACAAATCCATCTTGCAGACTCCTTGTATTTTTCGTTTTCCAGCAAACACTCATTAAAACGGCAACACCGGACACGTTAGTGCACTCACCCCCGACTGTTCGGGGAGGGAGGGGGTCACACATTGAAGAGACAACGTGCAGAGCTACAAGGCAGCCGAGGCAGAGAAATGTTGGTTTTAGACTTCTGTATCTGATAAGAAAACTATTCAAAATCAGATAGTGATTTATGGTGAATGAAATACGGTTACAGTTTCACGAAGTTTTAAGCACCAAATCCAAGATTCTTCATTACTTTATACAGAAAAGCTGGACATGGTATGCAGAAAAAACAACAACAACAACAAAACAAATACAAATAAACGAAAAAAAGTTTTGTAACTGTCAGTTTCCTTTTAAAATTCTTAGTGTGAACAACATTACACAAACAACCACGTGTGTCCTGCGATCACCAAGCATTTAGAAAATCTATTAGAGGATAATAAAGTGTTTTCATATTCTTGACCAAGCAGAAAAACATATTTTAGCATATAAATTAGCACTCTCTTCTCAACAAGTCCTTCAACATGCTGATGTTAAAAATATAATAAAAGGCATCTATCAAATTGTTAAAAGTACTAATTACAGTGTATTTTAATTGTTTCTAGTACTTTAATTCAAGCGTATCACTGCATTGAGAAATGGGTGGTTATCTGTTGGATAATGGGATTAAGCAGTGTTTTTGTTGACGTTCATAAAAGATAAAATATGTAAAACAATTAATAATGAACGATGTTTAAACACTTTACGAAAGAGAAAAAAATATCCAGCTGTAACTATAGCATGCATCAGCTCAGTAGTTGAGATCACAGCTCACTGCGAGGAAAGTCTTTATGCTGGTACACAAATGAGCCTCGAAACTGCAACTAAACTGTCACTGCGAGGCAGAGCTGTGGTGGTAATAAGGACAATGAAACCTCTGCACAAGCATTTTCCTGACAGGAACAGATCCATTATTACTATTAATATAAGATTATTTCATGTATCACAGATTATCATCACATATTATTGTTACTTCCTACATCCACCTATGAAAGTACTAAAGAAGAAGCTGAAGGCTCCAAGATAAGCTCTTTGTCTATAGAAAGGATGTAGCCCTGAATTTATGAGACAGGTAAAGATACCAAAATACAAAAACAGATACAAAAAACTGCACGAAAATGTAAATGTAACATATATATAAAATTTTTATTTTTTTAAAAAATAACAAAGTAAATAAACATAAAGATTTATAAAAATATGTACAAAAAACAAAATATGTAGCCAAAATGCCAAAACCACAGAACAAAAGAGAAATACGCACTTTTCTAAACACTGTACACTGCCAGGTTTCCTGTTCAAGGTTAACCCTGCACGTGCAGACTCCAGCTGTGGTAATGTGGGTGGATGAAGATGGTCACTGATGGACCTCCACCCCTGCCTTCTGGTCATCTGTGTTACTGATTAAGACTTACCTCTGCTCTTCGCATGTGCATGTGTGTGTGCGCATGTGTAACAGCAGGCGTGATGCCAACTCATGCAGCTTCTCCTTATAAGTCACTCAGCACCCTCTCCGTGTAGACAAAGAGCAATAATGGGAGAAAAAAGACACAGACTGGGCTCCTCCAGGCAGACCCATTGCTAACCAGCCTCTGAGTGCTGAATGAGAAGGCAGGCCCCCGCCTTGCCAGGTGATTTCAAAGACAAGGGTGTGTTTTCTGTAGTTTGTCTGGGAGACAGTCTGATACGCTCCCTCTGTACATAGCTAATCCCCTCATATGGCACGGCTCAGACTGCACCTCAGGTCCAAAACACAGAGGCACTGTAGCATGAATGTAGCTCTGTGCAATATTAAAAAGGATAAAGAAAATGAAATAAAAATTTAATCTAGCGCAGTGTTTTCATAGATTCACCAGGTCTTTCTCCCAGCGAGAGCGATGATTCAGCTTCTCATCTGGGTCCTGTGCCAGTATAGCATATATTAGCAGATGGATAAACAGGTTTGGAAATCCCTTTCCCGTACTAAGGTTTGTGACATCAGAAGTGAGGAGGCTGTCTGGCAATTTTTGTGCCTTTACCAAAGTGACGTTCCAATATTCACACCTGCTCCAGGCCTGCAGAGGCGACAAAGTAAGTTGTGCTTGAACTTTTCTTTCGAGGTCTCTTCTTTGATTCTCAAACTTTTTCCTCCACACACTTTCACGTGGCAACATAATGAGTGGCTTCCAGGAGAGACTCGCCCTTTCAAACTAATGATTCATCAATAATGTTTAGCCAGAATTGAAGCATCTCAATACACAGCATGTCTGTGCTCTGGCACTCCTTGAGTCAAAAGATCTAACAACTCCAACCAGATGTTTTGGCTGTGCTCCAGTTGTTGTTTGTTGGGTAAAAACTGGTTACTCAAAGTTCATTATGAGTTTGTTTTGCTTTGTAGTTTTAATTGGCATGTTTATCTCTGTTTACTTCATACAGCTTAATAATAGTATGTAGGTTGAACGCCACAACTGGTTGTCTTAAGGTTGACTTAAAACAAAGAATAGAAACCAAACTGTGAATGTTGGGAGTTAAATTAACTTTAAGGTGATTGGCTGATGACCAAAGCACATCATAGTTTGGAACCATTTGCATGTGTATATGTTAGTATGACTGTATGGTTGATTTGAAAATGTAAAGTTATTTTTAACGTGTGGCTTTTATTCAAACTCTGAAGCACTTTGTAACTCTGCATTTGGATTTGCTCTACAAATAAGGGTCCATCAAGTTATGAATGCATCAGCACATCCATGATTCCTATATCACCTTCCAAAGGTGCTCTATTAGACTGAGATCTGCTGACGACAGTGGCCATTAGAGTATACTGAACTCACTGTCGTGTTTAAGAAAACAGTTTAAGATGATCTAAGATTTGTGACACGGCACGCTGTTCTGCTGGAATCAGCCATGAGAGGAGAGGTACACCGTTCTCATGAAGAGATGGACATGTTCAGCATGTTAATACTAGTATTATTGCTACTTGGTTGGTACTAAGGGGCCCAAAATGTGCCATGAAAATACCCCCCACACAGTGACACCACCACCGCTAGTCTGCACAGCTGACATAAGGCAGGATGGATCCATCCTTTCATGCTATTTATGCCAAATTGTGACCCAACCATCTGCATGTCAGAGCAGAAATCGAGACTCACCAGACCAGGCAACATTTTTCCAAACTTCTCATGTCAAATTCTGAGAACTGTAGCTTCAGTTTCCTGTTCTTAGCTGACTGGCGTGCATGGTGTGGTCTTCTGCTGCTGTAACGCATCTGCTTCAAGGTTCAACATGTTGTGCAAGATGCTCTTCTGCATTCTTTGGTTGTAACAAATGGTTGTAAGAGCTACGGTTGCCTTCCTATCTGCCATTTTTCTCTGACCTTTGACATCAATAAGGCAGTTTTCCCAAGAGAACTGCCGTTCACTGGATATTTTCTCTTTTTGTCACCGAAAAGTCAACAGATCAGCAGTTTCTGAAATAGTCAGCGCAGCATCAACAGCTATGCCACCTTTCTCCCCTATTCTGATGCTTGGTTTAAACTTCATCATGTCCACATGCCTAAATACACCAAGTCGCTCCCATGTGATTGGCTGATTAGATATTTGTCTTAACAAGCAGCTCCGTACATGTATCTAACAAAGTGGCTGGTAAATTTACCTTGTGTTATGGCTCCACACTAGTAAACTTGGTCTTCTTTCCAATTTAACATCAGTCAAAAAACATGAAGGGTTATGAAAAGATTAAATCAACTGTGAACTTCTCCTCACAGGGTTCATGCTTTCACCGAAGACTTGAGTAAACGCTGAATCTGCCTCCAATAAAAGGAGGCCAACCTTCACACGGCACTGAGACACGCTGCTGGCGTGATGTGTCAGATGCTATTCACAAATGAAACCTAACAAATATTCATTCTGCATCTTAAATGATTTTACGCAGTTCACCATGACACAATCAAAATCATCCACCTCCACTGTTTTTCTTTTTAAGTTTGTTTTTTAGTAACCATTGATCTATGTACCCAGTATCACAGCACTTCCTCGAAGTATGAGTCACTGGGTAATGGGAAACGAAACAAAAGTCCCCCCTCCTCCTCCTTTTATCCAGCCTGGTGAAAGGAGCTGCTCTTTAGATAAAGGGGTAAAGGACTACAGGCCTTGTTCCATGCTGAGGGGGTAATTATTGTGGACATAGCCGTTCCTGTAACCATCCCTTCATGCACAAGGCTGAGAGAAAAGAATTGTAGAAGCTATATAGGTCACTGAGGCTTTAAATCCCAACATATAGTGGACCACCACTACGCTGGCTAAGGTAAAGTGCCAGCAGTTCAGTCAATAAATGGCTATAGTATAAATATCCACGCTAACATACAGTGGGGCAAAAAAGTATTTAGTCAGCCACCGATTGTGCAAGTTCCCCCACTTAAAATGATGACAGAGGTCAGTAATTTGCACCAGAGGTACACTTCAACTGTGAGAGACAGAATGTGAAAAAAAAATCCATGAATTCACATGGTAGGATTTGTAAAGAATTTATTCGTAAATCAGGGTGGAAAATAAGTATTTGGTCACCTCAAACAAGGAAAATCTCTGGCTCTCACAGACCTGTAACGTCTTCTGTAAGAAGCTTTTCTGTCCCCCACTCGTTACCTGTATGAATGGCACCTGTTTGAACTCATCATCTGTATAAAAGACACCTGTCCACAGCCTCAAACAGTCAGACTCCAAACTCCGCCATGGCCAAGACCAAAGAGCTTTCAAAGGACACCAGGAAAAGTATTGTAGACCTGCACCAGACTGGGAAGAGTGAATCTACAATAGGCAAGCAGCTTGGTGTGAAAAAATCAACTGTGGGAGCAATCATCAGAAAATGGAAGACATACAAGACCACTGATAATCTCCCTCGATCTGGGGCTCCACGCAAGATCTCATCCCGTGGGGTCAAAATGATCATGAGAACGGTGAGCAAAGATCCCAGAACCACACGGGGGGACCTGGTGAATGACCTGCAGAGAGCTGGGACCAAAGTAACAAAGGTCACCATCAGTAACACACTACAACGGCAGGGAATCAAATCCCGCAGTGCCAGACGTGTTCCGCTGCTGAAGCCAGTGCATGTCCAGGCCCGTCTGAAGTTTGCCAGAGAGCACATGGATGATACAGCAGAGGATTGGGAGAATGTCATGTGGTCAGATGAAACCAAAGTAGAACTTTTTGGTATAAACTCAACTCGTCGTGTTTGGAGGAAGAAGAATACTGAGTTGCATCCCAAGAACACCATACCTACTGTGAAGCATGGGGGTGGAAACATCATGCTATGGGGCTGTTTTTCTGCCAAGGGGACAGGACGACTGATCCGTGTTAAGGACAGAATGAATGGGGCCATGTATCGTGAGATTTTGAGCCAAAACCTCCTTCCATCAGTGAGAACTTTGAAGATGAAACGAGGCTGGGTCTTCCAACATGACAATGATCCAAAACACACCGCCCGGGCAACAAAGGAGTGGCTCCGTAAGAAGCATTTGAAAGTCCTGGAGTGGCCTAGCCAGTCTCCAGACCTCAACCCCATAGAAAATCTGTGGCGGGAGTTGAAAGTCCGTGTTGCTCGGCGACAGCCCCAAAACATCACTGCTCTCGAGAAGATCTGCATGGAGGAATGGGCCAAAATACCAGCTACTGTGTGTGCAAACCTGGTAAAGACCTATAGTAAACGTTTGACCTCTGTTATTGCCAACAAAGGTTATGTTACAAAGTATTGAGTTGTATTTTTGTTATTGACCAAATACTTATTTTCCACCCTGATTTACGAATAAATTCTTTACAAATCCTACCATGTGGATTCATGGATTTTTTTTTCACATTCTGTCTCTCACAGTTGAAGTGTACCTCTGGTGCAAATTACTGACCTCTGTCATCATTTTAGGTGGGGGAACTTGCACAATCGGTGGCTGACTAAATACTTTTTTGCCCCACTGTACATCAGGGAGCTTTTTATTTACTTGTGAAATGTAATCAAATTCTGTGTAACCAACTATTCTAATGTGATTTTAATGAAAGTACTTTCGTACTACTCACAGTGAGTGTCCTGCACTTTTGTATGCACTCTTCAAGTGTTTGATTTCTACACAGCTCCCTCAGCGGGTGTTGAAGCAGATGATTAAAGGACAGAGGACATCCATTCATTAAACAAACAAGGGAACTCTTCACAGTACATCCACACGACACAAGAAAGGCTTCAATTACCTTCATCTACTCTATGATGACGCTTGGGAAAATTATCTTAAAATCGATAGAAGACTGCTGGTTGTATTTTCAATTTGTGCCACATCACAAGTGGTACTCCAGAGAAACAAGCAAGATGATGGTGAATGAGGCTGGTTTCTTTTTTCTTTTTTTTAAAGTATCTGCAGCAAACAGCATGCTGCCTCTATCTACCGCACTCGGTTTTCACTGGACGCTGCACAAAAGACAACGGTCTTAGTGAATGTTAGTGAATGGACTTACTATGGAGGTAATGGGAGAATGACAACATCTATTCCTCCTATGGGGGCTGTAAGCTCCTGAAACACAAGGATAATATGCTGAGCAGGCTCCACAGGGGTCCTCGATGGGGGGATTGGCTCATGTGGAGGTGTTGATGTTGGCATAGAACCCATGTCAGGTGACAGAGAAAGTGAGAGTGTGTGGATGTGTGTGTGGTCATATATACTACCATGCAAATCTTTGGGATAGTTTTCCATCTCTCATGGAAAGTCATACTTTTATTAATGACATGAAACGTGACTAGAAAAATCAACATCAAGAATTTCATTAGGTTTTTCTGCAAAAATCTCACTTTATATTCTGTAGTGCTTATACTTTGATCATTTCAGCTGCTCCCTTGTCACAAGGAAGTCACCACAGCAGACAGCGCCACATGTTTGATTTGGCAAAGTTTTATTTTGTACTGCTTGCACATGTTTTAATTCAACGCCTGTTTTGCATGAACTGATTAGGAATTGGAGCCATTTTCATACAAAGTCCAGAATTTTCAGATGGGATGTCAGTTTCACGGGAAGGTGAGGCCTCCGGCATCGTCATTTCCAGACAAATTAAGCAGGTAAATGTAGTTGCTCGGCAAACTCTTAAAAACTCTCAAGTGTTTCCTAAATTATTAATCTGATACATTTCAAAAAAGAAAGAAAGCACTGCCAATGAAAGAGAAGCTACCCGTGAAAAGAAAGGCTAGATTAATCTAAAAGCCTGGAAAAAAATATTATTTGAACAGATGAAACCAAGAAAAACTTGTACTACAATTGAGGGATGAGTCTGGAGGAGGGAAAACAGATCATGATCTGTCAAAGACGGTGGATGAAATGCTATGGCATGAGCACATATGGCTGCCAGTCTTAGTTTATCACTAGTGTTTTTTGATGATGTGGCTGCTGATAGAAGTAGCAGGATGAAGGTTTTGCGTGTACAAAAATGGCTGTAATTCTCTAAACAGTTAATGTAGCACTTTTGTTAAATCCCTGGAGTTAAAGCTGAAAGCCTGCACGTCAATCACATCCTAATTGTTTGATCTCAAATTCACTGTCGGTACATACGGAGGCAAAATACCAAAAACGCGTCACTGTCCAAATACTTATGGACCTAACTGCATCTATGACAGAAAATAAGAAGCAGCATTATAGAAGCACTTTAAGATGCAGATTTTGAGTTTAATGTCACAGTTAAACCCAGCTTCCACCACCTGTTAGCGGTGCACCTAATATAACTCTAAACTCTGCTAATGGATGTTTTTGGCAAATGCACCCTGACTCTTATGCTTTAATGCATCTAAGCTTGAAGCAGACATTTTCTAACGCCGTTTTCTTTGCTTGTTTTCATCTTAGCCCGAGCTGTGAAAGTGCTCCATCACCTCAAGCTATATAAGGAGAAAATGAATATGATTTCAGCCTCCAGAACCAGAGCTGCTCCATATAGCTCATCTCAGTCCACAAACACCATCTAATCGTCCGTCAGCGTGTCTTTGCCTTTCCGTCACTACTGATGACATTCAGAGAAACGCTGTATCGCTTACTACTCTGCAACACGGAGCGTGGATCTGTTCTCGCACCTTTGTTGCTCCGGAGCAACTTCAAAACAAAAATGAACAAAAATAAAATCCAATAACCTTGATGGTAGTAGCTCGGGGAGCTCATGAAAAACTCCACTTGTTTCTATGATGGTTGCACTCAATAGAATCAACTGTAACACAGAGGATGATTAAAGCAAAAACAGGGAAGGTGAAAAAGGTGAAAACGAGGAGGGCACCTTCCTGACCATGATGAAAAATACATTATGCAATTCGATCATTAACCTTGCTAATAACACACCAGGAGATAATGAGTTAGAGAGACAACTTTCAAAGCCATTTTCTTTAACTAGGGTTTTATTAAAGGAAAATCCAAAGCAAACTGAAGCTCAGTTAAATGCATAGTTTGTATTTAACACAGGAGAGGAGGAGGAATATGCTGAGGCATGCAAACATTTCAGTAATATATAAGAGCTAATATGACTTTAATGTGCAGCACAAAGGTTTTATAGTCATATTTGGACATTAATTATAAACCCTGAGATAATGTAATCTTCACAGAGGTTCATTATTCTTTATTTATTATTTTATTATATACTTTATTTATTCACCATCACAGCTGCTGCTCCCTGCATGAAAGAAAGAAAGAAAAAAAAAGTTGTTGAGAGAAGGAGTGGTGGCAATCGATCCAGAGTGATGAATTATGAGTTCCACTCATATGTAAGTAACCACAGATAAGAGAGGTTTGACAGAATCAAGTATAAACAGATGCTGGGGGCTGTTTATCACGAGGGACGCAAGTTTGCGTTATTTATGAAATATCGTCTACTTGAGAAACATTAGCTGGGCTGGTTTACGGCGTCGTAGTTTCATCCTGGCATAGAAGTGTATTTAAAATGTTAAGAATGGGAAGACCTCCCATACTTTAGTCAAAAATTCCTTTTGTTTCATGTCTGTAATTATGAAAATGTTGAAGAAATGATTATCTCCTCTAACCTTACACCCCAAGCTTTCTTCTGAGAAGCACTATTAGATAGTGGAGAGAATAACTAAACACCAGTTAGGCTCAAGGTACAACCACTGAGAGGACTGTTAGGGTTTGTGTGTCCCATCATTTGTGTCTTGGATGGTGTTCAATATAACCCCAGTAGCCCCAAAAAGTTGAGACTCTGGTAAAAATGTAAATAAAAGTTGAACGCAATGAATTGTGAAGGTAGAACATAGAAGACCTATCAAATGTTTAAACTGAGACAATGTATCATTTTAACAAAACAATGAGGTCATTCTAGGCTAAAGAGAAGAGGGACCATCCAGTTTGTTATCAGCACTCAGTTCAAAAGCCTACATCTCGGTTGGTGTGGACATGCCTATTAATGCCTAAGGAACTGACAGCTTGCACCATCAGTGCTGAACAATATCTACAGGTTTTAGAGCAACAGGTCAGGGAAGGCCCTAACTTTTTGGTTTGTTTTTTTTTGTTAGTGCCATCAAATCATTTTTTTTTTTCTTAAATTGCTAGATTTTGTCTGCTTAAAGATTTCACGTGTTTTTTAGGTTTCATTGTGAATTTGTAACTCTCATAGTGCATTTTACAAAGCATCAGAACTTTTCTGGAATTGAAGTTGTAAATTTTTACTTTTTAAAAGACTGTTCAGACCTTTTCCCCCTGCTCCGTACAGGGAATAAATGTTTTTTAAAAAGAAAGAAAAAAAACATTGGTATCAACTTTGGTCAAAATGGGTATTTTAAAAATCTGTATTAGTATCCACTACAATTTCACAACTACTGCATTCCTTGAGTAGATACAGTACATTCATCTGCACATATAAACACGAGATCTCATCTTCTACTATGAGGCCTCAGATTTCACCACGACTTCCCCAAAGAGGATATACCAAAGTGGAGGAGAATTATCACATAATCAATAAACTGGACTGTGATACTGTTCGACTATCATGGATCCAGCTGGGGTAGAACTGTGAAGGAGGCGAAGCACTACACTAATGGGGATGCAACATAATATTGCTGATATCAGTAAAACTTGAATATATGAACACCAATGAAGGAAGATCTCAGGGATTTACAATGGTCAGAGTGATCGCCAACAGCCTGGCGATCAAGCTTTTCAGAACGTTTGCCCATTAATTCATCGAATCGCTGCTATCAAATATTATCAGATTAAAATTTAATTGAATTAGCCTTACTATAGTTTCACGATAAAACTGTGGAGAAGACTATCCAACTCTAGACTCGTCTATGTACCGCCACTTAATGCAAAGATGCTGAGCTGGTAATACTAGATCTCACTAAGAGTCAGTGATTTAGAATCTGTATCAGGAGGCATCATTCCCTTTCTAAACTACTACTTATTAGTTATTTAGGACAACTAGGGTTGGGGTCGGAGTTGGGTAGTTCCCTGTTTTTGTGGGCGTTTTGTTGCCAATTGTTGCTCACAAACTCTTAGGATTGGGAATGTTGTTCATTAAAAGCCCTTTAAACATCCCACATTACATAGTGTTGAGGAATGCTCTCACCAGGATTTAATACCAATTTCTCATTTAGGATACCATTGTGTTTGTAATCAAGCAGGAAACCTCATAGAGGTGATTCACGTTGTGATAAATGACTGCCCAGTTTGCGTGCCGATGTACCAGACATGCTCTCTGTTTAATAATGCAATACACCGATGAAAAGTTTGCAGTTGCCCCTGGGTTCGTGCAAACACATAAATCAAAATGGGAAAATGAGTTGTGAAATATCTGTAATAATGAACAAATATCAAGGTACGGCCGAGTCCCTTTTAGGATGTAAAGCAGCTCGCTGCAGAAAGTGAACCCTGAAATGTTAATGCAGAGCGCATTTAGAGTACGACCCAGCCATCAAATCACACTGAGTGAATGCACGCTGTGTGGACGAGCCCATTGGAGTGGGATCAAAAAACCTCCTAGCATCGATCCCTTCCTGTTACGTCTTTTGAGAATATGCTTCTGCTCCTAATCCAATCCTATGCTGTCTGCTCTGTGCTATGTTATCAGTGCATGTACAAGCCATTTCTCAGCGCTTTGCAGACAGGTTTCCATTTGCATAGACAGTGCACAGAACCAATATGCCAGGTTTATTGCATCTGCAGCACGCACTGTTGGATGATGAGGGCTACGTGCTTTGTGCGACTTGTCATTGTGGTAGAAGAATCAGAGTGTGAGTGCATGTGACTCTTCGCTGTGCATGTGACACTACACAGCGCAACCAAGTAAGACCTGCTTGCTTCACAGCAGCTTCTTCTCCCACATGATTACTGAATATTTTATGGCAGTAGTAAGCCATATTTCACGGTCTGTAGTAGTAGAAGCTGCTGCTGGGACAACCCTACACTCTTTGATATTGAGCATCAAATTGAATGGAATTGAGAGGCCACAGGAGAAGACTGTACTACACAATTTCAGCACATTTTGAATCCAGGATTTCTCGAGCGATCTTGATCTTCCACTGATTTTCTTTGATCTTTATTGATGGATGGGACTCTTTTGAACAGCAGAGGAAAAGCTGCATGTTGTGAAAGGGCGATCGTTAAAGTTTGCTGCGCGATTCATTTCAAGGAGTTCCAGTTATTAGACCGTGCTCAAAAGACGCCTTTGCACAACTTGAAGCGTATTTGGTAGTCTGTGAGAAATATGGGTCACAGATACATTACTTGTTTATACAGATGAGACTACCGCCTCTGAAAGGAGCTCCTTAAAGCTCGGTGTTTTCCTGTTTACTTAGGAGACTTGTATGCAGCAAAAGTTTACTCTAAAACTACTGACACAAAAAGCAAGTGATCGCCTCCTTCAATTTCAAACTGACACGACAGGGAAGTGCATCCGCAGCCTGCTGAAGGCCACATTTGATGAATCTGTTTACTTAAATCACTATCATCACTGAGCAGCCATCATCATCATTTTCTCCTTGTACACTGGAGTGCTAATACAGCCTAATTGGAGGCTCTCTAAACAGAGCACCTTATGAATATTCACAAGCACAAAGGAGCTCATTGTCTTTACAGGCATGACAATTTTAGCCATGGGTCTCAACTGATAATTGGACAAGGATATGGAGGTACATGCAGAGGGCGTGTCCGTGCAACCATGCACTTAATGCCCGCGTTTGCTTATCATTTGAGTCTCCTCGCATGTGCATTAATTTGTCATGCTTTTCTGATCTTCATCTGCTGAACAGCTTTTATGACAACACAAAAGAGTCACACTGCTAGAAAATGAATGCAGCCATTAAGGCTTTTTTTTTTATAGCTCTGTGCATATGCACGCCTCGCTAATGTGATGAACCTCTATTCAAAAACAACTCCTAGAGCATGTGACTCACACACCATACCTAGTTCCTAAGGTTACTCATCAAATTAAAATGGAATTGACCAGCTGGTACGCTAAAGAAGATCAATGGAGGGAAAGGTCAGGGATGTGCCTGTCAATTGCCAAAGTTTCACTAAGTGTTTCATTATCAGCTGCTAGGAACTACTGTGTCCCTCCCTAAGCAGACATGCCCGCTTACTTCTACAACCATTATTCACCTCCTACATTCTTCTCCCTGACTGGAGAGACTGGTCCGTACATCTGGTGTACCACGTCTACCTCCTGGATGTGTCCAGACTTCTGTTCATTCTGCTTCTCCTTTTTTTTTTTTGCTTTCTTTGATTGCCTTCACGTGAATGAGGCAATTACTCCAGAACCTGCGCATCTTATTCACATTTTCCTCTGAAGAGGGAAAAATACAATAATCTGGTAAATTGTTTCTGTCTAGCCTGCTTTTTGCAGAACAGTCCAATCAATATCCCGTTTACCAGTAGGGATGCTGTGATTCAAGTTTTTCTCCATTGATTTTGACTGTGGAAAGTTTGAAAGTGACATCAGTGTTTCCCACAGATTTATGGGCTATTTGTAGTATTAGTGGGTATCAGCTGCCGCTCTAGTAAGTTTTGTTGGTGGAGACAGTCTCCAGTGTTGGACTGTTTGTTGGAAGTACTGGTTCTGGCCTGTAGCCTCAGAAGTGTCATTTAAATATGACCGCAAAAGAAAGTCCATCAAAAGAAAGAAGAATAAATTTACTCAAATCTGTGAAGGACAGTCAGAGAGAAAAAAAATTATAGTTTTTAAAAAAGAAAATTTTAATTACAGCAAATTAATAAAATCCTGGACAACTTGAGCAAACCACGCAGGGAACAATCGCTACAAATAGTTACAGGTTACAGAACAGGACAGAAAACTGTATTTAACCTGCAGCCAGCAAATTAGGTCACTGTTCTGTACCGATACAGATCCAGCTCTATTATCAAAGACAATGCAGTGATAATGCAACTGTAGCATTTAGGCTACTTCTCTTATACAAAGGTGCATCTACAAGAGTATACTTTGAATGTGATATGAAGAACTCGCACAGATGTCGAGTAAATCTTTGTAAACCGAGAGCCATGCTGCAGCGAATGAAAAAGGAGACGTGAATTTGGACTCCCTGCAGGAGGCTGTATCATACATCTTAAGGCAGTCAAGACGAAGAGGATGCAAGATGAGAACACTTCAGATGATAATTCTGCACTGCAGCATGGGGACTCTCGCATGCACGGCACTGTCACAAAGAAACATCATCTGGACCGTGTGAAAACTTCTGAGGTTACCATGGCAATCAAGCCTTTTGTGTGTGTGTGTGTGTGTGTGTGTGTCTGTTACGTTACGGTGGTGGCACATCATGTAGTCCCTGCATTGGCATAATTAATTCTGTGTGATTCACAACTCCTGGGCCAGAATCTGCACGTTGTGCATTCATCTCGTCTTCTCTCATTAATAAAACACAAGGAAGGCATTGTGTTAGGTTTACTATCTATAATTATGATTATCTGGAGCCAGACCACAAATATAGATTGTCTACACTTTAAGTCAATGTTAGTGTTCTCCTGCAGCATGGAGTCAAGTTTCTACTGTGACAGGAAAATGGATTTACTGAAAAGCCCTGCATGACTCCTCAAAGGTCATCATGAAACCAGGTAGGCCTCTGTATAACCGCTTAAAGTGAAGTTACTGCAAAACTACAACCACTGCTTCTACAGCTGGATGCCTTTTAAAGCTTAAACTATTCTATAAACGACATTATTGGGATTTTCTGAAGTTTTTTGAGTTCTGAAAACCATGAAGGACAAGCATTTTTACAGAAATTTGCAGATGGATTAATAATGAAAACACTCAGTTTTAACCTTGACATTTAAAAAACAACGACTAGATAATTCAGGTTCTATTAAGTGACTGACATAAAATGTTACTGTGGTTGGGATTCTTTGCATTGCGACTGAGCAATAAGGAAACCAGCATTTCTTAGCAAAGGTTCTCTTGCATCACAATCCTAAGAGTAAGACTTGCTACCCAACAGCCCCTGGAGCAATGCATTAAGGCAGTTATTTATCACAAGTTCCCATACAATAATCAGTGAGACATGAAAACAACATGTTCAGAATAACCATTCAAATCAATAGTTAGGGGATTTAGTCCCAAATAAAGGTTTAAAATGCTTCATTTAGGATAAAAATCACAGCAGGTTGTAGTTCTGACATGTATTATTAATATCTCTAGCTGATTCTCCCAAAGCACTGAACAAATGCCATGCCAATTATATATGCAATTTACAATTACGCCTCAGACCAGCAGTAGTGAAAATGATCGCTAAAGCCGCATTCACGCAGGCCTAAAGACCGTCAGAGACCCCATGGTAACCACCAGTCACAGAATTCACACTTTTTGATAGCAACCGGTGGTTCACGGTTTAGAAAGTAATTTATTACACTAGTTACTACATCAATTCTGCATTACTCTGTAAAACAAAACCCATTGTCACTTACCGGTTAACAATATAAACCTGGGACTTTGTGATTGCCGAAGAGTATAGTAACATGTTATACCTGCACTTGTTAGTGGAGGGCCACTGACTAGTCTTTACGCATTGGGGTTGCTGCACTACAGTTGCTTTAGTTGCTAGTAGGTTGCTCGAGTCACATACTTATTGGCAAAGCTGGAGAAGGTTTTCTGGCAAATCAGCATCTTCCATGCAAACTGCCACTGCAGAAATCTAGTGACCTAGCAAGTAACCAAAGTAAGCACAATGTGGATTTAGTGCAGCACCCTGATTACAACAGATTTTAGGGTATTTCACAGATGAAAGTGTCATGAGCCTCTACTATATGAACCTCAGCAGTGACATTATAACTAGTGTTACATTGTCAGAGGAGCAATATGACTAGGTCACGTTTGCCTGTGTGGCTGCTGATTGGCTCCTTAGGGCCAGGGATCGTTGACACAACAGAAATCGCCAACTTTCTCCTCTTATTTGTAACTGATCTGGATATGTTAACACCAACTTCATTATTTTAAAAAAACAACAACTTTTTTTCTTAGTATTTTTACATAACACTTCAGGAAATGTTAAACTTGCCTACACTTTTGAGAGAGTTTCCACTATATTGTTAACACTTTACAAAAGCTGATGTGTGAGTCAGTGTGTAGACAGCTGCTCCCTGCTTCTTGTAACCAGTCCCTATTAAGAGCCGTGTCTCAACAGCCAACCCCAACCACCATCTCCGTGCTTTTTCAGTGGGACCTAGTTTCACAAACCACTGGGCCGTGACACATTGTGGTGAAGAAATGGACCGCGCTCTGGGGTTAAAATGCCATACTAACCTTTCGACTGTTAGCAGAGGGATACATTAGAGATCTATTTAAAGCACAGTGGGAAATGGAATGTAGTGGAGGGATAGGAAGAGCAGTCACAAAGAGCCTCTAAGATAAAGGACAAAAAAATGAGATATGTACTATAAATAGAGCTCTATACTGTCCAGCAGTGTGATATATTTAAGGTAGAGGTACTGATGTAGGAAAAAAGATAACTACACTCTTTACTTTTAACCCCTGAAAGGTGAAAAGTACACAAAGGGCTGGAAAACGCATGTTCACTTCCTATGCCAGCTGTCCTCACATTAACACATAAATGTATGTGCTTCAGTGGGATGGTGTGATTTCAGGAACTATTTAATATGCAGACATATGTTGCCTGCGTGTATTAACTTAAAGAAAGAACCCGTATAAGTATAACTTACAGTGAAACAACAGAAGGCAATGAGATCTTATAAAGGAAAGAAAGAAAAGAAACAGCCAAGCACAGACCAACTAATGCCAAACGGTGCTTGAGGTGACTCGTGACATGCATAGCGCCGTATTTAAGGACACGGACACTGTGGCCCAGTTTTTAGGGTTTTTTTTTTTTTTTTTTTTTTCACCTTAGCAGCTCTGATTTGAGGTTGCGGCACGACACTTCATGCTTTGCCCCAGATACACCTGACTTCTGTAAGTCTTTACAGGTATATAGGACAGAGCTGTGTATTCAGTTCAACAGTCAGGTGATGCCCAAACCAGATTTTCTAACTTCAAATAAACGCCTACACCTGTAAGTAGCACTGTGGCTGTTTATGCAAACCTCTGATTTGTGAAGTGAAGCAGGTTTGTTTGCATAAATCCTCCCCCTGGGGTATGTGGAGCAGCTGGAAGGGAGGAGCCTGTGTCAGATTTAATAGTGTCACAATTCGGTGAGAATGAGAAAAGGGATGTGTGTTTTTGGGTGCCACTATAGCAAATCGGTAAATCTGCATGTGTGGAAACAAGCACTAGTAAATGAGAAACTTATTAATTAGGGATAAGAGATTAAGGGAAAAATGGTTAAATATGTGGATCAGTGAAGGAGAAACCTGATTTTCAGCCATGTGTTGTGTAAAAGTGTTTCTTAGTGAGCTTTTATAAGAGCACGTGGCATGACAGACTTAAGACACGCAAAGTACTGCTTTGTGCAGCTGGATGAAAGGGAAGATTATTATGTTTAGTGTCCAAAATAATTAAACCCAAAGCCCTTGGGCTTGGGCAGAAATCTGATTACTGACAAACTGCATGTAAGTAAACCTGGGTTTTAGAGACATAAACAAGATTTGATTTTCTGCCCCAATTTCCCTCAGTAAGTGTATTATGTGTATGCATGCAGTGTGACAAACTCTCTGCCAACACAACTGATCCCAAAACAGCAACACAAAGAAGAAGAGTGACTCTGGGTGGTTTGACAACAAAGAGGCACACCAAACCACCATGCCCATCCTGTCCCTTGTCAGTGATATTAAAAACGGTGTCACTTCCTCTGATCTCAATCAGCTACCTAAAAAACTCAGTCTGTAAGAAACAGGTTGCCTTCACAGACTTTGTAAAACATGCTGACAATGAATTGATGAGGTTTATGCTTCTGTTAACAATAGCCTTTATGTTGTACTAATCTTGTAATATCTCATTGTAGTGGTGGCAGTATTACAGGGAGTGCAGCATTATTAGGCAAATGAGTATTTTGTCCACATCATCCTCTTCATGCATGTTGTCTTACTCCAAGCTGTATAGGCTTGAAAGCCTACTACCAATTAAGCATATTAGGTGATGTGCATCTCTGTAATGAGAAGGGGTGTGGTCTAATGACATCAACACCCTATATCAGGTGTGCATAATTATTAGGCAACGTCCTTTCCTTTGGCAAAATGGGTCAAAAGAAGGACTTGACAGGCTCAGAAAAGTCAAAAATAGTGAGATATCTTGCAGAGGGATGCAGCAGTCTCAAAATTGCAAAGCTTCTGAAGCGTGATCATCGAACAATCAAGCGTTTCATTCAAAATAGTCAACAGGGTCGCAAGAAGCGTGTGGAAAAACCAAGGCGCAAAATAACTGCCCATGAACTGAGAAAAGTCAAGCGTGCAGCTGCCAAGATGCCACTTGCCACCAGTTTGGCCATATTTCAGAGCTGCAACATCACTGGAGTGCCCAAAAGCACAAGGTGTGCAATACTCAGAGACATGGCCAAGGTAAGAAAGGCTGAAAGACGACCACCACTGAACAAGACACACAAGCTGAAACGTCAAGACTGGGCCAAGAAATATCTCAAGACTGGTTTTTCTAAGGTTTTATGGACTGATGAAATAAGAGTGAGTCTTGATGGGCCAGATGGATGGGCCCGTGGCTGGATTGGTAAAGGGCAGAGAGCTCCAGTCCGACTCAGACGCCAGCAAGGTGGAGGTGGCGTACTGGTTTGGGCTGGTATCATCAAAGATGAGCTTGTGGGGCCTTTTCGGGTTGAGGATGGAGTCAAGCTCAACTCCCAGTCCTACTGCCAGTTCCTGGAAGACACCTTCTTCAAGCAGTGGTACAGGAAGAAGTCTGCATCCTTCAAGAAAAACATGATTTTCATGCAGGACAATGCTCCATCACACGCGTCCAAGTACTCCACAGCGTGGCTGGCAAGAAAGGGTATAAAAGAAGAAAAACTAATGACATGGCCTCCTTGTTCACCTGATCTGAACCCCATTGAGAACCTGTGGTCCATCATCAAATGTGAGATTTACAAGGAGGGAAAACAGTACACCTCTCTGAACAGTGTCTGGGAGGCTGTGGTTGCTGCTGCACGCAATGTTGATGGTGAACAGATCAAAACACTGACAGAATCCATGGATGGCAGGCTTTTGAGTGTCCTTGCAAAGAAAGGTGGCTATATTGGTCGCTGATTTGTTTTTGTTTTGTTTTTGAATGTCAGAAATGTATATTTGTGAATGTGGAGATGTTATATTGGTTTCACTGGTAAAAATAAATAATTGAAATGGGTATATATTTGTTTTTTGTTAAGTTGCCTAATAATTATGCACAGTAATAGTCACCTGCACACACAGATATCCCCCTAAAATAGCTAAAACTAAAAACAAACTAAAAACTACTTCCAAAAACATTCAGCTTTGATATTAATGAGTTTTTTGGGTTCATTGAGAACATGGTTGTTGTTCAATAATAAAATTATTCCTCAAAAATACAACTTGCCTAATAATTCTGCACTCCCTGTATTTGGCTTTTAAAGTTGTATTCATCTTTAATACACAGAAAAACCCTATTTTCTTGAGCACCAATGGCTTTCAGGTTTCACCAAAACAAGGATCTTTCCAAACCTTAATCAAAGTGCTTTTGGTGTCGAAACCCAGCCACAGACAGGACTGAATTCTAACGCTGGTGTCTGTCTTCAGCAGTTGTGTCCTCTGTACCACAACCACTTCCTGCTAAGAGTTTAGCAGATGGTTTATGTTTTTAGATATCTAGGGTTTGAAATAAGCAATGGCATGATGGCCCCAGTAAAAAGGGTTATTTTAGGCGAGCTGACAGGCCAGTAACTGGCCCGTTTGGTGTGCTTCCACTAATCACAGCTACAAGCTGACCTATGAAGCAAACTGGCTTAAGCAGCTCTCCCTAATCAATTATTTCACATTAAGTAAAATAATTTTTCACACACACTGAACAAAATAATGGATTCATTCAATTTGAAGACAAAAACAAATGGTCTTTTTTATTTAAGCAGATTTCTTTGAATTTGAATTACCATCCAAAATGAAAAAAGCAAACAAATAAATAAATGTGAACTGAACTAAATGCACCACAGTCTGGAAAAAAGTGAGCTTTTATGGAGATGCAAACGTAATGAAAAGGAACGTGCCAGAAGGCAAAACGAGTCAGCGATTACAAGACAGAACACAGCACAATCATCAGATCTTAAATATCCTGGTTTAACAACTACTGGAGGCCAAAATTGTAACTGAAATTGAAATTTAATTAATTGCATATCAGAAATAAAGGACTCAAGTGAAAGTGTTTCACTGGCATTTGTGAATTTTTTTTTTGATGCATGCAGACAAACTTCAAATGTTTCATTGTCATTTCTAAATTTACTTCACAACTATGAAACTCAAATTCACCATGCACAGTAAACACATCTTTAAACATCACGAAACCAAATTAATTCGTTCCAGAGAGCTGATCCATACAGCTCCTTGATTCCTTTTGTCCTGTCCTCCTGCCCTCAAACCCTTCTCGGCACTTGGCTGCCCCTCCCAGAGCCTGGTTCTGTCTGAGGTTTCTTCCTGTTAAAATCTTAAGTCTCATATAAGACATCAGTGAAAGCGAAGCTCAAACTCTGGAACAAAGATTATACAGTGGATTTCAGTAGATTCCCAGCTGTGTGTATTCTCACTGAACCTGTGTTCAATCTATTATTTTCTGCATTTTCGTACAACTCTGTATTGTTAATGGCCTTAGGCACATTTTCATAGTTTTTACCACTTAGGAAACATCCTTTTCCAAAGTGTACATGTCTGCTAAGTTGTTTTCACTCTCTGGAATATCAGTACTGGGGTGCTTTTCAATAATATTCTTATTATTATTATATAATAAGGTACTTTTATTTGTTTCATTACTATGAGCTACAATGTCATTAATGAGGACACATGATGACATTTCCACAACAAAATGTGATTTCTGATGTTCTGATTTTCCTTTTGCATATTTCTCACACTGAAATGTTGGATATCATCAAAGCATTCTGATATTATAGAATGATAACCTGAGGAAACAGAAAATGCTGTTTTTAAATGGTTATTTCAATTATTACAGGAAGAAATGCTATGTTTTTCTGAGATGTGCAAGCCCAGGGTTCCTGCTGGGTCTGTGGATGTCAAAAAAAGCTTACTGCCGTGAGGACTGTGTGCGCCTGAGGCTGGGACATCTGCTGAACTGGACTTAGTGTGACGTATTACTCCTTGTACACTTAGGACAGACAGTGAAAATGTAGTGTGATGCTTAAAGAAGATTCAGAAGCTTAACTGCACTAATGTGGATTTAGATTTTTAGGTATTTGTATGGTGTGTAGCAGAATAACTGATGGAAAGTTATTCTCTGCTATAACAAATATCTGCTGACCTATTGATGAGCAGGGGTTATAAATTCTGAAACCAAGCCAGGAAACGGCAATTTTACCACAGTTCATGCTTTTTTTCTGCACTCTGATACTCATGTGTCCACAAGGCTGATAAAAGGTGATCGTTGAGGTAACGGGTAATGTTGGAGGTCTGATTTTATGTTATTTTCTGCTCTTCATGATGATGATGATGATGATGATGATGATGATGATGATGATGATGATATAAAAAAAAAAAACAACAACAAGATGGTAAGCTTGTTGTTTCCAAGTGCTGTTGTTAGTAGAGCTGATCACCGTTGTAATCATGGCCAAAATAGGAAACTATGGTCAAAGCTAACAGATGAGAGCTTGAAATGGAAACATTAACAGTGAGCACAAAAGTCACAGCAGCAACCTCTGCATGATAGAACTGAATTGTGAAAATTAATATGGTAATCGTTTTGTCAAAAAATGTTAAATGATATCATCTTAGGCCAAGATGAAATGAATGCCACTGGCACTGACATTTCTACCGTGAAACAGGCTGCGTCTGTGCTTTTGAACTTCATATGGAGCTTTTTAAAAAAGCCTTTCAAAAACGGCTTTAATCAAAAATATTTCAAGTCACTGAAAGATGAGCTTTACTGATCTCACAAAAGTATTTAAGATGCTTTGCCAAGTTGGTGCTACTGGTCACGAGTTCAGCTACTGGTGAAGGGCAGGAGCTGTGCTCCTGTCTGTCTGCAGCACTAATGTTTGAAGTTGTGTGTCATCTGGAGGAGGCGACAATGTCGGCATCAGTAGTGTTGCAAATGAGTATTTAAGTAAGGTTATCAGTTTTTTCACAGGTCTACTGAGGACATATGCTGCCTACTGTAATGACAAAGAAATTGAAAGGTACTATAAGTATGAATTCTGCTAAAATCCTTACCAGCCATCATTAAACTACCAAAACAATAAAGCTTTTTGCTACCAACTACCAAGCATCCGAGCTGGAGGGGGTATGTGTTGCTGTGAGAGCAGATCCACTGTACAAACAGGAGTAGCATGCAAAGTCAAAGATAGCTACAGCCATCAAAAAGCTCCAAGTGGAAATCCTTCAAAGAAAACAAGAATGAGATCCTGTCTTAGTTCCAATAGTTACAGCTAAAACAAAAAAATTGGAAAACTGGAAAATATCTACCTCTTCCTAAAAATCAAGGAGCCATTGAGTTTTAAGTGTTAAATCTTCCACGGTGATTCTTGCAAACTGCATTTGTGCCTCAACAGAATGAAAAGCTTTACAAGCACAGCAACAGTAATGGAGGCACTTCATGAACAGTCGGCAACCCCCTGCTGTTGTTGTTGGGAGTTTTTTAAAGTACTTAACAAAAAGGAAAACACGTACACACTTTAAGAGTTTTTTTGCACACATCCAACCACTTTTCCTCCTTAAAACAATGGACATACACCTGACATAGAAACAATGCTCAGATTATCGGAAAACTGGTTTTAATTGGTTTCCATGGGCAATAACATTTGAGCTGGCTGCTAAACAGTATGCTGGAACTTAGTCACTGCACAGATGCCTCACAACAGACACAGTCAAATATAGCACACACACACACACACACACACACACACACACACACTGTCTAAGTAATGAATTAAATAATGGGATTACAAACTACAGAGAGTTTACATCAGTCAGTCTGTCAGGCGACTTTGTGATTTGCGATTTGGTGTGCGGTTGCATGAGCGGTGGGAATGAGCTGAATATTGAGCTGAAGTCAAATATTGAACTCCACAGACTCCTGCAAGGGTGCCCAGAGGTAACACTTTCTTGACTTTATTACATGCTCCTTTTATCAATTCTCGTCTTTCATCTCCCTGTGACAAAGAAGAGCGACTTCGGGGTCAACAACACAGCTCTGTGTACTCGCTCTCCTTGTACAGGTCGGGAAAGAGCAAATTCAGTGTTTAAAAAGACAGAGAAGAAAAACAGAATGAAAAGACAAAACTGTCAGCCGCTTTGACAGCCCGTTGCATTCCTCTTGTCCTAATCCGTCCTCCCCGCACAGACACATACACACACCTCGACAAGGAAGAGAGACCTTTATTCCCCCTGTTGCCACCTCAGCATCAAGCTGAGCTCATCTCTTTGATGACTCCTTGGCTCAGGCAACCGGGCTGCTACAACTGTCATCGCCTGCGCATCACCTGAAGCAAACAAGATTACATAAGACCAGAGCAAGGGACAAAACAAGGCTGCTTTTATGAGCCCGTCTCCAGCAAAGAGGTCTCATCTTTAATGAAAAAGCAACCGTCTGGGAAAAGGTGACATGTAACGTTACAGTATGAGCTTAGAAATCCTTCTTGGTGGAGCCTACTTTGGGAAAAGTGCAAGTGTCAATAAATGAGAGCTGAAGTCCAGATATCGTTCATGCCGGCTCATTGTTAACAGCGTCCCGGCCTGGCGAGACGATTAAAGACGCCAAAGCTACTGCTAAAGGTATTAGTAACACCAGCAATTTTCCTACTATGACGAGTCAAAACGCTGCGAAAAAGGTTGACTGAGAGCTGTCAACGCGAACATCAGGTGCAGACAGCCGCACGTAAAAACACTGTTAGATGTGACACGCACAAGCAGTCCGTCGTTGTTAACATAAGTGGAGCCAGCTATGCAACTGCAACTAAAAAACACAGAAAACAAACAATCAAAAAAAAAAAATATATATATATATATATATCATGGCAGCACAAGAACAAGCTCTGAGTACAAGATCCATAGAGGCTGGGGTCTATCGCACCAGGCAAGACCCCAGGTGCAGGCTGTGTAAAGATGCCCCAGAGACAATCCAGCACATAACAGCAGGGTGCAAGATGCTAGCAGGCAAGGCATACATGGAACGCCATAACCAAGTGGCCGGCATAGTGTACAGGAACATCTGTGCCGAGTATAAACTGGAAGTCCCGAGGTCAAAATGGGAGATGCCCCCAAGGGTGGTGGAGAATGACCGAGCTAAGATCCTGTGGGACTTCCAGATACAGACGGACAAAATGGTGGTGGCTAACCAACCGGACATAGTGGTGGTAGACAAACAGAAGAAGACGGCCGTAGTGATCGATGTAGCGGTTCCGAATGACAGCAATATCAGGAAGAAGGAACACGAGAAGCTGGAGAAATACCAAGGGCTCAGAGAAGAGCTCGAGAGGATGTGGAGGGTGAAGGTAACGGTGGTCCCCGTGGTAATCGGAGCACTAGGTGCGGTGACTCCCAAGCTAGGCGAGTGGCTCCAGCAGATCCCGGGAACAACATCGGAGATCTCTGTCCAGAAGAGCGCAGTCCTGGGAACAGCTAAGATACTGCGCAGGACCCTCAAGCTCCCAGGCCTCTGGTAGAGGACCCGAGCTTGAAGGATAAACCGCCCGCAGGGGCGTGCTGGGTGTTATATATATATATATATATATATATATATATATATATATATATATATATATATATATATATATATATATATATATATATATATATTAGGGGTGCAACGATATTCGTATCGATATTGAACCGTTCGATACAGTGCTTTCGGTTCGGTACGCATATGTATCGAACAATACAACATTTGTAATTTATTTTATCAACTTTCCTTCTGAAGATGCTGTCTGTGTTGAGCGCTCAGTGAATCTGCGTTCGACTACTCCGCCTAGGCTGCACTGTCGAGCGCAGATCCACTGAGCGCTCAACACAGACAGCATAGTCAGAAGGAAGAGCGCAGGGCAAGCTAGCAAGACAGAAGTTAAGCTCTCTTTGCAACATGGACCTCTCTCACCCTCATTCAGATCTGGCGTTTGGAATTATTTTGGTTTTCATGTGACGTATGACCCTGAAGGTAAGCGAGTCATGGACTAAAGTAAAACAGTATGTTGGATGTGCCATGCAATGCTCAATTACATGGGTGGGAACTAGTGTGTTAGCGCAGTTAGCTCGTTAACGTGTTGGCCGTCTAGCCCCATGCACGGGGCGATCGGCGGTAGCTCGTTAACGGAGATTTGCCGTGTTGTGGCGTTAAGGTCATTTCAACGAGATTAACCTGAAAGCACTAGTGGGAACACAACGAATATGACTGCACATTTACACCGACATCATCCTAGTGCAAAGACCAAAACAACAAGCATGCTACTAACTTTAGCCGAGTCATTTAGACAGCTGTTAGCACATGATTCTCCTTATGCTGCTGAGAATATAGCCCAGAAGAAGCGGATAGTATAGCTTTTATTTTGGAAAGAGACATTTCTCTGTAATAAACTCTCTTTTCCAAAGATGAGTGATTCCTCAATCAGATACAGGGCTTGCAATATCGCTAGCCCGACGTCCTGGGGCTAGCGATTTTTTCAGTCGGATTACCAAAATCTATCTCTTCCCTGCCCGTCGGGCTATTGTAGGAAGGAAAAATATATGTCAATGCTTTTGCATTCTTTCAGAAATGTAGCTGGGTAATTATGTCATTGGCATCGGTGAGCCTCTGTCAGTATGTGACATATTGAAATCGCGTTTGAATTTGCGCTTGTTTTTTTGCTTTCACTTTGCAATCATGCGAACTGTGTATAGAGAGCGACAGCACTGATCTGTGAGTGATGATAATTTGTGCACCAATTCCTCTGACATCGTCTTATCAATCGTTAGCTTACTATGCAAACATGACAAGTGAAATCTCCCGCAGCTTAAACATGTGAGAGGTTGATCGCGCAGAGAATCGCTGAGCGTTATGTGAGTGTGTGTGTAAAAGCAGCAGAATATATATTTTAGTTCTGCTGAGCCAAATAAGACAGGTCAGGGTGAAGAAGTGACAGCCAAAGAAAAGCTTACCACAAAACGGAGAAGTTATGACAAATCAGACTATAAGGCAAAAAGAAAGTGCAGCTTTATGGTTTCATGGACAAAATAATTTCTGTGGCTGCAATATGACGAGCTATATAACCAGGGCTGCACATAAGTGGTCCGCAGGTGCGCATTCGCTGTCAAAATAAAAAACGCGCACAAGGGTTAGGGTTAAATTTAAAAACTGTACTTTTGAGTTAAAATATATATTTATAATTTTAATAAATGACAAATTAAAAAGGCATGAACATTTTTTTTTGTATCGAAAAAATATCGAACCGTGACCGTATATATATATATAACCACATCTTAATGTGACAGATTCTATTCATATAGTGTAATAATATAATCACGTAATGGCAATAAATGTGGTCTAAATTGGTCATTTTTTTCTACACTTAATGGACAAAATACTGGGCCGTGTGTACATTACACCCACAGAAGCTTTTATGACATCCCATCCTAAATCCACAGTTATCAATATGGAGCTGGTTCCCCATTGCAATAGCAGCTCTCACTCTTCTTGGAAAGTCTTTATACAAGATTCCCGAGTGCGTTTGTGGGAATTTTTGTCCATTCATCCAGATAGCATTTACGAGGTCAGACGATGATGTAGACTTGGCTTGCGATCTCTAGTTTTAGTTACTTTACCAAACTCATCAAACTGTGTCTTTACTCTGGAACAGAGTCATCCTGCATCGGCCGTGAATGCCATGAAGGCCCTGGAACACAGTTATTATGCTGATGTTAATGCCGGGTTTAGTAATAGGCAATTATTAATTCAGAGAGAGAGCTGGCGACTTACCATCAGTGCTCTGTACCTTTACATGGTCTGACACTTTGTAGCTGAGCTGCTGTGGTTCCTGAATACACTCGACTAATTTTTAGAGATCAGCTTCAAGAAATTAATCAAGCGTAACATTCGACCACTAAACCTAAATTTTTGTTCAGGAATTTGTGGATAACAGCAGTTTTATATTTTTACATTTATTTTACGGAGCTTGCACTCTCTGCTGGATTAACCATTACAGATACATAAAAAATTATTTTGGGAATTACCAGTAGTGTTAATTTTAGGCAGCTGTGGCATAAACCCTTACACAAGGCGGTGGTGTGATGAATTTGTTAAACACTGCAAGTACAGCTAGTTTGTGACAAATACATAGCAGAGCTGTGAGGCTCTTGCAACAGAGTCTTGCAGACTGCTGATGGTAATGCTCGCTCTGCTCTGCAGCCTCAGTGAGTTCTGATTAGATTAACCATCCAACTGCAATCCAAGATGCTGGAGTTTGAGTCCATCTAAGCCTGGGACAAGACATTCACTGGAGGGGCAGCTAAATGAGATGCAGGACAGCCACAGCAAGGAAAAACAGTGAAAAGCTAGTCAGCCGCGACTGGACTTTCAAAATAAGAGCAAGGCGATTGTTGATAAGTAAACTTATGTTAGATGGCATCAGTCTCTCAGGATTTTTTTTTTGTTTTTGTTTTTAAATAAATGCTACAATGAGTTATGTTGGCACCTGTGTGATCCCTTCATTCCACGTTTCCTTGTGAATACATAGTAGTAGTTTGGAAATAAACTGATGTATGCATTTAATGATGGCCAGCCAAGAGATTAATTCAGTCTGAATACTACATGCTGAACAATGTCCGTGCTCAGCAGTCAGAAGACACTGCAATATGACCAGGACAGTCTTCCCACATCTTGCGTAACTTACTGCTGAGGCCAATTACAGTGGACTGCCACTGTGGCAAGAGGCCAGTAGCTGCAGGCAGCCATGAAGTTGAGTGGAATAAAAAGACAGTGAGAGAAATTGAGAGTCTGCAACAGAGATGAAACAAAGTGAGCGCCTCAGTATTCAGCGCAAATAATCAGCCATCCCTCCCTGCATCTATCTTTATCCTAAACCAAATCTGCTTTCAGTGCCTCGTGCATTTATCCTTGATGGAAAAAGAAGCTACAGACGTGCGAGCGTGCACGTGCACACACACACACACACACACACACACACACACACACGCGCATCAAAAAAAGTTCAGTGTCCACAGAAGTGGAAATTTGCCTGTGGCTTTACATGAATGATCAAACGGATACAACAATATAACACCACCACAAACAGACAACACAATTAACAGCATGTTCTGCAGTCATAATCACGAACGCAGTTTAAAGACTTTGTAGATGCTCCGGAGCGAAAATAACAAGTTCACCAACTCCGTGCTGACGCTGAACTGAAACAGGCATTTGCCAGTTCTGCACTTTTTCCCCGAGTACTGTAGCGCATTCACAACAAGTGTCCTCTTTCAAAGCTACTCAGACTAGTTGAATGCTCCCAGTTCACACGAGGACTTGGAGAGAGTGAATTGAGTCGTTGTCTAGAGCCTGGCCAGCTGTCAGCTCCTACTGACTCAACAACTTTTACAGCAATTACCCATTCTAGATGCTGTTGGTTCATTCAGCTATTATTGTTTCAATCTGATTTGCTTCATTAATTGACTTAAAATCTTTAATATTCCCATGGTGTAGTGGGTAACGCATTCACCTAATACAAAAATATCTCTAGTAAAAACCTGCCAAATCAAATATGTGGAGTTATCTGCTGTGGTGACAATTGTGAATAAGGATTCAGCCAAAAGTAGCTTATTCTACTTAAAGTCTTTGTTTTTCTGATAAACAATGGCTTCAAACTGTCATATTTGGATTCTGAATAACTGACACATTTTTTTTAAATCCAGTAAACAATACAAAAAATATATAACACCAGCATGTTTGTGTGAATGTCTACGTCTTGGCTAAATCTAAAGCTGCGATTTTAATGCTTGAGGTGTTGCAGTTTTTTCCACATGCAGACTTTACTTAGCCAAGCCGCCCAGTTATATTAATTCAATTCAGTTCAATTTTATTTATATAGTGTCAAAACACAACAATAGTCATCTCAAGGTGCTTTATATTATAAATAAATACCCTAAAATAATAGAGAGAAAACCCCGACAATCAGACCACCCCCTGTGTGCAAAAACTCTGAGAGAGTGGGAAAGAAAAAATCCCCTTTAACAGGAAGAAACCTTGAGCAGAAACAACCTGCAGCCATCTGCTGTGGATTTGGGTATTATTGGGTACCTAAATATATTTAACAACTCCTTTGAGTACTTTTACTTTATGTTTTCATCTCTCCAAAACAACTTTCAGCAATCTGTTTACATCTTATTACATCCCATTTTGAAAGTTCAGTAGCTGTTAAACCAGTTAGTCCCAAACATTCAACAGGATCTGAGAGACTCCACTGTCTCGGGCTATTTGGTGTTCAAGGTACCTTGGTGTTCATCTGAACAATAGACTGGACTGGACTCATAACTCAGGAAAGGGCAGAGCAGGCTGTACCTGCTGCGGAGACTCAGGTCGTTTGGAGTGGAGGGCCCACTCCTGAAGAAATTCTATGACTCTGTGGTGGCTTCTGCTATCTTTTATGGTGTGGTCTGCTGGGGCGGCAGCATCTCTGCTGGGGACAGGAAGAGACTGAACAGGGTGATCCGAAGGGCCAGCTCTGTTCTAGGATGCCCTCTGGACCCAGTGGAGGTGGTGAGTGACAGGAGAACGGCGGCTAAGCTGTCATCCCTGTTGGACAACATCTCCCACCCCATGCAGCAGACTGTGACAGCACTGAGCAGCTCCTTCAGTGGGAGACTGCGGCACCCACGGTGTGGGACGGAGAGATTTCGCAGGTCTTTCCTCCCCACTGCTGTCAGACTCCATAATAAAGACTTTAACTGATCAAGCACACACATCCATACATATGCAATAATACTAAGTGCAATAATCCTTTCTGTCATCGTTGTATTTTTACTCAGTTGTATATAGTATTTGTATTTGTATTCTATTTTTATCTTATTGTATATTTATTTTATTTTATTCTACTGTATATAGTATTTTATTTTATTCTATTCTGTACAGTTATGTACTGTATTTATTCTTATTGTATTCTAATTTTTGCCTCATAACTTTTGCACTGTCCACTTCCTGCTGTGACAAAACAAATTTCCCACGTGTGGGACTAATAAAGGTTATCTTATCTTATCTTATTTATAGCGATGATGTTCAGCTGGCTGGAGAGACACTCTAAGCAGACCCTGCAGCAGGAGGTGAGGAGTACCGCCTCGCCCAGCTTACCAAAGATGAAGAGCACGAGGACTACCAGCTACATTTCAGCTACAGTGGAGCCGGCATTCAACCAGAGCATGAGAGACTCACTGAAGAGAGAGCTCATGAAACTGCTCAGTTATTTAT
The DNA here is from genome assembly GCF_057381915.1 of Diplotaxodon limnothrissa. NCBI lineage: Eukaryota > Metazoa > Chordata > Actinopteri > Cichliformes > Cichlidae > Diplotaxodon > Diplotaxodon limnothrissa. The sequence continues at coordinate 24,165,687 of NC_140608.1, read as the reverse complement.
GGTTGATTTAAAAAAGCATGTGCACCTCCTTTCATGGCACACTTTCACACACATCTCCACAGAATATAAATCTGTGAGAAATCCCGTGTCTGAGGCAGGCTCAGCAATTCCCCAAGCTTTATGCCAAGCAGAGATAACTGGGCTGAGGGCGGTATCAATCTTCTCATCTAACTCTTGGCAAGAAACCAAATTATCGCCATTTTCCAAAATGTCAAACTTTTACTTTACAACTTCACGAGCCTAGCAGGTTGGCAAGGACAAGTTTCGAATTTAACAAGTTCTGCATGCTCATGAATAAGAAAGACTGCTCTCAAATGGCGATAAAATGCATGATTAAATGTCTGACGGAGCAGACTCCATCACCATTTCTCCAAACATCGACTTCTCTTATTTTTTCCTCACACTCTCTGCTGTTGTTAAAGAGCATTCGAGCGAGTCGCAAACTAGCAGGATGTGCACCTCAATCAATTCCACAGGCTCCCTTTGCTAATCAAACTACCTGCCAGAAAAGCCCTTCTGGCAGCTACGCTTCGACATCAACCTGACCGCCTGATTATGTTTGCAGCCTTCTGAGCCAAAAGCTGCTCTAATATTACTGCCTAATGTATGCCATATGCTGTTTTCCAAGAAGCCAAAGGGATACTGTTTCTAAGAGACCTGACAGGCAGCAAGAGACATCTATATGGAATCAGAACGATGCCACCTTGAAACGAAACCGAAAAATGGATTGAAACCGAAAAAAAAATATTGTAACTGAAATAAATGTACTGAAAAATCTTGTATTGAAACCGAAAAAAAAATTGATAGTGAAAAACAATTAATTGAAACTGTAATTTTTTTGTTTTCGCTTACAATTTTTTTTTTCGGTTTCAAACCATTTTTCGGTTTCAATCCATTTTTCGGTTTCAAACCATTTTTCGGTTTCAAACCATTTTTCAGTTTCAATCTGCTGGCACTGTTTTGGCGTCCGGGGGCGCGCTGGGGGGACGGGGTTTCCGGCCCGCATGTATTTGCATATATTATAGAGGCCACTAGTGCTGACCAAGCTGCCATCTTTCTCTCTTCCCGTCTTTCAATGGCTGCTTCAATTTCAGCTTGAACTTCCAAACCGCAAGTAAGTAATCATTTTTTGTCATCTTTTCTTGCTGTCCCACTGGGCTGGACATTAGTTTAGTTTTTTTAGCTACATCTGGTGAAGTTGTGGTAAAATGCTGGTATTAGCCTATTCGTCGTAGCAAGCTAGCCTGAAGCTAATATTTGCTAAATTTAGGGACACCCGTGTCTCTTCAGGAGTTGGAGGCCGGTGTTCTAGGAGCGGATCTCAGGATCTCAACAGGCAGTGTTGGGCAGTAATCAATCAATCAATCTTTATTTATAAAGCACTTTTCATACAAAAAAAAAAAAATGTAGCACAAAGTGCTTTACATAGTTAAAAGCAGCCCACCCCACCCTCCAACTCACTCCCCACACTCTCATTAACATAAATGATGTGAATACACACACATACCCCCCCCCCCCCCACACACACACACACACGCGCACACTTAAAGAGTAAAAATTGTAAAAATTGGGCTGGGCTCGCATGAGCCAAGTGAGGAAACACTATAACAGGGAGCCGTCTGCACCGGGAGCCGGTCACAGACCGCAGCCTCCAGGCTGGGCACACAGCAGGAGGGAGGCAAAGGAGCCCCCCAGCCAGGCTGAGAGGACCCCCAGAGACCCAGCAGCCACAGTCGATCACAGCCCCGGTGCAGAGAGCGCCCTCTGAGGAAACACTGGAGATATGACACAATAGGCTATATACAGGATAAAATGATAAAATAAATAAGAACAGGATACAATATAAATATAAATATAAATAGAGTAAGAAGGTTAAAAAATGAATAAGAATAAAATCAATAAATATTAGGTAAAGTCTAAATTAATAATAGAATAACAGGATAGAATAAATAAGCATAAAATAAATAAACGTTAAGTAAAAGCTAAATTAAAAAGGTGGGTCTTGAGCCTGTTCTTAAAAACATGTACGTTCTCTGCGGCCCTGAGCTCCTCCGGCAGGCTGTTCCACAGACGAGGACCATACCACTGAAAAGCTGCCTCTCCGTGAGTATGTGTCCTGACTTTAGGAACGATTAAAAGGCCAGTACCAGAGGACCTCAGGGTCCGTGAGGGTTCGTATGGTAAAAGCAGATCTGAGAGATAAGAAGGCCCAAGACCATTAAGACATTTAAAAACCAATAAAAGAACTTTAAAATCGATCCTGAAACACACGGGGAGCCAGTGCAGCGATTCTAAAACCGGTGTAATGTGGGCCCGCCCTCTGGTCTTCGTCAGCACACGAGCTGCCGAGTTTTGCAAAAGTTGTAAAGTTGAAATATTCTTTTTAGGAAGACCAGAGAGCAGGGCATTACAGTAATCAATGCGACTGGTAATAAAAGCATGCATCAGCATCTCCGTGTTGGCCCGAGAGAGAATAGGGCGGACTCTGGCTATATTTTTTAGATGATAAAATCCAATTTTGGTTACATGTAACCAATACATGTAACATAATACATGCACCGGCGTTACGTATTTAAAATACAAAATATGAGTAAATGTATCCGTTACAATTACTGTTCAATAGGTGATATTGAGAATACAGTTAGTTTGTTGAAATAAATGGATTACATGGCGGTATTTACCTGTTTCATATGTTAGGCTATGGTCTCTCTATTTTTGGTAATTCCACGCCGGTGGAAACCCAAACAAAACACGCAATAAGAGCCTCTAAAAATTATTATACAAAAATGATTTAATATGAAGGCAATAGCAGAGTGTTACAGGCATCGCCCTAAACAATGTAGCCTCATGGGCAGTGTAGTCCGTGCTGCAGGGAGAATGGACTGCCATACCCGTTATGTATCTGTGAGCGAGGAGGGAGAAAAAGGAGAAGTACAGCTGTCACGGAGCAGAAACGGGAGCTGGAAGGATGTAAATATAATAATAACCACTAAAGCCAAAAAGAGTGCCTGACGAGCCCAGCTGTAAGTAAGCTATTAGGACTCGACTGTACACTGTGTTCGTGTTTTCCTCCGAAACAATAAGCAGCCTTTCAACGCCTCTCTCTGTCTCTCGCTAGCAAACTTGACCCAGACAACAAAGTAAAGCTAGTTTTCCGCTATGAGCCCGACACGAACCGGACGTATTAGCCAGAGGTCCCTTTACTACGGTTCGGAGCCGCTGACCTGTTTTATATACGCGCTGAATAGTTTTCTACACGAGATCGCTGCAGCCTTACCTAATGTCCACCTACTGTTACTCATTTATATTAAGATTTTAACATCTAGTTGGTGTTGGTATGGCGAGTAGCCTTCAGTAATAGTAATAAATCACACAGCAATAGTACATTCATGTAGTTGTAAAGTATTCAGAATACATTACTTCTATAATCTTTGGTGGAATACATTTTAAAATTAACCTTCCCAACACTGTCAACAGGTTAGCACCTCATACCACAGTGCATCAAAGCAGTCTCATGAGCGCTGGGAAGGAGGAGCCCAGAGCCCAAAACAGACAGTGCAGGAGATGACAAGGTTAGTAATTGTATGGTGAAAATTACAGTGGGGCAAAAAAGTATTTAGTCAGCCACCGATTGTGCAAGTTCCCCCACCTAAAATGATGACAGAGGTCAGTAATTTGCACCAGAGGTACACTTCAACTGTGAGAGACAGAATGTGAAAAAAAAATCCATGAATCCACATGGTAGGATTTGTAAAGAATTTATTCGTAAATCAGGGTGGAAAATAAGTATTTGGTCAATAACAAAAATACAACTCAATACTTTGTAACATAACCTTTGTTGGCAATAACAGAGGTCAAACGTTTACTATAGGTCTTTACCAGGTTTGCACACACAGTAGCTGGTATTTTGGCCCATTCCTCCATGCAGATCTTCTCGAGAGCAGTGATGTTTTGGGGCTGTCGCCGAGCAACACGGACTTTCAACTCCCGCCACAGATTTTCTATGGGGTTGAGGTCTGGAGACTGGCTAGGCCACTCCAGGACTTTCAAATGCTTCTTACGGAGCCACTCCTTTGTTGCCCGGGCGGTGTGTTTTGGATCATTGTCATGTTGGAAGACCCAGCCTCGTTTCATCTTCAAAGTTCTCACTGATGGAAGGAGGTTTTGGCTCAAAATCTCACGATACATGGCCCCATTCATTCTGTCCTTAACACGGATCAGTCGTCCTGTCCCCTTGGTAGAAAAACAGCCCCATAGCATGATGTTTCCACCCCCATGCTTCACAGTATGTATGGTGTTCTTGGGATGCAACTCAGTATTCTTCTTCCTCCAAACACGACGAGTTGAGTTTATACCAAAAAGTTCTACTTTGGTTTCATCTGACCACATGACATTCTCCCAATCCTCTGCTGTATCATCCATGTGCTCTCTGGCAAACTTCAGACGGGCCTGGACATGCACTGGCTTCAGCAGCGGAACACGTCTGGCACTGCGGGATTTGATTCCCTGCCGTTGTAGTGTGTTACTGATGGTGACCTTTGTTACTTTGGTCCCAGCTCTCTGCAGGTCATTCACCAGGTCCCCCCGTGTGGTTCTGGGATCTTTGCTCACCGTTCTCATGATCATTTTGACCCCACGGGATGAGATCTTGCGTGGAGCCCCAGATCGAGGGAGATTATCAGTGGTCTTGTATGTCTTCCATTTTCTGATGATTGCTCCCACAGTTGATTTTTTCACACCAAGCTGCTTGCCTATTGTAGATTCACTCTTCCCAGTCTGGTGCAGGTCTACAATACTTTTCCTGGTGTCCTTCGAGAGCTCTTTGGTCTTGGCCATGGCGGAGTTTGGAGTCTGACTGTTTGAGGCTGTGGACAGGTGTCTTTTATACAGATGATGAGTTCAAACAGGTGCCATTCATACAGGTAACGAGTGGGGGACAGAAAAGCTTCTTACAGAAGACGTTACAGGTCTGTGAGAGCCAGAGATTTTCCTTGTTTGAGGTGACCAAATACTTATTTTCCACCCTAATTTACGAATTAATTCTTTACAAATCCTACCATGTGAATTCATGGATTTTTTTTTCACATTCTGTCTCTCACAGTTGAAGTGTACCTCTGGTGCAAATTACTGACCTCTGTCATCATTTTAAGTGGGGGAACTTGCACAATCGGTGGCTGACTAAATACTTTTTTGCCCCACTGTATACTTTATCTTGATTGGCAAAAGAAAAGTAAATACAAAATCTGCTTCTCACATATAGGGCATTTCCAAAACTTCAATTTCTTTCATTACAGCTGTCCTGTGCCAGAAGTTCTGTTGACCCACAGTGAGAGGCATCATTTCAGAAACACCAGGAAGACTGAAACTCATCGCCGGGATCAAGCAGGGCTCGTGATCTTCACCAGCAGCTCCCTCACAAGAAGGATAAACCCAGCATTTCATGAACACTGATGGAGACCTTTGCTTTGTGTAATGTTAGAAGTACTCAGATAATCCTCAGAGGGTCTGGACTTTTACATAATATAATAGAATAGAATTCAACTTTGTTGTCATTGCACATGCACAGGTACAGGGCAACGAAATGCAGTTTGCATCCATCCAGAAGTGCTTTAGCCATGATATAGATATATTACAATATATATTAGCAATAGTATAGATATGTAAGTATATTACAGAAATGGGTCTATTATGGTGTGTTACAATGTACACGGTATGAAGTATGTTGTGAATATTCTATAACTATAAGTATGTACAGGCTGTAGTGAGTACAAACTATGTACAGGATATAAATATGAAAAACTACAGAAATCTGAGATATACAGTTATACAGAAATGTGAACTATGCAAATTATAAACAGTTGTAGGATTAAAAATCATATGTACAGAATGATTATTTACACAGAACTATACAGTAGTGCAGTTAAGTAATAGCTATAAGCTATAGTAATATCTTTAAGTCCTGTAGAAAGTTAAATATATGTTGTGCTCACTGGTTACTCTGGTATGAATGACTCTGAATTACTTTATGATAAATAACACTATTGTCAAAAAACAGTGAAAGAATTCCAGATCACAAGTTTTTAGTTCAAATACAAGTAACAACCTTTGACTTTAATCAGGTTTTATTTAATTGTGTCAGAGAAAACATCACGTGCTTTTCATGTAGCTGAGTACATTCAGTGTTTAAAACAGAAGTTGTGCAGGTCTGAGATCAGCAGTTTTCTGAAACACCAAACTGAGGTCCTGTTAATGCTGATGTATAGTGACACAGTTACAGGGGTGATTAATCCTTTTGACTTTTTGTCTTTAAATTTATCAATAAAACAGCTGCAGCTTTCACTGACAGCACATGTGGTACTTTAACCTTTGTACTGTTTTCTTCAGTTAATTTTGGAGTTACTACAAAGATTGAAGACATAGGATGATCTGTCTGCTGTCACTGGGTGGTGCTGAGGTCTGAATCTGAGGACAGCTCCTGTAATCACAAACAGAACAGAATCATCACAAACTGAAATATAAAGTTTATCTCTCAAATCTGAAATACAGCTGATCCTTCTCCGGCCTCACACACTCGGGATCTGAAGTTGTTCAGTCCTACAGTTCTGCCGACAGCTGTTTATTTTTTTATTTGTTTTAAAGGCCTTATATACTAACACATTTTCTAATATCATGTTTACCTTTGAGTTGTTGATGCTTTATAAATGGACATCTGCAAAGATGAGATGATGGAGCAGGTTTCAGTCGAGGTTCAGTCTGCTGCTGCATCCTGGTCACAACATACAGAGGTGTTATCAGCTCAGTATTGAACAAGAAATATTAATGTTTCAAATTATTTGTCCTAAAGGATGCAAGCTGTACAGAGTACTGAACATGTGACTTTGTGAACATAATTCATTAAAAATAATTTGGACAGTTTTTTAACCTGAATATTTGTAACAAACTCAGTAAAAAAAAATAATCAGGGGAAAAATGTAACATTTTAAGTTAAGCTGACAAGCGGAAGTAGTTGGTTTCAGTACATAAGTATCGGGCTTTGCTATTTAATCCGTAGCTATTGACTAATGAGGGGAATTTAAAAGTTGGCTTTAATGTCCTTCCACATGTGGAAAGCGACAGAAAACATGCTGCTGTTTGCACATATTTAATAATCAGCTCTGCACAGGAGCAGAAGCAGAGTCCAGCCTGTTGCTCTTACAGTATAATACTCATAATAAAAGTACAGTAACCGTGGTTAGTCACTGAGCAGCCCGGTGCGTTTCTCTTGATTTCTTTAGTCAGGGTAAATTCATTCACCTGCACGGGGTAGCTAAACGAACTTTACAAAACAAGTTTCCCCGACAGCCGAGTGCTCATTTTAGCTAGCTAGGTCCTTAGGTAGCTAGCTAAGGACCTAAATTACGGATTAGCTTACAAACACATTTAACTTACCAAAATTAATGCGGTGGGGCCTCAGGTCCTCCTGTCCGGTAGTCCAATTTACTGAAGAACACCTCAGGCTGTCACTTTGAAATAGTCGGTAATGTAAACACTGGACCTCTCGGAATCTGCCATTCCCGAACAGACACGTGCGAGTTTGTCCGTGACCGCAGCCGCGTCGTCAGTGTTTTCTCCAGTCATTGGTCAGCATTATAATATATGCAAATACATGCGGGCCGGAATCCCCGCCCCCCAGCGCGCCCCCGTACGCCAAAACAGTGCCAGCAGAGTGAAACTGAAAAATGGTTTGAAACCGAAAAAAAAAATTTGTAAGCGAAAACAAAAAAATTACAGTTTCAATTAATTGTTTTTCACTATCAATTTTTTTTTCGGTTTCAATACAAGATTTTTCAGTACATTTATTTCAGTTACAATATTTTTTTTCGGTTTCAATCCATTTTTCGGTTTCGTTTCAAGGTGGCATCGTTCTGATTCCATACATCTAGAGCCTAAGTCAGCATCCAGAAGGCAGCGCATCTTTTGCTCCGTTTGTTATCGAGGCTCGGGGTAAAAAAAAAGAAAAAAAGAGAGCCAGCTGCTTCACGAAGGCGGTGCCGAATCAGCGCTCCGCAAATGTTCAAGGTGATCAGTTTCACATTAACAGTTGTCTCTCTTTAATGCATATGTGCCCTCCACCCACGATGCCTACTGCTCCCTTTGTGCTCAGCAGACGAGTATTTTCATTGCTGCATGAAAAAGGAGCGCGCTCTCAAGCAGATCCCCGTAATGACAACATTGCATAATTAACATCGAATGCATCTTTGCCACCTAAGATCAGGCCTCGGTCTACGCTTCTACGCATAATCACAGCGGTGGTGACACAGCCGGTGATTAAGACCACAGTTGATGGTGGCGGTGATACTCCACCAACTGAATTTTTCACTGCTGGTGTTTTGTAGGTCAAGCCTAAGTGACACCTGCGTTACACTGATGATGGGAGGATAAAGACGAAGCTGATCTCTAGTTTTTCCCCCTTTTTTCACACTCGGCATAAACAAATCACACATTAACACAGCGACACAGTCTTGAAGAGGTTCTGACCTCAGCCTTAAAGTTTCCCTTTAATCGCACAGAAAAGCTAAAGAAAGCCAAATGTGCACAGCCCGCTCAAGAACATCTCTCCTGGCTTTGATTAACTGCTGCGAGTGCGAATGCCGTAGGGCCACTCCAGTAACCACTCCCCTTGATAGTGATCTGAACTACAGCTGGACACTTTTCCTAAAGGCAAGAGCTGTAGACTTAATCGGGTTACCCTTGTGTGCAAAAGGGGAGTACTAACACACACACACACACACAGAGCATATGACCATATCCCTGCAGTGAAATGACCTCATTTACTCAAGTTTTCCGGCCAAATAGTTCTGCAGCAACAGTGGATTTTTTCCCCCCTCCTGCAGTCCATCATCAGAGATTCAGCAATCCAGTGCTGAGCTTATTGGGCTCGCTTCCAAGAGGCTTATATCCCCATACACTGACAAGACATTACTTAACATTACTTTCCACGCATGACACTATAATCTTGTCTTGATTATGCAATTAGTTCTCCGTCTTTGAACACACAATATTTCCAAAGAGCTCGTTCAGGCATCAAAGTGTTTCCCCGCAGCGTGAGCATGGAGGTATATACTGCGCTTCAGTGGCAAGAGCTGTGGTTTTTTTTTTGGGGGGGGGGGGGGTTGTGCTTTGAGGACTGTGGCTTTAGCGAGACAACGGACTCTCCATATCTGTCGCTCTCGCCTTTTGCCTTTATGATCTCGCCACATATAGCTACAGACACGCGTCTCCCTCTCCCAGCCTCTCCAACGTTAACGTCTGCCCTTTGAAATGGACGATGAAGACAAAAAGGTGGAGGTATAAGGAGAGAGACGGAGAGATGCAGCTGGAAAATAAATGCAAGTTAAGGGCCAGGTCAGCGTAAAATACTAAAGCACATACATTTGGTCTGAGATTTGGATTTTTACAGCTTCATATCGAGTTCGGTGAATGTGCGTTTTCATTTTTTTGGACACTGGTGCTAAAATATAAAGACATTCGTTTAAATCTGTAGGTTTGTTTTGTTTTTTTCAAGTGGGCATTATGATTGCTGGAATACTAGTGAGGGATTTTTTAAGGTCTGACATTTTTCTTTGATGATCATAGTGGACAAACTTCCACACTAAGGATGCCACTCTCGACCAGTGCTGAAGTTAAAGGTGATGAAATGACATACGGCTTAATGTCTTAAATAACTGTAACTGTTCTTAACTTGTATTCAGAGTGAAAATTAATTACCCAAAAAAGAAAAAAGAAAGCGAAAATGACACGGAAAAAAAGACAATTCAGAAGACTCTGATTAATATTTCATTATTTAAAAGTTCCACGCCAAATATCGCGATAATACAATTTAAGCGAGGTTAAAATGCCGACACTGTGAGCTATAAACAACAAACACAGATAGTCCACAATATTAAAAGAGTGAAACGCCCAGTCCAAGTTATAGTTTGATAGTACTGGTAAGATTCATTTCACCTGCTCGGGGTCTTTCCATGTATATGCACTCAGCATCAGGTCATGTGATGAAAATGTACATTTAATCATTATTATTATTATTGTCATGATTATTGTTGCTGCTGCCTCCTGTAGTAGAAAGTTTGACTTCAAGCCTTGAAAATTTCCCACATGAACACTGTCTGTTCGCCGTGAGCAGCCAAACTCCGTCTAAACTCCTTTGACAGCGTTTAATTTCCTAACAGGAACTTTGATAACTGAGCCTGTGCCAAGCGGAGGGATACCGTGAAAAAAAATGCCATCGTAAGTGAAACATACACAATAATAAGTTCCAAAGTTGTTAGTGCCACTATTTGCTAGAGATTTGGTGACACCTTCACTTACCATCTTCCTTTTCGTCAAAAACGGGTCTCTTTGAAGAACTGTTGGCTCCCATCCTCTTCTTCCACTTGCCCCAGTGAAACATTGATGCTCAGCTTGCATTCCTCGCCTTCTTGGAAGAGAAACTACAGCTCTGTGTCGGACACCCTCCTCCTTAAAAGACAGTAACAACAGCCGTGCATTTCAGCCGAGACGTGTCCGTTATTTCGTTTTATTTCTCCCGTATTTGGTCTGCCGACAATTTGACCAGCGCGAGTTGAAGTCCTCAGAAGGAAGCGGAAAGCAAAGTGCAGCGCTTACCGACGGACAGGGATGATATTTAGAGCTAACACTGTTTGCTAAGTTGGAGGTTTGGGCTGGAATAACCACTCGGTGCTCGTAGTGTTCAGTTGCCTTGCGCAGCCAGACCGACGGACTCGTGTTTGATGGGGCTTGAAGAGTACAGACTACGCGGAGAGGGACTCAGTTGGAGAAGCCCTAACCGGAAGTGAGTCAGTTAACTGTAAAAAATAAAAGCTCAAAAGGACTTTTCAATCGCCTCAAAATTATTAGACGATGTATTTATGGTTTTATAATCCTCACTTATTTTGTTTTAATTTAGTGTTTTATTTTTTCTTTTAAATTGGAATTAGTTTCAGTTAGTTTTCAAGTAAGTTTAATTGTTTTCTGTTATTTTTATTTTTATTGTTTTTTCCCAGTCTAAAAAAACATAAGCACAAATATACATTTGTTATCTCATTTAGGTAGATTTCTAAGTACATTAAATCATTTCACTTATCTTTATTCTTTTCGGGGGTTAAGTTTCTACATTTATTTGAGATAAACACATTTTCACACCCATTTTTTCTTTTATGTAGTTTATTATAATTAGCCAGAATAATAATGTAGTAATGGTAGTGTCAAATCCCTCTAATTTGAGATTTTAAATTGCATACAGAAACTGAAGTGGCATTAATACATAAAAATTATTCATCCAGTTCGACTCAGCAAATTTAGATCGCAAGTGTAGGTAAATGTGTCACAATGGCCATCAAAAGTAGCCTACTGAACAAAATCTCGATAAAAATTTTTTATTTATACGTTAATAATGGGATACCACTTGATTTTTGCCGCTTGTCCATTAGACTTTTATATTGAAAGCAATAACCGGAAACTACTAATTAGTATCCTCACTAACTTGACTCTTGCGAGAGTAGTGTGACAGTTGTTGGCTAGTGAGTATAGTCGACGTAACTCTGTATCACGGACTGTCGTGCAAATCAATACATTAGGAGCGGTGTGTGGACGTAAAGCCAGGATGGCTCAGGACAGAGTGGAGGCTTCCCGGCTCGCGTTCACAACAGAGGGAAGCCGTGTTTATCCTGCCGCCCAAATGAACCTCAGTGAATTATTCCACAATCTCATTAGAAAATGGATGGGTGGAGTCGGTTCACTGACTGTGGAACGGGATTAACACGTTATCTACACAGTGTGCACATTAGATCATTTGCTCTTCTTTTTTTCTCTGCATATAATAAAGTATATAAACATTTAACTTAAAAATATATACAAAAAATTTACTGAAGAAATATCAAGTTAGTCGCCTTGTTCTTGTTTTGCACGTGGACAGCTGCCAGCTTGTGTTGACCACGTTGCTATGGTTACAGCGTCAGGTCGCGAGACGTGTCTAAAAGTTAGCATAACATTTTTCAGTTTCGTAGTTTTTTCCGACCTATAAAGTGTTTGTTTTTAGATAACACTGAGCCGTGTTCACATTGGTAGTAGTGCTGAAATAGCAGGTAAGCTAACACAGTTATTGAACAGTTACATAATGGTGGGCTAATGTTGTCCTTTAGTTAGTTAGTTAGTTAGTTAGCTCGTACCCAAGTTAGACGACGTCTCTTCATTTATTTAAAACTTTGACGGTTTTGTCTTTTACAGACAAACAACAAGAAATTTCTCTGCCAAAAAGACACTCGTGTATTTTGAGTATACCAGTAAAGCGTCTCGGCCTCCTTTGTGCAATGACTTCCCCGGAGAAGGAGGCTGAGCTTCCTGGTGCGCAGCTTAGCTTTGTCTTTGGGAGCAGTGTTGTCAGAGCGCCGATCCCCCGCACTCCTCCCGAGGATGCCGATCCACAGGAGCCCGCTGAATGTTATTCAACAGAGACGCTATGTCTGAGCAGATCTCAGCTGAAACATGTTCCAGACAGTCCTTTGAGAAATAGCAAGCTAAAGGTCAGTGTGGACTCTAAACACACACCAGCTACATGATGTATGCTCCAGTGGCTTTCAAGCAGAAGAAAAAACGTTTCTACCACTGCATCATTACTAACTGCTCCCTCTGTCATCTTCAGTATTTGAGTCTTGAAGGCAACCAGATATGCAGTATTCCAGGCTCCGTGTTTATCAGCTTGCCCAACCTACTGTGGTTAGATCTCAGGAAAAACCTAATTGAGTCACTCCCACCTGAAATTGGCTTGCACAGGTACTGTATGCAACATTTAAAAAAAACAAAAAAATTATAGACCAGTCTAATGTGCACGTGTTCATTTGAACTTATCTGGACAACTTTGATCTTACAATTTACTCTTAAACCAAGGCATAGGCCTCTATGGGACTATAAGAATGTCATGTTTTAGAACATTTTCTGATCACTGTTAACATTTCAAAGCTATTAACATAAGTTGAACACTTTATGATAAGCACACAAGTGCTACAGTTGTAAATCTAAATGTAGCGAAATGAGATTCCCAGGCCCTAAAAAGCATTTCAGGATATTTATACAATATGACTGTAGAGTGGCCTGTACACTTTCCTCCTGTCCGTGTATTCAAGTTTAAGAGCAAAGATGCTTTCTGACGAAGGCCTAACCCCTTCAAACAGTTCATAATCTGTCTTTTTATGGATGTAGGTGCTTGAAAACACTGCTCTTAGAAGGGAATCCTATCTCTGAACTTCCACCTGAACTGGGTGAGTGGTCCCTCCTTATCAAAAAAAAGTTGTAATTTTCAGAATGGAAGTTATACATATTGACATGTGAATTACATGTATGCAGTAACTACAGGATTTTAAAGGGGACCGGTTTTGCTTGTTTAAAGCTACGCAGTTTAATTCCTTGGACTCCACTAGTGTCGTTTTGCATGATTCACAGTTCAAAGTAATCATTATTTATTTTACACTGGGTCACTGAACAGCTCTTTGTTGATCATTTGTCCTAAATAAACAGTTTTTTTGTTTGTTTGTTTGTTTTGGGGCGTGTTATCGTCCACTTACACTCAAAGAATAAGTATTTCAATGAACATAAAAATTCATGGACATAAAAATTCATGGACATGACAGAAAATAAAGACACACATAATGGATCTCTTTTAACAGGTAGCTGGTACATTATGAGTAATGTAAGCCTCTTCATTATTCAGTGTACGTCTTTATGAATGAGTCATTATTTGCCTTTTTGCAGGAAATGTGATTAGCCTCAAAGGTCTGAACCTAAGGGACTGCCCAATCCACTTTCCTCCACAAGAGATTGTGCAGCAGGGACTCCAGTCCATCCTCCAGTACCTGAGGAGTGCTCTGGCTCACCGGCCAGTCAGCACAAGGAAGAACCCTCCAGGTGAGTCAAAGGCACTTTACCTTTGAACAACACAAGCAGCATGCACGTGCATCCTAGCCATCTGCTCTTTTTGTCAAAGGCAGGACAGCGCGTTCACAAAAATAGCTCCTTGCCCTGGTACCGCTTCTCTAGTGTGACTCCTGTTCCCTTGGAGACGGCGCGTGCAGCTCAGCCGACTCCCCACCACCACCACCACCACCATCATGCGCCTCCTCCCTTTTCACTGTTCCAGCTCTGTAATATTTTTAGCCCGATGGAAATGATCGATAACCTGTTGGCTCTAATCAGGAGCTCTCTGTCACTAAGCCCTGTCTGGAGATAATCACTGTGAGAAGGCTGAAACAGGAGAGGCTGCTGCTACTGCACAATAAGCAGAGACAGAACCCTCAATCAAATTATTTATCTCCCTGCTTACAAGGTTATTAACAAAGATAGGGTCCCGAGTTTCAGATGTAAATCTCTTCTCATTTAATTGGCCAAGAGAAGGAGTGTAGTGGGTTTGAATTTCCACGCTGTATTGTTATCCACCTTTAGCTGTGTTAAAACTGAACATTTATTCTTGTTAGAAGTTACTTTACTATAAAATGAGTAAAAATTTGTTGGTTACATTCTCCTCCACATTCCACACAGATATTTAAAGGAGTGGATTTACCTGTGTGAATTAGCTTCTTAAATGCCTCCTGCCAGCCACTGCAGCTGCAGACAGTATCGAATGTTGCAGTATCTGTTGCCCCCACACCGCACTAGTAGCTGCCATTGTTGTTTCATTCCTAGAGTTGCCAGCAGTGGAGAAACTCCAGCTGTTAGAGCTGAGGGGTATGGAGGAGCAGGAAGAGTCAGGGGATGTGGAGGAGCTGCAGAGGTTCAAGGAACTCAAGCATCAGTTGATCCTACTGGACAGAGCTGAGCTGGGCTCAATACCACAACGTGATAAAAACCTAAACCCCAAACTTCTCCTTTCTGGCAGGAGGTAAGAAAAGATGTTTGGGTGGGAAAAAATGCCCCATAATGACACAGAGAAAAAATGTGCTTGAAATTCTTGCAAATTTATTTAAAATGAAGAAATGAAAATGTAAATAAGTATTACCAGACTTTTCTCAAAACTTTGTTGAAGCA
Organism: Diplotaxodon limnothrissa; assembly: GCF_057381915.1. Lineage (NCBI taxonomy): Eukaryota > Metazoa > Chordata > Actinopteri > Cichliformes > Cichlidae > Diplotaxodon > Diplotaxodon limnothrissa. The sequence goes on along the minus strand of NC_140608.1, from coordinate 24,150,633 downwards.
CCTTTTGTAGTGATTACATCCTCAAGTCTTTTTGAGTATGATGCTGAAAGCTTGGTACACCTATTTTTGGGAAGTTTCCCCCATTATTCTTTGCACTCTCTTAGGCTCGATCAGAGTGGATCAGGTTGGATGGGGAGCGTCAGTGCACAGTCATTTTCAGATTGCTATAAAGATGTTCAATCAGGTTTGAGTTTGGTCTGTGGCTTGGCCACTCAAAGGCACTCAAGGAATGGTCCTGAAGTGGTCCTTTGTTATCTTGGCTCTGTGCTTAGGTTCGTTGTCCTCATGGAAGATGAACCTTCGCCCCCAGGTTGTCTTCAAGGATGTCTCTGTAGATTACTGCATTCATCTTTCCCTTGTCCCTGACTAGTCTCCCATATTCTGATGCTGAAAAACATTCCTGCAGCACGATGCTGCCACGACCACACGTCACTGTAGGGATGGTATTGGCCAGTTGATGATCACTGCCTGGTTTCCTCTAGAAATCATGTTTGACATTGAGGCCAAAGAGTTCAGTACCAGTTGTTGTTTTGTTTCTCTTGGTCTGAGAGTCCTTCATGTGCCTTTCAGCAAACTCCAAGTGGGCTGTCATGTGCCTTTTACTGAGGAGCTCTGTCAGAGTAGCCTCCCTGACTAAGGCTCTTCTACCCTGATAGCTCAGATTGGTCAGGTGGCCAGCTCTAGGAAGAGTCCTGGTGGTTCCAAACCTTCCATTTACAGATGATGTAGGCAACTATTCTCACTGGAACCTTCAATGCTGAGCACATTTTTATGGACCCTTCCCCACATCTGTACCTCAATACAATGCCGTCTTGGCCTATAGACAGTTCCTTGGTACTGGGTATGGCTTGGTTTGTGCTTTGACATGCACTGTCAGTTATGGGACCTTGCACAGACAGGTGTGTGCCTTTCCAAATCATGTCCAGACAACTGAATTTACCACAGGTGGACTCCAGCTGTAGAAGCATCTGACAGATGAGCAGTGTAAACAGGGTGCACCTGAGCTCGATGTTGACTGTCATGGCAAAGCCTGTGAATACTTAAGTGCATGTTATATTTGTGTGGGGTTTTTTATTTTTAATACATTCGCAAGAATTTGAAGAAAATGTTTTTCACTTTGTCATATGGAGTATTGTATGTAGAATGTTGAGGTGGAAAATGAATTAAATTAAGTTTGGAATAAGGCTGTAACATGAAAACATGTTGAACAAGGCTGTAAATCTTTCTGGGTGCATTGTATGTGCTTATTTATTTATTTTTTTCAAAGAGTTAGCAGAGAAGGTCGGTACCTGTGTAAGATTTGTAAATTACCTATGAGGCTAGAGCCAACAGAGAGTTTCTTCTAGCAAAGAGCAAGAAACAGACGGAATCACAATGGTTCTCTCCAAAGGTTTAAATCTCGGCCTTCCACAGTTAGCTCATGAACTAATTGATAGAAATTCACATTTTTCTGGTTATTTACTCTTAAATATCTCTTGGATTAGTTCTGTAGAAGTCATATACTCTGTCCAGGGAGCACCATGCCTCTTGAAAGCTGGGATAGGTTTCAGAGATGTCTCTCTTGGCTCTTAAGCCCTATAACCTTCTGCATTCTTCTCTGGTTGCACGATAATAGTCACATACAACCGGCTTGTAAAATAGCTTATTGTCTCATTACGCTATAGTTTTTAAACAGATATAACATGATAACTAGTGGACTTTGGTCCTGCTGCTCCATGTATTAGTGCAGGACATTGCTAACTTAGCTGTTTCCAGTCTTTATACTACTCCTGATGTTAATTGGCTGATGTGTTCATCCATGTATCCATGTAATGAATCCATTAGGCACATTTCTCTTTCTATGTTTATTCTCAGACTGAACTCAAGTAGCCTTTTATCATTCGCAACTCAAAGTAATCCTTGTTTATCTTAGTTTATCCTCTGAAAACAAAACTTTTTTAGCTCTCTTCTCCCTCCCTTTTCTTCTAATTGGCTGCTCCCCAAAAACAGCCATGCCCACTCAATGACATCAGAGTAGAAAAACATCCTGAAACAGATTGTTCAGAACAGTCTGGTTCACAGGAATGAATTACATATGCACTGACCTCATTATTTGAAAATTTGGCCATGTTTAAAATGAACATCTACCACTTAAACAGTTTAATAAAACATACCAGGGTTCAATTTAATTGTCAAATAAGACAGGAGTATTGATATTTCCCTCCAACTCCATACACTAGAAACTAAACACATGCAAAATGTCACACTGTTGTTTCATAAGAGGGATGAAACATATGCATTGGACATGCATTTGTTAAATATTTTCATTGAGATTTTAAAACTTCATGCATCTAATTAATTGTACCTTTGTTTTTGTATAATGTACCCAGATAGCAAATATCTGTTGGGGCCAAGTCATTTTCAACTACTCAATTATCAAAGGTAAAATTTAAATCTGAATTATTATGGTCAATACTGAGGGTTTTTTTTTAAACGAGATTATTCATAGACTTTGGAAACAGTTGAGCTGGAAAACTAATGTGAAGTTGAGGCTTTAAGGGAGCAACTGCTGTAAAACTGAGAGCATCTTTAATAATCACTTAATCTCAGTTACCATTATAACATTATTTTACTCCTTGACCCTCCGTGGAGTGGAGGGCAGAGTTTGTGGCCGTGTGCTTTGTAAAATTATGGCAAAACAACTTTTTAATATCATTCTCTGTGGAGGAAACCAGGTGATAAAAATCTAAGCTGAGAGCCCAGAGCTCAGACGAGCCATAAATATGAAGCAGTTTGTTTGAATTTATTCTTCAGAAAAAAGACAGCCACCAAGGCCGGCATGATTCCCCAGCTCCCCCTTTTTGACTCGCCTCCTTGGAAGAGGCCAGAGGAAAGGAAGCAGGCTGCAATGAAGGAGTTGAACGAGAAGAAGGCTATTCTCGAGCAGAAGAGAAAGTGAGCAGATTTCGGCCTGGAGAACAAGAGTTGTTTTGGGTTTTTTGTCTCTGATCTGTTACAGAGTGTATTGTTATCTGACTCTCCTGTAGAAGCCAAGTGTCTCTTCAGAAGTGCTGCACACAAGCCAGAATCTCACAAGACAAGAAAATGTCTGAGCACAAAGAGAAGAAGCATGAAAGACAAAAAAGGCGTGAGGTTTGTGTGTGCTTGGGTTTTCAGCTGTCATCCTGCCCACCACCAGAGGGCACTAGAGCACCACCTCTGACACACTGGTTAAAGGAGAGAGGCATAGATATATTGCCATTAAATGAATCATTTTGATGTGAGTGAATGGGTTTTCAGACAGTAGCACCACCATGGTGGTGATGAGACAGCAACAGTTTCCACTGGCGGTAATGGAGCATGCTGGAGGAGCCATCAGTGCTGATATACACAGGGAGACACATTATAAATCTATCATTTGACTTTCAGCTCCATTTTCATACATATATATATAGTGGAGAAAGGGTGCCCATTATGTTTGCATGGGATCAGCCCGACATAAGGGAAAATTTATTGTAAAGGAAAAAAGTCTTTTTTCTTTTTTTTAACTGAACACAGTGCAGCCACAGGCTACATCTTTGTATGATGCATTGCAAGAGTTGTATCGCTTCACAGGTAAATGTAACAAGTACTTCCTTACCCTGTTTCAGGAAGCAGAAGTAGATTCAAAACCTGGTTTTGAGGACAGCAGTGGTGCTCCTCGGACATCTGGCAGGTGTGAAGGGGACAGGTAATGACAAGCTCTGGGTCTGCTGTTAGTTCTGCCAGTATACCTCTAAGCTTTAACAGTGACTGCATTTGTCTCTGTGAAGAGTACTTGTCCTACTTGTGGTTTAAACTTATAATCATCTCATCAATGAGCCTAACGAGAACTCCACAAGTACCCACTAAATGGCATTTTGCATGGTTTAGCAGATGCGAGTTCTGCTACTAAAGATGTAAAGCTAGAGACACCTAGTGGACAAAGACAGACTGCACACATTATAGAACATAAGCAGATTTCTTTGTTCCTTTTAAACAATGTTATGTTTTTGCAAAAACAGATAAACCAGGTAAGACAGTGCCACTTTTCTTATTTTATTTTTACTGATACAAGGAAACAGAGAAAGTAACCCTTTGGGTTATATCTGTAAAGGCTATAATACTTAAACACCTGTATAGTGTTGTATATATAGATTTTGACCTTTGAACTGCACGGCCCTAAAGATCGGCCCGGGACCTGGAACGGCAGATTTGTGCCCGTGCCGAGAAGATACAGGAGAGGTGCAGGAATCCCAGGGGCACAACAAGCGAGCAGATGGCAGCAGCGATGGAGGATGTGGAAGAGGTCTGACGTATAATTCCCATTCATTGTGCAACTCATTATATAGGTTAATATAGATTATTGATCTAAACTCCACTTTTCTGACTGACAGATGAGGAAGTTACAGATGCAGCTCCTGGAGAGGAAGAGAACTCAAGGACGAGATCTTGAAAAAACTTTCATGATCTTTACTGGGGACACCTGGCCTGGTTTCCTTGATAAGTGACAGAGACTACACACCTGCTGTTTGAGTTTTTGTGATATTTAATTGATATGGAAATAAATCAATAAAGCGACTAAATCCTTTTGAATCATATTGTGTTGCACAAGTCTATAAGGTAAACATTTCAAATCCTAACTTGGCAAGGGAGTGTTTAGAAAGTTTCCAGTTCACAGCTGGTGTGTTTCTATTTTTCTTTTAACTTCTGCAAGATGCTCTCTCCACTAAGCAAAGTAATCATGTTAACTTTAACTTACATAAAATAAATACTTTATTGTGTCAAAATAAGCTTTTCAGAAAAAGCGTTATTGGCTCACCGGGCATGTATTACCTACATGCAGAGTAAATTAAGCCAGTCTTAAAATAGATAATTTTAAAGGGGAACTCGACGTTTTTAGCTCCAAATAGATAATAATATCCTCATTAATGTAATTTACAACAAGATACATTAAAGTAAAGTGGCAGGTTTTTGTCAAATAGCACATTAAATGTTTTATTTATTTGTGTGCGTGTGTGACATTATATATAATCGTTGTCAGCTGGCTCTGCATCTTGTGATTATTATTTAATTGCCATTTTTGTCATCATCAGTTTTAATTTTTGATTACATATTATTTTAAAATGCTTGTATGCGTTTTCAGTTTTCATGTGTAATTGTGGTATTTGTTTTGAAGACGGACGCCATAAACCTGCTGCTGAGTTTAAAAGAGGGGGGGAAAAAGCGAAAAGTGCCGGGGTAATGAATGGCATCAAGCAGTACAAAGTGAGACAGAGAAAGGGTAGGCCTTGTCTTGAGAGATTTTCTGCTCCTGTAGCACAGAGAGCGTGATGTCAGCGGTGGCAGTACTGTTGTAATTGACTTGGTGGGGGTGATGGCGTCATTTTATGCCCTGGTGTAGCCTCCTGCTCCAATAGCGAAGGGGAGACGGATCTTTGGCCGACGCGACCGTGGCTCCCTTGGCCGGGATCGAGCACCGCCGAGCCGGACAACTCACCCCGGGAAACATGGAGGCTGTGGCCGAGGAGCTGCGGGCCGGCTCTCGGGTACCTGTCACTATCGATCAAATAGTTAACGATACACTGGTGGTGACGCTGACCTATCGAGAAAGGATCTACACGGGGATTTTACTCGATTGCAACAAAAAGTGAGCACTATTTTTTCTAAACTTCTTTTATATATTATCGTCTAAAAATTATTTGCTGAATACTGCTAACGGCTAATTTACCTTGGATGCTAAGTCAAAGCTAACTATTAGCGACCTAGGCCTTTATACAAAAGGCTTGCAGGTTATTGTAGCTGACAAGGTGGCTATCTGCTAGCTTCTCGGCTAATGTTAAAGTGATGTCATTTTTGCCTATAATAAGACGGCGAAATACTCGATTTTACGATGGAGGAAAACTATATAAAGGCATTAGCCCAGCCTGTAGAGACTGTTAGTGACTTCTGTTGAAAAATATCTACTGTCAGTGGGTTCAGCTATAGCTTATTGTTAGCCTAATCAAGGGAAGAGCAGCTAAAGCGAATCCAGTAAAATAGCCAGGCCTTAGCTACACACTATTTATTTTTATCTGTTTTATTATCATGCAATTGTACAGAAATGTGAATGTGCACTAGTTTTGTAGGCAAATGTCTGAGTACAGTAAGCTGAAATTTATTCAAAGGCAGCAACATTATAACCTGTCATTTCTGACTAGCAGAAACAATAGAAAATTATTAAAATACATTTGAATGATCACAACTGTGTCTCATTTTCGGTCAATCAAGCTTTGGTCTTATCTGTGTCCATCTTAGCCTCTGACAAAGCAAAACATAAAAAATGGGGCTATTGATAGAAAGCACAGTCTGTTCAAAAGAGAACCATACAAGTAATTTGACATGTACCAGTGTCATGTCTTATCAGGCCCTCTTGTTGTGTGTCACATGTATAAGCCTTGTGTTCCTCCTGGTGCTGTGCACCTTAAAAGCCACTGGCTTTAGGCTATTTATAGACGAGCAGAATCAGAACCTGACCAGCTTTTCCCCTTAGTATGCTTAGATGGTTTTTCGTGCAAGAGCTCATGCTGTACTGAAAATAACCCACCCAAATGGGAAAAGGTCGGCCTTGGAATAACTTAAAATAGGCCTATATTTTAGGCCTTGTCACTGACAAAATTTGACTAATTCCTCCTTTTCAGCTCATGGCAATACACTTCCTGTCATTGTCCGATGCAAACAGATTGTTGCATTATTTTTTTTAATCTTATTGTCTTGCCCTATCATTCTGACAGATCTCCACCACAGCATGAAAAGACAACAGTGTGGTGAATCATGCCTGGCCATATTCTGCGTCCTTGTACTGCGCTTAACTATTACTGTGTGTTCCCTACTACATACAGCCTTGTTTGTGCTGCGTCAATCAGAGTAAAGAGTGATATTCAACAGCTATAGGGGCGCATATTTTGTTATGGGAGCCTAAAGCTAAGAGTAACAAGCCTCACCAGGAGACTATTATTTGGAGATGCCTGCCAACTACTTCTCTTGGGGAGGAAAGCAGGCTCCCCAAATGTGCACTAATTAATAATCTTGCCGCACATAAGCCCCAAGTAGACACGGATGCAAAAACAAACTGAAATCTCCTGGCTCCTTCCCTACCTCTCTGAATCCCGAGTGATTCATGGGATTGTTTTTGTTCAGTCAGATGTTGGGGAGGAGGGGGTGGTCTCGGGCATCCTGTAGTCTCTTTGTCTGTTGTCTCCTGACTAAGGCAGCACAGCTATGTTACTGTTGCTTGCCAGCCACCTCTCAAAGACTTTCTTGGCAGTTAGGACCTCACTGGACATGTTTGCTGATCCCAGTGTGTTTATAAAAAAAAAAAAAAAAAAAAAAAAAAAAAAAAAGCACACACACACACACGCAAAAATCACATAAAAATCACTTAGGGAAAATTCAGCAGCACTGTTGCTTCTGTGGCCTGAGGCTGAGGCACAGATAACTGTCTGTCTGCTTGCACAACAAACCCCAACCCCCACATGTTAAGAACCTTCAGCACCCAGGTGACAGGGAGAGTGACATCAATGTCTCGCGTCAAAGTAAAACCAAAACTAGTTATATATGTTTGTTTTTTTTTCGACAATGTGAACAGTTTTGGCTGTTCTTTTATTGTTTCAGTGCTGTCCTACTTGCCTCAGGTTGTGTCACATGTTGAGGCATATTGTTCTAATGGAGGGGATTGTTGAAGTAAAAATTCTCAGGGTTTAGCACGACTGTATCATCTTTGCTGTATAAAGCTTAACAAGATCCACAGCTATTTATACACTGTTTCTTTTTTCTCTCGTTTATTTTAGGACCGGGCTATTTTGTCTACCAGACTTCACAACAAAACTCGGGGACTGCCAAGAATCTAAACCTGCTTCTGAAATCCAAGAAGTTCTGAGCGAGGACTTGGTTTCCAAATCTCCCAGCCAGGTTTCACACAGACCAAAGGATGAAAACACTCTCCCTGAAAGCAGCATACCTACACCTCCTCTACCCTGCCCCGTTCCCACACCAGTGCCAGCTGGACAGACTCCTTATCCTCCTTATTTTGAAGGAGCCCCCTTCCCCCAGCCCTTATGGGTGCGCCACACCTACAGCCAATGGGTACCTCAACCCCCTCCACGACCAATCAAGAGAAAGAAGAGGCGAACGCGAGAGCCCGGCCGTATGACCATAAGTACTATCCGTCTGCGGCCTCGGCAGGTACTGTGTGAAAAGTGCAAGAACACGCTAAATAGTGACGAGGACAGCAAAGATGGCATGAGCAACACCAAGACCTCTAGAAAAGAAAATTCACTACAAAGTGACGATGACGGCTACGACAAGGATACTCCTAATAAGTTGTCAAGAAAAGAGGACACAGTCACAGCCAAGGACACTAAAAGACGGGAAAATGGCACCAGCCTTGATAGTAAGCGTCTCAGAAAGGACAAAAGGTGCGAGGCTGATGGGGAGAAGTACCCTGGAACTGATGTTATTCCACACAGTCCCGTCATAAAGATCTCCTACAGCACTCCACAGGGCAAGGGGGAGGTTATGAAGATCCCGGCGCGAGTCCACGGTTCAGTCAAACCATTCTGCCCCAAACAGCTGGTGCAGAATGGCGTGGGGGAAAACGACAAGGCAACTTCTGATGCCACCAAGGAACAGCGGCACATTCTAGATGCCACAAGGTCTGGCCTCACTGTGTCCATTCCCAAACTCAAACTAACAAGACCTTTTGCAAATGTAGGTCAGGACACACCTTCTCCAAAGATCCGTTTGAGACCCCCTCAGAGGGACACTGAGGAGAGCGTGGTTGAGTATGATGCGGAACTTCTTGGAGGCACCAGGAGACGGAGCCCTAGGGGGCCCGGGCCGTGCCTCCCACACTCCGAAGACTCAGGAGAAGGCAAGAACTCTCTGGAATTGTGGTCAGGGAGTTCAGGTGAGGAGGTGGATCGCGGCCACAGCGACCTCACCCTTCTCATTAACTTCCGTAAACGTAAAGCGGATTCTTCTAGTTTGTCGGTGTGCAGTAGCGACAGCCTGGACGAGTCAAAGTCCTTCAGCTCGGACGGCACCTCACCAGAGCTGTGCGATCTGGCGCCTGGTGAAGACCTCTCTGTAACCTCATCTTCTGTACCTTCACGGGACGACTGCAAGACGGTGCCGCCTCTCACAGTGCGGCTTCACACCCGCAGCATGACAAAGTGTGTGACAGAAGAAGGTCACGCCATAGCGGTGGGTGACATCGTGTGGGGGAAAATCCACGGCTTCCCCTGGTGGCCCGCACGCGTCCTGAGCATCAGCGGCACTCGCAAGCAGGAGACAGCCAGTTGCGAGGCCCAGTGGCCCCAAGCCAAGGTGGCGTGGTTCGGTTCACCCACAACCTCCCAGCTTTCTGTTGCCAAACTGTCGCCCTTCAGAGAGCTCTTCAGGTCCCGCTTCAACCGGAAGAAGAAAGGGATGTACCGGAGAGCTATCCTGGAGGCAGCCAAGGCCGTGGGTCACATGAGCCCGGAGATTACGTCACTGCTTTCTCACTGCGACACGTAGGTGAGTTCATAGCACTTACATGTGCCTGTATCACTTCTATGACTATGTTGGGCAAAGGGGTATACTATAAACTAGAGCTGGGCGATATGAGATTTTTTCATATCACGATATGTTTTTTCATTTCAGGCGATAACGATATCTATCACGATATAAGCCAAATAACTATATTTGTAAGATTTAAATGTGCCGTTGCTCACAAGTAAAATGTGAAATAATCAGCAGCTTGTTTTTATTTAAGTATTTATTTCCCATAATAAGTTCAACAGGGTAGATGTACTTAAGGAACATGAGACTTTTTCAGATAAATAAAGGCAAATATTGCAAACTACACAAAAGGCAGCCGCTAAAGCGTTTAAGTTTCAAAATAGAACAAACGAAACAGACTAAATTGTCAATTCCACTTAGAAACAAAATATTAATTCTAAAAATAAATCTTAGTTTGTTTTACAGAAGAACAGACAAAACTGACTAACTTTTGTCAATATCAAATAAACTGAGAACTAAAAGGAAATTCTCAATCTGTCCTTGTTGTATAGCTGAGCTTTTCAAACAGTTTTAACAGTTACTTTAGTCTGACAAAAGCCGAATGACGAATTAGCGCTTCCAGTCAGAGACTGAGGCTACGTCCACACGTACACGGGTATTTTTGAAAACAGAGATTTTCCGTTTTCGTTTTAAAAAATAATCCCGTCCACACATAAAGGGAGAAATGAAGGAAAACGCTGCTATGAACATGCCAAAGCAGCAGGTGGCGCTAGATTCCTAACCGTGCAGAAATGTTGGCCAATCAGAAGTCTAGAAGCCTCGGTGGGAAAAAGTAAACAAAGCTGGGGCATAGAAGCAGAACCGAGTCGTATGTGTGGAGGGACAGTAACTGTGTGTGTATGTAAGCATTTAAACACTGCAGAGAGTACAATTAACAGTATTGTAGAAATTCATTTCACCGAAACAATAACGTGGCGCACAGTGTGACGCATGCACCAGTTTATTGTATTTCCAGACTTGCTTTCGGCATAATTTACAGTGCACGCTACTCTGTTTTTTGTCAGACTTGAAATAGCCGAAATACCTTCACACTACGGAACTTCTATGGCTCTTCCGTTCAACAATCTCTCCGACGTTGGAACCATCATCTGTTTTCTCTTCGGTCACGCTCGGTTGATTTTTCTAGTCGGCACACTCATTTCCTCCATTACGCGCTGGCTCCATTACCCGCTGGCTGCTTCCCAAACAAACACACGTGCGGCTTGGCACTTGTGCTGTACGTAACAAGTCACGCGACGTGACGCTGCGGCTGTGATTGGTTCGGCTCTGCGCTACTTAATTTGGATTGGCTGACCTTTTTTTTTTCTTTTTTCTTAAGAGGACAAGAGCGGCGAGGTCTATCGCGATAGCTTAATTTCTCTATCGAGTAAAAGTTATATCGCGATACATATCGTTATCGTTCTATCGCCCAGCTCTACTATAAACATAGAATATTACAGAAATCGTTACCGATCACCTGCATTTTTTTCAAACAATGTCTACATGGTAGATGAAGGAAATGCTTTAAGTGAACCTAAGAAGATAATACAAGCAGCCAGTTGGTGTTGTCGTTGTGTGCTCCCCCACAAAAAAACAAAACAAAAAAACAAGGCCCACACAAACACACGGACCAACACCAACTGGCTGCTTGTATTTTAGATTGTATTTTATTTTTTTAGATGACAAAAAAAAACTCGGTCTAGTCATCAGTGGCCCAACTGGTAGTTTTAATCACAATGATTGACTATGAGAAACAAGTCTGACTCAGCAAGAACAAATTACAGCACAGAGCTGGTGCAGATGAGCAAGAGCTGCCAGTGTAGAAATGTTGGCTGTGCAGACACAATACGGGCTGCATGCATGAGTCAGTTGATTGACAGTAAGTCGGCACGTTTCTCAGTTTTTGGCATTTTTTGTTTTGTTTTTTTTAATATGAACCTTTTCTTTCTTAAACTATTAGAAATTGAGTAACTTTGATATTTGCATTGATTCTATGATTTGACCCCCCCCCCCCAAAAAAGCGCACACACCAGAAAGAATGTACAGCCAAGCTAAAAGTGTATGTTTTTAATTTATTTCAATTGTGTCCCTCTTGATTGTATATATTTCTCCTGTTTGCTATTTATTCCTTTATATTTTATGCTGGAGCAGTTAGTATAGAGCCCCACAATTTTGTAGTACACGTGCAATGACAATTGTTAAATATTCCCTGTGCCTCTCCGGCTGTATTCACCAGCTCTTCCCTCAAATATCTGTGAAACCTGTAATTTGATGAGCATGTTAAACTTTAGGGCAGAATGCTGAGCTAAAAGAAAAAGAGCTTGTGCTCCAACCCGCTCTAGTACCAAACACTTTGAGCTGTGTCGTGCCAGCCTCGCTGCATTCACGTCCTGAAACAGGTGCTGTGTTTGAGGCAGCAGAGCAAACATTAACACAAGCTCTAATGAAGGCACAGGCTGTGCGGCTGCCTGTCAACAGGGATGGTTTGTTTAAAAGGCTCATTTCAGAAAAGGACTCGCATCAGGCTGTACTGCTTCAATTCAAGCAATCAGAGTGCATGACCATAAGTTGTTTCTTTTTTTAAAGTCATCTCTTATTTGGTTGTCGTCCAAGTGTGGTGACCTAGCCTGGGTAGCCAAGCAGCAGGTTTCTCAACATACACTCAAATGTTAAATATTGTCTCTGAGTGATAGAAGGGGCAAACAGACCATTTCCAACCCCACTGTTTACTCTGTTACGAGCACAGCAGCCAAGAGGGAATTGGTTATAGCAGAGGATAAACAGTAAGGGGTTAAGGCAAGCCTATATTTGGTGCCTTTTCCAGACCTCATAAAGGAAGCGTTTTTCTTCCTCTGTCAGCTACACAGAGGTTTCACATGACTGATATAACATGTTGAGCACAACACCAAACGCACTGCTGATTCTTGCAGACTCAGTTAAAAATGACCTGCACCGGATGCATGACCTGCCTTGTTTGCTCATTGTCTATCCCCCTTTTGCCTCTCTCTCTTTTTTTGCATAGAGCCTGAGGACTGAAGACAAGTCTCCGAGGTTTTTCTGAATTCTCAGACTATGTCATCAAGACCCAGGAGGGAGTACGTGTGGTTGCCACGGCTACTATTTATACGCCCTCTCATTTTTTATTTTATTTTCTTTTTTCTCACAAGGCTGGTGGAAAATGGCCGCCAAGGTGGAGTGTTCTTGAGACCGGATAAGGGAGCAAAAAATATAAAGGCCTGGCATCTCATGGTCTTCTTTGAACTATAAACTATTCCTCCTTTTTTTTTTTTTTTTTTTTTTTTTTTTTTTCCTAGATTTAATCATATTTCAATAGAGCCGAATAACAACACTACAAGGACCTGAATGTATTTATTGTCTGTAATGTTTTATTATGATCCAGTAAGTTCACCCTTTCTACTACAGTCTCGCAAAAACCTCCCAATCTGCTGCTGTCATTATCGCGGGCCTTGCCGCCGTCGTCGTTTGGCTCCAAGGTTCCCCTCCTCCAGCCAAGAAGGCTCCCCCTCCTCTTCCTCCTTCATCCCTCGGACACAAGTTTAAAAAGGAAAAAAAGTCTTACCCCAAAACCTCTTTTCCTCTGAAAATGTGAACAGCTCCATCCAGAGACAGTAGTGACTGTTTCCAGCTAGCGATCACAGTGTTTCATCCTCGTAGCCTTCCGCGACATTAGTTGGATTTGTGGCTGTATTTATACTGAACTCTGTTCCTCTCCTGATTCATGTCGTGTCTCTTTTCCATTTCATTTTCTAACGTTACGAGTGTCATGTCGGCGTACTCTACCCCTCCCAACGCTTTTGTTTTTTTTGCTTGTTTTTTTTCCCCTGAGAACCATTATTAATTATTTAAAAGTGTCACGTTTAAGAAAAAAAAAAGCACTTTATCTGTACCTTGGTGGCCTGCTGTAAGCTCACTGTCTGAAACACTATTGCGAGATACAGCCCTGTTAGGCTGCAGGGGAATTCAAAAGTCTTTGTGGTTGACTATCCATGGCCTTGGAGATACAAAACAACTTTTTTTTTTTTTTTTTTTTTTGTCTTTTTAGTCGTACAATTTCGGGGACACCAGACACAGATGGTTGTGTACACTGTATTCTCGCATTTTGACTTGGGTGCGTTTCTCTCTCACTACAAAAAAAATTCTCCATGTTTTAACATTATCCACTGGATAAACATGGACGAACAAGCGCGTCAGAAGTCCCCTATGCATTATCAGTTAAAGCTTTATGAGTGACTTTGGGAGAAGAAGAAAAAATAACATGCTGTAAGAATACTGTGAATTCAACTGCTGAGTGTGCTGAAGATAAAAGGAAAAAAACCTGCTTGCTACTAGTTGGAGCAGTTATATTGAGACATCAGGCAAAAGCAGACCGACTGCGCCGCTGACCTTTAGTGACCTTTTGTGTTGAAAGCAGCACAGTTGGATTTAGAGGGGAAGGGAGGGAAAGGCGAGGCAGCCCTGTCGGTGTTTAAAAACGTAACTTAACGTTGCGCGCAGTCACACTCAGCAGACCGGTCCGTCTGCTTTCTGTCCGCCTGGAAACTGTTCGTTCCCATCGAGGCTTGCTGTCAGCGAAGCGTATTTTTAAAGGGGAGCAGTTTAATGCACTCTTCTTTCTTTCTTTTTTTTTGATAATCTGCAGTTTGACGGTTTGTAGTCAAGCGCAGCTAGGTCCCAGGCAGCCTTACAGTTTAAGAGTCTATACGTACGTATGCCTGAGAGGGGAAGTGGTCGACAGGATTTTTCCCCACATATGAGCAACATGGCTGTCTACTGTTGCCCACGTTGGTCAATAATATTAGCTACTTTTTTTTTTTTTTTTTACATGTACTGTACATAAAATAAAATATACAAGCAATACTTGTCACTTTGTCATTGATGATCAAAAGGGCTCCTGTTTTTGTGGTACCTCATGTTATTGCAGTCCATTAATTGACTTCAGAAGTGCAGGAGTGACGTAGTGACGTCTGATGATATTGTAGCAATATTATCAGAGTTATTTCAGCTTGAGGCTTGAAAGTTTAGACAAAATTCCCTTGATCTGATAAGTGTTTTGTGGGAAAGTGTGTGACTCTTGTTAAGTCGGATGCTAGAGTCTTTTTATATCTCGCGGGATTGGTCCTATATTTCAGTCCTTTGTTGTTGTTGTTTTGTTTTGTTTTAAGCTGGCTCAAATCCAGTGTGCATCAACCAGCTTGTTGTCTCGAGGAAAAAACACAAAGTTCAATAAAAGTGTTTTAAGTTTTTATTGATTTATAAAATTATTTGCTTTCAGTTTGTTACAAAGTGGAGTCCAAAACTGCACCGATGAAGTTAAACGTGCACAGAGGCAGAGACTAAATTTCAATATTCACGCGTGAGGGTTCACAGGGTTCACGCGGATTTCCTTATTATGAAAAGCAGAATCGATGATTTGTCTTAACACGTATTAAACAGAACCAGCGGGTTTCCGTCATGTTCTTTCGTCCAATTTCACACCTCCTGAGAGGCCTGCTAGTAATTTGATCTTTTCCTTTAAAGCTCAGTTTTGTGGGTTGAAGGAACTGTGCAGTTTATTCATTTAGTTCAGCAAAGTTGAAATTTTGCAGCAGTCTGAAAATTAAGAATACATTTAATAAGTAATGACTAATCAACACAGTTCCTATATGACCTTTCATGGTGCATATACTGCTGGTATGTGAAGGGCAAAAGGTGAATGTATTGCTTCTGTTCTATATAGTAATATATTCATCAGCACAACTGTAACCAGTATACAGTGAATAGGAAGCAGAAGTAAGTGGATGGATGGGTTATGGCTTCTATCCCCTGGCATCCATTGTTCAGTGTGTCAGATTTACATGTTTCAAAGAATAGCTTGACATTGTGTGAAATCAGAAGATTCATAACTACATCTATGTCCAGCTGCTGCTCTTAATATTTCTGAGCTGTCAGCCTCAACAAGGCCTCAGTTCTGTTTCAGGTTGGAACTCGACAGCCTATCTGTAGATTCCTCTGTGGTCTCTGCTCAGGTTTGGCAACACCTTGCGCTGCTAAAATTGGTTTTACAGCCTTTGGTTTGTTCTTGTTTTTCTCCTCGCGTAACATAGGAGTAATTTCAAACCCGTTCAAACCCCTGAAAATAAACTGAGGCTTGTGTAAGGTTTGAGTGGAAAGACATGTAATGCCTGGATGGTTAAACTTTAAACACTGTCTTATTGATGGGCTCTCTCTGCGCTGTCCTCAGTCTTCCTTCCTGTCTGCCCTCCTCAGTTATTATCATATGATGCCTGTTTAATTTAGAGCCTCCATGTCATAAATAGGAGGATTTAAGTATGTTTGTTGCATAACTAGTGCGGGCGGGTCACCTCACATTGACCAGCCTATCTCCTGATCAGATCATTTTACTATAGAGGATCAGCTGTACATGTCCCTTCCCCCCCACGCCTGCTCTTATTTCATACCTCTAAACTTGCTGTGTCTATTGCCAAACATTTCATAACTCTATTCCCCGGGACCTAAGCACCCTCCAAGTAAACTCACTGACTGAACAAGAAGAGGCCAGAAAAAAATGGTGGGAGGTATGAAACTTCAATTCAAGAAGCAGACTGATGGGTGTTAAAGGTCATTAGCTGCCACGAGACGGAAAATTGCACAAGTGCCTGACAGAGTCCCACAGATCTGCTTTTGACCAGGATTTTGACTCGTACCTGTTCCTTTAAATATACAGTTAATGGACATTTGAATTACTTTATCATATCGACCACAGTCCACTACCCCGTTTGTATTTGTAACTCTAAAAATCACAAAGTAATGCATCATATCCTGTTGGGGGATGTTGGTCAGTCCCACATGCACTGACCCAGTTGGCTGCTGGTGATAGATGAGGGGTTTTTATTTTATTTTTTTTTTGAGGCATTGTGAAAATCAAACCAATATTTGGTAATTTGTGAGTTTTAGAGACCCCTCTCTCAGCTCCATATTTAAAAGTTGATGTCAGTCTCACCTGACAATGAACAGTCCATTTACCTTTGTAATATATTTTATAGAAAATGTATATTGCAACATTTCTTAATGAACATACGGTTAGGTCCATTGCTATTTGGAAAATTAAAAGTTTATTCTATTTGTTTTTTGTTTAAAAAAATAACAAGAAATGGATTTTAAATCAGGCAAAATGGTTTGAGAGAATTATTATAAAAGTAATTGGACTAACAAGAGGTTTCATGACCAGTTGAGGACTGGTCCCCCATTATTTTTATTCTAAAGTCAGCAGGTAAAGGTGATTCAGTTCAGTTGATTACCAGTGTAGAACTATTTGGTTGCTTTTTACTGATGCAAGTGAAGGAACACATCATTAGGCTGGGGGAAAAAAAACCCTAAAACCCAGGACGGGTCAAATCTACAGTCTGGTACATTCTTGAAAAGCTACAGAATGATCGCAGAATTATTTCCATGGTTAAGGAAAACAATATCCAGCCAAGTCAAGAACTCTCTCGTGCTATTATCAAAGTCTACAATCAAGAGACCGTTTCATGAATGGAAATGCAGAGGGGTTTCAGCAAGGTGGAAATCGGAGGTTAAGAACAAGATTAGAGTTGCCAGAAAACATCAAAAAGGGCCTGCAGAGTTCTGAAATGGAAACAGCTAGGGTTAGTTACTGCTATGTTTCTGTTAAATTAAATTAAGGAATTGAATTGAAACTGAAAGCCTTAATTTCACTCACAAATCCACTGAGTTGGTGTAAACAGGCAACATTACAGAAACTGTGTCATTATAGTGTTTCTCACTTTCTGTCTGACATTCAGTGAGATCGCTCGCTGCTGTTGTCATGCAAAAACAAAGGGTTGGTTGATAATCAAAATCCATCGATTTCTTTTTTAGCAACATGAAACAAAAACATAGAACCCCTAAAACAGAACCCATAAAACCCTTTACCCAAAACCCCGTGGGGTAAAACAGAGGAAACTCTGTTTATTATAGCTGCGGCATCTCTGCTGGCTTTTCAAGTTTGTCTTAAGTCTGCTTTTTCCTGCAGGCAGGTCTGAGGCTGCCTTTGGCTCAGTGGCAGTTGCTTATTGTTGAACTCTGTGCAGGTGAGGCACTAGCGACAAATGCATGCAAGCATTTTTCTGAGCCTTAGCTACACACACATTTCTCTCTGCAAAACGTGTCTAACAAAGATGTGTCTGTTTGCCAGGTGGAACCTGCAGACAGAGCAGCAGTGACCACTGTGGAGAGATTTGACAGGGTGGGGGTGGTTTTCATTGATGTGCAGCCAATATCGCCTTTCAGTGTGGATCACATAGATCTGAATGGGAATATATCTCCTCTAATATATTCACAATTAGCAGTTTGGCATGCATCTTCCAATATTATAGGAATCCTTTTTCTCCAGGATTTGACTGTTCAGGAAAATCCATGTATATAAACACATCCAACATGCCTAACCAGAGTTAAAACTGTACCTGTGGCCCTGAGAACTCAAAGGAAAAACAAAAGCAATCAGCACAAACGTGCATGTGTGCAACTTTGCACATGGGCATCTAACCCTAACTAAACCAGATAAAGAACTGCTGCGCAGCAGTAATGAACATGCCTGAAAATGCATGTGATTCATACCATTACTCACGCCCTGATGACTAATCAGAGTACACATACTGTGTGAGCATGTGTACTCTGTGTACTTGCTGACATGCAACAAATAACTGCAGTAGTGCTAGATGTTAAAATAGCTCCTGTTTAATGCTTATTTGGGTGCTAATCTTTAGTATTTGCATGTTTCTATATTTGATTCTCACTTTTGAGTTCGAAGTATATTCTTGTCATGCTGTCTATGTTGTCTGATTTAGTGAATGCTTTTCTGTCACACCTTTTTAATGTCAAGCTGTGTTAAAAAGCACACAAAATTACGCAACTTTACAGGCTTAGGTTATGAAGGTGTGACTGCCCTAACCACTGCGTTTAATGCCTGTTTTTCACTAACCAGCATTAGTAATTCATTTTTCACTGTGATATATATTGCTAACTGAGCTAGCCAGCTATGGTTAGATTAGCTGATAACCCACCACACCCCCTGACCCTCCTCCCCTCTTGTCCATATGTGGTCATACTTTATTTCAAAAAGACAAAATGGCCAAAGTGCCAGACTCAAAGCTTCAAAACAACAGACCATAAATCAGTGGGATACAGAGTGGTCCGTCTTTATTCTCCAGTTTGAGTGTATTTAAGGTCAGACTGAGTGGCTCCATAGTGTGTAGTAGTTTACACATTCACCCAAGAAGTGCTAGGTCACAAGCCCCTCTAGGGTTGCACCGAGACCGATATCAAGAATAAAAATTAAATTCAGTTTCATTTATATAGTTAAAGATGTACAAGACCGTAGTGCGCCCTGTGACCCTTTATGATCAGAGTGTTGGCTGGCCACCACAAAGCACGAACAGACCCTTCACACAATGGAAATGCGAATGCTGTGATGGTGCCTGGGCCTGACACGATGGGACCACGTCATGAACACCGACATCCGAAAGCGGCTGGGCATCGCGCCAATCACGGAGAAGATGCAAGGAGCGCGACTGCAATGGTATGGGCACGTGGTCAGAAGTGACGAAAACTCGGTGGCAAGAAGCACTGCGACTCAGCCCCCAAGGCTGGCAGACCAAAAAGGTGATGGATGAACCGAGTCAAAGACGAGGTGAAGAAGATCAGCGTCAACCTGAATGACGCCCTTGATCATTCTGAATGGAGGCGGCCTTGCAGAAAAGCGAACCCCTCAGAGCGGGAAAAACGCTAGGAGAAAGAAGTTTCGAGTTACGACAGTCACCTCACGAGAAAACCCCAACAATCAAATGTCTCCCCCTACACCCATGAGCAAACACTTGGCGACAGTGGGAAGGAAAAACTACTTTAACAGATAGAAACCTCTGGCTGAACCACACTCAGGGAGGTGCAACCACCGGTTGGGGGTGAGTGGAGGGAGAAATGACAAAATCTGCCAAATCAAACGTACGTAAGGTCAGACTGAATGTTAAGCCTGAAATTGGTGTGGTCCAATCAATGAGCACTCGAATAAGCATTAAACAGCAGTAAAGAGTGTCAGAAGTAAAGCCAGATGGGCCCACTGAGTCCTCACTCCTTGGCTGCAGATTGTTTTTCATTTTTAATGTATTTCAAATTCCAGAGATGAGGTATCTTACTGTTCAATACATTTGAAGATGATTATAATCCAAGAATCTGTTGGGACCACAGCAGGTGTCAACACATCGCAAATTGGTATCAAACTTCTTTACATCCTTGTGCATATTTACATATCTCTGAAGCAGCACTCTGTGTATTTCTAGAGTCTATTGTGAACTATCCTGTGTGATACAATAGCAGGTTTAACATAACCCCAGGACCTCATCTCTATTCAGATGGAGCATGGCAGCACACGGGCACATGAGCCTCAGTCATCTCCCTGCGCTGACTGCACAGATGAAATAGGCTAATTGCATTTAGATTTGCTTATTATGTTCCAAGCAGTTTCACAACCAGAGCAGTTGGGAACAGCGTTCCCCCTGTTATTATGGAAACACGTATACCTACACACATGTGTGTGCTTACACAACAAATGCTGCCTCTCAGTAATCCTCTGTATTTCCTAGACTTTACATAAAACTGCACAATCCATCTACATGTGCCATTTTACCACAGCCTATTTGAAACCCAGCTTTAGACCCTGATTTCCTCCTTTGACTAGCGTGAGCCAACAGTGAGCACATGCTTGTGCACAGAGTGATCTCCAGTCGCATCATTTTTGCCCTCTCCGTGCACTCATTCCCAGTTTGTGGAACGGTGTGCTGCTCATTCATGCATCAGTGCGATGTAAATCTGGGACAAAAAAAAACAAAAACGCAAGGCACATGGCAGTGGGATGCTGGGTGCAATTACTGCTAATGATATGCCTCCATGCAAGCTGTGGCCATAATTAACTTTGGAGAAAGGCTGGCCTGTCAGAGCTGTGTGTGAGGGGATGTTCGCAGGAGCAGACCCAGAACTTAGAGGCAAGCCTAAGAAAGCAAACCTGCTTTGACATTGTTCAGACAACATGTCTGCTACCGCAGATTAGGCACGCTGGGTGGTCTCGTGCTCGGTAACATGATGCGGATGTTAATGGAATTGTCCTCCGGAACTTAGTGAAAACTTGGGCTTACTCAGGAGAGATTGTGGCAAGGCGTGGTCAGCAAGGAGCAGTGGAAGTGGATGTTGTCTAACGTAGATATCCTTGACAGCAAACAAGGGGGGGTAAAGTAAAAGCAGTCCTTATACTACTACCACTAAAACAAAAATCATGCTAAGGCTTCCATAGAAAGGGGACCTATGAAACAATCCATATGTATTTTACCTTCCCTTGGACTGATTACACAAATAAAAAGTCGACATTTTATGTAACACAGAACACACCTTTGCTCTCAGCACAGATGCAGATGTGTTCTTCTAAATTTACACCCTTGAAAAAATGATAACCATCCTGCCTGACATGTCTTCGGTGTTTATTTGACACGTCCCACCTGTCCCTGGTGCTGCGAGGCAAATGGCATGGTGGTTTCAAAAACAGGCCTTGGCACGTCTCCAGAGCAATGCACAGGAGAGCTGTCGCCTCCTTTGTCCTTGATGCCCCGGAGTCATTTCTCACTTCTGTCATCCGTATCGATGGCCCGGAAAGTTTGCTGGCCAGGCTTTTTCCCCCCCTCTACCTTCTTTAAATTGAGTCGTTTTTATTGATCCAGCTTAATCATTTGGGCTTTGATCACTTCAGTGTCTTATTTGCATTCGGTAGCAGCTTGCCCCTCACTCCGCCCCCCCACTCGGACCTCCTCCTCTGCCTTCAATAAATGGAATAATAAACCGCACATATGGGTAATTTTCTGCAATTTATTTGTGCTTATTTAACTCAAAGGTGAAAGGGAGGATTGAAATTTCAGTGCTGGCTATGAAAATAATTAACATTTTCTTTAACAATAGCACCGTTACGCAATTTTTGAATTTCTCTCAGCTTGCGGTTGCCAGATATGCAGCCTTTCCCAAAACTTGCCTAATGCAGTTCCAGGAAGACACTAGATACATTACTCAAGGATCTGGGTGCGGTTCCACTTGATGATTTCCATTACAGCCCGAGGGTCAAACCGTGCGACCTGGGTAATCACTGCTCAGGCCTTGGCAGGAAGCGGCCGTCACTTATGATGGACTTTAAACAGCGGTGTCACGTCTCCCTCCCGTTCCGTCAGACGCACAGGGTTTCCTCAAATATTAACACAGGCAGACAGACTGAGTAAACACCAGGACTTCTTTTGTCCAGGCCTCTTTTTTTAAATTTCAGGTTCACCCAGTTCGCGGCCGTGAGCACGCATGACTTCTTCACTGAGTCTTCCAGGATACGGCCGGGGCTCTGCTCTGCTCAGCCATGGGCAGCAGCTCCAGGCCTCCCTGAGCAGCTGTCGACGGGCTCCAGAGACAGAAAGGAAGGGAGAGGGAGTCGCCCTGCCCCCAACTTCACCAGCCTGCCTTCTCTCACTGCAGGGAACTAAAAGAGGGGGATGGGCATTCATACGGAGAGATAAAACATGGAGAAATCCTGAAGCATACTTTAGCATCTCTACATAATTCTGCTTAAAGGACGTTGACTTAATTATTAATCACAATCATCCCGATGATTCACATGTCTTGTTCCCTGCACTCGGCCTTCTGTTTTTCCCGTCTGGCCTTGTCTGTCTTTTCTTTCTCAACCTCCTGTTAATCACCTCCTCCATTGTCCTCAGACTGTACTGGTTTTCTGTACTGAAACCACAGCCGGGCAAACATCCTCAGGGGGCTTAAACCACTGGCGTGCCAGTGTCACCGTAGGAAGGAAGAGAGTCTGTGGCATCTGTGTGAAAAACAAAATGACAGGATAATCTAGACTATACGATGACTAATGATTGCATAACAGCCCTCTGGGGGCAGCTGAGAATGCTTTATCAAGAATGCTTTATCAAGGAAATGCAGCTAAAAATATAGAACAGTGAAAAGGTCACGCCTGATTCACGAATAGCTAAAGCTGGATCTTAAATGTTAAAAGCATTGGGCGTGAGCGGCGTGCAACCTGAGTGGTAGCAAGCACAAGCTCGGGCTTCTGATCACACATTTGGTGGGTTTAATCAGTACGCTTTGCCATTTGAAGTCAGAAATCTGAGTCTGATTTGTTGCTTTAGACCTCTTTCGGAAAGTGTTTTTTATTTGCTGTTGGTGCAAAAAGACTCAACGTTTTTTAAAATGAAGGAGGAATGAGCAGGTGGAACATGCTCAGAACACCTAATCCAAGAGGCGCCCAGGAGGCATCCTCGTCAGATTCCCGAACCACCTCAACTGGCTCCTTTCGATGTGGAGGAGCAGCGCCTCTACTCTCAGCCCCTCCTGAGTCCAGCCACCCTTTGGAGGAAGCTCATTTCTGCCAATTGTATCCGCGATCTCGTTCTTTCGGTCACTACCCACAGCTTGCGACCACAGGTGAGGGTAGGGACGTAGATCGACCGGTAAATTGAGAGCTTCGCTTTTACGCTCAGCTCTCTCTTCACCACAACAGAGCGTCCGCATCACTGCAGCCGTAGCACCAATCCATCTGTCGATCTCCCGCTCCCTTCTCCTGTCACTCCTACACAAGACCCCGAGATACTTAAAGTCCTCCACTTGGGTCAGAAACTCGTCCCTGACCCTGAGAGGGCACTTCACCTTTTTCAAGCTGAGGACCAAGCCTCAGATTTGGAGGTGCTGATCCTCATTCCCACCGAGCTGGAGGCCATCACCCAACGAAGCCAACAGAACCACATCATCCGCGAAAAGCAGAGATGAGAGTGATTAGATAGGGTGCAATAGCAGTCATGAAAGTTGTTATCAGTGCAAGCTAGTTAGTGTGAGAGGGGATGGAGGCCACAGCTCGGGGGGGAAAAGCTGTTCCTCGGTATATTAAAACTGAATAACTGGGGCACTTACTGAGCATCTGTACCACAGCAAATACAGAACACAATGTGAGTGTGGATAGGGGGGAAACAAGTTTCTAATTACAATAACTTGCCATTTATCAGTACTATAAGATAAGGAAAAGGGCATTATGCAGAGTCAAGTTAATAGAATGAATGATTATGTCCTCTCGCTGTAAAATCAGTAACCTAGTTGTAATGTAACTCTTCTGTTAGAGGTGGTTCAAGGGTCCAGTGTAAGATCTAGCTAAAGGTCAGAACTAACACTGTGGTCTACAGTGAAATTAAATAGCACTTACAATGTATACGTGACAGTGATTACTGAGGTAATTCTTCTGTTTTGTTTTTCTGATCGTCCACATGTAGAAAAAGTAATTCTAAAGCACTCTGGTCTAGTGTTTCTGTCTTTTATGTCCATATGTAGCATAATAATACAGAATATGTTTTGAAGAAGTCATTGTGATACTGAGAACTCTGTTTTTTTTAAACCCAGAGGGAAATTTTCTGCCTGTCTTTTGCACAGTAAGTAAAAGTTGTCCCTTTTTCAGCACTGGAACACCATCATGTGAGCGAGCGTGCTCTGCAAACAGGAAATTCAACGAGACACCGAATCTACCACACCCCTGTGTTTGCTAAATAAAACTCTCCTGCCTCCCAAGAGCCAGAACACGGTCACATCAGTGGTCACAGAACTCGTCATTAGGTCCGACTGACTGACTGGCAGAAAATAATATGCACTGCCATTAATCTTTGCACGCGCTTTTCCTCTCCCCAACCCCCTCCATCTCGTTTGAGTCCTCTGAGATTTTTTTTCCAGCCCCGTTTAGTCAATACCTTTGCTCATCAGTTTGCTTTACGGACACGTCAGCTCAAAGCGTACCGTTCCCATCAGCCTCACTTGCGTTTTGCGTGACGCTTTATCATGCAAATCAGGGGTGTTGTCATGTCAGGACATCAAATGCTTCCTTTCTGTTTGTCAGATGGCGCTGGCGTCTTCTGCAGCAGAGGTGCAGAGGCAGCAAAGAATTAGAGTTAGAAACCTTTTGTTGCCATTATACAGTTTATATCAGCATACATAGCAGAGCAGGTAAAACTAAGAAGATTTGCACAGTAATTATAAAAAGTAATTAAAACTGCTAAATATGATAGAAGTGAGGTAACAAATCACAGCCATGCTAGGGAGTAGCATGGCCACTGAGCGACTTTATCAGTAATAGACAACACTGCACGGAGTTTCTAGTAATATGAGATCAATGTTGCTCATTAAGGGAGTATTGCATTTTTCTGGGATATTGCACAAGCCAGAAATTGCTGGTGTGTTGATGATCACACACTCCCTCTTCTCTGTCTTAGCGCTGCTCCTCACACTGTGATGCAATATGTCAGCAGTAAAGGGTCACCAGCAGCTTTCAACCCAGCTTGTTCTTCCTGAGCACTCAGGAAGTGAAGTCACTGCTGTGCCTATGTAGTGACCGCTGAGGTCACAGTCCAGGATAGGTCAACGGAGGTGAAGGTACCCAGGAATTCGAGGGCTTGAACCCTCTCCATATAATTGCAATTGATGTAGCGAGAGGCCGGGGTTTCGCTGTTCTACCTGAAGTCAAAGATGATTTCTTTTCTCTTCAGTGTGAGGTTGTTTGTTGAACTTCAGGCTGACACTTTCAGGATTTCTTCTCTGTAGGCAGACTCATCCCCTTCTGCTGATGAGTACAGTGGCCATGGTGTCATTTGAAATTTGATGATGGTGTTACTGGGATGGCCCGAGTTGCTGTCATGGGTGTAAAGGCCAATAGCAGTGGATTCAGCACACAGCCTTGCAAAGAACACATTCTCAGTTAGTGTCACTGTCTGAGGGTGATTTGTGAGAAAGTCCTTTTTCCAGGTTGGATCATCTCTGATCCACTCAGGGTAAAAAATTCTGGATGGATAATTCGGGATATATATTTGACCAGAATTGATATTCATTTAAATTAGTTGGTTACCTGGCACTGATGTGGTGTTTAAGCAGATTCCACAATATTTCGATTGGGTTGAGGTTGGTGCTTTGGGCAGGTCATCCCGGAAGCCAGCTTGCTTTGGTTTTAAGACGTGTTTAAGATCATTTTTCTGTTGAAATACGCAATTGTGTCCATGTTTCAACCGTCTATCTGTTGAACCGATGTGAATTTGAAGCATTTGGAGTCTTTTCTCTTTATTATCTCATTATTCCACACACTTTTGTGCAATGCATCAGTACCACTGGCTAAATATCTCATTTGTCTGACCATAAAACTTTTCTCCACAGGCCATTTGGCTTGTCCACGCGGGCAGCTGCAAATTTCAGTCGAGCTTGAAGGTGTCGATGTTGGAGCAGGGCCTACTTTCTTGGTTGGAACTCTCTCAGTCCATAGCGATATAAAACTCACTTTACTGTGGACACAAATTGAGTTTTACTGGAGTTTTACTGTTAGGATTCCAGTAGTTTCCAGTTCATGGCAGACTTGAGGCTTGGTGGTCCCATCCTAACTAATTTTCTTTCCTCAGATAGTGACATTTTGTGTCTCCTTCCAGAACATCCATGACTTGTACTTACATACAGTTTGAACTGATGAGTCTACAGTTGTTTAGAAGAAATGGCTCCAAGAGACCTTCACAGCTTATGTTAATAAATAAACTGAGTTCCTTTGACTTTTTCATTATGTTGAGTATTGGTCAATCCAATGAATGCTGTCAACTAAATCCTGTTTATGCTGGAAAATCTAAATTAAATTCAACCTTGTGCATCCAATTGGTTTTTTCTAAAGCCATTGAAGATGCATGCTGTGCATTCATTTGAGCCTGGAAAAGAACAGTTTTCCACTCTACAAAAACCCTGCTCATGGCCCTCACATGAAAGCTTTGCCTATAGCAATTGCAGCTACATGGGCTGCAGATTTCAGACAGGGTGGGATGAAGGCCTGCGACAGAGTAGTTGAATATACTGGTGAAGACATGTGATGACTGGTCTGCACACGCTTTTAGAACCTTGCCTGGAATCCTGTCAGACCCGTCTTCGTGTATTTGTAGTTTTAGTGTGTGGGCTCTGGAGTCTCGGGTAGGGATGGGTATCGTTTAGGTTTTATCCGATACCAGTACCAAACCGGTACTTTTGAAACTGTGCCGGTGCTTAAACGGTGCTCAAACCGGTGCTTAAAGAATGGAGAACACTCATGTTCAGCTGTTTTTTTGTAAAAAGATAACAATGTTAGCCTTTTCTGCAGCTATAGGGCATATATGGTCTCACTCTTGGCTGGAAGCAGTGCTTAAAACACCAATTTTGTCTAGAAACCTCTCATGTTTATCTGTTTCCCACTTTTTCTTTGGTCATTTTAGCCTTTTTGGCCAGGGTGAAGGGAGCATCTGCCATCAAACAAGAAGACAGCCGCATGTAACTACGATGGTGTTTGCTAGTTCACTTTACATGCATTAATTTAATAACGTGGTTAGCCTACTCAACGTAAATTACACACGGACAACATTAAGCTACTCGCCCAGAGAAGAACGGTGGCTGCTGCTGCATCATCATCCTCATCATTTCTGCTACACTGGCAGGGCTACGGGCCAGGACTTTACTCTTCGGGTTTTTGGGGGATGTTGCTAACTCCGGGTCTGATAACAGGCACCACACCCGCAGTAGATGTGCTCGGTGTGAGGTCTCGCATTTCTCGGCTTTTAACAAAATGCTATACATCGCTAGGTGTTTCATCAGATTCAAGGTGTTACCTCCTTTGCACAGTATCACCTTAAAGCACTTGTTGCAGGCTGCTGAGTTTGCATCTTTTGCTGTGAAGTACAGCCAGACTTTTTACCGCTTCGCTTTGGGCATTTTTAATCTGTAGCTCTGCTCTAAAAGAACATACGTACCTGGGCCTGCCTACTACGCTTGCAAAGGTAAAACGATTGGCTAGAATCCAAAGTGTATGACATCTCAGGGGAAAAAAGCACCGAAATGTGCGCTGCTTTTCGGTCTGGTTACTACCATTTATGTCAGAACCGGATACCGGTACCCATCCCTAGTCTCGGGGGGATTACCGTTATCGAGTTTCAATAAGGGCAGTTTAAATTTTCGTGAAGGAGTCGCTCTCATGACTTATCAAGTGACACCACTGACTAGCCAATCGTTGGCATTTAGTCTGTGGCAAACCAGTCGAGTTGAGTAGGTACTAGTAGGAAAGAGCTGAATGTGTACAAAGAAGCAATTTACTTCCTCTACCAGTGTGCCGCCCCAACTTCCCAAGTCCACAAATGTTGTATTACAGCCCCTGTACTCAGCAATATCCTGTATTCCCTGCCACACTCACCGAGGGTCTTGTTCTCCAGAGGGGTGGGAGGGTGATCACAAATTTGTCAGCCAGGAGGCCATAATTGGTGTCCTATGTAAAGGTGCTTTGTTTTTTAAAAACATATTTTAGGTTTTTACTGGCTCATATCATGGGTTAGGTTTTTTACTTGTTGCTGGTTAGGCTCTAAAAACAAACTGATTAAAACTGACAGACGATTGTGATTCTCATCACATTCCTCCTGATCACTGAAAAACAAAGCTTACCCAGTGCATTTAAGGTTACGTCCACACTAATGCAGTTTGAAAACGCATCGTTTTCTCTCCGTTTTGGCCTCCCGTCCACACTGAGACGGCGTTTTCCTCAAGGAGAAACGCTCTTGAAAACGAATACATTTCAAAAAGGAGCTGCCCCGGCGCAGTGTGGACACTCAAAAATGCAGACTTTCTAAACGATGACGCATTTTAGTCATGTGATGCAGTCATGTGACCAATTAAACAAAGATAGCGAAGGGCAGCAGTTGTTTTGATTGCTCTCAATTTTGACAGCCCTAAAAAAAAGATTAATATCAGTTTGTACATGCTCCAGATAGCTTTTCTTCTAATTCTTTAATTCTCACTTGCTTTGCGCATGTGCAGGACTGGAACGTAAGCGTTTTGGGCCATTTCAATGTGGACGCACAACTTTGTGAAAACGACTGAAAACGCTAGTGTGGGCGCGGAGCGTTTTCAGTCGGAAACACCGTTTTCAAATCTATCCGGGCTAGTGTGGACGTAGCCTAAATGTGACGCCCAGGGGTACATTAGTGTGTCAGTATGTGAGAAACAGGGAGTGAGGCACTGTGCTCAAAGCACCTGCGCCCAAGGACACCTTTGATACACCAGCAACAGTATTTGACACCGTGGGAAGGACAAATCTGCTTTCAGTTTGCTGGTTTAAGCTTTTAAGCCTCTGTATATTCTAATTTAAATACTACGGTACATGATATATGGCTTTAACTATATTCTACGAGCGTCAAAGCTATTACTTTGTTGGTTTTACTGGCTGTCAGGCACGCCTATGAATACGGCAAGAGCAGCCAATGACAGAAATATGATCACAATTCCTTTGTGAAATGATCTGACCTCCTCTGTTTGTGTCATTTTATAATGAGGCACACCTAACCCGGCTGCTTATGCAGCCTAATAAAACCCAAAGGCTCATTTGTAAATAAATTTTAACCGCATTTGATTATAAATTCACCAGCTGCTGGGTGCAAGGTAACTCATGATTAAAGCCTGTGCGCCAATCAAATTACCCTCTAGAAAGCTGTGCCAGCGATGAAACGGGCTGACACATATTAGACAGAAATGCGTGAGAAGGTGTCGTGTACGTTGTGGGTTGAGGGTGGTGGATTTCTTTCTTTTTTTGGCACGCAGCATGATCAGCATTGTAATAATATCTCCCCATCGTTCATCTGTCATTTTTCTGGTCCATGGTCACACATTCCTTGCATGTGCTAGTATTTACAGTATTGCTTATCTGCTGGTATCTCTTTCTGTTTGGCTTTTCAAAGTTTATCCTTCAATAGTTGTGTGCCCTCAGGCTGCTCTAGTCCTACTTTATCTGTCGATTATTTTGAACCACAGCCTTTTGCCAACATCAAAAGCATCTGGCACCATAGAAAAGGACATTCCAAGATCATCGACTCACCCGCAGTGAGTCAGGCACACACACACACACACACACACACACACACACACACACACACACACACACACACACACACACACACACACACACACACACACACACAGAATGTTCTCAGTGAACTGTACAGATTGAGGGTTGGAGTTTAGCTTAAGGATGTTACATCAAGAACGGTTTCTGTCTGCGATTGCGCAACGTGATAATGCGATACCTGACAATGGAGCTGGTGTCTGTAAAGAATGGATTAGATAACATACGTGTGTACAGTCTGGGTGTGTGTCAGAGCCTATAACAGTTTTATCTGTGATTCAGCAACGTGGCGCTGTGATTGATGCTAGCTTAAATGTGCAAAAACAGAAACAGCAGTGTGTGCTGTGGGTGTAGATTTTTCATATCTAGCATTGAGACTGAACTCGTGTCCTTTGTGAGTGCATCGGTGTGTGTGCAGCCCAGCCCCGCAGCTATGCTGATCCCATCTGTGAACTCTGCCTCCTCACAGCTTGATACCAGCACCACCTCCATTGTCTCACTAATCCAGGACTGTTAACATTGCAGCGCCACAACAGGCGCTTACTGGAGCTCCGGATGGCTCTTAAAAACTCTCTCCACTAAACAGACTGCAATCTAATTAACATGGCCAGGGGTTCAGGATGGGTGGGGGCGTATGTGTATGTGTGTGTGTGGGAGTAAGGTTAACAGGATCCACTGGGATTAACTGCCTTTCGATTATCGGGTAAGCCTGTGCTGCTACAGGTGTTAATATGAAAATGGCTGCAGTCAGGATCGACTGCATTAATGTGTAATATCAGTCACTGATTCAGGTGGCCCACAGCTTCTTTGTATGATCTCATTGACTGTCAGATTGATGCTTTGATGTGTGATGAATGACAGGAAACAGTACCACCAAATGAGACCTCAAGTATGAGAGTGTTGGTGTGAAAATCCCACCCTCAAGCAGTCCCTGTTATCCAGGTAATGATTGTGATCTTATACTTGATCGGGCCACATTATTAAAGAAAACCCATCATTAGATCACCTTTAGTGAATTTAAGAATGACAGAGTAGAGCTACTTTCAGCTTATTCACAAGCATTCGCCACAGCGTGTGGCGTGTTTGGTTTGGCAGATTTTCACACTGGATGTCCGTCCCAGAATCAAACTGGGAAGCTAGATGTGTAAACCACTACACAACGGAGCCACCAAGGATTACAGACTACACTTCAATTCATTTTGCAATAAAGGGTTGTAATCTCAGGGTTTACTGGCTCGGCCAAACCTTTACTGGTCAGATGTGTAAGTGGACTGGCCATTTGGAATGACATTTATACAGTGCTTTTCTGTTTCCACTGGGCAATCGAAGCTAAGCTGCAGGCTACATTTAATAATACATTCATACAGCGCCTTAATATACTTTAAGCACTAGATATCCTGACTGGACTCACAGCCACTGTTTACAAAACAATGTATAAGCAGTGGCTGTGAATTTCTGTGTTTGTGGACTGCAACAGATTTGCATGTTGTTAGCTTGTAGCCAGCTATTGTTGTGTAGCCGGCTCGTTGTTAGCTATCCAGAGACATGTCTGATCTGCTGACAATTAGTAACTGTGACAATATCGGGAATAAACAAGCATGTTTATGCACGTTTGAGCCCTGACTTGAGTTTACAAGATGAGGCTTGAGGGGAGGAGGAAGTGCTGGAGGAGGTGAAAGATGAGTGTCAGGGACCAAGCAGTGAAGCATAAAGGACACAGGTGTTCAATTCAAAAAGGGGTTTTATTGACCCAAAAGTATGAAAAGATATTTAACGAAACCAAAACTTAAACAGGCAGACCAATAAAAGAGGTCAACTCAATAGACTAAACTCAAGATACCCCCCACAGCAATGAAGCATGTGGTTTCATCCGATTAGGCTGTAGTGGCACTTCAGCTCTCCCAGCCCTTTGACACACCTTTTGCCAGACAGGAGACGACGCCAAACCCCAGGTAACTCAAACAAAGAAAGATGTATTAATATCACATAAAACAGAAATTTGAACTTGCAGTGTTAATATGTGTGCACGCCATATAAACATTGGAAGGTGTGATGTTCTGACTTGTATTTCTGACTAAACTAAAGTGAATCAGCTGGTGGTGAGGTGTGGAGATCACCATGTGTGGCTTGTCATCACAATGAGAATAAGATAATGACAATAAACATCTACAAATGTGCAAGATTTTAAGGGATTGCATATCTGCCGTGTCCAATTTAAATGCTCTGGCCAAAGCAGAAAACTAATTAAGCCAGTTAATTTGAATAAGTCCAGATTTAAGAAAGAACTGCAATAAAAGTACATCAAATGAAACCTTACATTTGACATATTTAGTTCATATTTTGGAGGACAGATTGGAGCCTCTTGGGCATGATGTTGAGATGTTTTGCATGTCTTTGAGCAGATGATGCTTTTCAGCTGTTATTTCCTGGAGGGGTTTTTTTTGTTGCGCTGCCTTCCGCTTTAACATACTCCCATCATCTTTGATTTAAATCACATTAGGGAACATGCCCGTTCAGATCACAGCTATCCCTGTTTTCTTCTTTAAAGCTCTCATGTGATTGTTGCTGTATCTTTTCATCCAGTATGAGATTTATTTATATAAATCCCACATTTTGCCTTCATGTGCTCCATGTTTCACGGTGAGCTCTATGCACACTCTTTAGCAGACTGGTGCTAGTACCAGTTATGGCAGTGCTAGCTCCTACATGACCATCACAAACTTTATGGTGTGCAAGAACCCTTTGAAAGAACTGGGTTCGAAGTATTGTTTTAATCTGGTTCTAATTTGACCCCTTTAGCTCTTGGCTATTTTTACTTCGGCCTCAAACATCTCCAAATTCTGTCCATAGCAGACCCACAAGTGTAAAGCCAAACTAAACAACGTTAAGCTCTTTGCTCAGGAGACACTTGGCTGAGCTTTCACAAAGAGTAAATCTCTCCGTCCTCAGATAGAGATCTGAGAAATGGCAGGAAAAGGTCTTATCAAATCAAAATTTAAAAATAGAGAGCCTCTTCAGAATTATAACACAACAGCACTGAAGCATCCAGTCCAGTCTCACAAGGTCTAGGTGGACCGCTTATCTAAAACCTGCATGAACAAAAAGACTGTTTGCAGCAAACAAAAGAGCTTCAGTCTATACATAAGGAAATCATTAACATTTGGACTAGTCTGTGTGTGTGTGTGTGTGTGTGTGTGTGTGTGTGTGTGTGTGTGTGTGTGTGTGTGTGTGTGTGTGTGTGTGTGTGTGTGTGTGTGTGTGTGTGTTTTGTTCCATCCTTTGCATGGCTTCATATCACACTGGGAGAGTTTCACAAGCTGACTGTTTCGTCTGTTCGAGTCTTTTATTTAGAAAATTGACCAGAGCCTGTTTCAGTAAGACGGTGTTTGACTGTGGCTTAGATAAACCAAATGGTCGGACTGCAGATAAATCCAATAATCCATCTGTTGCACGAATCAGCTTAATCATTGACTCTTAAGGTGGACTTCCATACGACAAATTCTGAGAATATTAAGAAGAATGGCTGACCAGGCGTATTGAACACCTCTGCTCTGTGTACTGCGGCAGAAAGTGTCTTTGAAAGAATTCAGAGGTAATGAGGAGAAAATTCAGCAAACAGTGTAAGATTAAAAAAAAGGGTTACAACTCAGGTTTTTACAGGAATAAAGAAATAATTATACTGCATGTACATGTTAGTGGTGCGTAAGTAATTTTAAATAATGCATAATTTCCTGGTTATTTAGAAGAAAACAAACAATACTTCACATTTTTACATCATAAGTATGCTGATTGTTTTAGGGCCTGAGCCGTATTATCGAGTGCTTTAACCTTGCCTAACGTCCAGATATTTTACAGGAAAGCAGACCGTATCTAACTATGGTGTAACTCATTGTAAGTAGTGCGCAATTACCTGGTAATCTTGCAGAAAAACTGTATTTTTCCATCTTACATCAACAGCATGCTATAATTTTTTTACATCGATCTTTAATATTCATTATGTTGATGTGCACGATGGATTTCTATTACTGGCTTGTCCTTTTTTACTTACACTGTTCTTAAAATTATGGCAGTGAGTGTGACGCTTGGCTCTTTTCCATATTATGGTCCACACCTGGAAAAGTACTGAATATGTTAGAAGTTTGCTTAAAATTACTTATGTACTATTTAGGTTTACTTACGGTTTAATTTCTTCTTTACTTCCTGTAAAAATCTTTCTTATTCTAGTGTACCTAACTTCAAGTATTTGTATGTAAATGTAATTACACTGCAATTTTAAATAATGCTAATGCTAATGCTAACATTCCATTCAATTACAGGGAAATTGCCTTGAGTTGCGTGACGTATTATAAAGTGTTACTGTTTCTTTTCCTTGTTAAACAGCTCAATTTACATGATCTATGAGCAAAACTGAAACTGGTCATAGTTTGGATTAGATAACACAAATAGCCACACTTCAGGTTGATGTTTAAAGCCATCTTATTGCACAACACCCTTCAAACCCTGACTGTTGTAAGTGTGACTATAGTACAGCTAACGGGTAAATTAAGACTTTAGCCAGCCGCTCAGCTGTATCCAGGCAGAAAATGTACGTCGAGAACCTGAAGAGGGTACATGGAAAAATCAACAGGATGAAGCTGGCTAATGACTGAATGATACAGTTTAAGAGGACGTTGCTGACACCCTTTCAACAAAATCTGAAACATGTAATAAATGTTTTTGGGGTTTTTTGTAGTAATTCACGAGTCAGGAGGTTTCTCTTTGTTGTTGGGTGTCACTGATTGTCACAGTGTTAACATCATGCCTCAGGCTTAGTTGGCCTGAGGGTAAGGTCTCTCTCTTTTTAAAAAAATTAGTCACCCTTTACCCTGCATGCCGGTCTAAAGCACTTGAAAACATTCCCAGATTTGTAGGATATTTTTAGCAAAACGGGAGCAGAGAGCTGCTTCTGGGAGGCTTTCAAAATACAATGTAATACATCTGCAATGCATCTGGTAGA
The DNA here is from genome assembly GCF_057381915.1 of Diplotaxodon limnothrissa. Classification (NCBI taxonomy): domain Eukaryota; kingdom Metazoa; phylum Chordata; class Actinopteri; order Cichliformes; family Cichlidae; genus Diplotaxodon; species Diplotaxodon limnothrissa. The sequence continues at coordinate 24,116,053 of NC_140608.1, read as the reverse complement.
ATCACAAGGGCCTGTTTGAGTGAGTTCAATCAGCTCTAGCATCTGTGTCGGGCTTACGCTTCCTTCTAAATAAGGTCAGATTAGAGGGAACTTCAATTAGATCAAGTGTACAGTCCATACTTTTCTCACAGTTGCAAACCATGTTGAGTCAGTGTGTCAGTCTAAATTAGTGCACAGCTAAAACGATAGCTTCCTGCGTTTTGGCAGGAAGCTGCAGTTTTGATTCTCACAAAGGTCAACACTGTCCAAAAGCACAAACTGGCCTGTCATTAGGCTGGACAGATTTACTTAACTCTCACTTCTCGTCATTATTAATATAAAAAAGTCCCTAAAGCCCTCGAGGTTTATAGCACTTCTGCAGCCTTGGTGCAGATTTATTTATTTATTTTTAAATTACATAATAAGGCAAAGTACAAGCAGCCATGTATTTACCTCCGGCACTTTAAGGTCTCAACTCAGCTTTCTGCAAGAAAAGAAACTGGATCTTTGCTCAGGCTGTGGTTAAGCCAAGGAGCTTACTTTCTTATTGTAAGTCAAAGCAGCTGAGTTTGCATAGCTTCCACCTCCTGTGGCCTGGGAACTGTTGATTCTTCAATATTTCCGTGTGTGTGTGTATCTGCGCGCGCATGTGGTTGTCAGCTCAAAATCGTGCAGAGTAAATGCGTGCATCCTGAAGGCAAGAGAGCTTTCTTTATACACTCCCTGCCCCCTCCCCCAATATCTGACATTCTTTGGCCTTGTATGGCAGATCAGCATCAGATGCTGCTCCTAAGGAGAAGAATAACGACAGCTCGGTAAGTCTTCTGTGCACCACCGCCCTCCCCGCAGCGGGTAAAAGAAGCAGCTCAACTTATTCCACAACTGTAGCTAAATATCCAGCCTCCACAGCTGGAAAAGCATGCCGACATCTACACTGGGGACTGTGGTAAACCCTTTGAAAAGTTCTGCATGCTTTCACTGGGATAATACCTGACATGAAGAAATGATAAATGTGCAGAAGAAAGCACAAGTTTAAGCTTTCCTCCTTACTCTCTCGTTGTCTTTCTCTCCCTACAGTATGCTGATGAGTCAGTGTTTCGGGCTTGATTGCGGGCTGTTTTTCCCGGAAATGCCAACATGCGTGTTCATACCCATAGCTGCACAGTCATTATCTCTGCCTGTCCATGTGAAAAACACAGAGATTTTAAACAGGGATCAGTATCACTCATCAACGAGTCTCTTTCACAAAGGTGAAAATCAACATGAACGAAGTGTACCTTGCTGATAACGATTGCCATTTTTACCTGTAATTGCTGCTTTGAGCTTTGAGATGTCAGATGAGGTTCAGTTAGTGCTTTTCACTCAGTCTGGTGCTTTTCAGGAAACGTTTACAGTGATTTTTGAACTGTGACCTGAGTGGATTCAAGAAAAACATACACTATTGAGCCAAAAAATTACAGTGAGGTGTTTGTTATATGCTGTATTTGGTTGCCTCCAAACATGATGCAGGCCAAAAACCTCACCTTTGCTCTCATCTGTCCAAAGAACATTGTTCCAGAAGTCCTATGGTTTGTTCATACAGAGCTTTGCAAAGATAAGCTGTGCTGCCATGTTCTCTTAAGAGGAAATAGGCATCTCCTCGCCACCCTTCTAAACAAGTCATACTTCTTCAGTCTTTTTTCTCACTTAATGATGATTTGGTAATCCAGTGTGTTCAATTAGCGGCTAATAGTTCATACGCACCCTCTTAATTCTTATAGAGCCCTGTGAAAGCTTTCTCTTTTACATTGCTTTTCCTACAAATTCTGCACATTCATGTCCAGATATCAGGATACAGGATGCTACTTTCTTGGAGACAATGATCAAAACAGAGCCTTCGAAATGCTTATTTCTTCAGAAAATTTGTGCACGCAATTTGTTGATTTGGTAGCTTGGTTGAAATGCACAACCCACTATTTTGTTTTATTAATTTGAGTGTGACGGCCCCTGGGCTCTGCGCTGTGGCAGACACACTCGAATTAAGCTACCACATTTTACTTTCTAAGCTCATCTGTGTTCTGCTAGTTTACATGTGACTAATTCTCACCTTGAATATGAATTTTACATTCTAGCGATACATCTTTAAATTAAAAAGAAATAAAGGATTGTTTGAATATTCATGGAAGCCATACCATTTGGAAGCTAACAAATTCACGGGAATTAATCAAGTTTAAATGTTTCCCAGTGGCGTGCACGTGTATGAAAACCTGAAGAGGAAAATTCACTGTTGGAGGGCAGTGAAACACACAAAGGGAAGTCTCTTTCATCTCTAATGGCTGAAGGACGGCGGTGAAATCCAGCAGAGACATAGCCCATTTCTCACTCAGAATTACCTCAGGCCATGGCGGTATCTAAGTGACACCTCGCTGCCTGACAGGTTTTCCACTCATCTCATTGACAGCTCCAGCCCCCAGAAGAGTGACTCGCACACGCACATTTTATCGGCAGGGAAGAAATCGATGGCTGTCGCTGACAGCACAGAGCACTTGGCGCTGCATATCAGCTACAGCCATCTTTCACATGTTTAAATGAATCCAGCAGAATGCACGCACTGTATCTTTGATTCACCCTTAATCAGAGCAGCAATTAATTACCCCCAATTAAATCTGGAGCAATCTGTGTTTAATTCGATAGCAGATCTGAATTAATTACCATCATTGCTTCCCTCTACAGCTGAGGTGAAATGGAATATCTTAATGAAATTCACCCCCCGGTGCACAGGCTGCTCTTCTCAACGCACACAAGAATGTGCAAACGAATGCTCATGCAACAGCAAACATACCATATGCATGCACCTGGTGATTGTGAGCTTATTCAGAGTCTGAATCACTTCTGGACTGAATCAGAGTCAGAGTGGAATTTTATAGGACAGGATGGTGAACAAAGGGGAAAAAATGAAGCAGCAACATCCTGAAGAATCAAGTCAGTTTTTCTCTGTTTTGTAGCCAGTCTTTCATTATTAACACCGTCAGTTATATACATGGTAAGCGTGGTTTAAGAATGGAAGGATTAAACATTTTGAAGGGAGTGCTGTTGTTTTTTTAAATATGCCAGTGCCCCCTTTAACCCTCAGATGGGCATGTACATGCTTTCTTAAACACACTTCCTAGGTGAATGACTCCTTTTTCCACCAGCTTCTTGTTTATTTTCTAGCCATGTCCTTATGCAGGGTCAGTAAATGACACAATACAGCATGAAGGTCAGTGACCATGTTACAGGAGATATTCTCACTGTGTTTTCCTTCAGCCTCACTCAGACCCAACAATGTTTGAGCACTGCTTTAACAAGGACATATGGAATTTGTGGCTGGGATCATAGAGGGTTGTAGAAGGTACTGATGGAGGCAACAGCCGCCCCTACGTACAATTTTGATCGTGGCTCAAGAGTTGGCAGTTTGTCTTGTAATCGGAAGGTTGCCGGTTCGAGGCGCGGGTCGGACAGTCTCGGTCGTTGTGTCCTTGGGCAAGACACTTCACCCGTTGCCTACTGGTGTTAGTCAGAGGGCCCGGTGGCGCCAGTGTCCGGCAGCCTCGCCTCTGTCAGTGCGCTCCAGGGTGGCTGTGGCTACAATGTAGCTGCCATCACCAGTGTGTGGATGACTGAATGTAGTGTAAAGCACTTTGGGGTCCTTAGGGACTAAGTAAAGCGCTATATAAATACAGGCCATTTACCAATTTCTGTAGAAATACAGAGGCTGTGGAGTCACTTTAGACAGGAAAGAATTGTGACTGTACCCTTTCCTGCTGAGGATAAAAGCCAGATATTAGTGTATGTTAGCAGGGTTTTGTTGTTCGGCGAGCCTCAAAATTGCTATAGTCGCTGGAACGGTTCAGGCTTTAACGTTAGTCTAAGCTAAGAAGGAACTTAATTTAAAGTGAAATTATCCAATCATATGGGAACTATTGTTCCCTAAATGTAAAGAAACATGCAGTGTAGTGCTGGGCAGTTAAAACAAGCAAACATTCCTGTGGCGTTTTAGTTTACACTCACAACAATAAAGTCTGCTTAAATAAAAGTTGATTGCAGGCAAGACAGGACAAGTTTATTTATAATAGCACCTTTCAAACACCGCAGTCATTCAAGGAGCTTTACAAGATAAAATGAAAACACAAAAACAAGAAGCACTCCAGGAGCGCAAACCTCCGCCCAGGCAGCTCATTCTTACTTTTGAGGGATAGTATTATTTTTTTCTATATAAATATTATGTAGGAGTAGATAATGAATAAAAGGTACTGATAAATAAATAAGTGGACATAAATAACTTGAGTGTATTATAAAATGTTGTACTACAGTATGTTTCTAACTAACTAGGCACCTCGTGCTCTTTCTCTCGACACATTTTTGGAAAAAAATATGTGAAATCAGGTAAAATGTGACTCGTTATTTGGATGCAAACTATAATGTGACATTTAGAATCCCCATATACCTGCATCATTGCCTAAATGTTGCCAGTACAAACAATACAACATGGTTTTAAATAGCTTTATATAGCATTATTATCACTTTGATCTTCAGAACAGTCTGGTGACCGTGACGGAGAGCTCAGCGGTCAAATGTGATATATGTTAAATCTTTATATGGTGTTTTCCATGTGTTGGTTATACTCACTACACTTGTAAGAGTCATAATTTCAAAGTTATACAACTTTTTTGTTGATTTTCAACCAAAAGCTATTATGTTATTGTTGACCTTAAAGACTGTGTACGTGGATGTGAGCCAACTGTTAATGTAAACATGAGGTATCGTATTTACAGACAGAATAAGGACGTGCATGCAGGCAGAAGCTACCAGAAACACCTGGTGTAGGAAATAAAAGAAGAAAAAAAGAAAAAAAAAGAGGCAGAAATAATAGAAATAACACAGCTCATCTAAAATACACTTCTTGGTGACCATTTGTGTAATTACAGCAACTTTTAACAACATAAAAATGTCTTGCTACAGTGTTACAAGGCTACTTGTTGCCATGTTTTGATTTAGTATTCATTAAGTTTGAATCCTGACTTTGAATAACAATAGACTTGACAAGAATCATATTTGTATTTGCTGTAAACTCATTCCTTCTTTCTATATTATTGTGAGTAAGGTTGAAAAAAATTGGCACACGACTCTTTGCATTCCTTTGAAAAACCTGTACATCCTTGTCTCCTAATTAATTAAGGAGCTAAGTAGCACAGAGCTGCTGCTAATCAAATGCACTTGATTATCTGATCATCAGCGAGTGTGGCCATTTCTATTAAAGCAGATGATTTGAGAGTTTTCTCGTTTGGAGCATTCGGGTTCATGCTACATCTACCCGGCAAATTCACCCCAATTTTAGACCACACAATGTTTAGAGAAAACCCAAGAACTACATCTCATACTCCACAGGCTTCAGTTAGCATGCTAAATGTTAAATGTTCAGGACAGTACATTTAGAAAAAGACTGAACAAATATGCCTTGTAGGAAGGGCTGCCAAAAGAAAGTCTGAACATGGCAGCATGTTTTAGGTTTGCAAACAACCACAAAACTTCTAGAATAAGGTCCTTTTGGACAGACGAGACCAAAGAAGCGATATCTGACCCAAACCAAATACAGCATATTAGCACAAAATGATACCAACTGTCGAGCACGGTGGTGTAGGAGGGATGATCTGAGCTTGTTTTACAGTCACAGGGTACCTTACAGTCACTCAGTCAACCACGAACATCTCTGTACACAAACGTGGAGTCAAATGTGAGGCTGTCTTACTGTCAAAGTTTGAGAGAGCTATGCATAAGTGAATGCCTGCAAATTTCAATGAATGGAAGTAATGATTTAACCCTTGTGTTGTCCTCGGGATTCCCATATACTTGTTTGCCATTCACCTAGGGGTCATTTTTGACCCGAGGACAACACAAGGGATGTGGGCCAAAATTCATCCACGGTGATGTGAGAGGCTGATAAGGTCACACAGAAAAGAATGACTTCAAGTTATTTCAGCTAAAGGTAGTCTTACAAGCGACAGGCTATTGAATCAGCTGTTGACACTTCATTTGCCTTTGTTTAGTTGTTGTTGTGCCACTTTTACAGCTCTTTCTTGCGTCATAAATGAATAAAAAAATATAAAATATATGTGTTCAAGGAAAGCAGGTATAAACCAGCATCCACAACAACATTTCATATCAGAAAATCTCAATATGAACTGTGGCTCTAGTATCCTCACCTACTCGTGTACTGTAGTTTTTGATTAACCTTCCAGGCTTCTTTCTTCTTTTTACACATTATCATTTTACAAAGCACAAAGACTGTAAGTAATGGGTTACACACACACATCCCGTTTTTAACCCATGCTAGGTGTGGCATGAGGTGTCTCAGAGTTTGCGGGAAGCATGCCGTGACTAATAGACTGTGACTGTGTCATTGTGGCCATCCGTGAAATAGTGGCTCAACCTGTGGCTGAGACAGGATGAACTGTTGCATAGTAACCAGGATAATTTTATTCAGTGAAAGAAACGTCTTTAAATTCCTGAAGTTTGTGAGTTTCACCGTAAAGGTTCTCGCTTACTGAATACTGACCTCAGGCTTCAGCAACACGCACTAGGTTATTGAAAAAGAGGATTTAGTGTCTGTTTAAAAGCCATGTTGAATCATGCTGTGATTCACAGTTTATTCTTTATTCTATTAGTTTGCTCTGCATCATACAGAACAATACAGTGGTAGGCACAGGACAGGAGTGGTCTGCGCTGGCCGTCCCACAGAACATTTACAGCCTTGGGTGGAGGCGTTTATCACCTAATAAAACTGCACGGATTCCTTTTCAATTAAAGATTAACCTCTGTGTTATCAAAGGCTAATCCCAATACTTGAAGCCTCTAAATCAGGTTATTCTGTGATGCTATTTTTTAGTATGTTTTCTCCAATGGAAAAAATAAAAATGCAGGCGTGACCAAATATTTTTCATAAGGTAATAAAAGCTCCTCGTATAATATTACAAGATCCAGCTGTGGTCACATTAAGGATGTATGACAGAAACAGGAAAGATATTCCGTTTTTAATAAAATGCCAAGACCCATATGGTCCAACCCTGAATAACTATGTTGTGAAACACAGCAGTGCTGTATGCAGCTCAGGGTTTGACTCATCCTGTAATAAAAATACCACATCTGCTTTCTTAAAGCTGCCCGACAACTCTATCTGTGCTTTCTCACCACCACTGTCAAGGGTTGCAGGATTAGGACCCAAATGCAGACTCTGACAGACAGAATAACTAAAAGCGAGTCCTTTATTAAAGCTGGTGAAAAATCCACAGAATACAAAAGTCCACAGGCAAAGGAAACCAGAATTTAAAACAGACAGACCACAGTGGATGGAAAACAGATGCTCTGTCAAGAAGTAAAAGGAAAGAGAGGGCTTAAATACTCTGGCTGACAGAGCTGAAAGTGAGCTTATTAAGAGCTAATTAAGTAAAATGACAAAGGAAGTGAAACTAGACACTAAATACAACTATACAAGGGAACAAGGTTACCTTCACTCAGGGAACACTGGAAGACAAACAGGCAGCATCTAAAGGAATATCATGGAAATCAACTTAAAGCAGCAAAGCTTTAAGTTGAATAAAGAACTCATAAAGACCTCAAACAAGGAAACTACAAATTCAAAACTCCGCATGGCAACAACTGCTTCCTCACTGCAAATGTGTCGATGTACCACCCTCTCATCTATTTAATTCATTTCAGTTATTTTATTTATATACCCCAACAATCAGGTGACCCCCCTCTGAGGGAGCACTTGGTAACAGTGGGAAGAAAAAACTCTCTTTTAACAGGAAGAAATCTCAGGAGCAACCAGGCTCAGAAAAAGAGAGTAAAGAACATCCTTTATATTGTCTGATTTCATGAGAAACATCATTTGAGAGTTTTATTCAGCAGAACTTGAAAGTAGAGAAAACTCTGTGATTTCTGGGGTCAGAGAGTAAAGCGGTCGGTGGCCATTTTCCCATAAACTTTCACACAATTGTTTTGAAAGCAGAGGAGTTGCCCCCTGCTGGCGATTAGAAAGATTACAGGTTTAAGGCACCTCCACATCACACCCAGAAGTGATGTCGATTTTGTATATATATATATATATATATATATATATATATATATATATATATATATATATATATATATATAGCTTCTAAAAAAATTTTAACTATTACTATTTTTTTTCCTGCTGGCCACAAGATAAAAAAATGATTTTGACTTTTTTTTTTGTCAATTTACTTAACAAGGATGAAACTTTGTGATGCTTGATCCACAATCCTCAATCTGAACGGTATAAACAACTCAAGCATAAGAATTATAACTGTATACTTTTATTGTGGGTGTTTGTCAAGGAATGAATGATCACAAGCTGCACTGCTTTGATTGGCACAAATACTGCTGGTGGTGATGCCCACTAAACATAATCATGTTAATCGTTTTTATGACTACAAACTCGAGCAAGTGTCACATCTGCAGCCACATCCGCTTGTTTTGGCGTTTGACTGCACACCTTCACTTTTCCTAGTCACACATTTGCTGCTAACTGTTCATTGCTGCAGTCTAGTTGCACGGCACTTCCCAAATGTCATCTGTCAGTCAAACTAAATGTGTGCACTGTGACATTTTCCTTTCTTTGGATTTTCTTTGGAGAAGGTACGAACTTCTCAAGTCGCTGGATTTTTTTTGTTTTTCTTTGCCTCCGGCACCGATCAAGGCTTATGTTTATCCAGCCTTTTTTGTGTGTTTGCGTTTCCACTTATGATTTTCCTATTTCGTTGCTGTGAATAGCTGCAGAGTTGCAAAGTGAGCGCCTTTATTCGCTGCTCCTGAATTCCTTCTTGATATGCAGATATTTCCGCTTCCATTGACAAGTCTCCAGGTTTGGAAGGACAGCAGGTTATGGTGAGAGGTAATGATGTGGAAAGCCGTGCTGGAGGAAGTGGCGAGGGCGAGAGGGGGCCGTGACAGCTGTCACGCAGTAACAAACGCCTCCCTCTGTGAATGGACACTCAGAGATGAGGAGTGGGTGGGGGTGGGTGAGGAGGATGGGGTGGTGTGTGCGTTGGGGTTGGGGTAGGGGGGCTCCTTCACTGCACAGCTGCCACAGACCTGTCACTCAGGATGTTATCTCGCCCCCTCCTCTGGTCTGGATAATGGGCTTCTGGTCAGTGTGGGCATTAGCCACACATCTCTGCAGTGACTCCTGGACACCAGCCATTACTTCTCAGTGATGCCCCTCAAAAGCTGTTTAAGTTACCATGAATCATACTTCCTGAAAGAACTTCTCAGTCCTTACTAACGAGTGAATAATTTATAACCGCACAGTGGTCCATTTGTCTTGACTTTAGGTTCACAAGGACAGCTAATAGTAGACTGACTGAATTCAATCAATACAATCAATGCATGCAGTGGCGCAGTTGCACCCAATTAAATGAAAGTCTTCACAGCAAACCACAGGTCTTTCATCAGCCAGTGGATGGTTCTGAGTAGGTCCAACACTGCCACCCAGTGGTACCACAGGCACAACTGACAGGTTCAATATTTAACTCGATCAGTCAACTTCAAAAGCACATGAGCACACCGTGCACAGCACTAAATATGAGTTTAGTGTGATAATTAGCGCGACATTAAAACCAGCTCACAGCACTGGCCTCGCCGTCACAGCACAGTTCTGCTGGGAAATGTTGGGTCTTGGCGTTACTTTGACACGTACCACGCAGTTCAAATACCTTCATAGCACCGCCACAGAAGTGGCACTCTCCAGCTCCCACCAGTGTGTCCCACCACAAAAACCCAAAGGTGTTTGAAATACTTAGATCCCAATCTTCAGAAGCCAATCTGCAAATTACAGGAGAGCAAAAAACCCACTGCCTGCCTGATGCTTTGCTTTACTTGGATATCAAACCTGAGACTTTCCTCACCAGATGTGTTATCTGCAGGAATATTGTTCACTTTGAACTAACCCTTTTTTGAGTTTTGCACGTGCAAGACATCCACGTAACAGTCCAGTCTTTAGATTAACGACTATAGTCAACTCACATGGTAAATAGAAGGAGCTGTGTACACTGACTCTGACTCAAGTCAAATATGTGAATAAGAGCTTTCACAGGGCACTCTGCAGTCATCTAAAATAATAAGTACACCAAATGATTCAGCAGCTTGTGGAACAACATTAGCACCAATAACATGAAGCATTAGTTTTCTGAATGACTTTATTAATATTTTACATCATTGTAGAGGAGTCTCGGCGCACTCTTCTTTACAGTTTTGCTTCTGTTCAGTGATGTTGGTGGAAATTCGTTTATGCACAGCTCTCTACAGGTGCAGCCACTGCAACACTTTCACTTGTTGAGTATTGCAGCACCGACAGCGATCAACTCGAAGGAAAATGACGACGGAGGCAAAAATGTCCTTAATATTTTGGGAACTTTATTCCTCATCAACATGCGGCAAAACTTTTCTCATGGGTGCCATTTTCGTTGTGGTATACTTTTTTTTTCTTAGGGGCGTGATGACGCAGCATCCGTGCTCTTACAATGAAACAGTGCCTCCTTGTGGTGGCAACTAAAATACTGTCTCTGTTAAACCACAGTAACCATAATGCAGTTAAACAATGTACAACATGAGTACACACAATGAATATCTTAACACCCCCTCTTGTACTCAGGTTGCTGGAATCAAAGAAAAGTTGTACAATAAACGATAAACAGTTGTACAATCTCTACCACACTTCCTTTTTTCTTTTTCTCTCCTTTTTTCTTTTAAGCACCAAACATAACGTTAGCAAACTTAGCAAGTTTTAGCTTAGAAACAGGTTTGGTCATAACATCTGCAACCATTTCTTCAGTGGTGCAATATAACAGACACATTTTTCCTTCATTTACAATGGACCTTACAAAATGATATTTAATGTCCACATGTTTGCACCTCTGTCGGCTCACAGGGTTTTTAGCCAGGGCAATTGTTCCCTGGTTGTCCTCGTACACTATTGTTTGAGTGTAGCTGTAGTCATCTATACCTTTCAAAAGCTGTTCTAAATATATACACTCTTGCATTGTGGAAGCCAGAGCCATATACTCTGCTTCACAGGTAGAGAGCGCCACAGTGGGCTGTTTCTTGGTCTTCCATGAAACTAAAGAACTGTTGTTACATAGACGTACACAGTAACCAGTAGTGCTGCGTCTGTCGGCAGTGTCACCTGCCCAGTCAGCATCACTGTAGGCCACTAGACCCAAATTTTCATCTGTGTTTCTTCTAAAACACAACTTCTTATCTTTGGACCCTTTGAGATATCTCAACACATGTTTCACAGTTCCCCACTGTTCTTCTGTAGGCTCATGGAAATGTTGCGAAAACTTGCTTACCACAAAACTCAGGTCAGGACGGGTACCTGATGCAAGGTATATAAGACTGCCTACAGCCTCTCTATACATCCTCACATCTCTTATCTTAGTAGCACCTTCTGTGTAACACAACTTCTGATCACAGGGAGTTCCTCTGGGTTTACAGTTCTGCATGTTAGACCTCATCAGTATCTTGTTGACATAGGTTTCTTGTGACATTGTTACACATCCATCAGACTGAGTGAAATCAATACCCAGAAAATGCTTAAGTCTGCCCAAGTCTTTCATCTTAAATTTGACTGAAAGCATTTCTTTCGCATCCTTCATTACCTTTTCATTGCCAGCAGCAATTATCAGGTCGTCCACCCAGATGATCATAATCACCTTACCATCTTTTGTCTCTTTGGTATAAACACAGTGGTCTGCTGGGTTTTGCCTGAAACTGTTCGCTGTTAGGTATTCATGCAAGATCCTATTCCAGATACCACCACATTCTTTTAACCCATACAAGGATTTTTGTAATCTACAGACTAGCCCTTCTCCCTCTTCATAACCTTCTGGCTGATCAATGTAGATTTCATAATCAATGGGAGCGTGTAAATATGCTGTCTTCACATCCATTTGATGGAGTAACAGGCTCTCCTGCGCTGCTTTCTGTAACAAAACTCTTATGCTGGGTAAGTTGGCTGTTGGTGAGAATGTCTCTCCATAATCTATCCCCAACTGTTGGCTGTAACCTTTGGCTACGAACCTTGCCTTGTATCTGTCGTTTCCCTCAATGTCACTCTTAACGGAATAAACCCACTTCCCCCCTACAGTTTTCTTTCCCTTTGGCAAAGTGGTTAGGGTGAAAGTGTCATTTTCCCGTAACGAGTGAATTTCTTCATCCATGGCTTTGATCCAGTTCTTTGAGTTAGCTGATTCTATGGCTTCCTTAAATGTGTTTGGGACACCACACACTGCCCTGTAGCAGTAGTCTATGGTAGTGTGGATCTCATCGCCGCCACTGTTGGCAGCTACAAAGTCATTTAAATGTCCCGGTTTTCTTCTCTCCCTAAGAGGATACCTTTTGTTGACAAATCCATCACTTGTCACATTTGTCTCTTTTCGTTCACGCTCATCAGGTATACCACTTTGTGGACTTGTGTCTGTCACAATAGGTTCTGGAACCTCATTGTCCTTGTCACCTTTCTCTGAAGGTCTGTTAGCCATAGGCTGTCTTACTCTGCTACAGTCATCATTTAGTTCTCCCTCATCTGTCTGTGTTTGTCTTTCTACATTTACTTTGCTCACAAACTTAACAAGTCTATGTTTCTGAACTTTCTCAGTTTCAGGGTGGTAAACTAAGTAGGCGGGACTGTTCTTATCATAACCTACAAAGAAACCTTGGTCACATTTTGAATCAAGTTTCCCCTTGTCCTGTTTGTATGCATAGCACACAGACCCAAATTTCTGCATTTTTGACAAGTCTGGCTTTTTACCTGTCAGCATTTGGTAGGGTGTTTTCCCTGTTCGCTTACTAAAGCATCTGTTCCGTGTTACAGCAGCAGTTTGAATGGCATAGTTCCATAGGCATTTCGGTAGCTGACTCTCAATTAGCATGCACTTGCCCATCTCGAAAAGAGTACGCCACCCCCTCTCGGCGGTACCGTTCTGATGGGGTGAGTACGGGGCTGATGTCTCATGCTTAATGCCATTTTTCCTTAACAGGGTTTGGAAATCTCTGCATGTGAACTCTGTCCCATTGTCTGATCTAATGCATTTTACGTTGCCATATGGTGCAACATCCGCTAGAAATTTCTCTGTTGCCTGCACTGTATCAGTTTTCGTCTTCAGGAAATATACAAACACTGAGTTTGAATAATCATCAGTGAATGACTGCACATATTTGTACCCATCAATAGATTCAGTGGCTATCGGACCTGCTAAATCTGTGTGTACCATTTGTAAAGAAGCCTTTGCTCTTGTATCAGGATCTCTGTTTCGGGTTTGTGCAAACTTTCCCTGGATACACACTTCACATTCCTTTTCAGGTCTATCGGTTCTCCCCTTAATCTGCATACCGTTAACCATACCTTGCAATCTTACTACATCTTCATAGTTGCAATGACCTAATATCTCATGCCATGCCTGTATGTCATGACAGGTGTTACACTTATCATTACCCTCAACTTCAGTCTGCAAATAGTACAACTTGCCATACACATGAATGTTAAAGTTAGTACCGTCTTTGTGGGTCAACGTGTCCTGCCCTTGTTTAAAGGTGACTGTTGCTCCTAATGCAGTGGCTGACTTTACAGAGAATATGTTCTGGGGGTATGATGGAATAAACAGCGCATCTTTCAGCGTTGCTTTGCGTCGCTGGCCTGTATTGTCAATCAGGAACACCTCTGCGTCCCCCCTCTGTTGGGCGACGCCTCTGCACTGGGTACCGTCTGCCAGTTCTACGCTGTGTGACTCCGGTCTGAACGCGTCGTCGAAGCTCTTGAACTTGGCGATGCTGTTAATGATGTGTGAGGTAGCCCCAGTGTCCACCAACAGGCCTTTCTCCTCAATGCTGTACGCTGACTGCTGGACTTCGATGTCTACGCCCTTAATCCTGAAGGCATAATCTGGCGTTTCTGCTTTGGATCCGTTGCCGCTCTCATCTGCGACCTTCCGCGCGCCATCTTGTTTGTCTTTATGTCTACATGTGGTATCACTGTGTGTGCTGCTTTTGCAATGACTGCACCACGTCCTCCGTCTGCACACTTTTGCTCGGTGGCCTTTTAGTCCACACTTGAAACACACAATGTCCACATCGCTCTTGTATCTGCATTGTGCGCTGGATCTCGTGTGCTCACGCCCGGTTCTTCCTCCTGTTTTCATTACGTTGTCGCTACACTCGGATGCAAATGGCTTAAAACTTTCAGGTAGACCTTTTAAAACCATAGCAATCAATAATCCATCACCTAAAGTCTCACCCGCATTGCGCAGTGCTGTAATGGCGGCCTCTGCTCTGATGACATAGTCTGTGACAGTCTCTTCCCTCTTTTTCTGAAGCGATGATAGCGTGGTGTACAGGTTGATGATTCGGGGCTTCCCCTTTCCAGCGTAGTAGTCCCTCAATATTTCTAATGCTCTTCTCCCATTATCAGGGGCATCTCTCATAATCAGTGAGAGGCTTTTATCGTCCAAAAATCGGATTAACTCGGCGTAAGCGTCAGCGTTCTTCTTACCGTCTGCTGCTACTTCAGCCTAGGGTTGCCAACCGTCCCTTAAAAAACGGAATCGTCCCGTATTTAGAAACAAAAGTACACGTCCCGTATTGAGCTAATAAGGGACGCACTTTGTCCCGTAATACAGTGAGAATCAAAAGTAGTCTATAAATGTTAATGGAATCAACGCTTTGTTTGAAAGCATAATTCCCAGCCCCTCTCCTGCTTTGTGACCAATGAGCTGACAGCACACTTATGACAATTCAGATTACCGCTCATCTCATTGGTCGAGGAAAGGTCGCTTGCGGAGAAAATACCGGAAGACAACAGATGACCACAACAAGAAGCATGGCCAACAGGGAAACAAACGCCGACACTGCGGTGCAAGTCTCGGACGACAGTACACCTAAAGCTGGGCAGACACTGTGCGATTTTTTCAGTCACGTTATTCAGCTCCTGCTCAAACTGCACGATTGACTCACAGGGGTTAGAAGTTGGTAGGTCACGATGCAGGGTCTCACACTATACCGCCCGATGCTCTGATGCGACCTGAGTGCTCACACTGTGCCTCCATAACATGAAGGTTATAACAGAAAATCTGTCGCTCTCTGTCTTTCACTCACACAGACACACCACCACCATCAACTTTGCTAAATTGCTAATGAAAAACATTGATCAGGCTGTGAATGAGCAGCGATGTAAATCCAACTATTTTCACGGTTGTTGTGGTCGTGATCGTTTTGTGATGCCACATCGAAAAGGCTCGGATGAGCTTTCCAAAGTTCTACAAGTTGTGCCTCCATCGCTTGTGTCCAGATCACACGCTGCACAGCCGAGCTGCGCCGTCTTTTTCACCGACGTTTACGTGTTTGCGCGTGAGCAGTGTGAGCGGCTCACGAGCGATTGATGATCGGGAGCTGCTCGAGGTGTTAATCGCTTCTCGTTACCCCACGTATACTACACGATGCACGATGAAGGCCAAAATTGGGCCGATCACCAAATCGGTCGCACGACTCAAAAATCGTCTCAAAATATGCCAAAAATCGCACAGTGTAAGCCCAGCATTAGAGCAGCAATGTTTGTTCGCTCAGAGAAAGGAAAAAAAAAGGCTGCAAAAGCACAGGGAGGAATGGGAAAAGGGAAACACCTGGCTGGAAAAGGTCACCATAACACCTATAAAGCGCACTGCACTGTGTGCCGGCGCACTTTTTCCATAGGCATGCTTCTAATGGTGGGCACAAGAAGAACATGAGGGGCGTGAAAGCTCGGGGAACCCTTAACCAATTTTTTGTCCACCAGGCCATGGCAGAAGCAGATATGGTATGTAAACACTGGTTTGTTTTTTAAACCCTCTGGTTAAGGTTAATATGGGCATGTGCAGTGAATATCAGCGCTATGTGGCCAGAAGTGTGATAATATAATTTATTTTGTGTAATAAACAACTGCAAGGATAGATGATTACAACAAATAGATGACTAATACATAAAAGTAATACATAGATGAATAATGATGATGAGTTAAGATGCGTAATCATGGGAACAAGTGGGTTTACAAACAGGAGCAGCTGATTAGCATTAGAAAAGCTGAAATAATACCTCAGCTGAAGCCAATTGTACTAAATGCACTAAATGTGCACAGTTACAAGAATATTTTTCGTTCTATTGCTTTCTATTAATTTATATAATTTTAAGTTAAGCAGGACAGAGTTCTTTTAAAGAAAGATTTACTTATATTCTCAAAAGTTAAGCATGACAGGCTTCTGTTTAAGAAAGAGACCTGTTTTACTGTGTTAATGTTGTCATTGTGAGCTAAAAATAAATGGCTAAATGATCATTTGTTTCCCATATGGTCATATCACAAAGAATATGCATCTGCTTAAATCAAATTCAAGTCAAATGGTTAAAAAATAATTTCACACACACAAAAAAGAGCTACCACACTGGGAAGGGTGAAGACAACTAGGTTGCCCGGCCCTGGCCACGAGGTGTCCCTTATTTATTTTTCAGGGAGTTGGCAACCCTACTTCAGCCTCACTGTTCGGTTCCTTCAGAACAGTGGCTTTTAATCCCAACAAGTGCAAATATCCTAGCACCTTAGTTTCCCAAAGTTCATATCTGGTCTCATCTCCGTCAAACATGAGTCGAGGCAGCCTGCTTGCTCCTCGTTGATCCATGTTGCTATTTAGCCGTTAGCCCGCTATCCGTTGTGGCTCCGGATCTTCATGAGAAAAAACTCTTCTTCGAGTCGGCCCTGGGCCCATAACCTGTTGAGTATTGCAGCATCGACAGCGATCAACTCGAAGGAAAATGACGACGGAGGCAAAAATGTCCTTAATATTTTGGGAACTTTATTCCTCATCAACATGCGGCAAAACTTTTCTCATGGGTGCCATTTTCGTTGTGGTATACTTTTTTTTCTTAGGGGCGTGATGACGCAGCATCCGTGCTCTTACAATGAAACAGTGCCTCCTTGTGGTGGCAACTAAAATACTGTCTCTGTTAAACCACAGCAACCATAATGCAGTTAAACACTGTACAACATGAGTACACACAACGAATATCTTAACATCACTCCTTTGAGCTATTCTGCTCTAGATTTGCTGCTGTGCCTGGGATCAGTGTTGTGCTATGTGACCAGTTACTAAAAGATGCTGTTTTTTTTTTCTCTCCTTTTAATTCAGTGCTCATTTTAAAGTTGAGTCCTTCAATGTGTGGAGGGGTAACAAAATAGGAGAAAAAGTAAACACTTGGTGAAACATCACTTTAGTATCATAACACTAAAAAGCCAAATTTTACTTTCACTAAAGGCCTTCAGCATGATATATATATATAAAAAAGCCTTTCACAGCGTCCACTCACAAGTAGCAGCAGACATAAATATGTGTTGAAATCTGCACTGCTCAAGAAATTGAAGGAACATTATTTAATCAGAATTTAGCATTAGGTCGGTTAAACTTCTGGGATATTGATCTGGAGCTGCTTTGGTGTTAGTGAAATTATTAACAGGTGCAGAAGAGGGACCACAGTGAGACAACCTCAAAACAGAAATGGTTTCACAGGTGGAGTTTACTGACATTTATTTCTCTCTTCATCTTTTCTGTTTGTTTCTCCAGTTTTGCTTTTGGATAGATTCCTGGACCCTGCAGAGGTTGCACAGCTGGTCCAGCTCCTCCAGGATAGCAAATCAATACGTGCCACTGCCAGAAGGTTTGCTGTGTTTCCAAGCACAGTCTGAAGAACATGGAGGAGATTCCAGGAGACAGTTACTCTAGGAGAGCTGGACAGGGCCATGGAAGGTCTTTAACCCATCAGCAGGACTCGTATCTGCTCCTTTGTGCAAGGACGAACAGGATGAGCCCTGCCAGAGCTACAAAATGACCTCCAGCAGGTCACTGGTGTGAATGTTTCTGACCAAACAATCAAAAAGAGACTTCACGAGGATGGCCTGAGGGCTATCCTCACTGCCCAGCACCGTAGAGCCCAGCTGGCATTTGCAATAGAATACCAGCATCAGCAGGTCCATCACCGCTGTGCTGTGCTTTTCACAGATGAGATCAGGTTCACCCTGAGCACGTGCGACAGACGTGAAGGGGTCTGGAGAAGCCGAAGATAATGTTAGAACATCACGGTTCATTGTTGGGTCAGAGAGACACACAGACCTCTGAAGGTTACGATGAACTAGTCCGCTGGATCATTTTTTCACTTTAAATTCAGCCCTCTCTCAGTTGATCACTTCCATTCCCATCAAATGATGTGGCATCTTTTGTTCCTAGCACAATATCCATATCAGAATAGTTGTCCAGCGTGATTCCCCCCCAAAAGAGATCTGATGTGTTTACAAAGTGTTCCTTTAATAATTTTGAGCAAACAACATTTTAAAGAAAGCTGATATACTGTGTAATGTTTAAATAAAACAATAGTGAGGTTATTCACAACTCTTTCACACAATATATAACTGGAAAAAAGTGAAAAAACTGGGACATTATATTCGACAAGGGCTCAATGATGCTCTTGTTTTTAAAGTAGGTTTATCAGTTGT
Source organism: Diplotaxodon limnothrissa (assembly GCF_057381915.1). Classification (NCBI taxonomy): domain Eukaryota; kingdom Metazoa; phylum Chordata; class Actinopteri; order Cichliformes; family Cichlidae; genus Diplotaxodon; species Diplotaxodon limnothrissa. The sequence continues at coordinate 24,097,473 of NC_140608.1, read as the reverse complement.
TCCCTGATTTCAGCTGCTCTTGAAGTCCTCCGTTTTTGATATTGTTCACATCATAATGTGACAAATATATATGAATAATGACAGGTTTGCACTGCAATCCAGATTAGCACCTGAGGTCGTGCTGTTCAGAATGCCCGAGGGCCTGAAGATCACAGCTGTTAGTTAAATGTTCAGCCTCGTCTCTTGCATACAGAGACGGCTCTGTTTAAAGGTTGGATTACAAATATCATCAGTGTAGGAAGATAATCAGACCTCATGTGGATTCGTGCTCTTTTCCCCTATATAGCCTGCTTAACAGTGAACGACAGAATCATTTGGAATCGGGGGGAATTCTCCCACACCTTGTAGAGAGCCTTGATCTCTACCGCCATCTGCTGGGAGTAGACAAGAATGCAAGCATCAGCTTTGTTTTAAGCCTGTGTACCTCTTGCCTTACCTTCCCCGATTCTGTGGTAATATAATGGACAGTTTCAGCTCCTCCTCTCAATGCCCAGTTGTGCAACGAGGGGCAGCCCAAAGTACATTTGCAATTTCCATTTCTGCTGAATAGTTTACATTAGCAACCTTTTCACACAAGCAACTCCCAAAATGTCCTTGGAAAGCAAACACCTGTTGGTCACAGCGTGGAAGTGTGATCTTTTCCAGTTGGGCCGAGGCCACCGGTTGATGTCAATTAAGCCCCGCTCTGCCGGGACATTTACATAAGGCTCTGGAGAGCAGCACAGAGCATGGTTTGTTTCCCGTTTTGGCAGCAGCCGTTTCCTAGGAACACACAGGCCTGTTTTCAGCACCTTCAGGAGCTTTGTGTTTGACAAGCAGCATAAAAAAAGGGCCTAATCCCAGCGGTTTATATTTAGTACAGTTGTCTCATTACAAGTCTGAATCACGGGGCTGTTTGCTTGACATATTGCCAATTTTAGTTTGAATTAATGCTGGAATGAGTAAGAAAGGTGAACTTGGCCCTGAGAGCAACCCCCTCGGTGTTTTGGATGGGCTGCTGTTGCTAAACGGCAGTTGTTTTAGTGAGGTGAATGGCCCCGAGCCTGTGACGCAGAAGTACTTATGAGTAGACACTATTTAGGGAGGGGAGAAAAGCATGCCTCTAACACGGCGGTTTTGTGACATAAGCCATCATCACAATTATGATGTTACGAGTAAAAGCGAGGCGTGAGATGACACCGTGAAACTTACTACGTGACATATTTCGCCCTGTTGAGGAATATCAAAGATCTGGTTTGGCAAGTGCTTCCACCTTGGCCAGGAGAAGAGAAGAGATTCAGTTTCATGTTTGATCTTTCATCAAGGGTAAAAAGATCACTCGAAAATATTTATTGGTTTCTTCAATAACAAATGGTTCCCGAAGGTTCGTGCAGAGAGATCGCCTGGAAAATGATCATTTAAAGCCCCATTATGTCCATTTGGGCCAAACATACAAAGACAATGCTGTGATATCATCCTGTGGTGAACATGTTGGTAAACCTTTTATTGCCTCATAACTTCAGCTCGTTATGCACTCTCCTTTGAGCTCTGTTTTGGTCTCCTCCAGTTCCTAAAGAGCATGTCTGGTTGCTGCTAGCAGTTTTGGGAACTACTGCGAGGTCACTTGGAACTATTTACTTCAAAGACATTTTGTTTTGTTTTTTCCAGTTTCCAGCTAATAGATGATGAAATAACTGGTAAGTGGTTGATAATGCAATTCCACTTCTTGTTTTTGTCTCACTTTCTTGTAATCACTTTTCACAGCCTTGATGTATCTTAGCACGTGGCGGCACGGCGGTGCTGTGGTTAGCACTGTTACCTCACAGTTTGAATCCACCATCAGGACGGCAGCCTTTCTGTCTGGAGACTGCCTTGGCTCTCCCTGGGTACTCCAGCTTCTCACTACAGTCCAGAGACATGCAGTTAGTGGGGTTAGATTAACTGGCGTTTCTAATTTGGCTGTAGGGGTAAAATGTTGTTTTTGTGTGTTAGCCCAGCGACACCCTGCCTCTTTATGATGCTGAACTGGATAAACAGAATGAAATGGGTGGACTGACATTTCTCTGCTGTATGGAGGACCCCTATATTTCCATAGTTTTGACCACTTAACCTATACTTGGGTCTAGACCAATCACAGTAAGGCTACATCACCTTGAGTTCCTTTGGCTCTAAGTGTGGAGTCCTTGTTCTAACTCTCTGCAGTTAGTGTACACTTTGATAATCAAAACTTTGCCACTGCTGCAGATGAAATGCAGATGTCATGAGTACAAAGAGAGAAATAAAACAGGAAGCAAAACCAAAACAACAGGATGAAGGACACAAAAACGTCCTGCAGAGTGGAGACTACACTATGTTCACTGATTGCTACAAGCAGCACCTTTCAAATAGCACAAATAGTTTGAACCTCTGCTAATATGAAATATTATGTTTCGATTTTAAAGCTCTAAAAAGTTTATATCTCAGGACTCTTTTTTATCTGCTTTTCTGCCCTGAAGTAGCTACAAACCTTCTAATACAGCTGCATCTTTTCAGAATATATCTATCTAGTTTGAAGCTACATATTTAGAATCCAGAGCAATGTGCCAGAGCAGGGAGACGTATATCAATCAGTCCCGCTTTAAACTAAAAATGATTTAGGCCATCTTTCAGGCCTCTTTCAGAAAATAACTGACCTTTGTCCCAGCAGAATAACATGCTCCAAATTAATTGCTCAGGGAAGATAAATTGGTATGGGGCGATATTATAATGCACCCACTGGGAGCTCCAAAATAGGCTTCCTCGCAGTGGGATCCACTCTGGCCAAGAGGAGGTGGAGAAATATGCCAGGGCACAGTCCAGGCAGGATATAAAAAAACCAGAAGAAAAATAAATTGAAAAAGCTAATTTTATGTACTGACCCAACTGAAATAATGTGAGAGGGTTACTTGAAGCCACCCCCAGCTAGCTTTTCTGCCCTGTATGTTCTTATGTTCAGAACGTGGCCGTGTTTTCCCCACATTTCAGTCTATTCACTTACTCACACTTGGCTTTACAAGTGAGGATGTACAGGATGAAATGAGGGGACACAAATAAAACAAATGATATAAGCTTTCAGATGCTCCCTTATTCACAGGGGGTCACCACAGCGGGTAGCTCCGCATGTTTGATTTGGCAGATTCTCACGCCAGATGACCTTTCTGACACAACTGGGAGGAAGATCCAAGAATCTGCTTAATATCATGTTTTCTATTTTAATTATATGTACTTTCCCCAGTAAACATTCACTGGCCATTTCATTAGGTATACCTATTCAACTTCTTGTTATTGCAAATCTCCAATCAGCCCATTACAAAGCAAATCAAGTCATGTAGAGATGGTCAAGAGAAGCTGCTGAAGTTCAAACGAGTATCAGAATGCTGATTTAAGTGACTTTGAGCGTGCCATGTTTGTTGGTAACAGATGGGCTGGTGTGAGTATTTCAGGAACTGCTGATCTGGTGGGATTTTCCCACACAAACATCTCTAGAGTTTGCAGAGAATAATCAAAAAATATCCCATGAGCAGCAGTTTTCTGGGTGAAAATAACAACAATAACTCAAATAAGCAGCCAAACCACGCAGAAGAGCATCTCATAATGCACAACATGTCCAGCCTTTAAGCACATGGCCTACAGCAGCAGAAGACCACATACTGCTCCTGTCAGCTAAGAACAGGAAACTCGGGCTACAACTCGCGCAGACACATCAAAATTGGACATGAAAAGATTGAAACGTGGTTGCCTGGTTTGATGAGTCTTGATGATGTCAGGGATATTTTCTTCGACCACTTTGGGCCCCTTTCTAGGGCTAGGCATCACTTAAACACCACAGCCTACCTGTGTATTACTGTTGACCATGTCTATCTCTATATGACCACGCTGTACTCATCTTTTTATACCTGCTTCCAGCAAGTTAATGCACCATATCTCAAAACTTAGGTTATCCCAAACTGGTCTCTTGAACCTGACAATGAGTTCACAGCTCCACAGTCACCAGATTTCTGCTAAAGCAATCAAATAAAGCTCCTGTGGGAGATGGACATCATGGATGTGTGCTGTCACATTATGCTATCACATCAATATGGAGCAAAATCTTAAGGAATGTTTCCAACACATTATTGAATCTACATCACAAAGATTTAAGGCAGTTGTAAAGTCAAAAGGAGGTCCAATCCAGTACTAGCAACCTAATACTTACACACCTAATGAATTAGTACATATTGGGATAGGGTGCAAAGCTGTATGGAACAAAAACATGATGACACAATACAATTAAATGCTAAACTTTCTTTTCTACATAATAACTGTCAAAGAGTTAAATGATAGAATCCATCAGTAGGGTCTTTTGTCCCCTTGGGTAACTTTTTTCATTATGCATGTAACTGAATCCATTGTGCATTTTAGAAATATCAATTATTGCAATTTTAAAGCTGCTTTGATCAGTGTTTTTACATTGTTGCTGTATTTTTTCCCTCTCTCTGTGCCCTTAATACTTATTTTCAGCAGCATGCAGCTATTTACACTGAAACGTCTGACAAACTCACTCTACTTTACCTACCCAGCACCACACAGCAGCCTGACAAAGTTAGGTAGTGAATGCAATCCATTAAAACATCATTTATTTATTTTGCTCCAGTCACAGACTACACCAAAGAGGAGTCAGTGTAGTCTTGTTGCTCTCTGATTTAAACTCTTATTGATCTGGATACAAGAGGCAAAGCAAAAAAAGATCCTATATATCCTGTCTGTGGTTAAATTATTTGTTATTTAAGTACAGCTTACACACTGTTTACTATCCAGAATAACAGATAATCAGTTGCCGTTTGACCCTGATGTTAAACTGGAACTCTTTTGGCTTGTCAAGTGGCCAAACCAGGTGAGATGAACTGGAAAGGTTGGAATTCATAGTTTGTTTTGTCTATGATGACACACAATAAAAAATACACAGAACATATACTTACGTCTGCCCATTAAAGCAGAGAATTTCCAGATGAGGAAGGAACGTGGATTCTAGGGATTTCACAACCATGTTTTGTTTAGTACATCAAAAAGGTAGTATGCACAGTATGAAGTATATTTTTATGATGAGTTTCAGTGTGTTTTCAATAGAAGAGGTTCAGGTAATAGAGTTACATTTTTAGTTTTGATTTATTTTTTTTTCAGTTCCTTGTTGAAGAGCTGAGCGTAAAAGTGAAGTTCTTGATTTCCCGGTAGTGTTCAAAAGTCTCAGGCAACCACTAATTCTTGGTTTTACTTGGAAAATGGAAAAACATGTGCAAAAACATTAATTAGACATAAATGTGCAGACCTACATATAATTAGAGTAAATAGGGCAAAAACAATCTTTCAGCTTCAGCCAGCATCTGCTATATGGTCACTAATATTCTTCAACATAACCTGAACTCTCTTAGATACACTTTCTTGTTCATATTTTTAATCTTTAGGAATAGTTCTACAGGCTTCTTGAAGAACTTTTAAAGTTTTTCTTTGGATTTTGGCTTCCTTTTTTTCTATTCTCTGTCAAGATGATCCCACACTGCTTCAGTAATGTTGGGGTCTGGGCTCTGGGGAGGCCAGTCCATGACTGATAGTATTCTATTGTGTGTGTTTTTTTATCCATTTCTGATGAGGCTTCAATAAACTGATCAATTGCATTAAAATAAATAAATTGGGTGGTTATTACATTTACAAGAGTCTAACTTAATTAAATTAATTAAGTCACCTACGATCTGCATGAAATTCAACAACTCAATTTATTGTTATTGAGATGACGTGATAAAATGCCATAAGAGTGGTTAGTTGCCTGGACACGTGAAATTCACAAGGTCACACGAGATTTCAAACCACAGGAAAATCAGCTCGTGGTGCGGTGGTTATCTCTGTTACCTGACAGCAAGAAGGGCCTGAGCATCAGGTAGTATGAATAGTATGCATAGTAGGCCCCAACCTGATGCACCATCAGCCTTTCTGTGTGGAGTTTGCATGTTCTCCCTGTGTTTGAGTGGGTTCTCTCCTTGTACTCCAGCTTTCTTCTGTTTCTTCAGTTTGGATTCGGGAGACAGACACTATCTCTACTTTTAAGATTCGGCTTAAAACTTTCCTTTTTGCTAAAGCACATAGTTAGTTCTGGACCAGGTGACCCTGAATCCTCCCTTAGTTATGCTGCAATAGACGTAGGCTGCTGAGTTTTTCCTTTCCAGTCACCTTTCTCACTCACTATGTATTAACAGACCTCTCTGCATTGAATCATATCTGTTATTAACCGCTGTCTCTCTTCCACAGCATGTCTTTATCCTGTCTTCCTTCTCTCACCCCAACCGGTCGCAGCAGATGGCCCCGCCCCTCCCTGAGCCTGGTTCTGCTGGAGGTTTCTTCCTGTTAAAAGGGAGTTTTTCCTTCCCACTGTCGCCAAAGTGCTTGCTCATAGGGGGTCATATGATTGTTGGGTTTTTCTCTGTATCTATTATTGTACGATCTACTGTACAATATAAAGCGACTTTTGTTGTGACTTGGCGCTATATAAATAAAATTGAATTGAATTCTGCAGTCCAAAGGCAGATAGTGGGGTTAGGTCAGACTTTAGAGGTGTAGGTGTACCCTGCCTCTCAGCCCATGACATCCCCCCATAACCCTGATAAAGATAGGAGATGGAGTGACAACTATGTGAAAGTTGTTATAAATTAAACATTTATGTTAGACTTAACTCTTTAAATCAACTCTTTATATGAACTTCAAATAATCATGGAAAAGATTAATAAATGGTTTTCTATCAGCATTTTTGTTGGACTAATGTAATTTGCATGGGTTGGATCACCTCAGTTAAATTAACTAGTAAATAAGTTGAATCATCATTAATTCATTAATTAAGTTGGTCCAACTCCAAGTACATTAAGTATCAGGTGCATGCCTTGGGTCCTATGTGGTTGCTGGATTTCTTCCTATTAGTTAAGGATTTCTTAAGGCATACGGATTCTGCACAGTACTTCACGTTCATATGCTCATCTATGGCCACAAGTTCTGGACAGGGACCAAAAGAATGTAAGCAGCAGAAATGAGCTTCCTCTGGGCTCTTCTGTAGAAACGGGGTGAAGAGTTTGGTCCTTCTGAAGGCAATCAGAGTAGAACGACTACTTCTCCGCATCAGAAAGAGCCAGCTGAGGTGGTTCAAGCATCTGGACACCTTAGAGGCCAAGGACAGAGTCAAAAAAATATGTGAGAAGTTGATGAGAAAACAAACTTCCTTGTAAAGCAGATGAAGGGATATTAATTTTTGCAAACTCTCCCCAATAAATGTCATTACTCCCAATAAATGTACTTACAATTATTGAGTACAATCAAACATTTGGTGACAGATATTCTTAAAAGTTGGCAGCAGTGTGTTCAGTGTTTTGTTTTTTAATTTTTCACTCATTTGAGTTTTTCAAATACTTTTGCATAAAGCTTACAGGCTTAGTTATAACATGTAAATGAACTTTATCCCCAGTCAATACAAATTATGGTTCGGTAAATGAAACATATAACAGGCTTGCTCAAACAACCTGAGAGCCCTGTAGTCAGATGTTTTATGCAAATCATATGGAAATATATCAGAGAGACATAAACTGTCCCAGGAATGAGTCAGAGATAACGCCGCATACACACTCAATCTCTGCGTCCCTCTCTGTCTCTGGCACAAAACACCACACAGACACCCCCCCCCCACCCCCACCCCCACCCACCAAATGAAACAGCTTTCTCATGCTAAATTCCCATAGTCACAAAGCAGACTCTCTTGGGATACATACATACAGTGTGCATGACTGCTTTCAAAGTCCACTGGAGACAAAACGTCATGTTGATTGAGTGTTAATCCATTATTACAAGGCCAAATCCCTGCTCCTTTAGAGACATGTAAAAAAACACTGATTATTTCCAGGTTTGCCTATTTTTAGATAAGTGAATTGAAGCCGCAGAGAGCTCAGGGTCAAAGTGCGCATACTTGCTTGCAGTCTGGAATTCCAACATAATTTTTTCCATTACCCAGAGCGCAGAAGGAGGGGCTTTTGGCCGGCGCGTAGAACTTCTTTATCAGCAATGGGCAAAACACACGCACACAAATTTTTATTAACCCCTCCTTACATTCTCCCCTTGGGGTAAACCTGCCTGGAGCTAACATGGTGTAGTATTTACTGACCCTCATGGAACACATTACCTGTGCTGTTATCTTTGTGCACACAGATCTCCACACATATTTGTTCTGTTATTTTTATGCCCATTTCTACTCGTTGACTAGCTGTGAGAAAACTGCTGCAAACTTTAGCAGAAATAGTCCGATAGAGCATGATGACAACTGGCTCTTTCATGTATTAGCAGAAATACTTTTGAAGGGACGGTCTTCTGAAAGATGCTCCATGGCTTACTGGTTAACATATTCCCCTTACATGTGAAAGATCCCTGATTAAATACAGGGAGGAGATGTAAACCCAGACTTAAGGAGTCACAAGCTAGCGTAACCAAGCGCCAGTCCCAGGCCCACACAAATGGGAGGGTTGCAGTGGGAAGGCCATCTGGTGTAAAATGTAATGATCCCTTGGGAAATAAGAGAGCAGCTGAAAGTACCGTCACTTTTTTCACAACATAATTTAGTCCCTTACAACCCACTAAAGAAAGAAATTTAAGTGTTGTGGCTACAGTGAGTCTACTATAAAAACATTTATTGGTAGAAATGGAGCCTCTGGTGCTACAAGTCTGACTCTGCAAATGTATGAGATTTCCCTCAGCCTTTACATCTCTCCGGCTCCTGGGAACAAAATGAGCCTGCTCTTTGCATGTGCAGTGTGTTAGCAACAGCAGATGCTGGTTTGTGACCTGAGTACAGTTTGTATTTTGTTTACTCTTGTCCTTTCATGCATTTAAAATGAAAGTGACGTTCATATTTCCACACTTTGGAAGTTAGAATGAGGAAGGTAGCAACACTTACCAGCTTTTGAGGGTTTTGGGTTTGTTTTTTTTTTGCTACTCTTGAATTTAATAATAAAACTGAATCCTTAGTGTAATGGAATTATGGGGGGGGGGAGCCTTTCAACTATAAACAGTATAAAGCATGGACGTACTTACTGTTATGTCATCCACTTGTCACCATCTTGGTTTTAAAAAGCTGGATGTGCCAAAAAGGGCTAGGTCTGACTGTGAAACCCGCTCACTCACTGGCTAACAATCACAAATCGTTACCGATGATCATACCGTGGATAATTCTTGTTTAACAAGGAGGATTATACGTGGCTGATACCATAAACTGAGCAGGAAAGTGTTCATCGAGGTCAAGTTAGGAAGCCATTTTCCCATATATCTCTGTGGAGGTTCCTCAAATGATGCCACATGCACACTCCTCGACTCACTAGGGAAAAATATGTAAGTCCCAAAGGGTTGGCGAATGGTTGCTGGAGATTTTGGTGTTGCTGGGTGAAATCAGTCGCAAAGATGGTGCATCAAAAACCTTCACGTGTTTGTGTTGTTCCTTAGCAGACTGCTGTGGTTGCTGCAACTACTTGTTAACCATTATACCAAAACATGAAAAAGTGCAAGTCAACATCTTTGATGCTACTATGGGCAACTTTGGCAATCTGTTAGCAATCAAAGCAATCATAAGGAGGTTTCTGCCAACCTGTTGGGAAATACACTTTTTTTTTCCTCACATTTTCCTTTCTTTCCTCAGTGGTTTCCAGATGGTTGTGGACCAATCTCCAGCCCTTTAACGTGTCAAAAATGGCAGACAAGTTAACATTATGTGATTAACAGTTATGTGATTGCAAAACCTCAATAGGATTGGTCGTTTTTTTTGGAACTACTGCTATCGCCAACCAGAGAAGTGGCCACTTCTGCATTGGAATTTATTTTTCCAGCCTGAAAGCTATGTCCATCTGTCTATAATTGTGATGCATCAATGCTAGCATGTTCTGGCTGGCTAGTATGTCAGTGGTGACCTCACAGGCTAATGTAATTTGCTAGTTCCACAAAAATCAAAAAGCTTCTTATAGCATTGGCCTAATTTGTCATATCATAATAAACCTGCTTAGCTCTGCTTGTAGGAAGATTTTCACTTAATTTTCTTGTTCTACAGCTTTCTACCTTGGTTTGTCTCCTTTTTTCTTTTTTTTCTACCTATTAAGGGAGCCACTAACTTTTTTTAAAAAAAAGCTTTGTGTTCTTTAAGGCTTCCCCTGATAAAAAACTATTAACTTTCAGTCAACCAAGCCCAGCATTATGTCTTCTAAACACATACTGGAGAAAAAATGTGAACTTTATGATAAACATTAGCCAGTCAGACTGTGAATGTTCCAGCAGTCGACATAGTTTAAATGCCCAAAATGCTACTTAGCTGTCTGCAGTAGTGTGGTTATATTTTTGTGCAAAAGTTCGGATTGTTTTCAAGGGTGCTCTGAGCCATTATTTTTAATTAAAGCCGTGTGAACACACACACACACACACACACACACACACACACACACACACACACACACACACACACACACACACACACACACACACAATAATACTGGTACTAATTTCTTCCTTTTGAATGTTATCATTATCCTTCTGTGTGTCTGAATGACTGATTATGGTTATTTTGTGGCATATCATGTTCACGAATACAGAACATGGCGAGACTCCATAAAAATAAACATACAATCATGCAAGTAAATGACAACAGGGGAATCGCAAAAGCACACACACGACAGAGACACACACACATACACACACACCCACGCACTCTCCCATGCCAAACACAGCTGTGAGCTCTCTCGTTTTGGCAATAACCTCTCTCCTCTCTTTTAAAGACCATTAGTGATCCGTGACCACGGTCCCCCTTCCCAAACACACAGCCACACTAGCTTGATGCTGTTAACATAATAACTTATGAGCCATCCTTTCATCATTTGAGGATTGCCCCAGTTCCCTTGTGTTATCTCTGCACAGCTAGATGCTCAGTAATTGCAATCAGATGCAACATAGCATTGTATGTGATTTTTTTAGCTTACTCAGTGAGGTTAGATCTTACTCTACTTCTTCTTAGAGAACAGGAGCTCATTGAGCTGTTATCCAGCATGTCATGTGCCTGCTCTAAGCTGTTGACCTCAAACTACCTTTGAGTAGGGTGGGCTATTTATGGTCCTGGGCTCCCTCAAACCCATCAGGGGAGATCACATCATGCTGCGTGAAAAGAAAGCGTGTAATTAATACATGATGATCTGTGAGTGATGCAAAGGAGTCTGCTTTCTGTGTTTCTGCCAGATGTTTCAGAAGCTAAAAGGTGACAGAAAGAATTTCTCTGTCTCCAATTTTGGATGATGAATTGAGCTGCCAGCCTGGTGCATGCAAACACGCGTGCACGACCCTGTCATCTACACTAATTTTGTTTGACTTTTGCTGACTTGAATTGGGGGGTGCTTTTCAACCCAAAGTAGCAGTCATAAGTGACTTTTCAGGAGAGCTAATGCTGTATGAATCCCAATATGTGGTCAACAAACAGTTTTTTTGTGATTCCAGGGAGGAAAAAAGCAAACTAATATAAACTGTTCTCATTCGCAAAAATCTGTTATATGTGGGTTTGGCTGTGTGTCTAGGACCCCTTGGCAAAAGGGTGATACACACTGATCTGGTCGGCAGTCTGTTAATGTGAAATTTTCCAAACTCTTTCTGCCAAAACCCAAATACGAAATCTTTAGATCAAAGAGTGAGTATCCGCATTTGGCAAGGGTTGTCTCTGTTTGTGGAAAGATCACACACACAATGGAAAGAGTAATTATAGTTTCAATTGTGTAGCACAACATGTTAGAACATGACAGGTTAGAAAAAAATTTGGTGCCTGACTGTGGCTGCTAGCAGAGCAGAGTACACTTAATGTTGGATGTTTAATTACAGTCAAGCAAACTACAAATAACAGTTATTTAGATTGTTTACTAAAATCATTCATTTTAATGGTCTTGATTTCAGCTTCGAGACCAGCTTTCAGTCATTTACTATACAAGAAACCATGCTCCATATGCTCAGCTTAGAGACCTATGATCAAAGATAATCATCATCATCATTGTCATCTCCTTCTTCTTTTAGCTGCTCTCTTTAGGTACAGGTATAAACATACCTGTACAGATATAGGTATTTAAACTCATCCGCTTGCACTACTTCTACTCCTTCCAACTTCACCTTTCCACCTGTCCTCTTCTCATTCATATACATGTGTTGCTGCTTCTAATGATTTTCATTAGTCTTCTCTCCACTGTATACCTCCACCTGCTCCATGCTCTCACTACAGATCACTATGTCATCTGCAAACATCATAGCTGAGAGACTCCTGCCAGACCTCATCTCTCAACCAGCACATCGCCACTGCTAAGGTTGAAGACAACCACAAATGTTGATATTAGCAATGAATAGCATTATTTTAGCATAATTTTTAGAGTGACTATATTTAAATGAGACGGTGGAGTGATTAGTTATCAAATTAGCATAGATAATCTGATTAAAAATGCTCCAAAGGACATCACGGCACAAACATGGTCAAGAGTTCAGTAACTTGGTTTAATTTGCGTTTTTGCCCTCTAGTGGCCAAAAATCTCTCAAAGTTACTTTAAACTTATTTATAGCTATGAGTATATTATTGCCACCCAACAGTTAAAATTTTAATTCTGTTAGATTGCCAGGTTGTGTGTTCTTGTTGTCCAACTCTTAGTTTATTAGGCATCGCAAACTCTTTTTAGAGAGTAAACTGCCAGCAGCTGTTTCAAACAGGCTTGACTGGCCTCATGAACCAGTGCAACTCTAGCCTGTGAAACTGTGATGAACTAAGTAGGCTATATGTTTGCAAATGTGCCAATAAAGTTTTTTTTAAATTATATTATGATACAGCAACTAAAAAAATAACTCTGCAGATTAGAAGTAGCAATGAAAATTCCAACAATATACTGCATGTTAATGGATCTGTTAGTTACATGTTAGTTACACCTGGTTTGTGGTTTGAGAGTAGCCTGACATGCCTGAACCTTCCTCATCCTCTCTGCCAAAAAGGAAATGCATGCCTAGTTCAGGATGATTGGAGTCAAATGTTACATCACCAGTCAGGGAGCTGTATGGTAAGATCATTGAAAAAGCAGTTTCTCAACAGCTCAGTTACTTCTTAAAACAGAATAACTGCTGCCTTCCAGTCAGGTTTTAGACAGAACCACAGCACTGAAACCACTCTGACCAAAGTGTTTAATGACATATGTCTGAATACAGACAGTGGAAAAATGTCAGTCTTAGTTTTGCTGGATCTCAGTGCAGCATTTGATACAGTTGACCACAACATATTACTCAAACGACTGGAGAACTGGGAAGGTCTTTCAGGAACTGTACTAAACTGGTTCAAAACATACTTAGAAAACAGGAAATACTTTGTATCAATACGTAACTTCACATCTGAGCAGACAAGTATCACATGTGGAGTTCCCCAAGGTTCCATCTTGGGACCCCTTCTGTTTAACATTTACATGCTCCCACTGGCACAGATTATAAAGAACAACAAAATAAACTATCATAGCTATGCAGATGACACACAAATATATATCACAATGTCACCAGGAGACCGAGGCCCTGTACAGGCTCTTGGTAAATGCATTGAGGAAATTAATGACTGGTTGTGCCACAATTTTCTCCAGCTAAACAAAAACAAAACTGAAGTAATAGTCTTTGGTCCCAAAGAAAAACGATTACAGGTCACCAGAGAACTTCAATCTATACATCTAAAAACCACAAACCAGGTGAGAAATTTGGGTGTAGTGATGGATGCAGACCTAAACTTAGAAAAACTCATTAAGACTCAAGAATATTTCAAGGATAAAAGTTCTGATGTCTCAACAGGACCTGGAAAAACTAGTCCATGCATTCATCTTTAGTAGGCTTGATTAGTGTAACAGCATCTTTACAGGTCTACCTAAAAAATCAGTCAGACAGCTACAGCTCATTCAGAACTGTGCTGCTCGAGTCCTCACTAAGACCAAAAAAGTGGACCACATCAGTCCAGCTCTGAGGTCTTTATACTGGCTGCCTGTCCGTCAGAGGATAGACTTTAAAGTTCTGATGCTGGTCTATAAAGCTCTGAATGGTTTAGGACCAAAATACATTAGTGACCTCCTGACCCAGTACGAACCTTCCAGATCCCTCAGGTCATCTGGATCCGTTTTTTTATCAGTTCCCAGAGTCAGAACCAGACACGGAGAAGCTGCATTCAGCTTTTATGCTCCATATATCTGGAACAAACTCCCAGAAAGCCTCAGGTGAGCTGAAACACTCAGTTTATTTAAATCCAGGTTGAAGACTCCCCTATTCTCAGCTGTATTTGAATAAAGCACCAAATCCACACTTTTAAGCTTAAATTTCAAAACTTATATTTTAACTACTGATTTTATCTAGTGTTCTGATTTTATCTACTGTTTTTTTAAATCAATTTTAAATCATGCTTTTTATTGTTTTTGTTTTTTAATGTCTCTGTAAAGCACTTTGAATCACCTTGTTGTTGAACTGTGCTATATAAATAAACTTGCCTTGCCTTGCCTTGCCTATGGTTGGGCATGTCTCTGCAACATGCTGCACTTCATGGGAAACCAATTTTCTTTTTTTAAATTAACAGAATATGGCTATTTCCATTGTAAATATTTCCATTGTAATATATTTTGTTAATTTTGTTTCCAATGAACTGCAACAAGTTGCAGAGAAAGAGTGATGTAACATCTGACTGCAATCATCCTGAACTACGCATAAATTTCCTTTTGACAGAGATGTAAGGAACAACAATGGTTAAAAAAAGAAACAAAACAAAAAGGGAGTTTTTCTAAATTGCAGTAAATTATACAAAAAGCATATCAGGACAGTCAGAAAGACAAACAGTCGCTCAGAGATAGACCAGTTTAGTCCGATAATGGGTGCAGTGACGTTAGAAGGCAGAGCGGTAGTGTTTTCTGTGCGCTGGCCCTTTAAAACGCGCCGTGTTTTCATTGGTAAGGTGACGTCAGAGCACTGAAGGACTCCAGCCTATCCTCTCTAAACAGTGAAGGCAATGGTCCTGGCAAAGCGTCCTGCCTTAGGAGGGAGACTTTTACACTGCACAAAAGCCAGGGAAACACTCGTCGCTGGAATGAACCAGAGCCCTCCTGCACTCGCCGTGGATTAAAACCGAAACTTTTACGATGGCTCTGAACGTGAAAAAGTAGCGCGAGAAACAGCACGCTAAACCGCCACCGCCGCCACCACCACCAACGGACCTTCTACTGCAAAGCAACTCCTAGTAGATGTACGGCCACTGCTGAAAAATATGCTCCAGCCAAGCAACCTCAACCCGGGCTCCAGTCGCAAATTCGCAGTGTTTTAACCAGTTTCGTGAGACATTCACGGGCCTCTTCTTCACGTTGTTGTTGTTGTTGTTTTTTAAAGGTTCTTACCTTTAAAGTCCGCTATACAAGTCCACAACCCACCTGAGAGAGAGAGAGAGAAATAAGAGAGAGAGAATTATGGCAGGGAAGCTGACAGCAGCGCAAGGCACAGGAATACTGCTGGTGACAGCCAACGTTGGATCCCTGTTCGAGGATGTGAGTTTCCCCATTGATAAACACAGTCTGTCAATGCTGTCTCTTCACGCCAATGCTTAGTTCTAGCTTCGTTATTTCTCCCGCCACACGGTCAACTCCGTGTCTTTTATCATGCTAAATAATATCAAAGCTGGTCACGACTCGTGTATGTGTCAAGTCGCGTGCGGTAGCTTAAACAGCTACTGTACCGTTATACCGGGGGCCCTCTGACAACCTTAAAAACACACCGTACACCCGTCTGTCTTTACGGGTTACGTGTTCAACATATGCAGTGACCCACTTTTTCTCTCATGTTTCTTGGGTTGGTTTCTTGCCTGCTGTGTATGCACGGCGGCGGGAAGATAACCCGTAGCTTGTTATTACTGTAGTATTGCCACTGACTGTAACTTGAGCTAATCAGGGATGCAGTAGCTGTTTACTATTTGAAGACTCACCCTCTAGGCTGATGTGAAGCAGTCTGTGTGCATCACAGTCAGTAAAAACCAAACATGCATCCTGTCTGTATCAGAACTGTATTTTTTATTATTATTTTTTAGTTGATGTGATACAGAGTGTATAAAATAGTCGTTATTCAGCTTTTAAAAAAACAAGTGCAGCAGCAACTGATGTTTTGCTCCTTTTCTCCATTCATGTCAAATGTGTCCTGCAGCCAGTGTTATGAATAACAGAGATGTTAGGAGAGCAGGCAGCATTCAGATATCCACTCTTGACAGTGCCACATGCACATGTCAAGACAGCAGAGACGTCTTATGTCTAAAATAGGTGTGTCAGGCCTTATTAGGCGTGCCAGTTGAAGTTGTTGAATGACATCTGTTTTGTCATTATTATGTAATTATCTTTCACTTGGTCTACGAAAGTAGTCTGGTACCTGCTGGCACCAAGTTGAGGGGCAAACACTTTTCTGTCACTTTCAGTGTTGTGTCAGCACTGAGTACCCCCTCTTCTTCTTCTCTCACTCTTGTGAAGTGCCGATCCACAACATAAGGAAAGAGTTATCTCTCTGACTGGAGTAAGCCTATAAATAGCCTGCCACCACTCACAAGCACCAAGCTTTGGGTGTCCTGTGCTATTTTTCTGGCTTTTTTTCCTTACTAAACTCTGAATTGAAATGTAATATCCATGTTTCCTGCTTTGAGTGGGTGTGCAGGTCATGCATAAGGCAATCTAGTCTCTGATGTGTTTGCATCCTTATGATGAATATGTGGGCTGAATGAAGTCTTTGTTAACTGCTTTTAATACCGTTTCCACTTTTAGTCTGTTTTAAATTGCGCGCTAGGAAATGCAGCCTGACACTAATTCGCCAAGATGCAATATAAACTGTGTCAGGCCTTCAGAATATGCATGTATAGTACGATATCATCTAACTGAGTCTTGTCTTGAAATGGCAGATATTCTTTTTCGACCTTGCACTGCTACTGTAATGTTGCAAACATTACAAATATAAACCCATCACTAACAGATGTAACATGCAGTTGTGGTGTGATTTTAGCACGTAGAGCTAATCTGCAAGTATTGGTTGATACGCTGATTGTTTTTCTTTTCTTTTGGTAGACTAAAATTATAGGTGAAAGGCTTAAAAATAAGAACTAGATGACCGTGGATAGTTGACAAGATTTGCTCAGTAAGGTGAGCTGATGGCAGCTGTTAGATCACGTCCTATTACGCCTGTGGGGAACCATATGGAAGGAAGCCTATGTTGCATTATTTTATTAGTCTTTCTGTCTAGTGCACAGTGGAGATGATCAAGGCAAAAACCCATATATGTGTAGTTACTATTATCATCATTATCGTTATTATTACTGTTATATTGTTATTATTGCCGTTAAGACAAATGTGCACCCTAGAAACCTCAATGTTTTATGTTCTTGTACATAAAGACAAACACACCTAAAAATTTATATTCTGTCATCGATTCAGATCAGTTTGTTCCTATGGCCCAATCACATGTGATGGTTCAAAAGGGCTTGACGGGCACATATATATAGACATACACATATTTTTAAAAAAAGGAGGGAAATCATGTCCTGAACTAGAAAAATGGTTTCTGACACTTACAGGCAGTTCGCGCGAGAAAAAAGTGGGGCTAAATAATAGAAACACAAAAAACAGTATAAAGCAGTACCTGCTATAAGCCTAATTTTTATTGTAAACAAACCGGTGTTGCTGTAATGCTGCTAACATTATGTTATATGGTCATCAGTCATTTTCAGACATCAACTTTTGGCCAGTGCAGTCTTTCTCACATGCATCACAGAAGGAAACGGTCCACTTCAGCCATGCTCGCAGTACTGGAAATGCTCTGTGCGGTTTAGGCGAGGAAGTTGCCCGAGTAGGGGTGCAGGATGCAGTGCTATAGCCCGCTCGCTAGCGGTGAATGCTGTACTATTTGCTGTACCTGTATTATTCGCATATTGGTACAATGTGACTTCACATTTTTTACTTGGGGAGCCGGCAGGCTGAATATCTACTATGATCCACTCCGACTGCAGGTAATATTTCAGTCCTTGTGTGCACCTCTGTGCTGTCTGCAGTGCATGTGTGAAAACAGCTCGAAACACCTGCCTACAGCCGCAGTCCCATTGCCAAGACTTCAAATGAATTTGAATCATTTTGATCTTGACATTTTACATCGAACAGGAACTTAAAAGTGTTTGGCTTTTTTTCAAAGCATCTAACAGTATTCATTTGGGTCTCGCAGTTTAAACCCATTCTCGTGGTCCATGCGATTAAAACCAGTGTTTTCTTGGTCAGCCTCGGTGTGTAATTAAGCTGATGCGATAACTGTAGTTATCAGTTATTGTTTGATAAGCATTACAGAATCGTCCTCGAGCTCAAGCCATTCGCTGTCGGCCTTGTGAACCATGCTCAGTGAATCCAATTATGGGAGCAAACACTGGTTTGTCCTGTGTTTAAAACGACCATCAAGGTTTACCCTTCATCTGTCTTTTGTTTTCTCACACGCTCGCTTTTGTGGCTCTAAGGAAGCATCCCTCCCCCCGTGGTCTGTTTGCCCTTTGACTTTTGTTGTGAATTGACCCCAGCACCACATACAACAGGACTCTGAAGTCTTTCTTCTTATTATTTATGTCCATTCAGTCCCGTGCTGATCCCTGTCCCGTGTCTGTTTCAGTCAGGTATTTTTTTCATTAGCATCGTAAAGCAGTAAAGTAAAGAGCCGTATTGAGGTTTCTGCCACTGCAGCTCAAATGCTGGCTTCCTGTGTAACAAATTTTCTTAATTTATCTCAACCATATATTGATACATGTTGAACTTGAGCATATTAAACTACTACCAGAAAAGGAAGCTATCATTACCGTATACGGGACCTGTTCTCTCCGGGCTAGGTTTTTATAAACTCTTCCCTTCCTGAAGCCACAGTGTGAAAACACAGTAGGTGTCCCATGGGTCCTGCTGGATTCCTGAGCCACCCTGTTTTGCATAATTAAGCACAGATGGAGATTAATGATCCCACTGAAGTGTAAGCTTGGTGAAGACAGGATAAAGGGGGAAAATAAATGAACTAATTGGTAATTGGTTTTCTAATTCAGGTGGAACAAGTCAAACTGTAGAAGATGCTGTAGCTGCACTAGTTTGGACCAATTCACACTTTATGCTTTTCTCTTTGCACCTTAGAAATAGGTGCCATTGTGTCTGAAAGGGTTGATGATTGGTTAGAATTAGTTAAGTGCCGGAGCTGAGCTCAATTATCATTGGGTAATCATGTTCAGAAAACCCTGGAGTGTTTAGTCTCTGTCTGTTAAAGGGGGACACTGTGCTGGCCAGACTTTGTTGCCATCAAATTATCCCGCTGTGACCTAGAGCTGGGCGATAGAACGATAACGATATGTATCGCGATATAACTTTTACTCGATAGAGAAATTAAGCTATCGCGATAGACCTCGCCGCTCTTGTCCTCTTAAAATAAAAAATAAAAAAAATTAAAAAAAGGTCAGCCAATCCAAACTAAGTAGCGCAGAGCCGAACCAATCACAGCCGCAGCGTCACGTCGCGTGACTTGTTACGTACAGCACAAGTGCCAAGCCGCACGTGTGTTTGTTTGGGAAGCAGCCAGCGCATAATGGAGCCAGCGCGTAATGGAGGAAATGAGTGTGCCGACTAGAAAAATCAACCGAGCGTGACCGAAGAGAAAACAGATGATGGTTCCAACGTCGGAGAGATTGTCGAACGGAAGAGCCATAGAAGTTCCGTAGTGTGAAGGTATTTCGGCTATTTCAAGTCTGACAAAAAACAGAGTAGCGTGCACTGTAAATTGTTTCGAAAGCAAGTCTGGAAATACAATAAACTGGTGCATGCGTCACACTGTGCGCCACGTTATTGTTTCGGTGAAATGAATTTCTACAATACTGTTAATTCTACTCTCTGCAGTGTTTAAATGCTTACATATACACACAGTTACTGTCCCTCCACACATACGACTCGGTTCTGCTTCTATGCCCCAGCTTTGTTTACTTTTTCCCACCGAGGCTTCTAGACTTCTGATTGGCCAACATTTCTGCACGGTTAGGAATCTAGCGCCACCTGCTGCTTTGGCATGTTCATAGCAGCGTTTTTCTTCATTTCTGCCTTTATGTGTGGACGGGATTATTTTTTAAAACGAAAACGGAAAATCTCCGTTTTCAAAAATACCCGTGGACGTGTGGACGTAGCCTCAGTCTCTGACTGGAAGCGCTAATTCGTCATTCGGCTTTTGTCAGACTAAAGTAACTGTTAAAACTGTTTGAAAAGCTAAGCTATACAACAAGGACAGATTGAGAATTTCCTTTTAGTTCTCAGTTTATTTGATATTGACAAAAGTTAGTCAGTTTTCTCTGTTCTTCTGTAAAACAAACTAAGATTTATTTTTAGAATTAATATTTTGTTTCTAAGTGGAATTGACAATTTAGTCTGTTTCGTTTGTTCTATTTTGAAACTTAAACGCTTTAGCGGCTGCCTTTTGTGTAGTTAGCAATATTTGCCTTTATTTATCTGAAAAAGTCTCATGTTCCTTAAGTACGTCTACCCTGTTG
Organism: Diplotaxodon limnothrissa; assembly: GCF_057381915.1. Lineage (NCBI taxonomy): Eukaryota > Metazoa > Chordata > Actinopteri > Cichliformes > Cichlidae > Diplotaxodon > Diplotaxodon limnothrissa. Next base: position 24,076,853 of record NC_140608.1, on the reverse strand, counting down.
AACTTATTATGGGAAATAAATATTTAAATAAAAACAAGCTGCTGATTATTTCACATTTTACTTGTGAGCAACGGCACATTTAAATCTTACAAATATAGTTATTTGGCTTATATCGTGATAGATATCGTTATCGCCTGAAACGAAAAAAACATATCGTGATATGAAAAAATCTCATATCGCCCAGCTCTACTGTGACCTCTCACAGCCCTGGTTTTTAATTTTTTCAGAGGGCAGACTTTTACTCCCTGTTGGGTAAAAGAAAAAATAACAGCAGCAAACTATTTCCAGAACATAACTCAGGGTTTTTTTTCTGGCTCAGAATATACTTTTGGAGGATAACTGCACGTGTAGACATGATCGATCCCAATTGTTGCCATTTTAACCCCTTATGACATTAAAACAAATTATGTGTAGGGGAAGTCTAAGGAATAAAATACATGCACTTATTTTGCAGGGAAAAATTTGGGATTAAATGGGTTAAGCACTGAATTTTTTTCCCTTTATTTTTGGCCATTTGATAAACCAAAATAAATGCTACGCTTGGGTAAGTAAGCCAGTATAAAACATGGTTTGAGCTTCTATTTCAGTAGTTCTGCCCAAATATGCATTAGACATGAAGAGTGCTACATAATATCACAAAAATGCAGTTGTTGAGCAATTTTCACAACCACAATATAGGCACAAACAGCTTTAACTTTGAAGACAATCTATATGAATTTACGGTTTGCGTCACACTTTTAAAAATTTAATCTACTTCTGGGCTAACATTATAAATTACAGGCAGCTGTGGAGGTCTTTAGGAGGCTATTGGAGCAGCAACGTCTTTGCACCCAACAGCCAGAAACCTCCAGGAACCACTGGCAACCATTTGGGGAGGTCGGGGTGGTCGTATCATTTCCCATTTGGTGGACAACTCAACGTGTTTCAAGATGGAGGATTGTCTGCAGTACAAAACTGCACACTCAATGGCATCACTAGTCGTTAGCCAATGAGCATGCAGTTTCAGGGTCAAGCCTGCCTCTCAATAAAGAATAGTTAAGTTTGTCTTTCCTAAAAAGAAATAACAGCAGCAGTCCACTTTTATCAGTGTTTTAGTGAAAAAATCCAATATTATGTCCTAATATAATATTTGGACATTAGCTGAACAGGGCTGTCTTTCTGTAATCTTTGTTGCTTTGGATGTTTCAATTTGACCTACAGCTCAACAGGAGCCCGATCGCCTCCTGTGTAGACACTGACTGGGGCTCCGAGGCTGCTGCTCAGCTAACGCGCTCCTCCTGCCACGCCTTCTGTGTTGACATGGTGTGTAATCGTGCTGCTTAAAAAAGTGAGAGAATGAAAAGGTTTCCGTTACGGTTCGGAGGAAACAATGTAGGTGTGACTTAGAGCTGGGCGATAGAACGATAACGATATGTATCGTGATATAACTTTTACTCGATAGAGAAATTAAGCTATCGCGATAGACCTCGCCGCTCTTGTCCTCTAAAAAAAAAAATTAAAAAAAAAAAAAAAAAAAAAGGTCAGCCAATCCAAATTCAGTAGCGCAGAGCCGAACCAATCACAGCCGCAGCGTCACGTCGCGTGACTTGTTACGTACAGCACAAGTGCCAAGCCGCACGTGTGTTTGTTTGGGAAGCAGCCAGCGCATAATGGAGCCAGCGCGTAATGGAGGAAATGAGTGTGCCGACTAGAAAAATCAACCGAGCGTGACCGAAGAGAAAACAGATGATGGTACCAATGCCGAAGAGATTGTCGAACGGAAGAGCCATAGAAGTTCCGTAGTGTGAAGGTATTTCGGCTATTTCAAGTCTGACAAAAAACAGAGTAGCGTGCACTGTAAATTGTGCCGAAAGCAAGTCTGGAAATACAATAAACTGGAGCATGCGTCACACTGTGCGCCACGTTATTGTTTCGGTGAAATGAATTTCTACAATACTGTTAATTGTACTCTCTGCAGTGTTTAAATGCTTACATATACACACAGTTACTGTCCCTCCACACATACGACTCGGTTCTGCTTCTATGCCCCAGCTTTGTTTACTTTTTCCCACCGAGGCTTCTAGACTTCTGATTGGCCAACATTTCTGCACGGTTAGGAATCTAGCGCCACCTGCTGCTTTGGCATGTTCATAGCAGCGTTTTCCTTCATTTCTCCCTTTATGTGTGGACGGGATTATTTTTTAAAACGAAAACGGAAAATCTCCGTTTTCAAAAATACCCGTGTACGTGTGGACGTAGCCTCAGTCTCTGACTGGAAGCGCTAATTCGTCATTCGGCTTTTGTCAGACTAAAGTAACTGTTAAAACTGTTTGAAAAGCTCAGCTATACAACAAGGACAGATTGAGAATTTCCTTTTAGTTCTCAGTTTATTTGATATTGACAAAAGTTAGTCAGTTTTGTCTGTTCTTCTGTAAAACAAACTAAGATTTATTTTTAGAATTAATATTTTGTTTCTAAGTGGAATTGACAATTTAGTCTGTTTCGTTTGTTCTATTTTGAAACTTAAACGCTTTAGCGGCTGCCTTTTGTGTAGTTTGCAATATTTGCCTTTATTTATCTGAAAAAGTCTCATGTTCCTTAAGTACATCTACCCTGTTGAACTTATTATGGGAAATAAATATTTAAAAACAAGCTGCTGATTATTTCACATTTTACTTGTGAGCAACGGCACATTTAAATCTTACAAATATAGTTATTTGGCTTATATCGTGATAGATATCGTTATCGCCTGAAATGAAAAAAACATATCGTGATATGAAAAAATCTCATATCGCCCAGCTCTAGTGTGACTTGAGTGTCCTTATCCAGTATTTAATCTCTGGTTTAAACTGAAAGTAATAGTAACTGAGAGATCATATCATGACTTCTGAAGATTTGTCCTTGGAGAGCTCCCTGTGATTACGCTAAATGATTAAAATCTGACAAACAGATGCCCATTTTTCAGCTACCTTACATGTAGGGCAGAGTTGTTACTGTACTTTACTACTACTACTATTGGCTCATCTTACTGTAGTTTTCATTCAGTTGAAATCCGCTCTGTTTTTGATGACATATACATCTTTTGTTTACTCAGCCAATATAACCATATGGTGAAGCAATAAATTACTATGAATGTCCCCTTTTGTGGGTTCTGTCTTCCAACTTCTTTTCCATCTCGTCTCTTGTTTCTCTCTGTATCTGTCCTGTCCACTGACAGACAGCTCATTAGCTCAGGCTTTCACAGCTTGGATCCCACTGAGCTGGCATATTTACACCACTAAAAATGGAACAGAGCAGGAAAAAAAAAGCACCTGCCTCAAACCAAGAGGCTAGCTGCCAGTATTTTCAGTAACTATTACATCAAATGTCTGGTGTGGTGAGGAAGTATTTTTTGTTGTTACCCCACGCAACCTCTGCGTCTCATTAGAGGTGAGAAGCAAAGTGGTTAAAAATGCATTTTTCCTTCTGAACAAGCGATGATTTTGCTGCAGCCCACATAGACCCTGGAAGCTAAATATAGCTGCCAGTCACATGGCAGATGCTAGTGAATTCCCAAACTGAATAATGTAGTTGTGCGTTCATGGTGTGTATTTATAGTGTTGGCAATAGTAGTGCGATTGTGTGATCCCAGACGTGATGCAGTGTTGATAAGAGATGGAAGAGGAGGAAACTAACGATGTAGGATGGGGGGTTTTCTTCTTAATATCGGATCCTTTTTGGTGTAACCCGTGTTTTACCGAGGAGCTCAACGGCCCAGGACTGTGACTAAATACTTAAGCTGACTGCTTTATTTTTTCGCGTTTCTTCCGCTGCCAAAGTCTGTCCCAGTGTGTTGCTGCAGGAGTGGAAAGGTTTATGAAAGAAAGATCAGATGATGCTATTTTGGTGTTCTCCCTGCGCTGCCCTGCTCCATCCTGTCATAACGTGGAATTAGAATTTCAAAAAGGAAAAGATGTTGGAAGGAAGGCTGAAAGATGGCACCAAAAGGGAACAGCAGCCCAGACTTTCAAGTACCACATTTCTCTTATAGCACCAGTCATTGGTAAATGTGCATCTTAATATTAGTTATAGAGCATCCATTGTTGTTGTTGTTAAAACTTTACGATGAGAGTGCAATTTCTTCTTTTCAGTGCTACTATAAGAAACATACTTTTTTGGGAGGTGCAAAAGCAGATGCTTTTGTTGCAAATTACTCTTTGGTGGTACTGACAATGTATAAGGGTTTCGTGAGCCTGGTATCAGCAGAAAACCTCAATGCAATAAATGAGTGTTTTGCATGTTGTGAAATTTTACGCAATATTTGCATTAAAGCCTCATTTCAGAAGTGGAAAAAGTTGCTGCACCACAGACTGAAAAGGTATATCAGACATGCACGTTTGCCTCCTGCAAACTCTCCAGCCTGACCTGTTGAGGTCTGATCACTCGGACCACATTAAGAGGTGGTCTGAGCAACATATGGCCACATTCTTTCAGCACTGTGTGCTCGCTTACTCAGCTGACGTCTCACCTGCTAGTGAAAATCAGTGTATTTGTTTTTTACGCTAAGGCAAGAAAAACTAAGGCTCTTTAAGTGGATTGGGCTGCTTTTGTGGTTTAATAGGCCTGGATTGGACTCTGGACAGGTTGCTACTGAGTTAAGAAGGTACGGATGGAATTTCAGGAATCTGGCATTTGTTTTTTTTTTTGCTAGAAAGAGTAATGTATTCCACAAGTTTGGAACAGGGAAGTAAGATGTGGACACCCATTCTGATGCCAGCGAACCTGTCGCTGTCCGCACGTTATCAGATCAGCTGAGGCGCGTGTGAATTTCTGGTATGAGCGCTAATAAACGATATGCTCATTTTGGTTTCCTTTGCACAGCCAGTCAATGCCAAGATGGAATGTTTGCCAGTCTCACCGCCTTGTTTCAACCTATCACTGTTACAGTGGGAACAATAAGGGAGTTGTGATCTGATTTTTTTTTTTGTGTGTGTTATTCTTTGATGCACACAGTTCTAACGGTTTCTTTTATTTTTGGTGCTTTGTTTGAATTTATTTTTGGAAACCACAAGATTTAATTAAAACCACTTTGGTGTGGTTTTTTGGGGGGGGGGGTAGGGGTGTTGTGGAATTTCCACTGATCCCCTGAAAAGTCTTAAATGTGGTGAAAGTAAAATATCTTATTAGTAGCATTGCAGTCTTCAGTTTTATTTCGGGTGCCTTCTCTGCTTTTGGAAAGAGGTTTGAGACAAAGATGACCATATTTGGGAGATTCGCTGCTGATGATGTCATGCGGCTTAAACAGTAGAAAAAACTCCCAAAAACCAGCCTGAAGCCTGAGTTTTGGATCACAGGGAGTTCTTGGCCATATGCAGATGTCATTATTTGAAGCTTTGCCTGTTTAATAAAAACCCTAAACACTATAACCACATATGACAGAAATTAATGCGTCTAAAGCAACAGTTTTGAACAATTAAATAAACCAGCTAGTCAGTAAATCTGCCCCAAACTCTGTATGAAAGTTCAGATGAAATTCTGACTGTGTCATATTGAATTTACTTCTTCAGCTAAATAATAAGCTAGATAGTGCTTATTTTTAGTTTTCAGATAATAAAGTCTTCTTTTTGCTGTTTAATACCAGGTTTGGGTACCTGAGCAGGCAAGTCAGTTCAGGCCCAAATCAGTAAAAGTACATATGATCGTGTTGCTCATGTGGGGAACATGCTGTTTCCACCTAGACAGTAGAGTTTATATTGGGGTTCTCTTGGGGGAAAGGATGCACTCACAGTCACAGCCATATATATGAATCCAGATACAGGCTCTCGGTAACACATACCAGGAGACAGGGATTTTACAGTGGCTTGAGATGGCCACTTTGTTTGCTCCTTGAGGTCATTGACCCCACTCAGGAGGATTTGATAATGGTTTTGTGAAAAGACCCGGACAAAGAATGGCCAGGTCCCACTGGGCCCAGATAAGGGATAAGGGTGGGAGTGTTGATGCGGTGCAAAGGAAGTTTGGGTTTACTCCAAGAAACATAATTATCCCAGCTGGGAAAGCAAGTGAGGGGACAGCTCCCCACCCAGCCCCTTGATGAGTCTAAAGACTCATTCATAAGATTCCCAGAAGATACAAGAGTGATGGCTCATGAAACTCCACTCAGGATTACAGTAGGTTATGTGCAATGGGAGGAAAAAAGATCAATAATGTCAGATCCCAAGAACAGGAGACTTTCGATTTAGTGCAAAATTTCTATCAAGTCGCTGTGCAAGTCTTATTTTTGCTGACCTGAGCCAACAGGTTTATATTAAGCACAAGGTAAAAAGTAAACCAAATTTAGAGAGGTTCATATTAGCTAACTAGTTTATGATATTTACATGGTGAGATAACCGGGTTCTTTTAGCAAGCTGGGTTAGAGGGTTGGTAAGCTGGGTCATGTCCCATATAAAGTGTCCAGATGTGCTTCTTCTGCACATATTGACATTTTTCTGCAAAAGTAGTTTGATAAATAGTTTGGTTTTTAGCTGAGTTGGCGTGTTAAACTGTGGGTTAGATGACAGAAGGCATTTTATAACTACTACTAACTATTACTACAACTACTGCTCGCTTAATAGACAAAACAGAATGATCAGTGATGGAAAAAATTTGTTGTAGCATTAGTTCATTTTCCAAAGCAGCTCCGTGTCCAGACTTGTCTGCCTGTCGAGATATTGTATCAGAGGATATACGTTGCATATTTAGATAGTAACTCTGAGGTTTCTTTCTTTCTTCCTGTAAGTGAAGGTCGTTGCCCAATAATAGAGATACTAAAAGCTGGCACTGATTGCAGGTTTTGTATAATGTTGCATGGTAAAGTGGTAAAGTTAGTTGCTAATCTGCGGTATGATATTCTGTTCAGCGTCAACCTTAATAGTGCGTTTATCCAATTGAAAGAACATCTCACATTCCTTTATTGACAACTTGTGATGCAGATACAGCAGCTTTGGCTTTATTTGTTCAGACTTTGAGATAGCTGTCTCTGAGAAGCAACACAAAGAAGATGAATTGTCCTTGTGCAGATTGAAGTTTGAATGCTAAATCACAGGGGCTGACAACTGTGAACTAACTGACACCTTTAATAAGAGCTTGACTACAAAAAATGGATAAAAAAAGTAGTCTGTTTTGATGTTTTCTGTGGAGTTAATGAAAACGTGTTTGCATCATTTTGACAAGGCCAGTGCTGGCGTGCAAGAAGGCCAACAAATGAGAGTAGGAAATGCAGTCCAAGTAAGGTGTTGTGCGAAAGTCATCTGCCACCTCGTATTTCTGTACGCTGTGTTAGACAAGTGGGAAATAGGTGCAGCAGATTATTGAAACTTGTGCAGATTATTAAGATTATTAGTTATTTTTCCCATTCTTTGTCAAGATGATCCCAGATTGCTTCAATAATGTTGAGGTCCAGGCTCTGGGGAGGCCAGTCGATGGCTGATAGTGTTCCATTGTATGTTTTTGTATCCTTTTACTACATTGGCAATGTGTTTGGAGTTATTGTCTGAAAAAATCAAGCTGCTGCCAGTTAGGTGCTTTTCACATTGAATTGCATGGGGGATCAAACTGTGAAGGTACTGCATGCAAACTTCTTTCTATTTTTTAAGGACATAACATACTGCTCATCTGCTGTAGATAGTTTCTAGATCCCACATTCCTTTTGTTGTCCTCCACTTGTCCAGTTTCCTCAAGTATTTCAAGGACACACTGTACATCATGCTGAGACGTGCCAAGTTTTTGGCTAAAAACTCTCTGGGAATCAATTGTTGGTAGAAAAATACTATTTTATGCCTGTCAAACTGTGTTATTCTTTGGCATTTTTCATAATTTCAGATAAAGAAATGGAAGCAAATAGTAAATAGTAATAGTGACACTTTCTAGTAACAAAGCGCCTAAAGTTGTCTTTTATGCATATGGACACACTGGTTCTTCCCTTAAATTAGGTGTCTTTTTTATATTTGAATTATTCATAGGCCAGTGTTAAGTGGCATAAAAAACAAAGACACTAAGAAAACATTCTTCTGATAAAAGCAACCAATATTCAAAGCAAAACTGAAAGACTCTCAGAAAGCCTGGAGGTCTGGCAGTGAGGGGGACACAAGACTTTTGCACAGTACTGTATATAATACATAAAGTACCAATATGATGATTTCTTAGAAAGCTCATAGATGTTGAGCATCTCCTTGTTTTGCATGTGATATTAGACATCAAACTTTTAACATCAGCACACGTGGGTTTCAGTGGAACCTCTTTCTCACCTGCTGTCTGTAAGTTGATAAAGGTGTTGCACACAGGGGATTCTGTCCATGCACCACGTGAACGGTTTCTTTTTTCTGTTGATGTGGTCGGAAAGTTCACAGCTCCTTGCTGACTCGCCGACCGTGCGCATTGTGTAGCAAACTGGGATCTTCTACACTCGATAAACATAAACCCAGAGCCAGGATTTTCTCAACATTTGTATTTGTGCACTAAAAATGTAGCAGAGTTTGCTGTAAGAGGTTTATGTTTCCAACAGCTTGCTGTGAACATGTTGGTGTTTATACCTGGAGTTGTGCGTGCAGTTTATGTTCAGTATTTTAGCTCGCGTCAGTGGTGTTTATCAAAGGAATTTGGCTGACTTTCATCTTGTAAACCCAAAGAGTGTGTTTTAAAGAGCTTGCTTAGCAACAGCAGGCCTTCTGTCCACTTATGCTTTTATCTATGATCCACATCCACTTCACTCACATGAAACTTTTACACTTACTGTTTGTTATAGTCAAACACTCACAGCAACACATGCTCACGTGTTTCTCTTCCCTGCTGCGTTTTCTCTAGGCTGTCGCGTCTGCTGAGGGAGACATACAAACTGAATGATTACAGAAGTGTTCATACCTCTTTTGTCACCACAGAAGCCAAGCGTCTTGAATAAAAGAGCTGTGGTAAAGGCTGAAAGGCAGGACCTGGAGTTTAGTCTGTCCTCCCCTGCCCTGCCCCACATCACCAGAAGCTGTAGGGTTAGGTTTAGAAATGGGATGCATGAAAATTGTGTGTTGGTCACAGAAAAGCTTTGCAGTGGATTCTTTTTTTTTTACATACCCTGTCTGATTATATGTTAGGGTTAGTAGTACTTCATTTTGATTTTCATTTTTTAAACAAAAATTATGTTAATTGAACTCTGTTTTTGTCATTACAACTTCTAATGTCTTCAAAGACAATTATGTCCTTGCCTCATCTTGTAATTTAACTGCAGCAAGCTGCAAAATTAAGGCCTGTATCGTGTGTTGTTTAAATGATTTCAAAGGTCAGTTGAATGTGTTGACTCTTTATAAGCCACAGCAGGATAGTCAGTCGGCCTGCAATAAAACGTCAAGCAGTGAATGACTGTTGCCTGTCGTGACGATGATGGTGATAACCAAACTGTGAAGCTGTGGCTGCTAAAATTGGTTTGAAGGAGGTTGCTGCTGCACACACTGATGAGTAAAAAGTAGGTTAAACGTTGTGATGTGAAAGATATTTGTAGTTCACTTTATTAGAAGTTAGCTGACGTTTTTTTTAAATTAGGATTTCTTTATCTACTCATTTTGTTTTGTTTTTTTGATGGCATCTTTGCCATCAAGATAGGTGAGATCAATACCCCATCTCGTATTTTTGATATAAATATAAAGTTAGGACTGGAAACTAGAGGAAACTGTCAATATGTATATATAAAGACAGCCCTCTTGCCTGGGTGAAGGGATATTTAAACAGAAGGCCCCTTCAGAAAGCCACATGGGCATGATCATCAAAATCAGAGTTTATTTTATATTGAATAAATACCCGAATTCAGACTTCCCCATCTTGGACGACCACAGCTCCTGTGAGCTCAGAGTATTGTCACATGAACTATTTCTCAGCTCAAAGCCGATATCCTGAGCCAAAAGCATAACTGTAGCCATAAACTGCAGAAAAAGACAGTGGATTGGAGTATCTCCTACCGAAATGCCGGCACCTTTTGTCAGGCGGGGTGGCGTGGACACCCAGCTTTGTGAACACGATAACTCAAGAACAAGAGAATGTAGGACTTTTAATTTGATACCATAGATGCATCGGCTAAAAATCTCAGGCGAGCGTTGGTGGTTTGATCCCTGGCTGCTCAAGTCTGCAGTTTGCATGCATAAGTATCCTTAGGAACATGCAGAACCCCAAGTTGCTCACTGACAGTTTGACAGAAACGTAAAGTTTGGACTCGTGAGCTTTAATGCCTCGTCTCTCCTTGTGTCTACATGCCTCACCAGCTGGGTTGTGCTTCTTCTCACTCGCTCTATGCCCTACAGAGACCTCTCCACTCACCATTTCCCTTTATCCTTTTCCCCCCATATACAACCAAGTGCACATTCCCAGCAGGACAGCTGTTTATTTAACCCAAAGCCTTTGATGGGAGAGCTCATTGTCTCTGATCCATGTACAGTTCGTGGGTGAATATTTCCCTGTTAAGGCCATTGTTTTTTTTTCTCCTATGGTACAAGTACAAACTTGTCTGGCCTGCTCAAGTCATTAAGCGGGGCCTGGTACTAAATATGCTTATGACCGTACTCTTCCTCCAGACTCTTAGTTCTTAAGGATTTCCTGCTCTGGAGACATACTGTAATGCAGAGCACCTGGATGCTGTTACTGTATGCTGTGCTTTCTATAAATATCAGCTATGATTAGGTCACACACATACATTTGAATGAAAATGCCTGTTCATGCATGAGTCAGAGTATTGCGTCGGTTAAAAGTGGATCTTCTGCCACTCACAACTGTGTCTGGTTTGCCTCAACAACTTGCTTGGCCATAATGGAACACTGCCTCCCAGTGAACATCAGTATCTGGCTGCTTGACATCCTCTGCTTCCCATTTAAGGCAAGACAAGAAGTACACTGATAGCACAATAATACACAGTGACGCTAATATGCACTCGTTACTTACTCTCCATCTCTACTGACGTAGCTTCTTTTACATTTCATCTTTCAAACAGGTTTATCTTTGCATCATTTGACTCTGGACGTTTGAAGACACGGCACAATGAAATATATAGCTTTTGTGGTTTTTGCCTGGTCAGTTGTCGTGCTGCATCCAGAACCTTCATGTTATTTCCTTCCCTCACATGTAAATGGAGAGCCAGCTGCAGAGGAGGATGGCATTGAGCGTTACTCCTCGGAAAGCTGCTGTGGTGTCGGGAGCTTGGCGTCTGCTTTAATTACTGCATCATTAGTCCTCCCACTCTCAGCCTCACTTCTGCAGGAAAAAAGAAGACCCTCAATTACTGTAGACCTGCATGCATTATTTGTTGACATTAGTGAACGTCACAATATTACTGTATATATAAAACTCAGACATTCTTTGTCCAGAAAATACTGATAGATAAACTAATAGATTATTAGATCATCTATTTGTTAATTATTATTTGGTTATTGTTGTTTTTTGTTTTTGTTTTTATCTCCAAACAGCATTACAGTCTGTTATAATCAGTTTTCTGTCTGTCTAATGGCTGTTTATGTAGAGGGATGTTTAAAACAAAGTCTTCTCTTCTTTTTAGATTTCTTTGCATTGCAGTCACTGTTGCCACTGTGACTGATACAGAATCCTGATTTTTTTTTGTATTGATCAGTAATCCTTTTGTACAGAAAGGTGCAAATAATTGGATCATGGGGTATTTACAGAGTAGTTAGCAACTTAAAGGTAAGAGACAGTCCCAGCTGCCGCAGGGTGAGAGGTGGGGTGCAACCAGGGCAGGTCCCCAGTTTGTGGCAGGGCTAATGCAGAGAGAGAGACAACCATCCACATTCACATTTACACCTATGACAAATTTAGAATAACCAGTTAAGAGAGCATGCAAACTCCACACAGAAAGTCTAAACTAATCTGTTATTTCACTACATGTTACTGTCAAATGTTACTGCCAGATGAACTACTTTAACTGATTTATGAGCCCAGCAGTGTTACCTATCTCAGGTCTAAGAAAGGTTATTCACACTGTGGAATTCAGACATTACATTAGTTATATTATTTATTCCCGTGCTTTTCTTTTTCATGAGGTTTTCACACAGTAATAGTCATCCTAAAGCAATAATGAAATAACATTAGATGTGACACAGGATGCAGCATTTATCACACTAATAGTGGTCACACAGCTGAAAGCAGGATCATCTGCAGCTCTGTGCTGATGTTTCTGAGCTGTGAAGGACTAAGCTGGAGTGTGACCACTCCCTGCAGATTTCCCCTTTGTTTCAAAAAATGGTCACGGGGGCTTTGCCAGTTTTCCATGTGTGCCTGTTTGTGTTGCTTTTGTGTGTGTGTGGTCCCCCCGCACTGCCTTATCACTCCCGGCCTTTCCACAGGGTTATCACTTGGTCTTCCACTACCGACAGTAAAGTTTCCACTGCGGACAGCTTGAACAATACAGACCCTCCCTCATCTCCCCACCACATCTGCTCTCCTCTGGAAGATATATATAGACCTCGGCAACCACAAACATATCTTTGTCTGAGACATCCTATTATTATTTCTTGTCTTGAGTCTCGAATGTCACAAAGATTTCCTCCTGCAGCAACAACGGGGGAGAAGTTAATAAAGAAGTAAAAACAATCAAGCAAGGATTAAAGTCTTATTGGACTCTAAATAAAGCTGCTTGTGCAGTTTTTATGGCAGTTCTCTCTGTGATGCATTTTAAATTGAGCTTTATTTCAGTAGCAGCATTTGGATCTACACCTCTGCTTTATCAGAGGGCCATCACCTGCTTCAGTGGGCTTCACTGATAGAAGAAAGATTTGCCACTGGAACATTAAAGAGGTGTTTGTAACATGGATGTGAGCAGCACTGAATTGACAGGTCACAGATTAAAAAAAAAAGACTAGACAGTCACACACATACTTATGTGAAGGGTTCTCCTGGCTGTTTGCCTGCTGCCTGTCAACACTTGCTGGCTTGTAGACAGGCATCTCTCAGGCTCTACGGGCAGGCCAGGTCTTAGGTGCCAGTTCACGTAGCAGCTGAACAGATGGTACCGTCTCCACCTTGCCTGCTTCACGGATTTTTATTACCCAATTTGGCCAGCAAGAGGCTGTTTAGAAAGGGAGACAAATGCCTACTAAAAAAGGGATACATTAATTCACCTGCTAATGCTGCTCATTTAGATTTTATGGGTATGTGCTTTAGCTATAGCACAGGTGGAAACCTTTTTAAATCTTGTAAATAAAACTTTGAATGTATGTTTCTTTCCAAAGTCTGCTCAGCGTGTCAGTTGGGATACTGAAAAACATTCCACTGATGGCAGAAAAAGAAGAAAAAACACTGCTCGTATCATATAAACTGTCCAATGGATATAAAATTGTCTAACACAGAAGAGCGCACGGGTTTACAAGGGCTGGCATCAGTTTGGTGATTTTGTCTTGTAACACGTTGTTAAAACACTTTCCCTGGCTTGCTCTGCATGTGGCCTATCATTCTGATCTTTATATGTGCAGCAGCTCTAGAACAATAATATTTTACAGGCAGTGTGCTTTGACCTTTACACCTCTAGCTTAGTTCTGTGTCTAGTTAAAGTCGTTTCTCGCACTCGTCATTATCTGCGTAACTAGCTGATGTTATTGGCAGAGTGTAGCTGCAGTCACACAGTTGAATTTTGGCCTAATAAAGCACCTGTGTTGATACTGTAGCTCTATCTAGGCTATATGGTTTTAAGGACACAGTTTTGGGGCAACAGTGCTCACAGAGAAATGAGCAGAGAGATTTTTAAGCTCCTCCGCCCTGCTGTCATGAATAGCAGCATCTCTAGTCACCAGCAGACCTTTGTTTACTCACTGACTCTTTTATTACCCTAAAACAGGCATCGGGCTACTTTAAGACCATAGTTTTGTACTGGTCTGTTAGTGCCACCGTCACTCTGAGAGGCAAGATTTACTTAACAACCTTCAAGGAGTGCAAACAAAAGTTGTTGTTTGATTTTTTTTTTGGACATTCTGTTATATTAATAATAAGTTGATTAGTCATACAGGTAAGTTGATAATGATGAGAGGAGCAGTATAAGAGACGTGAAAGAAACTTGTTTTTTGCATTTCATGCCCGCGCAAATGTATCCGCAGACACTAACAATGAGAGGTGACAGCCAAAGACAGTGTCTTATCTGATTGACTGCTGACAGAGGTAAAGTAGTGCCTTGAAGGGACACTTAAGAAGATAGCTTCCCGGGAATGGTGATCTGCTTCGCACCCTTACTGTCCAGCCTATTTTCTAGTTCCAGCTTTGCAGCTAGGAAAGTGAGCACCAGCAGCTCTATATCAAGTGACTGTGCAACTGCACCGCCTTCTGCCGTGGCAGATTAACACCGACGCTTTATCCTAGTCGATGACTGTTCCAGTGTAACTGGAAAAGTGTAACCAGTGTAACTGGAACAGTGGTTAACTGCGTCTGTTTGAATGTGAATGCATAAAAAGTAGACATTAGACATATTCTGAGAAATTCAATGACGTGACCTCCTGGTAGAGGTTATAGGGCTGCCTCTCTTTTGGAGAAGATAATTGTCCTCTACAGCAGCGGTCCCCAACCTTTTTTGCGCCACGGACCGGTTTATGCCCGACAATATTTTCACGGACCGGCCTTTAAGGTGTCGCGGATAAATACAACAAAATAAAACTAGTACCGGTACCGAAAAAAAAGAAAATTTATTCATAACACACGTGAAAAGACCCAGGAAAACGATAAAAACGATAACAAAATAACGCTGAAAACCGATAAAAACCCTGAAAACCATACATTTCACACCTGAGCCTCAACTCTCGCGGCCCGGTACCAAACGACTCACGGACCGGTACCGGTCCGAGGCCCGGGGGTTGGGGACCACTGCTCTACAATAAATAAAGTAAATAAAGTGTGCGTGTTAGTCCCCATAGGGAAATAGTTCCTCTGCATTTAACCCATTCACCCAGTGAGGCAGTGGGCAGCCACCAGTGCAGCGCCCGGGGAGCAGTGTGTAGGGACGGTACCTTGCTCAGGGGTACCTCAGGGTAGCCGTTCAGTGGAGTCGAACCCCCGACCTTCCGATCATGGGGCCACCACTCTACCTACTGAGCTATCCCTGCCCCTGATATTTTGGGGCAAGTGTTGTTGGCATGAATTTTTAAGGCGTTAAATACTCACATATAAATATACTTGATAATATTCTTATGATGTACTGTATTCTAATATTTAATAAGTTCTAACACTTAATTCAATCTTCTTCACCTTGTTTGAACTGAAGCCATTAGTAGAAATTAAACCAGATTAATTAAGTGTCACACTAGAGGAGCGGGGCCATAGCTATTCTTACTGTTCTCTAGCACCTAATGTTATTGTGATTAGTGTGCGCTTAGTCATTCATTGATTGTGTTAAGAGCTTCATTTTTGCTCACTGCACTGCAGCGGGGGTGAAATGACACTTGGCTGTAGGGTCAGTGTGAGAAACAGTCTAAAAATATTGGCTCTATAGCCTAAACCCTCCAATATCAGAGATTAAGGGGGCTTCTGTGCGTGTATGTGTGTGCACATAGGCACATCTAGTGTGTTTTTTTTTGTGTGTGTGCCTTAAACTCACGTCCACTGAGGTGAAATGCACGTGGTCAGTTTTAGTCACATAATATCCTGTGTATGTGACTCAGTGGAGATCTTTGCCACAGGCTGTGTGAGGTGGCTAAAACGGTTTTATTTTGTTAGCGATAACAGTCCTTGTGTCTAGCCAAAAGCTATTTGTGAGTTTGTATGAACTTGGCATCTGGAGCACAGAGATTACATGGAACTTTGTCTCTCAATTCCTGTTTACACATCTCTCATGATGACCAGTGTACACTCCTCATCCTGTCTGACTGTGCACACATTTTCATCTCATATTAATATATGTCTGCATTCTGCTGGAAGGCCACCAGAGAATGATGGGACCGAGCGCTAGACATGATTAGATATATTAGATGACGAATGGGACCAGGCTTAGGTAAACAGGAAACCGAGTGGTTGAATCTGTAAAACTGATGAGGTGTTTTGTGCTGTCTGATGGGCGATGCAGCCTGAAAAGCAACAGGGGCAACACAGAACGCCTTGAAATGGTGAATCATTTTAAAGATAGGAATAGAAATGAGCCAGGTCAGGATGCAGGTTTTGCAGCCTGCTGTTCCTGGGAACTTGTTTGCCATTGTTCAGGTGAACATTGTTGTCTTTGCATGTTCACATCACAGCTCCCACTCATCTATACGATCCAGGAATATGTGTGTCATGGTCATACTTTTCTTGGAAAGCGAACATTTCTAAATAGTATGCAAAATGTGAGTACTCTTAATACTCTTGGGATTAGAGTAAATTGGATTGAAAGAAAATGTAGTGTAGAAAACAGCAGTTATTTGTATTCAGATTTTACAGGAAATACTGGCTTGAGTCTTGTTCTGAAGGCTGTGATAGTGGCACAGCTCTGTTAACAGTATTGTTGGTTGAGTGTTTTCCTATATATAGATTTTGGTGTGGAGCTCAGGCATATTAATGCCCACCAAACTGTATTTGGCTGTTGCAGCAGTGTTTTACATACATTGATTTTTTTTTGTCATGGTACCCCTCAATATCTTCTTTAAAGCTACTGATTTTGGTTTTTTACTATTTGAAATGTTATATTTTAAGTTGATTGCGGAACACCGATTTCACTCAGAACCTCATTATCCTTTTCTCACTCCTTAAAACAGCTCCTTCTGTCTGAACACGATATGTGAATAACAGGAAGGATTGGAGGCTTTATAGACTGATTCTGTCAGCTACGTTAGAACATATATTAGAATACTGATACATTTAGCAAATAGCTAAATAAATATATCCACACACATGCACCCCGTCTACCAGTAGCTGGTGTTTTGTGCCTCTGGTATACTTGCCAATTCCTTTCTGTGCCCCACTCATGTATGTGCCGGTCCATGTTAGCCGCCATGATGCCTGACAGGAGCTTCCATGTGGTACTGAGGCAGGTTATTAGCCGGTAGTTGGTTGGTGAACCTTCAGAGGGTCTTTGTCGACTGTCCGGCCTCCGGTTAGCCATTGTGGGTGTCCCTCATCGACTGGCAGCTGGTTCATTTGTACTGCCAGACACTCACGGAGTGCAGTCAGGTTCTTCAGCCAGTAGGCGTGAAGACAACACCATGTCGGGGGCCTGGTGCCTTCCTGGTGGAACACTGAGCTACTAGTTGTTTCGTCGTTAATCTGGATGCTGGTATGCTAAACCAAATATAAACAGTACCGTGGAAATGCCTATGTGAGGCTCTCATTGTAACTCTAGTGCAGATACAATGTTGCAGGTGAAAGCAGACCTACAGATTGTAATGTAGGCTATTCCAGCAAGACAGCACCAGACAATGCTTAACCTTGTTCATATACAGTACATTATATGATTAAGCCAATGTTAAATTTTCACTGTAATTACAGATATATACTAAACAACTTATTAGTATTCATAATGTCACTATAGTTTTTTTCCAGCTTCCAGCTCAGGTTTGGTAGGCCACTGGGTTTGCAGTACACTGAAAAAGCTTAACAGAGATGGAGATAAGTTTATATTTTTACAGTTGACCTTGTGTCAAAACTCAAGCCACGTGTGAGTTGACTCTGCATGTAAAAATGTGTGTGAAAAGCCCAAATGAGCGAGGCCTTACATTCTTCTGCACAACAGTGCCCTTGCTTTCATGGCAGGACTTTTCTTCATCACGAGAGTTTCGTAACTGGGCAAAGATGCTTACCTTCTCTTTTCTTACTTTCCCATCTCATCCTGTTTTTCAAATGACCTCTAAAAAAAGTTATTAAGTCCTCAAGCTGCCACATGTATGACACACTTAAAATATTCTTTTCAATGTAGGCTAACCTCATGACTTTCCCAACATCTCCTCTGTCATGTCAGTTCAGAAGAAAGTTTTGAAATTGAATTATGAAACAAATTGTGTCATATAAACTGTTACCACTAATTTCCAACAAAAAAAGAAGAAGAAATAATAAAGTGAATTTTATGAACCTTCCTTGCAGGCACCTCACCCAGGGATGGGCTTAGATAAATAACAGATCATGTGTTTTGAGTGTATCCAACTGAGGGCCCATAAGAGGGGGGATCCCTCTAGGGTGTCAGCAGTTCACTCTGTGATGTTGAAGGCGAATGGAAACCTCTTAAAATATCAACGGGAGGGGCCACAGAGAATATGAAATTCAGGAAGTCAGAAGAGGTGAAACTAAAGGAGAATACAGTTCAATTACAGGGCAGTGGAGAACACTGTTATTCACCACCACCCATATCCTAACACAGGTTTCAGAAACATGCGTTTCAGCTCTGTTAACAGATGGTCAAACATCTTTAACAAGTGTGTCGTGTGTCCAAAATCATTGTCTGGCCTGGGTTTTAACCACTGAGAACTGTTGTGGTGTTTCTGACGCGTGACTCATTCACTGGGTCTGGTTGAGGTCTGGGCCCAGGCGCTGTGTTGTGGAGACCCAGATCCCTCTCTGCTGTTTATTTTGGAAGTTTGGTTTTCTGGCACCGGGTGAAGATCAGTGCCCAGAGGAGCTGCTTAAATGAGAGGACTGCTCGGGAGGTACAGTCTTCATTTGGACATATTTTGGACTTGTTTTTTGTCGAAAGAGCGGGGGAGAGTCTGCTGTGTCCCATTTTGGGCTTTGCCTGACGAACTGTGATGGATTTAACCTATTTTTGTATGACACGGATCTCCATGTTGATCTTTCTGCTCTAGATAGTATACAGTGACAGAAAGGATGGTTGTGGGCGTCTGAGACATTTTAATGGGGTCCTGGTGGAAATGGAAAATGACCCTTCCGAGCTCCCCTCTCTTGCCAGTTGCTCACTCTTTTTCCCTCCCCTTCCTTTTTTCCCCTTTCCTCACTCTCTCTCGCTCTCTCTGTCTCTCTCTCTCACACACTCCCAGCAGGAAGAACCCAATTATAGAGATATCGGGCCCATGCTGAAAACGTGATAGCCTGTGAAATGTCTTCGGCGTCACACAGAGACAATGTTTGTCCTGCCCCAGTGCAAACAGGATGCTGCGTGCAGGAGAGCGCCACGAGATAAGAACAGAGAGGGAAACGCTAAGAAAAAAAAGAAAAGAAAAAAAAAGGCAACCCAAGAAGGCAGAGGACAGCATTTGCAGTAAGGAAAAAAACAGCTATGAGACAGGTGATCCGGAGATGGTCTGACCCGGCAGAGGCAGAAGAAGAGAGCAGCAGTACAGTTACAGTATCAGCGGAAAAGGGCAAATCTTGTACAGGAAGTAGAAGTGTATAGCCCGCCACCTGAAGGAAACGCAATTTGTACTATAGACATTGTTTTCTCTCTCTCCTCCTCCACCTACTCCTAACCATTTCCTGTTGCTTCCCTTCTAGAGACGTTTACATAATGACTTCACTTAACAACAAAATCATTGGTTAATTTGTGTGACACCTCAGAATGTGATCACACGCTCTGCACACAGCCCGCTGACAGGGTCGTGCCTGTTCTAATTGTAATCGCATGCTATCCTCACACAGAAATGGATTACAGGACCATTATGTCCTCTTCTCTCCCCTCTAAGCCAGAGATTATAATCACATTCCTGGTGCTTATCTGCTGAGCCTTTTTTTTTGCCATAAAACTGACATAAAGATACTAATTCAGGATTAAAATGTGGGTCGTGGCATTTTCAGGGCAGGAGTTTAAAAAATAGTTTTATTTCTTGTCACAATTTTACTGGTTTGAGTTTGTATTTCCAGCAGCCAAAGCCTCCAAATACTCTGGAGATATGCTGAGCTGTAACTTGGGTAGATAATCTTTAATTTTATTTGTTTGATTAGGAATCTTGTGGATGTTTAAAGAAGACTTCATGTGCAATAAACTACTGTGCTACACCCTGGCAATGCAGTGTACATAAACACGCACAGGTCAAATTATCGATCTTGCTTACAAGGGATGAAATGACATCTGTATTTAGCTAATACAGAGTTATCGGTCTAAAGAAACTAAAGGGTTTGATGAGGTAGTGCTGTGCTGTGGCATTTGTCTGTCTTTTAATTTTTCATTTTTTTCCAGCTCTCAGCGTCAACACCAAAATTCTCTCTTTAGTTAGTTTCACTGAATCAATAGCAGTAATGGTTCCTGACACCCAGGCACAACGTCCAGGATCGATATCCAAATCAATCTTTGACTTTTACCCTTTTCACATGAACATGTGCACACAGCTGGAAGACAGAAAAAAGGGGAAAAAAAGCACTCTCCTTCCTCATCAAACATTTATGCACGGATGCCTCTAGAGGTAGCAACCATGCGAGTGACTTTTCAAAGATCAGGAAAGTAGAGCGGGTTTCTTTTTCATGATGAATCTGTGACAGCCTAATTCTTGCCATCTCTCTTTCTTCCGTTGCTGAATTATGCATGTATTTCTAAGTATGGCCTTTTTTTGCAGACTGGATCCTTGTTGTTTAAAGTGCACTATAGATCTCATCAGTTCTTTGATATGCTTTGAATTATGATAGACAGAAATGAGAAATGGTGTAGTTACATTCCATGCTTACTGGTGTCTTTGTTCGTTAATATTAAATGATAAACTTGGATCTCTTAATAATGGTGATCGCCCTGGGTAATCGAAAGGTGGCTTTGGGCTGTGTCTTCAGACGTCTGCAGATAAGGTAAAGCCAGCTGTGGTAGTGTGCCAGTGTTTGAGGTTGAGCTTTAACCTTCTGAGGTCTGTTAACCCTAACCTCAAACTCCAACCCTAACCCAAATTTTTTTTGGTGACAAGGAAAAGGTACTTCTATGGAAAGAAAATAAATAGATTTTCATTCATGTCAAGTTAGTGTTTTTCTTTGCTACCTTTTTACCAAGACATTTTTCAAAAAAGAACAAAAATGACATGATAGCATTGGTTATGGTTAAATTTAATGATAAGTTAGTGCTCAGAGGGTTAAAAGTCTTAGTCGGTCCAACTAATGTTTCTAGTGTTATATGCTGAACCATTAATCGCCTGTGGACAGTTACATTGTCATTCAATGTTGACAGCGTGGTGATGAGTCAAAAATGAGTGATTAAATATTTTTCTGCTAAAAAAGGTAAACAACAGCAAAAATAATAAAGAAAAACAAAAGAAAACAACAACAACATTATCATGTTAAACATTTAAATTGGCCCAGAATATCGACAGGTAAACTCCACGTCTGAATCCTAAAGATACCGGACCTACAGTGACAGCATGGAGAAGTGGTGCAAACTATAAGATCTGTCCGTGAGTGACTGCGTGTCACCACTTCCTGCTTTTTTTTTCTTCTTCCCCAGCTGACCAATCAAAAGTCAGTCAAGTAATATCTCTTTTGTTGACGAAGTGAGCAGTCATTGCAACCCTACACATTTGCCTCCTTAATTTTTGAGATTTCGTCAGAGCGTAAATTCCAGCCTGACCAGGCAAACGCGTAATTCGATCATGATTAGTGTGTCCCCAGTGGCACAGTTCTGGATTTTTAAGGCTGTCAGGGATTTCCTGCTCCTGGTCACACGTGTCTGTATCTAAAATAAGCACTCCTGGAAGTTAATACTTATGCAACTGTTGGAGCTTTCAGGAAAAAAAAGCACGATGAAGCTGACACGTTTTCTCCAGATGTCTTCATTAGAATCCCGATGAATGTGGTGCTGGAGCTCTGACCTTTCAAGGCTTTTCTTCATAAAAACACATGAAGTTGTGCCAAAAACCTCAGTTCGACTGAACTCTGACCTCGAAATGCTGAAATAACTTTTCTAAGATGACAAGTTAGTGTTCTTCACATCAACATTTTATGAATAATGGCAGTGTAGTGGAATAATAAATAAGCAGAGAATCAAGAGGAGTGGATATGTTTCGTATGCGGCATTTTAAAGACTCCAAAACGATCTTGGGAAAAAGTTATTTTTGGAACAGCGGCATGATAATGTGCATCATAAATATTCTGAATGTATATATTTCCCTGATAATGTGACTTATTATGGAGTTTAGCTACCTTCTGTACTCCTTCTGTTGAATTACTCCAGCAGGAACTCTGCCTTAGCTTTTAAATCCAGTGGAATTAATTTTTTGTACCTCAAACAATAAGAATTCCTTCCAGTTCGAACTTAGTGACTTCAGCACTCCATTGTTTGTCCAGAAATACTCAACTCAGTACGTTTATTTCATCCCCTTCCTTCAAACAATAGCCTTTTGCTTGAGGCTATTGTTTGAGGGGAGAAGATATTCTACTTAGAGAGACAGTAACCAGGCCTGTGCCGTGTTTTATTAGATCTATCAATTATTGATGCCATGTGGAACGTTGTTTGATTCTCCAGGAAAGTGTCTGGTGCTTGTTAAAGTTTTTATTTCTTTTCCAGAGAGGTTACTTTCAGATGTGGATGCTTTCTAGCACGACCACAGCCTCGCCCTACTAATGAGTTCTCTCTCGGAAAAGGAAAAAGAAATATTAGACCTTCTCTTATAGACCCTGGAGCAGCTGATGTGGATATTTGACCTATTTGAATTAGAATCACTGTCATTTTGCTTTATGAACTAATTTAGTTGCGGTGGTTTTATTATTATTTTTTATTGGTTTTGTGACGTTTAAAAAGTCTGGAAAAAGATTCTGAAAGAACGAAATGTCGTTAACGGTGGAATCAGTCCTCTGTCATTCCCATTGGGAGGAATTTTGCTGTGAAAGACAGATTTCCTATGTAGTGTGTCATTTACTTTACACTTAAAATAAGAAAAGTCAACACATTTTGCTCATTTGCAGTGTATTGTTTGTATTATATTAGGGTCCTGTGTTATTGTAGGGTCTTCACCTTACAATATAAAGCACCTAAACGCGAGGTTGTTGTGGTTTGGCGCTATATTGATAAAACTGAATTGAATTGTAATATATCATTGTTTTCGGCTCTATTAGAATAGCTTTGGATGATTCATAGTTCAAAAATATATAAATATGAAAAGAAATCATGTGATATAACTAAACACGCCCCGTTCAGTTTTCTTCTTCTTAGTACCGTGTGTTTGTTGGTGAAACTGAATCATTCTGAATCTGTTTGTGCGATCTGTATACTATCCCCACACTGCCACGTCCCCACTTCTCTGCATCAGGAATGTTTACCTCAAGGTGAAATGGAGAAAGTGGTGACGATGTTGTAAGAGAGCAGCCATTTTTTTTACACTGTAAGTTATATAAAAATATATATAGGACTAACAGACCTTAAGAAAAAAAGAAGAAGACAAGTAGAGGACAAGAAGCAGCTGATCTGTCAGCAAAACAATGAGAAACTTAAAGCATTTATTGAAACCTTCTCTATCATCTGTGGGATGAAAGAGATGACATCCAAGAAGGATGGAAGTCATTTCTAATGAATGGTTAGAATATGGTTTAAAAGAAAAGATGAAGCCTGTACTTTTTTAGTTAAATAACATGGAAAGTATTTTGTGTACTTTGCATGTTATTTAAGTCCTGAATCTCCTCATTTGAAATATAAACCATGTTTGATATGATCATCCACCACTGGAGCAGTATATATATATGAGAGAAAATAACGAAAAGCCTGTAAATAACAGATTTTAGCCTTGTATGAAAATAACATGCTGACCTTTGTTTCTCAGTATATGCACGGAACGCCAGGGCTAACCCTTAGGCGCACCTTGGCTGTGATGTAAAAAGCTTCTTATCTTTATAGGTAATGGCGTTTTTATTTTTTTATTAGGTCCAAAGAAAGCTAAACATATGGCACACCACCCAAGATTAAAGCAGTCAAAGATTTAAAGTCCAGAAAAAGTAGTTGGTGGGAGTTTATTGTTCATTGTTATTCTTTATGAGGTCAGTATCAGATGCTGTTTGAGCATCAGTCGCTTTCAGCTCTAATCACTGGTGGCTGAAAGTGAAGAAGCCAAAGAGATAACACAGCAGGCCTTCATCGTGTGGATAGTCTTTATCTTTGCTCGCTGGTGACTCGAAATTACAGTGCAGTGGGTCTGGGTAGCATCTAAAGCAGCAGACACGCCCTTCCTCCCTCTCTGTGATCACTAACTGTATTTCCCTGTTATTCTGCCACACTTCTTTTATAAACAAGCACACACATAGAAACAGGCTTTCCTGGAACACATTTTATGAGTCATAGATTCCCTTGGGCTGTTAAGATCATTGTGGAAAGAAATAAAAGCTTATGCACTCAGCTAAAATGGCCTAACATAATTGTTTTGTATCGCTAACAACTATTAGAAAGCTATACTGTATTTCTACTTTAGGCTGGCATGAAGGATGGGTTTAAAGAGAGCGCGCTCAGACTCGGTGTTGTGCTTTATGCTTCCATGGTGAAGGAAACCGGTTTAACATATTTAATATAATCTGAAATATTCGTTTTGAACTTTGAGTTTTCTTTATCTTTGGCTTCCATGTTAGCCTAACGTGTTTGTGCACAAGTATTGAGACAAAAATATTGTTTAGTTTACTAAAATGTTGGGAAAATATGAATTTCTGGGACAATACTGAGAACTGATTGAGTACCAGTAGTGTGTTAATTGACTGAATGACTTTAGACTGTGAAATGGCCAGTCTAAGCACACAGCCAAGATTTAAGGAGAAAACTGCAAACTGTTTACACTCCACCTCTCACGTTAGTGGGAGAGTGACAGATAAATTCTGTTTGGAGTGTCACTGTAAGTGGCTTCTTGACAAGCTGGTTATTATAAGGGTTTTTTTGTGTGTGTGATAAACAAGCCAAACCTTCAAACACATATGATTACTTTGGCTGTATAAACGCAGAAATAAAAAACATTTCTATAATAATTATTTTGAAATAGGAAGGTTCATCTTATTACCCACTCTGTCGCCACAGCAGAAAGAAGCATTTGATTTGGCACAGATTTAACATCAGATACCTTTCCTGATGCAACCCTGCCATTTACCAAGAACTGGGAGGAGCTCTAGGAGTAAATTAACTTGTGACCCGCTGCGGGTGGGTTTGGGTATCCTCTTTGTACCGAACCAGGGAGCATTTGCAAACAAGGCAAACAGGTTAACTATGAATCCACCAAAAGCATTTATTATGATAGTTGTGTATAATGTCGCTTTGGTTGCTTTTTATTCTTGGGATGTCTTTGTTTTAAATAATCCTGAGGTGGTTTAATTTATTAAAGACACATTGCAAAGCTTGTGTAATTAATTCTTGTAATTTGTGATTATAGAACCAAAGCGTATTCAAATTACAACCTATAAGTATATAATTGAATCTTTAATATGACACTGACCAACCTTTCAAGTGGATACAAGTATGAATCACACACTTGACACAATGCTGAATCACACAGCTCTTTCATTTGTGTTTTCTTGGGAAAATTACAGTTCATTCAAGGTTATTGTTTGTCACTTCTCAATAAAGAGGTATTCAAGTGGCATCCAGTAGCTGCATAGATCACATTGTTCAAGGGAGTTTACTGTATGTGTTGAGTAACACATGGCAGAGGTGTGAGTGGGAGAGCTCACACTATTTAGATCGTAGCAGAGCTCTGTCAGATTTCTGCTCTGACACCTTCTGCGGCACCTGAGAGTTATACAGCAAAAAGCTTTTTTCAGGGCAATTAAAATGTCCTTGATTTTTTTTTTCCTCTTTACAGTGAAGACTAAATCATTTATTAAAGGAAATGGAAAGCTAATATGGTTCATACGGTATAAGGTCCATGCTGTAGTCTGCATTGCATGCAGAGATTTTACACATGTTACAGGCCTTCGATGGGGTCTGTTTTTAAACTGTTTTTTTTAACAGAAAAGCAGAGACAGGAGACATCAGTTGCGTTCGGTCTGCAGGCTCTTCCTCGTCTCATTTATTAACAGAGTTTAACAACGTCCTTTTCTTTTCATTTAGACACACACATTTCGCTTTTAACAACACAAACATTCAATTAGGTCCATAGCTCAAACCTTTTTGGTTACCTTGCACTCTCACAAGAATAAACTTACAAAATAATCATTGTATACGAACGTCCTTATTTACAATAAATCTGTAACCAATTTTGCTGCTGTTCAGCATCAAAAACATTTCTGTGCAGCACCACTAACACTGCAATTAACCCGCTTATGTCACCTTTATACTTTTCTTATACTTTAACAGATTCAAACAATATATTACATTTGTAACCAATAAACAAAAATATTCTTCCATTGCTCACAAACAGTTCACAATCATCCACAAACAGTATACATCAGACTATTTACATTTGACACATAAGAACTGGGTAGGTCCTATTCAACTGTAACTTCCAATAATGCCAGGATAAAAGAAGTGTCTAAGGGCTCCATTTGTCACAAAATAAAACAGGTAATAAGACCAGCTGCCTATTTAGACTACGAGTGAAATGGCGGTATAGTTAGCTTTCTCTCAATCGGTGAAAACACACTCTCTCACAACATTTGCGGTCTTTAAACTAAGACAGAAAAAGGTTTCTTGCCTTTATATGTACATTGCGGTGTGCAAACTTGAACTACTGACCTGTTTTTTTAACAGAAAAGCAGAGACAGGAGACATCAGTTGCGTTCGGTCTGCAGGCTCTTCCTCGTCTGAGGCAGAGACGCGTTGCAACCGCCTATCGCACTCACCACTATCTCCCCCTTGTGGCAATGCCACGCAATTACATTGTCCATAACGCTAAATGAAAAGTGCAATACCACCATAAAATCAGGTCTTTTACATCAAAAACAATTCACAACAAAATTACAATTGTGACCATACACACACACCTACGTCTGAGTGTTTGCTGTGCAGTCACACTCAGCAGACTGTATTCTTCAACCTAGGTGTGTGTGCTGTTGAATGGTATTGTTACTGTGCGCTATGCTCTCAGGCAGTGGGGAAAAGACTTTCCAACCATATGGTGGTTGCCCTGAGTGCTGTAATTTCCTGTTTTCTAATGACATTTGATCTAGACAAATCCCAGCTGATTATAATGTCGATTCACACTAAAATGGGTGGATGTGTGTACATTTGCATCAATACTCTAATAGCAGTTTACGTATCCCTAACTAAGGTTGCAGAAGTCACCCTCATCATCTCATCTTTCCCCCCCCACAAATACAATAAAATATGCTTTCTCCATAATATTTTCATAGCAGTGATGAAATTATTCAATTATTCAGTCATCCTCTGTATTGGATTGTTTCTATTTAGGGTCAAGGTGGGCTGGAATTTATCCAGAAGAAAATAGAGTTTAATGACAGCTTAAGATCAAATAACAACTAAACAGAAACAAACATCATAGTGCCAGTGAATGCTTTCTAAATGAAAAAGATAATCAGACAAAACTTTCAGAAATATAAAAGTAGAGCTCTTAGTCAAGCTTTTGTTCTCAGTGCAAGTCATCGTGAAAATCCAGTGCAGATAAATCAATGAAATAAAATTAAATTTTTTAAGAGATGAAGAGGAAAAGCCACTCAGGATCTAATCTTCATTTATTTTAAAGGTCAGTGTACAGGTGGGACACCAGACACATCTGATTAAAAAACATATGTTTTAGATTTTTCTCCAAAATAAGGTTTTTAAAAGCTTCTAAAAGCGTCATCCACGAATGTCCAAACTTTAAGGGACAAGAGAGGCAAAACCCCCCTGAAATAAGTCCAGTTGTTCTTCATTATGAATGTCATCATATCAGAAATTACGATTCTCAAGACCTGAAAAAAAAAGATTCTCCCATGTATGTAAATATAAACTCTTTCATAAAAAATATTTGAAATAACTGACATGGGTAAGCTGAAGTTTAAAATGTGAACGTGTTGTTTTAGTGTGTGTTGACGACGCACACTTAAATGTTAGGATGGTTGTTTAGTAACCTGTGAACGTTACTAATTTGTTATATAAGAGTAAACATTTATATAACACCAACCATTGCAAGCGTTTAAGCCTACTGAGCATAGCTGACTTCACAACGGCATTGCCGGCTGTCTCCAACACAATTCTGATGTGTTTCAGGATAACAATGCAAAGTACTACCGTAACGACTCTTACTGGCTTTCTTATCAATGAGTTGTGGTTGAAACTACTGTAAATATCTTCCATATGTAGTTTTTCCTGTGCTTGTGGGTGGCCTTCTTTTTCTTTTTCACCACAGAAGAAGAAGAATAGTTGTAGGCATGTGCTGCCCCTGTCAGTTCTGGAAGAACTACCCCGGTACATGTGCTGCCTGTTGTGCCTACAGTACTAAGAAACCAAGTACAGTCTTGTTTTAGGAATTTTGAAATCAAAATGTATTACTGTTCTTGTGGCATCCCCGTTCTTCATACTAGTCTCCATCCCAGGGTGCAAAAGATGCAAAAGACATGGATGGTGCAGATAATGCCTGCATATCTGTCAAATGTCACATCAGCACATAAGATGGCTTATTCCGATGTATCGTGTTTTAGAAATTTGAGATTTCACTCTTGATTTTGCTCCCTCCTATTCTACAGTGTTTTAACTGCAGTCAGTAAGAGAGCTGATACGTCCAGAAGTTTATGTTTGTGTGACAACACTGAGTTGCACGTGAATTTGCCTTTAGCAAATTATCCGTAAATGTAGCTTAAATTTGCACATTTGGGTGAAACCTTGCCTTTAGAGAGAGAAAGAAGAGAGTTCAAGTGGAAACGCAGCACAGTCAAAGCCATTCATAGTGTTGTGCTTGTTTGTACACAAGAATGACGCAAATAAAGTAGCTGTGTGATCTGAAAAGAATTGAAGAGTTCAGATTCTGCATGCGTCATCAATTAATCAATTATGAGCAGCCCGGCGCTGATACAAAACGCCAGTTGAGGCTGACGCGTTTCCTTCCTCTGTACCTGCACTGTACTTCCATACCTTCTCATCTCAAAGGATGAAGGCGTCTCTCTAGAGCCGGCCCACGATCTAATTTAACATTTCAGTGTGGGTTTGCTCTAATTAGTTCCATAATGAGCTTCTTTGATGTGGTGTCATATAAAATACTGAGGGGACACGCCTTTGCGTCATCGGGCCTCCACAGAGCTCCCACGAAGGAGAGTTGTTCGGGAGTGTGACATCGCCTGCAGACTGTTGAAGGATGCGAGGCCAGCCAATCGGCAGATTCCCCTGCTGATTCTCCAGCTGCTCTGCTTCCTCAGATCCCCTCGATCAGTCAAGGGCCTCCATCTAGCAGGGTATTTTTAGTGAGCGGCCTGCTCCCCTGAAAGCCAATAACCTCCTTTTAAGCAGCCTGTCAACACTCGCATACAAGCTGCCAATGCACAACGAGCTTTGCCACAAGGGTTGGAAAAAACAAGGCTTTGACGTGAGAGGCCTCTCTTCTTGCCCACTGATGCACATCTTAACTTTCTGTGGTTATTAATTGGGTCATTTGCTTTGGATAGAAGGAAATGAAACCCTGTTCCTAGGAACTTACGCATGCTGTAGTTCATTTAGGTAATAAGACATATCAAAGTGGAGAATTGATTCTCTTTGAAGAGCATTTGTTTCTGTGAGCTGCGGTTGTTTGCTGCAGCCTTCCTGGTAGTAAAATCTGTCACTGATTTATTCATTCATTTATTTTGCATGGCAAATTAGGTGGTTATAATCTGCAAAAAAGGGATCCATTCCTTCTTATCATTGACTCGTTCATGGTTTGTTGACTCAAATGGGACACGGATGGTTGATTGCGCCCTTGAAAATGTCAATTTTATGAAAGACTAAAGTTCTGGAAAAACCCCGTGAGAATGGCAGGCGACTGTATCTTAGACCAGAGGATTTCAGAAAAAGTACTGATTTGCTACAATGGAGCATCTGCACTGTAAAAGCTTGTTTCTGCATTTCAGTTGTGCAGTTTTTGTATTTTATGGGATTGCAAGAGACAGAATGAGACACCGAGGTTTCGTTGGTAGATCCTACACATCCCTTGTTGCACTTCAGTAGCATCTCTGCCTAGAGCTTCCCTGCATGGTCGATTCCCACGTATTTGCAGCTCTGAGCTTGAAGCACATGGAGGAAAGAAGCTGATAATCAGGTTGACAGAGCTCTTTCAGAGCCTCACAGACTGCTATACAGCTGGATGAGTGGTGTTCCTGACAATTTTCTTTATACTGTACACAAACACACTTGATTATCTTATCTTAGGACTATCTTTCTTATAGTGTTAAGTTTTTTCAATAGTTGTGACCACATAACACCTAATTTGACCACTGCATACTAGTAATAATTTGGATTTTTTTATGTTACCAATCCATTAACAATACAGTGTAAAATGCCTTTTTATTTTAAAACAGCAGTTTCATCATCAAGTCAGCAGACATATTCATATATAAGAATGAATCCTGAATAGAAATTTAAGGGAGACCACCATCTTTGTTCTGCCTCTCCTCCTAAAAAGACCAATCAACAGAGAAACATCAAACGTACTGGCCAATAGTCTTATTCCATTGATGCATGCGCATGGTAAATGTTGATGACTGTTGCATCTGTATTGTGGCTATACTTTATATCATGATAAAGTTATAGGTAAGTGTACTTGGTTTACGGTATCCTAACATAAATTAGCATGCTGATTGTTCAGTGCTGTGAAGGTAAGAAGCAGAGACGCTGTTTGTGCCAGCACTCTGGGGTGAGTGTTAAGGAAGCTGTAATGTTGTGAAACTCTGTGCTTGTGTTGTAAAAGCTTGACTTTTAGATGAAAGTTTAGGAAGTAAGCTATACATGCGGTTTCTTGGTTTCCACTGAACTTAAAGTGAATTACGACTGTTGCCGTAATGTAGCAGGGCAAAGGTAATGTCTTGGTCAGTGATGAGGCCCTCAAACTGATGGTCATTTAGACCTCTGGCTTGGGCAGATAACTGCTCTCATTAAGGGAGTGTTGTTGCAAAACGAAGTGAAAAGTAGACCCTTTTAGTGAATCGTTTTTGACTGACAGTCCATATATTTAGTTGAGGTTTATGTGTATTTGTGTTACAAGCAAAGCTGTAAAGAGTCATACTGTTCCTTGGTTTGTAAGTTGTACCTCCCGTGTTTTGTTTTTTTCTGTGGTAGACCTGTGCGTGTCTGGTATTAGTGCCAGGTGTAACCAAGCAACCGTTGCTTTTTTAAGACTCCTCATCTTCGCTCTCTTCTTTTCAATTACATAGGTTGCAAGCAACAGAGAGAAGATCCTTTTTTTTAATTGCTGTTTTCTTCCCCCCATGCCAGTCTGGTTGTAGAAAGTCAGAGCCTATTGGGGATGGCAACTGTTGAGAAGGATGAGGCAGGAAATAACAGACAGCTGAGCCACGAGCTTGGCCAAACTTAGTATTCAGTAGGCCTTAATGAAAATAATAACACTGCGGCTGAAAATGAGGCCAAGAGAAAACATCACAGGGATTACTGGGAGTGTAAAGAGTGGGCTGTGAAGGAGGAAACTCATGTGGTGACCATGTGTTCCCAGCAGATCACCATGGGGGTCTAACTGGACCGGCCTTGACGTAATTTCCCCACAGTTGCAGTTTAAACAGCCTGCTTTTATATGGAGCTGTGCTGGTTAATTCTAGCCAAAGAATGCGTGTGTGTCTGTGTGTGTGTGTGTGTGTGTGTGTGTGTGTGTACGGGCATGTTTCAGGTGACGATCCCCAAGATTCTGTAGAAGACTGAAGGCCGTGACCTTTGCTACAACAGCAGAGCTTCATGTTACCGTTTTAACAAATCCATAAGTACCAATGCAAGAGCGGTGTGGCCACAGTCAATGTATATATTACATGCTGATGACATTCCTGCTAGTATACTGTAAGTCTTTGTCAGCATGATTTAGAGTGAGTTAGCCTCCCCTCTGATTAACCACTTCCTGTGAGTAGAGATCACCACACTTTACCCTTCAATTTCTGCAAAACGATACACCTTGCAGCTTTTGGTAGAGAAATGCAAGCATTTTATTTTAGTTTTATTTTTTAGTGCAGCCGCCCTTTTTATTTATTTAGGTCAGCATCACTTCAGTGGAAACACGCACTCACCAAAAAACATCTGGTGGGGTCTAGTCATGCCGATACTTTTGCTTTTGTCTTGCTTGTGCAGTCTGAGTTTGTTTTCTGATTGCTGTATCCTGTTTTATTCACTCCAGTTCAGTGTTATTTCTAATAGTGTCGTTTCACTTCAGTAGTAAAGCAAAGAGTTTGCAGTATTATTAAGACAAACCCAGTGATTTTTTTTTGAAGATACACTGTGTAGAAAAGACAAAAAAGCATGAAGAAACATCTAAAAGAGCTAGGAGGTTCATGAAGGTCAGCTTTGTGCTTCTTCCATTTTGGGTAAGGGTATAAGAAGAGCACAAACACTATAAAAAAGCCCAAACAATGTGACATGAATTAGGGAACGTCCATTAGCAGTCTGGCCCCAGCTTTTCAGCATCTCATAGAGAGCAAGTGTCCAAATTTGTAATGTTTCACATAAGTTTGTAGAAGTGCTTTCATTACTTTACATGTCAGTGATTTCAATTTAATTTATTTAGGAATGTCATTGTGTCAACAGTGAAAGGACGAAGACGTCAACAGTTCTGTAGTTTGGGCGGTAATTTGTCTTGTCTCTTCACTTTTCAGATGTCAGCGTGACACCACATTTCCTATCAGCATGCCCAGCCAGAGTGCTTTGCATGGTATTTGTTCAATTCAAAGATTGGTTATTTGCAATCTGCAAATATCTTGTCACAAGATACTCAGCCTACAGCCAGTGCCCAAAAGAAGTACTGTGATAGTGTCCTACTTTAAAGAAGAAGCGATAGGCCTCAAGTTTTTAGATTTCATATCGAAATGAAAAGGAAAATGAGGGTACACCCGGTCATACTGAAAGTCCCCTTTCTGTTTTTTTTTTTTTTTATCTGTACCACTCGAGTGCAAACGGCGTTCATGTGATGAAGTAGAGAAGATTTAGCCCAATCTTTTGTCATGGCTCCAACGCAGTTTTGCTCCATTATCACTTATATCACTCAACAGTTTTAGCTGTTGACAAACCTATGAAAAAGTAAAACACTGTTAAACAGTGATTTCCACTTAAAACCTAGGCAGAGTCTCTTAGTTCCCCACGCTGTCTGAAAAGTAGGCCATCGACTGAGAAAACAGAGGCATGGGCAAAAAACACAGAGGAGGTGGAGAGAACTAAGCTAGTGAAAGCACCAGTGGAAGAAGAGGTGGTGTACATGGAGGAGAGGCTGGGGATGGAGTGGGTTTATTTTTACCTCTTTGCCTGTATAGCCCCACGTTCTAATTAACTGCAAATTAACTTTTGATACAAGGAGGGCGGACGGCAGAGTGCCGAGGCTACAGATATAGACTCAGTTTGTCCTCCCTTTCCTTTTACTATTAGCCCACTTTCTCTCCAGGGCTCGGGCCTCCGAGGAACTACCGGTCCTGCTCTGAGCTGTCCTTGCAAGGCAGACATCTGTTCCCCAGAACCACCACACATCTCTGCTGCACATCAGAGTGCTCTAGAAAACCTCTGGATGGATATCTACATGACCGAGCGCTTGTTGCTGGTTGATCTAGGACTTATATTTCCCAAATAAGATGCCTTCAAATTCCTTTATAAATCAGGTGGCGGTACCTTTGTATTGCCTTATTACCATGGTGACCCCTACGTGCAAAGTCCTCACTCAGAAAGATTTTTTAGAGAGATTAAATTCACCGCCGATGCATTCTCTTTGTTACTGAGTGTCTGAGCGATATGAGTGTGAACACAGGAAACCTTTGAAATTGCAGTAAGTGCAGCTAACAGTGGTCCTGTGAGAAACAACCAATGGAAAGAGCCAAAAATATCAGCACGTATCATCAAGAGCTGTCATGTTACTGCATGACGCCGTCACCTAAGGGCACTGAGATCTGAACTTGAGAAAAAGGTTTTAATCCTCACAGCAGCCTTAAGATGGTAAGCTGGCAAATAATTTGAACCTTTCTGTTCGTCTGTGACTGTCTCTGCCTTGCTCTCTTTTTCTCTTCCTCCATCCATGTGACTAATGACAAGGTCCACTGCTCATGTCCTTATATAGACCTATGCTCTGTCTGATCTGGCTGAGGCCAGGATGATGGTGCACATACACACACACTTAGTAAGTTCTGAGACATTTAGGTGCCCTTGGAAATGTCATCAGGGATACGCGTTTGATCCAGTAATTAGTCAGTTAGTACTTTGCAAGTGTATTGCTTGCTTAAATATTCAGGAAATCATACCATTTCTGGAGTGAACTATTTGCTTGCATTGCGTTATTGGTTTTGTTTCTCAAAGTTTGAGCCCAGTCACACAAGCCCAAGAGACTGGTCGATGTCTGCCTGGCAACCACCGGTCTCTAGGGAAAAATAATTATTTCTGACCGCTTGCTGCGGTTGTTAGCAATTGCTGTGAAATTGATTACTAACTCCCAGTCATGCAGGCCTAAGCACCAGTTAGTGACCCCGTGGTGACCACGGTTGCTACGAAAAAAATGTGTATTCCCCCACTGGTTGGTGGTTTGCGGAGGTTGCTGGGAGTCTCAAGGTGAAATTGGTTATTAACAGGTATACAGTGGTGCATCAAAAACCTTCCTGTGGTTGCTGAGGTCGCCCGATAAGATGCCAGCTTGTTTGCTTGAGACTGATGGCCTTCAGTGTAAAAATTGGTAAAGAATAACTTTGCTTTGAAGGTGAACATTCTCTGTTTCACTGCTGCTCTGAGGTCAGTTAGTAAATGTTTGCAGACAAGTCTGCATCTTCCATGCAAACGAAGGGTGATCGCATCAATCTGTCATGAACCACAACTTGTATGGAGGTCCAGCACCTTTTTTGGTTGATCTTGCAGCCACTCACCAACTGGTGTTGGTAATACAGAGGTTGCAATACAGAGGTTGCTAGGGGTTGCTGACAGGTCTCTAAGCCTATGTGACTGATGGCTTAGATGAGGAAGTTAATGTCTCTCTTACGATGGCTGTGTAAAATAGCTAAACAAGTTAGTTAGCTTAGCTTGGAACCTGTAAGCAAGTCTTCAGTGCCTTTCTGGAAGCGGTTTGCCAAGTTGAAGACTCGTATGTTCAATTCAGTTATTTTAAAGCATTATTTGAATGAAACTTAACCTCACTGTTCCCTGGGAACCTTCATGTCACAAGTCTACTCCTACCATCATCTTTGCTGTTGCAGAATTCTCTTTCAGGAATCTTTCAGTGTCGTGTTTCTCATATAATGTGTCTGCAATAGCTAGACTAAGTTTAGCTATTTGCTATCAATACCTCTGCAGTCCTGTTTATACAAAGGTTGTTAATTTGTGGTTTTCTGACGGCTTCTTGGCAGGTAACAGTCAGAGTTACAGTGAAGTTGCCGGGAAATCTTCACGTTAGCCGAAGATGTTGTTTATCTAAGTACTGGATGAATGGGATAAACTGTTAGGCTGAAAATATTTACCTCGCACCCCACAAAGTGACTCGTTCACACAGTTGTATCTATATCAATTAAACAAACACTGTTAGAGACTAGCTAGCCTTAATGCTAAGTGGAAGATCTTCTAAACTATAGTAGCCTTTTTGTTGAACTATTATCTAAAACAAAAAGATGTCACTGTGCTGCTGTTTTGGGAAGTTGGCATTGGTGTGTCTTGATTTTTAGTAAGAACAAAGTTAAGAGAAGCTGTATTATTTTATTTTTTTTTGCCCGGTAACAGCATGTAGATATGATTTCAGTTATTCACATATAAACCTCTCTCCGAGCCCTCATGCCATCCAAGCTCACATCACCTACTTCTGTAATATGTTAGGGCTTTGTTACAGATACCAACGGAGCCATCAGATCTCTTGTGTATTCTTATTATAGACTAGTCTTGTTAGGAAAAACTCCTCAACATCACACACACACACACACACACAGCCGTTCATCAGACCTAGTTATCGACATAGGGAGATCTCTCCATAAATGGTAGACTGCCCAGGGCCCTGTTTCTGTTTCCACTGCACAAACCAAATGAAGTCCAGGTCTGCGAATAGCCTTTTAAAGTGGAAGACAGAGAGAATGACAGATAGAGGCAGAGCAAAGGGAGGTGAGAAAAAGAAGAAGCGCGAGAGGTTTGTCGATGATCTGTCAGGATTTTTGACCCTGAGAGAAAGATGCTGTAAGTAGATTAAAGCAGGGTCCTCTCAGTGCATGCACTACATCTTTTACACATATAATAAATTTGGTGTTGGGGATCTTTCCACGCCTGTAAAAGAAAAACTTTTAGTTTATAGTTAAGACAACAGAAGTAAGCAGTTGATTATTGACACGGATACTCTGGTTTGTTTCAGTGTAACCTTTATGGTGAAAGAGCTGGGGTTTGATTGGATATTAGTAAATCCAAATCAAGTGATAAATCTGCTCATTCAACGTGTGCATCATTGAGTTTAGATATGAAATCTTCGGATTTCATAACATGTACATACTTGAATACAAATATGTAAATATAAAGCATAAGTTAATGTCATTGTGAAATGCGGCATACTCATGATGAGTACTCGACTCATCTTTACCTTATTTTTCATGTGCGATTGTATTGCAGTCATTTCACCTTGTTGGTTGATGTACTACATACATAGTCTGCTTGTGGTTTGTCTGTGACCCGCAACACTGCACTGTCTTTGAAAACATCCTCAGAAGAGCACATTGAGTTTATTTAAACTCAGCTGACCTGTAGTATTTTTTATTTAACTGGGGAAGGAAACGATAAAAAAGGTCAAAGGTTTGGCAAGATGCTTTAGGAAAATGCTGAGCAGGAACCAGATCCAAAAGGGAAGGGCTCTTCTCATCTAGTGCACAGACAAGTGAAACGACACCAACTAGTATTATTGTTATTTTGAGATAAAGTATTACGCATTTAGCGTTGGTATTAAAGTATTATGTTGCTAACTCTTTGTCTTTTTTTCTGTTTCCAGCTTGAAAATCTACAGAAGACATGGCTGAGGGAGTTTTACCAGGTAAGAGAAATCAAATATTTGATGCATTTAATCCACTGAGTAACTCGGGCTTAACCGTTGACTGTTGGAAACACCATCAGCATGCCTACAGGTTTCAGAGTGCCCCACATGGCCTAAACCCTCCCGTACAATAATGAGTTAAACTCATAAATAAAACAGACTAGTTCACAAAAGGTCTTTTTCTCCCCTAAAAACACACAAAGTGGATTACAGTATAGCAAAACAGCCGACGCACTGTTACCGTCACGTGTGTTTCTATAGCTTCAAGTGCTCTCATGTGACAATCACCATAAACTTTAAGGATAGTCTGGGATTTTTCTCTTAAGCTGAAGCTATAGATCAAGTCAAATGAAGTCATGTGCTTCGCATGGCTGCTGTCTAGAAATCTAGCTTTAATCTGCTTTAACTGATGATACTATTTTATCTTTATCAAAAGTTTCAATGAACCTTTAAACCTCTTTTTTAAAATCGTACAGGGTAAAGTTAGTTTAAGCTCTAGGGTTATTTTCACTCTCTAATTGTATTGTTTTTTTTCGCGCTCAGTCATGTTTCATATCTTACCTTTTCATCTACATAGGAACCCCTGACTAACCACAACTCTTTCCACTGGGTTAAGGGAAATGAGGCAGCTAGACCTCTTAGCTGCTGTCTGAAAGAGAGCAGAGAGGGACACATGCAGTTTCGCTGTTACCATAATTCTGCAAACAATCAATGTATTTTACACATCAAAAGGGTAAAAATAATGCTCAAATACATTTTCCAATCTCTTTTTATTAAAGCGCTAAATATATGCTCATACAGGGCAGTAAACTTTCCAGACTTATGATTCAGACGAGCAGTTTTTAGCTTTAGTTAGGCTAGTGCCTCTTTGAAATCTGGGATGGAGTTCTTGTAAAATATCCAGATTTCCAAGTGGAAGAAAGCTAACCTAAGTAAGGTGTTAGGTAGGGTTTTCCACCAGAGTTCTTCTACATGCTGAATGTTGGAACGGATTCCTTAAATGTTGCCAAAAGCAAACACAATAGAAAGATCGGCTCATTTGTGTACAACACAAAAATACAAAGATTGGCTCATCGCTCTGAGAAATGTGATTTCCTGACAGATTGGAGGGACATGTTACAAACATTTCAGTCTCTGTTGGACCAAGCATAATTTGAGAGGGATACAAGATACCTTTGCTATTGAATTTCTTTTGTATATAATTAATCTGTGTGGAAACATCACACAGGATGTTCTCTCATTTGTAGTGCAATGTGTAACATGATTGTGAGCCTTTCTACCAAACCTGCCCTCATAAATATTTTAAAAAAAGCATAAGAATATAGCATCTTTGGAAATATAAATAATAAATAATAATAATATTGAAAAATATATATCCTTATACTCGGAGAGAGAAGATTTCACGCTTGAGAAAATAAAATGATGGTATCAAGCAATCAAAGTCAGATCTGGTGAAACTTGATTAATGTACAGACACGATGAGACAAAATGAAAGTTAGATAGAAACTAAAGAAGACAAATAACAAAAACAAAAACCCCACCCTGAATCACTTCTAGGAAGAAAGTGAAGAGGATGATACAGAGAATTGAAATAGATCAATTTCCATATTTATCAGCAGGGATGGCCGTAATTGAGCAATTCTTGTAATGTTACTCAACACTGCTTTCAGGCTGAATGGCCCATAATGATTTGTGCTCCGGCCACGGGGGTGCTACAGCCATCAATATCTGTAATCTGATGCAGTACCAATGTGTGAGGTGTCCAGCAGGTGAGGCCAAGGATCCTGCCATGCCTGTGTAGAGGTCAATTAAGTGTACAACACAAAAATGGACAAAGCTCTGATTGTCTAGGTGAGAAAAAGTTTAGTTTTTCCTAATGGGTAGAAGGTGATGTGAGGTTACTCGTCAGTAGGAGCAGTTTTCCAGTCGCCTACAATGACTGCGTGTGAAACAGACGTTCATTTTTCATGAAACCAAATTCCTGCACTGCGAGTTTACTCGTGGATGAATGAACAGCTGTACACTGGTATGATGACTTTGGAAAATGTTCTCTTTGAGCTCTTTGAGGCCTTTGAGTTTTAAGATTTCAAGATTTTCTTTTTACTACTTTTTAAAAAAGTGTTTAGAAAACACTGTCAGCACTTATAAGAGAATATAGGTGTATTGAACAATGCTATTGAAGTAAGTAATCGAACTCAGGCTGCTTCACTTCTTTATACTGATAAGAAGGATCTTTATTCCAGGACGTTGCATTATCTTGTTTGTCTACACCACATTCATAATAGAAGCCTTAACAGGAACTTGGTACATAACCACTGTGACCCCACCCATTTGCTTGAAGACTAGCATTTTTAATGCCTAGATTTTAACACTGTAGTGGTCACTGTTGAGGTTATTTGGAGTTAGAATATAGATGAGGGTGGAGTTAATAGTCAATGCTAATAAACTTTGTAATGCTACAGTCAGTTGCACATTGCGTACTTGTGATCAACTTGTGCAACAACTTGTGATCTTGTGATGAAGTGAAGTAGTTGTTTCGAAGACAGGGGACCGGGTCTGTGACCACTTGCAGTCAGTTTCTGTCTTCAAAGCGTCTTTTGTGTGTTAAGCTGGTGATAAAACGGCATTAAGATGGAAACAGTTTGAGATTTAATGGGGTCAAGCTAACAGTTACACGCAATGTTTTTGTGATAATGGGATGATTAACTGTGATAAATGAGCAAAAATGTAAAATCTGAAATAAAGAGACAAGACAGAACCTCCTACAACTCATAAATTGAGCATTCATAAATTCTGTTGCTGCAGGACGGCTCTGCAGCCTTGCTTGTAAATTGAAACATAACCAAAATATATCCAATTGAGTCAAGTCCCCTGTTGCAAAGAGACGTTTTGTGCTCATTGAGTCAGATTGATTGGAACATGTTCCAGTCATTGACCAATCTGCCTGACTGATTTCAGTCAACCCATGTTCAATTGCGATTGTCTGGAGATGCGGATGCCTGTTATTTTGTGCTATGGTAGCATACAGTTTAAATACTGTAATGTTCTTGGGTGGCCTGGTAGTAAAGTTAACCACATAGCAATGTAGGTTTTTTCTTTGTCACATAATTGTATTTGCTCCAAAAGACAATGACACCACAGATCCAGTTTGAACTAGTTGATGTTATAGCTCAACACAGACTCAGCTAAATTATAAATTTGATACAATTTAAACAAGTGAGAAGTTATAAAAGACAAGAGCTAGTTTTGGGGACTGACTCGCTTTCAGTCAATCTCTCGCAGTGCTTCTGCTTTGGCTTAGTATTTTAGCCACTGAAGGTTGCTCTTTCTTGCTGTAGGTAGGTGCCATTAACTTCCAACACCAAAACAGTGAAGCTGCTGGCTCTTTGTGTCCGCTTTTATAGCAGAGATGACTTCTATCCCAAAAATGTCATCCTCGGTTTCTGTGCAAAGAACACACACATATGCAGGCAGTATATACTGGATTTCCCTGCAAGGTTCTGCAGTGGAAAGTGGCCTAATGTGATATTTTTTAAGATATT
Organism: Diplotaxodon limnothrissa; assembly: GCF_057381915.1. NCBI lineage: Eukaryota > Metazoa > Chordata > Actinopteri > Cichliformes > Cichlidae > Diplotaxodon > Diplotaxodon limnothrissa. Next base: position 24,036,436 of record NC_140608.1, on the reverse strand, counting down.
TTTTGCATGCTGATAAATAAATGAAGAGAACTTGATTTTCTGCATGATGGATGGATGTTTTGACTAAGCTCTTTACTATGCTGGTTGGCTCCTTTTGCATACATTTTCATATATTTAAGCATAAAATGTCACTCAACTCATCAGCTTCTCTTTTGTTTTATTTTCCTTCCACTTTGTGTGTGCGTGTGTGTGTGTGGAAAGAGAAACAGTGTGGATGGGAGTAGCCCTAAAAGTGGTTAGTTCAAACTGAGTCAATAAATGACACTTCAAACATGCGTAAGAAAAACACACACGTCTTATTTACTATTCTTACGAAGCACTGGTTCCTTGCTATAAATATTCCAGACTCACCCAGTGGACACACACCTACACATTCACACGCGCGCACACACACACACACCTACACATTCACACACACGCACGCACACACACGCACACACACGCACACACACGCACACTTTATTGTTCTCCTTCAAACAAGTATACCGTTTGTTGCATATGCAGAAACTGTTACAAGGACATGGGGGCATGAAAATAATAGCGAGGGTTTGTAACTATGCTTTGCATCGGGCTCCATAAATATGGATCTTATTTCAGTGTATCAGCAGTGCAATGATAGCAGTTGGGGACTTCCTTGTGTACAAGGAAAATCTCATCAAACAGACTGAATGTGATGCAAGAGTAGTAACCAAGAGGCAAAGAATAGTATTCCTGATTAGGTTTACGGGCATATTTGTAAGACCATGTCACCTGAAATCAACAGAAGGACCTTCCTCATGACTTCCATAGCAGAAATAAAAATACCAAAAAACACGAAAACAAAACCAAAGCTATGTTTGGTGTATTGTGCCTTAGCTATTGCAATTCCATTGAAGTTATAGCCCCGATCTAAGATTTTGTAACCCTGTACTGTAGACCAGCGGTCCCCAACCTTTTTTGCGCCACGGACCGGTTCATGCCCGACAATATTTTCACGGACCGGCCTTTAAGGTGTCGCAGATAAATACAACAAAATAAAACTAGTACCGGTACTGAAAAAAAGAAGATTTATTCATAACACACGTGAAAAGACCCAGGAAAATCGAGTAAACGATAAAAACGATAACAAAATAACGCTGAAAACCGATAAAAACCCTGAAAACCATACATTTCACACCTGAGCCTCAACTCTCGCGGCCTGGTACCAAACGACTCACTGACCGGTACCGGTCCGAGGCCCGGAGGTTGGGGACCGCTGCTGTAGACAATAGTCAAAGTCATATCATTTGACGTTGTTTTTTTTCCTACTGCCTCTCTTTTATGGCTATAGTTGTGGTAATAAATAACCAAACTTGGAGCACATCCATTTTTTTTATTACTTGTTCAATCGGGATATGAGTCAGATGGCACTAGATCTATCCTGGCTACCATAGGGTGAGATGAGGGGTACATCCGGGGCAGGCCACAGTTTAGGAATGGCATTTCCAACAGAAAATACGATTTGATACTGCTTGTAGTTGCAAGCCACCTCAAATCATTCTCAGATGACTGTATATGTTATGCAGGCTTGTGGCATAAGTTTACCTAAAGCAGTTAACACCGGGACACATTATTATTTATTTCTACAAGAAGCTTCACACAGATTTTTTTTCATCATGGCTTTGAATGTCTGTACTGTGTTGTACTAAGCAAACAGGAAAAAAAAAAATTAAAATAAATATATGCCAGGCAACCAGGATACCAGGCCCTGCTGCTGCAGTGTCATGTTTTTGATAAACAAAATAGAAGCACGAGCATGAAACGTATCCTCAACCCTTCAGACATCTAAAGTAAGAAACAGGACAATGAAAACAATGAAACCAAAACCAAATTGAATAGTTTCAGGCAATTAATTTATGACTTAACCGGCTCTGAACCTGAAAATTATTTTGAATATCTGAGTTCCCTTTTAGTTGATTCACTTGGTACAACACATAAGTAAGGGATATCACGCCCCCACGTCTCCTGGCTGAAGAAACCTCTTTATTCACGCCTTCAAGGCGGATGAGCTGCGATGACTTGCACATGGCCCCCCTGCACATCAGAGGCTACGTCCACACTAATACGTTTTTCGTTTGAAAACGCATCTTTTTCTCTCCGTTTTGGTTTTCCGTCTGCATTTTCGGTCATGGAAAACAGAGGTTTTTGAAAATGCTCTCCAAAGTTGGTAAATTTAAAAACGTCGTTTTCGCGTCACAGTGTGGACTGCGAAAATGGAGGCTTTTGAAAACGATGATGCATTTTAGTCGTATGATGCATTAATGTGACCAATTCAACTAAGATTGTAGACGGCATTGTACAGCAGTTGTCTTGGTTGCTCTCTATTTTGACAGCCCTTTAAAAGATTAATATCAGTTTGTATATGCTCCAGATAAAACTCGGCACTTTTCCTTGACATGTTGCTGCCACGTTTCAAAGAGCCGGAAAGTAAATTGTGTTACGTTTCACGCATGTGCAGTACAGGAACATAGCGTATTCAGTGTGGATGAAAACGATAGTGTGGACGCGGAGTGTTTTTAGATGAAAATACCGTTTTCAAAATTATCCGGATTAGTGTAGACGTAGCCAGAGTCTGTCATCACAGGCATCCCTTAGTTAGCACGCTTTTCACCTCGCAAAAAAATCCCCTGGTAAGTTGGGTTAGTTAGCTGCTACTAGTTAGCTGCTGCTTGTTAGCTTTGTTGTCTGCTTCTGTAGCTTATCTGCCCCTGTTTATGTTAGCCTCCTCTGTGCAGTTGGTGAGTAGCCTGCCCACGAAGTGCTAATTTCAAGTCTTGCTGTGCAGTCTTTGTGTTTTGGAATGAACACCAAAGCAAAGCAAAGCAAAAATTTTCCAGTTCTGAGGGGCCAGGATGTCCTAGTCAGGATGGACAGTTCAACAGTGGACTCTTACATGCAATCAGGGAGGGACATGCTCCCATCCCCTCTTAAAGCTGTCTTGCTCTCTGCTGTTATGGTGCACTGCTGGTTTTTGGTCTCTAAGAGCCACCCATGTTCCGGGCCATCTGAACCTGGGACTAGACCTTCTCTCCAGGAGTTTTTGTCTGGTGAGAGAATGGAGGTTTCACCCTTTGATAGTGGCCCAGTTTTGGCATCTATTTGGCCCCTGTTCTTCTCCATAGTCGACCACAATGCACCCCTAGGCATGGATGCAGTAGCGCACTAATAGCCAGACGTGCTACTTTATGCATTTCCCCCAAAGGAAAATATATTTTTTGTTCTTTGTTCAACATCGTCTTTCCCTGATTCTAGTGGCCCCTTGGTAGCCAAGTCGTGATATGCGGAGATAATGAGTCTGTTAGCAGCAAGGCCTTGGGAGCTTCCTCTCCACAGGGACCTTCTCTCCCAGGAGAAGAAGTGATTCATTCGTACCTGGATCTGTGGTGCCTTCATTCTTAACTGCTGAGAGGTTTAATTGATAGCTAAGGTGCCCCTGGTGCCATACATTAAAGGAGTTCGCTGGCTAACACCTGTGGTTAGGTCCTGCATGGGACTTGTCTTTGGCTGCTGTCCTTTCTGCTGTGTCTACCACGCACTGACTCGTCCGACTCCAGTTTGGTGGGATCTCTGTGGGATGCGTGTGTGTGTATATATCTATCTATATATATATATATATATAGATATAGATATAGATATATATCATACTTATGTGTTGTACCAAGCGAATTGGCTGAAAGGGAACAAACAGTTACATCTATTACTTATGTTCCCTGAAGGAGAGGAACGAATCCAAAGCGAGGTTGCCCTGTCGCACAGCTTAGCTTGTGAAGAGTGGCTATCAAAAAAGGATGACTGTGATGACAGGGGGTATATGTGAAAGCGGGGCTGTGTGGAAGTTATCACAAGTCACCCACTTTAAAGGCGTAAATAGAGGTTTCTTCAGCCGAGACATACAGGGGTTTGATACACTTATCTGTGGCACCCCGTTCCTCTCCTTCAGGGAACAGAAGTTATAGATGTAACTGTTCCAGTTTTGTCAGTTTGTATGATTGCTCTTAATCAATTGAAATTATTCATATGGCACAACAGCTTCTTCTTAATGTAGAAGGTAGAGCAAGTTCCAGAAATCACAAAATACAGGTGAACATGAACTCAGCGGCATTTCCTCTGTAAATTTCTAAATCTTTCTTAACTTAGCTTTGCTATCCCCTGATTTTCACTGTCACCGGCATGCAAAGGTGATTTTTGGATTGCCAGGAATTTTAGATATCATGAGGAAAAAGTGTGTGTGTGTGTGTGTGTTTGTGTAAAGAGCATGTGCTGGTTATGGCTGTTGAGGAATTCTGTTTGCACTGTGCAACGTGCTTATGTGCGTTAGATGACGATATCATTGTGTGTGTGTGTGTGTGTGTGCGCGCGCGAAAAAGCATGCAGGGAGAGAGAGAGCGATGTGCCCCTGTGTGAACCAGGCGGGCCTGTAGCCTCATGCCAGCTCTGTGCTGTTGCCGGCTGACGTCATGGAAAGAAGCACCAGACTCTGAACTTTGCACGGCTGGGAACAGCCAGCAGAAACAGCTAGAGTTAACTACAATCAGCCTCGCTGGGCCAGCTTGCCACAATCCTTCTGGAGCACACATTGCTCTCAGTTGATTTGGTTGCCGTTTGGCCAGAAACTCTGAACCAATTCTCCCTTTTTTCAATGAAAATTGTCAGCGGCTGCAATCGGAAAAAGCACATTGTATGTTTAAAGCTGTTTACAGGCAAGACTCGTGCAGTGCATTCACCTGGCAAGAATCCAAAGCTTGTTTTATACCGAACTTTGGTCTCACATCCACTAAACTTCACTTCTACCACACAGGACCATTTTGTCATCAGGAAAAAACTAAAAACCCTGCAAAAAGCTGCATGGATTGCTGCTTCAAAGCAGCTCAGTGCATTTCACACTCCCTCGACTATTAATAACAAGATTGTAAGGAACAAGTGTTGTCATTTTTTTTAACGACAAATTACACAGTAGAAGCTGTTAAAACTAATAAATCATAAATCATAAATAATAAATACATAATTTAAAACTGGCCCTTAAGGCTCTAGGTCATTGTTGGTACCAAACTTGTTACCTGCTGTATTTTTATATATGGTCGAAATGATCGCATGCGGGAATTCCTCAAGGAAGAAAAATTATTTTAACGGCACGCCTTGCTTGAAGCTCAAAGGTATGTTTGCCTTTGGTACTGTACTGTCATGCAATTAAAAGTTGTTCCTCTCTATGCTTGTGTGATTTGTTTCTCATGTTCTCTATTTAATCTTAGCACTTGACTTATTTATAATGGTTGTGCTGTTTCATACTCAAGCATATTTTGAGCAAAACTTTGTTCAGTTAAGTTTAGTTAAACAAAGACGGTGGCCTTCAGACACCTTATGTGTGAGACAAGTAGAATAAAAGAAGAACTCAAGAGATTTACAGGAATGTACTGCTGAACCGAAAGTTTTAACTCATGTAAAGCTTGAAATAATACAAAGTTTATCATATTACTCATTCACATTTTTTTTTATTTGCTTTTTACTTATATGAACATAAGAAGGCACATTTTAGTAAAACCAAAAACATAAAAAGATAATTATTTTAGATTAAAAAAATCTTTATTTGATGGGATCCTAGCTTCCTGATACTGAATTTTATTTTTTATTTTATGGACAGGCAGCGTGAACTCTCGGCACTTGGACTAAGCTGCTGGTTACATTTTATTGGATGCTATAAATCCAAGTGAAGTGGAAAAGGCCGAACTGTTAACTGCTGTACTTGTTTTTTTTTCAGAGGCTTTGCTTCTGATTTTCTTGACTTCTCATGCAACTGAATCAAATCCTTTATTAGGACTTTTGACCCTGTGTCAGGACATCTCAGTTATTTACATGTAGGCAAAGCAGGTTCATTTGCTTGTCCCACTTGTTTGCAATAGGTTGGTGAAAATGGGATCGCTCCATTGCTGGTGCAGTAGTATAAACAGTGCTTTGCATTGCACCGCACTGAATTGAATAATCCCCCAGCTGATTTGCATTGGAAACTTCTATGGCCTGTCACAAGCCAGTGATTGTGTGAGATCCCAGCATCCAGTCTTGTGATCTGTACTTGTACAGTGCTTAAGGGCATCAGATAGTTAATTGATTAAACAGACCAATGTGTGCAATTAAAATAAGTCTCTGAAATCCAATTACCCCATATCGTGGCTATCTCACATGCACTAGATGAGATGGTCTTTTGGTTTAATCTGCTAATAAAAATAACTTAATAACCTAATAACCACCATTACACCCAATGTTTCTCGTTTTGGGTTCTTCCCAGTTAGTGGTTGTGCTGGAATGGGACAGTAAGACAAACAATCCCAGCTGTTTGACAGCGTACAAGCTCCTTTGATCCCTCTGATTGTTTCCCACCTCCAAAAAGGAACCATGAAATAGGACTCAGGCTTTTCTGATTAGTTCTCATAAAAGGCCCTCTATCTCTGTTGATATCTGGTGCATAGTACTTCTTGTGACCTTTTCACACATAAAACACAAAGTTTGCCAAGTGCTTTGGCATAAATATGAATAGCTAGCTAATGTAATGTGTGCTTTTTTGTCTCTAAAGGCAGGATTATGGTTACTTCTGACACATTGGCTCAATTTCATGTCAAGTGATTAGTGCTTAGTAATGTGCTTCTGGTGTCAAGGCCTGCAGTTGTTGCCATACAGCTAAATATGTTAGCAACCATCAGCAATGCAAAATAACTTGTGTATGGCTTTCAGGGTGGCTCGACCAGTGGTGCCTAAACTCTTAGAATACTTCAGAAGCAATAAACTTTTGTTTCGTTCCCCCCATAACTCATTTTTCACTTAACTTGGGTCTTAGTCACACAGACTCAGAGGCCTCCTGGCAAAACATAAAACATTTACTTTGTAGGCAAACGGTCTCTGATTTATGACGTATTCTTCAGTTTCACAACTGCTTAGCATGTAGTTGAACATGATGGCATCTTCCCTGGAAACTTCAGGTGACTCCATCAATCTGCTGGTGACCAATACAATTGCAAAGGACCAACCAGTCTGGAAATACACGTTTTCCTCTTCAGCCGGTAGTTATCATGGGCTCACTGATCGGTCTTTAGGCCTTATTGTGTGACTGGGGCCTTAGTTTGTTTCCCCGTGTAGTCATACACACAGTCATATAATCGTTGTGAGGGCTGGTGAAGTACGAGAGTTGGCTATTCTCAGTCATCCAGCTCATGGTAATCTTGACAGCTTGAAAAAGAAAGCAACTAGACTTTTTCAGGCTAAAGGAGTCCAGCTGCTTTCTTCTTCTCGATATATTATTAAATAAATTAAAATGCTCTGAAAATACTACGAACAAGAGGTCACTCTCATAGAGATTGTTGACAGTTTGCAAATGCCGTCTGACAAATTGCCAGCATGTTTCCTCATTTTAAATGAGTCTGTTAATAAGCACAACTCGAGAACAGACTCCGCTGGCTTCTAGCTGGTTAGATTTCTGAGTGCAGATCTCAAAGTCAAATGTGAATTTCTTTTATATGTAAATTTATGTCTATGTAGGCAGTAACAGAGAAGTGATTTCTGACAATTTATCAAATACTGTATTATCAGAAAGAGACTGCATTTAATTGCTGATATATATCAAATTGATAATAAATTGATATCATTCTGAGGTCAGACTAACTCAGTTTTATGTTTTTTGACAAAACAACGAAACAATAACTGAAGTGAGATAACTTTATCTTGTGAGATAAAATAGATATTAACAGCTTAACATTGAGGACTTAATTTACAGTTGAAAAAAGGTGATAAATGACAATATGTGTTACGATCTAGGACCATTGTTTTTGATTGACAGCCATTATGTGTCTCAAAATACTCAAAATTACAATGAGAAAAAAACCCTTACTTGCCAGTTAAATCCTCCGCTCCTGTCAACACATTCATTCATATAATCGGGTTTTAGCAGTGCACACTTTAGCTTTTTGCTTTTTGTTTTTTTGATGCATGCTCATCCCCCCATCAAACTACATCTGTGTTAAGACCATCTTCTGAATACATGTAAAGTATGAGATCGCGACTTTGATCTGACTTTGTTGGTACAGCACATCTCTCCTCGGCTCCCGCTCCAGTTAAACAAATATGTCATTTAGACGCCCGGGTGCGTCCTCGGAGTTCAGATGGTGTCATGGAGCGTTCGAGAGAGAGAGGATATGAGGACACACCTTCATATCAAACACATCAGCGTCTTGACACCATTGTGAGTTTGAAAAATGGTCCCATATGGGAGCTCTCTGTTGGTAGTGTCAATGTGGCCAAACAGGCTTTTCTCACCCTTGCCTCAGCAGATGTCACTGGAGGCAGTCCTCTCCTCTCCACTATCGTTACGCACCATAAAATCTTTTGTCATAGATTCAGTACGCAGCTTGTCAACACATCGGTCACTGCTCGACTCTCAAACGTCAACTGAATAACTATCTAATTATATCTAATTAGAAGCTAGTCCGAAGGTTTCTTTTTTTCTTTTGCAAACTAAGGTCATCAGTCAATGCTGTTTGGCTCTGGCCTGATAGCACTGGTGAGCCTGATAATGATATTACTACACGGATTCTGTCTGATTGCTCGCCTAGACCAGAATTTACAGTGTGGAAAGATAAATAGAAAACGGCACAGGCGCGTCAGTGTGCGTGCACCATTTTCCAGCCTGACATTAGTTGTAAGCTCCTTGAGAGTGTGACCTTTTCCATCTTGAGTTGATAGGTGCACTAATCTTTCCAGCTTTGGGGCCTCTGCAGGTCCCCGCTCCTGGGTCATCGAGCTAAGTGACAAGCCATAGGTTGATGGAAAATCCATAGCATTACTGCCATACATTACTTTTATTTGATTGGGCCTGTAGTGAGCATAATGCAATGCTGAGGTGGGGGCGGGAGCTGGTGAAGTAGCGTGGCTCCATTGGGGTCCAGGGATCATTTGTAGCCCCCACCACTCACCGGGCTGCGACAATGATGTATAGCTCGCGCCTGACATCCATAGGGGCGACCCTGTGAGTGCTTGTGAGTGCTGTAAATCACTCGCTGGTATTGATTTTCCATTAGAAGTCAGCCACTCTGAGCACCTCTGACAGGGTGCTCACAAACACCTCCCAATGTGTAATAGGAGGTCATGTGACTCAGGGGGAGATAGCTTCCAGGAAGTGTTTGTTGCTCACAGCCGTATAATAAAAATCATCACTTTTTTCCTGTTTCCTGGAGTCTTGCCCAAACTCTAATAAGCATCTGATATATCGCTGGAGCGGTGCAGTTGTTATTGGTACACTGAGTGAGGTGTCAGCACTAATGGCGATGTGTGAGCGTCTGTCACACCCTGCTGTACATACATAGAGATCTGCAGGCCCATCTCTGGTTGTAGATGAAGAGGGGCCAGCGTTACGCGTGTGGAACAAGCTCACTAAGTGCCTTCTGCCTAAATTAGCAAGGCACTTTGTCTTGTGTAAATATAGTAGCATGTCAAAGAGTCGCGTTAGGAAGAATTGTAGAGGCCCAGGTGCCAAGTCAATATAGGTTTTTACGCTTGGATAAATGATTCAAATTTAGCTTTGTTTATTGTGTGAAAATGGGCGTGCTACAGTTATTGTTGTGGATGTACTCCACTTAAAAAATAAAATGAAGTGAAACACAACTGTTTGTCCTGTTTGCTCTCTTTTCACCTGTGCTTTTTTTCTGTCTTGTGTTTCAGACAGTACAGTCGCATAAGCCTCACTTCTTGGCACTGCATTGTCAGGAGGTGGGTGGGAAGAATTTCGAGGAGTCCATGTCACACGTGGATAATTTTGTGAAGTAAGTGTTGTGCTCATAAGTTTGTCTGATAGTTTTTTGTAGTGCTATAGACCGTGCAACACCCCCTGCAAAATTTTAGCCATTTAGGTCATATCTCAACTTTTTTTGCGCTAGTTTGAACTTTTTTTTTTGCTTATATATGACCTGGTGTGTTCTGTCCCTCAGAGAGCTGTTGTCCAGCGATGCCTTGAAGGAATACAGCAGAGCCCGCGTCTACCTCGATGAGAACTACAGATCCCAGGAGCATTTCACAGTGAGTGGCGTTTGATAGATTGTATCGGCTGCTGTGTGGATTTACCCCAGTTGTGAAAGTGTCTCCTGCCTCATTTCCATCTCTGCCATCCCCTCTCTGTCGTTCCTTGTTTTTCTGGTGGTTGCCCTCTGTTCCCCTCTTTCTACCTCACTTATTCTCTAAAGTGGTCGAATGATGTGTATCAATGAAAGAGGTGCAGGAAATGTTGAGTTAGTATAAACATGGTAATGTAGAAACTTTAACAAAGCTGATAAGCACTTATACTTATTAAACAGAAGGAGTAAGAAATATTCTTGGTTAATTTTTGCTGTTGTAGCTGTTTTAAAAAAAGATCTTCTACTTTTCAGCCACAATATCGATCGTATTAAAAAAAAATCTTGATTTCAGTGGGTGGCATTTGATGGCGGTAAGCAAACACTGCTAACTTAGGGTGTAATGTTTTCTTGCATCAGTGCAGAAGTTGATGCGAGTCAGTCAACGCAGCTTAAAAGGTAGTGAGTGCTTTGACTGTTCACTTTATTTTCATTGGCTCTCTTGCATGAATTACATGCTAGTGATGATTGGATTTCACCGGGATTATGCTAAATGCTAAATATACAATATTGAGTTTCCTTGCTAGGAGGCAAAGTGCCATTCCTGTGCACTCCTTCAGATGTACATGTATGATAAATACACAGAAAAAGAAGGATTGTTTGTTATAAGCTTACATCTGTTGTGATAGGGATGGCTAACTAGCTCAATCATTTGGTCTGAATCAAGTTTTATTGCTCAACATGAAGATTTGGTACTGGATTTAATCATCTTTAATGCACTTAGGATGTGTAGCCACAGAACAGGGCCAACGCAGCGGGATAGAGAACCATTCACACTCACATTCACACCTACAGCGATTTAGAGTCACCGGTTAACCTAACCTGTGCATGGCTGGAGTACCTGGAGAGAGCTCACTTAAGCACAGGGAGAATCATGCAAACTTCACACAGAGCGAGGCCCCAGACCTCAGACTAGTTGTATCAAAGTAGAACTCCATTAGCAGACAGTTTGTACCCTAAAAATGATGAAAAAATTTCTTATTAACTTAGCTTGAAGCTTAAAAGTTCAATTCAGTTTTATTTATACAGCACCACATCACAACAATAGTCGTCTCAAGGCGCTTTATATTGTAAGGTAGAGCCTACAATAATAGTAGATACAGAGAAAAGTGCAGAGGTCTATTAACACATAGTGAATGAGAAAGGTGACTGAAGTAGAAACACATAATGCATCATGGGAATCCCCCAGCAGCATACACCTATTGCAGCATAACTAAAGGAGAATTCAGGGCCACTTGATCGAGCCCTAACTATATGCTAACAATTCAGCATATATATAAAATTATATGCTTTGATCCACACAACCCCACCACTGCCACCACCTGCTCTTTACACATTTCACATGAATTCTAATGCTATCAAGAACATTTGATACGTGCCAGTGCAGAAGCAATTTTGTGATAGGTGACTGAAATGGCACCACAATATCCTCCTAAAATAGGACACTGTGGTGGTATTTTAGTCTGTGGTTGGCATTGCTCTGTTTGTTTTCTGTAGATAGAACATGAACTAAAAAGCTGTCGCACACCATGTAATTGTTACATATGAGCTGAGTCTGTGGAAACGGACAACCGCATTACCTGGTTTTGGTTTGATATGAGTGCATAAATGAAAGATGGAGTGACGCAGCAGCAGCTGTGACACAGCTTTGCACCTGCGTTCCCACAGCCAAGTGTCACCTAATGTGATACATGACACTCACGTTGTTAGCTGCTCACATTGTAGGAGCCACCTTGCTCAGTTTTCCTAACACCTGCAGTAAACGCAGATGACCACAAGATGGCAGTAGAGATCTGGAACTCAGCTGAGCTGAGGCTGGAAGTGCTTGGGGATTGTTTCAGTACTGATTAGTAAATCATAGATTCCTAAACGTGAGCTGGGATTTATAAACAAAGCATATTTCAATTAAAAAAGAAAAAAAAAGTGGAGAAATTGTCCTGTTTCGTACATGTTTATGACCTTAAAATCGACACTTATAAAATCATTTTTCTTCTCAATGACTCTTTCCATACCTCCTCCTGCTAAACAGCTTCTGTGCCCTCTAGGTGGAGCCAAATGCTCAATTGTAACACCAGCAGCAGAGGATTGAGTGCTGCTCTCTCTCCACATAGAAGCATGTTTTATGTTGTAGCGTTATGGCTGATAGTGACCAGGCTGCAGGTGCATCAGATGATGATCTCCGCGTTCCCAGGAGATTATGTAGATAGACTATAAAATAACATATGGATGTTGTCCAGTTATGGACCGTGCCCCCAGACCCAGTTTGTCTGTGATCGCTGCCTGCGTCTATCTTGGATCTCCTCAGTACTTTGTGCGTTATCGCCACGCTACACTGCACCTCCACAAACGCTCATAAATCACAGCACCCACTGAGTCACATTTGCTCTTTTCAAAAAAATATTACAAACACTGGCCTTTCCCAAATCTAATTATCTGCCATTTCACATAAGCGCCGCTAATATCCCAGCATTATGATCTGTTTATTTAATGATGTTTGTCTATGGATTAACCTTTTTTTCTTTTCTTTTTTTCCACCATTTTTTATATTTTAATTTTCCTCAAATACAGACGGCAGCTTGTGCTCGTCTTTGTGAGTCAGTCAGCAGAAAGAGAAACATCTGATGTGCTTTCGATGATGTTGATATTGAAATCCTGGCAACAGTAAATATGAATAGACTCTCCAGTCTTTCTCACACAGGGCTTGCCATTTAGCTCTGATGACATCACCTCTATTTGTTTTCTCAGTCTTCGATCTTTTTTTTTTTTTGTTCCCTCCTCCCTGTGCTCTGGGGATAATTGTTTGTTGTCTGCCCCGCTTGTCAATTTTCAGATAATGTAAGTGGGAACACATTTCTGGGTCCTGAGATTCCACTCGGTGTGAGTGTGTGCTGCTGTGTTTCCTGCATGCATCCGTGTATGTGTATGCATATATGTTTGTGTTGGTGTTTTTTGGGACGTTTTTTGGGACACACACACACACATTGTGTGTGTGTGTGTGTTTGAGAGTGAATGCAAAGGGGAATGCAATTTATAAATGCGTTGACATGAATGCATGGAGCCCTATAATAAGACGGTCAATTTATTTCCTTGCAGTGATTGATTTATTGCAACTTGATGATTCATCTAATGCCTAAATCAAGAAAATATGATATAAAATTTGTCTTTTCTTCCCAGTTTTTAGCTATTTTTTGCAAACAATCTGTACTTTTGCTTTTTTAAATGAAATATTTCAATATGCTCCTTTGAATAATGGATGGATTTTTTCCAGTAAATAAGTAGAATATTAAATTGTAATAATTCAAGTCATAAGCATGAACACAACTGATGAAATGTAAAGAAATATAAAGCTAAAAAAGAAATGTTAACCCCCCCCCCCCCCCCCCCCAAAAAAAAAAAAATCTTTTTAAACATATAAATAATGACAAGTAATGCAAAAATAAAAATGTCGAAGCCTAATTTAGTTTTTTATAGGAAAGACTTGGCTTTTTTCATTTTCATAATTTATTAGAATTATTTAGATTCCAGTCCTCACATCTCTTAAAGCATCTTTCCAATAATTGCTAGATAATAGCACCGTGTAATACCTGCATGTCAAATCTGAAAAATCTGAACAATGAGAAGCCGGGCGAGCTGGTAGCTCCTCCTCTCCTCCCAGAGGAAGGTGGCGGTACCTTGACTGACATGTTCCCCCCTACGGCTGAGCCCCGGCCTGGTGTTTTACAGCCCCGTTAAGGTATACAGCAGGTAAAATGTCAATTAGGAAGGCCCGCCCTGATAACTCAACTCCCAATCCACTTGTTCTTGGCCATTAATATTTATCGTAGGCCTGGCCCTGGAGCTGCAGCCCATGTCATCTGGAGTGACGTGCGCTGATGCTGATGCTGCTGCGTCCCGACACACACTTTGCTCTGGTGTCTCTGCAGCTAGCACAGAAAGGACACCTACCGCAGTCACACAAGCCTAATCAAGCTGTCCACACAGAGCAGGCACACGGCGCCTCCTCAGCCCTCAGTTGTTCCGGGGCATTTTAATGGGAAATTAAAGGCTTCTTTCATGTCTGTGGTCTGCAGGACAGGAATGAGAGCAGAGAGTAGAGGATAAATCAGGCCTCGTACTTTGACAGGAGACCGCTGTTTCTTTTTATGTTTTGTGTTAGCACTTTGTCCTGCTTTGTTTTTCCCTTGGATTTGTGTCCTTGAACGTGAAGATGAGACAAATTTGCTGTGCTTGCTTGATTTGATCAAGTGTATCAAGTTGATACAAACTGCAAATGGTGACCCAGCAGAGGCAACATTTAGCATGAATCTTAAATCGTTTGTATTTGACTGAATTTTTATTATGATTGCATTAAGCATCTTAGTTTGTTTGGAATAATGGAGCAGAAGTTGTGTTTGTGGCTTCAGAATGAGTCTTATAACCACCAAGGTTGAGTCCTCTCTCAGGTAAGCCAGGATTCTGACAAAAATACATTTACAGTAGAGCCCAGCTTTGCTAAGTAGGACAGGATGACAGTAGAAGCCTTGGGTCAAACTAATTTGTATGAAATCTAATTTCATATGTATATTGCATTTGAAGCTGGGCAGCACGGTGCAGTTGTTAGCACTGTCACGTCATGTAAGAAAGCTTCTGGGGTTTTAATCTGCTAGTCGAATTTGCGGGGGCGGTTTTCTGTGTCTGCTCAAATTTCCTCCGGCCATCCATGCTTGTTAGGTTGATTGGGGATTCTAAATCGGCTGTACGAGTGAGTTTGTGTTTGCATATCCGTCTGTCTCTTTGACTTTGTCCTAAGACGGACTAACGACCTGTCTGCGTTTTACCCCACACAGACAGGAGTAGACTCCAGCACAGTGCAAACCTCTGTTGAGGCACAAAGCCACTGCAGTACGGAGTGTATGCCCAGAGGAGAAATACTGGGTGTAACTAAGTTAAGCGAATATGATTTATGAACGGAAAATAAACAAGCAACAGTTTGTTGATGCTATCGTGCAGACCTTTATTTGTCTGAAATTCAACTGGAATTTGCTGCTAATTAATGAAAATGCATATGGGTGGGTGGGGAAGGAGGCCAGAAGCTCTTTTAACATTTGAAGATGGGCGGGCGAGGTGAGGTTTCCAGAGCCACTCTACAGGTGGGTGAGGCTCTCATGAATGGATGGATGAATTTGAAGTAAAAATGAAAATGTGCCGTGAAGAAAAAAGATGAAAAAAAGGAAGCAGATAAAGAAGAAATACAAAAACAATATGAATAGATTATTGGAATTTAAAAGTGTATATTGTAACACTTTTCTGTGTTTTGCATTTGTGAAACCTGATAGTGCTTTTTGGGGGATGTTTTATTGATAGATAATGGTAAGTTTGGTATGACATGGAAGTCAAATCTAACATTAAATCTAATTTGACCACCAAAGATACAAATACAAAATTGCCTCAGAGTCTCAGCTCAGTCAGTCTGTGTTTTGGGGCAGGCTCAACTAGATCCTGTTGCAAAGGGAATAAAAAGACTACTGCAAAAAGTGGATTGTGAAACCGGAGCCTCATTATTTAAGTAAAGGAAAGCAAGAGTCCCAGTTTTATGCAGAGAAACCCCACCTGAAGCAAAGCATTAACGCCTTTATTTCCTGACTTCCTGAAGTTGCATTCAGATTCCTGGTTCATCTTCCTGCAGAGGTGATTCCCATGATGCATGCTGTAATGCAATCATCAGTCCCTCTCTCCTAAGGCAGGAATTTATGAACGCTTAGTGTCCGTCTGTGCTGACAGGGCTTCAGTTTCACTGTGTTTAAACTAGAGATGGACCGATCCGATATTACGTATCGGTCCGATACTGACCTAAATTACTGGATCGGATATCGGAGAAAAATAAAAAATGTAATCCGATCCATTAAATATCACGAAAGCACCTCACAAAACTTGCAACACACCGTAACTCACCTCAGAACGTTAGCACGTCTGAGCAGTATGCATCACGTGATAGAGCGGCTGTGGCATGTAGGACCTGTCGGTGGTCTGGATAGCATTTGGAGCTTCGCTTAGCAACCCCGCATTTCATCTCCGACAAAGTTATCCCCGAGAGAAGTAAAGCAAGTGTGTAAGTCCATCTCTGAATGTAAAGCATTCCTGCGTTAAGCTTAACAAACGACTGCCTCTCCTGCTGCTACTTCAATCATGAAACTGCTTAATGATCAGCTGATCGGCTTTTCTGTCGGGAGTCCGTGTCTCTTTTGTTTGTTTTTGGCCCACTTTGCACCAGAAAGAGGAAACCAGCGGCTGAACAACAGCAGCACGTTTAAGCTTGATCAGCTGTTGTTAGAATGTATTTAATATTACTTTCTACTCCAGGATCTTTTTCTACGTAGCTGACGCTGGTAACTGTGCAGGGGCGGATCTAGCAAAGTTTAGCCAGGGGGGCCGATAGGGCATTAACAGGGAAAAGGGGGCACAAAGACATACTTTTCTTTCTTATTCTCATTTAAAATGTCTAGCTTTTAATAAATAATTATCTGACACCCAAAGTTTTAATTTGATGTAAAATGAATAGAAGTCAATTACTGTATATAGTAACTATTAAGTCTAATATATATACCCTAGTAAGCTATAGTACTTTTTCCTTTGGGAAGGTACCATCTGTGCAGTCTGCAATTTTGTTGAAGAAAGATGTTGAATCTATTTAATATTTCTTGAAAAATAATTGATTTCTGTGCATTTTTTTTTCACACTGCATCAAATTAAGGTTGATTACGTCGATTAAGCATCATGAGGTGGAGCGTGAGGGGTGGTTCCCCATTTTTTATTTATTTATTGTTGTTGCTGGGAGTTGGAACCCTATTAGTTAGGTTGCTTAATATCTACGCTAAGTACTCTTTAAAATACCAGAATAGGGAGGATGGTGTAGGTCTAAGTTTATTAGATTGATCAGTATTGCTGAACTATGAAACATTTTTTTTTGCATACAGGTATAACAGATTAGCTTTAGTGTAGTTGTTGTTTTAAACTTGAGTATGAACTTATACAAAATGCAGCAAGATATTAAAAAAAACAAGTTTTGTTGATTAAAAAACACTATATCGGATTCATATCGGTATCGGCAGATATCCAAATTTATGATATCGGTATCGGTATCGGACATAAAAAAGTGGTATCGTGCCATCTGTAGTTTAAACCATTGCCCAGAAATCCATGTCACTCACATTTATTGCCTTCCTCTTTTTCCCTTCTTAAAAAAAACAACGACTTGATCCTATACCCCACCCCCCGCTTTTTTATGAGGACACAAACTCGGTTGCATATAGAGATTATATACTTTCCAGTTAAAGTGGGGTCACAGAGGAAGGGTCTCCATGTAGAGTCTGTTGGTTTTGCACACAGAGGTTAACTAGCTCCAGCATCTACCCTCCTCCTCCTCCTGCTCTGCCTCCCAGCTCTGTGTTTAAAAACGCCACAGCGGGCACATAAGCAGGTTAAAATATTGCAAACTAAATCTAAGAGAGCTCTTATTTCAATATGGTGAGAAGTACGGCACCGACTGAGGCCACTTGAATGGAGTAGATGTCAGCTCGGTAATATCGCCGGGCCATAACTCTCCATGGCCATCACTCATACTCTCGTGGGCAGACATAAGTACACACACACACACACACACACACACACACACACACACACACACACACACACACACACACACACACACATGCAGAGGCAGATAAACACAGTGCAAGCATGCACGTAGGCGAAAATAAAAAAGCACACACACTTTGGACATGCCTTGAGCGACAATCAATGAATCTGCCATCACAGGTGAATTATGATTCCTCGGGAGCGGGCCTTCTCTATGTGAAAATATTTTGACTGAAAATGTAGATATAATTAATGGATTGTGTAAAGAAGCGGAGAAATTGATGCATTTATTACAAGAAGGGAAATCTGTGGGGCAGTTGAGCCTTTACCCTCCCGGATTGCTGCGGCACCGCTCTCTCTCTCACACACACACACACACTCTCTCTGATAAAGCCGAGCATCTGGCCGAGGAGAGTAAATCAGTTGAGGTGGCCGTGTTGTTGTCCTGTGGCGGAGGGTGGCATGTCGTTGTGGTGGTGGTGGTGAGGTGTCTCCAGCCTCAGATAATGATGTGATTCCAGCATGAGGCGGGCTGGGTGTACCTCACCGCCGTCCATTATGATGTGCAGCCCCGCAGCCACCGAGGGGGCAGAGTGAAGGTGAGCCTGTCATATCGATCTTTTTAGTGCTAAAATATGAGCCACTTTACTCTGCTCCCCAGCGCAGTGATGTGAAAAATAATAACTCGGACCCAAATTAAAAATATTGATCGCTTAGGTGGTGTTGAGAGCAAATAAACACCCTCTGAAGGATTTTTATCCCCCCACTCCTCTCCCACCACCTTTCCCCTCCTCCCCTCCTTCCCTCCTATCCCTGTCTTGTCCAGGGAAAGGGCCGGGTTAGAGATGGAGGGGGTGGTGGGGGCTCGCTGGACTGTAAAAACATCACTGCGTCTTGTTGTTGGTTGTCTTCATAACACCCACCTCGCAGACTCTCAGCGCTCTTTATTGTTCCCGGACACAAATCAGCAGCAAACATGTTTTCAGATACTCCCTAACGCTGATTGATCGAGTTTTGACTCCATAATCTGGCATTAGCTCGGCTTCATTCAGGTATCTTCCCCCCCGCCGGCCCGCCACCCCAACCACCCCCGCGAGTCGTAATTTTTTGCACATCCCAGCTTGACTTTTTTATTCCTTCTCCGCCGTTAACAGATGAGCTGACACGGGGCCATCAAACGGGTGGGAAAACAATTGCCACAAGGTTAATTTTATTGCCTGCTCCATGCATTTGTGAGCAGGCGGGAGGTGTCCTCTGCCCGGGTCCTGATGAATGGCTGCGCCGAGCGGGCAGGAATGAAAATGAGAGGGGAGAGGCCAGGCGCGGGGGAGCCAGAGTCCCTGCCGCTCCTACCTGAAATTGAAATTTTTTTTTTCTGACATGCTCAGAATTGGTATTCTGATATATAAGAGAGGCGACGTTCCATTTAGTTTGATGATGAAAGCCGTCATGTGTCCCACTCAATCGCTTTTTACGACTTCTACTTTGCCTCGTACATCCGAAGAAGGTTAATATCCGCACACCCTAAATGGCGGATGTCAGATTGTCCGGAGTCTGTAGGAAAATAAACTACTTAGTGTGTCTAAATGCTGTCGTAATACTTGGCCGCAGCACTATTGATTGTCTACAAGGACGTTTGTTGTGTTTTGGGCCCGAAGCGGGATGAATAGATATTTGATGGAGCGTGGAGAGCGAGGCCGCACCAGCATCTGCATCTTTCTGCTGTGTCAGTGGGGATGAGAGCCAGGGCGTTGGGGAGAATCACATGCTGCCTGTTGACATCAGTGAGAGGGAGCGGGGCCTGGAGCTGGCGATATCTCCTCTTCCCCACTTGAGCCGGGTCCTCTTGCTGAAAGCTCACTTCTGTCTGCTGGCTTCAGGCCCTCACTCAGCGTGTGTGTACGTTTCAGCTGTTGCTCATATAGGGCCATCTCCAGGCAGCGCTTTGTCCATACATATCGATTCTTCCTCCTCCACCAGCTATAGTTGCTCCATTTGCATGGCCCGGCTGACCCAAGCCGTCAGTGGCCATTATATCCCCATTAGCTAATCTCTCAGCTTTGATTTCCATAATCCTCTCTCTATTGAAAGCCCTCACAGCTCTCACAGACCCACTCTCTGAGGAGGAAGAAAACAGACCCCCACTCAGCCCACACACTCCATTCTTCACTAACATGCATCACACACTCAAAGCCAGCATTCGTATACTTGGCGTAACCGATGATGCCCCATTATGCTGTGTTATTCACTTATAATGCTACATTTTGGCAACAGCGGAAGTATTAAGATCAAAAACCACAATTTTTACTTATGAGTGCATTCTTTAACACTTACACTATAATAATAATTATTATTCACCCTGTTAGCTTAGGATGATAATCCTTTTAGAAAAACGAACTGACGTTTTTGATGTTTTAAATGTGTGTTTTTGTCCCCTGATAGCCACACATTCTGATAGGGTTAGTGTTAGGGGTACTATTATTGTGTATTATTGTGTAAATAATCAATGTGGAGTTAATTTAGGCAGTTTTAGTTGTATTTTTATTTGTATATTTAATCTAAGTATAGACACAAATCTAAAAATTTGGCATGCAGTGTAAATAAAAGCAATGATTTGCAGATCTCATAAACCAATAGTTTATTCACAAAAGAACATATACACTGATATGTTTTAATATTTTATGAAATATATTAGCTTATTTTGAATTTGATGGCAGCAACACGCCATGCAACGTTGAGATGGAGTCACCAAAAGGCTGGAAAAATAAGTGGTACAAAACAGAAACAGCTGGAGGAACACTTTGCAACTGGCAGCAGTTCAGGAACATGATTGGGAGGATAAAGAGCATCTTAGAGAGGCTTCTCAGGGGTAAAGATGGGCAGAGGTTCACCAATCTGCAGAAAAACTGACTGCATATTGTGGAACAATTTCAGAATAATGTGCCTCAACATAAAGCCACTGTGAATATTTCATAATTTACAATAAATAATTGGTTGATTCTGGGAATTCTAGAAATGTCCGTGTGCGAGGGGATGAGGCCGAAAATTTCTAGGCTTGACTTTCCTGACATGTTTATTTTCTGAAAACAGCCCATAGGTCTTTCAATATTCTAATAGGCTTGTGAGGCTTGTATAGCCAAAAATGTGGCAGCGAGTGTGAAGCTTTCCTTTCAAACCTTTTTAAAAATGGATTATAAAGACGCCTTTTGTGCTCATTTTTAACTCTATATTTGTATTTTTGGACTCAGCTGGAGTAGTTTTGCCTGACTCACAGCTCAAAATAATCCATATTCACCTTGGTGCAGCCTCTCAGTTGATTCGCAGTTTTAAAAAAGCTGTTTTTGCTCCCTTCTCTCTCCATTTAAGCCAAACTTCCTCTGACACATACAGTGAAGTTACAGCGATAGATTTAATGCTCTAGTTAGCTATCAGCCTCACCTCTCCTCATATCCATCCCAGGAGCATCTGCTCCTTTTTTCAAAGAAGAAACATCCAGTGTGCCAGGCCAGACTGACCTTAATCACCCTCAGTGGAGTTCTCTTGGAGCGATTGGTTACATTGATCAAAGAGGACCTACTACCTCAAACCCACACTCCACCCTTGACACCCCCCCTCCTCACCAAATGAGCTGATAATTAATAACGGCTGGCTTTGCTAACACCAGTCAACAGACAGCATGATGGATCGGACATCTTGGATGCAAACCAATACAAAGCCAAGCTTTTCTCCATCCCTCTTGAAAGCCCCCGGGTGTCCTTTTTCCCCCTCCAGCATGATCAGGGATGCATAGTGTCACCCACCTTGCTAATTAAATCCTCACAGGTCGCTGGTGTTTTTCAGCAGGGAGGCTTTCTATCTAGTAACTATTGGCACGTATTTAATAATTCATGGAGTTAGATCATCTGAGGACACGGTGTAGGACTTGTGCTGTACTGTTGCAAACTTTGTGGTCGCAATTCATTTCATTTTACCTAATTCGCAGGAAATTAGCTATGATTTTTCAGCATTCGATTTCCACTAAATGGTGATCACGACGGATAAAGATGACGCAAATTAATAACAACTAGCTCTGAGAAAACTCTTATCATCCATCTGAAGGAATCGCACCACTGCGGGACATTTGCTGCCAAATAACAGCAGCTTCAAGCGGTTTCATCCTCCCAGCTGTCACTGAGGTGGTTCAGCCACAGTGACAGCCGCTCCGCAGAGTCACTCTGTCTCATGACAGCTGTTTGTGGGTTTGTTTGTTTGTTTGTTTTTGCATCTTTTTGCTGAATGAGCTGAGCAGTGACAAACGTATTCATGACCGATGTACGCCCCCGTGCTAAAGGCTTCCTTTTAATCACCTCCTCTTGTTTTGTCAACACGTGATGTGGCAGCCACTAATTGTGAGATATAGGTATTTTGTCGGGGGGATGATTATGTTAGCCGCTTCATTAGCCCGAGTTCACAGCGCGTGACTTTTGCATCCTTTTGGAATAAGTATAAGTTGTATAAGTTAAGGGATATGATGAAAAGGAAGAGACACAAGGTGGAAGGTGGAGCTCATATTTTTAGGCCCTATCAGAGCAAAGTGATAGCTGGACTTAGAGGTATGGCAGTTGGGCCCAGTGTGGCCCCTAACCAGTGCAATTGGATGTAATTGGTGGATCTGGTCTTAAGAGGGAGTGGAGGGTCGGCGGCTGTGGGCTGTGAGTCTGTCATAATAACAACCAACAATGTGATCATTTCATTTCCTTTTCACTTACACATCACCTCACTGCACATGGAACAGGCCACAGAAGCACACACACACACACACACACACACTCAGGGACAAGGTTAACGTTGGGCCCCATTTATTTCACTCCAACAATGACTCTAAATAGCCTTTCAAAAGCGGAGTGAGGAGGGAGACAAAAATAATCCAATCACACAATTACTGCGAGGCTTCATTCTATAGTTAAGTGCATTTTTATTGTGTAACGTTTCGTTTTTTCCTCCCACCCCTCCCACAGTCTCTATTTTTCCTGCCTCGCTCAGCAAGCGTTCTCTCCCTGCCACTTCTCATCTAATATGGCCATAATTGGGTTTGGTTGCACAAATCAGATTTCAGCAATTGGGTTATCCTCCTCTGAAATTGGAGAGATCTGTGGGCCGGCATGGGTTGAGAGTTAATGCGCTTTTGTTAAGCCCTCCTTTTGGTGGCCGTGGCGGCAACACTGGACTGTGCCACTTAAAGCGGGCTACCTGTCACTGCGGACACTGCTCCGAATTTAGCCTCCCCCCCCTCCCAAAAAAAAAAAAAAAAAATCCCACTTCCCCCCTTGATATACATGCACCATTTATCCACATCCCTCACCCTCTGCTTCTCTTCAGGCAAATAATGACATTTGAATCGAGCATTAACAGGCTTAATTACTTTAAAATTGTCATTTTAATTTACACTGATATAGTATTGATCACACAAGCAGAGATTAAGGCCCTCAGTGGAGCGGTTGATGTGGAATTAAACAGGGCCGGGTCCTCCTGGGGCCCGCCTGGCCTGTCCTGCCGCAGCCAGAAGAGGAATGACATCCTCCCTCTAATGAACTGGCAGCATGCGCAGACATGAATTTCAGGCCCCGCTGGAGAAGGAGGGAAATAATGGGGTTTGGGGAGCCATGGCGGGTTATTCATTCACTGCCATGCACCAATTCTCCTGTGATTCATCCCCAGACCCCCCAGACCCCCACTGCCTGTTTGCCTGCCACATTCAGCTCGCCTGACCTTTCTTCTGCCTAAGTATATATATATATCCCTTCTGTCCTTTGGGATCACCTACTCCCCCTACCAGGTGTCATGTATAGACGGAGAAAGGAGCACGGGGAGGCATTAGAGTGGTAGAGGGAGCCGGGTTGAGACACCTGCAGCGAGCCACCAACACCCCTCTCTCTTCGGTGGAAGTGGCGGTCCGTGATCCTCCTTCACATCCTCACTCGCTCACTGGCCTGCCTGACGACGACGACGCTGTCACTGGGAATTGATCTCCTCACTTGAGCCCGGTGTCACGCACAGCTGGTTAATATCAGGGAGAGGAAATCGTTACATTAAACTCAAGCAATTTCTCTCCGGTTTGGAGAAAGCCTGCGGCTCCCGTGGCAAGGACCCTGTTGTGGAGTAATTAAAGCAGAAGGAACAACCTCTTGACACTTTCCTCCAATCAACACACTTAAACAGTCACATTGCACACAAGTGCTTTTAATGACGGGCTCTTAGAGCGAGTGGCAGAGAAGAACAAAGCTGACAGTATTTCAATGCATTAGCTGTGCTTGGCATGAGACAGCTCCTCTAAAATGAGTGTACTTTTTACCCACTTTCTTTTCACTTGAATGTGTGCAGAAGGCAAATGTATAAATCAAGTTTTTAAATGCGCTAATAGAGATGAAAGATTTAAGTCAATTTCAGTTCAGTTTCATTTAGATGGCACCAAATCACAACGATAGTTGCATCAAGCCTCTTTATATCGTAATCTAAAGACCCTACAATAACAATCAGACGGCCTTCTATGAGCTTTTAACAGGAAGAGACTTCCAGCAGTGGAAGTGAATAATAATAAAAGAATAAAAAAGTTAAACAATGTGAAGAATAGAGCACAGCATCGGAGGTGCTGTCTCAAACTATGGCTGCTTGCAAACAAAAGCTTTAACATTTATGAGCTATTCCCTCTGTGACATGGATCTAATAAAGTTATGTCTCCTCCTCCTGTGTCTGTCTCCATGCTACCCCTTAGCTCGGTCGTGATTACAATTGGAGGACACATTGTGAAAACAAGGCTTCTGCTGGCACAGCTGAACTAGATTTTCTTCTTTGTTGGTGTCCCAAACATTTGTTCTGGCTGTACTATCGACTCAATCAGCGCATCCCTTCACGCTGCCTTCCTGTTGTTTAGTTTGTAGGTGTAGGTCATAGTAGCAGTCACAATTGGATGGTGAGATTAGCTTTTGCAGGTCAACTTTGTAGCTGTCTGATTGTTCAACACAGGACTGCTGTGTTTGAAGCCACAGCCAAAGATGATCCCATCACTCAAGTCAGCTTTTGTCTCAAAGTGTGCTGTGAATAATTGCCCTTGGTTTCATGTGCTTATTCATAGTCGGGTTATCAACTACAGTAGAGTGCTTTTGTAGTGCCTGTAGATTGGAGGGGCAAGCACTGACTTGAAAGCTAAACAGCTGCTGCTACTCAGTGAGGCCAGCAATGAGAAGAATCAGCCTATTTTATTAGAATATTTTTATTGCTTTAGATTGCCGTAGAACACCTCTTCAGAAGCCGTTATATTGCTCGCCACAAAAAAACACCCGTCTTTTAAATAAAAATGTAATTTTACCTCCCAGAATTCAGGAGTTGCTGGTGGCCGATGCTGATTAGCGCAGCTCGGCCTGTGTTGTGTTCTCTCCCGATTGTCTCTAACTTTGTTGTTGTCCTCCACTGTGTGCATGTCTGCAACTGTACAAATGACTTACGGAAACAGGTACATGTCATGAAATCAGCCAGCGATGGCTTTTTGGCAAAGGTGAAAACAGAACTTAAGGCTTTGCTTGGCTTTGAGCCATTTTGACTGCCAGCATTTTCTAAAACAGCATGAAAGGTCCAGTGCAGATTTTTAAAAAAAGCTGGGGGGGGGGAGATGTTTTTGAGGTCCTCGATTGATTGCATTAGCTGCACCTAGATATCATGAGGTGGAAGCCATCTTGACGATGAAGGCTAAACAAAACAACAACCTCTCCTCTCTCTCAGCTGACAACTCCCAGTGACGGATATCGAGACGTCTCCAATACACGTAATGGACTTGGCAAGACCTGAGGTGGCTGGACTCGGGTCTTCTACTGCACTTTGTCATCCAATCACCTTATTCTAATGCTATTGCATTGTTTAGTCAACCAGCCATCCATTTACATCAACCCATAACCACACAGCCACACCACAGGAGCACTTAATAGAATTAGCAGGTATTGTGCAGCACATTTTAAACACATAGACCATTTTAAACACGCACACACGCCAACGCACTCACGCACACTCAGTCACTCCCTGGGCTCATGATCCCCTGTTTGCCGTCAGAGTAATGGCATCCCAAGCTCTGCATTCAGTGTTTGCCTCTCACCTTTAACTTGCCATAACTCTATACTTTCCCCACTGCGGACAGTTTATTCATTCTTTTAAATGTCTAGCCAATATTGTTGTCATGTTTATGTTATGTACTACTTATTAATAGCTCGTAAGGCACATTTGTTGCATTATTAAATCATTTTTCACTCGCTCTTCATTAGGAAACAGGAAGCCGAAGCTCTCGGCTGAAACAGCCGGTTAATTATAGGCCTCATAACTTCCTAATCTGGTTTTAGGGAATGTTTGCGACTCTGTTCAGCTAGCCAGCACATAAATAGACAAAAATGAAACGGCCACATGGCTGGGAATTTGCAGTCATATGCCCTCTTTTTCCCTTGACTGAGTGCTTTATTTTCCTCTTCAAACCTCAACACTCCACTGCCATCTTTGCAGACAAATTGCTCTCATATGCTTCTCCCTTATGATTAACAGGGAACAAATTCATATCAAATAACCCCTGTATTGTCTTTAAGCCTCATTTTCTAATGACATTACATAGGGCATGTGTAAGTTTATTTGGAGTGACTCATCTATGGGGTGAGGGGAAATGAGCAATCCCATTGCCGCCGCCCCCCACCCCTCTGTTGAACTGTTACCTATAAAAACAGCTGTACGCGCTCAGTCAGAGGGTGTTTCCTGCTCGGTGTAATAACAAGGCCCTTTCTCCTTGTCCCATTCCTTGGCCGATTGATTTTTGTTAGGAAAATTAATGCAGTCGCGCTAAGGCTGTGGAGGTCAGAGGGAGACGGGCTTGAACAGATGAGGGGCGGTGCTGGGTAAACAGAAAGGAAGGAAACAGCTAGGGGACCCCCAGACTCTGTCTGATGAAACTTACTGTGCATTTAACGAAGGCGGAGCATGCAGTCGCTTATGATGTATTGCCTCTGTCCTGTTTTATGCACACACCAAAATAAATCTCTTATGACTGAGCAAGCAAATATACATGCCCATTTATTGACTGGGCTCACTCATCCCGTGTTGTTTGGTTTTCTTGGTCTTGTTTTATGTTGTGTGTGATTCTCTTTATTGCCTTGACACAAGCTTAAAGGCAAAGATAGATCCTTTACACTTTATGAGATTCCTTTAAAAACTTGAGTCACGACAGTCGACTTCTCGCAGTCAGCAGACCCTTTCATTTCATGCAACTCCTTAAAGATTAGATGCTTAGATGCTTTGTTTGTGTGTCCCCCCCCCCCCTAAAAGTAACACAATCATCCCAATGAATAGACATACCTCTGTTTGACCCCATAACATATCCAAGTGGTGCCTTTTATAAAGGCATAAAGCAAAGCATAACCATGTTTCAGTGAATAATGTTTCCCAAGTGGGAACCAATCTAACACAAAGGGTGCCCCAGTCAGCTGGCTCCCTGCACAAGTTCAAGCCACAATAGCACCCTGTGTGCACCATGCTGTAGATAATTAGCTACTCATTAAAGAGCCCTCTTATTAGATTGGATGTTATGCTCTTTCAGTTAAATTCGAGCTCTTAGTTTTAACAGCCTAATTACATTTCTGAAAAGACGAGAAAAAGAAAAAAGACTTTTCAAAGCAGTCTCTGGCTGAATAGAAGTGATGCTTTTCTGCGAATTCAGAGATCCAAATCTTCTCTTCTTTGACTGTGAGATTGTAGATTTGAGATATTAGGAGCATAAATCTGTAGGAGAAGCTAAATGTGTAATTGTACAATGTATTTAATAGTTTGCTTTTAGCTGATATTCTGTACCCTCTTTATTGGCTGTACAAAGACTTCTGTTTGCTGAAACAGCTGGCTAATCATCAAAAACCCTTGGTTAGCAAAATGCTGTGCATGCACTGTGTCTCAATTCATGGATCTCTTTTGGTAAACTTGTGTATTTTCACAAGTCAAATTCAACAAGCTACTTGTATCTGATGAGATACAAATATTGTAAAAAAAAAAAATAATTTTTTTTTTTTTAGACTTACCTATTCTTAACGTAGCCGTTCACACCAACCGTGTAATTTCGCTAGATGTAATTGTGCCATTTAGTTTTTGGATCTAGGAAAAAAATTTCCTCCCATTTTTTTTTTTTGCAAATAAACAGATCTGACCATCAGACTGCTGCATTTGGCAACAACTGTACTTGTAACTCAGAATTTGTACTGAATATATAATCATATGGAAATAATAAAATGTGTATGATACATGTGTGATCCCAACTCTGCCAACAAGAACTCAAACTGCCCCACCGACGTCCTGAAATATGTACAAAGGCAGTCACCACCTTTAACTTTAACTGAATCTCCATTTCTTTCTTCTGTTGTTTAGACACACTAGGACACCAACTCATCATCACTTGATGTTGTAAAGACCTTGAAAAGATCCCACTGAAGAAGTATAGAGTCCAAGTTCTGAAACTAGTTGGATTAAACTAGATTTCTTTAGTTCTAATGCAGAGGCAATCTTTTCCAGGCTGTTATACAACGATGCACTTAAAATAGCATAAAATGCATCTGCAACTCCTTGTAGGTGCACTGCTACAATCTGGAGGTGGCTGTAGCTCAAGAATTAGAGCAGTCCTCTACTAATCAGAAGGTTGTTGGTTCGATCCTTACATACCAAAACATCAAGCTACTGAATGCAGCGTTCGTCGGAGTGGGAATGTTCGATAGAGAGAAAAAAGTACTTGTATGAACATGTGTATGTGAATGGGTAAATGCTCTGAATGCTCAAGTTCTATGAGAATTAAACAATTTAAAGCTACATCTTTATGGTGTCACCTGCAAAACCACAGGCATGTTAATGTAACAGATGTAGTGTACACAGTGTATTAAGCTCCGCTTCTATGCGACATGAAGATCAACAATACATTACCACCTGGTCATCTGTCGAGCACTCAAAGGGGGAGACCCAGGAGACCTGCTGCAGACCTGCTCGGGCCCCTCCAAATCCTCTTTTCTCCTCACATTTCTGTGGGTGTGATATTTACAGGAGAGCAGGCGAGGGTTTGCTGCCACTCTCGCCCCTGGCACAGGACCTCTGCTCCCTCGCAACTTAAAGCTGTCTTTTAAGAGAGGCCATAGGAACAGCCGGATGCTGTGATTGTACGGATAAAAAAGAAACATCTGCGTAAGAAAAGTCCCCCTTTTTTTATTTATTATTATAATAATACAATAAGAGGGGGAAAAAACGCATGACATAATTTCTTGTTATCTAAGAAGCTAAGGCTGCATTTACATTTGCTTTTCATGCAGCGTCCATGTGCTCTTAGGGGCGATGCACTGGAGTATAACTAAGCTAGCATGCAGGATATCCAACCATTTAAATCAAGCCTCTGGGAATTTTACATAACACATCATTGGAGAGCATTGGTTTTTACATAAAGACAAAGAAGGCCACAAAGAGCCACCGGACGGGCGTCTTAGCCTGAGACGAGCTGCTGCGTGTGTTTTTGCAGACTCCTCTAAAGCTTCACGGTCCTGTGGTCACTGTTGTGCGGCGAGAACGCCTCTGCTCATACTCAGACAGCACACAGACAGAAAGCTGCTTATTTTTTTTATACATCCCAGGGGGAAAAAATGATTTTTCTGAGCACGACCTCAAAACTGAACCCTTTGCTCTGATGGGGTGACTACCCGATCCCGAGCGTTGCGGAAGCGCTCTTGAGTCTTCGCGCCTTAGGAAATACTGTAGGCTGCCATCGATTGTCCCTGTGCAGCAGGAGCTGTCATATTTTATAGATGTTTCATGGGATCGCTCATGATCTAGACGATGTTGCCTTCATTTAGAAAGAGTTGTGTTTGTACTAAGGGAGGAGGAAGGGCTCTTGATGCAGAGAAATGGGGACCTTCGTGATAAGTTCTTCTCACAAGTGACAAAGTAGTGCCACTAAGATGCAGCAAACGAATATATTTCATTATGGGGCTCTGGAATAGAGCTGTTTCTCATTGGGCAGCCAAGGATGCCACTTTATCATTACAAGGCCACATGAGCGAGCCACAGGCAGCGTGGGACAGAATCAAAGCTGCCACTGGACACAAGCTGACTGATTACTTTTCCAGCTCACATCACAGCTCTGACAGCTATCCCAGCATCCTCAGGGACAGTTGAGTTTGCTCAATACTGATTATTTGATATCAAAAGTTGCGCCCACTCTGGCCCAGATGTTGACATACTCTATATGTGTTAGAGTTCAGCTCAGATTTTAGCATTGGGTCACTATCAGCCCAGGAACCAGTGATCTAGTCATAGAAGCAAGGTGGAGGTGTATCTTTTTAAAAAACAGCACAAAAATATAAATTGTTATCAGTTCCCACTGTTCATCTGTCAGAATTTTCTACGACTTTACCTGTGGTAAATTTAGTTGATTGGACATGATTTGGATCCATAGTGTACATTGTAATGAATTGTCCGTGAACCTCAGAGACAGGATTGTATTGAGGTGGTATAAAGATGAATGCAGCAATTTACATCCTTGATGTTAACCTGCTCCAGAGCACTCTGCACCTGGGGACGAAGGTTAATCTTCCAACAACCCTAAGCACACAGAAGATTACAGAAGAAGAGTGGTTGCAGGACAACTCTGTGAATGTCCTTGAATAGCCCAGCCAGAGACCAGACTTGAACCTGACTGAACATTTCTGCAAAGATTTGAAAATGGCTGTGCACCGATGCTCCCCATCCAACCTGCTGTTTGAGGTTCTGCAAAGAAGAATGGGAGAAAGTGCCCAAAAACAGGTGTGCTAAGCTTGCAGCATCATACTCAAAAAGACTTGCGCATGTAATTGCTGCCAAAGGTGCTTTACAGAAAAGGCTGCAAATACTTAACATTTTTATATTTTAGTTTTTTATTATTTTCAATACATTTCCAAGAAAGTCAAACAAACTTTTTTGAGGTGAAAAATGAATTTAATCCATTTTGGAATAAGGCTGTAACATGAAAAAATGTGGAGCAAGTGAAGCACTGTGAATACTTTCTGCACGCACTGTGTGTGTGCGTGTGTGTGTGTGCGTGTGTGTGTGTGTGTGTGTGTGTGTAAACTTTTCAAACTTCCTTCCAGTCTTAATATAACTCCAGTGTTCAGTTACAATTATATTGCTTCCAGTCATCCTACAGCCTGTGTGATCCTAATTTAATCAGTTCTTTCACAAATGAGTCCTCATGAATAGGCACAATATTGAATCAGATAAAAATATAGATTGATGAACAGTCCATGACAACATTAGCAGCCTTTCCAAAACGCGGGGTAGAGGAAAAAAAAATCAATGGGCTCAAAGACCTGTCATTTGCATGGGCCTCTTCCCCTAATGGGAATACTTTTTATAGACGGGGAATTACAAGTTGAAATATTCTTTTTGATTATTGGACATCCATAGCCAAATATGATTTACATTAATGAGCATAAGTATATTAAAGACGTTGTATCCCCAGCATGCGAAACAATTGAATAATGGCTCTGGCAACCAAGCGGTGGCTTGAGAAAATAGAGAGGAGGTAATGTCACTTTAATTACTAATGGATAGCCTAATCCAGACTTTGATTTTTCATCTTTAGCAACAATCTAATAAGGCAAATATTCATCATCTTCATATCCCATTTTGAAATGAGGATTTTGTCGAGCACGGACAACACGGTTATTTAGACAAAGTGGCCGTTTACGCCGGCCTCTTAGATCAACGGTTTATTTAAAGTTGATTTTCCTGTGAGGAAAGAAGAACGGTCCTTTCATGCCCAATTGCAGTTGTCTGAAACACTTAGAGTTGAGAAGTTGATCTTGTTAGGAGGAATAGACGTTGTATGATTCCCCTTTAGATCAAAATAATAATTGTCCCACACATTGCTCTCCGGTGTTCGTCAAAGAATACGCGTTCCATCCCGTGTTAGTAGTAGTTGGGCTTAAATCTAGATTAAATCATGCACTGTAGCGTTTTGACGTGAGATCATTAATGTTATATATTTAGACACCAATCTTATCATTGTGTTATATAAATCATGGGGCTAGGTGACCTGAAAAGTGCTTTGATAAACTGCTCTTTTCAAAAGCACATCTTTTCTTTTTTTCTTTTTTTTTCGAGGAATCTTAAATGCTTTGATAAGTTTAGGCAAATTATAATATACAGCTCTCAATAGATGTTTTTTAATGTCATTTTGATTATAATCTAATGTACTGCCTCTCCGCTGAATCATCTTACCTCAGAAACATTTATTTATAAATTCATTACACAAGTCCTGACCATGACTATGAAGGACACGCATATGGTTCTGAAAAATGAAAGCAAATCAGAAGCGCCGTAGACCTGCAATCGTTTAGTGGTCAGCAGGGGAAAAACCCTTCAAATCTCTGACCTCAGGAAACACTTGTTTATGGAGTTAGTTCATAACTATGAACGCTCGGTTTCCACAAATAGTGAAAATGCACTTCCTGAGGCTTTAAAATGAGTCGTTGAGGTCAGCGTGGAAACTTCCATCTTTTATATACAGTCTGTGATCACTACGTGTGGATTGGTTGGACCGGTGGCCAACTCTGTCAGCATATTTATAAAACATTTGTGTTAAATTTGTTTTTGTAAATGACTTAACGTTGCCACTTACTTACTTTTCCTTTTGTACTAGGTGGTGTTATGAGACGGACTTGTCTTCTTTTTTCTTTATTGTGATAACGTGGAGTAGATAGAAGTTAGAGTAAAAACAGTTGTCCAGTCTGTCAGCGATGTGTGACCCGACAGTGCAGAAATGTGTATTCGCTAGCAAAGGTGTGTGCCTATTTGTTTTAGTCACTTTTGGTTTTTTTGTTTTGTTTTGTTGTTTTTTTTGGTTTCTTTGAACAAAACTTCATTTGCGTATTTACATTTGAGAGATAACATCGAGGATTTTGTGCAGGCTGAGCAGACATTTCATAAATTGGTTTGTGAAATACACCTACTGTTCTGCAAATGTTAACCGAGTTTTGAAAGTAGCTGAAAAAAAGCCTCTCCTTTATATTACTGTAGACTGTGATACTGCATACAAGGCTGTGGGAGCTTCTTGAAACAGTAACAGTGTATAACAAATCACTGAATTAAGATGAAATGAAATTACAAACTGTATATTGTTCCCCATGTTCCCTTTTTTCCCCATTTCCTGTCTGTCTTTTATGAGTCAAAGTCAAACGTGGAACATATATATATATATATATATATATATATATATATATATATATATATATATATATATATATATATATATATATATATATATATATATATATATATATATATATTAGTGCTGTCAATAGATTAAAAAAAATTAACTAACTAATCTCACAATTTTCTGTTATTAATTGCGATTAATCTCAATACTTTATTAATAGCCTGGCTCCAATTACATTTTTTTATTCTTTATATTTTAAGTAATTATCGTTGTTCACCGAAGTCCAGTGGTCTCCGGTGAGAGCGACATTCCTTACTTGCACAAGCTTGCTGGACTGCTGAGCCCTCTGGTCCCCATACAAAGTGTGCAGTCTCGACACAATGGTTCCTCTCGAGGGCAGATTGTAACACTCATCTCCTGATGCAGCACGAATGACTTCTCTCAGTCCATCATCTTCTACTATGCTAACTGGTCGGCAGTTTTTAGCTATCCAAACAACCAAGGAATTGGTTACCTTTTCTCTCACATTTTTTGTTATTCGTCCACAAGCACCATACTCCTGAAGCGTAGACTGGCGAGGTCCCGTAGAGGTGGATTCAGTTGGGTGTTTTGCTCTCAGGTGATACGCCAGTGATGAACTGCTTCTGTGGTACTTGAATTCAGCGTTGCAAATTGTGCATCTTACTCTCGTTTTGTCCAACAAGCCATCAGGCAACTTCTTAAAGAGAAACTTTCCACCCAAAAGTCCGCCCTCGTCCATGCTTGCGTGTGTTAGCTAGTGTTAGCTAGATAGTAGCATGGTGTCACTTCTTCTTCTTCTTCTAATCATTTCTGTCAGGCCAAACGCCAGCATAGCACACTGTTGCCCCCTCCTCCAGAGGTGCTCATGAATTTAAAGGTCTTAGATTACAGGAAATTAATAAAAAAACAAAATCAGCGTTAAATTTTTTTAATGCATTAAACATTTCGCGTTGATCTTAACAATTAACGCGATAATTTTGACAGCACTAATATATATATATATATATATATATATATATATATATATATATATATATATATATATATATATATATATCATTGCAATAGATTTATATTCGTGTTGAATTCGTTAAATGACCCGTGATTAATTATAACTGTGTAGTCTGAACTAGTGTGACCAATTGCTTTTTTTTCATTGGTCCCAGGGCAGCAAAGCTTTTGCAAATAAGCCCAGATTCCTTTAAGCTAAACTGATTAAACAATATTTAATCACACTGCTGTTTTCAGTCTGAAGTGATTCTAACAGAAGCTGACATGCAGTGTAAATATCCCCTGGCATAGGGCCAATCTTAAAATTGTGTTTAGCACTGAAATTATGGATAAAGAATTTGCTAGAGGGATTATAATGAAATCGAGGCAATTTTGGATTGCTTCTGAATTTGGAGACAAATTTAAAACAGAATGGCCAAAATCAACGCAGCACAGGCAGAGATATCCTGGCTTTAGACGGAATTTAGAATGTGTGGTGCACCAGATACATCCTACATTTCCCATAATGCAACTCAGTAGTGTCTTTATTAGAATCCCTATTAGTTTTAAATGCATGCATTGGGTTGTAACTCCAATTCATCAGCAGAAATAACCCTGTCTAGGCTATTTGCTTCTATGTGTTTTGATTTGGAGACTTTGTCAGGCTACATAAAGTCAACTTAAAGGTGAAACAGGCTTAAATCTGTGGTGGCCCTAATGTCTCCCCCCCCAAAAAAAAAGAAAAAGAAAAAAAAACTACATACAATACAGTTTTATTTCTATAGGACATTTAAAAACCAGAAAGGCGCACCAAAGTGCTTCACAATAATACAGAGAATCAACATAAATCAATTAACAACAGTACAGATCGGGCACTAGCACTAGCATAGACAGAAGGTAATAGACCGGAAGAGTTAAGTAAAACAGTTATCGAACCTCAATTCAACAGGAAGGTCAGTTCATGAATACAAAATATCAACTAAGAAGTTAAAAACCAGCAATAAAATGAATTATAAGTTTAATAAGGGTATTAACCGTACGGGAAAACCAGGTTAAATAAGTAAGCTTTCAATCTTGATTTGAAGGATTGGATAGAGTCTGAGGCACGAATAGAAGCAGGGAGGCTATCCCAAAGTTTAGGTGCAGCTGAAGCAAAGGCACGGTCGCCTCTGGTCTTCAGCCTAAGCTTAGGTTGGGCCAGGAGTAACTGACCTGATGATCTTAATGCTCAGCAAGGAGTGTACAGATTGAGATCAGTGAGATAACTGGGCGCAGTATTATTCAGAATTTTAAAAGCGAGTAGCAAAATTTTAAACTCAATGCGATATTTGATTGGTAACCAATGTAAATCGACAGGAGCTGGAGTGATAGAATCAAATTTTCTAGCTCCGGTAAGAAGGCGAGCCGCAGCATCCTGAACAAGCTACATAAAAAAACCCATTAAAAAACACGCTAATAGAAACACAAAATGACATCAACACTTTGTTTCCTGTAGTGTGAAATGTTGTGTCCTGCACCTTTTGGGCAACTGGATAAACTGGAGTCCACAATGCAAATTAAAAAAAGCACAAAGTTGGTTGTTAAGTTTCCTGCTTTTGATCCCACGCCTCATTTGCAAGGCGTACCTGCATCAAGCAGCGAAAAAATGCCCTCACCGTGGCTCCATTTAATTTTCTTTAACCATGAATTTATGCTCGCTCTTCTGCCATGCAAAAGACGGTTTTGCCCAACCTCATTAAGAGGTCACCAGCGGCTCAGGCCCCACAGGTGTAATCCCATTTACTTTGATCCTCAGTTTTTATGTCCTCGTTAAAAGCTGCTGAAGTAGCAACACGGTATTAGTAAATACGCAGCTGGAATATATATGAGCATTAATCATTCTCTCTATTGAACAGGCCACTGCTACCTTTACTGGAAACTGGGGAGAGGGCAGAAATGACGCTTTCAAATTCAGACGTTTTCCTTTAATTAGAAGTGCACCGAGGTATTTTTTTGTTTTTTTTCAATAAGTTTTAGAGCATGCATTGGATCAAAATGTGCATCATTTCTTTCTTATTGTTTTATCAGAAGACATTTATTCAAACCACTCTGTATAAAAATAAAAGCAAGGTGCTATTACTGTGTGTATCGAACATTTTTTAACAAAGTTATCAAAGTCTTCCATCAGGATTATGCTGAACCAGCCAATGGTGTGGTCTGGAGCACAAAAAAACAAAAAAACAAAAACGCAGCATTATAAAGTAGCTCTTTTAAAGTCTGAGTCATATCATGTAGACGCGTATTCACTTTTCTTTTTTTGTTGAATGTCATTGCTGTGATGGTTTTATTGCTTTAGACCCCTATGCCGGGCAGGTTAGAGGAGCGACTGCACGACTGATGAGCGTGGCAGGAAATTGGCAGATGGAAGCATCCATTTCACCGCTAATTAGGGGGTCCAGAAGCCCGCCGACTGACAGGGTTCAACCGGGCAATGTAGTGCCTGCCAGCTCCCATCCCGTGCGCTTTATAAAACGCTCTTTAATTCCCCGGCACAATATCATTAACTTTGTAAGTGGATGAACACAATGGACAAGCAATTTAATTAACTTCTACCATTGAATGTTGGAGGGGAGACTAAATGAAATTAATGCACAATATTTCCCAGGGAGGCAGCCAACCTTGGGAGTGGGTCTGGATTGTTGGCAGGTCAGGCACTGCCGTGGGTTTGGCCAATTATGCCTTGTTTAGACCCATCCATAATACTTTCTTCAAAAGAAAATAAAATCAGTGGTTTCGAGATCAATCATGAGCGTGTGTCGCTCTGCATTCTGGGAGATTTTAGAATAATGAAGTGGAAGCCCGGAAACACTCTGCCAAAAGCTTTGAGTCAACAGCGCTAAAATACAGGTATCATAACTGATCCGTGCAGAGCCGGGGGGGCTTACTTGAAGTAGACGATCAATAAATGCCTGAAATTGGGAAATACAGGAAAAGGAATACGGCGATATGTCCGGCGCCGTCACGTCACATGTCGTGTTGGAGGATGAAGCCTGTTATTATTTTGATCACCCAAACTTTTGCTTAAATAGGTCAAATATGAGCTTTGTTATTAGTCTAATGTGTCTTAGTGAAATTGAAGTAAACTTGTAACAGGTTTATGCTCTAGTTTAGGAATTCAATGTTTCAAATAGATTACAGTACCTACAGTTAGAGATCTGCCGTCTTACTTTTACTTTTATTTTACTTCAAATAACTTGGTTTACAAATAAAACTCTGTTTTAGGCCGTCTTTATATTACACACTACTAGTGTGCTTTGGTTGGCATATTTTAATAGTGCTGTCCAAAATGGAGTATAAAGTCCTCACTATGCACCTGTGACACTTTTACTGTAACCGTGTTTCACTGCTGTGCTACTTTTATTCTTTATCCTGCTACTGTAACACAAAAATTTCCCTGTGGGATTAGTAAACTGCCTTCTTACCTACATACCTACCCAACGAACCATTCAGTCGTTTTTCACAACTGAAGTTTTGTTTGAAACCGCAGATCACAGCTGCGCGCGAGAATGCTAATTATCCAAAAACCTGCCCAGCGAACGAATGTCCCCATTACTCATTATTATCCTCATTACTTACTGTAGCTGTATAAGCAGTCGAAATGAGTTTCAGGTGCACTGCCAGAATCTGAATCAAAGATCTGTGGTTCCTCTTTTAATTCTAAGGGATCAATACTGGTCCTGCTTTGCCCTGTAAACCAATTTTCTAGCAGAGCTCGCACATGATTTCCTTCCCAGGAGAAGCAGAAGAGCATTAAGGGAGAGTAAGCTTAACTTAAATCTTAATTACTGTAAAATAAGTAAATAAATTTACATTAACGTGCTTCCTCTAAGTATGTCTGTGAACACCCTAATTCCTTGCCTGCGTCCCTTACCTATGGTCCCCAGCACACACATCCCAGAGACAAGGGCTTCTTCAGGACGTGACGGATGGCTCCAACACTCGAGCCGCTTTCAAATCACAGGAAGTGACAGAGGAAGTTTTAATGAGAGTTTTGTCTGTGTATCCAGTCAGGCCTTCCAGGCAGCTGATGAATAATAGACACTGTGGCTCAATACTCTGAATACTCAATCAATGGCACTGGGAGAGGGCCTTGGCAAACACATATGGCAGCCTGGGGTGGGCGGCGGGCTGAGGAGGGGTAGAAAATACTTCTCCATCTGTATCTCCAGGCTGAAAAAAAAAGAAAAAGCAAGCCACCTCTATTGATGCCTCTCACTTTTGTGCCAGGGTGTTTTCTTCGCCGGCGATGACAAACAGGCTGTTTGTGCGGTATTGGAGGTTTGTGCAGAGAGGCTCCTGTGAAGGTGCTCTTTTAGTTCTGGATCCTGCATATCAATGGGTCCCTTGCTGGGATGTGGAGGGCGGATCTTGAAAAAGATCTGTCAATTCCTAAATCCAGTAGCTGTTAGAGCACACAGCATGCAGTTCTATTGTCTACTAATGGATTTGCCTTTTGCACTTTGATTCAGTGTGCTTACAGTTTAGCCATGTATAAATGTTAGAGTTTAGTGATTAATGGGGATATCATGTACCTATTAGTCAGAGCTTATGTCTCTGCTTCCTTCTCTGAGCTGTGTGGGGCTAGCATGTGTGCCTGATGTATTGCAACACCATTTCTTCATGACAGCATATCTGATTGACCTTTCCGATAAGACTGTGTGTGTATGTGTGCGTGTGTGTGTGTGTGTGTACACATTTGTGAGTTGTTTTTGGGGGTTACGATTCTGCGTGCAGGTTTGTGTGGACGTGTGGCATCACTCGTGATTTGTCAGATGCGGGGGGCTCCAGGGATTTCTGAGCAATGAGATATAAACTGGAAAACAGCCCATTCTTGTCTGTGCTCTCCAGAAGGCAAAATGCCACGGAAAACTCTGAGGAGATATTTCTCTGCAGGTGGCTGGAACAAGCTTGTAGTCCACAGACAGATAACCCTCATTACAGGGCAAGTGTCATCACTTTATAGGATTATTATGCTCTAATCAAAGGCAGTATTATTTTCACCTTCATAATAATTTCGCACTCGCCTAGTTATTTTAAGGGAGTGTTTTAAGGGAACACAAGCATTCGGGTTACGATACAACCAAACCAAACAAGTTTTATTAACCAAGCTTACTTAAAATTGTTGCCACATGGTTTTCTGTGGATTGACTAATGGATTAATAGGTCAGTCACTTCAGCCCTCACACGCACCCAGTCCTCCTTTGCACTGAGGAATTCCAACAAGCACACTAACACTCTGTTTTTCCTCCTAATAAAATGGTTTAGTGCCTTGGCGTAACTTGTGGCTTGTTTATAACCTCTGTCATGGCCTTGATGTTGTTATGTTCCCACAATTCATAAATTCTTCAAGTATTTATGGTGCAATCTTATCAGTGAAGGAATGACTCCCAAATTACAAAAACAGTTCAGTTCAGTTCAGTTCAGTTCATTTTTATTTCAAACATTTCAAACATGTGCCTTCACAATCATTACAAAATATCATTCCATTATTTGTTTGAAAAGGAGTAGGCTGAAGTATTTACTTATTTGTCCCTACCCCCTCAAGTTTTACCTCTCATTCATTAAATTTTTTTTTGTCTTAAATTAAACAAACAACATATGAAACATATGAAGTAAAACAAAACATAACATACATAAATCAAAAACAAGAAATTAGCAAGCCCCACCACAGTATAGTTTCTTTCATATGAAAAATACAGAATGTGTATATTTGCAGATACACAAGTTATGGAAAAACAACAAAACAAAACAAAACAAAAAAACAAAAAAGAACCGCAACACCATTACCAGCAACATTACCGTCCTGGGTTAACCCCGTTTTCTTCATTCTTATACTTATTTAAAATTAGGTTTTTATATTTTACTTTAAACTGTTTTATGTTCCATAATTTAACTCCTGCAATTGAGATTGACATAGTTCTTAAAGTTGTTCTAGCACTTTGTATTTTTAAATTCCATTTCCCTCTTAAGTTATACCCACCTTCTCTTTCTATGAACAATTTACAGATTTCTTTGGGAAGCAATTTATTTCTTACTTTATACATTATTTGCGCTGTTTTAAGCTTCACCAAGTCTTGGAATTTAATAGCTTGCATTTTGACAAAGAGTGCATTTGTATGGTCCCTGTACCCTACATTATTTATTAATCTAATGGCCCTTTTCTGTATTATAGTTATTGTTTGTGTGTTACTTTTGTATGTGTTTCCCCAGACCTCTACACAGTAGCTCATATATGGCAGTAGTAAAGCACAGTATAAAATGTGCAGTGCTTTCTGATCCAACATATGCTTTGCTTTTCCCAGGACGGCAATGCCCCGTGCCAATTTCCCCCGAACATAAGTAATGTGTGGCTTCCAACAGAGCTTGTGGTCAATGATCACCCCAAGAAATTTTATTTCATTTACTCTTTCTAAATATACATTGTCAACACATATTTCTACTTCGATGTTTTTCTTTTGGTTTCCAAACAACATAAATTTGGTTTTATCTAGATTCAATGATAATTTATTTATATCAAACCACTTCTTTAATATCGTTAATTCCTGTGTGATCATCCCCAAAACCTGTGGCAACTCCACACCTGAACACAGTATATTTGTGTCATCTGCAAATATTACAAACTTTAAAATCTCCGATACTCTGCAGATATCATTTAAGTACATAATAAACATTTTTGGACCCAGTACTGAACCTTGAGGTACTCCACAAGCTATATCCATCAAATTAGATTTATATTCATTTATTTGTACATATTGTTGCCTATTCCCTACATAGCTTTTTAACCATTCCAAAACCACTCCCCTAAACCCGTACTTTTCCAGTTTTTTTAATAGAATTTCATGATTAACAGTATCAAACGCCTTCTTTAGATCTAAGAAAACTCCGAGCGCATACCTCTTATTATCCATACATTCCGTTATCTTTTCCATTAAATCTATCAGTGCCAAAGCTGTTGATCTGTTGTTTCTGAACCCATACTGACTATCTGTCATTAATTCATATTTTTCCACAAAACTGTCAAATCTTTTTATGAAGAGTTTTTCCAGTATCTTAGAGAACTGGGAGAGTATTGACACTGGTCTATAGTTTGTAAAATGATGTCTTTCACCGGTTTTGTAAATGGGAATAACTTTAGCAACTTTCATTTTTTGTGGAAAAACTCCTTTTTGAAACGACAAGTTGAATATATATTTTAATGGTTTTACGATACCATCAATAACTGTCTTTACCGTTACCATATCAATATCATTCCAGTCTGTACTGGTTTTGTTCTTAAGTCCTCTAACCATGTCATAAATCTCTTTCTCTTCCACTGCTCTTAAAAACATTGAGCTACTATT
This sequence comes from Diplotaxodon limnothrissa, assembly GCF_057381915.1. Taxonomy (NCBI): domain Eukaryota; kingdom Metazoa; phylum Chordata; class Actinopteri; order Cichliformes; family Cichlidae; genus Diplotaxodon; species Diplotaxodon limnothrissa. The sequence continues at coordinate 23,995,052 of NC_140608.1, read as the reverse complement.
CCTTTCAATATTTTCACCAGTGTCCCTTTCTATTCCATCAACCTTTATTTCTTCTGCCAGTTTTGGCCCTATGTTTACAAAGAATTCATTAAAGCCATTTACTATCTCTTCCATGTTATTAATACTTCTTGTCCCTTCTATAAAGTACCCAGGGTAATCATTATTCCTTGATTCATTTTTGATTATTCTGTTTAATACATTCCATATATCTCTTGTGTTATCTTTATTGTGTTCTAACCTTTTAATGTAATACTCTCTTTTACAGGATCTCATTATATTAGTTAATTTATTTTTGTAAGTTTTATACTTCATTTCAGTTTCTATTGTTCTCTTTTTTATGAATTCTCGATATAGGGTATTCTTTTTTTTGCTGGCATTTTGTAGTCCTTTTGTCATCCATGGTCTTCCTGCATAGTTGTGTTTCCTATTGATTTCAATTACTGGGCAGTTTTTATCAAGTAATGTGTTAAATGTTCTTAAAAATCCTTCGTAAGCTTTATTAACTTCTGTTTGTTCATACACAATATTCCAATCTTGCTTTAAAAGTTCATTTCTAAGACAATTTAAGGTCTTCTCTGTTCTTATTCTTTTGTAAATAATCTTATGTCCATCGTTGTTCACTTTATAATGGCATTTATAAGATGCAAAGACTGGTAAATGGTCACTTATATCATTGATTAACAGCCCACTTTTTATCTTTCCTTCTATTATATTTGTAAATATATTATCTAATAGAGTTGCACAATGAGATGTTATTCTGGTCGGTCTTGTTATCAGTGGAAATAAACCGATGCTGTACATGGAATCAATAAATTCTTCTGTACTCTTATTATGATTTGGATTCAATAAGTCAATATTAAAGTCCCCACAAATAAACATTCTTTTCTGATTTATATTTGTAAATAAGTCCTCCATATTATCCTTAAATATCTCAATCTTAGATCCTGGTGTTCTATATATACAACTGACAATTAGGTTTTTCCTTTTTTCTATACTTATTTCCACTGATAAACATTCCATCACTCCATCAATAACAGTTGTCATTCTTCCCATTCTTTTGTACTTTAGGTTTTTATCACTGTAAAGTGCCACCCCACCTCCTTTCTTGTTGATCCTGTCTACATGAAGGAATTCATATCCATTTATTTTAAAGTCTTCTTCTTTTCCAGGAGTTATCCAGGTCTCCGATATGGCTATCACATTGAATGGCTGTTCAAACTGTGTTATGTAGTCTTTGATGGATTGAAAGTTTGCATATAAGCTTCGACTATTAAAGTGAACCATTGTTATACCCTGTTCTACCTTGAATTCCTTTTTAAGTTGCTCATTTGTATAATAATTGCATTCATTTGTCTTATTGTTAAAGAAATTACAATCAGGATCTATGTTGCTGTCATACATCAATGTCTTATTTTCAATATCTATATGAGTTGTTAGTTGAAAATTGTCAGACATCTGCGTTGGTTGTGCACTTGGACGGTCCCATCATATTTAGCACTGCTTTGCATTTATCAGTTATATTTTTCTAGTTCAGTCATCTCTTTGATGACTAGAACCTTAGCCTGCTCTGGTGTTCCATTTAACTTAATGAATATTTTACAGTCTGACGTCCAAGTTGACTGTATTTTCTTCTGTTTTCTTAATATTCTTGCTTGTCTTGCAATGTCTGCATTTTTCTTGATTAGGTGTTCATTTAAATAAACATTTGTACCTTTTAGCTTTCTTCCTTGCTTGAGCAGTTCTTTTTTCTGTTTTCTATTAACAAAACGAATGATAATGGCAGGTATTTGATTTTTTCTCGGAAGAGGATGGCATCCCTCAATATTTTTACTGTCCATTTCTATACCTTTGCTTTTAAAGAAGGCCATTACCTGCTCTTCCAAAGAGCATAGCTCTTGCTCGGGTGGCTCCCCTCTCTCTGATGCTGCTACCCGTGCGTATGTCTGATGCTTGGTTTCCAGTCCTGTCACTATCACATCATTTACTCTTGAATATTGTTCCAGATCTGACACCCATCCTTCCAGCATAGCAATCTTCTTGTCCTTTTCCTCGCTCTGCCTTCTTAGTTCTTTAATATCATCCATTAAATTGAGTATCAGTTTTTGTTGTTTGGAAATTGTTGTTATTTCTTCAGACATAAAGTTTAGGGATTTCTTTATGTCCTCCAGTTCCTCCTCATTAACGTTGCTCCTCTTAGGCGGCATCTTAACAGCGTTAAGGCCCACTGGTTGCGAAGCACCCTTGAGGATTGCCGAAACCCGGCCTGTCCTGGCAATTAACCTCACTGGTTAATTGCCTTCAACTCCTGGGTTTGCTTTTTTAGGTGGCATTTTGAAAATGATGAGATTGGTATTTCCTTGTGATGGCCCGTTGAAGTCACTGTTGATTTACTTGCTGGTGCCTTGCTAGAGGATCCTGGGCCTAGTGGCTGCTGGAGGATCCTGGGCCTGGTGGCTGCTGGAGGATCCTGGGCCTGGTGGCTGCTGGAAGAGCCTGGGCCTGGTGGCTGCTGGAAGAGCCTGGGCCTGGTGGCTGCTGGAGGATCCTGGGCCTGGTGGCTGCTGGAAGAGCCTGGGCCTGGTGGCTGCTGGAGGATCCTGGGCCTGGTGGCTGCTGGAAGAGCCTGGGCCTGGTGGCTGCTGGAAGAGCCTGGGCCTGGTGGCTGCTGCAGGATCCTGGGCCTGGTGGCTGCTGGAGGATCCTGGGCCTGGTGGCTGCTGGAGGATCCTGGGCCTGGTGGCTGCTGCAGGATCCTGGGCCTGGTGGCTGCTGCAGGATCCTGGGCCTGGTGGCTGCTGGAGGATCCTGGGCCTGGTGGCTGCTGGAAGAGCCTGGGCCTGGTGGCTGCTGGAAGAGCCTGGGCCTGGTGGCTGCTGGAAGAGCCTGGGCCTGGTGGCTGCTGCAGGATCCTGGGCCTGGTGGCTGCTGGAGGATCCTGGGCCTGGTGGCTGCTGGAAGAGCCTGGGCCTGGTGGCTGGTCTCCGCAAAGAATGTTCAGGAAGCGCCTCACGAAACGACTTTTTGTGTTGTTTCCTATGGGACTGCCACTCAAACCTGGGACGGTGCTGCACCTCAGCTGGTAAATGTAAATGGCAACAGAGCGCCACCTGCCATAGTTAAACTAGCTAAAAGGTTTGGACTGAGTGCTTCAGAACTTCTGACTCAGGTTGAGGTTTGTGTTCCGCAGTCATTCATATGCAAACCAGCTCACCATGCCTGTGTGCCAGTCCCTGTTAACACTGAGTTTGCACCTATTAAGCACGAGACTGAGTTCATTAAACAAGACTTTACTTGTGAGAAGCTGCATTTTAAGCTTGAAATAGGCCAGAATTACAACTGCAGTCTAAAATGAGACCGAGTGAACTGCAGTGTTACAGAAAAAAATGGCACTGGAATACCAAAGAAACCAAAGAAAAGATTAAAAACTATAAAAATGTGCTATAAAGACTTCGGTTTATAGACTGTATCCAAAAGATAGCATGCATGTACGTAGTTAGCTTCTAGACTGCACTGACTGAATTATCAGCAGGCTAATGTGAGCTGTTTGTTCATATCTTGGGACATTTGTAATGCCTGAAAACTAACAATGAAAACAGTAAAGAGTATATGGGAGAAACCTTCAACCATGATATGAATGTCGACGTTACATCGTTTGTCCACCAGAGGGCACACGATTTCCTTCTTGGCAACACATGTTTGGAATACCACATAGTCAGGCGGAGTGTAAAAAAACAAATTTCACATTCAACTTGATTCTGAAAAATGCACGACACAAATTTTTTTGCTTCGATTCTTCGTTTAAACTTTGTCGTCGCCATGTAAACGCGTACGTTTCACCCACATTTACTCTTAAAGCAGACGCCTGGAAGCACGCCTGTGAGTAAAAAGTTCCCGGGCAGGCCTCGGTGTTTACACAAAAAGACTGAGAGCACAACAGCAGCAATGATGACGATGTTGTCATAATTTAACATGGAGCCAGAAATTATGTTCCCCATTTAATGTGAAATGATACAAAATTTGATTTTAGCTAATATCTAATAATATTAAAAAAATAAAATAAAGGTTGGACTCATTCATTTCATTATTATTATAACCTTAATTAAAATTTACATCATCAGAATGTTATTCAGTGTGTAACCACCACATGGTCCTTTAAAGGCTTACAAAAACACACTCGTTCACTAGCACACAGTAAAATACTATCAGAACTATTTTTGCCTCCCGTTAACGTCTAAAGCCTTCCAAGAAGACAGAGTAAAGGTAATGTTTTTGTGTCTTAGTTGAGATTGCCTACTTTATTGTATTTGAAACTAATGTAATTAAGATTCTATACTTATTTTTGAACATTTTTATTTTTATTTCAAAATGGCATGCACAATGCTGTATGCGGTTTAAGACATTGCAATGTCTAGAAAGGAAATCAATGAGCAGTTAATTTTAAAAGACCTGCAATTTTTCTCTTTTGAACATTTATTATGGCACATTAATAAAGCAAAACTCAACATTACTCAGTTGATGGAAGAATCAATAGAATTAAAATAATCTTAAAAATCCTACGTTGTTCCAGCTCTAAAGCTAAAGCTTCAGTGACAGCATTTGGCCACCACTATGTTGTTGTTGTTCTTGTGTGTGTGTGCGTGTGTGTGTGTGTGTGTGTGTGTGCGTGTGTGTGTGTGTGTTTTTACAAGTCAGAACTGACCACATGTGAACGAGTGGAGTTGTCAGCTGTCATGTGTTGTGGAGAAAAACCCTGGATACAGACCGGGGACCACCACAGGCAGCTAATGATACCAGGCCTGGTCAGGAAGCTGCATGCATGAAAGCTTTAACAAAATCCAAATGTGTCAATTATTTTAAAATAATCCCCCATTTTTAAACCATTTTTTGTATTGGGATGTAATTATACTTATTAGTGCAAGCTATTGGGAGTCTATGGGCCAGTTTCAAATGATCCATCAGGAAATGAAGTTTTTGGCACTGCGCCTTGGTTGTTCAGCCCTAGAGACCTTTGGCATTAAAAAAACAAAAAACACAAGGGCCCAAAGAGCAGTAAATCCAGCCTTTTACAAACAGTCCTCATCCACAGATGTGAATCACTGACTTCTATTGCCACAAGAAGCAGTAATGCACAATAAACACTTAATTGCATCACCTGCTTTCTAATTAACACCCGTACTGCTCGCGTGTTCTCATCGTCGTCCTCTACAAACCCACGAGCTGCACTACAGTGTCCGAGAGGCAGCAGAGCATTACCCTCTGAAGCTATACAGCGATGACACCGGAGTGTGTATGTGTCAGCTCTCCTGGGGACTGGCCCACTCTCCCTTAGCACAGATTGGAGGTGAGACCTTGAAGAAAAATTATTACTTTTATGTTTGCTTTATGGCTCATTTTTCACATTAAACGCAGAAAATCTATTCAGAGGTCACAGAATTCCTGCTTCTCTTCACGAGCCAAAACTAATTTTTGCAGCCCTCGGTATCGATAAAGCATTCAGCGGAGCAAAGTATGCAGGCTATGTACTGCCGCTCTCAAGTCTCTATTTTCCACCAGCCAGTCTATTGGGACTTGTTCAGGCCGTATCTGCTGGGTGGCGGGTCGGTAGGGGGGGGTTCTGGAAATGTCAACCGCACACGTGCACGGAGAGAGCGCGAGCCCAGCCGCCGTGGTGTCAGTGCGCCCTTATCTGTGAGTGGTGCAGCCAATAGGACTTGTGATAAGAGATAGCATTGCCAGATCGAGTCATAAAACCCCAGCTTTTATGGCGCGGTTATTGTCTTTCTGTCTACAATTATAGTGATTACTCATTTCCCCCTTACCTCCCCCTGCGGACCTCATGGTGCACTTAATAGACTGCATTTTACTAATGGAAAATTAAGTAGCCGCTGTGGCAGTGGGGTTTATAAATATGTAAAATATACTTTTAATTATTTCAAGTGAATCTGGCAGCTAATCAATAAAGAGGGACGTGACAAACATACGTTTGACACAGGCCATTGTAAAGCTACTGGTAAAAGATAAGCATGGCCTGTCAGCGCAGTCCAGCCCTAATGAATATTTTGAGCCTGTCATGTAAAGAGACAAATGGATTAATTGCGCCCTGCTAATATAATAGCTTCTTCATGGAGAGTGCGGGAGAGAGGCAGGCAGGCAGAGGAGAGGAGAGGAACCCAGCAGCTGCTGCTGGGATCTGAACCCCAGTGTCAGATGAATATTTATTAGGGTTGAGGGTTAAGTAGATTTTTGCGATTACACGGATAGCCACTTAAGCATAGTTGTTTATAATTTATTTGATAATTGATTCATGCGGGTTTGTTTGATGTCATATTAATTTTATATCTGGTAGTCACAGGTGCTGGGGGCAAGTGGAGGTATCAGCCTCAGCTTTTTTTTTTTTTAAAGAAAATAAAGTTTAGATTATTATTATTATAAAATCTTTATTATAAAGTTTATTTTTTACTTTTATGTTTGGATGAGCTCCACAAAATGATTAATTACTAATTATTTATTTAACCCTTTAACACCAAGTGTGTCGTATTTGAGTTTTTGTGAGGTTTTGGGACCTCTACCACATCAATGTGTGTGTGTTTTTCCTGAAAAACAAAAATGCCAAATGTAGCAAAAATGATACAAATGGAAACACATATATGCACATTTATAATTTTCTTTTTTAACTTGTCAGAAGTTTAAAAAAATCTAATTTTCTAATAATTATTTTTGGTTCAGGCTTCAAAATCAGAGACGCTGCCCATCACCGTTCCCCTGAAATAATTAAGTTTTGGGTTTTTTAATAAAATATTATAGTAGAAAATGCTCTGCTTGAACAGATGACGAACACGAGTCTATTTTATTCAGTTTTGCCTGGTAACAAAGTTACACCCTGAATGACTTGCTAACATTTTTGTCTATTAATTTTCAGTTAATCTAGCAGTAAGAGGCACTTTGACCTGGTGGTAAATAGAACAAAAAATGCAGCTGCAAATTAATTTGTAATAAAAATAAAAAAGGAAAATTCCTCTTCTTTTGTAAAAGGAAATATATCACAATAATACGGCATAATGGTCTTTTCACTCCTCTACTCTGTGAAATATTCACACAAACAGCAGCAGTTAGCATAGTGGCACCATTTTGACAAATGGCACCTTTATGCCTCCCTGGCCCTGCTTTCCTATCCATCTCTGTGTCCAGGCCCGTTGTTGGCACTTTAAGGTGAAAGAGAACATAAAGACAAGTGAGCACAAATAAGTGTAGGGGGGCCTTCCTGGAAGCTGTCCTCTCGCAATGGGAAGCTGCGACCTTGAGTCCTGCCTTCGCCCAACGCTGTCCCCTCTCATATGCACCCCCCCCCCCCCCACCCCCCACCCCCTCCTCCTTTTTGCCTCCGTCTGAGCAGGAGAGGGATTGACGGCAGTGGTTCGGGTCACCAAGCGCGGTTCTCATCAATTAAATGTGCGACAGTGTTTTCTGTCGGCTGAACTTATATGTCAAGGAGATGGGCAGGACCTCGTGTTTGTGCTTTTGACAAATCAGCAAATGTTTAATCTCAAGATGTGCAGGGCGCTCATAAATAATGCAGAGGCCAGGCCGGGCCCGAACTCTCTCCCAGCGTGTTGGAAGGAGTGCGGAAAAAACGGGAAAAGATCATGCATTGAGCCCCCCCCCCCCTCGCTTCTGATTTCTTCTCCTTCTTCCTTCCGTCACATCCACCATTACTCATCTATCATTTCCTGTACATTCGCTCTTATCTTTCTCACTCTTTTGCAATAGTTTTCTCCCTCTACTCACTTACGTTTTAATCTGGTTGCTCTGGTCTTCATAGCTGAAGCTCCGCTCCGCTCTCTGGCTCTGTTTTGAAGGAAAAGGAGACTCGGAATTATCCTAAATCAAAGGTCTGCTATCTCAAAGACACAGGGGATTGAGCTCGAGCTTTGCCTCGATTTGCCCTAAATGTAAAGAGGCCAACAGAAAAGCAGTGTAGCGGACTGTGAACCGCATCAAATCCCCCTCTGCACCACTCTCACTTCTTCCCACAGACTTTGATTGGCTCGTCCACCGACTGGGAAAGTTTCCTGATTGTTCACAGGGAAAATTAAGATTTTAAGCCTATTGAAGTTGATCTTTGCTCATTGAAAAGTCCATCTGAATGTGTCCTTTGAAAGCTCAAATTGTTGACTCGTCACGTTAGAAGACTCCAGAATAGGGTGCACAGAGGCCGCGCTGCGAGCGTACTGTACCGAGAGCACGGTGCACCTGTTGTTGTGTAGCCGGATGGGGTGTGTGTAGTGTTTGTGCAGTGTGCTGTGGAGTGTGGAAGATCTGTGCTGGCTTTGCTTTCAGCGCAGTTTATTAGGCATTTTCACATCAGGTCAGTCCTTTAAACACTGACGGTGTGAAAAGCTTTTGAAGGACTTTTAGCTCCTGACAAAACAAAAAGTTGATAAATAAATGTCTTTAAAAAAGTCTTCTTCTCTTGCAGGCTCTTGGAAGTTTATACTTTATCCACGACTCTTTGAAAAACATCCAACAGTTTGATTTCAAAGGTGAGCCTCACCCCACCTCTCTCCATCACATGACACACATACATCATGACCACTATCCTCTCTTCATTCCCCTTTATCACATTCCTGCATATCACATGCGACCGTTTGCAGGCTATTCCTGCTTCCATCAAAAGCAGTAGGCTGTGATGGGCTTTGAGGATAATGTAAAGGGAGCGGGACAGAATGGTAATGCTTATAAATATTAGGATTTAATTCATACGATTTCGGGCCTACAGTAATGGTGTGCAGCAGGTTATTGGACAGCTATGGCCGTCTCATCAGCCTGCGGTGTCAGAGGGCCCAGGGGGCCGGTGACCACGCTAATTAAAGAGGGGATATAGATGTGGAGCCGTCTCGCTTCCTATTAGACCCAAGTCAGCATTAGCACCAGTTACCCCAGTGAAGGACAGGGCGAAGGAAGGGGAGGGGTCACAAGAGAGAGCAGAGGCGCATTCATGTACCCATGTGCACACACATTAAGATTTGATTTAAAATCACAGCACCGGGCATCTGCAGATGTTAGTACATTAGCAGCTAATCGGGCATAATTTGTTTTAGCAGTCTCCATGTTTTTAAGAGTCAGTTTGCAATTTTAGTTTGAGCACGAAATGCAAATAATAAAATCTTCTGATCTCTGAGCTGGTGGCCTGTCCAGTTGGGCTGGGACTGTTTTAGCCACATGCAAACTTTCAGACAAATTTTCTGAAACTTAGCAGAAGATTTCAAGTGAAGTGTCATACATTTAGGCATTATATTTTTTCTATTAAAATATTTTCCATTAAGGAATTCCAAACAGATTAAAATCCCCCTAACCCTGGGTGGTGTAGAAGTGGAGGAGGGTGAAGAGGAGCCTGTTATTCCCATATCCAGTGCTACGTTTTTATACTTTCACTCTCCTAAAGTTGCCTTGCGTCATAGTAAGGCCTTAACTGGGCTTAGGAGAGGGGTCATCATCATCTGCCTGAAAGAAGTCACTTTAGCTGACTTTAAGTCGCAAACTAAAGATTTTAAACAGCTGTTGTGTGCCTGTGGTGACCACGAAACCTTCTATGACCCCATACAGAGCCAAGAGTTTTAAAAAACCCTGTGAAACAGAGTATTCAGAGCAGTGTAAAGATTGAATTTCTACATAAACTGACATTGTTATTGTAAACTTTGACTATTTTTAACATCAACATCTTTTAGTATAAGTGTACACACGGCCTATGACAGAATATAATGAAAATTCAGGGACTGCAGTGTTTTAAATCTACAGCATTTAATCCACTACAGTGATCCAATAATATCAAAGACAGGCATTTACTCACTTTACATCTCAGTCTGTCCTCCTCGTCCGAGTGCAGGCGTTCCTCATTCTGACCAGCAGGTGGGGCAGTTGTCTGATGAAGCTGAAATAGCTTTAAGAATCAGTCTAATTAGAAGATTAAGACTCACACTTCACTCACACAGTGTTAAAAAAAGAACCTTCTGTGGTTGTAACAGTGTGTGTTTTTCTCCCCGTTCTTCTCCCTTCATCACTGTCAACCTCGCTTCCTCTTCAGCCAAGAAATTTAGAAAGGTGGTCGGGAAGGAAACCTGCTCAGAGACACTAGAAAGCACACCCACACTGGAGAAGGCGAAGTTTCCACAGGACTACTTTCCCGAGGTGGGTTTTGTAATAAACACACACGATTGGCTGACAGCCTTCTCCCGAGATGCCGGCTGACAGATGTTTTATTTACAGTGGAAGGTTATGTGTGCTCAAAATGTGTATTTCTTGATGTATGAAATCCCACTCATTGTTATGTACTGTATATACATCAATTTGTTGCATTTTTAATGCATATCCAATACAGACCTGAATATTCATATATTTAGTTTGCTTATTTCCTTTGCAGTTTTTATAGCTTTTTGTTTTTCCAGTCAGATTTCTCCCCTACTTCAGGGAAACCCAGTTGACTGATCTAAAGACAAAGCAGCACAAAGAATTCAAAGAGAAAAAGTCCTTGTTGTGTTTCCCGTGTCCCGTGGAGCAGTTCCCTGCTCACGCCGCCTGTGTTCAGTTTTCTGGTTTCGATGTGCGGTGCGCCGTCAGACGGGAGCTGGGCGCCGAGCATATCTGTGCTGATATAGTAATAAAGAGCACGACCGCCCGTGTGTCATCCCCGCACTCCCCACTCATCTGTCAACCATGCTCCGACGGCCGCCTCCGCAAATATATGCAAAACAGATGGATACGGCCCCCTTCACACACTTCCCCCCAATTTCCGTGTCTTTCACACACTGCAGGACCCCCCTCCCCCCCCCCCCCCCCCACTCCCTCCAACCCCCTTCAACCCACCCACCTATCTGCCTACCCTTAGCCACCCTAGACACACACACATACTTACATACCTAAACAACTTCAGTTTTTTTCTCTCTCCCGTTCCAGAGATGATCTAAAACCAATTACACTGATTGAGGTGCAAAGCCATTTAAAATGATTGCAGCGAAGCATTGTTCTGCATTTAACAGGACAAGCAAAGAAAACCGGCACAACAGAGCTGGCACGGCGTATGCTGAGAAGGATGATGGGAGTGATGTAGAGAGAAAAGAAGTGTGTGTGTATGCATGCGTATGTGCCGTGTAGGTAGGTGTGTGCGTGTGTCTGTGGCGGGGGGGGTGTACAGATGAGAAAAGTTTTGCCTGGTGATTTATGCCTCTTTCCCGGCTGGGATATGAATCTGGGATGATGCTCCAGAGAGCAGCACTCCAGATAATGTTAGCCCATTTAAAAAGAGCAGATTTGTGTAGTCTATCAGGGTCGCAGAGTATTTTTTTTTCTCCCCCCTGTCCCCCCCTCCGTGCCTGCCTCCCTCCTCCGGCCCCTCCGTAGTGAGAAATTGGTTGTTATCATAGATCACAGATACTGCTCAAACCTCTTATGAAAGATGAATTAATTTCACTAATGCTTTAATGCAAAGCTCTCACGAGGGAGGCAGACTGGTGATAACCCCTGCCTCGTCCCCGCTTCCTCCGCTCGTGATTTATGCCCTCTTTTAGTAGATGAAACCGCCTAGATTTGCCATCCATCTGCAGCTTTGAGGAATCCTATTACACGGGGATCTTGGACCGGACAGGACGCCACACACAGGGAGTCCAAAACCAGTTGCTTCGGTCCTTTTTTTTGGGGGGGGGGGGGGATAACGATAGGTGTGTGTGGAGTAGGTCTTGTGAGAGATGTGGGAGTGCATCATTAAAAGTCATCAAAAAGGACACAGGGGGCAGGTGTCTCGAATCCTCTGGGGAAGGTGTTCGAGTGACAGCACGCCGCTCAGGTTGGCCGCAGAGACAGATGTGCGCTTTCCTCAGCTTGTGGCTTACCTTTACCGTCCCCCATTAATAATGTGTCACAGCTGGTGACATCATGGCGGGAGTGTGGAGTGTTTGTGTTAGTTTAAAGCAAAATGCCATTCATGGCATCCCACCCATGAATCCATCTCTACATTCAGGGTTCTGTGTGAGAGGCACTGCGGCTAGTTTTCTTCCTTTCTTCCAGTCATTAAAGAAAAAAGTTAAAATGACAAAAACATAAAGCAGAAAACAACATATATAAAATTTAATATCATTTTTCATTTTGTATAATTTTTTGTCACTAATTAATCAACTTACTTCTTCAATCTGATCTACGCCATTATAAAAAAAATAATAAGTAGTAAGTGTGTGAATAAATTATACAATTATATAATAGTTGATCTGTCTCTGATGCTCAGTGCTAGAGGCTTTGATTATACCCTTTTAGAGGGTGTTTGTTTTAAGCTGCTTTTGCAGCCATATCATTTTAACACCTTGATGTGATATGCCTGCAGCCCACGTATAGTTTAGCTTGTCTTCAAAAACCTAAGGCATGCAATTTCGATTGCTTTTTATAGAGCTGAAATTGCACAAGCATTTTTACACAAGCAGACCAAGCAGAGCCAATAGCCAGAAAAGTGGCTCAGACCTCACGGAGTTGATATCCAGCCCAACATTGTCTTTTTTTTCCTCGATAATCTTACTTATTACTCACTTAACCTAAATCACGCCCTGCTTTCAGCTCTGAAAGGCATCATAAAGTTCTGAAGTTACTCACTTTCACACTTTCTGTTCGATTCCCATTTAAGTGGCGGCCTCTCCATATGCAAAGCGTCGTTTCTTTCCGGAAATCCCGCCCTGAATTATAGCTGTGTTTGTGCGTTGGGGGGAGTGAAGCGGGGACGTTAATTGAAATGCTGAATAAGAAGGAAGTGGACAAAATTGCAGATGCTATTTCTTCCAAAAGGTCGCGGTGATGGATTTGGCGGCTTGTCCCCCCCTCCCCCGTTATTCCGTCAATCTCCTTGCCCCCCTCCCCCCGGTGGGATTCATGTATTTATTTGTGTGGTGCGGTAATACACGCCTCCAAAAACCATTGCATCATAAGGATTTGTCATTGCCTTATATAAATAAAGTATATGACCCAGACCTTAATGTGCCCTTGCTATTGATTGTTTTACACAACAGTAAAGAGAAGGGGGTGAAAAAAGAGAAAGGATGAAAATAGGCGGCAGGCTGTAGATCAATATCCGTATGAGTTTGTATTTGTTGTTTGGCACCGTGAGCGTGTCCATTAAAGCGCTGACTTTTCATACCCTTTTAGTGCCCCCTGTAGCACGCTGCGATACGGGGCTGCGATTACTTTCAAGTTCTGCCCTCGCTGAAAGTTAACTTGCTTCTCTCCTTATGATTTAAACGCCACGCGTGATTCATAGATGTGATGTGTACGTTAAGGAGATGAAGTCATTTAAACTGGCATTGCCTGTAAAACGCTCTGTGGCATTTATCACCAGACAAGACACCTGTGACACAGATGCTGTTCTCTGTGACAGGCGTGATCCATGAGACTGCAAGGAGCTCATAAACGAGGGGCTAATGCCGAAATGAGAGCCAAATTGAAGCTTTTTTCACTTTTTACATGTTTTTGGGACATAGATAGCAGTGCTTTGCGATCCTACAAATATTTGGTATCAATCCAATACCAAGTAAATACAGTGCAAGTGTTCCAGACACCGATACTTTTAACCTATAAAGGCAGCTTATGTAGGGAAGAGCAGCGTGTCATGATTCATGAGAAGAATCATCACCAGTTTGCGAAATTCTGAAGACATACTAATGACCAGTAAATCACTGCGATTTGTATTTTTTGCAATAATTAGTTAAAAGAACAAAATGCATCTTCCTGCATTTTTTAAATTTCAGTGTTTTTACTGCTGCATGTGGCGAAAGAGAGCAACTCCCTCTGTAGTTCTGGTGCAGCTTTATCAAAGCATACACACTCGTACACAATGTCTTCATGTACTGTCCTGTCATGTAAACCGGCCCTCTGCCATTGGATACCCCCCACCCCGCGCCGTATGATGGAATAAAGATAAATGTGACTGTCTACAGGGGCTCAAATCAATCAGCGTTTGTGTGTATTACTTATTACTCACAGTGCATTTCTGTCATGAGGCTTTTGTGTCACCCCCTCCGCTCTCTGTCCTGCACTCTTCTTTGCCCCGCCTTCTTTCTGAACATAACCCGACATAGTATTATTTACTGGGGGGGCTGAAGTATAAGAAAGGTCAAAAAAATCAAAGGGGACTGACCGGGAAGCAGTGGCAGGAGGGTGTTTTAGGTAGTACTGTGTGTGTGTGTGTGTGTGTGTGTGTGTGTGTGTGTGTGTGCTGACTGTGTCACATGTGACATTTTATATCAGCATATTTTTCCATGGTCGTAGTTTTGAGTGAATCCCACACTTTCTCTTCCACCCCCACTGTTTATTTTTTTTTCTGTTCGTGCGTTCGCACAAACAGTTTGTCTGTACTCTGCCGAGCATCCACAGATGTGACCCCCACCCCACCTCTCCCCACCCCACCGTCGTAGCCACCGTTCATCACTGTCACGGGCGGAGACGCCATCGTTGACCTGTGGAAGGTCGGCCAATGTCACCGCGAGCCTCGCGACCTTTTGCGGTCGCCCTTCGACTCCCACTATCAACCTCCCCTTCAGTGGCTACAGCAGCCATATCTGATATTTAATATTTTCACATGCGACCTGTTCTGCAAGCATGTCTTTAAAAAAGGGGAAAAAAGAACTCTTAGTAAAACTCTTAAACTTTTAGGAAAAGCATTTTTGTGTTTTTGTGTGTGTGTGGAGGAGACAGGGAGGCGTGATGATGATGATGATGTCTCAGCACATGATTAAATGGGGGCCGGACAGCATCTGTGTCATCATCTCCGCTCCAATATCAGCTGTCGCAGCCAAAGCGTGATGTCATCATGTCAGCCCATAGGCCGAGCACCGTTTTCTTCTTCCGCGCTCTGATTGATTTTGTGAGATAATCACTTCACTCGGACTCCTGCTACAAAAAAATCACTCGTATTGTGTGAAATAAAGAGATGATGATTTTATTATTATTATTATTTTAAACTTTGCAGTGATGCTTTTAAAGCATGCACTCTGATAGTTGTCTATGTTCGCGCCCTCGTGCGCGTCGTGAGTGTGTTTATAAGCGAGCGATGGAGCAGGGGGTCAATCAGTCATATGTGGAGGAAATGGGGCAATCTGGGGCCGGGTGTCAAGAAAGTGATGGATTTTAATGCTGCGATTGTAGTTAATGGCTCTTTAAATTAAATCGAGATTAAACGTCTCTGGCGGCAGTCAGTGCTCGTACGGGTCCTGAGCAAGTCCACCCTCCACCCCCACCGCCACCGCCACCTCTCGCTCTTCATCTTGTCCCTACTCATCCTCTCATACTCTTAATACTTTCTTTCCTCAACTTTACATTGATAAACATTTGCAGCATGTTAATGGATTTAACGTGCAACAAACTAATGTGTTATTCAGAGTGCATTTTTGTGTGTGACTACATAAGCCTTATTGCTTCTGTTTGCTTCTGTTTATCTTTTTAATATAGTCATTAAGTTAAAAAATATAGGTATATTTTGAAGTGCGAGGCCAATCGGTTTTGCTACAGCATGATCATATCATATCTGTTTACATATGCTCCTCTCAAAGTCACAATTTCGGGGGACAGCAAGTTATAATTGGGTCCATACATCCTGCCAAGGCACTATGGATTAATTCAAGTATGCTAATGTAATTCAATTTGATACAGTTAATCTTATACTAATGCAGATTGAAGGATGTGAGGCGCAATCAAATACCTCTTAGGCTTTTAATTTGCATCTGAGCTTTTTAAATAAAATTAGTCAATTTGTAATTATGTGACCTGGCCCGTAATTAGTTTATTTATCACTGCAGTTAACTCCCCATTAGGGGTATCACACACAGAGAGAGAGAGGCAGGAAAAAAGAGAGAGGTTATGAGAAAGAGGCTTATTTATTCAGAATGAGAACACTCGCAACATCAATTTGTCTCTCATTTAATAACCAGCTTCATGGTGAATCATGTGCTGTTTGAAAAAGATCATGTGCTGTTTGATCATGTGCTGTTTGAGAAAGATGCAGCTGTTTGATCAGATCCCACAAGCCTGATCTGATCAAACAGCTGCACGGTGGATGTCTGCACTGCAGCTGTCACCTGGTGTCTCCCAGCATCTTTTTCCATAGAGCTACTCGCGCCACCGTTCTCTGGTCGTTCTCACTTAAAATGATGAATCTAGATAGAAACGTATGCTTCGTGTTACTTTCTGCCGCGATGTCTTCTTCACCGTTCGACCAAAAACTTCAGCTGGTTAGGATGGTCAAAATCCATTTTTCTGCTTCTTGTAAAAACTTCCTTGACCAGCTCACTCAATAAAAGCCTGTCAGGATCACTGAGTGTTCAGGCTGAGGTGAGCTAGGTTAAAACCCACCTCGCGCTGCCAGCTTCTTAAAGAGCTTTCCTAAATGTAGACGTTTCAACATTAACTGAGTGTAAAAACAGACTGATAGCATTCCACTTTCTTTCTTTTATGGCGTTGAATGTTTCAGGTTGACTGACCAAGTCCTCCATATTCATAAGAATGTTGATGTACAATATAAGTATGAATCTTCATGTGGTTGTTTTTTTGGTTAGTTTTAATAAAGCATGTTGAATCTTGTTTGCATTGAACATGCAGTGCTTTGATTTTAATTTTGTAGGCAGTGGATTCTGACTGAAGCCATTTATTCATATTTATTAGGGTTGGGGGGGGAAATATAGACAGAATAGTGTTGCAATATTTTCTGTTGCAATATTGTGTCGATAAGGGAACACCAAATATCGATATTTTATTACATAAATTAAAATACTTTGTAAAATACTGAACATTCTGAAATAATGTTAGCCGAGCAAACTTACATTAAAATGACTCAAACAAAAACCATCAAATGCTGAATTCTGGGAGCCAGAATTGTGATATAACATTAATATAACATAAAAGTTATAAATCAGTTTCTAACTTTTATGCAATGTGTTTTTGAGACTGTTCATTTCTTTCTAAGTGAGCAAACTCAAAAATTCAGGATTGAATCAAATCATAATTTCCTCCACTGTAATTGCCAACTTGACCCCATTCAATCACAGACTGATCTCAGACTGACTCCACCTTTAGTCCTAATGTTTTTCTGAAAATGATTGTTCAAATCTGGAAAAGGTTGCCAAGCAGGTATGAAATGGATTGACTGGTATACACAGGTGAAAGACAATGGCCATTTATTATTGGCTTAATTTAATGTTTTGGCTTGTCAAGCTCTTTTTTCCTGTTTTCTGAATTTTACTTATAACAAAGCATCAATTTGTTTTTATTTGAAAACTGATGATGGAAAACTTAAACACATAAAAAAAGGTATAACTATGGTAACAGTATAGTATATGGTCCCAGTTAAAATGATTCGGAGATCTGACTAAGATGCCTCTCGGGTGAGATGTTCTGGGCATGTCTACAAGGAGAAGGAAAGATCATATCTCTCGGCTGGCCTGGGAACGCCTTGCTGTTCTCGGGTGAGCTCGAGGGGGTGGCTCGGGAAAGGGAGGTGCTCAGGCTGTTGCCCCCAGTGACCCAGCCCCAGATTATTGGAAGAGGATGGATGGATGGATGGATGGATGGATGTTCCTAGTGAAATGTAGTGGAGTGTTTGCTACAATACACTTACGTTCCGCCACTGTTCATCCATTAACTCTGATGTTTAAATGTGTATTTATAGAGTCATTAACAGCCCGTTTCCATACAGTAACTTAGGCAGTTTAATTGCCTTAAAAGCTCACAATTCAGGAATTTTTTAATGAAATGTGTCTGTCTGTCCAAATTGAACTGCAGAGTTTCGAGCAGTGCTGAAAAATGCAAACCAGAAATTCTGCTCCCAGATGATGGACATTGCCACTTGACTGTGAAACATTTGACTCTATAGCTTTCATTTGTCTCGTGGTAAATCCTCGCCACTGTCAATTGTCATGCTAAATTGAGTCTCTCTGTTCTGCAGTGCAAGTGGTCCAGAAAGGGATTCATCAGAACTCGATGGGCCATGGCTGACTGGTGAGTTTTATTAATAGGTCCCCACAATGACACATCCCACCTCATCACTGTTCAACCTTGAATCATTACAAGTGTATCGCTGTGATTAGAGATGAATATCTAGCCACGTCAGTCACGTCTGACTTCACCCTGGAGCTGCAGGGAGTCTTGCTCTGTGAGGTTATCATAGACAGCGCACCCAGACGGAGAGAGCGACTCACATAGCCGAATCCTCTCCGGACAGCGCGCTGCAGAAGTAAGCAGGGATTCGATTAGACGTAATCACGTTACTCGAGCAGTTGCGTATGACAGATGACAAAAAACATTACATGCAATTGAACCTGTACGGGATGAATACCATCGCTGCTTCCAGCGTGCAGAGCTAGGGAATGGGGGGAGGAGTAGGTGGCTGAGGGGTGGAAGATGGGGATTGTAATCTAATAGAGGGATGACATGAGAACTAAAGAGCTGAAACGGTAAGCATTTAATAGGAGCGTGACGTTTGACAAGAGTGGCAAAGAGAGAGAGGCTGGTGAAGAATGGGAGATCAGATCGGACACAGTCAAAGCTACAGATGTATTCATTTGTTCAGGATGTCACTGCAGAATAAAGCCCGTGGGATAAGATCAATTCCTCTGAGTTGCCCTGCCAAGCCCCATGCTAACAAAAAAACCACCCAGATAGGATCTGCAGGGAGGTGTTCATCGCTGTCTTGTTTTTCTCTGAGAGAACAAAATGAAAGATGGCAGATTAGAGTTTGTGGCTGTATTCTTATGCATATGTGTGCTAGAAACATCAGTGATCGCTCACAATGTGACCTTTCTCCATCAGTGCCTTTGATCTGGTCAACATCCACCTTTTCCATGATGCTTCCAACCTTGTGGCCTGGGAGAAAAGCCCATCAGAGTACTCTGGGACCAGGCAGAAGGCACTGGCCTACGTTTTAGACAGGTACAGTAGATGTTGGTCACCAGCTTTTTTACTTTAGTCTTAGATCAAATTCTGCAGATATCAAGGTAGATTTACTCTATTTATAACCCAACATTTCTGTTTCTGTAAAGCAGGAAGACGTATGATATCCACACATTTTTTAGATAATCTGCAAAACAAGTTCCTTCATTATACACGATGTTTACACTCTTTATCTGTAAAACTGAGATGGACTACAAAGATTTAAGAAATGTTTTTTTTTAACTAATAAAATCTTTTTTTCCTGAACAACAGAAATTGCATATCTGCATTGAGGTAGCAGCTGATAGTCACAAATCCCATTTCTCTGTTGCATGGCAAAAACCTGTATTGATATTGTAATCAAGGCTTAGACTGAGCAAGAGAGGTGTGGAGAAGGTTTTTGGTGGGATTCAGTCTTAGACCAGTGGGATTACATCTGTCTGTGGAAATAGGGCTTCTCACTATACGGTCTGTGAACTCCCAAGTCTCCTTTATCTGTTCTTTTTTTGTCCCTCACTCTAAATCTTTCTTACTTTCCAGCATTTTCTGTTATTTTACTTTAGTTTTTGGTAGTGTAATCTTACACTTACCTCTGTCGTTTTTCTACCAGCAGAGAAAATGAAGCAAGCATTTGTCAGTACACCATTTGTGAACACTGCTTTGGTCCTGAGAAATAAATATATAAAATATACTGTGACATGTAATATCATCACTGGCATTACAACAAAAGTCCTGGCTAACTGAACAGAACTGAATATCCCCCCGACACACACATCAAGAGAAAATACCCTTTCCTGCATTTCCTCAAAAGACCACACGAGACTAATCTAGAAGGAGTCATTCTCCATAGACTGCTGTGTTAACTTTAAAGTGGATAAACATGCCTAATTTTTCACTTGATTAGAACTAATACAATGTACACACTGTACGCTGTATTAAGGCTTAAAGTTATGTATTATTAGGGGCACGGCTGCTTTGAGTGACAGGTGGTATCACCTCTGCTAATCTGAGTCATTGAACTGAATATTTTAGCTGTGTTTGCAGTCTTGGTGACTTTTGGAACATTTTTTGTTTAACTGTCCTTTTTGGTGACTGAATTTATATGATTATTTTACTCATTTGGAACTGATTAGCATGTATTTATGTCTGTGTGATGCTCTAATATAAACTACCCCTTTGCTAACCTATGCTGTTAGCATTAGGTTATAATTTAGCAATCTGCCCTGTTGTCAAAATGTAGTCACTGCAAAAAGTAAGATGGCAGCCGTCCATATCGCAGGATAATGCTAACTCACCGTGTCAAAATGAAAGTTAGCAAAGCAGTGGGTTACTCTGTCCATCTTTTAACTACAGACTATGTTGGCCAAACAGGATGTAGTACTTTTAGCTGCTGTCTTATTGCTCAGGACCTGCTGGGCAATAAGACAGAGGCACATCTGCAAACTTTCCATTTAACTGGGTTTCAGTTAAATTTAATGTCATTTTTCCTACTGCAGTTGTCTGTGACCGCCTGGCCTTTTGCTGGATGTTCATTTCTATTTCTATACTGGACATCGTATTATATAGCAGGCACATTGCCATGTCATTTATACAGTGGTGGCTCTAACACGAGCGAGGCTACGTTAGTTTAACGGTTTTAATTATTCTAGCTGGAGTTTTCATGGTCATGGTACGGGTTTCTACCCTCTGATCTAAGTGAAGTCCGCGTCTGTACAAACAGACCATGATTTCCATTCATAGGCTACGCTAATGTAATTTATGGGACATGCATTTGCAGCACTGTGGGATGATGGAGTGCACAGTGGTAGCCCTGCTCCGTACCTGGCCATGCTAACACAGAATAAAAGGCTAATACCCACCAGGCAGCAGGTGACCTCTCATTCAGCTTGCATAAGAATGCACGACACGCCTCCCCACCTCCTCCACTTTGGATAACTACATGCATAAATATATCGGTGGCATACATTACAAACAGGCTTTCTGATGGGCCTGAATTACGAGGCACTTAATAAATTCTTCTCTGCAAGGTCATATTTTACCTTTACTTCATTTTTGATTTGATGAAAGAATGTGCTGCCTTTAATGGACAGGGAAGTGGCAGTGTTTCAGCAGCTTTTGCAGTTTTTTATTACATCTTAACGCACCTGGATTTACCGACATAATCACGTTTCCAAAGCACCTCTGTTTCTGCTCTGTTGTGTTTGATAGTGTTTCCTCTACTTTCATTGTGCTATTTCCCCCCAGTTGATTTATTTTGAAAGGGCCTCCTGTAAACACACCTAAACAGCAGCGAGAGTCTTAGCTGGGTGGCTGAAGGGATTGAATAGAAACTGTGCTGGCGTGAGTGGCAGTTTCCACGCTCCCTCCTTCTACTTCCCCTTGTGTTGGAGGATGGTAACCTTGTTGTTACTTCTGGGCCATATCATTTAAAGGTTATTCTTTCGGCAGGGGTGGGGATGAGGGGTGAGTGGTGTGAGGCAAGGTGGTGGTGGTGGTGATGAGGAGGTCGCTATATGTTCCAGCTCCCCTGGTATTCCTTGCTAGCGATACAGGGGTGGGATATTGATGTGGGGGGGCCATCGCGCCTCACTCACTCACTTTAGGGTGAAGCCTTCGGGCGCAGATCCGGAGCACCGGAGTGAGAAAAAGCTAGCAGTGCAGAGGGAAGGGAGGAGGAGCACAAAGGGTGCCTGGGCTCTGTAAAGGGCAGTGAATAATGGGTCGGTCCTTTCACAGAGGCTGCTAACCTTTTGGCAGCCACCAGCAAACTCCATTCTCCTCCGTCGATCTGGGAGGACAATGTGCCCGGGCCGGGCTTTGAATGAAGCGCTACCACCAACAGTGTTCCCATTCAGTGGCTGGTTGGGAACCATCTTTTTGGCTATTGTCCTAACTCTGACTCCTACCCCCAGAAGCGGAGCAGGAAAAGGAACGGGGAATATCTAAAGCCAGAGTTCCCCCTCCCTCTCTCTTCTCTCTCCTCTCTGGGCTCTAATCTCTCATTGCGGGATGGGATAAGATTGGGGAGGGTTGGAGCTGCTGAACACACCACCAGCTGAGATCCTCACAGCAGTCTACACTGGAGCCTGCACACACGGCAGCACTGCGGGGACAGAGCTCTGCTGCCGAGCATCAAACTTCAGCCTGCACCTTATCTGGAGCTCATGCCTAATAATGCAGCTTACAGCCCATTGAGAACACATCTGATAAGCCTTTTCCTCTGTGGCCCTTTTAACTGCTAAATAGTGTTTATCTCCAAAGTGCTTCAAGGCCTCGGGGGAACAATGCTGAGAAGGAACAACGTTTAGCCAGCCAGACCTCACTATTGAGTCACATCAGAAAGAAAAAAAGGGGAAAAAAAGCACAGTTCCATAGCCTGGGCTGATGTGAGGGCCGCTTCCATGGGAGAACAGCAAAGGCTCTGCTTGAAACGTACCCTCGCTCCCTTTCCTGCCCTTTGAAAGTGCCCATGTGTGTTCCAAGCTGCATGAAGTGACACTCGGGTACGCTTGATGTGGAAAGTTCATTGTTTCCCATTTATGTTATGGTTGAGTTGTTTGTGTGCGCACAAGCAGTTTTTTAAAGAGTAGTTTAACTGGGCATTTTCATAATGTTAAATGAACTCCCATTAGCTGCTAGATTGTACAGATATCAGCTTATTAGCATTTTCCTTCCAAAGACAGGCTGATGTAATGACAGGAACTTCTCTAGAGGGTGGAAATCTTTTCTGCTAAATGACCAATGTGAAATGATAGCATGAGATAAAACCAACAGGTTTTTTTTTCATTGCAGTTAAAAAAAAACCCTCCTTTGTGTATTGGAGTTTGTTTCTGTTTCCAAGCCCCATTCAGAGTGGCTGGTCCGGTTCAGGGGAGAACAGTTTTACATTACAACTGTGAAATCCAGGCATAAAGGCTTGCTTTGTGGTGCCCTATTATTTCCACACAAATATAGTCCATTGTCAGAGTGCTGAAGTTAATTTGATCAACATTGGGGACATTTAACTGTTTTGTTCGCTGAAAAGACTTGTTTCATGCTCATTTTCGGGCCATTCAAAAGCAATGATTGGCAGAAAAATAATGTTGCCGTTAACAATTCAAAGCAATTAGTTTCCCATGGGGAGGCAGTGGGCCGCACTGGCCACCACACAGCGATGCTTTGTCATTTTATGGAGGGTCATCAGTCAACTGTCAGCGCGACTCAAAAAGCCCTCCAATCTAAATGTTTCCCTTTAGGCTTTTCCCAGAACAACGGTCTGAAAGAGCAGAGAAAGGCCGGCTAGTTTCCAGCCAATAGACATGTTGAGCTGCAAGAGGGAGGACTGGATAATTGCAGGGGGGATCCTCCTTAAAGCCAGAATGAATTTATTAAAGAGAGTGGTTGGTGTGTGTGCGTGCGTGTGTGTGTTGTCATGCTGATCATGGTTTCCAGTACAACTCCTGTGTCATAAACATGTGTAGTACAATTAATTTTTTTTCTACTGAGTCTACATGTGATCTATAATGACTTTTTCCACTGATTGTGTTTGTTTATAGACCTGAGTGTGTAGTGCCACTGTGTGACTCTGTGCTGCCTTCTCACCCTGGGAGGCCTGCAGGAGCAGAGGTTAATCTTCTCCACTGTCTCTCTGCTCACAGTGGACCTGTTTCTCTCTCTCCCATATACTCACTCACTCACTCACTCACTCACTCACTCACTCACTATGCACTTCTAGTTTACCATAACAATAACTACCTTAACCTATACCTAACTTTACCTGTACCTTTACTCAATGTGTTATTTGTCCTTTTCAGGCTAACAGTATCCATAATGTGGAATTCCCTAACACATCGGAATTTGCTGATTTGCTGCTTCTCTGTTATTTGTAGACACATGGTCATTTTAACCTGTCTTCAGCCCTCCCTCCCTCCTCGGCATTATGTTTTGCATTATATTCTGTAGTAGTCTTGGGTTTTCTGTAGAACAGTATAGTCACAAAGTAAAGTTTGATTAGATTTATGATTTGGGTGAAATATTCACCAATGCAATATAAATCAAAAAGATGTGGCCTGTCTAAAAATAGACCCAAATAACTATGTAGTAATGCACAACTATAGACTGAATATGCAAGGTTTAACATCGCCATTTTGCTCGTATTTGACCATATTTGGGATGGCGCGGAAAGTTATCAGCTCATTGGGTTTGCAGAGTGCATCCATGAACTTGCTTGTGCACATCACACAGCATCACAACGGGATGTTCAAACAAATTTTAAAGTAAGCTTTTGGGGTCCAGGTAGTTTTCCAGTCCGCATAAACTTTACATAAACTTTTCTTGCCCACTCCTGGCTATATCTCAGAAGTTCGCTGTCTTCTGTACTTCAGGATGTCTTGACGCTGTTGACTTGAACAGACCTATTCCCTAACTTCTGTGTGACCGCTGAAACACCCTTTCACCCCCTTTCACCCCCTCAGCACCTTATCTTTCCTGCATGGTGTTCTTGTTGGGGTGGTAGTTACTAAGGAGATGGGCTGCTAACAAGGGAACGAGGGTAAGGCTGTCCTGAGGTGTCAAAGGTCCTGTCACGGGTCACTCTTGGCTTATTCAGAAAGACGTCACCAGCAGATTCTTCACAATGTTAACATTCTCTCAATTTCTCAACATTTACTTACAATGGATGACGGTGCTCGGCCTGGCTATTGTGTGCAAAGTTGAATCTGACTGGCCAACTTATGGTAAGTCACCTTGTCAATATAATCATGACATGGCCCCCACTTGCACCCTCATAATCTCATATTGGGTGTCCGTTATGGCTGAGTTTAGCTGTCAATCACCGTGTGTAATCTGGAGTCAGTGAAACTGAGGCTGGTGTAAAGGAGAAACAATCCAATGTAGGTAAGCTTTTCATCGGGTATCATGGTGTGTGTGTGCTGTTTGTGAGATTGAGCTTCTGATAGAGTCTTTCATGCAGGAATGCTTTCAGTCTTGAGCAC
Source organism: Diplotaxodon limnothrissa (assembly GCF_057381915.1). NCBI lineage: Eukaryota > Metazoa > Chordata > Actinopteri > Cichliformes > Cichlidae > Diplotaxodon > Diplotaxodon limnothrissa. The sequence goes on along the minus strand of NC_140608.1, from coordinate 23,970,135 downwards.
ATGTTTTTTTGTATTTTTTTCCTGATACCATGGTTTTTGTGAGAGTTAGACGTAGAGAAAAAGTCTAGCGGTGGCTTTGTGCTGGCGGTTTAAGGAGCCTGGGAGCAGAGTCTGGGGCCATGTTGTAAATTAGCGTTTGACCCCGGCCTTTGTGTAGCCCCAAGGAAGGCCTGATGAAGGCCCCAGCCCAAACCTCAGCGAGAACGGGCCGTGTGAAGAGGCTCTTTCAGGGGTGTCACTGCGCGATGAATTGGCCAGGAGAAAGCATGTTTATAGACTGTGTAAAGGAGTGTGTCTTTGTGGGAGAATGTCACCGACACTGTTACAGTTTGTCTGAATGAACTGTGATGACGAGACTAATGGGGCCCCCCACCCAGGGTGAGGGTCAGTCAGATCCCCATCCAGCCTCCACCCCACCCCCAAAAGTCCAGGACCCCCCACCCTCAGGACCCTTTCACGCCCAGTAGCTGTAGCTAATGTTGCAATTCTTGGTCCGTCCCCACAAAGGCCAAGAAAAAAGTCAACTTTCACACCACTGAGTCACCATGAGTGCTTTAGGAAATGATCGTGTAAACAGAGTGTTACCTTCTGACCTCAAATTCATTCAAATTCAAATTCAAATTTTATTTGTCACGTACACAGTCATACACAGTACGATATGTAGTGAAATGCTTGGACAACTGCTCGTGACCTAAAGAAAACAAAAAAGGAAAAGGCTATGAATAAGATAGGAAATAAATATGAAAAATTAAAAAGGGTAAATTTAACTAGGAAGGAATAAAATATAAATTAAGGTTAAAAATGAAATAACTGTACAACACAAATTAGAATGAAGGGTAAATTTAACTGGGAAGAATAAGATAAAATATATAAATTAAAGTTGAAAATAAAATAACCGTACAACAAAATACACAATACACAATATAGAACTATATAAGAATGTATGAAGAAATCTAAATATAAATAAATATATACACAATAACAGCAGCTGTACAAGTATTAACTGGAAATGAAGAATATAGTGACCAGTGTTGTGCAAAAAAACAATGTCCAGAAAGTCCAGTGTGTGTGTAAGAACCATATGTGTGGGTCAGTACTGTGTGGTGGTGTGATTGAGAGACCGTATCGCCTGCGGGAAGAAGCTCCTCCTCAGTCTCTCTGTGTTGGTCTTCAGGGAGCGGAATCGCTTTCCTGACCTCAACAGAGAGAACAGTCTGTTGTTGGGATGGCTGAGGTCCTTCACGATCTTCCTGGCCTTGGTCCAGCACCGCCTGCTGTAGATTGAGTGCAGGTCAGGGAGCTCGGAGCGGATGGTGCGCTCAGCTGACCGCACAACCCTCTGTAGAGCTCGTCTGTCCTGCATGGTGCTGTTCCCGAACCAGGTTAAGATGTTTCCCGTCAGGATGCTCTCTATGGTGCACGAGTAAAAGTTCCTGAGCACCTTGGAGGGCAGTTGGAAGTCTCTCAAGCGTCTGAGGTGGTAGAGACGCTGTCGGGCCTTTTTCACCACGGTGTTGATGTGACAGGACCATGACAGGTCCTGCGTGATGTGAACTCCGAGGTATTTGAAGCTGTCCACTCTCTCCACTGGGCACTCGTTGATGACGGGGGTCTGGTAGTTCCTCTCCTGCTTAGTGCTGAAGTCCACTATCAGCTCCTTTGTCTTACTGACGTTTAGAAGGAGGTTGTTCCTCTGGCACCAGTTCTCCAGATTCCTAATCTCCTTCAGGTAGGCCGTCTCGTTGTTATCAGAGATCAGGCCCACCACGACGGTGTCGTCAGCAAACTTGATGATGGTGGTGGAGCTGGTAGTGGCCACACAGTCATATGTGTACAAAGAGTACAGCAGGGGGCTCAGAACACACCCCTGGGGGGCTCCAGTGCTGAGAGTGGTGGAGGCTGAGACATGTCCGCCCATCCTTACTGCCTGTGGTCTGCCAGTTAGGAAGTTGGAGATCCACTGACACATAGATGAGCTGAGTCCCAGATGCTCCAGCTTGGTGGTGAGTGTGGAGGGAATTATGGTATTAAATGCAGAGCTGTAGTCTATGAAGAGCATTTTAACATAATTCCCCCTTCTAGTGTCCAAGTGAGTGAGTGATGTGTGGAGGAGATGAGAGATGGCATCGTCTGTGGAACGATTTGGACGGTAAGCGAACTGTAGTGGGTCCAGTGTGTCTGGTAGTGAAGAAATTATGAAGTCTCTGACCAGGCGTTCAAAGCACTTCATCACTACTGAGGTGAGGGCTACAGGGCGATAGTCATTGACCTGTGGCTGATACCTTGGAGCAGCAGACAAAACAGCCCGGCCGCGGGTATTAGACATGGCTGTTAGTGGGAGAAAGACCTCAAGCTCTGGAGAAACACACATTTCCTCCTCTCTCAGTTTAGCCACTCTTTCTTAAGGGTGACTGCCTCACTTTTAACCTCATCTTTCCTGTTCATCACTTAATCTCTTCTTTATTTCTTTATCTTTTTTAACATGTCATTGCCTGATTGGTATATATCTGTTTGGATAGTGTTCGCTACTCACAAAAGCACATGCGGTAAATTCTCCATTAGGGCAAAGAATGTAGAAGTTCCCACGCCTATAAGCGCCGCATGACGTCTGTGTTCAGCCACTTTACTGCCCTCCGTTTTGGTCAACAGTATAAACTGACCACTAAGCCTGTTTGGATAGAGCTCAGTCTCTTAGCACCAGTGTGTGAGGTCATTAATGGCATCAATCCCAGTTTGGGTTTATTAAAGAGCTACTCCACACAAAGGATGTGCAACTTAAAAAACTGTGCTTAACAATCAAAGAAGAAGAAAAGAAGAAGAATGAAATCCAGGCAAATTAAAAAGTAATGCAGCCAGTGAGACTTTCATAGTGGTTTCGGGTAACTTCAGAACAGGAAATTCTAGGATTAGTCAGCTTTAAATGTTAAATATCAACTGCCTTTGGGGTCAATGAAATGCCAAATAGCTAGCTTCTGGCAAAAGACTGAGCAGCACTATCAGCAATCAGTAAAAGTATTAACATTTGTGCGTGTCATGAGGAGTCTATCTAACTGTCAAAATGTGCAGAGGCCATTGGTTTAAGTCTCTGAAATTAGTGCCTTTAAACTTATTGTTCGTGCCCAATTGTAGCACAGTTACAAAAAGATAGAGAAGAGCCCGACTGATATGTTGTTGAAGGTCAATATATTGACCAATAGTCATTTGGGCATTTACAACGGTTGATAAATAAAAACTGAAAAGTAAAGAAGATCTTCTCTCACCCCAACCGGTCGCAGCAGATGGCCCCGCCCCTCCCTGAGCCTGCTTCTGCCGGAGGTTTCTTCCTGTTAAAAGGGAGTTTTTCCTTCCCACTGTCGCCAAAGCGCTTGCTCATAGGGGGTCATATGATCGTTGGGTTTTTCTTTCTTTGTATTATTGTAGGGTCTACCTTACAATACAAAGCATCTTGAAGCGACTGTTGTTGTGATTTGGCGCTGTATAAATAAAACTGAATTGAATTGAAAATCTTGTGATCTTCCAGGGCAGAAAGGGAGAATACCTGGTGTTTGATCAGGGGCTGCTATAAAAGTGGTCGGGGGATCCCGTGTCCTTGCACTGATTGGATGTATTGGACAGATGGTGGTAGTGGAGCTTCCGTGATTGGTTACGCCAGAGGGTCTCCACATAATGAGACACAGAGAACACCTTTCAGTCATGTTATGAGTTCTAATGTTACAGAGTTTGTCCACCAGAGAAATGCCACAAACGCAACAACCAGCTGTCACTCACTTATCCTGAGTGACAGCTGGCGGCCGACTCCTGACACGCACTCGCAAATGTGATCATATCTCCCTAATCCTGGCATGTTTACACTGGTTACCAGTACATCGTAGAATCGACTTCAAGATTTTGTTAATTGTAAATCTCTGAATGGATTAGCTCCATCTTATCTCTCGGACCTTTTAACAAAAAATAATCCAAGTAGAGCCCTTAGGTCTGCAGATAAGTTGCTTCTGACTATCCCCAGAACTAGACGGAAAAACAGAGGTGACCGAGCTTTTGCAATCGCTGCACCCAAACTCTGGAACAGTCTACCCCTTCACATTAGGCCTTTGCCAGCACTTGACATTTTTAAAACCCAGTTGAAAACACTGACTAGAATGAATGACTAGTCTTTTATAGTAATTACTATGTATGTTTGCTATTTTATCTCTACTATATACAGCACTTTGGTTCAACCTGTATTTAAATGTGGATATAATTTTTTTTTTTTTTTTGATTTTGATATCCTCTGCACAGGCCGGCAGAGGATAAATGAGTAATCCACAACCTGTCGCGATAATAAAATAAGATTATTGTTAAACTGCGTTAGAGAGGTCGGCAGATATTTTAGATCACCAAATATCGGTATTGATATTGGTCTTATCAGTTGAGCTCGACATAAGATGTTACATAAACCTTTTATTGGTTTAACCTGCCCGTGCTTGCTTTAGAAAGTAAACTTTAGACATTAGGATAGAGAGCAGCAGTCAGTTATACTCAGAAAAATAATAGTTAGGTATAGTAAACATCAGTGACTTAGTGAAAACATGGAGGGTAGACATTTTGAGCAGTGTGCTTTTACACATTACACGTTAAAAGGACTGATCATTTTGGCTTATTTATGGGCACCATAACCTTATTTTGACACATAAATTAAAGGGTTTCGGGTGACTTACAGCCTTTCGAAGGTTACCTCTAGTGTTTTTTTTGGTTTATGTAAGCTATGTTTATTACTTTCAGTGCAGAGAACCTAAAAATGTTTGGAGAAATGTGCAGACAAACCATTGAGAAAATGTGGGCTCTGTATAGCCGGCAATTCACCAGCCAGCCTTGTTTAAAGAGATGCTGGTTATTCGGGCATCAGCTTAAAAGAAAATATATGGAGACCAAGTGCCATTTCCACTGCTCCACACTGCTGTGTGCAGTTTCTGCTTAATATAAGGGAATGTCAAACTGCATACTCTCTATTTAATATAATAGCTGTGTTCCCCCGCCTCCTTACTTCAGTCACCTTCGCCTCGCCACCACACAGAAAAGAAGTGGCTGTGCTTTACGACAGCCGGGCAGACCGAGACCCGGCGCTAAGAAAAGCCTTCTTCTCTCTTTACGGCCTCATAAATATATTGTTATCTGTGCCTGGGAAGTCCACGGTGAGATTTATCCGTGCGATTAGTGGGGATAGCGAGCCAAGCATCCTGAATCATTAATTACACAAGAGCTTTAATTTCCTATCTCTGCTCTGTAGAAGAGACACTTTTAAGTAGGTGATGAGGCGTAGGACTTAATTATATGTCGCTTAGGTGCATTATTTTTTTTTTAAGCACTGGGATGCTGGCGGTGTGGTGAAGTTCTGGAGATTTGGAAGCGGTCCACATCAGAGAGGATCTGCAAATCCATAGACTGTATATGCTTAAGGTTTAAAGAAGCAGGGTATTTAGTGCATTAAAACATCAGCCAGCAATAAACTCTGGTGGATTTTGAAGACCTTTAAAAGGCATCGGCAGAGCAATTTCACTTGGTCTAACTAAAACAGAACATGGCAGAATATGTAGGTGCATTAGCCCGCTGGGTACGGGACCAGCAGGTTTATTTGTCTTGAAACCTTCAGTGTAGGAAAACCATTTTTTATCAAATTTATATTAACAGGTACAAAAAAACACTGAGCAAAATGAGAAGAAAGATTAAAAGGAAGTTAAGTAGAATCTCTTAATTCATTCAGATTTTCATTTGTTGAGAATTCAATTATGGTAAATGGTAAATGGCCTGTATTTATATAGCGCTTTACTAGTCCCTAAGGACCCCAAAGCGCTTTACATATCCAGTTATCCACCCATTCACACACACATTCACACACTGGTGATGGCAAGCTACGTTGCGTTTTGAAACATAAAACACCAAAGTCTACATGATAGGGATTGTTTAAAAAGCACATAGAAATGAGATAAAACCCTTTCCACCGTGGCAAACAAATCCAAGCCGAGGTCCAGGCTTACAGGTGCCCACTTGCACTCACAGTACTACATATATCAGTGACAGAGACGTATAAGAAAATTCTGGCAAGCAAAAATCAGTGCCATAAATCACACAAGAATAAGTTATGTTGATGACGTAGCACATTTCTCTCTCTGTCTCACTGTCTGCAGTTTCTCCTTTCTGCCATCTTAACGTTTAATAAATTCATGCCTGGTTTTCCGCTTCAGCTACATGCACATTCTTTTAACTCTGTTATCAAATCAGCCTCGTGTGAAAAAACGAAGACCTCTGGTTTTATACGAGTCTGTCCCAGATGTGTGCATCATAAGAAAATGCTGCTCCGCTGTGCTTTTTGTGCCTTAGCACCAAATCAGAAAATGCGCTTTGGCTCTAAACCTCTCAGCGCTTAATAAGTTAACAGGGTTGAGTCTGGTTTACTCACACGTTGATTAGTTCAGCAAAGTGAATTTTCTTTGCAATCAAAGCAGATTGTCAAAGGAAACGGTCACACTTGATTCATTTAATTGTGGCGTCACCTGAGAATGACTGTTTTCAAGCTGAAAGCAGCGTTTACTCGAAGCCCTCGCATGTATCCAAAGGTGAACTGGACTTAGGTCATTTAATAGCAGCGTATCAGTCAGGAGTTGAAAATCCTGCAAATGGATCACTAGATATTTTTTAAAAGACAAATGCAGCAATTTCATAGAATTTTCTTCTTCATTCTCCTTCATACTAAAAATGAGGCTTCAGATAAAATGTTTCTACTGTTTTCTGCCTGCTGAGTGCTGCAAAAGTGCTGAAAGCTTGGATCAGATCACAAAAAATTTTAATTGAAGTGATCAGACCACCAGGGGGTGCTGAGGCCCTCATGAACTTAACAGCCTGAGTCAAAGGAACTGATAACCTTTGACACCTGATGGTGATGAATGTCAGATTTTTTCTATTATTTATGTTTTTGTGTGTGTGTGGTGTTAATGTTTTGCAGGATCACGGACCAGCGGTATGAGAAGCTGCCATTTTTTGTCTTCGGTGACTTTAACTTCAGGTTGGACTCTAAGAAAGTTATTGAGGTGAGTAGGGTTTGTTTTCTTGACATATTAGTAATGGATGGCTATCTGTATACATTATCTGGGCGTTATGGGGATGTAATGGCACAACAGAGAGCTAATGACACACTGTACACACGTGCGGTTACGTGCTATCAAATCCATAGTGATACAGCATCGTGCCATAAAGCCTTTGTGTGTGTGACTGTGTTTGTGAGGGTGACCGCAGTATAGTAAAAGTGGTTTTAGAGCCTCACTGTCTCTTTAGAGTTATGACTCATTAAATGCTTCACTGTGGCCGGCCCAGCTGTGTTTGCCGACCGAGCCTCGGAGTGCATTGTTATGTTATGGTGCCATTCACAGCTCTTTCTCCTCTCCCTTCCTCCCTGGCTCCTTCCCTCCCCTCTTTCTTCGTCCTCCTCCTCCTCCTCCTTCCTTCTTTTGGTGCAAACGTAGCCATGGCTAAGGTCGTCGTTTAGTATTCTCCTTGGGGAGATGAGGAAATTATAGAAGACATTGCAGACAGCGTTGTGGTAACAGAGTAGGGGAGACACTTGTTAGCGGGTCTTCTCCCTCCTCTCCAGCACAATGGTCCACGAATCAGTGGGCCTGCTCAAGGTGTGAGCATTGTTCATTTCAACCCTATTCAGAGGAGAGGGAAGAGGAGGGGAGGCTTTCTGAATGGAGGGCTTGAATGCTTAAATGAGTTAGGAAGGACTTAACTTTGTGTGGCACAGAAAAAAACTTTTTTTTGTAGTTTAGCCATCCAGGCACTAGGTGGGGCAGTAAATCACCGCCTCTTCTGTGGCAGCCAGCTAAGTGGGATGGACATCACATGTTTTTACTCAGCGATCTATCGCGGGCATTGATTAATGGCCTCAAAGTTTATGCAGTACATTTGATTTTGGTGCTGTAATTGGATCACATTAAGCCGCTGGTCATGTGAGCATGCGTTGCTTTGGAGATAATAAATAAACGAACAGAATCCACAGCAGCAGATGTACAAACACACTGAGGCTATTCAGAAGTCAGCTTCTGCAATTACATGTCACCTGGCACACATTTAGGATGCCACATTGATTTTCTGTCAACGATGGGCTGTTTTAAATCTTATCATCTCTGCGGAAAAAAAGACAGTGTTCCAGGCATTCAGATATGAAGGAAAACTGTATTTTCAATGCCAGTACTGGCAGGGAATATGGCTGCATTAAGCTGAAAGGAAAGCATCCAATAAAGTCAGATGAGATGAATCAGAGTCTATCTGTGTTTATCCTCTGCAGCTAATTATAGATAACTCTCTCCTCATGTTTCCTGTCTTGTCCAAGCTGCTCTGTGGTCGGTAAACTCTCCACCTCTCTGTGTCTGCATTGCTGTGAAATGCTGTTTGAGTGCAGTAAGGGGTCGTGACCCCTTTTCCAGGGATGTGTCAGGCTTGCATCGGTGTGTGCCCCATTTCTGCCCCCCTTTCCCCTCCATAGAACTCCTTTCTTATGCACTTACACAGTCACATCCAATGCGAATACACACACACACACACACACACACACATACGGGTTTCTATGTATTGTAAGGACACTTTTTCCAAACCAGCCCAGGTGGTGGTCTATGGGGACACCACTTTCCGCTTGTCCCTGAGAGATGCTGAATACGTCAAAAAATCTGTTTTGAGCCACAGAGCACAGATCTCACTTCAAAGTTCCTATACACGCAACACAACTAGAGATATAAGAACCTGTTTTTTTGCAACCTTATCAGGACATAGATAATTAGGTGAGAAGCCCCGCCTATGAAAATATTAGACATTTTAACACCCAACAGGATTTGTGAGGACACTGGCTATACAACACACATACCTGTCACCAAAGTATATTATAGGGCCAAAAACGAATAAGTGGGACATGGCTAAACTCATACACTACTAATGTGTATTAAAATTAATAGTTAACAAACATGTGGTCTTATGACAGAAATCAAACATCACAAAACACAAAGACCTGAATTTGAGAACCAGCTCAATGCAATTTGCAAAGACAAACCTTATTCTTAGATTTGTATTGGAGCCATCACATATTTATATTGTAAATTCAAGGATCTGATAGATCCATATTAAAAGGAGACATATACTCTTCTTTCTTCACAAGTTGACACAATTCCCTATAGTCTTTACAAATTGCCCAATGCTTAAGTCAAAGTAGTACAGGGATAAGAGTTTCACAGGTAACTTTTCAACCATGAATTTACAAGTCTTGTCTAGAAAAATGTTAAAAGTTAGCAATTAGAGGTTAGATCTCCTTGTTTGGAAATAGGCCTTTAAGCTCATATCTTCCGTAACAGAATTGAGTTATACAAGTGCTGATGAGAATTTGCTCTTAGTAACTTCATATGGACCCTCCATATCAGAAAGCCTCACTGAAAGACAAATGTTCAGATCTAGGGGGCCCAAAAAAGCTCCAGGGTTGTGCATCTTTAGTTTTGTAATTGGTAATAAGTTAAGATACCCAAATATATGCTGTCAAGCACAGATAAAGTGCTTTTCACATATCATGTTCCCTTTAAGTACGATCTTTAGAAGCAAAAAAAATATCACAGCCAGCCTGCTCGTGAAAGGTCAAGTTTATTTTGAACACGTACTGCAAACTAGAGCAGGGCGATATGACTAAAAATATTTAGCACGATATACGTTTGAAAATTTGCGATAACGATATAACTGACAATATAATTGACACTAGACAAAATACTTTACAACTCCACAACTTTATTAGTGCAAAAAAAACAACAAAAAACCACAACAACCCATCAATGTATTTCCACTTAATCAAGCAGCTGGTTTTTTTATGTGCATTAAAGTTACATAAAAATTTAACAGTGCAAATTCCTTGTTGACAGTTTAACCAAAAGGCATTTCCAGTGGAAATTGGCCGACATATCCTCAGCATAACCATGTATAATGTCCACAAAACGTAAAAAGAGGTTATACACACACACAAATCAAATCAAATCACTTTTATTGTCACATCACATGTGCAGGTACATTGGTACAGCACATGTGAGTGAAATTGTGAAATTCTTGTGTGCGAGCTTCACAAGCAACAGAGTTGTGCAAATACAATAATGTAAACAAGCAAAATACAAGAATGGCTACATCTGAAACTAATAAATATATGTACAATATATAACACCGTAATACTATGTTGACGCACAGTTCGCAACACTCCGCGAGGCTCCTGCCTACGATAGCCGCAATGCTCCGACAATCCATCAAGCGGTGCGGGTTCGTAGCTTAGCAAAGTCATACTAAAACATTTGACAGATTTTTGAGCGCCGTGTACCACATAAAATCGTTTCGAGGTCAGTAAACACAACCAGAATTCATACATAAGGCACACGGGATTATAAGGGGCACTGTTTATTTTCAGGAAAATCAAAGGATTGATTTTAAGTGCCGTATTTTCCAAAAAACATGGTAATAACGATGGCCCGCTAGCATGCTCTACCAAATAGTGCTTTGTTGAGTATCTGATGGACGAAAGCTAAACCAGTTCCACACCACTGAAGTTGCAGCATTTTTGCAAACCAATTCTGGTTCATCCGTTTCATTCAACGATCCGCTTTTGCCCTTCTCATTCTCCGCCATGCTTTATCCGTCATGTGCGTATGAAAACAAAGGCACTGTGCATGCACGTTTTACCCATATTCTATTGCGATATTTCATTTTCTTATCGTTGCCCAAAATTATACCGGTATTACTGTGAACGGTATGATATAGCCCAGCCCTACTGCAAACTGAATGACTTTTGCAAACATGTATATGTCTCAGATGTGTCTATAGATTTTTTTTAACCTGATTATTTAGCAACTGTTCCTCTTTTTTAGCATTAAACCACGATTCATGACAAAGTCTCTTACATTTTGAACAGAGCGACTGTCTCATACAGGACATTGAGCATTTTTACACTGTTTGATTTCAATCACAATGGATAGTCTCCCATTAGCAATGTGCCCACTGAAATGTCTCATCACTGCTGCAATCTCTGTGGGACACCATGGAGATTTTTGTTTCCTTTGAGGATTTTTTTCCCCTTCAGCACCATTTTCAGAAAATGCTAAAAGGAGGAGAGAAAATAAGATCAACTTACTTATGATATGTTAACTATAAAGCTATTATAAAAGGTACTCTTTAAGAACAATAGGGGGGTAAACATCAAAGCCCTTTCATGGTACACATATCAAGAACTCCAGGTACATAAACACAGCATTTTTTAACTGGTTTTAAATAGCTGTGGGGCTTTAGGTTTACACTGGGCTTCGTCTTTTTGCCATGTTAGATGAAGACAATCTCTTAAAAGCTACATTCTGATCAGCACATCAAGCTCATTTAAAAAAAACTCAAAGGAAACTATTAAAGATAAAACTTCTATGTGAAAGCCACAGGACACCGAAATACAAAACGACTATGTCATTTAGGTTCTAAACCACACAACTATAGAAAAACAGTAACTGACATTTATTTCCATCCAGTTTCAACATGTCATACTTAATGTTTTTCTTTTTTCCACTTTCAATCATAAAGAATCCATTTCCGCTTTGTCCCCTGATTCCTTTACTTAGCTTGTCAAGAAAATTATTCGTCGTTTCCCCCACTCTTATTCTCATGCGATTTTTTACTGTGACAGTAAGCCAGTTCAGAACTGCATTATCACAAGTTCTGGGTGATCAGACATCATGCAACCAGCATTAACTAAAGCTCTAAAGATAACCAAGATGCTTTGAGGATGCATTCAAGATCCAGTGATGGAAGGCAAACATTTGTCTGCATTCCTCTGAAAGTCAAATCAATCTGTACCGAAGACGATGTAGGACAGTCTACTCTAATGGCATACTCAACAAAACAAGACTCACGAGGAACCTCTCTCTCTTTTGATGAAAACATCAAATATTAAGTATTGCGGGTAAAAATTTCCACTTGTTATATCTTGACAGATAATCATCTAAAATGAATGAACAAAAATCCTCACCTTTACAATTTATGCAAATCAATTTCAAAGCAGAAAAGTGAACATTACAAAAGGCAAATTTTTTCAGTTTCGTCTCTGATGAATACACTACATCATGCATACAGTTCTCTTGAAAAAATAAAGTTCATTAAGTTTGTACCATGAATTTTGAGTGATTTCATGTAATGCAGAAACTTCACTCATTTGAGACACTGCAGCCCTTGTGGCATGAATACATCCAGTAGGAGCCAACATTTCAGGGTTTCCCATTCATTGTTTAAGCATGCTTTCTGATAAAGTGACATTATTTTTTGAGCAAAAGAGCATCTGAATAACCGCTCCTCATTTACTTTGAGTTGAAGTATGAGTTAAATCCAAATAAAATCACCTAGCATCGTCTTGATGCATACTCAATCATCGAGGTCAGTAAATCCCCAAAAGTTGATTCGGTTCATACGGACATACCATTTTCAGTGGAAGAAACATTTCGTCATTTATCCAAATGAGTTCTTCAGTCTCATCCAACACGAACACACAAGTGTTGTTTGGATGTTGATAGTGACTGAAGAGTCTCTTGGATGACTGACGAAAGGTTTCTCCCACTGAGAAAGATACGTCCAGATGAACAGAATCAACTTTTGGGGAAGTCACCTACCTGTTGATTTAAAACCTTAGCAAACCACTGGAAAGCATTTTGTAATTGTTCATTTTAAGAAGAGCCCATCTTTCAATGGATTTACACATTCAAAACACACACAGTCCTCACAATGTATGAATCTTACATTAACCAGTACTGTAAGTACTATGTCTACCAACCTCACTATCAACATCCAAACACCACTGCTGTGGTCTTGTTGCAATAATAACGACAGCAGAAAATTGGTCACCTGCTCATCATCTTTGAGGGAGAACGATGCCATGGGCGTATCAACATGAGGACGATCGGTGTGCCCTGAAACGTAGTGCAAACAAACACAAAAGGGCATTAACATCCATTCAACACAGATACATTGAGACTTTACAATACAGTTATGTAGCTACACTAGTTAGTGACATAAATGAGCCAAATGTAATGCAGTAATATTGATAGAAAATTAATTCCTCAGTGTAAACCAAGATAACACACGACAGTATCCACACACAGTCCTCTTAATACTGTACCTGACAGCTTCATACACTGTAGGGTCTGTGTTACATGTGGACTTGGGAGCTCATCTTTCGATAGATGTACACATGCAAAACACACACAGTCCTCACAATGCATGTATCTTACATTAACCAGCATTGTAAGAACTGTGTCTACCAACCTCACTAACAACATCCAAACAACTATGTTGTTTTAATTTTGCCATAATAAGAACAGCAGAAAATTTGTCACCTGCTCATCATCTTTGAGGGAGAACGATGCCATGGGCGTATCAACATGAGGATGATCGGTGTGCCCTGAAACGTAGTGCAAACAAACACAAAAGGGCATTAACATCCATTCAACACAGATACATTGAGACTTTACAATGCAGTTATGTAGCTACACTGGTTAGTGACATAAATGAGCCAAATGTAATGCAGTAATATTGATAGAAAATTAATTCCTCAGTGTAAACCAAGATAACACACGACAGATTCCACACACAGTCCTCACAATGTATATATCTTACATTAACCAGCACTGTAAGATCTGTGTCTACCAACCTCACTATCAACATCCAAACAACTATGTTGTGTTATTGTTGCAATAATAACGACAGAAGAAAATTTGTCACCTGCTCATCATCTTTGAGGGAGGACAATGCCATGGGTGTATCAACATGAGGACGATCAGTGTGCCCTAAAACGTAGTGCAAACAAACACAAAAGGGCATTAACATCCATTCAACACAGATACGTTGAGACTTTACAATACAGTTATGTAGCTACACTGGTTAGTGACATAAATGAGCCAAATGTAATGCAGTAATATTGATAGAAAATTAATTCCTCAGTGTAAACCAACATAACACACGACAGATTCCACACACAGTCCTCACAATGTATATATCTTACATTAACCAGCACTGTAAGATCTGTGTCTACCAACCTCACTATCAACATCCAAACACCACTGCTGTGGTCTTGTTGCAATAATAACGACAGCAGAAAATTGGTCACCTGCTCATCATCTTTGAGGGAGGACGATGCCATGGGTGTATCAACATGAGGACGATCAGTGTCCCCTGAAACGTAGTGCAAACAAACACAAAAGGGCATTAACATCCATTCAACACAGATAAGTTGAGACTTTACAATACAGTTATGTAGCTACACTGGTTAGTGACATAAATGAGCCAAATGTAATGCAGTAATATTGATAGAAAATTAATTCCTCAGTGTAAACCAAGATAACACACGACAGTATCCACACACAGTCCTCTTAATACTGTACCTGACAGCTTCATACACTGTAGGGTCTGTGTTACATGTGGACTTGGGAGCTCATCTTTCGATAGATGTACACATGCAAAACACACACAGTCCTCACAATGCATGTATCTTACATTAACCAGCATTGTAAGAACTGTGTCTACCAACCTCACTAACAACATCCAAACAACTATGTTGTTTTAATTTTGCCATAATAAGAACAGCAAAAAATTTGTCACCTGCTCATCATCTTTGAGGGAGAACGATGCCATGGGCGTATCAACATGAGGATGATCGGTGTGCCCTGAAACGTAGTGCAAACAAACACAAAAGGGCATTAACATCCATTCAACACAGATACATTGAGACTTTACAATGCAGTTATGTAGCTACACTAGTTAGTGACATAAATGAGCCAAATGTAATGCAGTAATATTGATAGAAAATTAATTCCTCAGTGTAAACCAACATAACACACGACAGTATCCACACACAGTCCTCTTAATAATGTACCTGACAGCTTCATACACTGTAGGGTCTGTGTTACATGTGGACTTGGGAGCTCATCTTTCGATAGATGTACACATGCAAAACACACACAGTCCTCACAATGTATGTATCTTACATTAAGCAGCACTGTAAGAACTGTGTCTACCAACCTCACTATCAACATCCAAACAACTATGTTGTGTTATTTTTGCCATAATAACAACAGAAGAAAATTAGTTACCTGCTCATCATCTTTGAGGGAGAACGATGCCATGGGCGTATCAACATGAGGACGATCGGTGTGCCCTGAAACGTAGTGCAAACAAACACAAAAGGGCATTAACATCCATTCAACACAGATACGTTGAGACTTTACAATACAGTTATGTAGCTACACTGGTTAGTGACATAAATGAGCCAAATGTAATGCAGTAATATTGATAGAAAATTAATTCCTCAGTGTAAACCAAGATAACACACGACAGATTCCACACACAGTCCTCACAATGTATATATCTTACATTAACCAGCACTGTAAGATCTGTGTCTACCAACCTCACTATCAACATCCAAACACCACTGCTGTGGTCTTGTTGCAATAATAACGACAGAAGAAAATTGGTCACCTGCTCATCATCTTTGAGGGAGGACGATGCCATGGGTGTATCAACATGAGGAAGATCAGTGTCCCCTGAAACGTAGTGCAAACAAACACAAAAGGGCATTAACATCCATTCAACACAGATACGTTGAGACTTTACAATACAGTTATGTAGCTACACTGGTTAGTGACATAAATGAGCCAAATGTAATGCAGTAATATTGATAGAAAATTAATTCCTCAGTGTAAACCAACATAACACACGACAGTATCCACACACAGTCCTCTTAATAATGTACCCGACAGCTTCATACACTGTAGGGTCTGTGTTACATGTGGACTTGGGAGCTCATCTTTCGATAGATGTACACATGCAAAACACACACAGTCCTCACAATGTATGTATCTTACATTAAGCAGCACTGTAAGAACTGTGTCTACCAACCTCACTATCAACATCCAAACAACTATGTTGTGTTATTTTTGCCATAATAACAACAGCAGAAAATTAGTTACCTGCTCATCATCTTTGAGGGAGGACGATGCCATGGGCGCATAAGCTTCATCTTTGGGTTTAAACTTGTCTCTTGGCTGCCTCATTGTAATGCACTTTTTCAGAAAAAGAAAACATAGTAAATTTGTGTAATACTTCATCACTGTAGTTTACAGTGAAAACTGATCTTTTACAGGAGGTACTAACCCTCTGAAGTTAAGGGTATAATTGGCTCTTTTCGACTATTTTTTTTTTTAAATTTTACCTTTATATTTCCCCTTTTAAAAAAAAGTTTTCCTTGCCTTTTTTATCATTATTGTTTACACAACAACCTCTAATTCTGACATACTGTATTAACATAACTGACCCAAAAACATAAAATCAGAGTAGGTTAAGGTTATACTTTTCACTATGAAAATCACAAAGACGTTTAGCGATTCATTCTCATTACTTAATTTCACATTTCTAAAACATATTTACACATTTTACAAACCACATTATATACAACTATTTACATGAAAAAAATGCAGGAAATTCCTCAGGTGGTTTTTGTAAGGTTATTTACAAATTTACTGGTTTTCCCTTCTCCTCAGGTTAAGAGCCTTGGTGTCATCCAACATAGTTCACTTTCCTATAAATCTCACATCAATAATCTCACCCGTTCTGCCTATTTCCATCTACGCAATATAAACAGATTACATCCTTCTCTTCCACCCAGTCTCCGTCCATTCTTGTCCATAGTCTCGTTACCTCTCGTACTGACTACTGAAATTCTCTCTTGCACGGTCTTGCACACCTGGAGACAGCGTTTAGATTTCAGTCTGCCTTTGGTAGCTTTTTAGCCAGGGTCAGGGTAACATTCACCTCACCATTTTGACACATAAAACAATCAAACAAATCCAGATTTAACTACAAAAACCTAAATCTCTCACATCTCAAAACTTGATATAGACACCGCTCTCTCCTGCCATCACTCCCAAAAGTTTACCCTCTTCATAAACAACCAAAACAGCCATATAATTCTTTGATCGGCTCTTGTTCATTTATCCACCACAATAGAGAAGGAGAGGTAATACTACATCTATCTATCTATATTTTTTAAAGAAAATCACATTTTTATTTGTTCCTGCACTAAACATGATGACAATTTTTAGGAAAATATTTGAAATTATGTATCATAACTCTGCTTTTACGTTGCCTATCAACACATTTTAAAAAACTGATATATACAAATATTGCTGATAAACTGTAAATTTGCCATGTGATCTGCACTCCAGAAAGTTAAATGTTAGCTACCTCAGTTATCTGAAATGTCTCATTACTAGCATGTCACATACCGTATATTTTAGCATTGCTTAAAATCTGGAGACAGTGGGATGAATAAATAATAACATCTCAGTATTTCCAAATGTCATAGTTGAACTAAAAAGATATGTGTTAGACTAGGTTGCAATAATTACAACAGCAGAAAATTAGTCACCTGCTCATCATCTTTGAGGGAGGATGATGCCATGGGCACATCAGCTTCATCTATGGGTTTAATCTTTTCTCTTGGCTTCCTCATTGCAATGCACTGTCTCAGAAAAGGGAAAAAAATGTACAATTTGTATGATACTTCTCAATGTAGTTTACAGTGAAAACTGATCTTTTACAGGAGGTGCTTTAACCCTCTTGAGTCAAGGCTATAATTGGCTGTTTTCGACTACTTTTGATTATACCTCTATATTTCGCTGTTAAAAAAATGTTTTCCTTGCCTTGTTTGGCATCATTCTTTACAGAACAACCTCACATATCTGACTACATTTATTTTGTAATTTTGACATATTGTATTAACACAATTGACCTAAAAAAAATTACACAAAAACATAAAATCAGAGTGGGAAAATGTTATACTTTTTACTATGAAAACCACAAACATGTTTAGTGGTTTTTTTCTCATTACTTAATTTCAAATTTCTAAAACATATGTACAAATTTTACAAACCACATTCTATACGAATGTTTACATAAAAATGCAGGCAATTAGTGTATCACTCCTCCTGTTGCACACCTGGAGACAGCATTTAGATTTCAGTCTGCGTTTGGTAGCTTTTTAGCCAGGGTCAGGGTGACATTCACCTCACCATTTTGACACACAAAACAATCAAACCCAGATTTAACTACAAACTAATAATACACTCCAGACACACTTAATGTCACAAATCTCTCACATCTCAAAACTTGTTATAGACACCGCTCTCTCCTGCCATCACTCCCACAAGTTTCCCTATTAATAAACAACCAAAACACCCATATAATTGTTTGATCGGCTCTTGTTCATTTATTCACCACAATAGGGAAGGAGAGGTAAAAATCTATCTGTCTGTCTCTCTCTCTTTTAAAGGAAATCACGTTTTTATTTGTTCCTGCACTAAACGTGCTGACATCTTCACTCTGGTTTTTCTTGGCATTTTAATAAACAGACATTTTAAAAAACTGATAGACATGTTGTTGCTAGACCATAAATTGGCCATGTAATCTGCACTCCAGAGAGTTAAATGTTAGCTAACACGGTTATCTGAAATGTCTCATTACTAGCATGTCACGTATATTGCAGCATTGCTTAAAATCTGGAGACAGTGGGATGAGTAAATAATAACATCTCAGTAATTTCAAATGCCACAGTTTAACTAAAAAGATATGTGTTAGACTAGGTATTTAACCTTGACTAATAAATACACAACGTGTCATCAAAAAAAGCTAGATTTAGCCTTTGAATTAGCTTGAAATACAAAGCTTAATCAAGGAATATACATCAAAGAAAAACCTTGACAAAACTAAATCTAACTGGTTGCTGGACTACAAAGCTGGAAAAATTCAAAAGTTTAAAGTTACCTGTTAGCGTCTCCACACCAGTTCACAGCCATGCAGTCAATACTCCTCAACTCAAGTCACGAAGTGAGGGGGGAGGGGTGAAAACTGAAGCTCATTGGCTAAAAAGTGGTCAGGTGACGAGAGTGCTTACCCTTTCTTTTAAATGGAATTTCAGTGAAATATTTACAGAGAGGAAGGACTGGGTTTTTATTGCATTTGTTATTTTGTTGTTTTTGTTTAATAGGACATTATATTTTAGCTTCTTATGTTAAAACAGCATGTATCAAGATGTGGCTTTCTTCTGAAAAATGTATTTATTCATATATTTTTGTTCTGATTTTTTGTATGAAGATACAGGTGTATCTACAAACCGATGCATTTATTACTAGCAATTATGGATAGTTTGAAAAACCAAACCTTGTTTTGTTTAGCAGTAGGAACATCAAATAAGATGTTCAAATAAATATATGATCAAATAAGATCATATGATATGACTAAAGAAATCTGAAACTTCTAAATTCTATGGAAACTCTACAGTGTAAAACTGGCTTTGTTTACAATATAGAACTGTACAAAATTATGGCAGCTGGTATATGAAGGCATTAATAGCTCCTCACCTAGTATTTCCCAGAGACTCCCATCTTAATCTCATCTTCAGAAGCATAGTCCAGGGTTACAAGCATTACGAACACACAGAACAATACCTTAAAGAAACTTGCCATTTTCCTGCAGTAGTTGCTAGCTATAACAACAAACGTGATAGACTAAATGCTAACCAGTGTGGAAATGATAACCCAGTCTTTCTGGGGGCTGGGAGAATTTGTATTGTTGATTGTTAGGGAGAGAATTAGGTAAGTAAATACAGATTGCAGAACTTGACAGCTAAATGCATTTTTAGTAATGGATGAATATGTTATTTGTATTCTAGGATATACTTCTGTCCATATATTATCAATTATTATATGAGTTACTATGGGTGGCACAGTGGTATGGTGGTTAGCACTGTTGTCTTACAGCCAGAAGGTTCCTAGTATAAAGCCTTGGCTGAGTTTGCATTTTTAACTGTGCATGTGTGTGTTTTCTTCAGGTACTCCAGCTTCCTCCCACAGACCTAAAACATGTATGTTAGGTTGAACAGACATGATAATTTGATAGCAGTTATTGAGTGAGTGGTTGTTTGTCTGTGTGTTATAGACAGGGGTGCACATAACTGGTACGCAGGTACGCATGCATGACAAAAATTAGGAATGCCTAGTGACACTTGCGTTACCAAGTGCCTTTGCATACTTGACCGTGTCAGTTAACCTTCCATGTGTTTCTTGTCACCAGCTAAATGTCAAAAAAAAAAAACAGACATTAAGCAGCTTCTTTGGTGTGCCGCCACCAGCTAAGAAACGCCAACCGGAGCCAGAGCCGAAGAAAATACTTTTTTTCAGAAAAGTGGCTCCAAGATGTGCCATGGCTTGAAGCTAACAATGAGCGCACTGAAATGTGGTGCAAGATTTGCCGCTTTCATCCACATCTAGCAGACAAATCAGGTGCATTTTTTAAAGGCTCAAAGAATTTTAACCATTCTTTATTTGACTAACATGAAAAAGTAAGGAGCACATGAATGTGGCATAAGTCATTGCTAATAAACAAGCTAGCCAAAATGAAATGTCCAGTCACCCACTTAACATACGGCAAAACAAGAAAAATGAAGAACAGCGGTAAGCACTGTTAAATAATACCATTTGACTCTCCATCAGCGGCACTTGGAGTGACAGCTGCAGGCGGGCTGGGGACACAGACGGTGCAGGATGGCTGTTGGCTCCTTCCTCGCAGCTGCCCTCGCTTATATGGGAGCACGCCATACTACCGGCTCCTCTTTCACTTCATTTTTTTGTCGCCACCTCTGGCTGTCAGCCCCGGCTCTGGTCAGAGGGCTGCCTGATGAGGCTGCCGGTCGACCCTGCAGCCACCTCACTGTTGAGGTGCCTATGCGGGCATATGGTCAGGGTAGGGGGGCCCAGAGCTTCTGGCCCCCAAGACTCCAACTTGGGGCCCTGGAGATCTCCGGCCCCAGTTTGAGTCCTTCGCAGA
Organism: Diplotaxodon limnothrissa; assembly: GCF_057381915.1. Lineage (NCBI taxonomy): Eukaryota > Metazoa > Chordata > Actinopteri > Cichliformes > Cichlidae > Diplotaxodon > Diplotaxodon limnothrissa. The sequence goes on along the minus strand of NC_140608.1, from coordinate 23,949,183 downwards.
CGGCCATATACAGGTGAGACGTGGAGGACTTGGAGCTAAGACTCAGCTGTCCTCCAGCCGCCCTCCTCCCCCCTGACACCCTTTGAGTTGGGCCTAGTGGCCAGCTCCTGCTGCAGGCTATGTTCCCCTGGCATATTGCCCGCGGTTCACAGGTTTATATGACAGTCGGGCCACGCTGCGTTTACACCTCAGGCAGTAGTTCACAGTTCTCCAGCCTGCGGTGATGGCACTCTGTCTAGGAGATTGCCCACATGTTGCGGGTTTACATGGCCAGCAGGGGCCCGCTCAGTGAGCTGACACCCGCCGATGAGTCATGTCCCTGACTCTGCCCTCCACTTCAGCTGCAGGCTGTGTTCCCCTGGCGTGTTGGCCGCATTTCTCAGGCTTATGCGCCAGTTGGACCTCGCTGTGGCGAGTGAGCGTTCTTCAGCCTATTTTAGCCAGGTTTCTCTCTGGCATATAGCTGCTGCAGCTGCAGGCTGTGTTCCCCCGGTGTATTACCTGCATTCACCGGTTTACACGCCAGCTGGACCTCGCTGTGTCTGATTCCTCAGCCGGCGAGTATGTGTTCTCCAGCCTGCAGCACCGGCTGTGCACAAGTGTCTCATTCTCTAGTTCACTCTTGCTGCTCCCCTTTCTGCGGACGGTGCTAGCGGCCACTCGGCCCTGGGGCAGACCTTCGGGCTAAGTCTCCACTTCGCCTTTTAGCGGGCTAGACCGCCAGCCCCCTTTCGGGTTGCATCCCTACCTCAGCCCATCACATTAGCAGCTGTGCTGCTGCTGCAGGCAGTGCACAGGTTTACGCACCATTTGGACCTCGCTGGGTCTGATACGTCCGCCAGCGAGTCAGTGTTCTTCAGCCCACAGCGCTGGCTCTCTGTCTAGCCAATGTGTTACAACTTACATGGAAACTACCTGAGTGTCCACACGTGTCTCGTTGGGTCCACTCTTGCTAGTCCCCTGTCTGCGGACAGCGCAGAGTGGCTGCTATGCCCTGGTGACGGACCTTGGGTCGCCTCCCCACTTGGGCCGCCTCCCCACTTGGGCTCTCCACTCTCCATGGACTAAGCCACCAGCCCCTCCCCTTGTGGGACGGTGCAGGTTGGATGCTCGGCTCCTAGCACAGGCCTTGCGTCACATCCTGCTCGGCCATCCACGGCATTAGCTACCTGCCATGCTTAAGTGGCTTAATAGGCTGTGCTCCCCTGGCTTATTGCCCGCATTTGTCAGTTTACGGGCCAGCTGGACCTCACCTAGTCTGATTCTTCAGCCGGTGAGTGAGTGTTCTCCAGCCTGCAGCGCCGCCTGTGCACAAGTGTCTCTTATGGAGTTCACTCTTGCTGCTCCCCTCTCTCCGGACAGTGCTTAGCGGCCACTCTGCCTTGGGGTAAACCTTCGGGTTTAGTCCCCATGTGGCCTTTTGGTGGGCTAGGATGCCAGCTCCCCCCAACCAGATGGGCGTATTGCCTGCGGCTCGCTGGTTTACGCGCCAGTTGGACCTCGCTGTGTGTGATACATCAGCCAGTGAGAGAGTGTTCCTCTCCTGCTGTCTTATCTAATTATAAGCCAATCTCCAACCTTACTTTTATCTCAAAAATTATTTAAAGAGCACCAGAATGCTGAATCTGTTCATCTGGACATACCATTTTTAGTGGGAGAAATGTTTCATCACCAACTGGTGACTTCTTCAGTCTCAGCAGACTGCAGGTTTCTGCAATCTTATAACCAGTACATTTGCATAATGACAGAATCTAGCACCAACAATGGGCTGTGAGGTCAGTTCCATGATCATTAGTATCCAAATTGTCGTGACCATTGATCATTGGCCATGAGGGCCTTCAAATCTAGAGACAAGGAGGAGCTGAAAAGGGTGCAGAGACAGCTGAGGGGACTGATAAGGAAAGAGAAGGACAGCTACAGGCAGAAGATGGAGAACCAGCTTCAACAAAACAACATTGGCAAGGTCTGGAGAGGCCTCAGAACCATCTCGGGCCACAAAGGTCAGAACTTTCTGCCTGGGGGGGATGTGAGGTAGGCAAATGAACTGAATGATTTCTTCAACAGATTTGATTAATCCATGAGGCAGTTTTCAACATCGGCTGCAGACTCACCCACCCCCACTGCTGCTGTTCCACCTCTGACACCTCAGATACTTAACACCTCCTCTACTCACCCTGCTCACTCCTCCCCACCTCCAACAACAGCATCCAATACACTCTCAACACAAGGCTCCAGCCTGTCTCTCTCAAACACCCAGGTTAGGAGGGAACTGAGGAGGATTAAAGCCAGGAAAGCTGCAGGTCCAATGGCATTGGCTCACGGGTGGTCAGGTCCTGTGCAGACCAACTGTATGGGGTGATGGAGCACCTCATCAACCTGAGCCTGAGGCTGGGGAGAGTCCCACAGCTCTGGAAAACCTCCTGTGTCGTACCAGTGCCAAAGACTTTACGCCCCAAGGACCTCAACAGCTATAGTTCGGTGGCTCTGAAATCCTGATGAAGATCCTGGAGCGGCTGATCCTGGCTCAGCTTCGGCGCCTGGTGAGCTCATCACTGGACCCACTTCAGTTTGCCTACCAGCCTGGCATTGAAGCGGATGATGCTGTCATTCACCTCATGCATCGTTCCCTCTCTCACCTGAAGACCGCTGGGGGCACTGTGAGAATCATGTTCTTTGATTTCTCCAGTGCCTTTAACACCATTCTGCCCACGGTCCTATAGGACAAGCTGGAGAACTCAGGAGTGGACCATCACCTCACAACATGGTTTCTGGACTACCTCTCTGACCGACCACAGTATGTGAGAACTCAGGGCTGTGTGTCAGACAGGGTTGTCTGCAGTACGGGGGCCCCACAGGGAACGGTTCTGGGACCGTTCCTCTTCACCATCTACACTGCAGACTTCTCCCACAACTCCACCCAGTGCTTCCTGCAGAAGTGCTCTGACGACTCTGCAATACTTGGCCTCATCACTGATGGGGACGACAAGGAGTACAGAGAACTGACACAAGGCTTTGTGGACTGGTGCCAGCAGAACTACCTCCAGATCAACACTAGTAAAACCAAGGAGCTGGTGGTAGACTTCCGCAGGCACAAACATCCCCCACTGCAACCACTGAACATCTAAGGTATGGACATTGAGACTGCGGACACCTACAGGTGCCTTGGTGTTCATCTGAACAAGAAACTGGACTGGTCTCATAATTCAGGGCAGAGCAGGCTGTACCTGCTGCGGAGACTCAGGTCTTTTGGAGTGAAGGGCCCACTCCTGAAGACCTTCTATGACTCTGTGGTGGCCTGAGCTATCTTTTATGGTGTGGTCTGCTGGGGCGGCAACATCTCTGCCGGGGACAGGAAGAGACTGAACAGGCTGATCAGAAGGGCCAGCTCTGTTCTAGGATGCCCTCTGGACACAGTATAGGTGGTGAGTGACAGGAGAATGGTGGCTAAGCTGTCATCCCTGTTGGACAACATCTCCCACCTCATGCAGGAGACTCTGACAGCACTGAGCAGCTCCTTCAGTGCCTGCGGCACCCACGATGTGGGTCGGAGAGATTTCACAGGTCTCCCCACTGCTGTCAGACTCTACAACAAAGACTTCAACTGATCAAACACACACATCCACACATGTGCAATAGCAATAACAATAAGTGCAATACTTTTTTCTGGTATCGTTGTATTATACTCAGTTGTATATAGCATTTGTATTCTATTTTATTTGATTGTATGTAGTATTTTATTTTATTCTATTCTATTGTGTACAGTATCTTATGGATATATTATTCCAGTGTTTTTTTCCTCTAATTTTTCTATGCAAGTTTGCACTGTCCACTGCTGTAACAAAAGAAATTTCCCACACGTGGGACTAATAAAGGTTATCTTATCTTATCTTATCTTATCTTATGAATACCATTCACAGAGAGTTTGGGGAATGACTGCAATCACAGCATTATAAGATGGTGAAAGAGGTGTGTTATGGGTTACCAATGATACATAAACAGGGTGTACGTTTAAGACCAATTGTGTGGATGGTCAGCTTGGTCACCGATAACACCTCGACATTTCTGTCTTCTGTCCACAACCCGTTTGTAAGCAGCTCCAAACACCACATCCAGAACACTTTGGATTTTGTTGAGAAGGTGAGATATGTCATTATTGAACAGGTGAAACATTGGTCTCATTAATGTTTGATCTTTCACTTGTGCTTCAGTTGCTGAAGCAGTGGAGGTTGTTTGTAAGAAGTTACAGCAGGGGTCTCAAACTTAAATAAGTTGTTTGCCACATCGGGCACTGTCATCTCCCTGGAGGGCCAATTTAATATCTTTGACTATATGGCGGGCATCTTTGCACAGACTGCACCTAGGGTCCCGCCTGGTGTGGTAAAAACCAGCCTCTACTGGTCTTGTTCTTGGAGCCATGATTAGTGCTTCATCCTACAAGGGTTTGTCCTTCCATGATGGTTCCTGCTTCACCTCCTCCTCCTGAGGTTTCAGCTGCTTGAACTATTTACTAAGCACCTAACCACTTGGGTTTATCTTCCTGATGCACTGATGGTGTCATAAAGCAGCTTAGTGCAGGCAGGGTAGGACCCAAACGCAAACTCACTTAGGCAAAACGGGAACCTAAACACAGGTTTACTTGTGCCATACTCCTTCCATTTCTGAATGATCGCTTGAACAGTGCTCCGTGGAATGTTCAAGGCTTGGGAAATCTTTTTGTAGCCTAAGCCTGCTTTAAATTTCTCAATAACTTTATCCCTGACCTGTCTGGTGTGTTCTTTGGACTTCATGGTGTTGTTGCTCCCAATATTCTCTTAGACAACCTCTGAGGCCGTCACAGAGCAGCTGTATTTGTACTGACATTAGATTACACACAGGTACACTCTATTTAGTCATTAGCAATCATCAGGCAATGTCTATGGGCAACTGACTGCACTCAGACCAAAGGGGGCTGAATAATTACTCACACCCCACTTTGCAGTTATTTATTTGTATAAAATGTTTGGAATCATGTATGATTTTCGTTCCACTTCTCACATGTACACCACTTTGTATTGGCCTTTCACATGGAATTCCAATAAAATTGATTCATGTTTGTGGCTGTAATGTGACAAAATGTGGAAGAGTTCAAGGGGGCCAAATACTTTAGCAAGCCACTGTATGTTTCCATGAAGAGGGAGGCTGCAAGCTATTTGCAAAAGCAAAGAGCATCTAAGTAATACTAGATACTCATTATTCTAAACTTGTAAGACATGTGGTTGTGAAATACTGCCGTCTAATAAGACATTCTGGCACCAGAGAGGAGGAAGCCAACTCTTTAGAAGTCCTCACTGATGAGCAGATTAATCACAGGTGCATTGTTCCATGGGTGATAAGAATTTAGACAGCCTCTTTAACAAAAGAATGCTCTCCAAAGAGTGGAGATAATAAAATAGGACACAAAAACACACAATCACGACAACATTTATAATATACAGGATTCCTAGATCAAAATATGAAAAAAGAAATGCTTAAAAAATTGACCATCACACAGTCAAGAGTTAATAAAGCATAACTACAGTATATATTAAGTGCTAGATTAAGTAGTTTAGTCATCTCAGTATCACTGAAAGTGGTGTTTTAAATTTAACAGAGGAGTTTTAAGGATTTATCTATGGTCATGTTTTGAAACACACAATTTTTAATAAAAACTACAACAATGGGTACCTTCCAACTGTCAGCCAATCAGAACACAGAATTGTTTTATGTAACACACACTATCTGACAAAAACCGTAATTATAGGGACCTTCCGGCTGTTAGCCAATCAGAAGCCTTAAAAAATACACGTTGTGTGAATATTCATGACCAGGTGTAGTACCCAAACCGGTCTACAGGGGCGCTGTGTTGATACACAGATTATACACAAAAGTTGGGTAATTGTGAATATTAAGGACTTTTTTTTGTTTTTGCTGAAACTTAGAATTTAGGCCTTTGACACCTATATAAGCACTCTCACATCGAGTTTTCATTCCATGAATTGTGAGGACATCGGCCCTGTCCTCATAATTCCAAATGTCCGGACAGTGTGGCGTGTATTCTTGCAAAATGTCCTCATAAACCACCTTTGCGCACACACACACACACACACACCAATTTGTTAGACCTAATGACTGATTGATTCGCCCTGTTCCCAATGGGAAGTTGGAGCACTAGGCCGGCGTATAAACTGCACCCAAACTCACCTTTCCTCCAGCTTAATGAGGGTTCCTCAAACAAGCCGAACATTTAATGGGGACCAAAAAAAGCTGATGATGTCATCTGACCGAAATGTGATCCGGTGATCAACCTGTCTGATTTAACGGCGACCTGCGTGTTAGCCGTAGAGAGGGCTGTGATGTCACCAATATAAACAAATGGGTTGCAACCTCTGCGCAGGGTGTAACTCACAGCCGGGAGGCCGTTTTAAGCCCTTTAATGACAATTAATGTCAACAGGACAATTAGTGCACATCTACTGAAGTGCTTAACTGTAGATGGGCTGCTAGCGGATCGATCGTCCATACTTATCCGAAGATTGATTCAGGCACAGGGAGGCTGGCGCTCTTTCTCCCTGTCTAAGAATCTCATTTTTTTGCTTTTCTCGCTCTTCGTTCTCTTTTTTTCAATCGATAGAAACAGGCTGGGGGAAAACAAAATAGCCAAACTGATGAATAGATACTTGTGTGTACTTTTGCTGTGTTAAGTGGATGAAATATTTGCAAAATTGAACTACTTGGCTTTTTGATTTGCTGTGCATTGGGGACAGCTCTCAAAACACCCAGAGGGCTCCCTAGGCCTCACTTTGAGAATCACTGGATCAGAAAATACTCTAGTACATTTCTCTACAGCTGCACGCTACACCACTCCTCTTCTTCTCTGTCTCTTGTCCATTGTGGGGGACTAGACTGTGGACAACATCTAGCCACTCCCATGTCACCCATCCTGCCTTGTGGGAGGGCAGATGGGACAGGGAGTATTTTAGGATGTATCCGTGTGTGCACAGAGAAGGAGGTGGGTTCGGAAGGCAGTGGGTTTGTCATTGTCACAGGGCAAATTCCAGGTGGCAAATTCCTGGCATGCTTGCGCGGCAGGATCAGTAACCAAAGGCCTGCGGCTGCCCCCCTCCTGCCCACCCTGGGCAACCCCATTAATTGTGTCCGACAGAGGGAATTGGTTTCAATTGACCCCCATTCAGCGGCCCTTTGACTCGCAGACAAAAGACACAGCCACGTGGAGACTAATGCTCAGGCTGAGCAGCATGGAGGTGGTCCATGCCCCGCCAACCTTCTCTCTCCTCTCCCATGGGTGTGATCATGATTTGGCTTGATCATGCTTTGCATCAGTGCTGATAAAACAAAGAAGTACAAAGGAGACGTTTTGAATCAGTCCATTTATATCCCTTATCAAGCGCTCATGTTCAAGGCACATTCAGGACATTCATGATAAGCGGTGTAAAGATAGAGCATGCTATTAAAACACGGCTGCATATCAATCTCTAACTTCCTTTAGGGAGTCTGAGTCTCATGTTTTTGAAGGAATGCCCTGAAACCTGTTAGACCAACGTTACCCCCAAAGGCTGTGTTTGGTCTTCTTCATTCACAATCGAGGCCAGATACTACCGCTCACTGCAGGTGACTGTTAGGCTTAAAATAAACCAAAAAAGTAAAATTCTGTGAGTGAAACAGGCTGTTAACAGTCCATTTAATTTATTTATTTTTTTCAAAGATGTTTCAATACTGACAGTCGGGTCTAACTGACCACCTTTGTAAATTTCAGTGCACCTTAGTATCCAGCGATAATCTTGACTGGCAAAAAGAATTTTTTGTAAGTTAGACAGAACAACTCATTTAATGATAAATTAAGCCAAAAAATTTTCAGTCGTTATTCAGTTAACAGCTTTGTTGCTAAAATGTTTAATTGAAACGATGCCGTAATTGCTCAGAGCCCAAGGGGACATGCCAGGAAACACCCTGATCTCCAGTGGTTGTTCAACCAGCAGTTAATGTTTATAATTAAATGTTAATTTGTTAAATACAGAAACGATTAATATTTAATAGGTGAGGATCTGGACTGAAATTTCCAGTTAAGGACTGAAATGGCGTAAGGCTTCCCTGTATGCACATTGTTATTGTAAAATAGCAGTCATTGAAAGACAGCTAATATAAAGTCCCACACAAACCATTAGTCACTGTGTTTTAAGTAACGCTCAGGTGACAACAGTCAACCTGTACCTGTACACTTAATCTTATTATTGAAATCTGCTGCCATCCTTTCACCCTACAGCTGCTCCCAGGCTGGGCTCTCAGTTAAGAAGCCAGATCATATAACCTTTGTCGAACCGTGCACACCTACACTGAACATCTTTTTTTCTATGGTTCCACGCTTCAGTCAGAAGGTGGTAAAAGATGGCGTGTATTAAAGAGTATATGCGTGTCCCTCGAGGTGGCCCGTGGCTGTGAATCAACAGTGTCGATGACAGGCTCAGGGCTCTGTGCCTGGACTCCTAGTATATTTAAAATCCCTCCTAATTAAACTTAATAGAATGTAAATTTAATATCTGCAGAGATTGTGTGCTGCTGGCCAGCCCGCTCCAATTTAAGGATTGATAGAGGCCAGCGTGGAGGTTAATTGCTGACTTGATCTACTGTCCCCGTGACATGGTGCGGGGCTGTTTTAATTGGGCCTGATCTGCTGCTACATGGACAGATTTCATTAGACTAGCTGGCCTCTCATTGACTGGAGAGATACACTAAGAATAGCACCCCCTGTCTGCACCTGCAGGAAGTGGAGAGGGCTGGATTGGGCATCAATCTTCCTTCCTTTGTCCTGTGTCCTTTCTCTCGCTTGAGCAGCATGAAATTAAAGGTGGGGCCCTAGACTAGCCCCACTCCTAATGAATGCTGTAAAATGCCTAGTAATGACAGAGCAGCGTGATAGATCATTCATTTTTCACACAGTGCAATCACTCAGTGCACATGCTCGTGACTATGGGAGCAGAATTACAACCAAACATGTTTTTTTTGGACATCACTTTTCTCATGAATGTCATGTTTTCTTATTGAGCATGTGGGTGCAAGGACCTCAGTCATTTCCAATCTACAGCCACCTTATTTATTCCTTTTTGATAATGCAATATGAATATTACAGTGGTTGTTGTTCAGACAGTGGAAAGAAACAACGCGTATATTATCTGGAGTGTCTAACTAAAACCAGCAGCAGTTCATCAGGTCCATTGTCCGGGCTGCTGAACCTAACCCTGGTAAATAATTTGCGCTAGTAAAGGCTAAACAATTTTTCCCTTTTTAGCCTGACTTTGACTAGCATGTGTGTATCAGGCCAGCTATAAATCAAAAGGCAGCCAGTGTAATTAAGTGTACACTACATTAGTCAGGCTAATTAATTTTGGGGGCCATCCATCCATTAACCAGCGGGCCAGCACTGATTGGGCCTCTGTTCTGTGGAACCCCCGACACTGGGGACTGCGACCTTCCTTGGCTGCCCTCATCTTTCCAGATACACTCATGCATTGATACCCAGAGACACAGATGTATACACAGTCATATATGTACCAAGTCTTTTGGAATTTGCCTAAAAATCTTCCTGCACCTAGAAGGGCACTTAGAGAGCACATTTTGAGCCAAGGCCATTACCCCGTCTTGCAATTTTAAAGAGCAGCCCAGCGCTGAAATTTAATGGCTCTTTTTTTCCACCTCTCTATAGTGTTTAATCAAATTCAGACTGGATGTTTTCGCAACTCTAGCTGATAAACAGTTGGATGCCAAAATGAGCACGACACAGATCACATACCTTTGCCTTTGCTCGTGTGGAGGAATGACCGCTTTCAGAATTCTCGAGGACGGCGTTGCTAGCAAGAGGAGGCATTGGAGTGCTGTGTTTGACTATTTTATTGCTAGGCCAGATTGTATTGACAAATCCCTTCCAATGGTCGTGGTAATCTACTAAATCAATACACTTTTTCCATGAAAGACTACCCACCTGACATTGTCTTAATTGTCCTGATGCAGTAAACCTCATTCATTTACTGCACCGTGCAAGTCAAAATAGAGTTATTAGCACCTACTGTTTGACCTACGCCTGTTTATGGCCCCAGTGGTTAGACATTAGGGGTGGGGGAAAAAATCGATACTGTGTAGTATCGTGATATTTTGTTTGCTAATAATGTATCGATACAGGGACAGCAGAAATCGATATTTTGTTACAAAAAAAAGTTTTTGTGGACTCTGACTTCAGAGCATGTTGATCAGCTCCTTTTTCTGAGCAAGAATCCTGACATTCCTTCACTGTCCAAATGTGTTTAACTTTTTTTTTGGCAGCAATAAACATGACAGTTTACTTATTTTAATTTAAGACATGTTTTATTTTAATTAAGTTTAAAACTTTTTTATTTAATGTAAAATTATATTTTGTTTTAATTTACTTTCAAATTCTTCAGTTGCTGAATGGGCTTCATAGTTTTCAGAAACTGCTTAGTTCAGAATAGCTATAATTGTACCAGATGGTTGCATTCAGTTAAGTTGGACTAGACTGTAATACAAACTGTTCAGTTTGTCAACAATAAAACTGACTGAAATGAGAGAAAGTCTGAGTGTGAGACTTTGATATTAGATATGAATATTGATAAAGTTTACCTTTATGTACAGAATCTGAATATCGCAAAATATTTTTAAAAATTGCAATAATATCGTATCGTGCGTTAAGTATTGTGATAATAATGTATCGTGGGATGTATGGTGATTCCCACCCCTATTAGACATGTGGAGATATTTCCTTACAATACAATAACGGCATATTATCTGGCTTAGAAGAGTCCAATCTATCACAATGAGTGCCCATTATATCACTGATAACCCATCTGGATATAGAGGGAGACTATTCCCTCTAGACAACAGAGCCTGTTCTCTCTCCCTCTTCTCTCTGTTTGCTTTTGATGCTAATGAATACAGCGGCGAAGACACGGAGGAGAAAAAACGAGTTCAGCTACGAGGGCGCAAACTTGAGAGATGCAGCTTTGATGGCAACGCTGTCCATATAATTAAAACCCTGGCAAATGAAGAACAAGCAGTGGCTTCTGTTGGTCCTGCTCATTAACAACAGGCCGTTTGAGCCTGGCGCCAGCCATTGTGTACTTGGGGGAAGGTGGGGAGGGGCGCTGTCACTGGCAGCTGGGAACGCCATGCCAACAACGGTGGGATGGCGTGACAAACCGAGCCAAGGATGAGCGCAGAGCCTGGCACCAACGGGGCCCGGGATGGGACGCCGTCTTGCTGGCCCCTGGGGTTGGTCTCGGTCAGGGCTGTAACCTGAGTTACCCCACAGCCCCGCACTACTGCTGTCTTCTCCAGCTGGAGCCACTGTTTAGATGTCTTTTTTTTTGTACTTCAAACCTATTCTATTAAGCAGCTGAGTGACAGATTCATCGGCAGTATATTTGAGTTATGAGTTTTCCCCCCCTTGAGTTGACCATTACTCAGTTAATCTGTTGATTACATTCTCTTTAACTGACTTAATGTCTATTTTTTAAGATGTAAAAAAAGGAGGAACTTACATCTTTTAATTGGTTAATACTAGGGATTCTACATATCGGTATCGGTCCGATACTGACCTAAATTACTGGATCGGATATCAGAGAGAAATAAAAAATGTAATCCGATCCATTAAATATTACAAAAGTACCTCACAAAACTTGCGACATGGCGTAACCCAGCTCATGACCTTAGCACTTCGGAGCAGTATGCGTCACGTCATAGAGCGGCTGTGGCGACCTCTCGGCGGTCTGGTTGAGCATTTGGAGCCTCGCTACCAAACCGGCATTTCATCTCCGAGAGAGCTATCCCAGAGAAGTAAAGCATATATGTAAGTTCATCTCTGAATGTTTGTAAAGCATTCCCACGTTAAGCTTAACAACCAATATAATGAGCGACTGCCTCTTCTCTCTCCCTCCCTCTCCTGTTGCTACTTCAAATTGAAACTGATCAATGATCAGCTGATCGGCTTTTCTGTCGCGAGTCCCGTCTCTCTTGTTTGTTTATCACCCACTTTGCGCCAGAAAAGAGGAAACCAGGCTGAACAACAGCAGCACGTTTAAGCTTGATAAGCTGTTGTTAGAATTTATTTAGCTGGTAACTGTGCAGGGGCGGATCTAGCAAAGTTTTGCCAGGGGGCACGTAGGGCATTAACAGGGAAAGGGGGGATACAAAGAAATACTTTTCTTTCTTATTCTCCAGCTTTTAATAAATAATTATCTGAATCTTACAACCAAAGTTTTCATCTGATGTAAAATATATAGAAGTCCATTACTGTATATAGAAACTGTTAAGTCTAATATACCCTAGTAAGCTATACTACTTTTTCCTTTGGGAAGGTACCATCTGTGCAGTCTGCAATTCTGTTGAAGAAAGATGTTGAATCTATTTCATTATTGTTGAAAAATAATTGATTCCTGTGCATTTGTTTTACACGTGCATTAAATTACAGTCGATTATGTCGATTAAGCATCACAAGGCAAAGGGTGGGGGGTGGTTTCCTATTTTTTTTGCTGGGAGTTGGCAGCGCTATTAGCTAGGTTGTTTAATATTTCCTCTAAGTTCTCTTTAAAATAGCAGAATAGGGAGGATGGTGCAGGTTTATGTCTATTAGATTGATCAGTGTTGCTGATCTGTGAAATATTTTGGGTGTATTTTTTGCATACAGGTATAACAGAATAGCTTTAGTGTTTTGGTTTTTAAAACTTGAGTATGAACTTATACAAAATTCAGCAAGATATTTAATAAAAAACTGTTTTATTGATTATATATATATCGGATTCATATCGGTATCAGCAGAGATCCAAATTTATGATATCGGTATCGGACATAAAAAAGTGTTATCGTGCCATCTCTAGTTAATACTCAGCTAATCAACAAATGAAAAGCGCGCCGTAAGGTGATGCACCTTTGAAGATTCCTTTAAAGGTTCTAGAGAGATGGCTCTTTACTATTGGTTCATATCATGCCACAGTGTAATACCCACAGTGCACCTGATAAGTTTTATACAAACAATATAGATACTATAAATTGATTTAGTGATCAATCAGGTCTGTCTGTGAATACCAGTGGACTCAATGCATGACTTAAAAACATTTAATCCATTGTTTTGTCTAAGCAACATAAGAGCTCTATAAATCATGAATAATCAACTTTGGCTTCCACCACAGTCTTTCTTTATGTTTTGCTTTATTGATGGTTTGTCTCATCTTCTGTTAGTCAGTATGGACACCCAGCTTTGAAAAATAACCCAGGGAGGAACGACAACAGCTAACAGTGATGCTGTTATTTAGTCCAGATGAAATGTGGCATAAACTGTGAAGGATAGGGATCTCTTTGTGCCTGGTACATAGTGTCCGACTTGTATGATGTCAGTCTATTTTTGACTAATGCAGTCCTCAGCGTTTGTAAAACAGAGCACAATAATAGTTTTTTCTCTGTCCCTCTGAAGGATTGAGTGGCACATGTCGTCGCTGCGGGCTGTGCACAAACATGCACACATGCAGCATTTGAATCATAACGCATATAAGCACAAGAAGCAGTCTTTATGAGAATAGCGGCACGTCGCAAGTCAGACATGATTCCTTTTTCAAATCAGGGAACTATTTAACTCGTGGCGTTTGCGAGCTTGGGCTCATTCCACTGCAAACTTTGAAAAGCGATGACAAAGAATAAACATTCCCCTGTTGTTAAGGAAGCCGGCAAACCTGCAAGGATTATTTAAACAAGTTGGCCGACAGGATTCCCAGTGTGAATCTTTACTGTCAGCACCAGAGTGATGTTACTCGACAATGGCTCATTGTAACACAGCTGTAAACCCGGTGTTGGCACCACGGGCTTTTAAACAACTCTGCCCACTGACATTAAAAGTCACCGGGCTCCATTCACATCCACACACAAATATCCCATCATATTTAAGAGGGCCCATTAAGGGCCACATTGAGAATTCATGGCCCTTTCTCTCACTCTCCCTTGTGATTTATCGGTGGCGAACATATTGCCAGGCCCTTTCAGAAGGAGTGGCTCAAGTTTTTGTCTTAGAGGAGGCCCAAAACAATGCATCTCAGGCACATTTCTCCGACAGGGCCGGGGGCCGGGGCTGTCCTAACATCTGTTTGTGTCCAGAGCCAGGCGGGCCCGGAGCACAGCGTGCCTCGGTGGCCCCCTTCTCCTCTCCTTGGGGGTCTTTGTTCCCGATTTCATGCTATCAGAGCGGCAGCATGTTTTCCTGCGCAGAGCTGTCACTGATATAAAAGGCCCTGAGTGGGGTCACATCAAGAGGGATGGGCATGAAAAATTGGTAAAATGTATCACAAAGCCCACCCACTAGATGGTTGCCTAGCGCCCTGTGGTGGGGGATGTCAAGACCCCTCCGCCTCCTCCTCTGTTACCTTCCCTTTTCCCCTTTCCTTTGCTGAATTACACCTCTCCCTCTCTCTCACCCTGGTGGACAAGCACATCATTTAGATGAAATGGTGCAAACAAATTAACGGGTGGTGCTTCAAATAAGTCTGCGTTCTTTGTGTGTGATGAGGGTTTACTGGGGTCCTACCAGTAGGAAGGAAGCTGGTCACCTGCCGGCCCGCCTGACTGAAAAAGCCATCAAATGCTCTCTCAGAACAAGAACAACTCATTTGTTACACGTATGAAGATATGTTTTTAACATTTGATGAAGTCTGTGTTTAATTTGCTTCTTCAAAAGTTGTGGAAGAGTCTCCATGATTGCAGCGCGTCTCGTTTACAGTGCTAACCACGCTCCGGCCTCTTTCGAAGAGTACAGAATTACTCTCTCATTAATTGTTAGGACCTGATTTTATCGAATACCAGAGTAATGAACTCAACATACTCTGTATGCTTATTGGACCGTCACTAATCACCAATCAGTGATTGGGCCTTCGATATTCCCTAATTGACTCGGCAACGACAAATCACCTCGCTGTCTGTTTCCTTTAATTGATTCCTGCGGTTTAGAGCTGCTGCAGGAGCAGGTAAATTAAATGAGAGAGCAATGTTTTCAGGTGCTTAGTAAGTGCTTATACTCTATCAATAGCGCTGCTGCCGCCTATATTTTAATGCGCTACAATGATTGCTTCACTGTTGGATGTGAATTTGTTTTCTCATTAACAGGATAAATGCCGTCTTTAGGTCCGAGGTGTTAAGAAGAAGTCGTGAATGGCCGTGGCGCTGCCGGCTACTCCTTCACATCACAAAGCTCCCTTTTTTTGGGAGGAATTGTAATAAGTGCAGCTAACATTCAAATGAATGGCTATTGAGCAATTTAAGCATGCACGGCTTTATTGAGAGGTTAAGAGAAGCCGGTACGTTAAACAGTCTTGCAGACATCTGCCGCGGTTGGTTTCAAAGTGCTGACTAAAAGTGGCAGGGGAGGTTTCTCAGATTAAATCTCTCATTAGGTTTTCTTTGTACAGGTGGCAGTAATGTGTCAAGAGTCCGGGCCTGAGACAATGCCCTCCTCTTACTGGGACTAATATGGCTCTGGAGAGCCCAGCCTCCTTTTACTGCCACTACTTTACACAGAGACACAGTCACAATGAAGCATCTGGTGGCCTTTTCCTGTGTAGAAAGCTTTTCTGCGGCTATTGTGTCAGCAGCAAGTGTGCATGTGCGAGAGAAAGAGACAGAGAGATCACGAGGCTTAGTGCGTTTCTGCAGCTCGAGCCGACTTGTCGCAGCAACTGTCCGTTTCTCTTTAAAAACTTAACTCGAATAGATGATTTCTGAATAACTCCCCTCAGCTCCAAGCTTGGGTGGGTGGCCAAGTGCGTGCTCGTGCATCTGTGTGTGTATGCGTGAGTAAAAAGAGGAAAAAAAAAAACAACCCAGTAGTTGGAGGTCACAGGGGTCAAAGTGATGAATTTTTATAGGCCTGTTCCTTGTGTTTCAGCCCTGTCCCTTTCTCTGCGCGCTGCACTGCCTCTCAAAGACAACCATGCAGGGCAATTTGTCCTGCGGGGCCCTGCAGAATGGGCCAGCAGAGAAGTTAAATACCAGGGGTGAACACACACACACACACACACACACACACACACACACACACACACACACACACACACACACACACACACAAAACATACACATACATTGAGTTTCTCTCTCACACAACCCTCCGTCCTGTTGTCCCGAATGATTTGTGGCCTGTCCATTATCAATTCCAGGGGGACAAATGCTTTTGGTGGGTTTCTGAAGGTAAAGCCAGAATGGCAGCCCTCATTGTGCCATTGTTTTTAGAGAAGTTTCCCAGATGTTATAATGCACAAGATAAATAGGGCACATTATCACTACCTCGCACGCCCTCTTACCTCTTACCAAGCTCTTTTTTTTCTTTTTCTTTTTTAGCAAGGGCGTGGCAGGTTAGAGGACCTCCTACAACGCGCACACTGCCATTGGCCATCAACATCAACTCTCACCGCTGCTCACTGAGTTCATGGAAAGGAGTGAGAGTTCTGTGTGTCTCACTTGGTGTCAGGGGAGGACACAGGCCAGGTTTACTGGGGTCAGCCGCCGACCAAGTGGGTCACACAGACTAACTTTGCGTTCACGCTGAATCCCCTTACCACTGTATATATGTGTGTGTGTGTGTGTCAGTGATGAATCCACTGTGTTTGGAGACATTAAATTAGCCAGTCACAGGGAGAGCGGAGTGGATAACTCTGGCTTGTGTCCAGTCAGATGAGGTGGGGAGGGGTCACAGCTGATTTACTGGCTCTCCTGTGTAATAGCTGGCAGGAAAGCATGGCCGAATTTGTTGTCTGCTACTTTGGATGCCACCTTCTCCCCTCGTTCGTGCAGATGTCGCAATCGCGTGCGCAGGATGAGCGTGATGAACGACGGCGAGTGGAATAAAAGCGATCGGAGTGCCGAGCAATTCGCGCTGAACCTGCCACCCCGGCTGGCACACCTTAACTCAGCTGGCAGCTTGGCTTTGCGTGGCAGCTAGAAAATAATGGTGCATTCTGACAATGCCAGTGCTCCCGCTGACACAGAGGGGAGCCCCCGTCCCCTGCCTCTAGTAATGAAGAATGAATACTTAGCTCATTGTCCACTCATCCTCTTGTCTCTTTCTGCACACGCTCTCATACTTTCCTTAATAATCACTGGGCTTCTGTGGGAGGGGGGGGGGGTTCATCACATAGGTTGGGACATGCAGTTTACATGAAATAAAAGCATATAATAAACTACATGCCTTGAATATGAAATTAATTTTCCAGCGTTGCCTTTCATTTATTTTGTTTTGAGCAATAAAAAGGTAAAACATAAAGGTTAGTTAATGTTAAAAAAAATCAAGAGATACTTTTATTGTATTTAATATCTGAAATCTTGTTCGTCTTTTAAACCTGAGCGGTGTGATTTTCATTGAATGCTCCCTTCTGTTTGTGCGTCCCATTAGCCTTTTTCCTCTTCTAAATGTTGACTTGTGAAACAAACCTTTGCACATTGTCAAGACTGCTATGCTGCCCTGAGAGGGTTTCTTAGTGTTTAAGCTGGGAACGGTGGATCATGTCCATCTGTTGGCAGCACCAAACACAGAAGGCTTGAATGCTAGTTTGTGTGTGTGTGTGTGTGTGTGTGTGTGTGTGTGTGTGTGTGTGTGTGCGTCCTCGGTCTTTGAAGTGGGACAGATTGCTTTAACCTCTCTTCTAAGGAGAGCAGCTGGAATAGAGAGCTCCTTTAAGCAGCCGCTTCCTCCTTCGACAGTCATGAGATTATCCTCCATTGATGCACAAAGCCAGCACCTTCCTCCGCCTCTCATCCCAGCCCCCCAACCCCACCCGGCCCCTCTGGCCCTGGACAAACACACAGTGCTGACCTGTGACCCATAATGCAGAGACGCAATGCCAAGTCACTTTGCAGGATCTGTTAAAGAGGCCACAGCAGTGAAGACATCCACACTGTCCTTTGGACTACAGCGTTGTACGCTGACAGCTGTCTGTTAATATTTTCCCTTTGCCAGACTTCTTCTTCTTCCCACAGACTAATTGGCATATATCAAATGAGAAGCCAATTGCAGAATTATGGTAATGTCATTTAGGATGGTCAGTGAGGCAGTTTCTACATTTAATGTGCTTAGGAAGCTGCGGCTTTGAAGGGAGATATCTGTTCAAAGATTCTGCCCAAGCACCTGGGCTCTGTTGGCAGCGGGAAAGACACAGCACCACACTGATATAGCCTTAAGTGACAGCATGGGCTTCTCATTTTCCCCCAGACATCCTCAGTGTGCGGATCTTATGACAGAGCCACTGGGATGAGCGGGCGCGTCTTAAATGAGTGGGATGTTTGACGCAGAAGATGACAGTAGGGGAGCTGTGATCAATCCAGTGCAATCAACCACCACCAACGGCAATGATTACTCAGTCGTTAAACATAGGAATGGATCGATTGTTAACATGCGCAGATGTCCAGAGCTGGGATACCTTAAGGTCCGTCTGCACCGGTTGCTATTTGTGTAAAATACCTGTTATTTTTCCAACGGGCTAAACACAGAGTCTGCATCTGGAATCATTTGTTTGCTTTAAGTTAAAGTGGTTTCCTTTTTTCAGGTAGCTAAAGTGTAATCATTCTGGGAAAAGACATTTTTTCACACCAGAAAAAGCATTAGCTAATTGTCTTTTTTTTCTAATTGAACCCTCCCAGCAGTGACACTCTTGGCACACAATATAGACCTACAAGAATACAAAACCTCAGTTATCTCACTGAGAATTACATCATTCTGTTCTTCTCCTAGCTGAAACCTATATGTATCATCTTCTGTCTGTCCATATCTACATACATTTAACTGTGCCGGCGATTCAAGTATCGCTTAACGGATTATTGAAATCATTTGAACATGAATGGAGTGGCTATTTCTGTCCTTTAAATATTGATGCTTATTGTGCCAGCGAGCAGTGTAAGCTTCTGACTTCAGTTGTAACTGTGAAGTGGCCAGGGATTTCTGCTTGACTGATTTTTGGATTTGCAAAGCAAGGCGACAGAAGGGCACCCACTTGGAAGAATTACTGGAGTCCGATGTTTGTAGAAACCCAAAAAACGTTAGGGTGCTTTTAATAGCCCTAATTTAAAAAAAAATGCAAAATTCACCACATCTCACAATCTTCTTGAAGATTTCTAAGAGTTTTTGCTGATGATATCTTAAAATTATTATTTTTTTAAATCAGTTATGTATTATATTACAGTACTGTTACATTTAGCAGTAATCAAACACCCCCAAATGACCTTCTTCAATTGTCTTTGCTAGCTGTGGCTACAATGACTTTTTGACAGGGAAAGTATCTCTTGCCCTTCTCACTAGCTCCTTCTTTGGCCTATTCATTGCACAAAGCTGCTTAAGCACACTTAAGCGCATTAGCATTTGGCTGCCAGGGGACCATATTGACCCTGCATTTGGAAGGCCTAAATGAGTGAAAGATGGAGCGATTTGTTAGGGCTTTAGAAAGTTGCTTTTGGGGGAGTGGGGGTAAGCATGAAGGAATGGGGCTGAGGCGGTGGAAGGGGGGTTCGAGGAGTTGTTCCACTTTCTCTCAGGGCATGGTGTTTGTTCTAATCTGGTGTGCCATTTCTTCATGGCCGAAGCAGGACTGATTTGTGACATTTCGGTCTAAAGGGCCTTTTTCTGCTCGCTATATTGGCTTGACCCGATTATCAGATCTGTGCTTTGAATTTGAATCAGGTCACTGGCTCTCTGCTGTGTGGTATGGGAACCACTGGCTAAGGGATTTCCTCATTCAACTGTCTTCAAACACAGATGGCCGAATGTTTAACTAATTGTTAAGAGAGTCCACAAAGAAGAATTTAACCATGCACACAGTCCATGGGGTCAGTACATAGACCCAGATAAAGAGAGGGGACAGTGAGGTGGCTGTTTGTGGGTTGGCTCTTTATAAGTCATTCAAATACACCACAGTGTTTAACGAATGGTGTTGAGGTATACTGAGAAACTAGTGTATGCTGTATATTAACGTCCCAGTAACTGTAAACTAGAAATTATATCATAGATGGTTTGCATGTTAGTGACGTCAAATGAATAAACATTCCAATAATCCTCTATCCTGTTGCTTTCTTATGTCCAGAAACTCTGCTCTGATGCCACCATGCAGACAATCAGAACCGACAACAATGAAATTCACAAGCTAGTATTTCAAGAAACTGATAATGACCGAAAGGTGAGTTCTTCTGCTTTGAAGCATCATTTCATCAACGCTTACAAAAAAAAAAACCCCAAACAAAAAAACAAATACAGTCCTTTTGTGGGACTGTGTATTCACTGACTAACCCAGGGGTGGGCAATCTCAGTCCACGAGGGCCGGTGTCCCTGCAGGTTTTAGATGTGTCCTCGAACCAACACAGCTGATTTAAATGGCTAAATTAGCTCCTCAACATGTCCTGAAGTTCTCCAGAGGCCTGGTAACGAACTAATCATGTGATTCAGGAGTGTTGACCCAAGGTGAGATCTAAAACCTGCAGGGACATCGGCCCTCGTGGACTGAGATTGCCCACCCCTGGACTAACCCAATGTAGGCTGGTCCAATCCTTCCACCCACATGGGGCGACACCTCTGTTTGCACAAAGTCAGATTGT
Source organism: Diplotaxodon limnothrissa (assembly GCF_057381915.1). NCBI lineage: Eukaryota > Metazoa > Chordata > Actinopteri > Cichliformes > Cichlidae > Diplotaxodon > Diplotaxodon limnothrissa. The sequence goes on along the minus strand of NC_140608.1, from coordinate 23,928,532 downwards.
ATGAAACTCTGTCGATGAACTACGTAGACACTGTCCTGATGAGTTTATGGTCTCATTCTTTAGTTTAAAGTCTTACTGGTATGACATGATGTTCATTATTTCATAGCAGGTTATGGTTTAGGGCGAGCCTACCTCGTGATCCAGTTCTAAAACACCAAGTTGTTAAGGGCCTAAATATTCAGTTCAGGAGATGTCAACGTCACCGTGTCCATCATTTATATACAGTCTACCGTTGGAAGCAGGTATAAGTTAAGGATTAAATGTAATCATAGCCAACACATTACAGTGTTTGCTGTTTTAAAGGTCAAGACTGTGAGACTGCTCACTGTTGGTCAGTGTGTCAAACTTCATTGCTTTTATCCTACTGATATTAAGGTATTAATATAGGTCTAACCCTTTTGTTAGTAAGTAAATGACAATATTCGAATACCATATTTAATGTAAAAAATTGTAGGTTTTGACCTGTGTAATGAAACTTCAAATACTGCTTATTTTCTGCTTTGATACACCTGACCCCGAGGTGCCAAGGTCAGTGTAAAGCCTCGATGAGACACGTGTAGAGATAACAGTGCTGTCTGCTGCTGCAGCTCAATGCTGTTCATTATGCTGTTCATTAGTTCTCTAATTACTGAGTGAAGTTCACATTAGTATTGCTATTAATCAGAGTGCAATTTCTCTCTTTCCACTGATTCAGGTTATTCTTCAAATTGAAAAGAAGCTTTTTAATTATGTCAACCAGGAAGTATTCCGGGAAGACAATGGGACCTCAGTAAGTCACTCCTTTAACTTTTATATAATCATCTACTTTCTCACCTCTCATCTTATCTATTACGAGTTTAATTTCCTTGATCAACTGTCATATACATTCTTTTTTCACTGTGTAATGACCGCCACTGACTGACTGTGAAATCAACAAAGCAAAAGAACAAGTTCAAAATGACTCCTCATGTCTGCACAGTAGCACAGAAAGGTTAAAATAATTAGGTTGCAGCTGCTGACCTGAGTGGTGCAGATGCCCTCACATACCTAACAAACAAACACTCTTTTTCCCCAGTCAAGAGGCCAAATGTAGGGAATAACTTTTAAGCAGCACTCAGTGCAGACGAGACGTGTTCAGCGTCTGCAGAAGAAAAACAGCAGAGGAACGCACTTCCACTTTTATATGGTTGTATATTACATTAAGTAGTTCAAAGTTGGACCTTGTTAAAAAACATGAATGACAAACACACACACACACACAGCAGAATTGGCAGTGAAGCGGCAGAGTTTATTAACCTTGTTAAGTTAAAGTTTTGGGTAATAAATCAGCGTTATCATTTATGAACTTGCACTGGGTTTGTATCACAAGGACAGTGTGGTTTAATGTGAGCTCGTTATTACTGCTAATTCAATTCATGCCTTTTTAAGTGAAGTTGTATGATTTTGCACATGTCTCTTGTCACATTGAGAAATATATATATTTTTAAATCCATGTAATTATATTGATTTTCTTGGGCCGTCCGGGGTTTATTCATATGCCGCATGATAATGTTGATTTTCCTGCTCTGTGCGTTTATAAGTCACGTGACGTGCATCTCACTGAGCTGAAAAAAAGCGCCCACTTGATTTTCCATTAGCCGTGTTTGCGTGTCAATAAATTAAATGAAGCCACTGAATATTTTCAATTGTTTAGAGTGGCCTAACGCAGCCAAACAGATGGTTCAAAGTAAGCTGGCATATTTTGGAATTGGAATTGTGGGGAAAAAAAGTATTTTCAGTTACTTTCCTTAACTTCCAAAATTTACTGAGTTCAGCATTATCTTTTATGTGACATTTGTTTGGCTTCAAGCAAGCTCAGTGCCTCCAAAACACGTGTCCTTCTGTTTTTCTTCTTTCTTCTTCAACTGCTGAGATACAGTATATCCTATTATGGACTTATTTTAAGCGTTTTTACTGTAAATGCATATTAAGGTAGCCAAATAATCCAGAAACTAGAAAATAAACATTCTTGCTTATAAGGTAAAATGTAGAAGACTGCGAGTCTTCAGTAAGGAAAGTCGATGTGGATGTCTGATTGCATGCTGTCCAGTAAAGCATGATTGAATCTGACCAGCAGAAATGTCCCCTAACTGCGAAACAGTAGCTGTGGGGAGGCTGAGGTACCCCACCCTCCCTTCACCTTCATTTCCTTCTCCCTTCCTCCCTCTCTCTCTGCCTCCTCACCAAGCCAGACAAGATGGATGACATAATGGGGGCATCAGAGATAATCTGATGGTCATGGTCTAGTTAAACACACCGTGTTATGATCCTTATAAAACAAACTACCTTTCCAAAAGGATAAATGTCCCTCCTTACACTCCTCCACTGGGGAAGGGGGGGGAAGAAAAAAAATCCATTGCATCCTTCATCAACTGCAAGACTTGTACCAGCTTGACAGAAATTTAATTCGAGGCAGCTCTTGAAAATAATTATTGTATTTTGAGAGGAGTAATCATTGGCCGGGACATGATTGAATGTGTCCATGCCTATTGACTTTTGCTATGATTAATAGGTTTGTTTAGTCGATATTCCCATCGAAATTGTATAATTAATTATCCCCGGCGCTGTCACGGCAGGACGATGGAGAGCCCTGATGAGTATTTGGGAAGATTAAATTTTCTGGGCGCTCATGGCGTCAAGGGGCACCATGGGGCCTTGCTCCGGTGGAAAGATGGGAGGAGCGTGGTGTGTGTGTTTGTGAGGCTGTGCAAGCATCCATGGTGCACACTCGTGCAGTTTCTGCCTTTCCTGGAAGACACGCACAAACACACACAGGGCAAGTCTCCCTCCTCCACTCCCATTGATTTTGTTTCAGTATCTCTTTATTGTAACTTTATCAGCGTGTGTCGGCAGATTGGGGGGGGACCAGGAGAGGGGAGGAGGGTGCGTTTGTGTACTAGCTTTAGCAAGTGATGAACCTTTCTGTCTGGCGTGCCTCTCCTTGTCATGCTGGCAGCGTAGTCTTCAGCATTACTCAAAAGCCCGGAGACATTTTAAACATGAGAGGGACATAAAAAAAAACCCCTAAAGAACAAATGCTGCCTCAGCCCGAAGTTCTTTCATATTTCACCTGTCAGAGCACTTAAGTGGCAATACAGAAGCCATGCTAAATGAAATCTGACCTTTATATAAATTGATGCTACAATGAGTATTTCTTTTAATTTAACTCGCCTTTCTTCTGAACGCTTTAGGAAAGTATTGACGGCTTACTTAGGCTTATCAGAATATATGGCTCTAAGAGACAGTGGGCCCAAGCTGCCGTTGAATTTTTTTACGTTTTTTATTTTTTTATTTTATTTTATCAGAATAATTGTGAAGTTAAATCCAGCCTTGGTCGGCCCATCTCAGCTCCCAATCAGCCATCCCCGGCCGGCGTCGCTGACGGTTTATCGGTTTTCTGCACAAAATAATGAAGATCCCATAAAAAAAGCGGGGAAAATACAGCCCCTGCAATGAAAGCCAAGTGTGAGGTGTAAAAATCAAATTAAATGACCTTTCACCCCAACATTTATTGATGAGTTTTAACAGCAGCAGGTGTTGTCACGGGGGATATTTGACGATGCGTAAATCAAAGCACAATTACAGTTGGTGGATGAGCGGGCAGCATGCTGAGAGGAACACTCGGAGGCCCAAGATGCCCTTTCGCCCTCTTTGTACCCCTCTCGGCTTCCTGCCTCTTAGCTATCAACGCCAGTCTGATTTAAGAGCGCGGCGATTATCCAAGCACAGTCAGAAATTTGAGCCCATGACAAGGTAGTTTTTATCCGGACACTTCTTCATCTTTTCCCCCTCCTTAGCATTGCCAGAGTGGCATCATCTCACGCCACCTCCTCCACAACTCCCACAAGGTCATTTCTGGTTTACAAACTCCTGCTGGCTTTATAATGTCACGAGGCCTTGAACTGATATCAGATGCTTTCTTCTTCTTCTTCTTCTGCTTCTTTTTTTAAAGCACTGACCTAACACAGCACCAGAGCATTCTGCTTAATTGACCTGGGATGAAATGTAGTGTGAAATTTGTGACTGCAGGGTTTTCCATTCACCTGGGTGAATTACTCAACATTCACTTAAGGCACACGAACACACACACACTACTTGAATACACACAGCCATATGTTGCTTATCCCGTTATTTAAACTGTCACACTCTATCAGTCTGAGCTGCTTTACCTCAAACATTATCACACCTGTGAATGCACAGATACTTCGCACTATAACTCACAATACTGTCACTATATGTTTCCTGCAATAACAGCGATACACAAAACTTTCTGAAATACATCAAGATGTTTAACAGAGGAAGCAAAATAGCCTTAAAGGGAAAAAATATGGGATATATGTTGTGTGCATATTTTCTTTTTTTTTCTTTTGAATAATGTGCCTCTTCAGTCACACATTCACAGTTCACATACAAGGTCTTGAATAATCAGGCCCCGCCTTGTCTTAAAAACCTTATAATAACGTATCATCCCAATAGAGCACTTCACTCTCAGACTGCTGACTTACTTGTTGGGCTTAGGACAGTAAAAGGGCAGAGAGAGCCTTTAACTTCCAAGTTTCTCTTCCCTGGAACCAGCTTCCAGTTTGGATTCAGGAAACAGACACCCTCACCCCTAACCGGTCGCAGCAGATGGTTGCCCCTCCCTGAGCCTGGTTCTGCAGAAGGTTTCTTCCTGCTAAAAGGGAGTTTTTCCTTCCCGCAGTCGTCTGATTATTTGGGTTTTCTTTCTGTTGGATGTTTGTCTTATAATATAAAGCACCTTGAGGTGACTGTTGTTGTTATTTGGCACTATATATATAACTATGTTGTCAATAGAGATCAATTCTAATAAATATTAGCGTCTAAACGCTAGTTTAACGCTACAGAGTTATTCTACTCTAAACTTTGAGGGAAGACACTGAAACAAATACCAGAGGGACTGAGGAAAACTGTTGACTGATACAAGATGTGCTAAATGTCACGGCGGGGTGCGCCGATGTGTGTGGAAACAGGACCCAAAAGCAGATGATGACGAGGAATTGTAATGATTAACAGAAAGGTGAACCTTTAATGCGATGACGGCAGGGAAATGAACCAAGAGACCAAAAACAAACAGGCAAAACACTAAGAAACAAAATACTAAATGGTACTGAGACCAAAACCTAAACTATGACTGTGGTGGAAAAATAATAAACAAAGACCATGACTAAGACTAATAATACATAACAGATGAAAACTAGAACTATGACTGAGGTGAGGTAAACAGGCTAAGACCATGACTTAAATACAGACATGAGGTGATCAGGGGAAGTGGGGACACATGGGGGAACAGCTGACAGACATAAACCTAATGACAGGACCAGGAGAGAAAGCTAAATACAATGAACAAAGAACACATGACATTGTCAAAATAAAACAGGAAATACTAACAACTAAACATGACAACACAACTCAACAGACCCAACACGTGATGAATAAATACCAAACCCCAAAACATAGAAAACCCAGGAACAATAACCAATAACTGCCTAAACTAAAGGCAAAATAGGAGATAACACAAACTAATAACATATCAAAAAATACAAAGAAAACTCAGAGTGCTGGGTCGGAGACCCAGCCTGTGACACTAAATTCATTGGAGGCTTATACCCACCTTATATAACACTCATACAGAGGCTTCAAAACAGTGATTGAGTATTCCAACGCTCTCTGTTACACCAGTATGAGAATGTAATGCTAATATACATTGGTTCACTTATCTTTACAACATCTTTTTTAATCTCTCAATTAGTAGTAATGCTTTCGATCAGCCTGAAGAGCCCCGTATTGGTCAGATGTGAAAAAAACAGCACTGAAAGAAGCCATCAGTGGCTGGATGGTGAGATGGTTGTGTACAGTGGAGCGTGGGGTTGCATCCCCTGCTCTGCCATCCCTCATCCACAGTGTGTGAGTCTCTCCTGTGACCCCGGCAGTGTGAGTTTGATGAATGCAGCACATCTGCCCTCCTGAACCGCTGAGACTCTGTCTGCGAGGCCCCCTCTGCCTCAAGTAATGGCCACTGTTCTACACCACTGACACGTAATCACACAAACACTGCAGAGCATCATCGTGAAGGAACACACCGACGGGCTTATTTATTTATTTTTTGTGTAAGTGCGTACTCAGCGTTGATGTGAAGACAACGCTTAGACGGTTATACACGTATGTATAAATATGTCAGCGCACACGGAGAACAGCAGTTACCTTCTTCTAATATCATAACGCCGACATGACACCATCTCCACTTTGCGAGGACGTCCTTCCAAATAACAGCGATGACGTGGTGCTCATGGGTAATATTTGGATATTTCATCGTGTAGCCATCAACATATTGCTGCATGTAATACACCGACGTAATGTCATTAATGTTAAGCTGTCACACTCATACTATTGCGGGTGATGTCTTCATCGGGCCATCATTGTAGCATGGTGTTTGAAACGTGTACAATAGACTAATTTACTACTAAACAAACACGACTCGCCTCCGTCTGCACGTCTTCCTGTTTGAAAGGAAAGGGCGGGACCTGCGAGCGGTCCTCCGGGAGGGTGTTGCTGGGAAACGTCGCTGTCAGTCTCTCAGGAAGGCAGTCATGCAGGTGCCCTAGCTACCTGTTCATCTCGCAGATAATTAATGTGTACAAGGAGCCGCTAATTGCACTTTTCACTAATGATTTATGGGTTTTGTGAAAGGGGGGAAATTGGGGGAAGTGTGTGTGTACACTCTAGTGAGTGAGTACAGCTGGGTGAGGAGACATGATTGATGAAGAGTGTGTGGATGCACTGTCAGTGTGGAAAGTTATACCCCCCCACCCCTGTAGGAAAGAGCTAGTGACACACACACACACACACACTGGTCAGCTGCTGTCGATACCTGCCAGCATGGGGTATGTGGACTTCATTGAATAAGGCCAAAGATGTGAGCCTCATTCTCCGTCTTTATCACCTTGTGTTGGTTTTCTTGAGAGACTTGCTTTTTTGTACATTGTATATCATGTAAATCTTGCATTTGACAAAGACTTTGTTGCATTTTTAATATGATTTGAATATGATCTGCTACCTTGTCCACTTCTCCCCTCTGGCTTATTCAGTTCAGTTCAGTTCAGTTTTATTTATATAGCACAGAATCACAACAGCCACCTCAAGGTGCTTTTTTCTTATAAGGAAAAGAGGTAAAGTCAAAACTCCCACAATTAGATGACCCTGTATGAGCAAGCACTTGGAAAAAGTGGGGAGAAAAAACTCCCTTTTAACAGGAAGATACCCCCATACTTTCCTTCAACAGTAGTAGGGTTCAGTCATTATCAGAAATCAAATTAAAGTCAGTCCAAAGACATGCATGATGTCTTATCATGTGTCTGTTTGTTGGATCCATATTTTAATATAAACTTTGATCTGGTCAGTTTTTGAGATAAGAATATATTTTTGAGAGCAGCTTTTTGATTAATACCCCATCAGTGAGAAAATAACTGAAATGGTATATGTAGTTGTTTTATTGACGCCTCTGTCTTTTTGTTTTGCTTTCCACAGCTTTTAGAGTTTGATAAAGAGCTGTCAGTGTTCAAAGAACGTCTGCATGAACAAGAGATCGGTTTCCCGCCAAGGTATGGAGCCATTACATGTATTACACAATGGTTTGTTTGATGCATTTATGTTTACAGTACAGAGATCTACCCGTGTAGAGCCACACAGGTTATGTGGCTCTTTATCCAGCTCATTGACAGTTTGTGAATGTATGGTAAACCCTGGACGCTAACCAAAAACTGAAATTAAATGCCACTATAATTGTAACTGGGTCAAAATGACCTGTTGAGAATTGACAAGAAAACAGCCCTTGGTTCGTCAGCAGCACAGAGGAAGTTATTTCGATCTAACTTTCACTTTGTGAGAAAATTCTTATCTCATTATTATTCAAAGCTTCTTGAAAAAAATCAGGACTCAAAGAACTGGTTATAAATAAACAGACGAAGTAAAAGCTTACTAGACTGTGGAACCCCCCAAAATATCTTTTTCTAATGTGCTACAAAATCTCTTAGAGGTTTTACCTGGTTTGTTTGTAATTTAAAAGAAAAATTATCAAAATAAAGAGGTATCGATTTATCCTTCAGTGTATCTGAAAAAATTCCAAACTTCACAAGCAAAAAAGAAAAGTGCTAAAAGAGCGAATCCTGAGGTTTAAGTTCTTACATTTCGATAAATGCAACGATTATGCTGCTCAGATATGCGCCTTAAAGACTCGTTATTAATATGTAAAATTATAAGTAGCCAATCACGCGCTTATTGTCCAAAACGGTTTAATGAAAGCTGTTGGATGTGTGTTTGATTGGTATCAGGTGTTAAGTCTGATTGTGTACGTTTCCAAAAAGCTCCCATGTGTCTCTGCTGGTACGTCCGTGTGTGTGTGTGTGTGTGTGTGTGTGTGTGTGTGTGTGTGTGTGTGTGTGTGTGTGTGTGTGTGTGTCGCTGTACGAACACTATGGACAGCATTGATAATTCCGTCTCACTGGGACTTGGGGGAGATTGGAGCGGGTGTTCTCCTCTCCTCTTCCTCAAACAAATGCATTTGCAATTAGCCCTTTCAGAGGAGAGGGAGGGCAAACACGCGGACGGCGCGGAAATATGTTTCGGGAGCAGCGCGTTAATGGCGCTTGACCTTTGCCGTCGGTTGTGACTCAATCAGCGCAGATAATGAAACGCTGTAATCAAACAATAATTACTTGATAAACTGCTCTGGTGGCAGGCGCAGGGCGGCTGGGGATTTTAGCATGTGTGTGAGTGTGTGTGTGTGTGTGTGTGTGTGTGTGAGTGTGTGTGTGTGTGTGTGTGTGTGTGTGTGTGTGTGTGTGAGAGAGAGAGAGAGGTCTCGAGATACATGGAACCGTGTGTGTGTGTGTGTATGCGCGCACATACATGTATAAAAGTGAGAGCTGGAGACTGAGTGTGTGTGTCAAGGTTCTGCCAGTCCCTGTTTTTTAAATGACTCTGTGTCTTAATCAGGGACCCCATTTACATCACTTTGCATAAGTGACAGTAGGATTTATTGTCCTTTTACACTGGCTGACTTTTGCACCTATCCATATAATACTGAATCATCTCTCCACAGGGAGGAATGAATGTGCTGCTGTGAACGAATACAAATGATTTCCACATACTTGAGGTGATGATGAATCAAATATATGAAAGCCAGGAGCAGCATATGAAATTTGATTTGATCTACTCTGTGTGTGCGACAAACCACATCATTGTCAGTCATGTAATGGGTAGCAGTGGCCTAGTTAAACTTAAACAACCCCCTCCAGCAGTTTTCTCCTTCACATCCACACACTCACATCTATCTATCTATATAGATAGATACTGGTACCCCTCCCCCTGTCAGGTCTGCCTTGTGTTCCTTGAGCAATCAAGCCCCAACGCTTGTTCTCCATCACATAGCCTGCTCCGGACCGGCCCCTCACCATCTGTGAGGTTATTACTCTTTTTAATGCAGGCCATCAGAACACAGCCTCACCGACACACACGCATGCACGCACACGTCTCACTTTGGTTCAGATCTATAAATCAATACTAGTCACAAACATTTAATCTGCAAGTTAATTCTGTCCGCTGTCCAGCGCCGGATAAGAAGTTGTCACAAAATGAGAGATGCTGTCAAGAGTGAACTAAGCATTGGCTAACAAAAGGCCGTGATGCACACTGTAAGTGGCACAATGTTGATGACTGTGTGCACACGTGAATACTCCCCCTCTGCGACGCTGCGGAGGCTTCGAGCAGTAAAATGCATATCTCTTTACCTTCAAGAAGTCATCCATCAAAGTTGGCCGTGACACGTCTAAGTACTCGGGCACCCGGGTGAGGAATTTGCCCGGGCCTTGCCACAGTTGGACCTGGAGCCAGTCGGCCGCTGTGCACCGACAGACTGCAGGACAACTCGCGCAGTCACACACAGGAACGCATGTATGCTTAGCAGTTTTCCTATCCAGTGATTTGAGAGAGAAAAGATGAGTCTATTAATCAGAAACCATTCATTTATTTAGACACAGTTTTTCCATCAGGCATAATATATGAGACTTGCAACCAGCCATTAAGCCATTATCTTTGCACTGGCTGCAGCATGGCCAGTAATGAAAATAATGTGAAGTTTTGCTATAGATTACGGTAGTTTTGATTTCATATTTGAAATGGCATAACTAAGGTAATATGCCCTAAAACATACTAAGGCACCAGTAACTTATTCATGTATTTTGATTGATTTGGAGGGAAAGCTTTTAGTACTCCTCTGATCTGATTTCTTTGCTGTTCTTTTTGCACGAGATCGATGCAAAAATTGAATCGGGAGCCCAGCTTCTGGAAGAAATGCAGTGGACGGTGAGGGAGCAGAGGGAGGATGTATTCTGCCTGTAACGTGGTTACCTAGAATGGGCTTTGAGGGAGATTTTGAGTGACATCAGACCAGCGCCACAACTCTATCAGTGGACAAATCATGAGTGATTTCAGAGCAAGAAGATGGGGTGGATGCTGATGGGTGGAAAGATGTGGAAAAGCCAGGAGTAGAAACAAAACTAGCCGCTGCTCCACGTGTTTGTAAAGAAAGAGAAAGGTGCCAAAGAGGAGATATTTTCCTGTAGATGACACTTGGATGCCAGTGATGTGTAGTTAAAGCTGCTAAAACCCTACAGGATTCTCTTCATGCTTAGAAGGGAAACACAGCATTAAAATTTAGTTAATGTCTCTCATCTTGGAGGACAATACTTATCTTGCTACAATGAAACTGTTTAGCGCTGCAATGAAATTATTAAAACCTTTAACTGAATTTTTTTATGACCTGGCAGCAGGTTCATTTTACAAGCACTCTTTAAACGAGATTTGCGCTAGAGAGAAAATTCAACTGGTTCCTGAAAGATGAGAATTATTTCTGTAATTTTGAAGTCAAAATTACCAGTTTTACTAAATTCTGATATTTAACAGGTACATTTTAACCTGATGCAGCACTTTGTACCATATTTTTATTCTTGGACTCTCCCAGAGAGGCTTTCCGTGATTCACATGTCACGATAATCCTTGCTTTTCTTAAACTTGGTTTTAGTCCATCCTCCTCGGTAAAGTTCTGTCTCTGAGAAAACATTTTACCTTCTCTCCTTTTAAGCTATCATCCTGGCTGTCCCTTGTGGACATATGGTTTGAACTGCACGTCAGTGCCTGAAATGAACACATTAACGATATTTGCTCTTTTTGACTTTATACGGAACCAAAGAAAAGCTGTGTGAAACTGGGTCACAGTAGTGAACTGACATTGCTATTGCTAGAATAATCCTGCTACCATTGCTATGAAGAAATAGCCACATTAATAAACTGAATCAATAAAAGACTAATAACCCAAGAAATATATATAAGAGCAGACTGATCCTTTCTCACTGTCCAACTGGACCTGTGTTTAAGTGTGTGTATAAAGACAGCAGGGTGAAGGTCTTTCAGGGAACATGATGGCTCCACTCTTGTGTGCTTATGTTTGTCAAGTCTAGACACTGACAGCAGCAGAGGAGCAGAGCGTGGCCTTGAGGTCAGGAAGTGATGTCTGTTAGGAGGCAGAAACCTGTAAACGGTTGCGTTTGTGCTGTTTGGGAAGCACTCTGGGAGCCCTTCTGGCACGTCACCATTTATTTTCTAAAGCTGCAGGGCTGAGAGGACAAGCCAAAAAAGTGACTTGCCTGCTGGGAAACTCGACAACATTCACATGGTCCTGAAAGAGGAAGGTTGGGAGGTGGTTGGAAAGCTGATGCCAGGCAGAATGGCTTTGCCCTTCGGATGAGAGAAGATTTTAGTCAAGTGACACAAATGGCTACCTGCCAGCTCTTCAATAACTGCTAATAAGAGCATGAGTGAATTGTCAGAGCAGTGGAGAATTTCTGGAGACTTGTTTTGAGCTCATAGGAAGCGCTCACACACAGATGGCTCTTCTGCATACAGTAACCGTCCTTGTTCTGTGGACAGCTCTCTTCACTCTAAACCCCTGCTCCCTGAAAGCCTGCACGAATGATCTCACCCTCTGCATGTGAATTTTAATTGTGCATTAGTCCTATAGCCCTTCTGTTTGCTTCATATATGAAGGAGTCTTGTTGTTCCCTGCTCTGTGAACAGCCATGCTATAGAGGAGCAGTCCCACGTGACCGCATGTGAAGAGCACCACACATGCAGTTTAGCGCCAGTGTTTGGTTAAAGCGTTGCCCCCGAGCCGCCGTAAGTGTGCTGCTCATGTTGCCCGAGCCCTGCCACAGGATCCGGCGTTACACGCTGATCTGCTGAACACGAACATTGTTTTACAACCAGCAGCGCATCCATCATTCTAACTACTAGAGAGCCATCGCAAACGATGAGGGGCCGCTGTGGCGATAATAGCCGAAGATTGTCCGCCGTCATGTATCGCTGCCTCTTGTCTGAGACGATGCCACTGAGAAGAGGCCTTTGTTAAAAACAATCTTACACAGCGAGGATTAAATGGATGCCATCTGTGTCTTCTTGTCTTCATTTAGAACAGCTAAAGGCACAACGTGTCATAGCCGAGCCCCGGCAGGCTGTGAGCCATGAGCTACTGATGGCATTTCGCTCTGTTTGTACTGCACTATGCCAATGTTGTGCCTGCGAGCCTCCCAGCTCTACAAACCGAAGCAAACATTCAGCTTTATTGATAGCGTTTGGCTGATCTTTTTGAATTTCTGCGTGTGTATGTGTGTGTTGTGTTTTGCCAGGCCTCCCCTGACAACGGCAAACAAACATAGCTGTAGAGGCAGCGAGTCGTTCGAAGCCCGCAGTTTCAGACTTTTTTTAGCCAATCCCAGCTCGACAGCGGCCACACCAGCATTCTGCAAAGCTCTTTAGTGTTCGTGACCTCAGGTCGCTGATACGATGACTCTTATCTCTGACTTCCTGCCCTACCTGTATTCTCAAATTTATATTGCCCTCATCAAATACTGGGTAAGTGAATAGTGCACTGTTTGTCCTGTCACTTATTTGTCATTATGAAGAGCAATAGCTTTTTATGTGAAGAGAAGAAAATGAGACAAGGAAGTCTTGCCTGGGAACAATTACAGAGTGTCTGCTCCAGGCAAAACCGGTTGTTAAAGTTGCCTACAACCTCAATTTTACAGACAATATTTTTCTTTTAAAATGATAATTGGAGTTTGGTTTATTGTCGTAATGTTTGAAAAAGATGTAACAGTTCAGCGTTGTATAAATAAAGTGTGTGTAGTTGCTTGTATAATACAGTAATGTGTGTCATTGCTGCCTCTCCCTCTGCTGGGAGAGGCTGATTGACACTGTAGGTAGGGCCGGTGTTCACCTCTCCAGCATTTACTGTTGCAAGACAAACAAGCTGACACCAGCCACAACACATGTGAGTAATGTGCCAGCAGCAAAGTCAAACATTAAACCCCAACCCAAGCGTGAATGAATGAGCTCTCGATGACTGCTAGCGGGTCTCGATATGCGACCGTTTGCACATGCATCATCTGTAAAGTGGTCAGCAACACAGGAGAGCGTGTTAACGAGCAGGGAAACTGTGTTCTTACCTCAACTTTACACAAGTGAGAGAAGATGTCTTAGAATAGGGCCTGACCGATGAATCAGCTGATATTAGCCATTTGCCGATGGGTGTCGGCATTTATAATAGCAGGTAAATGAGAATTAAAAAGTAAACCCGTTGGGAGCTGTGTGACTTTTGTGGCATTCCTAAAGATGTGTTTGGAGCAACACACAACAACAACCAGCTGCAGCAGAGTCAGGCAGATTATTTTTAAACCGCATTGTCATATTATCTTAATAATGACTCATACACATTCATGCATAAGAAATGGTAATGAAATCTGTTTGAGTTTGGTGTGACTGAAAAAGATATTTCAGATTTTTAAATCACCAGATATCAGTATTGGTCTTTAGAGTCCTTTATCAGTGAAGCTATCAAAGACCTTTTCTTCCTCACTTTTTCAGTGACAGTGTTTACATTTGATAGTGTGCATAGTATAGTATGTGCATATCTTAGACAGGCCATTTGAGCTTTGACTATACTTATGGTTAGAGAGTAGTTGTTAAAAACAGTATTAGAAAAAAGTGTACTTGCAACATCAGGTCATGTAAGTTATCTTTTTTATTTTACTGTTGTTACATTTCATGTAAACCCACTATATACCCAAAACATGGAGAGTTAGTGAGCCTTATAGCTTTTGGACTTTTAGAGGTTTAAAGATAATGAATTACTCAGTTTTGTCACAATTTATTATTTTGATTCGATTTATTATTGTTTCAGTATCAAGCAAACTGTGGTCATTGCATACTGAATGTGAGCTCCATAGACTATGAAGCTTTGAATTTAGAGAATGTTTATTAGTTAACTGATCAAAGATGAAGTCGTTCTCTTTGAAGTGATGAAAAATTCTGAAAAGAGTTTCGAAATATTCACAAGTGGCCGATGTTTAGATGGGCAGCCAAGCCAAGTAAATCCTGTTTGTGTCAGCCACTCTATCTGACTGTCAACAGCTGATTGTGCATTCAATAAAGTTTTGACCTGACTCGAGGTCCTTCATGAATTTTCCAGTTTTCCATTTTATATGTAGTCTAACAGTATTAGCACAAAGAACAGTTGGTAAAGCAGTGCCAGTGTTCATTTTGAATCTTTAGTGTGCGAATGTGTGGAATCCTTAAAGTGTACCCCCCCCCCCCTTCCCAGTTGTTGTTATCAGTTTAGTTCATTAATTAGAGCAATTAGTCTTGCTGGGGCCAGTAAAGGTGGGATATGAGTTGGCGTCCTCCAGCCCACACACCCTCTCGGACCGTTTACCTTCCCCGATAACTTTGTGAGCTCACTAATCGGACACATTAATCACATCGGCCCCAGCGCGCCGTTCGACTGTTTGCCGTTGCATTAAGACTTGTTATCTCTATTGGAGCCAGTGGAGGGTGTGGTAAAACGGAAAGGGGAACAGCCCAATACCTGCTCACACCAGGCCAGAGAATGGCCCTTTGATGGCCACTGTGGAGTATTTTTAATTAGTTTTTCCAACGTCTGGCTGTCGTCAGAAATAACTGAATGATAGTTTTTGTTGTTGAAGCGCTCAGGAAGTTTGCTATCAAGAGGGAGTTCATTGTTTGAAGGAGGTAAGGGGGAAAACTTGATTTTCTCTCAATCTCTTTAACACTAAAGTGACCCCAAGCTTGTTAGTCAATAAAGCTATAACAGAGTCCCTGATAGGCTGATTGTTCACAGGCTGTTTAAGGCCGGCAGCCGTCCCTCATGAAGCTGCAGCATTCAGGCCACCCTGAAGTCGAGCAGCTCTCCAATCTCTTTGAAGACTTTGCTCTTTTCCACCCTCACTTTGCCTCTTTCTGACTGATCCGTCTTTATCCCCTCTCTTCTGCCTCCCTGTCTATCTCTGTTTCACTCATCCTATTCTTCATGCTCTCTTTTATCCCTGGATCACTTCTTTAGCCCTTTGATTAGCATACCAAAACCCCTATGCATTTCCCCTATGGTTTAAGGGCTATTAATGCTAATTGGAGGCTGGGAACTTCTTTAAGTAGCTCTCTGCAGGTCTGTTTGTACACCTGGTGGGGAGCTCCGTGTGTGTGTGTGTGTGTGTGTGTGTGTGTGTGTGTGTGTGTGTGTGTGTGTGTGTGTGTGTGTGTGTGTGCGTGCGTGCGTGTGTGTGTGCGTGCGTGCGTGTCAGATGAGCCCACTTCACGCCCCAAGATTAACCTCCTACACAAAGACACCCAAACACACTTTTATCATATAAACAGTCAGTCTATTGCTGGTATTCTGTTTCTGATAATGTATACAACTGCTGATTAAAGTAATAAATGTATCACAGTAAAAAATATAACCAATGTTATTTCATCATTTTTCATCATGTCTATAGTGGATAGTGTAATGTTAATGTGCACCTTCCTCATTTTATGATGGAAACACATGGCAAATTAATAACTGCAATATAACCGTCATGATAGAGAAACAAACCCCCCAAACATGTTTCACTGACTAATCTCCAATAAAACTAATGCAGTCCAATTAATGAATAACTTTCTTAACAGCGCTCATTTTTCATGTATTTTCACTGGCCTGATGTTAAGAAACAAAACTAAATATGAACAGAACAATGTAGCTATCAATAAATCAATCAAGTCAGTGAACCGGGTGTTGGAAATACTATATAAAGAATTCTATAGCATATGGCAAACAGTCAAACACAATCCATTAAAAACTATACAGGGAAAATAATACAGATAGCTGAACCAGACAGTCAACAAGAGGAGGGAGCAACTTTCACATACTCGATCATTAGCATCCTCCAGCTTGATCTAAAAACTCTATATTTGGATAATTTCACTGTTTATATCAGCACAATATGTTTTCAAGCTTTCTTCATCCTCATATCATGACTAATATTATGATCCAGTTTTTTATGTTTGAAGAATTTCTGTCACGTGTCATTGTTATTTAAAATGTAATGGTCTGCAACAGCACCTCATTCAGGATGGTAGTAGTGGTCGGTTGGGCCACACTTTTGATGCAGACATAAATTGTGAAAATGCATGTTTACTAAGTTTCGTACAGACATTAAGGTCCTGATCAGTCCCTTTTGCACACTTCTGTGTAACACCATAGTCACTGTTTTTATTTCTCCTTTCTAAAACTGCGCATTTTGTTATGATATTACTGGAGTTTCCTGGATGAATTCTATTTTTTCCCAATGGGTGGAAGGGTGTTAATGAATAACCAATAATACAACAGTGTTGCAACATGATGTCCATGATAATAGAGGTATCTCAATGCAGCAGTTATCCAGTACTTTGCACTACATTGCAATGTTTTTACAATACATTGCAATACCTGTGTAGCTTAAATTAATGAGCTATCTGATTCGTGTTCACTCGCTCTCATTTACTTTGCCCCTTCGAGTTTCTTTTTCATTAGGCCTCGGTCACATACAGAGACTTGTTGGCGACCTACTGCCAACCTCCGGTCACTAGAGTGTATCCCCCAGCCGGTTGGCAAGGGGTTGCAGGAGGTTACTGGGTGTTGATGAGTGAGAACGGCTGCAAAGAGAGCGCTGCACCAAAAGCCTTCTTGTGATTGCTTTGATCGCTAGCAGATTTCAGTGGTTTGCATGCAAGATGCCCACATGTCTGCAAATAGTTGCTGAGTAACCACTAAGTACTAATGAAACTTTAAAAAGTCCAACACAAACTTGAAGCTTATATATTAAAAGTGAAAATGTAACTAATTAAAAAGGTGCAGCTTTTACTTTGAAGGCAGATGGTCTCCATTTCTGGTTTGTGTTGCGCTCTTGACAGTTTTACCACAGCTTGACAAATGCAACTTTAAAATCAGGCAGCATTATTATATTTTATTTATTTACTTTTTTCATAACAGTGAAACAAAAACACTACTTGTAGTCCCATCCAAAATGCACTGCTTGGATCAGGTGAAGTCGAAACGAAATTATTTATATTGGAACTGGTGTAACGCTAGCAGCTCTGTCAGTGGTGGTAACAGCTGTAACTGCAGCAGCATGAACCCACGTGATGATTTGAATGACCAAACATTGAAAGAAACCACAACCAGGTACGTTTTCTGCCTCAGCACAAAGTCCAATTAAGCTATCAGAGCTTGGCAAGTGTGATGAATGGAAAGCCTGGTGTGTGTGTGTCTGTGTGTTTATTTTATCATTAGGGTATCACCATCCTCAGAGAAGGGCTATTTTCTATTATGCAGTTAGCACGTATAGCACTGAAGGAGCAAATTGGATTGGTATTACAGTATGTACGCCCGGCGCTACATCCTGATGAGCGCCGACAAACAAATTGGATTGGTGGTGTGTAAATCTGAAGCAGTTTGATGAGCCGAAGGGGCAAATTGAATTCTCAACAATGTAAATCTGTATCAGCTCAATGGCTCCCCACCCATTCGGAGCCCTGCCGCCACTTAAATCATGCGATTGTTCCCTGCTGTTCCAAGATACAATCTCTCTTAGCCATTTGCTGCAGCACCTAATCTGTTTTTGATGACCGTGTAGGGATGTAGCTATACATATGGGCAACTGAATCTCCCCCACGCTCATTCTTTCTTTTCATTTCCCCCTCTCTCTCGCTCAAACACACACACAAACACGAGCCCTACAGTTGGCAGAGAAAGATTGCTTTGATTGAGCCATCCATGTGTGTTGATTCAAGAGATTACTCAGATGATTGGTCATACTAATGGACCTCCTGTTTTCTTGGGAAAACATTTTGATCTCTCTCTGTGAGATAACATCTCATATTTATTACTCCTCCAAGCCCTGTTGATTCACACGAATCATATTTATTGCTTTCCTTATTGGCTTTTTTTGTGCAACACTTTTCTATAAAATAAAATACGACACAGTTACCCTGTATAAAATATAGTCAAATGCAAAATACGATGGCAAATCATTCATGTTCCCTGGTTTTAACTAATGTTGCAACGCATCATGTCTTGATGGAGAAGTGTTATTGTTATTAATTTGATGCCACTAATGCATTTTAATAGAGCACGGGAGAAACAGGAGATGAGAAAAGCTTAAAAAACAATGAATTTATACATGTTATGCTATTTTTTTTAAAAAGCAGTCTAGAGACATTTTATCTTTAAGATGTAAAAAAATATATAAACGACATCCAAAGTGTGGTCAGACCAATCAAAATACTGCATTTCTAATGCATGATTTAACCTCGGGTTACAGATGAGAGGGACCATCCAACCTGTGAGGTTTAGAAGCATCTGTGATGAGGGGAAGCAAGCATAAGTGCACATAACAAGGCACCATTAATGCTAAACAATATATGCATGTGTTGCTTGAATGCCAAAGTGGCACAGTTATCAAAAACACCTTATAAATATGCATAAATGAATGTTTGCCGTTTTTACAGATCATTCTGCTTGTGTGTTTCTTCAGTTATCCGTACAGTGAAGACAGCAGTCAGGGGAAGCAGTACATGAATACCAGATGCCCCGCCTGGTGTGACCGAATCCTGATGTCTCCCTCTGCCAGAGACATGTTGCTAAAGGTGAGCCTCTATTTCTACTCAAACCTCACCACTCTCCCCTCAGCTAAAGAGCAAGTGTCTTTATTAATGCCTCACTCTGCTCCTACAACTCCATCATCCTTGATCTGCATGCCCCTCCTCTCCTTTGGCACTTCACAGATGGAAGGATGAGGTGTCTGTAAATATTAATTAGCAATGATAAGCCATGGGTCCACCCAGACAGTATATATATCCAAACACTGGAGTTCCAGTGGGTCCCGTCTTCCTCATTGAGCGGCAGATCTGTCTTTTTACTCGCAGAGCTGAAGCCTGCCAGTCCCTGTTCGGCTTCAGATCCATCCCATTATTAACGCCAGCCAATCTGCCACCTCTGGAATCTCAGCCAATAAAACCCAGCTTTGTCTTTAGAGGCCTGACCCTTTTGAGCGCTGGAACACACGGGCTTTCATCTGTTAATGTGTGTGAAAGAGATGCAGCAGTGTATTGTACAGTACCAGTCCACAGTGGGGGGGTTACTCAGGAAGTTTGGCTTCTTTTCTTCTTTTGTCCACAACAAATGAGAAAATTCCTTCCTGAGCTTTATTCTTTACTGACTGAAGCATCACAAGGACCCCGCTCCCATCGCTGTGTTACCATAGATTGTAAATTACAGAGACTGCAGAGGCTTAAAATATGGTAGCATGCGGTTTGTTTTTACCCACTTAAAGTGTCAGAATTATATAAGAGGGGATCCACGCGCACAAACAGCTGGTTCGCTGTTTGCTTTTCTTCCCCTCAAGCACCGGTTAATTGTTTGTAATGCAGGGACAGAGTGGAACAGTTAGTGTGTTCACAGATTGGCTGATGATTCACTGAGCGCACACTCTCTGGCTCCGAGCATTACAGATTGTTGAGACATGGGCCCGTAAACAGCCCGGCGTGCGGCGTCATCTATCATGGCACGGTCGGTTAACTTGCCATCATGTTATTTTCTGCTTGCCGAGCCCTAACACGCCAAAGGTTGCCCGCTGGCTGTGCGGCACAGCACCGGCTCCGGGAGCGGCGGTAATGAATGTTTAGCCGAGCGAGCGCTCCCTCTCTGCCGGAGGGCCCCGGGTAATTTGTTTATCTGTCTAAAGATTATGCAGCCCGAAAATCCACAATTTTATGCTGCCTTTGTAAATTATCAAGTGTGTGTTTGATGAATGTGTCTCAGGCTGCAGGAGGCAGCGGCACAGGAGCCGGCTGCCAGACAAATAGAGAGGAGGCAGCGCGTGGCCCGCTAGGAAAGGTAGTGAGGTGTAGGCACACGGCGTGCTGACCCGGCTCCGCTGCAGGATTGGTCTGAAGTTAATTTGGATTTGGCTTTATGGTTCATTCTCCGGCTCTCTGTCTCTTTCTTCTAAAGTGTCAGTGCCGCTCTCCACATCACAACCGGTGGCACACACCAACCTCTGTGTGTGTGTAAGTGGGGGCTGGTGGCTGTTTAAAAAGTCTTTAGTTCAACCAGACAAGTGTGATTTATACTCCAGTCTGCGGATTTATGTGCGAGTGGCTTCTTTGTGTGCAGGCAGTGATATTGAAACACGGTTCTCTCAGATAAGCACTTAGATTACACTGAGAGTGTATTAGGCCGTGAGGCAAATGTCCACTTTGTAAATTGCTCCTGCTTTTCATTTTTCTTCACGCGAGCTTAAAGTTAAAACTCAAAGCTCGAGGTGCGTTCAGCCACAGCTCAGTGCCGCTGCTCTCTGAGAATCGGGGTAACTATAATCAGAAGGAAGAAGTCCGACGTCGAAAAAGGACGTCGGGCTACAATTAGGTTTTTTTCTTCGTTTTCTTTGCCTGCTGTGATTCATTTTTGTGCCTGTAAATTAGCTTAATTTTACTAATAGCTGTGCCTGAACTAAGCATAAACTATTTAACATCCCCTAATTTACTTAGTAGTTATATCGAGCATTTATTTAAAATTTATCTTCATTACGTCCCATTCAATTGGAGAACTCATTGGGTAGCCTGCCTACTCGCCTTCTGGGGGCCACCTCTAATATTTTGGGGGTTCTGGAGGAGGCAGCATATCTTAATTAGCCAAGGCTTTCTATTCTGTCCACCCAATGCTGGTAAATTAAAAAAACAAAAACAGATCCATTTACCTCCATGCAACCAAAACCAGCTCCAAAGCGACTGATCGGATCACAGCAGAATTGCGTCCCTTTTCCAACAGACTCTGCATTATTCATATTCTAATGTGGGCTTTTTAACATCACATCACTCCCTAATATCAGCATTTCTCAAGCTGAATGACTAAGTGTCTCTCTGTTAGTGAACAACAGCAGTGCTGATATTATTAAGATTTTTCTGGCACCTAAACAAACACAACATTTTTAATCACGTGTCGATTGTGTAAAACAGCCCCTGTAGGACCTGATAAACTTTTACAAATTTCTAATAACTGATGAAGGAGGAATCTTCCTTTATCTGTCTGCACTTCAGAAACCGAGGACTGTAGTCACGCATCTTCTAAGGGAGGTTTTTCTTTGTCCTTTTTTCCAGCACACGTGGAACTTAGATGACGGGTGTAAGCTTAGTTCTGGTTTCCTAATGTGTAGGAGAGAAGCTCCTCAGTTGAAATTTACTGTTGAAACTGTTTTGTCCAGACGTTGCCTATTTCACTTTTCCAGCTGACTTTTATTTTGAAACCAGCTACATGATCCTCCTAATTGTGTTTAATGAAGCTGCTCCAGTTCATTCAATACCACGACACTAACATGTAGTGATTGTCCTGTGTAAGTGCGACCCCAACATTTAGATCGCACCACGTTTGATTTTGTGTCTCTGCAGCCTGAAAATGAAGAGAAGTCTATAGTCTATGATAACATTGGGCCCAATGTCTGCATGGGGGACCACAAGGTAACACAACCTCACTCACTGTGTGCGATTGTTCTGTGATGTGTTGAATATGCTGCTCTGGAGAAGCTGTGACCTGTGTGTCTGCAGTGTAAAACCAGTGTGTTAAAAATATTCTACTTCAGTTTGTACAAATATTTTACTTCAATACTTTCATTTTGAAGTTTTCTTCCTTTTTGGGGTTAATGTGACTGATTAACTTGAACTATTTAGTTGATAAAATCCTGTTTATATATAAGTAATAGCTTTCTTTTCAATTCATGCTTTAAAGAAGAGAATGATAGAGTTACAATGCTTTTGTTTAATTTTTAAAAAGGAAGAAAGAAAGAAAGTTAAGTCATAATTGTGTACTTATTTAAGTTCAGTTAAATTAATCCAGTGCGAGAGGTAAATGAAGCCTAAGTGAGCAAAGCATGCATCACATACTGTTATTATTATCATTCTGAAAACCTTTAACTTTAGGGTTCATCACCTTAAATAAATAAAAGCATTCGGTTGAAGTTTGTTGAGTTCTTCGGGTTGTCACAGTGAAATATGCTCCAAGTGTGAAGCTGATCAGTCTGCAGAGGCTTTTTTCTGACGTCACGTCTAATAGAATCTCTGCATTTGTCTTTATTTGATTACATGTGTTAGAAACCCAATCACCAATCCCTAGTTCATTTATATAACCTGTACAGTTAACAGCTTATCTTATTATTACTGAAGTCTGCAGAGTTTAAGTATAAAACTGGCATGAATTTCACTAGAACAATAAAACAAACTCTAATAATGATCCTGAATTTTCTCCTACTGTTAACTTTATTAAGCTATTACTGTATTTGTCAGGAAAATTCTGCAGAAAGTAGGAAAGTGGAAAAGATTTTTCCCATAAGGTCAGCTGTAGGGCTGAAGTCTGTGTAGTGTCAGACAGCAGGTCTTCCACTGAAAGAGAGGCGGCTTAAACCAGGTCTTTCATCACTACGCGGTGTGACACGGACGCTGTTGTGTGTGTGCGAGGTGACCTGAGCACAGCGGCAGACACTCCACCGTCCCTTACCTCCAAACCACACAACGCCGCTAAAGTCACAGCTGCCTATGTTTAAAAAATGTCCAGTGTAGTTAGCACACAGGCCCCAAAATGCTCCCGGACTGGTATGTGAGTTTAACCTGCATGTCAGAGGTGCTCACAGGGGTGGGTTGGTCGTTTCGTGGGGTGGAGGAGGAGGGTGGGGTGTGTGTGTGTGGTGTGCTTCTTCCAGAGAAGTATGGAGTTTTCTTACCGTGGTTTGTCTCTGTCCCCCCCTCACCAGCCTGTCTTCCTGTCCTTCCGAATAACAGCGGGGGCAGGTAAACCTAATGCAAATAAGCACAAGTGTTGTGTGGTGCAGTGATGTCGTGGTAAATATCATTCTTTTTCTTTATCACAATTCTTCCCATTGTTGCTATTGTTCACTTTGATTTGCTTGACTGTTTTTTTCATGACTTTGCACAAGTGGCAGGCGTGCCTGCTTGAGGAGTTTTATTGTGAAATAAAACAGCATCGGTGCAGAAATCACAGTCACGCGAGATTGCTTAAAATGCTTCTCTTTTTTAAGAAAATCTCGTGCTGCAGCTCATGTTTGACCTTTTTAAGAATCATCAGATTTGTTTGATTAAAAAATCACTTTGGGTGTTGGAGGAGTAAAACTTTTTCCCACCCCGTCCCTCTCCCCTTCTTTTATTCCTCCGCAGGGAAGTGTTGCCAAAGGGGGGAGAACATATTCCGTGAAGCGCCTCTGTGAGAACACCCGAGAAACAAACAGGACACCGCACACACAGCGCACACACACGCACACACACGCACAAAAACACACCCACACACACACTTTGCACAAGCATACACTGAAGAACCTAGACAGACTTTGTTTCAGCAGTGCTGACCAGTTGCAGTAATCCAGACGCCTCATCCATACGAAAACCCCGACCCGGTTTCTTCCCACGAAACACTCGCCGAGATCTGGACGAGCCACCCGAGGGCCCGGCTTCCAGACGAGATACACATCGCTGACCTCATCGTTGCCATGCAACCCTCCCCCATTCCCCAGAGAAAAGGACAACCAGACGGACGGACGGACAACTCTCTTCCATGCCACAGCCTCATTGCCAAAACTCTAATTGAACACAGTCCTACTACATCCTTTTAGACACCGTACTTGGCATTTTTAGGTATGCCTCTATGTATAGAAGCTACTTTCCATACAGTATGTAAGGTGTTTTAAAAAACAAAAAAGAAAAGTGCAATGCAAAAAAAAGTTGTGTATCTATATTGTTAGGTTTATTTGTACATCGGACAGTATAACATAGACTCGTTGATGGTTTTAGTGCCGTTCTCTTCTCTGACCAAACTTTGCGGTCCCTTTGTTGGAATAGATAGAACTTCTAAGTTTATTTCAACAGTTTCTATATAAATACATATATATATTGTTTTTTTTTCTCTTTTGTTTCATTTTGGTTTTTTGAGTTGTTCTTGTCGTTGTGTGCACAACACACAGCCATGCCTGACACATCAGTTGAGTCTTGTTTTATATACTGTACTTTTTAAAGAGATAATTTATAATTCTTACCAAAATGTTTATGCTGGAGTGCGTGCGCAGACACAGCGCGGCCGTGTCGGTGTTCCCACAGCCACGCTGACCTTTGAATAAGTCCGTACAACAAGAGAGGAGTGATTTATTGCCTATCCAAGAATGTTTTAAGCAGTGCCATAGACCATGCAGGTGTGTGTATATATATATATGTATATATACATATACACATACATATATATTTAAAAAGATAATGTTTCATATATAGCACTCTCACATTATGTCATTCTTATTCTTACTCTAACTTATTTCTATAATATTATGGTTCTGAATGTGATATTTTAGGTAGGTTTGGGTGTCCTTAAAATGTAAACTGTCTTTTTTTGTTTTTTGTCTATTTTTGTTACTGCATTATGGTGCCAAGTATCCTAAACAGGAATGAAGTGTGTCAGAAATACTTAAGATAAATGAGAGAAACTCTAAAAGCAGGGGAGGGGCGTGGGGCAGAGCAGGGAGTCTTGCTATTTGTAATTGTTCAGTATGTAGCCTTCAGCAGCCTCCTTTGCAAATAATTGGAGCATTAGAGGTGATGGGAGACTTCTTTTTTTTTTTTATCATCATCGATTTCATGTACTACACTACAGGTTTCAGACTCAGTGAAGCCATCAGATTGATCCTCCCTTATTATTATTATTTTTTCTCCATCTAAATCAAACACCAAGTGGAACTGTTTTTGTGCCTGCTGCAGAATTTATGTCATCTTTTGTGATTTGGTCCATAAGACAGAATGTTTATAAAAGTTTAAAAAAAAAAACTAAACAAAAAAAGTAAATGAAACCCTGCTTGTTTTTGTTCCAGCTGCTCGTTGTGAGTATACTGTAGGATTATAAGCTGCAGTTATTATTTTTTCCCTTCACTCCATCCTATAAAAGCAGATAGAGATTTTATTCCAGCCCCCTTTCAGGATGGCCTGGCCTCTACTGTAGGTGATGCAGTTCTCAAAAGCAATAAAACCCATTAGAGCTCAATGCCTATTCTGTCCTCATTCTTTCTCGTTTTTACTTCCTGGTAGACAACTTATTTTTTAATAACACACAGAGAGCTCCACATTAACTATTCGAATACCGGCTTCCACCTCGTGTGCAGTGTTATTGATTTGGTCTCACTTTTTGCGCACTAGTGCCCAACAATACATTTTGTACGCAACTTTTCAGATAAAGAAAAAAAAATTGCGTCAAGTGAAATACGCAATGCAATTTGACCCACGTGTATGAGTCCTCGCTGCCTTTAACTGAGGCCTAAAACACATTTAAATGTCCACGTTAAACAATTCCGAGTATAAAAATGAGAAAAATGTTACATTTTATTATTATTTAACAAATATATAGAAATATATTGAAATACATAATTAAGCTTGAAACGTTTGGGGTCTTTTTAATATCAGCCTGTTCCCGCGGCCTCAGTTTAAAGAAGGATAACTTTTCCTTAAATCCGTCTTTTATGATGGCAGCTGTTCACTTCATGCACGGATTATCAAAAAGTCCAAGGTGGGATTTGAGTTTAATGAGCGCTCATTTGTGATTGGCTGAACTCTCCCATTGATTTGCCTACATAGAACTACCTCGGGTGTAGTTCCGCATTTCAGACAGAGGGGGAGCACTTCAAGTCTCAAGTATTAAATACAAGAACTCTGAACACCAAACAGTATAAAACCGCAATTAAGCTTTTTCTGAGATAAAGTAATAATAATAAAGGCTAAGGATCACTTTCTCTCCAAGAGCAACGTAAAGATTGAACAAAGAGTTAATTAATCTCCATTTATAAGATGGAAAATAAAACCTCCAGCATTGAAAGAGATGATTTATTGTTGGTCATTTATATGTGTTAGAAATCGATGTTTTACCTTTTTGTAATAATCATAATAATTATAATAACGCTTCATAATTTATGGAGGGAATTGTTTTTAAGTAAATAAATGATGATCCCACATAAATTGCACTTTTTGAAGAAAAAAAAATTAAATATTTTAAAAGACTCGTTTTCCCTTACGCGCCACTCTTGTATAAAATATATAAACTTAATAATAACAACATCAGTTAACCCGCTTTCGGTGTCATTGCTGCCAATAAGGAAATTCACTTATCGATAGTCATGAATTTCTCTTTAATTTATATTAAGCCCATACATTAAATCAAAACCCAAAAGAAAACAAAAAGAAAAAAAAGCTTGTTAAATAATTTATTCATAATACAAAGGGGGTTTACTTTTTTCTTTTTCTTCCTATAACCTTCCGGAAGCGATAATACTCTTTAGATCCAACTTAAAACGATGCTCCGGTTCTCTGCTCGGCTGCGTGATGAGGTAAAACAGAAACTCTGTCAAACCAAATAAAAGTGATGTTAAAAAACAAGCTGTGTGGTTTTTCTTGGTTTGTTTGTTTACAGTCATTATTTACAGCATTTAGCATTTTATACAATAGTGTTTCTGTAATGAAATGTAGAGTTCAATAAAACGTGACTTTACTCAGCAGGAAGAAAAAAAATAAAAAGCGGTATCGGAGGGAGTGATGAGCCCAATGCTGCCACGTTTCCGCTGCTCAAATCATAACTTACTCAGTAAAAAATATATATACACAATCTCACATACATGTTCATCTGCAGGCTACAGCACAAAAATCAGTCACTCGTCTCAAACCTGCCCCCTTCAAACAGTTTAGTCTGTTGCCTTTTAGGACAGTGGATACCCTGGTTAAACTGAGCTTTAGAAGCGTCACAGGCCCCGTTTGCACCTGCCATTTAAAACATGCGCCCGGGATCTGGATCAGTGTGGGCTACTAAAATAAACAAAAACAAAACAAACAAAAAAAAATCTGTTAATACGTGTAAAATAAAAAACAAATTTTTTAAAAAGTGTGCAATCTCTTCAGATGAACGTATGAATACCGAAATGTATTAAAACATTTAGAGGTCACATTAGGAGCTGAAACCGTGACGTAACGTGACAAGCTGTAAAAATAATGCAACAAGTGCAATGACTTAAAGTGTAAACGTTTTGAGCTCAGCACTGATCCAAAGTAGGGTTGTTTTTTTAAAGAATATTTTCTTTACATTTACACCTGTTAAAACTCTGCCTGTATGCGTAAAAACTCATTTGCGTCTCCAGGACAGTTTCCGTTCCCAGCATCAGTGTCCTTTCAGCTGCATAAACATGTCCTCATCAGTCTTTCTCAAGTCCAGGAGGAAACACAGTTATAGCTCCGCATACAGCAGCGTCTGGGTGAGTTTGGATGCAACCATGTGCGTCTCCGCTTGGCCACCTTTTCGGTTTTTCCCGTGCGTCTGGACGCAGGCTTGGGAGTTTTACGCATTTTTCTATCTCTGCTTGAGGGTGTGTGGGGGGGTGGGGGAATAAAGGTGATCCCTTAAGAGGCATGTTGGAAATGTCAGGTGGAGATGGGCTCGGAAAGAGTGCGACAAGTCTTCGTGGGGACCCCTTTTCTGGGTCCCTCCCAGGCTGTGGGGATCACAAGGTGTCCGAGCTGTTACTGCAGGGGCTGATCAGCGCCAGGTTGGTAGCCTTGTGCTTTTTCAAGAGTCTCGTGATTTTTTCGTCGTCTGAATTTGGGTCCAGGGGTTTGTTGTACTCGTCGTCCTCCTCGTTGTCAGAGCTCTCCTTCATTTTCTCCGTCTCGGAGTCGTGCTTCTTCTTAGCAGAGGCCATTTCCGCTGCGTGCCTCTTCCGCCATTTGGTTCTTCTGTTCTGAAACCAAACCTGATGAGAAGAGAGGGAAGAAAAAAAAAATAAAATAAAATAAAAAAATAAAGACACACAGATGCTCAACAGGTCCAGCACCAGTAACAGAAGCAGGAAATCAGGAGGTCCAAACAGTTATTTATCCACAAGAGAAACAAACAAGCAATAAAAACCCCATTAATAATAAATAATAATAATAACAATAATAAAAGAAGACGAAGAAGAAGCTGCTTCTACAATTATTTTTAATTACTTTTTAATCCATTAATTTATTTGTGTCCAATCAAAAATAATAAAACAAAAACAGTAACCGATTAAAATGTAGATAAAAATAAGCTTCTTCTGCTTTTCATAATAATAAAAATAATGTTACTGTAGCACAGTCAGTTTCAAAAGTCTGGGGATAAAACATTTCCCATTATTATTATTATTATTATTATTATTATTATAATCATCATCATCAATTTATTTATTTATTTTTTTTTAAATGAAGCTGTAGCATGTGGAAATAACCCTACACTTTCCGGCCTTGTAGCCGAATCTTCCCCAATTAAAGAAATCAAAGCGCAGATCAGCCTCAATTTATTTATTTATTTTATTCCCCACATGCTTCTCAGCCCTGAGCAGGCACGGTTTAGCGGTCTTTACCTTGACTTGACTCTCGGTCATTCCTAAAGAGTAGGCCAGCCGGGCTCTCTCCGGGCCGGCCAGGTATTTTGTCTGCTCGAAAGTTTTTTCCAGTGCAAAGATTTGCTGTCCTGAAAACGTCGGCCTGGAGTGTTTCTTCTTCCCGTCCTTGTCCACCATCATGTTAGCCTGAGCTGAGGAGAGATGCAAAATGTGTGGTTATATTAAGATATATTAAATTTATAGTTGGATAGTAAAACAAACAAACATTGGATCAGTAAGTGTGATGCTCCTGGATGTGTCAGACCCAACTCTTCGTGATTACAGTTTTAATGCCACTGTGATGTTCATTCAGCGCCCTGTGTGGAAGTCTCAGTGTCTTTTCTGGTACTCTGACGTGGCTGTATAACAACACTGACCCTGTGGCACAGCATTCATAACGTGCAAACCTGTGTTACATTTGTTGTCGTGATTGTGTGAAACGCAGGGCAGGTGTACTTCTTGTAAGTTGGGGTTGTTTTCTCCCAAACGGGCCTCTTATTAACCAAAATAACCTCTGAATTCCAAAGAAAACATCACAGGGGAATGTCGGCTTCTCCCAAATGTAAACTATTCATTATATGTATAAAAAAGGCAGCCCAGAGGCACGCTCAGACGGGACTTACTAGGACAAGGAACCCGAGGGTCCCTCCACGGAGAGCCTTGCATCACCCCGGGCCAGAAGATGGGTGCCCGCCCCGGTAGCTCGGCCAGTGGCTTCGGATACCGCGACACCGCCGGGCTGAAGTACATCCCCGCCGCTGCTGCGGCGGCCGCGGTAGTTGCCAGGCCGTTTATCCGCGGAAATCCGGACAACAGCTGCCCGGCGGTGGTAATTGGTCTCCCCAGGATGTCGCTTATTCCGTGCGGGGTCCCCCCGGAGAACTGAGAGTTGAGGTTGGACAGCGGGGGCGCCTTGAAGCCCGCCGGGCTCTGCTGCAGCGCGTACGGGAACAGGGACGTCTTCATCTCGGTCATGTTGTGCAACGCCGCCAGCGGGGTGCTGCCCAGTACGAAAGCACTCTGCCGGTTAGCCTCCATCTGCCCGACCGCTAACATCTGTGAACATGAACCGCCAAACTCGCTGGGACAGAAACTGGAAGGAAACTAGCGGGAGTAGTAAAGGCGAGTAAATGCAGGCGCACAGCGGACTGCTGGGATTCAGGAGCCTGGCCACTTCTGCCGCCTTTTCCAAAGTATCCTGGGCCCGGAGGAAGACTCTTGAAATGTTAGAAAAAACTTGAACGAAAGCGAAGTTCTCTCTCGGGAGTGAAGAGCTCGGCAAAAACTCCAAAACGCCTCTCCGCGTGTTTATTTTGCTCGGAGTCTGTCAGCTGGGAGGAGGCTGCATGCGTCCGCCTCAGGAATCCTCGCGGAAATCGGACGATCTGATGATGGTTTTGATGGGAACCATTAAAAGGCTCGGCTCGCCTTTTCATAAATTCACTCGCTCTATGCTGGGAGTGAAGCGGGAGTCGCTGATAACAGCGCAGCCACCTGCACGAGCGTTATTCCCATTGGACAAGGCTGAGTGAGACGGCGCCCTGATTGGAGGAGACATAAACCCCGCTGCTGGACGGATGCTGCCTTGACGTGCTGTCGGAAATAAGACTGTTCCCCCCACTCCAGTAAAGATGCATATCAACGGTGCCTATTAGGACTGAGTGGATTTGTTTTTGATAGATGGAGATGCATGTTGGTGATACATTTCAGAGCAAGTCGGCAACAGAAAAGTCTGGCAGCGTAGCATATTGTTTCATTAATAATAATAACACTTTAATACTGCTGGCATAGAAATGATCGTTTTTTGGTTTTTTGTTGTTTTGTTTTTTTTAAAAAGGCGCTTTTTAAAAAAACAGTATTTTCTGGTTTTACATTAGAGAGCCGAGGCCTGAGGGTTTTTTTGTTTGTTTTTGTGTGTGCAGAAGCTAAACGTTGCTTAACATAGTGTAAAGCTGAATTAAGGATTTATTATTGTGGAAACCATCGTGTCAGAGGAACCTTGAATGCACCAACAGCCCCACTCCATTAAGATATTTGGTGGTGCTGTTAATGATGCGTCCTGCGCTGTGGAAATCATTGTTTCCACGTACTGCAACACTCACTCACTTACATTAAAACCTGTTAGCGCAGAGTACGGGAGGAGGTTAAAGTAGAAACGGAAACCGGACGAAGACTTCTTTGGGTAATTTCAGTGAAACGATTGTAATAATAAATATAATAATAAAAGTAATAATAATAATAATAATAAGTTCCACCCTTCGCTCGCAAAATTAGTTTTTATGAAGATTAAATTTATTTTTCTTGATATTTTTCCGTTATTTATAAATGGTTTTTTCTTCTTTCACTTTTGCACAAAAGTATCAATTTTGATACCGATTCCGACAAAGGCTACTTTAGTAAATGACATCGAATAAATTATTAGTATTATTTTTTTATTAAAAAATACAACTTGTAATTCGACTAAAATATTTATCTATTTATTTATTTTATTAAATATGACGTGTTTGGGGTAACTCGAAGCAAAGTAGCTGTCGCTGGCCTTTTATATGAACCATCAAACAGCAGAAGCTCATTAAAGCACAGCCTGTTTTTATTTATTTTATAAGAGTGAGATAATTTGGTGTTTTTCAACACAAACTGCGTTATTACGGTGAAAGTGTGCGAGAAAAACGCGCCGGGCTCCAGTCATCACTCTGAGTGCTGTAATATTTTATGGAGATGTGAGAAGGTTGTAAGAGTGAAATATGGCCACGTTAGCATTTGAAAGGCCTCAGCAAATGCACACTGCTGCTCATTTGCTCACCGGGGGAAGGACTGAGGATTTTAAAAGCTTTTTCTTTTTTTCGTCTTCTCTGTATTTTTTTTTTGCTGAAGCTCGAGGTGATTCATGATTTTGGCTGTATTTCTTCAAGCTGGATGCAGTGCATGAACGTCTAATTCTATAAACAACGTCTCTATTTCTAGATTAAATATATATATATCTATATCTATATAGATATAGATATAGATATCTTTAAAAAAGGATGACTGTGAAATATTAGGGGTTAAAAAAAACCCTGATCAGATCCTGTATATAAGTTCTAAGAAGCCGACAGGGAGACGCTGGGGCCTTCTTAGTTTTACTAAAACGCCAGTAAGTTAAAATGAAGCAGTTAGCGGCTGACCCGGGGGGAGATCAATGACGGAAAGATTGGCACTTTGTCCAGTTCATCTGCAGCCAAAGGCGGCAGCTGCCAAACAGCCAGTCACCGTAAAACCATAACGGCAATTTAAGATAATGAATTATTTGAATTTTTATCTCCTAAATTTACAGGTAATTTAGAGTTGAAACTCTTAAACTCAGATTTGTTACTGTCCTCACTAAACCGATGAAGAAGAAAAAAACTGGACTGTGAGCCAGCTACACCTGCACATTATTATTATTATTATTATTATTATTATTATTATTATTATTATTATTATTATTATAAATGCTGTAGTTTTGCAGTCAAACGTGGACCTGTTGCTCGCTGCACATGAACATAAGCCTGACTACATTCCTGTGTTTTTCAGTAACGGGTCGTTGGCCCGCTGATGGCGCGTAGTTTGCCTCAGGCTTTTGTCCCACCGTGGAAGGGAAACGGGCTAATAAACAGCGTAAAGATAATCTTATCTGAGTGTAGCCTCGACACAAATGGGAAGTGACAGAGCAGTGACAGGGAGCAGATGCTGGGACACAAAGACGCTTGTTGGAGGATGTGGATCCGCGCAGTTACCGGTGCCTTCTCTGTCTCTCTGTGCTTTAAACATCCAAACACGTGCATGCCTTCCCAAGTACATAATATTCAAAAGTCTAAATAAATAAATATTTTATTTAAAAAAAATATTACTTAAGAAAAAAACCCTAATGTTAGAAAGCTAATGAGCACGCTCGTATCTTCTGTTCTGTTGCCTTTAAAAGCACCGTGTCTAAACAGTCTGTGGAAAGGACAAGTGGACAATAAAGAGCCGGGACAGCCCTTTCAAACCTGATTACGTTTAAAGTCAGCCACATGAGAGCAGCGTGAGCGCCTGCATAATCTGGCCAGCAGCGCCCTCTAGTGGCTCGTACGGGAAAACTAGTTCAGTGTGCACACACGTTTCGGTGTGGTGCTCAGTGTCTCCTTCAGTGTTTGTGGCTAAACTAACAAACAAATACAATTAAATGCACAAACATACAAACATACACTGTTGTCCATGGAGAAAATGCATACATGACCTTTTGGTTTTATATCGGTCCAGGTGAATGTGTTTCTATTAGCCAGCTAACTACTTCTGTGAACATTGATGATATTATTATTATTATTATTATTATTATTATTATTATTATTATTATTATTATTATTATCATCTGTATTATTATTATTATTATTATTATTATTATTATTATTATTATTATTAATAATAATAATAATAATAATAATAAATAATAATAATCAGTTTCTTGAGATCTCTGCAGGGCGAGGCCTGTCTTTTCTCCACATGCCCTGCAGAGGTATGTCGTGGTGGCTAAATGCAATACCTTTACTGCGGGCAGGGTCATGACAGAAAAGGGGATGAGAGCTTATCAAAAGGGGTTATGCAACATATTTATTCCAAAGAAAGGCCAACAGAGTAGTAAAGGAAAAAGGTACACTAATAAGAGAAGAAGAAGAAGAAGAAGAAAAGAGCACAAAGCAATAATCAGTTAGGAAGGCAATTATAGAAATTAAAACGAAGAATGTATTTGAATTGAAACTTCACCCTGATTTTACTTTATTGTTCATTAACTTTTGTCATTTCACAGCAGTCACAGAGCTGAGTATTTTAAACATCCACACTTATCCTCTAATTCCCCTTTTCTTCATTTCTGGCCATTGTGCTGCTGTAACAAGTGAATTTCCCCAGTGTGGGATTAAACAAAGTCTGTTCTGTCACCGCCATTGTTCTATACATACACCGTGTGTATGTATAGAACAATGGCATCTATGGTTAAAGAAACACATATTTCAACATATTTATGCTGCAGTTTGTTCACCTACATGCTTTGGAGAGCTCCACTTTCATTCATTGTTATGCTTTCCAAAGAATTTTGAAGGTGATTTTTATTGAATGAGAGCAGTGCTCCCTTTTAATGAAACCTTCAATAGATCACACTTTAAACGACTCTGTAAAACCATTTGTCCTTTACTGACATCAATTACAAAACCAGTTTTTATACTCTGTAATTCTTTAAGTCTGGACTATGGCAGCATGAGTGCATGAGTGTTCACCACAGGAGGCAGTGTAGCTGACGGATCCTGCAGTCACAAAATTCAAACCACTGACACTGATCATCTCATCACACACACACACACACACTGCAAAACAGCTGCTCAGGAGTGACCCAGACTTCCACCTTCCCATACCCTAATCTGAGGCCCCAATCCCCAGGAAACCCAGAGTGGTCCTGTGCTCCTAACCCGACAGTTTGGAGCAGTTTTGTTGGAAGACAGGCGACCTGCAGGTGAAGTGGCTCTAAGGTTGCTCCTGAGGTGTAAATCAGCAATACTACATCAATATTCATTGAACTCAACTCTAACTTAAACTCTGAGTATTCCAGTAATCACTGAATTGCAGTAACTGTAATTTAACAGTGATCACGGTTTGTCACCCACCCTAATCTGCATGCTCGCCTTTTTCAAGAGCCTGTATTAAACTGAGTGAACACATCTCCTGCCTATTGTAGGTGAGGATGAAGTAGTACAATACAATACAACTTTATTTATATAGCACATTTAAAAACCAACGGTATACCAAAGTGCTTCACAATAAAACAGCAGGTTAAAACATGAATAATATAAGACCATTATGGCACTAATTACACAAGAATAAAAGTGAATATCAAATCAAACTTGCTAAAAACACACAGGTTTTAAGTAGAATATATATAGAAAGATAAAATTGGAATTATCCATCCATTCGCTTCCGCTTTTCAGGATGGCGGGGGGCGCTGGAGCCTATCCCAGCTGTTATAGGGCGAGAGGCGGGGTACACCCTGGACAGGTCGCCAGTCTGTCGCAGGGCTAACACACAGACAACCATTCGCGCTCACATTCACACCTATGGGCAGTTTGGATTAATCATTTAGCCTATCCCCATAAACTATGTCTTTGGACTGTGGGAGGAAGCCGGAGTACCCGGAGGGAACCCACGCAAACACGGGGGGAACATGAAAACTCCACCCAGAAAGTCCCCGGCCTGATGGTAGAATTGAACTCAGGACCTTCTTGCTGTGCGGCAACAGTGCTAACCACCGTACCGTGAAAAGGACAAGCGGAAGCGAATGGATGGATTGAAAATTGGAATTAAGTATAAAATACAGGCGTTAACTAAGCGGGAAAGAAAGATTAAATAAGTGAGTTTTTAATCGTTATTTAAACAATTGGATGGAGTCAGACGCGCTAATGGGAAGGTTGTGCCACAGGTTAGGTGCAACCAGGGCAAACGCACGGTCACCTCTGGTCTTAAGCCGAGATCTAGGCCGGGACCTCTGACCACCACCAGTAGGCAGCGGATGAAGTGTCTTGCCCAAGGACACAACGACCGAGACTGACCGAGCCGGGGCCTCAAACCGGCAACTTTCCGATTACAAAGCGAACTCCCAACTGTTGAGTCACAATCACCCCAAGGAAGACTACCGCCTCCTTATAACCTGAATCTGAGTATTCATCACTGCACATCTGCTTCTGTACTGCTGGTGTTTTTCATGCTTTTCCCAGTATAAAGGTGAACAGTGAAGCCTGTGTTTGGCTGGTCGAAATATCCTATGCAAGAGAGATTTACACTGGCCATTACAATTTCATCAATATTTAAAAATGTAAAGAAAAAAGATGTGTGCTCAGCGTAAAACTTATTAGTAACACCTCCTCTCTCGAGTGACGCACTAGATGAAGCCTATGAACCCAGTAATGCCACTAGATGGCGACCTGTATCCAGAAGAAGGTCAAGAAAATCCTTCTACATCTTCAGAAGATGGTTATCAGGCTGAGGTCAGACAATCATAGAGAAAAAATTGTGAATGAATGTTTTTGTGCAGGAAACACAAATCTGGCTGAAGAATTTCAACAATGATGGTTTTGATCTATCAGATAAACTCAATGATGAGACTTACTGCGATAAAGTGTTTATGAAGGAGAGCATGAGAAACAGTCATTGCATTATGTGTTACGAGTCTGACGTGTATATGATGTAACACAGGAAGCCTATACAAGGTTACAGCAAATAATATTTCAGATTTACCAGACTGAAATCAGACTAATGAGTAGTATGACAAGAAACAAACATTTATAGACTATTTACCATTATTTAATAGCACGTTAGAGTAACTTAATTCACATGTAGAGGATTTAAGTTTGCACATATCACGCAAAGGATTTCTAAATATAAAATAACACCTTTCACAGCAAAAATCTGATTCTTAATCCCCACAGCACTCCAAGCTCACAAACGTCTTTTGTTATTTTCTGTGGTAGGAAGTCTCCTCAGAGCACACTTCTATCAAAGTTTAACTGAAGCGCACTTATTTGGAAAGTCCTTAGATGCATGGGCTTACCGTATGTCCAGCCAGTTCTCATGAACACAACAGTCCTATGCATTTATTTAATTCTAAACGTTGCATGCGTCAAGGTTTTTTTCCCCACAGTATCTGAAGTACAGCGCGGTCATATGTGGCAAGTTTGTTTCCATGTTATGTGTCCTTTTGTAAAAGCAGAGAGTGGATGGATGCTGCACTACAGCATAGATCAGGGAGCAATAACTTGGGGGGACTTGAGGGAAATGAAAAGCGCTCAGTGGTGCAGGCTGGCTTTGACTAACTGTAGCAACATTGTTCTTGGCTAAATTCTCTGGCATCCTATTTGCTTATCCTAGGAGGAGCTGGAGAGTAGTGAAATACCCTGGAATAACAGATACTTAAGGATTTTCTAAGCTCATCCATTTAAGTTTCACATAAATGCCTCAGTGAATGCTGGTTGAAAAAACAAACCCACTACACAGTAAGTTTACTGCTCTGTGTTTGCACCAAGGACGATCATCTAGACACAACATGCCTTCGATTTTGGTCGTGTGGAAAGTGAATGTGTCTCATGTTCTTTTATATAACTGTACACGCAAGGACCTTAAAAACAATCTTAAGGATCTAAGAGTGCCCATGTACTTGAGGGGAAATTATTTGTACACTTGTTCATAGTGTTCATATACTTGCAGGCCATTATTATGTCTCTGTGCTGAAGGATGTGTGCAGTCTTGTGGTTCGGAGCACTGACAAAGCCTCCAATTGTTTGAACTTTCTGCAAAATTAAAGA
Source organism: Diplotaxodon limnothrissa (assembly GCF_057381915.1). Classification (NCBI taxonomy): domain Eukaryota; kingdom Metazoa; phylum Chordata; class Actinopteri; order Cichliformes; family Cichlidae; genus Diplotaxodon; species Diplotaxodon limnothrissa. The sequence goes on along the minus strand of NC_140608.1, from coordinate 23,891,253 downwards.
TCTATTGAAAATATTCCTGTTCCTGTAGGAGCTACAGACTGTATATAAAAGATGGGCTCACTCACTGTGATGTCATGTATTTGTTTGTTTTTGTGGACTTTTGTTTTAGAGTTGTGTTTGAAAACAACAACAACAAAAAACACCAGCAATGGCAAGCTATTTAACTAGAAAGCCGTGTCACCATTCATAGTAATGGGAGGCTAATTTTAGCTAGCAAAAAACAGACTTAACACAAGCAACGCTACGAGGAAGATAAAATATTGTTGTTCTAACCAGCTGGTACTGCTGTTCATATGTTTTGATATAATGTATGGCATTTTTAAAATGAGGGTGGAAACTGAGTTGCTTTTGAAGTCATTTTTGAGACTGTATTGAGGAAACATGGCCGTTGCCACGTGTTCACACTATGGCTAATTACTGAATTCTTTTTCTTTGAGAATAACTTGCAGGCATTTCTCTATTGTTCAGTTTTTGGGTCTTGCCATCATCAACTTATGAGCTCTTTTTGGTGAAAGAGGGCACTTTAGTTTTTCATTTATATGCATCAAAGTGTAAAAAGTCAAGGGGAAGAGCTGACTCAATCTAAAGTCTAATCTTAAAGTCCTTTCACCCCATTTTTTCAACCACACAGGTGTTTCACTTATGCTGCCTAACTTCCTAACCACACTTTAACCTAACTAAATAGCTAGTTAGCAAGAAAGACCACCACCAACAACAAATACACAGACTTTTATAGAGACGTATCACGGTAGCTGAGACAGAAAAAAGCAGATTAACTCTGACTATGAGTGAAAATTTACTGCAAATTTCTGTCCCCGCAATGCGAGTTATAGGCGTACAGTCAAAAGGGATTATGGAGGTCAATATCGAGATATCAAGATATAGATCATATCTAATTATGTCTGTGGTAAGCAATGGGGAGCTACATCGGCTATTACAAGTACAAGGTTTTAAGTCTCTATGTAGGATTTTACAAATGCATAAGGACAGTATGCTAAACTGTAATGTAACTTTGTTCAGTGTTCAAATTAGTTGCTGCAGAGAGTGTTTTAGTCACAGGTAGGAAACAGCCAAGGAGGTGCTGGGCTACAGTCCCAGCTTGCTATGCTAGATGGAGTACATTTAATACATGGACTCAGTAACAGTCACTGATGCTAATGTCAGACTAACTGGGATATAATCATCTTCCAAAGCTATTATAGTGTTGCAATAACCATACATCTAGTGAAGGCTTAGCATTTATTTGGAGCTGTGATTCTGGCCCCCTAATAACAATATATATAAATATTCACCCTTCTTTTGGTTACATTAGATTCTCCATCACTACCTTTAGCTAAATGCTCATATAAAGATATATGTATATATGTATAATCCCTATGCATATATCAGGTTTCTTTGGATGTCTAGTTATGGTACAAAGATGTTTAAATTGATTGAATTCAGTTTTTATTGCAGTATAAACATTAATATACATAACGATTAGACTTGTGGCTCTGGGTTTATTCTCATCTGCTCATGCTGAGCATTTCTATACTGAACAGGATGGTGATTCAGGAATGACCTGAACAATGAAAAGACTGTATAGCGGGAGCGGCAGCAGGAGGGAAAAACATTGACTTCTAATTTCCTGTTTGGTTAAGCAACTGTGATTAAAACTAACCCACTTAAATGTAAATAGAGCTACGAGGCAGCACGATTTAGACAGAACAGCGAGCCCCCCCCCCCCCCCCCCCCCCCAAAGGTGTCTGGATTCAGGGTGTTTTGATGTAGTTTTTCTTTTTTCTTTCTTTCTCTTTTTTATTGTTGAGAACTGGAACGAAATATCTGTTGATCATCAAACCTTAACCTTTTGCTAAAATGTTAATGCCTTGAAAGAAAAAAACATGGTTTAGAGTATTCTCAAAGTTCATTTGTCTGTGATTTCCAAGAAATGATGTCTGTGTCCTTTTGGTGAGTCACAGCGTTCCAATAAACCCAGTGGGGAAGAAAAACATTTCTGATGATAATTTTATTGATCTGAAGGAAATTAGCTGGGTGATCTTTTTTTTTTTAAAGCATTAGGAGTGAAACCATCCAGAGAGCCATTTCTACACTAACACCTGAGCACGCCCAGTCTCGATTAGGATGGGTAAGTATTTGGATAGAAGACATACTTGGAATACCAAGTGCTGAGAGCTTGAAAGAGAGAGCATCCTACTATATTAGCTTCTCTTTATTGGCTCCAGAATTTAATTTAAAAACTTCACATACAAGGTTCTGAATAATCAGGCCCAATCTTAACCATCTCGTAGTATCATATCACCCCAACAGAGCAGTTTGTTGTAGTTGTTTTAGTTTGTCCTATGATGTTTAAAAGTATAATGGGAGGCCTTCTTCTTTTAGGCCCAACTTCTGTGGAATCAGCTTCCAGTTTGGATTCAGGAGACAAACACTCTCTCTACTTTTAAGATTAGGCTTAAAATGGTCTTTTTTGATGAGCTTATAGTTAGGGCTGGATCAGGTGACCCTGAAACCTCCTGTAGTTAAGCTGGAATAGGCAAAAGCTGCTGGGGGCTTCCTATGATGCACTGTTTCTCTTTCACTCACCTCTTCTCACCAGTTATGTGTTTATACACCTCTCTGCATGTGTAGTCATTGTTAATCTCCACAGTGTGACTTTGCCCTGTTTTCCTCCCCTCACCTCGAACACGTTACAGCAGATGGCTGCACCTCCCTGAGCCTGGTTCTGCTGGAGGTTTCTTTCTGATAAAAATTTTTTTTCATTCCCGCTGTCGCCAAATACATGTTCATAGTAGGTTGTGTGACTGTTGGGGTTTTGAACTGTATGTATGAGACTATGATTCAGTCATGAAGTTGGGCTTCCTTGCAATTTTTTTCCATATTTGTGTACTTGATAATAACATAATTTTTATTATGTTGCACAAGAAAATATGAAGTTGGTGTTTTTTCTTAAACATTAACTGCAGACAGTGTTGGGAAATGCAGATCATTCTCACAGACTGTAAATAGTGTGACGAAATGATTTAGGTGATGGTGCTATGCAAGGAGAGCATGCAAGAGGCAGAACATGTGATACCCACTCACCAGACAATTGCTTCTAACATGGGTGCACTTGAACAGGAGAAGGCATTTGACCGCATCCCTCAAGGCATCCTCTGGCGGGTGCTTCAGGAGTATGGGGTCCCTGACTCATTGTTACTGGCCATTAGGTCCCCATTTTCCTGAATGATAGCTACCACCACTCAGACAAACTGCCATCAGCACTGATATAAGCGAATGAGGAGGGAGAAGAAGAAGTCAAAACTGGAAGCGAAGAAATGACAGAATTTCTTTTCAAACACATTTTTCTTCTTCTTCTGTATAATCTGTGACGTGCTGAGCTGTTGCACTGATAAAACATTAAGCTGGCAGTGAAAACTGAGACACGTGTGTCTACACGATGATGGCGACACGTCATAAAAACTGAGAGGTGCACAACCGCCCGCATGACACGAAAGCGCAGCTTGCACCAGCAGATATGACATCACTTGATAACACGATGATCACTCATCATCATGAGTGAAGGGAGAGCACGAGATTGATAGATGGATTGGTGCAGGACCGGCAGTGATTCAGACCAGACCGTTGTGGTAAAGAGGGAGGAGAGCATGAAAGCAAATCTGTCGATTTGCCACCAGCTCTGCGCAGTGATCGAAAAAACAAGTTTCTGGATACCAGCAGTGAAAATGATCTTCCTCCAAATGGTGGAGGCTCTCCTTTAGAGGTAATTTGGGTAGGGCTCAGAATAGAGCTCAAGAAAGAGCTGCTACTTCCGTACTTTGAAAGGAGCTAGTTGAGGTTATCTGGTGTTTTGGGCGTGTCCCCCCCAGGACAAGACCCTGATGGAGATCCAGGACATTCTGGAGAGACTACATGTATCACCTGGATTGTGAATGCCTAGGTCTGGAAGAGCTAGAGGAGAGGGCTGGGGAGCGGGAGGTCAGGGCATCTCTGCTTAAAGTGTTGTGCTCTTGACATGGGCAAGTGGCATGCATGGGCGGATGGAAGGATGGAGCACTCGGACAGTAAGCAGGGTTTGTAATATGAGGCTGACTGGTATAAAACAACTGGCAGGTGAAGTGATCCATATTTCCCCGTTCCTAGTGCAGTTAGGATCTTCATGAGGCACCTGAACCAGCCCCACCACATCACACAACCAGCAGGTACGACACTCTCCATGTGTGCATGCTCCAGTGTGGTGTCACATGTGAACTTGGCCAAATAAAGTCATTTCATAAAATAAAACAATCATTGTGTAGTTATTTCTCCATATGTATTTGAAAAAACAGGTATGATTCAAGTTATGAAGCCCGAAGGTGAAGGCGACACACCCAGAATATACCGTGCAGTGTGTTGTGCTCTCATAATAACCAGTGTCAACAGTCTGATTAATGTAATGCCTCTTGTTAGGCAAATATCAAGGGCACAGGCTGGGCTGCTTAGCAGAGCCGGCGCGCCTGCAGGGTCATGCTGATTGATCGCACCGACACCCAAAGGTCAGCGCTGCTAGGGTTCTTCAGCCTCTGACGCAGCCTGAAGGTCTCAGTGGCCACTGCTGTTTTGATTTTCTCTACATTCTCAAAAGTGTTTAGCATTTTTGTTTCTTGGCTCTTGAGGACATTTGTCAGGGAGTGTCGATGTCTGCTCTCCTTGGCAGGAGGCCATTGTGCTTTGGCTGCTGTACTGATGACAGAGAAAATAAGAAGCGAGAGAATTAAAGGCATATGAAGGATAAGGAGTTTAACCGGATTAAGAAAAATGAGTGGCCGGGGCCTGGCAGCATTGCCCAAGCTTTTGTTTCTGGCTCAGGATTTACAATTACCTAGACAGCAGGGATATTTTACGAGCAATGCCCGCTGCTTAGAGAACTGACCCCTAATGAGCGAGTTGTTGGAGTTAAATTTTAATCAGTGATTTTAAGTAGCCCGTAAAGGCTCTATTCTTCTGTTAAAGAAGCATTAGTGTCTTTGCTTTTGATCGATCTGTAGGAAGGAAGCAAGGCAGCAGCCATGCTGGGGTGACGGCAGCCCCTTGGGAGTTCGTTTTGTTAGAACATCTCTGCAGGCAGCTCGACAGCTCATTTGGTCCTTAATAGAGATGAACTGGTGGGGACAGTCAGAGGGAGAGGGAGACGCCACTTGCTCCAGGTAGGAGTGCTGAGCAAAGAAGAGGGACGCGGCTGCAGGTTGCCTATCACTGCCACCGTCATTAATTAGAGCCATCACAACATGTCACAGCACTGTACAGTACTGTAGAAAACTGCTGCTTGGGAAGCAGTTTTCATGTCGGCCTTCAAATGAAGACACATTAGCTGTCAGGATGTCTCTCTTTCAACTCTGTGGATATCTGTGTGGTTAAAGGTTGCTGTGCTCTGCAAACGAGCGTCGTCAACAATACATAAAACCAATGCGAGCAGCATTTGTGCTAATTGTTGGACTTGTTAATGCAGTGAGCTTTCACACTCTAATGCAGTAGGTTGATAATGGAAGAAGCCCCAAAATGGTGCTGCGAAATCTGCGATAATGGTCAATGTGTAATGGCAACCTGTCACTGGGAGGCTCTTTCTCCATGCTGTCATCACCATTTAGCTCAGGCGGATATCTCATTGTAGGCTCTGACTTTAAACGAACAGAAGGACGAACAGGAGATGGGCTGGATTGTGTAGAAAACGGGGACTGTAATTAGACCACGACCGTGTCGGTCATGTAAGCATCCGCAACCACAGAGGGGGTAACAAATGAAGGTATTGTTCGCCTACAACCATTCAGACCAATTACTGGCCTCAGCTCTTACTTGCAGAATTGATCTGAGAACTAAATTGGGATTAGATGGCAACCACACAGTGACCCGGCTTCCTTTCAGCCTCTTGTATGGCAGTGAATTATTTTTCAGTGAGTTCAGCTGTGAGCTGTCAGTAAGCCATTCAGATCTGAGGGAAAAAAAAAAAAAGTACACTCAACTAAAATAATCCCTTCACTTCAATATTTAATAGGAGTCTGATGTTACCAATGGAGGTGCAGCTCAGAGCATGCATAGAGAATACACAGAAGCTAACGCAATAACAAAAATCATTTAAAAAAGAAGCTGTCAGCAAATTATCGATCACAGATACAGAGCATGCTGCGTTCTTTCAAAATTTAGATTTTTCACTGTTTCTTGTTCAAAACCTCAAAAGCAGATTCACCTCCTAGTTTTTGCCATTCGTGTAAATTCAACCAGAATGCAGACAAAGTGAAAATCCACGATAAACGCATTTCTGTGTAACCGCTTCTATTGAATTGTTGTTTGTCTTTGATGTATTCAGACCAAGACTTCTTCAGGTGGGTTGGTTTTTAGCGTTAATTAGTTGTCAGAGTTTTTTATCTTTAAGAAGCTTGTGGTGGTGCGTGCTTTGTGGCGTGGCTGCATGGGAGGCTGACACACCGGAGCTCAATCAGGTCATCACGCCTCCCCTGTATATGGTTGTTGTCGTGTATGGTTTGTAGCTGGAAAGCTGCAACCAAGTGTCCTAAGAACCAGATAACCGAATACAATGTGTTGAAAGAGCCAGCTATGTGGTCGGGTCCGTCTGTCATTCGTGTGCCACAGTGGTGCCAAAACACAGGATCGTGGCATGGTATAACCATGACTGGGCACCAACCCGAATGGTGGCCAAGCTTGTGGCTACGCGGAAGATCACTGCTCCATCCTGCTCCTGCCCGCCTACAGGCAGAAGCTGAAACAGGAAGCTCCAACCCGGAGGGCGGTGCACTGTTGGACGGACCAATCGGAGTCTGCGCTGCGGGACTGTTTTGATCACGCGGACTGGGAAATGTTTCACGTGGCCGCCAGAGACATTGATGAATACACAGACTCAGTCTGTGGATTTATCAGGAAATGCGTGGAAGATGTCGTCCCATCCAGAACAGTCAAATCCTTCCCAAATCAAAAACCCTGGATTAACGGAGATTTTCGCGCGGCACTGGCGGCACGGAACACCGCCTTTGCCTCCGCGAACACATCGGACTACAAACACGCACATTACCAACTCCGGAAGACGATCAAAGCAGCCAAACGTGAGTACAGGGAGAGGGTGGAACAACAGTTTGACAACCCTCGGAGTATGTGGCAGGGACTAAACACGATCACAGACTTTAGAGGGAAAACCAGCACACCGCAGACCACGGCCTCTCTGTGTGAGGATCTAAACGTATTCTACGCTAGATTCGACGCAGCGAACACCATGAGACCGGACAGTGTGCGCACCGCGGATGACGTCAGTGCGCACACTGTGTCTGAGGAGGATGTGCGGAAGTGCTTCAGGAAGGTGAACGCACGCAAAGCTACTGGTCCGGACGGGATTCCCGGCCGCGTCCTCAAGTCATGCGCGGCTCAGCTGGCTGGAGTGTTCACGCACATCTTCAACCTTTCCCTCTCTCTGTCTGTAGTCCCAGCCTGCTTCAAAATGGCCACCATCGTCCCTGTACCCAAATCCTCCACCATCTCCTCATTGAACGACTGGCGACCTGTAGCCCTGACCCCCATCGTAAGCAAATGCTTCGAGAAGCTGGTCAGGGACTTCATCTGCTCTGCACTACCCGACTCACTGGACCCTCTACAGTTTGCATACCGCCACAACAGGTCCACTGATGATGCCATAGCCCTGACACTACACACTGCCCTGTCACACCTGGAGAAGAGAGACACGTATGTGAGAATGCTGTTTGTAGATTACAGCTCAGCATTCAATACCATCGTTCCCTCGAAGCTGGACAGGAAACTGCAGGATCTAGGACTGAGCAGCTCCCTCTGCAGCTGGATCCTTAGCTTCCTGTCTGACAGACGCCAGGTGGTCAGACTGGGCAGCATCACCTCATCCCCCATCACACTGAACACTGGTGCTCCACAGGGGTGTGTACTGAGCCCTCTCCTGTACTCACTCTACACCTACGACTGCACAGCCACTAACAGCTCCAACATCATTGTGAAGTTTGCGGACGACACTACAGTGGTGGGTCTTATCACCAACGGTGATGAGACGGCTTACAGGGAGGAGGTCAGCGCCCTGACCCACTGGTGTCAAGACAACCATCTCACCCTCAACGTCGCAAAGACAAAGGAGTTGATAGTGGACTTCCGGAGGTGCAGAGAAGTACACACCCCCATCACCATCAACGGCGCTGCTGTGGAGAGAGTGAGCAGCTTCCGGTTCCTTGGAGTACACCTGGCTGAGGATCTTACGTGGTCAGTACACACAAACAAAACAGTGAAGAAGGCGCAGCAGCGCCTCTTCTTTCTCAGGAGACTGAAAAGATTCGGCATGAGCCCCCGCATCCTCAGGACCTTCTATCGCTGTGCCATTGAGAGCATCCTCACTGGATGCATCACCACCTGGTATGGCAACAGCACCGCCTACAACTGCAAAGCTCTCCAGCGAGTAGTGCGGTGCTCTGAACGGATAATTGGAGGTGAGCTTCCCTCCCTCCAAGACATCTACAGGAAGCGCTGCCTGAGGAAAGCGGGGAGGATCATCAAGGACTCCAGTCACCCCAGCCATAAACTGTTCAGACTGCTTCCATCAGGAAGGAGGTTCTGCAGCATCCGGTCCCGAACCAGCAGACTGAGAGACAGCTTTTTCCATCAGGCCATCAGACTGCTGAACACGTCATAGACACCTCACCTCCACTACTGGAACTTCAACATTATGCACTCCACACTGTATATAAATGCCACTTGTTTTGCACATATTCAACTCTGTATATTTTATATATTTTATTATTATTATTATTATTATTATTATTATTATTTTATTTTATTTTTTTACTATTTAATTTGTAAAAATGTGTACACACACACACACACGTAGGAAAATATTTAGTATACACATCCAGAAATGCATACACTATTATATATTGTACATATATTTATTAGTTTCAGGTTGGCCATTCTTGTATTTTGCTCGTTTGTGTTGTTGTGTTTGCACATCTCTGTTGCTTGTGGGGCTCGCACACAAGAATTTCACTCGCATGTGCTGTGCCAGTGTGCCTGCACATGTGATGTGACAATAAAAGTGATTTGATTGATTTGATTTGATTTGATTTGAAGAAGCTGGTGGCTGTGTTTTGCAACAACTGCACCGGACGCAGCTGTTAGTGAGTCTGGCAGCTCGGGTTGATTCCTGGCAGATACCACCGCTGGCCCCACCAGTGTCCCTCAACTAAATCGGGGAGTGAGGGAACCCGAGGGACCCGATCATCTTGAGATGGAGGTTAGCACACAGGAGGGACCTGCTCTGTGATTTGGAGGTTGTTGTGCCATCAGGGGTCAGTGCGCCATTTGGTCCTACCAGCTGACCACCTGCTAAGCTGCCCGTGAGCCTTGGGTACGTCCACACCTGCTGCACCGCTGCCACTTTCCATGCAGTCAAAGTGAAACATCGAAAGTGAACCTGGTTCCTACCCGAAACTACAGTCCTGAGCTCTGTGTAGTGTGTTAAAAAAAATGAGGTCGTGAATACAACTAGTCAAAATGAGCTTTCTCCAAAGGGTGCCTGGCTTTTGCCTCAGAGAGAGGTTTGGTCATTGTGGAGGGGCTCAGAGTAGAGCCGCTTCTCCTCCACACTGAAAGGATCCAGTTGAGGCGGTTCAGGCAGCTCATTAGGATGGGTCAGGTGTTTCCAGTAGGTCCTATCATTAGGAGCACCTCTATAAAAGCAGAAGTTTTAGCAGTTTGCTGGTCTGAGGCATTTAGGTGTGTGTTAACACAGTGACATAATCTTCCCAGGAGTGTACATCCCAGCAAATTCACCGCAAGGCCGGATCTGTAATGCTCAGAGAAACCTGCAAAATTGGTTTCCATCAGTAATGGCCTAAAGATTTTTAAGAGTTTTGTCCTGTGAGCATTAATACACGACTTTGTATCAGAGACCAAGTGCGGGAGAGGAAGAACTCTTGTAATTTAATAAAGTTGATTTTAGAGGGTTTATGAAGAAATAGATTTATTGTTGTAATATGTATTGATTACACCACAGAGTTTATGTTGCCAGTAAAGAGTAGCAGTAGAGGTTTGAATATAATCATGTTCATCTTACCTAATGAATGGAATAGTCCAGAGGAGAAATCGTTTGGTTAAGTGGACTATTTACGCAGAAGAACTCAGGTGTTTGAGGAGAGAGGTTCAGGTCAGTGTAGCTGTGAGCAGTTTGACCTTAATTTCTGTTGATTTAAGTTCAGTTATGTTTATTTGAACTGAGTTAATTTGGAGTTGATATTTGTAAATATTGTTTGGGTCACAAAATGGTGAATAAATCACTTGATACACTGGACCGCATCAGTCTCCTGCACTTCTTTGACCACTTAAGTCAAGTCCTACCACGATCAAGTTACCATACGTAAAGCTATATGTGAATTTCTCTCAGACTGTTAAACTACACCAACTACACCACCAGCTGAAAGGAGAAAGCCTAAAACTGATTTATGCACATTTAAACAATAATTGAATTAAACACTTAATTGTAATCTTAATGATTGAGCTCTAATAGTCTGTTTACACAGCTGGCATGTTTGCCAGCTTTTCTTCCTGCCATCAAAGAGGCTAAACTTCACTAATGTAGTAGCTCTTTTCCCCACTTACTGAGCAAAATGTTAAGAGCAAGCAGATGTTTATGCTACACTTTTAATACTAAGTGACTGTGCAGTGCTTTTTCTGTTTTCTTTGCAAAAATCAGTCACTCTGATGCCACCACTCTTATCCATGTTTGCAACTGGTCAGGCGATGCCACCGCTTTCATGGGAACATGCTCATAGCTAGATTGAGTTAAGCCTGGGTTAACTTATTGAGCTGATAACCAGCTTTGTGTGTCTGCTTATCCTGATTGCTGATGTTAGGGTAAGTGAAGCCAGCTAACAGAAAGGTATCCTGGGTATGTTGAACTCATTTTCTAGTACAGGCCCCAAAGCAGCTGGAAGTTTCTTATAGATTTTTTCCCCCCATGTTTTTCAGCATTTTCCAGTGATGCTCTAAAACATGTTTCTTACCCTCGCTTTAAGTTTGCTTTTATCACATTCACAGTATGCCCTTTTAAACCCAAGACCAACACAGGGCTGAGAATCCTGGAGTGGGGGTAGTGCAGAAACACATCAGTGAGTTCATTTTGATTCAGATTATCTCTCTCATAAAGTGGAATTTACTCCAAGCCTGAGTAAACCTATGCCAGGGCAGGACAATTACATACAGTGAGGCACACAGAGAATAACGTGACTCACTATTATGACAGTATCTTTGGTAATCTGCAGTGTAAGTATTGGAAACCACAGCAATAAGCAGAGGCTCTGTGACTAAGGCAGTGCGATGGTAACAAGAGTCACAAAATCCAGCTTTTTGGCACTGATAATGTACCACAGACTGGGAAGTGCTGAAGCCCCCACTGTATAAACACTGTCTGTACGTCACATTATTATTTAGGTACATGCCTGATGTAACGGTCTTAGCAGCTGAGAAGTTAAACTCGACTGTGTTTGTAGCTGTAGTGTCACATACAATAGTTGATATCATAGAGCTGAATGTCTCTGTGTTTGTTCTGGGATAATTTTCATGCATGTCAAGTTTTTTGCTCGTTGATTTTGTACTGAGATTGTGTTTTTACTTTCACTGTTTCTTTGATATTTGTATGCCTCTGTGCCAGCGACAGGTTGCCCATCAGTCCATCCAGTCTTTCCATTTGTCTGTTTCACTCATCCAAACAACAGTTTGGTCGTTAACTAACCACAACATGCATGCCTCTGGACTATGGGAGGGATCCACAGTACCAAGAGGAAACCCATGCAAGCACGTACTGTGAGGTGAATTTGGTGGTGAAAGGTGGATCTCTTAAAACGACTCAAGAAATAACACCATAACTTTTCATATTGATGACTGAATTGGCGAAGTCTTTACTCCAGATGTGGAGCAGATGTAATCCAAGATGGATGTAAAGAAACAATATAGCCACACGGCAGTAATTACTTTTTGCATGTATTTGTGTTAGTTGTCAGATTACGCATATTTGCTCACTTGTGACTTAACTTCTGATGGCAACTCCCTGCAAAGCACTGAGAGCAATGGGCCAATAACTCCCCTGGGAAGCCCATGCTTGCCTCCCAGCTGCAGAGGGATACATTTCAGAAGGGTTAACGTGGCTAAAACAAAGAGCTGTGACGGTTCGTGAGGAAGAAGAAAAGAAAGTGCATATGAGTGCATAGTAGTGGAGTCGGCCTATTGAAAGCCAATAAGCTCATTAAAACTTCTTTCTTTGCCTTTGCCAGGATGTCACAAATTGATGTGTTGGACGGTTTCATGAGTGCCAAACACCAGGTGGTGTTCTAAATTTCTGACCTCCACAGAGCTTCAGGTGGACCATTCTGTTCAAATTAGTTTAGTTTTGTTGTTTTTTTTTCATGCTAGAAGCATTCGCATAAGAGTGGATTTGAGAGAAAGTTGCAGAAAGCAACTTTTTGCAGAACCTCGAAAAGGACGTTGAATAACTACAATTCTATTACACTAGGCAGATATTAAGCAGTAGGCTGGGATTCATAATAAGATTAGTGCATCAGGCATCACAAACATTAAGGTAAAGCAATATGAAAGTACAGTAGTAATAGATTACAAGGAGTCACATCAGCTTTCGGGACTTTTTACCAGAGTACAACATGTGTTGCAGGTTTCTTTTGTGAAAGTGCTTCTAGAAGAAACTGTTGACACTTGGTAGTCGTGTTAATTCATTGAGATGATCACTGCAGCACAAAAACAACATTAACCTAAGATGTTAAACATTCTGTAATTTTGCCTAAGAATAAGCTTATGGTTTAAAAGTCCCCCTGCCATACCTGTATTATGGTAATATCAACTATAACCCTTTGAAAGTGACAGAAATGAGGATATTAAAAATCTGTTTTGCATTGGGTAAACACTCAGCAGTGCTGCACCATCATGCAGCTGAGGGGAACTGTCGGTGGGGAATACTCCTCCCTGAGCAACATTGTTAACACTGTCTTCCTGCTGCAGATGGTACAAGACAAACCAACACATGCGGAAAGTCACCAAGCCGTCCCTCTGTTTTTCCCTTTTTCACTGGATGTTAATTCTGAGAGCCTGTTACAACCAGTCACAATGAAACTCCTGTTAACTCCTGTCATTTTGTCTCTCCTATGACACCTGTCAGGTCTGTCTTAACAAGCAGCTGGGTTGATACCGAGATGCAGAATCATACCGCCTGTTAGCCCTGCTTTAATATCGTACAGATTTGGGATTTATATTGAATTTCCTATCCGAGTGCCCCGTTGTTGGGAGCCTTGGACATGTTTCAGTTGCTCCTCTGGGGCTGCTGCTCATGGCCCATTTACTGATTCACTCCAGGAGAGCTGTCACCATGAGAGGAGAGAGTCACTTCTACTCCTCTGAGCTCATGAATTCACATGAGGCTGCTGTGCCTGCCTCTGCTTAAGAAACACTGACTTTTAGGGAGTGTTTCCACAGAGCTCCAACTTCAAATCTCACAGACTCAGCAGAGAATTGGAAATCTTTGACACACTGACAATAAACATGTCAGTAAATGCTTTTCATCACGAAATATGAAATTCAAAACATAGTTGATCATTAACAGACGATTTCAAAATCCATAATGTGGAAGTTCAAAGACAAATGAACTTTTAAATTTTAAATGTTTATTAGGCAGCTTTATATTGGTTCAGTATTAGTTCATACCAGTTGTGTGTGGTGACTTCTACATAAAGGCAAGCAGAGGTGATGATTCTCCCTGTAACTGTAATTTTTCATCTTAATGAAAAAAATGTGCATCACTATTTTCTAAAATTCAGGACCCTCAAGCTCCCAGGCCTCTGGTAGAGGACCCGAGCTTGAAGGATAAACCGCCCGCAGGGGCGTGCTGGGTGTTTTTTTGTTTTTTTATAAATATATATATATATATATATATATATATATATATATATATATATATATATATATATATTAGCAGCTGGATAGCTGCGTCTGGCAGCACAAATGAACCAGCTGCTAGTTAACGAGAGACACCCGGAATGGCTAACTGAAGGCCGGACGGTCCTGATCCCCAAGGACCCCAAGAAGGGACTGGTCCCCTCCAACTACCGACCAATAACCTGCCTCAGTACTACATGGAAGCTCCTGTCAGGCATCATATCAGCTAAGATGAACAGGCACATGGGTCAATACATGAGCGGGACACAGAAAGGAATTGGCAAGAATACCAGAGGAGCAAAACACCAGCTACTGGTAGACAGAACAATCAGCCGAGACTGCAAGACCAGACTGACCAACCTGTGCACTGCCTGGATTGATTACAAGAAGGCCTATGACTCAATGCCCCACAGCTGGATACTGGAATGCCTAGAATTGTACAAGATCAATGGGACCCTAAGAGCCTTCATCAGGAACTCAATGGGGATGTGGCGTACAACACTAGAGGCCAACTCCAAGCCCATAGCACAAGTCACCATCAAGTGCGGGATCTACCAAGGAGATGCTCTGTCCCCACTGCTGTTCTGCATAGGCCTGAACCCCCTCAGTGAGATCATTAACAAGACTGGCTACGGATACCGACTACGGAACGGAGCAGTTGTCAGCCACCTCCTGTACATGGATGACATCAAGCTGTATGCCAAGAGTGAACGAGACATCGATTCACTGATCCACACTACCAGGCTATACAGCAATGACATTGGAATGTCGTTCGGACTGGAGAAGTGTAGTCGGATGGTATCAAAGAGAGGGAAGGTAGTCAGAACTGAGGGGATTGAACTACCAGAAGGCAACATTGAAGACATAGAGGACAGTTACAAGTACCTGGGGATCCCGCAGGCAAATGGGAACCATGAAGAGGCCGCTAGAAAGGCTGCAACCACCAAGTACCTGCAGAGGGTCAGGCAAGTCCTGAGGAGTAAGCTGAATGGTAAGAACAAGATCCGGGCCATCAACACGTACGCCCTGCCCGTGATCAGGTATCCTGCTGGGGTAATAGGCTGGCCAAAGGAGGAGATAGAAGCCACTGACATAAAGACAAGAAAGCTCCTTACCATGCATGGAGGGTTTCACCCCAAGTCCAGCACCCTGAGGCTGTACGCTAAGCGGAAGGAAGGGGGCCGGGGACTGGTGAGTGTCAGCACCACAGTCCAGGATGAGACAAGGAACATCCAAGAATACATTGGGAAGATGGCCCCAACTGACCGAGTGCTCAGTGAATACCTCAGGCAGCAGAAACCCAAGAAAGAGGAGGGAGACGAGGAACCATCATGGAAGGACAGGCCCCTGCACGGTATGTACCACCGGCAGATAGAGAAGGTGGCTGATATCCAGAAATCCTACCAGTGGCTGGACAAAGCTGGACTGAAAGACAGCACAGAGGCACTAAACATGACAGCACAAGAACAAGCTCTGAGTACAAGATCCATAGAGGCTGGGGTCTATCACACCAGGCAAGACCCCAGGTGCAGGCTGTGTAAAGATGCCCCAGAGACAATCCAGCACATAACAGCAGGGTGCAAGATGCTAGCAGGCAAGGCATACATGGAACGCCATAACCAAGTGGCCGGCATAGTGTACAGGAACATCTGTGCCGAGTATAACCTGGAAGTCCCGAGGTCAAAATGGGAGATGCCCCCAAGGGTGGTGGAGAATGACCGAGCTAAGATCCTGTGGGACTTCCAGATACAGACGGACAAAATGGTGGTGGCTAACCAACCGGACATAGTGGTGGTAGACAAACAGAAGAAGACGGCCGTAGTGATCGATGTAGCGGTTCCGAATGACAGCAATATCAGGAAGAAGGAACACGAGAAGCTGGAGAAATACCAAGGGCTCAGAGAAGAGCTCGAGAGGATGTGGAGGGTGAAGGTAACGGTGGTCCCCGTGGTAATCGGAGCACTAGGTGCGGTGACTCCCAAGCTAGGCGAGTGGCTCCAGCAGATCCCAGGAACAACATCGGAGATCTCTGTCCAGAAGAGCGCAGTCCTGGGAACAGCTAAGATACTGCGCAGGACCCTCAAGCTCCCAGGCCTCTGGTAGACGACCCGAGCTTGAAGGATAAACCGCCCGCAGGGGCGTGCTGGGTGTTTTTTTTAAATATATATATATATATATATATATATATATATATATATATATATATATATATATATATATATATATATATATATTAGGGGTGCAACAATACACAAAATTCACGGTTCGGTTCGATACTTTGGTGTCACGGTTCGATATTTTTTCGATACAAAAAAAATGTTCATGCCTTTTTAATTTGTCATTTATTAAAATTATAAATACATTTTAACTCAAAAGTACAGTTTTTAAATTTAACCCTAACCCTTGTGCGTGTTTTTTATTTTGACAGCGAATGCGCACCTGCGGACCACTTATGTGCAGCCCTGGTTATTTAGCTCGTCATATTGCAGCCACAGAAATTCTTTTGTCCATGAAACCATAAAGCTGCACTTTCTTTTTGCCTTATAGTCTGATTTGTCATAACTTTTCCGTTTTGTGGTAAGCTTTTCTTTGGCTGTCACTTCTTCACCCTGACCTGTCTTATTTGGCTCAGCAGAACTAAAATATTTATCCTGCTGCTTTTACACACGCACTCACATAAGCTCAGCGATTCTCTGCGCGATCAACCTCTCACATGTTTAAGCTTGCTGCGGGAGATTTCACTTGTCATGTTTGCTAGTAAGCTAACGATTGATAAGACGATGTCAGAGGAATTGGTGCACAAATTATCATCACTCACCAATCAGTGCTGTCGCTCTCTATACACAGTTTGCGCGATTGCAAAGTGAAAGCAAAAAAACAAGCGCAAATTCAAACGCGATTTCAATATGTCACATATTGACAGTGGCTCACCGATGCCAATGACATAATTACCCAGCTGCATTTCAGAAAGAATGCAAAAGCATTGACATATAGTTTTCCTTCCTACAATAGCCCGACGGGCAGGGCAGAGATAGATTTTGGAAAGTTGATAAAATAAATTACAAATGTTGTATTGTTCGATACATATGCGTACCGAACCGAAAGCACTGTATCGAACGGTTCAATATCGATATGAATATCGTTGCACCCCTAATATATATATATATGTATTGCATTTTCATCTACAATTGAAAAAAATGTGTCTGCACTGATACATTCATTATGTAGAAAAACAATCCAAAATATTCATGTTACAGGTCTGTAGGTGTGCATGCATGTTCACTGCATTTCTGCCTTTGAGTATATGAAAACCTGCCAGCCAGTTAAATTGGTAGACTTCCTGTTGTTTTCTCTAGACAATGCTGTAACCTTTCAGTACACTTTCAGGCACAAAGAACTGTGGGTAATTTCTATAATTCAAAGGGCCACTGGGGCTCTGTTTTCCAACTGTAACATGTAAACAGAACAAAAGGGGTCAGTTTTAAGGCATGGATCAACACTATGTGTTTATATATGTGTTCATAAACATTGCACAACTTATTGCTGTTTCTGTCTTTTTATAAGGATTTAGATTCTGACGGTAGTGCTGTATTTTTCATATGTTGTCCAACAGGTTAATAGGTTTATTCTGCTTCATTAGTCTGAAAATTCCAAGAAGCGCGTGTGTGTCTAAAGAGGAATTAAGCCATAGTTGAGTTACGCACATGGCTGAGATGAGAGCAGCCCCTGACATATTTTTCTAGAGGATATCCACTTGACTGGCTCATTAGTCTTCAAGCTGTTCACTTTAGCTCCAAACTTGGATACTCGCCCATCTACAGGACTGCTGATGTATCTGTGCTATCCTACAGTGGTTTTACAGAAGACTGATTTTTTAAACCATCCCTCTTTTTACTATATGCAAACTTTATAGCATGGCTGACGATAAAAGAAAACTTTATTCTGATACCAGGTTCATGCTTTGTCTGTGTTTGCACCTTTGTCTTCCTGGTTTCTTTTGCTTAACACTTTCCTTTGTCTGCCTCCTGTGCTTTTATTCCCCCCCCCCCCATTGAGTCCCTGATTATTTCCAGCTTTGTCATATCTTCTCCCTCCTGGCTTTCCCTCTTTGTATCTGTACAGTGCGCTATTCCCCACCATCATTGTGTTCCCCTGTGTCTGGGAGACTTCACCTCTGGTTCATTGTATAATGAATAATTGTATTATTTAGATTCCTGTTCTGTTTAAGTTCCATAGTGTTTTTTAGTGTTTGTGTGTGTGTGTGTCCAATAATGTGAATTTTTTCACATTATTGGATTTTTTCCAATAAAGACTCATTTGTTATTTACCTTGCCTCTGTGTCCTGGATTTGCGTCCTTCTTCACCATCATGACACGTAATCCTCTACACTCACCTACACCTTACTAGGACCTCCTTTTGTCTTCAAAATTGACTTACTTCTCTAGGAAAGATCCAGCAAAGTGCTGGAAAAATTTCTCAGGTCCATTTTGCTGCAAACATTCGCCTGCATCCACGATGCGACTCTCCTGTTCCACCACATCTCAAAGATTGAGACCTGGTGACTGCAGAAGACATCTGAGTACAGTAATCTCATTGTCTTGTTCAAGAAACCAGTTTGAGATTATTTGAGCGACCACCAGAATTATCACTTAATTCTGGTGGTAGAAGATGTGTACACTGTGGTCATAAAGTAATGAAAACAGGACCAATCTCTGGTAGACTGTGGTGTTTAAATGATGCTCAGCTGGTACTAAAGGGGCCAAAAAGTGTTCCAAGATAAATTCCACCACACTGGTTACGTCGCCACTACTAGTCTGCATTGATTATGCAGGTAGGAAGGATTTCATGCTTTCATATTGCTTATGCTAAATTCTCACCCGGCCATCTGGATGTTGCCCCAAAACGGTTGGAAAAAGACAATCTTAAAAAGACAAGTCTTTCTAATCCTCTATTACACATTTACACTTTTGGTGAGCCCTATAGTCTCCATTTCTTATTCTTAGCTGACACTGCCGCTGTAGCTTCAAGGTTTGATGTGTTCTGCGTTCTTCTGCGTTCTACATATCTTGGCTATAACGAGTAGTTATTTGAGTGTTGACTGTTGACTTCCTATTAGTTTGAAGCAGTGTGGCCATTCTGCTTTGACCTCCATCATCAACAGTAGATTTTTCTCTTTCTCAGACCATTCTTTATAAACCCCTAGGGTTAGTTGTGGTGGAAAATGACAGTAGATCAGCAGCACCTGAAGCCTCAGATCATGTTCAAAAGCACTAAAATCCCCTTTCTTCTGCATCGTGTTGCTCGGTTTGAACTATTGCAGGTCATCTTGACTAAGTCTACGTGCCTAAATACACTGAGTTGCTGCCATGTTATTGGCAGGTGTACAGTGGCCCTGAGAGGCCTAACGGACTGCAATTTAAGAAAACACCAGCAATAAGAAAAACGCTGCAAAAGCACACACAACACAACGGAAATAGGAAAAACAAAAACAGAAATAGAAAAAAACGAAAACTGAAATAAGAAAAAACAGATTTCCAAAAGCACAAGGGAAGTGTTTCTGGGGAGACAATAACCTGATGGACCAGTCGCAGGTACCAAAACATGCTAGGTAAGTGTATTTTAATCTCATGATTCATATAATAGTGATGACGAATTTTTCATCTTTTCTTTCCTCACAAAACCGATAGATCTTCCACTTCTTTTAAGTGTCTCCCAGCGCAATTCTTAGCATATTTTGGTTCCCGCAACTGGTCCGTTGGGTTATTGTCTCCCCAGAAAGACTTCCCTTGTGCTTTTGGAAATCTGTTTTTTCCTATTTCTGTTTTCGTTTTTTCCCATTTCCATTTTCATTTTTCCTATTTCTGTTTTCGTTTTTCCTATTTCCCTTGTGTTTTGTGTGCTTTTGCAGCATTTTTCCTTTTGCTGGTGTTTTCTTAAGTTGCAGTTTGGCCTCTCAGGGCCACTGTACAAGTGTCCCTTATGAAGTATACATGTTAGATTCGCTCCCTGTTTGATTCAGATTCAGAAGCACCAAAAGGACTTTATTATTATTTTAAACTTTAAAGTCATGCCATGTCTTATATGGTGACAAGTTGAGAGGCGGATGTTGTCCAAGATGAGAACAATGCTGGATAATACCTCCCACCCACTCCATGACCTGCTGGTTAGCCACAGGAGCATGTTCAGTGACAGACTGAGTTTACCAAAAAGCATCACTGAATGACACAGGAAATCATTCCTGCCCGTGGCCATCTCCCTGTACAACTCATCCATCTAATACACTGTAAACACTGCAACAGTTACACCCTTTTGCACACGCTCGACAGTAAAATAACAAATGACACAGCTCACAGGTTGGAGTTAAATGTCAATCATATATACTTCACCTCTGTAATACTCTTGATATTTATAATTGAGCAATTTGTATATATTAGTGCTATTTCTTACATTTGTAAACTTTGTAACATATTGTATTATTTAATTAGTTTAGTCTGATACTGTCACTGTTACCTACATCATTTCCTTAGGGATTAATAAAGTATTCTGATTCTGAAGTTCTGCCCCATCTAAAGGTGGTGAAACCAGCATGAATTTTACACACATATTCACCTAATCATTAACAGTTCATTTTAAAACATAACTTTGAAATAATGGGCTGCAGGCTTGCTGCTATCAAAAGCTTTCAAACAGTGTTGCCTGCAACAAAAATTCAAAATTAATGTGTCTTTTTAAATTTTTTTTAAATTTTTAATTTTCTTTTTTAGGATAGATTATGGAAAAAACCCTCAAACACACATTTCTGGTGTGAAAAACAGCACATTGTTAGCTCGCCTTTGCAGGAGCCAATTCCAATTCTGCCCATTCTACATGCAACATGAATAAGCTGAACGCCCAGCACATATTTTGTTGCAGAACTGACCTTGTGTTATTTGAACAACCTTAACAAAGTGGGTTGTGTAATACTGATGAAGGAAGTGAAGAACATCACGTCTATCTGGTCCCCATGTGGCTGCAGAGCGATGAAGGGGGGAGGGCGGTGTTTTTTCGAGGTGACACATGGTTTTTCTCAGCACAGACAGATCAACATCTCCTTGGCCCTCATGAGTCTCTAGGCGAACAGCTGAGACTGGCTTCCTATCAGGGATTCTGTCTTCGCCCCTTCCTCACTGACATGATTTGCATTAGATGTAAAATTCACAACACGGCTCATTAGGGGAAAACTAAAATTTGTAACCTTGGAATAACAATGCTCCAGGTGCATTTTGGTGTAGCATTAGCGGGATATTAGCCCTTAAAGAATTTCTATTAATCTGGGAGGTTTCAGTGGAGGCTGTGTCTTAGCATCAATGTTCTTGTGATGTTTCTGCCGCTGTTTCTCTTTAGTGGGGACTTTAAAGTAGTTTGCAATCAAAAATGTGTTGAAATAATGAACAAAAAAAAAGAAAAATCTATCCCGTTACATTAAACCCAAATTTGTGTGTGTGTGCCAGATATCAACACAAACACTTATCAGGAACATTGGGAAGCATTTACCAGAAGAATATTGTATTATAACTCAATGCTATTCAGTTAACCTGCCATTAGCTTTAACGTTGTCCTGTTCCACTGCAAATGTGTAACAATGACCAAATTTGTGAATGGAACCAGGAAATGTGACCAAAGTAAGCAGTCTTTTTAGTTTCCCTGTCAGATTTCGGTACGTTTTTCAGACCATTTCAGTCAGCTTTAGAAAGAAGAGTTATCACATTTGGCATTAAGATCACCATATGCCTGTTTATGAAGCAGACATTCATGTTCTTTCATTTGGCAGGGCAGGGAGGTGGGGAGGGTTATGTGGTGGTCAGCTTTCCTGGAAGTGTCTGCAGTCTGAGACATGCATCAGAGGCATCCAGTCTGGATTTCCAGCGGCGCTGAAGGTCCCATCAGACAGCCAGCTGCTCCATCACACTCTTCACCTCGGGCCATGCTCATTTAGCAACACTGAAACGCTCCACACAGCTACATGCAGAGCTTACATTCATCAAATCAGTGTTTTCACCTTTCCTGTCCGGCTCAGGCTGGACCACAGTCAGATGGTTAAAAAGAAAAAAAAGCCTTTCAGTTTTTGTTTTTAATGTAAATGATTTAGTATTAATGAAATGATGAATGTTTAGTAAAATGATGACATCCATATCTGTATGCTAAATGCTATCACTGTTAAATCTGTCAGAGAAAGTCCTTCACTTTAAAAAAGCAAAGACCTACAAAGAGCATCTTTTCAAAGAAGCGCTTGAAAAGTGGTCCAATAGTAGCTTGGCCACTTTCCATTGTAAGGTGATTGCCTGGTTTTAGGCAGCCTATCTCCAAATAGTTGCGGTCTGATGTGGACTGCATGCAATCACCGTTACACAGACTGGTGAAGGTTTGCAAGTAAGTGATAATTTCAGTAAGTTTTATTTTATAAATGCAAAGAGATTTCCAACAGGTCGCAATCAATCTGAGTCCATCTGTGCCAAGGAGCTCAACTCAGGTGCAACGTAACTCTTTGCTGGAAGGGACTTAACGCAACTGATTGCCAACTGGTTGTATTCTGGTTATATTCATATATAAAAGCAAGGTTACTGAGCAACCATGTCGTCTTAGAGTTGAATCACTGTCTTCCAAGTACATCACAATTTATGGAGGGGTTTTCTGAATTTCTCTTTCAAATCTATGAGGTTCTGTTTGGACTCCAAGAAGAGCTTCAACATGCAACAAGAAGAAATGGGAGTGAGACAAAACATTTTTTGAGCATGCAATTTATTGAAAACAACACTTAAACTGAAACAGGCTGTTTTACAGCTGATCAAACGTTTAGGACCACATGCTTTTGAAAGGCCAAATCTCTGCAAAAATGTGGATTCAATGTCATAATAACAGTTCTGCTGTAGATTAGCATGTAGCATATACCTGCTCAATACCAAAGGAGCCTAACCAGAAGGAAGACATGAATAGCTTTTTCCTCATAATAGGAACTGATCCGACATTTAAGAACTTGCCCCTGGAGAGTAGTTTGGAAAGGTCAGGCCAACCAGTTGAGGCCCGTTCATGTGAGTGTCACATTACACCAAATGAACAGCATAATGCTGTGCTTTCTGATACAACATGGTGCTAAAAGGTTACAACAAATGAACTGTTCAACACCAAAGCCATTATCTGTGGGATCGCAAAGGTTGCTGCAGCTTCATGAGAGTCCTGCACATTGTGAGCATATGCAGTGATCATTCAGCATTGTGTACAATTACAAAAGAGCAATTAGCATTTATATAGGTTCCAAGTGTGGCATACGGACATTATTAAGATAACTACATGTGGGGTAAAGGCTGAGGTCTGATTACCACCGACATATTTGGCTTACAGACAATGTTCAGTTAAGTCCTACTCTTCCATTATATCCCTTCCCCTACAGACTAAATAACTTTTTTTGGTCAACATTGAATTTCAATAGTTAAATTAGTAAAATCGATGTGAAATGAGGGAAATCTTTTTGTTTTTAACTCTCACAGCTTTTTATTTCTTATGCATGAAAGAAATTGCTGAGGTTGTGATCTTTTCCTGCTCAGCCAGTAAACTAATGGGTATAAATGCCAGTCCATTTACCTTACCCGAGTCTTTCTCGAAAAGCGCTGACAATTATCATTCGACTCCTGATGGGGGGTTGTCTGGGCCTTTCATGTGACAGATAAGGGAGCGGGCAAATAAACTGGGAGACAGACACGTAATGCCATTTGGCAGACTGGAATATGAAGAAAGGTCCCAGGATGAGCATCATCAAAAGAAGCCACCAAAATCTTTTTTTTTCTTTTTTAATTTTCTCACCTACTCAGATCACGCACACGCACACGCAGGGAGGATCATGTCTATTTGATCTCTAAAAGGTCCGGAGTGGAAAATTAGCTGATGCTGAAAGTGCAGAAATGATATTGACGCTGTCATAGGTCATCTATGCGTCGCGTACTGCTCGCCTACCTAACAGATGTTTAAGCAAAAGGAAACAAATCAGAGTGAGGAATATAAAACTATGATGATTTTGAACAATTCATCTCACTGTGAACTTGGAGTTAAAGTGTAAGCTGTTATCATGACTCATTCCTCTGACGTTGGTCTTTGTCACGCTATGTTACACATACGTCAAATGAGAGGCGAGCCAGTGTTGTAGAAATCCTGAAATCATTACTCTGAATACAACCCACCGGTAGTTCTGGGTAATATTTTCTATAAAAATGTACATTTAAAGATCAGGTCAATGGAGACCATTAAAAATGTTTCAATATGCAATGACAACCAATAAATAAATAATTCGTCACAGGCAAATCCAGCAGCTTTCAGGTTCAGCTTCCAAACCTGCTCTGACCCTGCAGGGCATAAACGTGGGACCTTCTGTCCCCAATGCTTCTCCATTGAAGACGAAATCTTCTCATGTGGGAGGAAGTCCTTATTATAAGCTGATTATTTTGTTTCTTCTTCTGTAATCTCAACAGCCTCCATTGTGTAGTTCTAGAAACGTGACGTTTCACTTGTTGACGTCTATTGTCTTGAACCACAGCCTGCGCCTTCTTTTCCCCCCCTCAGTTTGTTAGTAATGATCTGGCTTTTAGCTGAAAGCTTATGTGTAACTGTTTAGGTCGTCCAACCTCTGGAAAAGCAACTTATTCTTGTAGCCTCCAGATTGCTTCTTTCTAGGTAAACATAGCTGAGATGAAATGTTTGAGGCTTTTGGTTCCTCAAATCCTTTTCTTCTGAACCCTTTCCTTTGGCTCCTGGTTGAACTCAGCTACTAAGACCTCCTGCATCTTCCAGTTTCTTGAAAACATTTTTATCCTTTTTTGCTTTTTTAATCCTTTGTGGACCCATTTCCTCCGTCCGAAGTTATTGTTGATTTCTCTATGTCCTGCTTTTTTTTTTTTTTTTTTTAGCTTGATGCATCCTTTTTTCCTGTGTAGGAGCCATATGAGTAGTTAGTTTTTTGGATTAAGAGGGTTGGTTTAAATGCACACACTGTCTTGGTGCACGGGTGTGGGGCGTGATTCATGGGTGTTATATGATACATGTGGTTGCACTCACTTGTTCACCACACCTGATGTTGATGAGCTGAAAGGTAGGGTGAGCATGAGGGGAAACTTTCTGTTGACCACAGCTTGAGTCATTTTGACCACAACCTGATGTATAGTTTAATGCACTAATTGATGCCATAGTCAGATGTTGTAGTTTGGCATGGTGTACTGTTTTGCGAGTTGCATTCATGCAGTCTGTGCATTTGTGTCATGTTTGATCCCATGTACTGATTTGTATAGTGGACACTACAATGTGGAATAAAAGGAGCAAATAGTACAGAAGTGCATCTCATGTGTTTATTGTTGTGCGTCATCAGCGTCCTCATGTTTAGGCTGCCGAGGCCGTTGGTTGGAGGAGCCGCAACAACCTCCCTGAGTTCTGGAGAATAGAAGGCCACTTTCTCTTCAGTTATCTGGTGATTGCTCAGGGCTTCACTATGATCTTGCTCTGATATGATTAAGAAGTTGGCCTAAAGTGGGTTTACATGGATTTTGTTATTACAGTCTAAAATTTGGAGGTAAAATAACTCAAGAGGATGCTGATTCAATTTTGGGGATCGCCATCGTATATCCTATCCTATCTGCTTTTTACTTCTGAGGGGTAAAAGCTGGGTCAAGGGCCCAGGACCAAGACAAGGTCTCTGTAGGCTCTTAATAAGGCCTTCACAGCTTCCCATGTTTTAACCAGTAAAGACTGGTGATAATTTTCAATCTGGAGTAGAAAAACAACTTTTTGTACCTTTTATTGAAGGGAAAACCTTTAAAACATCTGAACAAAAACCAAAAAAACAAACAAACAGAATTTAGATGATAAAATAATTTTTAAGCACTTACTTTTCATAAAAAAAAAAAAATCAAACAACATTTATCAACAGTAATTATCCCATTAAGTTTGTTGCATGGTGTTCTATAACTGTGTTAAACAATTTTAAACACAAATAGGAAATGGAAGTAAACATCAAACTGTCAGAGAGTACACAACCACAAACATCTACTAGTTCTAGGTGGTGACAGGAGTTTGGTTAGGAAAACTTATTTGGTGCTTTTCCACCCCGTGGTGCAAAAACAAACTATTTGGATCACAATGGCAATGCTGGAACAGCCATGTAGGAAAAAGGTAGCACGGCTTGGCACTGGCTGTCAGCTAAAAAGCAAACAGAGTAACAAAGTTAATCAATATGATTTAAGCTTATAACTTAATCAATGTTGCATTTGCTCTCCATTTGCCCAGCCCAGTATGTCCAGTATACATGCAAACTCCTCCAAAGCTGCTTAGAAAAGAAACCCGCTACATGACCTAAATGTTAGATGGAGACATGATGATATGATAAATGCACAAAAACGTACCAAGCAGCAGCACACATGCAAGCATATGGACATTTTCCCGAGGGTGATGACAGCAAGAATAAATTTCTGCCGAGTCTTTGAGGTTATATGATCTATAAGGTCACCAAAAAGCACACATTACTCATGGTACAGTTTTTTCTTTCATCATTTTATTATCTTTTGTGGATTTTTCTCACATCATCAATCTTTCGGGGACTGTATTTTTAGCTATTACTGAAGTCTGTTAGCAAGTCTTTGCTTTTTAAGAGAGAAAAGAGAGGCTGCCGCCCTTTCTGCCATTTTTGTTTGCTTTTGAAATTCACTGAATTAAAAAAAGATTACTTGTAATTCCTGTATAGTGCATTTATATCCCAATAAATTAAATGTGAACACATTCAATTTTGGGGATCGCCATGGTATACCCTATCCTATCTGCTTTTTACTTCTGAGGGGCAAAAGCTGGGTCACAGTCGTGTTAATTCTGAGAGCAATTGTTGATTTAGTTGAAACCACAGTCTTCTGACTAAAACATAATTTAGTTTTAGTCTAATTTTAGTCAACTAAATATCATAAGATAACAGGAGACTAAAGCTAAATTTTAATTAGTTCACTACAATACGAAGTGTAAAAGTTTGTTGCACACGGTTTATATTCCTTGACATCAAACATCAAATGTATCCATACTTTTTAATCCAGTCTTCCTCCCAGGCATCGACATTTCGTGTGTTTTCATGAGGACCGTTTTTATTAGTCTATGAAAGTGTTGATTAATTAATAATTAATTAATTTCATATTAGTTTTCGTTCACATGAATTTGTTTTTATTTAGTTATCATTTTGTTTTCCTAAGAAGAAAAGTTTGATGAAACTATGATGAAAATGAGTAGCGAACGACATTAAGACTGAACATAATGTTTCCAAATGGAATCATTTCCTGAAACAACTTTTTTATTTTTGCTTTCTGTGTTCAACTTGCTTGATCACTATATTTATGTCACCTTCTTTAAACTAGGTATGGGAGCAGAAGGAGAAAACCACCAGTAAGCTAGCAAAGCTTAAATTTTTGCTTACAATAGTCTAACCTCTGTCGTTTGCCTCTACAAAGACATCATTTGCTTTAGAGATTACCGATATGGTCTGCTGCATTACTGTGTGCTGCAGCCCATCCACAAAGGTACCAACTTTATCATATTTATTTATATTGATACCAGTGCAGTATAGACTCATACAAAGTGTTTGGAAGGAAAAACATCTGTACTTCTTTAAGTTGCTTGAAGACGTTTCACCTCTCATCCGAAAGGCTTCTGCAGTTGTTGAGCGTGTAATTCCCTGCTTCCTGACATGTATTGTTTTTACATTGGGGTGTTAAATAGTCACTGTGCCCCGTTACCTGCCAGCAGGCGTGACTGCCTAAACATGAGGCCAAGAGCATTTTCCATTTTATGCCCACTTTCTTCTCTTTCATCTTTGCAGACACGATTATTTTTAACCTCTGGGTGGTCTTGGGTCGATTTGTGCCATTTTTCATTGTTCATTTAAACGCCATTTGCACTGTGTTGAATGGAATATAGCGAAAGTCTGCAAAAAAAAGTTCGGTCACATTTACTGTTAAAATTTCAGTATGACTTCCGGAAATTAGCTTCAGTGGCTAAGCTACAGACAAACTTACACTATCGGTCCTAGTGGTCGATTTGTGCCCCATTGAAACCCATTATAAACGCTATTTTTCACGGCAAAAAAATTACGGTCAAATCGATCGTGATCGGTTATGTTTCCGTTTCCGTTTGCAGTACTGGCCTTAGAGTTGTAATTTTTTTATTTGTCCACCGGGTGGCGCCCTTGCTCCACATTTGACCCCGGGCTGGAAAACAGCGGGCTGCTTAAACAGACCTGCGGGAAACGAAGCCTCATTTCCGGCGTGCAGCAGCGGCTTTGCCCGCTGATCGGGCGGGACCATTTTCGGCCCCTAGGACCGTTTGAGGGTGCTTTTTTTTTTTAATCAACAGGAAATGACGTATTTGTTGTGACGTGGTACCGGACGTGTGTGTTGGAAAAAGGGGTCCGACGCAACATGCCCCGGTCATCGTCGGGAGTTAACCCGGGAGGATGCACTGATTTCGGCCTAGAGGAGGAGCATTTGCCGCCTGGAGACCATTTTCTGGTCCTGAAAAAAAAAAAAAAGGCGATCGAAATGAAGGTTGGTGCCAATCTTTAGTCCATCTAAAGGCCTAATTATAATAACAATCAAATATTACTTCAAATGTTTTTTTTTTTAAATATTTCGTTTTGTTTTGGGGGGCTAAAAAAAACGGTGCGCTCATGTAATTAAACTGCGATTAAAAGGGTTAAAATCCGCGAAATGTAATTAAAACTTGACATGAATATTTCAAGGAGAAGTAGGTCTAAAAGATTGGCTAATTTAAAGTGGAAAAAAATATTAATATATAAATTTTTTACAGCGCTTTTTAGGGCGTGGTCGATTTGTGGCTCTAAGCCCGATAGTGTATGCATTTTTCTAGGACCCCCCAGAGGTTAAACTCAATCACACATCCTACTGGGTCAGATGTTTTGGCTCTATAATTGTTGGTGTCTCTGAAGAGGCGAGTCTTGACTAAACAAAGTAATTTTTCAATTTTTAGTTGAACTTCCGAAGGCTGACTCAAAGGCAAGAACACCAAAATTAATTTATCAGAAAAGTTGTCTACAGCATTGCATTGGACAAAGACTACTCTGTCCAATGCAAAACCTTAACAATTATCTGGTTAAGACTTGTGTCAAAAAATTAGTTTATAGGACTGCATTCTTGGAAAAATGGAGGCATGTCAGGAGTCTTTCAATCATGGCTCCTAAGGATTCATTTGTTTGATAGTGTAGTGTGACTTCTGTTAGAGAGTCATATGTCAAAGCGCTTGACCAACATGCTATGTGGCACATGGGAATTAATACGACTAAATAACCTCCTCTTTATCGCCAATAAAACCTGACTATGTGTCAAACATCAAAAGAATCTAATATGTTTACGAGTTATGTAACACCAAGTAGTAATAAATCTATGAACAAAAGAGACCAGTGATAAGTTTATTGGTATCCATCTTCTCATTTTGTTCACAGTTACTGGCATCACTTGTTTACCTATAATTTTCATGCGCTATGAAAGCCTTGTTGAAAGAAGCTTTGTTATCACTTTACTATGTCTCTCTCTGTACGACTGCCAGAAACCTCAACAGCACTGAAAGCAAAGCCACATTGTTCCGTGAAGCAATAAAGTGGTTTTTATTGTGCAAATCTGATCTGAAGGCTCACTATAAGTGCTTTGAGTCCTGTGATACTCTCATAGCCAGCATGTACTGAGTATTCATTTTGGGTGATATGAAGACCACCGATTTGGTTCAAAGCCAGACTTCAGATACCCGTAACAAACCTTTTCTTTCAGCCTGTGAATGTATGGAACGTGGTCACACTGCTGTTTCGCTGTTCACTAGTCTTCACCTCAAAACAGGTGTCTGTGAAAAGAAAAGGGAATGGTGATTGAGAGAAAATAAGGAATGCTATTAAGGGGAACTAATGCAAATGTGTATGCAAAATCCAGAATTAAGGGGGGCACAAAGAAGTGACTGTATGATGTGATTACTCACCTGTTCTCTCCAAGGTGTTTGGGCAAATGCTTCCACTGGGGTCCAGACACCATTTAAAGGTTCCGGGAGCGACTGTGGGTTAAGAGAGTGTGGTGAATCTTGTTGTGCTTGGGTTTCTGGGTTTTTATAATATTGGGTTTGGTGTAAAATTAAAGTGTGAAATATTTATTAATATAAAAACGTGAAGTGTATTTCTGTATTTTTTTATTCAAATTGATATATTGTATACTGTGGTGGAAGGTTGGGATTTAAGAATTTACCTGAGAGTGGAAGAATGGTTTAGTCTGTGACAGCTGAACATATTCAAGGCTGCCAGTTGTCATTAGAGAGGGTGGATTGTGCTGTGAAGAAGCTCGACGAGTGAATTGTTTGTAAGGAGAGCTGTATGGCAAATAAATACTTTTTGTTCCACTACACTTGCCTTGGTCCATCTCACTGTGTTTCCAGCTGCTAAGGGCCGCCCTGTTACAGGGACTCTCAAGGGAATATCAGTGGTACTAAAGGTAGCTGTAGATAATGTTACATCTGTGAGATGATTATGAGTATTTTTTTGTCTAATGGTTAAATTTTTATTTGTGAAGAAGTTCATGAATTCATTACTAGCTAACGTTAAAGGAATGGTCGGCTCAACAGAGCTCTGACTTTTTGTCAGCCTGGCTACAGAGAAACCTGGGGTTGTTCTTGTTTTCTTCAATCAGTGATGAACAGTAAGATGTTCTAGCTTTATGTAGGGCGTTCTTATAAAGCAGCAAACTATTTCTCCAGGCTAAATGATGAAATTCTAAATTTGTGATACGCCATTTCCTCTCCAGTTTACGAGTTATTAACTTGTAAGCTGGAGATCATTAACAAGATAATCGACCTCTATTTGTGTAGCGTTCAGGTAGCTGCTCTGCTCTGTGTTGGCACAGGCCATTGAAGATGATAACTATGGGTGGATTATATTCTGAAACTTAGTTACAGCACTTTCAGAAAGACATCTACTGTGATGAAATCTGCTTCCCACTGCTCTGCAGTCAACTAAATTTAAATATTATTAGGAAATGATCAGACAGGAGAGGGTTTTCATGAAACACTGTTAAATGTTCAGTTTCTATGCCATATGATAAAATAAGATCTAGAGCATTAATTAATGGCACCACTCTGTGTTAACTAATAAACAGAGTGGTTTATCACACAAAGAGAGTGGAAAGAGGTGATTGAAGATGAAACATTCACTGCTTCATGAGCAGCCTAGGATTCGGTGTGCAGGCCTAATGATTAGGCTCTATCTAAATGGAAAGATTTAAGCTTACTCTTAAAAATAGAGAGGGTGTTCATCTGCTGAATCCAAACTGGGAGCTTACATGTTCCACAGAGGAGGGGCCTGAAAACTGAAGCGTCTGTGTCCCATTCTAAGTTTAAATATCCTGTGAACCACAAGGAAACCAGCAGTCTGAGAGTGAAGAGCTCTACTGGGGTGATACAGCACTATGAGGGAGAAATATGCTCTCTCTGTCTAGTCCCTGTCAGTACTCTCACCGCAGCATTTTGGATTAACTGAGCTTTTGGAACAAGCTGATAATAATAAACTACAAAGTCCAACCTAAAAGTAATAAATGCATGAACTAGTTTTTCAGCATCAAATTCAGAAAGGCTGTTTCTATTTTTAGAGATATTGAACAAGTGCAAGAATGCAGTCCTACATATTTGTTTTATATTGCCATCGAAACAAAAGTGAAAAAGTGCATCAGTCATGAAGTTAAATCCAAAAACAGGTATGTGTCATGACTCTCTATTTATTTAGTTCTTGTTCGGTTGTAAAACTTTTATTACCACCATAGTTATAACTGCTCATAGATGCTTTCGATGTGACAATGCAGTGAAATGAACCTTGACTGTCAGCATCTGCCACCTACACAGATTTTCTAAGTCTGTGTATGATCTCAAATGTTTGACGTGGACGCTCCTGGAACGGAATGAAACTGTTAGTGAAAGATAAAATGTTTTCTTTACACGGCTTTGGTGTTTACTGCATACATCCACATGCTACGAAATCAAAGTACACAAAAATGCCTTTTTATTTTTTTTGGCCCAACTTCTGATAACCAGACAGTTGCGTGAGAGAACTTTAAAATACACCAACTATGCTTGTTGAATACACAATTCTTAAAAGCAGTGCGTGGGTTTTTCATGGATGTGTGTTATATATAGTCTAGTATTCAAATTCAGATCAAACATTTCAGATGAGACTTAAACGGTGAGTCGACTGTAGATTTAAAAAGCTGCAGAGAATTCACTGGTTTTAGAATTGTTTGGTAAATTCTTCTACAATAAGCCTGAATAGTATAAAACGTGTTGTCTGCACACTGCCAAGTGATCTAGAGTACAGGCAGTAGAATAACGTAGGTTATTTTAGGACCCTTTTACCCCATGCTCACGAGAAACAGCCGTACATCAAATCCAGTCAATATTTTAAAAATGAATGCTTTTGTGATGCCTTTGAATTTGATGAGATCCTAATAAGGAAAGCCTGTTTTATGTGCTTTTAAGTTGTTCAGATGTGCACTGTCGCATAGTTGGTGTCAGTCATATCAGGCAGAAATGTACAAAAGCACAAACTGCACCATCAAAATAAACAAATATAATACACTCACTCATGATCCAGAAATTTCTTATAAGGGGTTATAGAAATCAACTGCAGCCACCCTACAGCTGCAAAATATTTCAAAAGTTTTTAGAACCTGCAATTATCTCTTTGAACAAACATGTGATTTATACATTTTTTTGAACATTTAAAATATTAAATGACAGTCCCACACTCCTACAAAGTCAGACATCGTTAACATTTCCACATTGCAATAGAAAACTAGTTGAATTTCACAGTATTATCAGTAAAAGTATGTAGAAAACTTTTTTAAATGTCTTTTTTTTTGTCACAAAAATGAATAAAATTCTATTATCATTCTATTTATGCAACTTTCATGCTGGAGCAAATATGACAAGTTGTACCACAACAAACCCCATCAGGAGACTGTCCTGTCCAAATAGAACAAAATTCTCATGTTTCCAGATGGTACTCTGATTATAACACAGGAAATCGTTGTGGTGAACGTGTGCAGATATTTTTTTCATCTCAAGAAAATTTTAGTTTTGGAATATTTTCTGTTCAGTCGTCTCCATTATTTTTTTTAGCACATTGAAATCTGAAGCTCTGTTTGAACATGAATATCTCAAAAACTATTAAAGATAAAACCATGACAATTTCAAATATAT
Organism: Diplotaxodon limnothrissa; assembly: GCF_057381915.1. Lineage (NCBI taxonomy): Eukaryota > Metazoa > Chordata > Actinopteri > Cichliformes > Cichlidae > Diplotaxodon > Diplotaxodon limnothrissa. Next base: position 23,857,977 of record NC_140608.1, on the reverse strand, counting down.
ATGTTTCACAGTATTATATATGTTCAAACTTTGTAGCATAAAATTTTTATGCAAATCGGATTCAGCCAAGCAGAAGTCCTGTGTTGGTTTGAAATGAAATGACCTATTTATTGGTCCTACCCTTCTCCCTGTCTGTTGCACTGAACATAAAAGAGCACCCTGACCCTCACATGTATCCCTCATCTAAACTTTGCATAATTTTTCTTGTTTACTTAGGTATCTTTCTCTAAATAGCCTGATTGCGTGCCTTGTCCTATTCTGTAAGTTGGGTATTTTTTTAAAGGAAATAAAGTACAAAAAAACATGTAAATAAAGAAACCTAATTTTCCCAGCTATGTGTTTTCATTTCTCAAAAAACTTAAAACATAAACAGCTTATTGGATCACTAACTAAGCAAGAAAGAAATCTGTGAATGAGCTTCTCCCATTTTCAGCCATTTCCACACCATCATAGAGTGCCATTATGCCATTATAGAGTGACCATCTAACTTTTCCAGTTCTGTCCTGGTGATTCCCCCCACCACCCTTGGGCTTGGACTCCTATCCGGTGCCACAGAAGACTGGTACACATGTAACAGAGCCAAGACATGAATTTGTGCTGTCAGTTGCCTAAAAAGGAGAAACATCAGTGCTGGAAAAAAATAAGCATGAGCCAGAGGAATGTTACATGTCATCCTGCTGTCATACTGATTATATCATTGACATTTACACCACTGAATTACACTGATAGGTTCGTAGGTGTTCATGCAGAAGTATATGTCAGGTGCAATAGAAAATCACTGCTGGAGCTAAATGATGTTGTATTTGAAGAAACTGTGGAAAGCATTTTAGCAAAAGATGAACTAAGTGAATCTGATCTTTTGCCTCTCTTGAGCAAAAGCACAAGGTTGAGCTCGGCAGTGGAGCTTTAAAACACCGTGGTAGACAACGATCCAGCGACGAACAGCAGTCACCTCCTGGCTTAAATGCTGCTCCCCTTAATGAGACACCTGGGTCTCATCTCCCGAGGGCGTGGACCAAGGGCATGAACCCACAGTGAGTTCCGCCCCGGCGAGAGAGAAGAGGAAGAGAAACAGAGAGGGCTGATCAGCGTGCAGCTGATCCGCCTGGCCGTGACATTTGGAGCTAATCTTTAACTCCTAATCCTTTTGAAACTCTTGATCCTTTTGAACCTTCATGCCGTGCCTCGGACTGAATTGTATCATCACTGAATTACACAAACTTAAAGTCAGGAGCAGTTTTATTTAGCGCTGCATGCACCTTTCTTGTGGTGTTATTTTCTATAACCTTTGAGCAACTAATAATGTCTCACACTGTGTAGGAATTATATATGAGGCGGTTTCTCTGTATGCACAGCTTTCAATAGCGCTGGATGTTTGACTTTCTTGCTTGAAAGAAAATGTTTTGGATAGCTGCAGTTAAGTTACACAGGCAGTCTTCTCAGTAAGAAATTCTCCTCTTACCCCTAAACAGCCAATATGATGTAAAAATGCTCTTGAAGAGACACTTTCCACTAAGTAACAGTGAAGCTGTTTCTAACTAATCATTTAGAATACACAACCTTCACTAAGCCTCTAATTTTTTAAAAGAGCTTTAAAAATCCTCTGAGACAAGTTTGTACTTTAGCCTCTCGTCTGATGAGAGATTCAAACTGCAAAGCCTGATGTGCAATTTTCATACATTTCATAAATGTATGAAAACAACTCTGACCTGCTGGAGCAGGGACACCGGTTCTCTCCAGTGGCACTAACTGTTGAACGGTCCATCCAATGAATGTTCACTTAGTTTGAGATTTCAAATGTGTATGTCAGTGCTTGTTCCTGTGGCTGGATATATAAAAATATTAAGGTGGTGGCACTTTACATTCAGAGGTAAAGACCTGATCACCTTCACGCAGTGGTCTTAATGTTATTGCTGACTGGCATACAGTCAATCAGCCTTCTGATTTCTTTAAAAAGCAGTGGTTTATCAGCATAAGTACAACCTTCCTTGCTTTCAGACTGTTCTCTGCACAAGCATTTTCCCTCAGATTATAAAGGGTGGTTTGGAGCATAACAGGCTGTCTTGTAAAATGTTCGCCTTTATAAGATTAATGGATGACTGGGTTGGTAATTATCCAGGTGTGTTCCAGTTTGACACCATCATGTTGTGTGACTTGAACTTTTAATTGCATATTTACTTATAACAGAGAGCTTTGTTGTGATCAATGTGCAGCACACACGAATTTTTAAATTTGTGTGCCATAAATGATGGATTCCTGTAGATGTGAGTAAAGACTAATTATCCAGGTTAATTTAACACTTATCGCTCAAGGACTTCAATATGCATGTGAATTTTAGAGAGTTTAAAGGTGAACGTTTATAGTTAATTTAGACGAATACATCAGGTCCATTGCGACCAATCACTCCGCTGCGGTGCCTAATTATGCATCACTAATAAATTGCGCACTGAAAAGGCGAAAATCACCAGATCTCTACGTGTCCTTTCGAAATGCACCTAAAATAGCCACACATTAGATGTAGCCTATTAATCATGCATGGTAGTAATTACTGGCTCGTGTGTAAAAGTGTTGGATGGCAGCTATGCGCTCCCGGGTTCATCCGGAGTACGCGCCAAGCCTGGAGACTGGACTGTGATCAGTGTCCGGAGCTTGAACAGAAGCGCGCACGGAGAGGGCGTCCTGGAGGACAGCAGCGATGCCGGAGCCGCCTATATAAGAGCCGCCAAGATGCCCCCGATCATTCGTCCACTCGCGCTTTTTCAAGACATCTCCCCTGACCGCAGCGCACAGCTCGCGCTCTGCTCCGCTCTCACATGCAGACTGACACTTTCCAGCAGCGGCGCACAATCACGCCCAAGCGCGTTTAGTGGATTTCTCCGTCCTGCGCTTCGCCATGCGCGGCGGCCAGCGCGGATTTCAACATCTGAACTTTTGGAAAGAGGAGTCCCGGAGCGCACAGCGTGCTCAGCTCAAGCGGCGCGTTTCCAAGTGACTGCAGAGCGCGCCTGTCTGGCACAGACTCCACGTTAAGTTGTGAGTATAAGAAGAGGAGACCGAGGTTAGGGTTAGCGAGCAGCCAGCGGACTCTCCGGACACGGACAATGGAAACCTTCAGCGTGTCAGTGAACGGCGTGTCCTACACCGTGGCACCTGAACTCTCCACCCCCGATGATCCCTTTAACGGACCCCTCAAGAACATCGCGCCCTGGAACTTCACCATCCTGGCCGTTCTCATGTTTGTGGTCAGCTCGCTGTCTTTAACCGAAAATTTCCTGGTCATGTTTGTCACTTTCAAGTTCAAACAACTGAGGCAGCCCCTGAATTACATTATAGTTAATCTGGCCATCGCCGACTTTCTAGTCTCCCTCACCGGTGGAGTAATAAGTTTCCTGACTAACGCCAGGGGTTATTTCTTCCTCGGGAAGTGGGCTTGCGTCCTGGAGGGCTTTGCAGTTACTTTTTTCGGTAGGTTAACACTTTCCCCCATCCTGTTACTGTAATGGCAGAGATGAATGAAGCTCCACGTTCCATAGCTGTAGCTGTCAGAGTGGCTCCTTTTACTGCAAAAAAGAGCTGCTGTGCGTGCGAGTAAAACAACTCCACGTGGTGTTATTCGACTTTGTCACTAAACGCTTGTTAATAAATTAGGGCATCTAGAAGCCATGTCAAATAAAGAATCAATCCCTCTAACTGACAGAACATTCCAGCCTCAGGAACTTTGCTTGCTTTCCTTGGACAAGATTCAAACGATGAAAGCACTACTTTCTTACAGTGACAGGAGAAATGTTGAAATAATAAATGCATTCTGGCATCCATCAATGTGTAGACTGATTTTAAATGTTTATTTATTTAAACAGCTCAAGACTAATATTTAAAAATCCATTCTATCTGACACACACCCTTTAAACCTCAGTTGTAACCAAGACACCAAAAGCACAAGGATCGGGATGATAGACATTTCTGGCCAAAGTAAAACTATAACTCCAAAATCAATGTCAGTCTCACTGTTAACTTGAAGTTTGATTCTTTTGAGGGCTGTTTTATAAACTGTGCATTATGTTTAAACTGAACCTGGATAGTATTTGCTTCCTGCTGCTGTGTGAGTCCAGAGTGTAAAGCAGTATTTAAAGCGATCCTGGTACAGAAGCCTTCTCACACACTTTTGTACATGACTTGCTTTAAGTAGGTTACCAGCGCTGTGACCACCAATAACCAAGTAGGTGGGTTGGAATGGCATGCAGAGGTTCCCATGCTGTGTGGGATCATGGGCATCTGGTGAGACACCTGCAGTACATAAAGTCTGAATACTTAATCATTTTATGCAAAGCCTTATTAGATTTGTGACATGGTTTCAGAGAGGAATGGCACATGAAGTAAAAGGATGATTTTGTCTAAGTCTGTAAAACTGACAGTCTGTCAACAGGAAATATTAATTTATAATGAATTTATATTTTCATGCAACTTAATGAGAATATTATCAAATTACTGTCACGTGTGGTGCTTTAATGAGCCAGCTTATTGCAGTACTGTATATGCTCTTTACCAGAACTGCATTATGCAGTGCATTAGTTGATGGCATCTGTACCCAGAGCTTACACACAGACAGTGATGTTAAATAACTCCAGAAATCAATGTATTGATCTCTATTTGCTCCATGATTATAACGTGTTGTGTGGGCTATTTGTGGGGACAAATTGCTGTAATGCGCTGCATTGCAACCCTGTCGCGTACAGTTATTACTGAATAACAAACAAATGACTTGTGTGGCCATGTGCTGGAAGGCTGAACAGATTTTGATCCTAAGCTGCAAAGTCTAGATGATAACTGAAGAAGCTGCGCTGATACATGATCAATAACCCGCTGAAGTGAAGCGCACATCTTCCATAGGCTCATGGTGAAAAGCCACTCGAATGTTTTTGCTTTAACAGCACTTTTAAGTGATTAACTGCAGTGTCATTGCTATTATTCGTGTGTGCGTGTAAAAGGGTGTGGGTAAATATGAAAGTCATTACATTAGGTGAGCTTCTCCCCTCGAACAGGGTGGATGCTCCAATTAATATTCTACTCAGGGGGAGAATGTTTTCTGTTTGTGTCTATTTTTAGGTCTTTGTACTGCCCCTGTGCTGTACAGATAAATACATTAAATCTTAATGGGTAAAAACTGAATTCTTCTAGAAAAACCCTCCTTTGATGTTCAGTTATCAGAACTTTAAAAGCTATAAAACCACCGTCGGGAGTAATGGTATGAATGTATTTGGGAACCTATATACCAGAGGCTTTTGTTTAAATGTGTGATAATTGAACACCTTCGTTTATGCCCCTGTCTTTAGTTCTCCCCAGTGACACTAGCAGAAATACACATGAAGAATCTCACTGTGGAGAGATAAGCAATTAGCTCTTCTATGAGAGAGACTTATTACCACAATTAAATACTGCCTTTTTAAAACAAAGCTCATTAGGGGATAACCTAATGTACCCATCTCAAATCATTAAACTATATCAGCACCAGGGCAGCTGCTTTTACCCAGACCTCGTGCAAATCTGGGATGTTGCTGTGTATCACTGGTAAATGTCCCACTTGGCTCAACCACATTGACCTCCTGCTGTTTCCCTAAGGGATCGTGGCCCTCTGGTCCCTGGCTGTCCTGTCCTTTGAAAGGTTCTTTGTGATCTGCCGACCTCTGGGTAACATCCGACTGCAAGCAAAGCACGCGATCCTGGGTCTTGTGTTCGTTTGGTCCTTCTCCTTCATCTGGACCTTCCCTCCAGTGCTGGGATGGAACAGATACACTGTAAGCAAGATTGGGACCACCTGTGAGCCCGACTGGTGAGAAATGAGCACTTCTCACACACAAATCCCATTTAGAAAAAAAGCCAAACTTATTTCCTCAATACCCAAAAAGTATTTCAATGCTAGAGGTTTTTGCTTTGGGGCAAATAACCCTGTTGTATACTTAAGAAAGCAGGGTTTGATTGACCTTAACAGAAAATTGTGATTTGAGTTGAACTTTAATTCTTAAGACCGTTTTTCCTTACTCACATCATGCACCAATTCAAAATCAATGGCTGTATTTGGTTAAATATAAACAACTGTTGGTTTGTGAATCATTTTTTTTGACCACTTGGTGGCGTCATAAGAAACTCTCAAACCATAGCATGCAATCCAAAATAGTGATGTCGCTGGTTGGAGCATGAAACCTCCACATTAGTGTTTAGGTTGCTATGATGATATTTGTTTTTCTTTTAATCCAGAATTGACCATTTTTTTAATGAGATGGTAGAGTGCTAAGCTAATTGTTAGTGCTAATAAGTTTACTTGGTTAGCAAGTATTATGCCTTAGCTTTATGAATGCAAAAAAACAAATAAACCAAGAAACAAACAATATAGTTTTTGCTCTGTTTTGGTTCTGAGGGAAATATCTTGAGATGTAAATGAATATGTGACTGTTTGGTGTTGGGCAGATAAGGTGTAGCGTGTTTCTCCAAACTGAATGAAGTTCAGTGTGGTACTGAGGCAGTTGGTCATTTAACCCAAGCAAGTTTACAAGGGCTATAATACTCAAAGACAATGATGAAGGGTCATTGAATGTGAGTATGTCCCTAAGATTGTCTTTACATGTACTTAAGTCACCTGATGAGGTGCAACATGTTGATGGCAGAATTTAAATGAATTAATGTTACTGGATTTTAGGTGTTTATGAACCTCACTGGTTCAACGTTAACCTTAAACAATGTGTTTTACATAGAAACGGAGCAGCCATTCTTCCCTCAACCCTGTCACTCAGCTCTATGTCGCTCTTTCAGCCATGTTAGCTTGCTGTGTCCTAATTTTTGTTATAAAAAAAAAAGAGGTCTCCTCTAACCTCGGCCCTCAGGGCGTCATCTGGGTAGTGCTATTTAGCTGCTTTGATCAAAGGCGTGCAGATATGGGCTGAGAGTTTGCCCGAAGCCCCGTTGGAGAACCACTGCTTAGAAGAAGCGCCAGGAGAACAAATTGTCCACACAATGCAATTAAGACATCACCTTATGGAGATACCAACCACATATATAATCCCCTACATTTCTGGCTGCACACGGTGTGAGCTGTGTCAGAAAATATTTGGTTAACAGCAGGAGCAGGTGTGTGAGCTTCAGTTGCAACATGCACAGCCTGATAAATTTTAAAAGCCTCATTTATGTGCATCTTTTTATATGCATATATGTATATATGCAAATATTCAGTGCTGGAAGCGTTGGCTTTTGAAGGACTCGCATGTTGCCACAGAACTGTCGGCAGGTAGCTGCACCCTGCACGGAGTCTACTAACTTTATCCTACTGACTTTCTTTGAAATCCCCTCTACTGCTCAGGTGTTCTGTAGGATATTTAGTACAAAGATACATGCAGAGGTGGGAGGTTGTCAGCTCAAATCCCTGGGCTTGATCAGAAGATCTGCATGTATGGCACATATTATTCACCCTCTACCATACGCTCATTACAAACTATCATGTATACTGTTTTGGAGGTTTGCCTATTGCTCTGTTTCCTTGTCAACTAGAGACACTAGCATATTGTAAATATGTGAGTACAGCATTGTGCAATGTCATCTACATGTCAAATCATTCAAAACTCTATCACCTTGCAGTACAACATAACATTAAGGAGGATACATTTAAGTTTAGGTAGTTTAAGTAGGATGTGGTTGGAGGTTGAATTTTCACGAGCTTGTTTTCCTTGTTTTTAATATATTTATGCACAATATGGCTACAGCAGAAGCCCAAGTCAGCAGATGATAGCTGATGGTTTCCCAGACTGCATCTTTCTTTCACAAATCTAAATTACACAAATCTCATATATTAGTTTCAAATACTCCATATGTTCCCCTTTTATTATCAGCGACTCAGTCTTCAGCATGGACGATACCAGTGTTGGCTAAATTTATGGAAAGATGATTTTTTTTAGAGAATGCTGAAGTTCTTCTTCCAGGATTCTGGAGCTGTCGCTAACTCACAAGCATTTTTGGTTTCCCACTGCTGCAACTTAAGTTTGTGAATGTGAGAGCTCAAGAACGAAGCAGTGTAGGAGTTTCAAATTGATTGAATGAGAATAACTTGAGAATAAGGTGATGTAAGATGTTGAATTTCATACCATAGGTGCATGAACTATAGGCTGAAGAGTATTTTTTGCATCTGCAGCTGTTATCCAGACAGAGTGGGACACAGGCGGGTCCAAAACTAAGAAAGTTCTGATGGTCACAGGTCAACCTTTTAATTATGTTCATGCTCTCAGCCACATATATTCTCAGTTTAATTTGAATAATCAGAGGTTTGTGTGTCGGTGATCACAGTGTATTTTATAGGAATTAGGGCTTCTTTCTAATAAAATATTTGTTATTTTATTGTTTTTTAAAAACCTGTCACACAAAACATGAAACATGAAAAGTTTATTTTTCCTTCTTCCATTTTCATAGCACACATTTTTTAACAAAAAACCCCAAAACGAGAATGTTTCATTATAGTATATAGTCCAGTTACTTCTGTCTAGCTTCATGCAAAAACTTGGGTGTTTTAAACTTATATTTTATGGTCTGAGCAATAATGTAATGTTTCTGTAACAGATTGGATTGAAATATCATTCTTTCCCAGTGTGAAGCAGCACTACTGTTTCCGACAATGTGAATGAAGAGATTTTCTCTGGCAGGCATGCTGTTGGAGAAAAAGCACACCAGCTGGTGGTGGAAAGCAAGATCCTGAGTTGCTGACATTTTTGAGTTGTCAGCAACAGTGCAGGAATTCACCTGATTAAAAATGACTCTTGGAGGTGATTTCAATGCTGTCTGTTTATATGCAGAAGTGACTAGGTAATTGAATTGTAAGCTAATTTGGCCCACTGAACAGTAGATGGCACTAATGAGGAAAATGTCCTGCCCCTCAGAGGGTTGAATACATGCATATTGCTACAGTTTCAGGATTCCAGTGAGTTGCTGTCACAGGTCCGAGGATTTCTGTACAAATCTACCAATTTCCTACAACTCTTCTGTCCTCTAAACACAACTTCAGTGTTTGATATTTAGCACCATGGATTCCATAAATGAATGAGGTGTGAAATGTTGCATTGCAAATCTCCAACTGAACCACACTTCAAACCCCACCCTCTGGTGTTTTGAGCCACAGAAATTTGTGTCAGCTGTGAAATTACCCTTTTGAACTGAAGCTCAAATGAGGTGCAGAAGTATTTTTTTTAAATTTTGTTTTCTTTGAAAAACCTCAAAATGACAGTTTGTTCTGAATTTAGATCGGAATTCAACTCAATTTTATTTATACAGCATCAAATCACAACAACAGTCATCTCAAGATGCTTTATATCGTAAGGTAGACCCTACAATATTACATATATAGAGAAACCCAACAATCATATGACCCTCTATGAGCAAGCACTTTGGCAACAGTGGGAAGGAAAAACGCCCTTTTAACAGGAAGAAACCTCCGGCAGAACCAGGGAAGGGCGGCCATCTGCTGCGACCAGTTGGGGTTGCTGCAGATGGCCTTATTTAGATTTAATTCTCGCAGGGAGTCACAGGTAGACACAGTGACATTAATTTAAAATGGAGTCAAACTTTTTTTTCTGTTCATCTCTGAACAGGTATTCAACCAACATCACAGATCACAGCTACATCCTTACTTTCTTCGTCACCTGTTTCATTTTGCCTCTCGGGGTGATTTTCTTCTGCTATGGGAAGCTCCTACGGAAGCTCAGGAAGGTCAGTTCTTACACACACACACACACACACACACACACACACACACACACACACACACACACACACACACACACACACACACACACACACACTATCATTTTTACAGTTTTACAAAATTACAGAAAAGTTAAGAAGGAGAGCTCAGAAGGAAGGATGACAGAAACCAGACTTCAGCGCTGTACTGATGTCATCATTGTGACTCAGTAAATTACTAGTTAAGATGTTTCTTAATTTGGAGCTTTTATTACAGGGAATATCAGGTACTGGATGACTGCTCATTGCAGCTGACAGTACTATTACTCATCTCTCAAATAAGCGTCAGGTTATAATGGCTGTTGTCCACCTACACGGAAATGACTGGATATTACTGATCAGCTGATGGACATGTACAGTTATGTAAAAAAGAAAGTTTTCACACAACTCTGAGAAACTAAGCACAATCTTACGGCTTCTGTAGGAATTCAGAGGGGAAGTAGCAGTCAGATGCCTGTGGTCAATTATTAATTTGATTAGCAGTTATTGTGTGACTGCCTCTATAAAAGTTAAAGTTCTGGCAGTTTGCTGGTCTGGAGCACCAGTGCTGCAATCTTTCCAGGAGCGGACGTCCCAGCAAATGCATGACTGCATACATTTTTATGTTGCTGTCAGGTATCACATGGTCGTCTGGCCACTGCCAGGAAACCAGAGCGCCAAGTGACCCGCATGGTGGTGGTGATGATCGTGGCATTCATGGTGGGTTGGACACCATACGCAGTCTTCTCCATATTGGTCACAGCACATCCAACTATTGAACTGGATCCAAGACTGGCTTCTATCCCAGCCTTCTTCTCCAAGACAGCTGCCGTTTACAATCCAATCATCTATGTTTTCATGAACAAACAGGTAAGTAGACATTTTTAGAGCCACTGCATCATAGTTTCACTTTAGTCACACTAAGTGTTGCTTTACTTTAGTCTGGCCATTCCTTCCTGGAGACACATTACTGCTTGTGTCACATGAAAGCTGTTGAACTATAGAGGTGGGTTTATTCTGTTGTTTTGTAGTGTCGGCCTGTTTCTCAGTGCACGGTGAATGACTGAAGTATAAAATCCACAGTGCACAACTGTCTGCTTAAAAAAAAGGTGTGAGGCTTACCACTGTAAAACGGCTGCTGCTGACATTTCTTCATGTCATTTACTTAATTTTTTATTTTACTCTGTGCTCTCTTGCTCTGTTCTCAGTGTAAGGGACTAATACCTGGATTTTCACTGCAGCTTTTGAAAGAACTAATAAAGGGAGATTTTTTTGACACATAATGTATAGACTTTAAACACCCATCACCTTGGATGTGTTTTATTCCCTTGATGGCATAAACCATTTTCTATATAAGACACTCGTTCTTTATGCAAAGCATTTAATAAATATTGGTAGTTGATGCTTGCTTCCAAATACCACCATATTTAAAGCACTATTTAAATGTCTTAATTAATTTCTCATTGTCTACATAACATTTTTCATACATGTGCTTGTCAAAGGGCCTAGATCAGACTATTGCCTGTAGTCTGTTGCATGTCGTCCATCTCCATCAGATTGCCCCACTTTGCTGTTTAAGTAGGTCAGCCAGACCCACTGAATGTAAATAACACCTAGCCGGCAGGTCTAAACACCCAACTGCTAATGCTCATAACAATCAAGTGACCTCTACTGCTTGATATTTTTCCCTCTCTGTGTCTCTGTTGGTTACATAACAAGATGAGGTAAAGTAGAGGCTGGAGGTGACTTGATGCATGACTACTGCAATATATCCCTGTAGTTCTAGAGGAAGACCACCTCCAGTTACATTAAACCTCAAAAAGCTAAAAGGTGAAAAAAAACTTTCTACATTCATAGAGCACCATAGCTGTCATGACTGTGTTGTGTGGAAGGCAGGAGGAGGACTCTCAAACGGAAAGGTAAACTCAAAGCCGAAGCTTTACTTGCTGAGAAAACAACAAATACAACAAACTAAACTGGAAACTAGAAACTCAGACTAGAAAACAAGAAAACAAACCAGGAACAGGACCCAGCAACAGACAGAGACAAACACAGGGCTTAAATATACAAGCAGGACAACACGAGGATGGGGGACATCCAGCTGGGACAAATGAGGCCTAACAAGAGAAGGGGAAGCAAAACTAGTTACACTGCACGCAGGACACGGACTATCAAAATAAAACAGGAAGCATGACGTTCATAAAGACGCAGACTAGACACTGAGATGTGGAAATGGACTCGGGAACAGAGGAAACATGAAGCACAGAGACAAGGGAGGCACAGAAATAGAACAGAAAAAACAGAAACCAGGAACTATAAGTGCAATACAAACAGAAAACAGTAATTCAAAGAGTACAAGTTAAACAAAAAACACTGGGGCACTAGACCCAGTGCCATGACAATAGTATAATTGGAATTTATTTCAATTCATGCTTTAAACAGGCTTTACTCTCTCAATGTTAGTTTAATTATTGAGGATCTAAAAAAGCAAAATAACCCCCCCCCCCCAAAAAAAAAAAAAACCCCGTCCTAATCTTGACGGTTCTGGAGAGTACTACAATGTACATTTTGTCCACAGGATCTTGATCTCTATTCAGGAAATCAAATTCTTTCATCCAACTCCCTCTGCCATTGACTCAGTTTAGTAAAAATCAAATCAAGAAAGCACAAGTACCAGCTAAAGTACAAGGGAGTACCTTAGCCAGGCATACCGGAGAACTGATAGCTTGCATTTTGAAAGATAAAGTGCATAATTGGAAAGGTGGTCTCTAAGGTAACAGATGACCAGAAGCATGTGATACAGCATATTTACTTTTCTTGTGTAATAATAAGTCCACAGGTACAACTTGGCGAACCAGAAGAGCTGCAAGACCAGAAAGGATTCTTAGACCATAAAAATATAAGAAAACAAAAATGAGTCCAACAGCCAGCAATAAGAAAAAAGAAGGTTTTGTTGAAGTTGCACAGCTCAGTTTAGTTAAAGATTGAATTAATTCACAGTATTTGCAGTTAAAAAGTTCTTATAAATATAAATATGTCCTGCTTGCCCATGACCTCAGTTTGTCACCAGAACAAATTGGTGTAGTCAGAGTTTCAGCTTTCCAAACCTTAGGGTGTTCTTAAACTTTAAAGAAGGTGGAAGTATCTGCTATAAAGAACTAATGTGTTTCAGGCCAATCGTTTTGCCATTAAAGAGATCTTTTATGACCTGTTTCTCTATGTGGGAGTGCTTTAAAGTTACTGTTTTATTGGAGGAAAGCTTTATACAACCATTATATATATAAAAAGCTACAACATATTTTAGGTCACAGGAGGAATCGCTATTGAATGCAGCACTGCCATAACGGCAGCCTTGTGCTTTTTCATGACATCGGAGGATAGCAGAGGTGTTGCTCTCACACTCTGAACAGCACTGCTGCTTTGAGGGGGGCAGTTAGGAGGCTTGCACCATTAAATTAGATAGGTCACCGAGGGTTGGGAATGATTTTTTCTCCTCAAGACTACACAGAGTGGGAAGCGGAAAAAGGGATCAGGGATTTTTAGTGTTGATGGAATGTGAAATCAATGATTGAAATCAATGACTGCTAAAAAATGGCTGTATTCTTAAAGGTAACACTGGTGTCAGTTCCACTGCTGTTGTGTCTTTCTGAGCAGGTGCACACCTCCCAGCCACCGTCAGAATCAGCTGAATCAGCGTAACAGAACAAGCAGTAGTAACCTAGCTGTAAATGGGTTTTCAATACAGTGAAGCAACATGAAACTTCTGAATTTAAACCTAAACTGCTGTCAAGCTTTTAAATGCCACTGGAGCACATTTGATTCTTGGGTGGATGAGAGGCAGAAGAAGAACCCCAAATTACTGTCATGATTTGCACAAGGCTATTTTTTTTTTTACCACAGGATCCCCATGTTCTGTGAGACATCTCCCAAATTATAAGAAGTCCTGAGGAGATACTTGTCCTGCACCTTATGGGCATAAGGTGCAAAAACCTTACATTTTTCAATTCACATCTAGTTGACCGTGCATACAGCTACAGTTTCCCCTTTTTTCTCTGTTACATAACTGTACACATCATGACTGGTTAAATGTCTCCAGGTGAGACAGGAAGAACTCCATCTCTTCTCTCTTCATGGATTTTCCATCTGGCATTTCTTTCTGCAGAACTGCATCTGAGTAATGGTGGCACATTGACAGCTGTCAGCACATCACTAATGAGGAAGCTTTACCTCACCTGCCTCGTCGAGCGCTGACAAGATACCAGCCTGTGTTTATGTTCGTGAGAAATGGAGCCCTCAGACACAAATGCAATCTCTTTAGAGGGGTTCACATAAGTAAACCACTTTAATATTGTGGACACCTTGTAGAGCTGATCTTCTTCATGGTCACCTCTGTACAGTCAAACTTCATGATATACAGTTATAGTCACTCTGGTTCCCTGCTTTGGTCATAGGAACAAGCAGTTTGCTCTTAGCATCAGAATCAGATACTTTTCAGCTCTGTTTTTCTTTGCTTGTTTTCTCTTTTTTCTTTCTCAACAGGTGATCCAGGTGATTGACATATGTATTTTTTGTCTGTTTGTTTTGTTGGTTTTTGGTTTTTGCCCTTTATCACTGTCCCTCTTCCCCGCTCTTTTTCTTTCCCTCTTTCTTTCTCCCTTTTCTTTTCCCCAGTCAAGTCTGTCCCGTGTTCAGCAAATGAAAATAAAATAAACAATTAAAGCAAAGGTGAATCAAATAGACCAATACGGCAAGGCTGGGACGGTCCATTTGGTAAAGTAAATCCGTTGGGCATCTTTCTTTGCCTTTAGACAATAATTTTGATGGCAAAAGAACCAAACGGGACAGGCAAAGAAAAAAAAATCAGATACTTTTTTAATACCTAAGAAAATTATGGTAAATGGACTGATTCTTAAATAGCGCTTTTCTACTCTCCCGGAGTACTCCAAGCGCTCTATACAACATGCCTCATTCACCCATTCACACCCACTCATACAAGCACTTCTAAACTCAAGTGCAAACTAAACTACATTCACACACATTCATACTCCGATGAATGCATCGGAGAGCAACTTGGGGTTAGTATCTTGCCCAAGGATATTTGGCATGCAGACTGGGGAAGCCAAGGATCGAACCACCAACCTTCCGATTAGTAGCCACAGGTGGTAGAGCAGATCTCTTTAGACCAACTGTCAATAAGAATAGTAACAGACTGAACTAAATTAAACAATTTATTACAAAGTTTACAAATGATAAGAAATACCTTCAATACATATAATTACCTTAATTATAAATATCCAGAATTTAACAGAGATGAAATATATGTGATTGACATTTTACTCTAACCTGTACATATTTGTTATTTCTTATTTTCAGTGTAGCGCATGTGCAAAAAGGTGTAACTATTGCACAGTGTGCATTAGATGGATGAGTTGTACAGGCAGAAATGACTTCCTGTGTCATTCAGTGGTGCATTTGAGTAATCTCACTGAGCGTGCTCCTGTGATTGGCCAGCACGTCATGGAGTGAGTGGGAGGTATTGTCCAGCATTGTCCGTATGTTGGACAACATCCGCCTCTCCGACATCACCTTAGGGGAGTCCAGCTCCATCCCTACAACATTACTGGCTTCGCAGATCAGTTTATTGAGTGCTTTAGTCCTACCAAAGGAAATAAATATAAATGATCTTAGTTGCAGAGATGCATTGACTTGTGATTTTGATTACTGTTTAGATCATTTGTAAGGAACAGGAGAAAAAAAAGAGTCTGCAAAGGCAGTGTGCAATATTGTACATGTGTGCATATAGCCTCAACTAATTTCCATCACCAGTCTAGTTGGTCATAAACATGTATAGCTGATAAAGGAATGTTAAAAAAACAGCTCTCCCCAGCAAGTTGAGTAATCTGCATTTTGCTCTGGACTATTGCCCTGGATCTGTATATGTAAATACTGCATTAGTTACTGCTGTTCATTGTGTCTGTCAGTGTGGTCCTGTTATTGCTCGTGGGTAGCATTACTTCCAAATGCATGTCTGTCTTGTACCAGATCCAGTCGTGTGAGAGATACTCTGAACACACTGTGTAACAAACACTTTAATAAAATGTTATTTGTATCAAACACACCAGCAATTAACCGTGACATTTGTTCGTTCAGCAGCAAATTCAGAATCAGATAAGTCAAATAACAGAGGTGGTTACAGTAAGTGTGGCTGAAAGTAAACATTAGCGTTTGGCTAACAGTAGCTAATAAGTTATTTAAACAGGGCATTTCATCATTACATGATATTTCAATGTGAACATGGCATAAGAGGTTCTAATCTGTTATCTTGCTCTGTGTTCAGTTCAGGAAGTGTCTTATCCAGCACTTCACTGGCGTGGGGACGATCCCTGATAGCAACCTGAATCAGACCTCTGATCGACCTGGAATCACTGCCGAGAGTCACACGGGAGAGATGTCAGCCATTGCTGCCCACATCCCCGTGGGCAGCACCACGTCACCCAGATCGGACTTCAGATCTGATTCTCCAACCGACTGCGGTTCATTTGCTCAGCTTCCCATTCCAGAGAACAAAGTCTGCCCAATGTAACACTAGGCTTTACCCCGATAGGTGTTCTCTTTCCCTGAGCGTGAATAGACACCCTTCTGTAGACGCCCCACCCTCACCCTGTGTTTCAAGGACAATTAAGGGTTAGCAAAAAGTAAGAAACTTTATGGTCCAGAGTATTCTGGTAGATGTTCAGTTTATTATTGGAAAAAAAAGACTTGGGGGAAAGAACTGTAGAGACTGAACTGCTCAGAGCTTTACCCTGTAGATATCCTATAAATATTTGCTCACCAGTGCTCCTCTGTCCCGTTATTCAAGAATGTCTTGGATGTTCTCTTGACCATCACGGCACAATGGAGGGCACTTGATTCAACGCGATTCATTCATATCCCAATAAAAAAAAAGGGACTGCAAAACCCACAGACCTTGACATCCGTTAGTTGAGGGCTAGCCAGTGTGTTTCAAATATCACAATGCACCCAGCCTTTCATCTTGTCCTCGCCTTCTCCTTTGAAGCCCCATGATGGTGCCTGCAGAGAAAGCATGTTTTTCTATGCTGTTTCAGTATTTGCTTTGGCAGCAATTTTCATTCATCTCTGTCCGTCAAAAGGACGGAGCAGTCTGCTGAATTTTAATTTTTTTTTTTTGTGTCCCGCGTAAACTAGTTTGGGTCAAAGCTTTTATCTTTTTTGAAGATAGTCAAGAGGGCTTAGAGATGCCAGTCTCCCGTTCCCTCTGTTGCAGATATAGGAGGACAGCATATTAATGAGGTGCCAGCAGTGGATCACCACATACATGCACACACTACAGTCCAATGCTTTGATGTAAGCTCTCTATAGGAACTGTGAAGAAATGCATCAATAATTATCACTAGCAAACAAGTGGGTTTGCTAGTTAGCCATGTATAAAAGCAATGAGTATTCCATCACAAGCACAGTTCAGCAGCAATATTGAAGCTAAATACCATCACTTCAGCACTTCAGCAGTAGCTACAAGTAGATGTAGCAATCAGTGTTACAATATGTCTTCTACTTTGTGGTGCATGTTCATTCATTATTACTGGGTATCTGTCAAAAACACCATCGTATGCTAAGCAGTGATTCACCAGGTATGGTGTTTGTTTACAACGTGTGTTTCAGTCATGTCTGGCCGGGAGTAAAATCCAGCATTTTTAAGCACCAGTGCATCTGTGTCAAGTTAACTGTGACACCAACAACAGTCTATTTTAAAGAGAACTGTCAAATTAGCTTCTGTCCTGTCCTGGAGAAGTTTGTCACAGATTTAATCGCTTCAATGACTGTTACTGCTTTGCTGTCAGGTCCAGAAACTTTAGATACGTGTCTTTGGAACCTAAACCTGCATTAATCAATATGTTTTGTGTCAACAGTGAATAAACTATGTGTGTTGTGAAAGGGTTACTGTTCGAAAAAACACTGAAGACCTGTGTTCTTTTTAGCTCGTTTAGCTTGTAGGTTCATTTTGAAAGCAGCAAACTTTCACTGTGGTTCAATTTTAGAAACGGGTTGCAGATTTCAGAAAAGGTCATTTAACCACCTCTATGCTACCTGGGCAGGAATGTGCAAGACTTCTTTATGAAAATTAATAAAGGAGTCTTATACTTCTGCACCTGTGGCATTTTTTATTCATTCCATATTTAGTGATGAGTTGAAAAAATCCTGTAATGGATACAAATTACAGACAATGTGCGTTAAACATGACGTGAAAGAAAAGCAAACAGAACATAACACAGGGGGAAGTTTTGTTCAGATTAGTCCACCCATTAAGAAGAAGACGGGGTACATTCATGCATGCACTACGATCATTATAGCAAAGATTATCTCAGAGAACTTTTCACTAACATCACGCTCATGGATCAGGAATTTTCACGCAAATTTCCCTTGCCTTACATTTCTAATGCTTTAGCTAGTTTAGACCATTTGAGTCAAGTGGAGATGTACACATGTGTATTTAAAAGCCTACTTTTAAACTTGTAATCTGACAAAAAGGAATCTACCAAATACCTCCACAAGTCATCGCTAAGTCACAAGTACTGTCACCAATTTTGGGGCAAGTCAAATATTAAACAGCAATAAGGACCTCATCAAGAAACCTACAGAAGTGTAGTTACAGTAAAAACTAGTTCTGTATCAGCACAAAGGGAAAGCCCACTAAAGAAGCAATGACCTCTTCTCTAAAACTTGAAAGCCTTAAAGCAGTTTACAACAGCACGCGGGGCTAAAAGAATATTATTCTTTGGAGGTAATTGGAGCTGAGCCCCCCTGAAAATTTGAATCTAGAATCGCCCCTGGATCGGCCGTTAATGACAATGCAGCATCAACCGCTCAGCAGCTCCGCTACCATCGATGGTAGTCAAAAATCCCAACTTTGTGTTTAAGTGTCAACACTCACTGTTACCAGTCAGGACCCTTAAGCATTCTTTTAACGTTTCTCTAAGTCGTGCCACTACTGACACACATACACAAGCTTCAGCAGCAGTGGATACAGCAGATGTATATCGTGGCTTCACCTTGAAGATCCGACAGGATATAAATCAAACAAACCTGCCAGTGTTACATTTTGGTGAAAAGGATTACAGACTGCACTGAATGCTGATGAAGGGAAGGGATACTTCCAACGTTGTAGATGGGTTAAAGCACCTGTTTCTCACCTCTTTACAGTGAGTTGTGTAATACTTATCAGGCATGGCAAGACTTGTTCAGCTGTTTGTTTTTTGTCTCATGAGTACTATTGTATATGTCATTAGATGCACTGTGGTTGTAAAAATGTGTGTATTAAAGTATATATCTATTTTAAAAAAAGCCATAATCTAGTGTTGATTATTTTTTGCCCTGATAAAAATAATCCTAAAAATGTGAACTACTCTGGGGGTGTGATTAACAGCTTTAGATAAGATACATTTCCTGTTTTTTAATTAACACCACAGACTTAGAGCACAGAGATCCTTCCCCACATGTGATGCATCCCCCAAAAATGCAGTTGAGAACCATCAGCTACAAAGAAAAAGTAAAACATGAATTAAGCATCATATCAGGAAATATAAACAGACTATCCTCTGAGGTCTTTAATACTTTCAGAATACTTTGTTTGGTTTTTGTTTTAAGGCTCTAAAAAAGATAATTATCACAGATGATGAGCTTCATGGGGTTGATGAGACAATAAGATAATACAAAACAGGAATCCAGAATTCAAGCACTTAAAGTACGTCGAGACGACTATAATGACTCAGATGGCCGATTGCAGAGGAAGACACAGGTGGAAACGGCAAAGCTGAACACAATCAAGGCACAATTAAAAAAAATAATAATAATATAGGAAGCAAAAAGAAGACAGACTGAGTCCACCATTGAATAACAGCGGAAAACAAATCATGTTGAAAAAAAAGAAGAATGTTGCAGAACACTGTTGATCTGGTGACCTGATCATGACAAGCAACACTAAGCAGAAAAACAACACAGATTCTCTCGAACTCATAATTACACATTAAATGCAACTTGTGTTCATGTCTGACTCTCTCACAGTCCAATAAAGGAGACATGGAAATTACTTACGTACAAATTGCAGTGATCATGTGACACATAGTTTGCACTTCTGTAAGTTTACAGCTGGACAAGTTGCAGGTAAAATTTATTCCTGCAGCAGACAGTCTCACTTAAAGCGCACGGTCAAGAGAACAGCCTAGTAAAAACATCATGCTTCCAGATGATTTGTGTGTGTAACCTCGTCATATTTTTGGAATATTATAGTTTTCACTTCCCTAGCCTGATTTGCAGGGTGAGCAAAGCCAGTTAACAAAAAAGATATTCTGAGTATGTTAAAGTTGCTTCATACCGTGTCTAAGAAACGAAGGGAACACCAGAAAATTATGAACACGAAATAATATCAGCAAAATCACAACAGGGACCAACACTCCACAAATACCTAACATGGAGCCATGACTTCTCACTGGTTATTCTCTCTTTGGCTTATTTTTTGGAGGTTATGCACACTCTCTCCCTCATCACACAGATTACAACTGACAGTAAACAGTACAAACTTGCAAACTGCCTTTCAGATGGATGTAACACTCTAATAAAATCTGCTATTTAACAGTCAGTAGGTTCGACTAAAATAATGAGCGAGCTTGATGTTTTCTGTGGTTGGATTAATTCTTTGTATTGGCACAGGGATGTGCACATAATTCTGAGTAAGCTCAACCAGTTACATATTATAACACATAATCCATCAAGTCCAAGCACACAAAACCAGAATGCATGGCACATTTTACAGACTAGCAGGAACATTACGGCTTGGCTTTCAGTAACAAACGGCATCTTCTTGAGCTTCAAGGAAGAAAAAGGTCTAGTGAGAATTATTATTGTTATTTGACTATCTGGGCAGAATAATTGGTACTTGTGGTGTGTTTTTAATTTACACTCTACTGAGCTTTTTTGTACACTCTCCCCTTTTCAGGCTGTAATGGATGGAGAGGATGGAGGATAGAGAAACACAGTGTGTACATAGTTCTTCAGTCTGAGATCTAAATAGCACAACATAAAGCTACACAAAGAGTCAAAAGGGTCTCTCATGTTAGAAAGAAGGTTTTCTGTCTTCCTTCTCTTTCTATCTTACCTGTCTTCTAAATGGTTGCTTACAAGGTCCTGTCTGCTTTCCACGCAGAAGAAATCAATATTTGGAGCACATGCATGTTGTAAAACCTGAGCAACACATCACAGACTGTATAAACTAACTTATCAGGAAGCAGCGGGAATTTGTTCAGACCCCATTATGGTGCATTCATTGGGACATGTCCTTAATATTTTAAAATACTCTCAAAGACTAACACATGCCAGATCCATATGTGTAGATTAAACGGTGTGATCTGTAATTCATGAGCCGGCAGGAACCTCCACCCCCTCCATCATCTCCTCCCTCTTCTCTGTGCTCTCCTGGTCTGCAACCAGTGCAGACCCAGACGGTGGCAAACAAATGACCCCCCTACTTCATGTAATGGGGGATATTTGTGCAACATTTAATATATCACAGACACAGTGACTCAGTCCTCCAAGCTGGGAACAGTTATTGTAAATTCACACAGTCCATAAATTGTTTTACAAGGTATAGACTGAATGAGAGCACAAAGAAAAATCTGAATGTTTGGTGACATTAATACAGAAAATTTCATTGAAAAGACTTTATTATTTCAGGTTTTGAGCCCTCATGCAAATGTAAATACATACGACTGTTGCATTTAGTTTTAAACTTTGATATACTTACATTAAGCTACATACTGCAAAAAGAATCATATACGTAACATTATTATTCATTCATGTGTTTACATGAAACTTGCTGCTGGAAGTGATTTTTTGATTACTGGTAAATACTGTTTATGGGGCAAATAACTTGTTCTGAAGGATGTCTGGGAACTTCCTTAGAACCATGTCAAGTGGTCTGAGCATCTGACTAGGATACCTCCTGGTGAGGTGTTTCGGGCACCTCCAACTAGGAGGCCCAGGATCGACCCAGGACAAAGCACCTGCTTTAATAATACCTCAGTATCCCACCAGAAAGGTGAAGGAGTGTCTCTGGTACAACCCAGACCCCTCTACAAGATTTTAAAATTTCCATTATTACCAAACACATAATGCAGAACAACTGTTTTGTACTTTAAGTCTCGCTTCTTTAAAAAAAAATGTTGTTTATATGGAAAACAGAATATGGAAATATTAAATCCGTATTATCAGCAAAGCCAAACTGAAATACAAAACCAACCTAACAAATGGGTATGATCAAACCAAGACAACCAACCAAGGAGAAGAGAATTGCAGAGCAGTGCAAAGTTGAGGAAGAAGGTAGTTGAGAGTCAGTGCCCTGCTCAAGGGTCTGTGTTGAGTATTAGCACTTTCCTCTACTCACTTGAAACTGTCGGTCCATGCTTTGAAGGAACAGTGACGCCAGTGACTTCATATCTATCATGCAGTAGAAGCAGTAAATATTTACAGAGACTGTCAAACCACAGTTGACAGCTGAGATGAAAGTGTTAGTGCAGCCAAAGACAAAAAAAGAAGAGGATGGCACAAAACAAAGTAAAAATAATGTATATGTGCAGTTTTACAGCAGCCTTGTTGCTGGTGTACACACTCAGTGGATGCCAACCTAATCTCTAATGAATATATCAGTCAAAAACGGTGCCACAATGAAAAGTATAAATTTAATTAATGTGTCTAATTAATCATTTTCATCCTCTGACAAAGCTTAGCCTACTTATGGTTATGCTGTGCGGTGCATTCATCAAGCTCGGCTTATTTTGCTTTTGTTGGAGTTTCAGGTGGTCTTGCCCTGTTGATGCCAGCTGACAAAAGTATTATTACATTCAGCTAGTAGAAAGATTACAGACACTTCCTGCTCTCACTGATTCACACAAACCAGAAATCCTCCTCCTTCCCCTTTTTCTCTTCACAACTGAAATCATAGTTGTGAGACTCCTGAGTACAGAGTATTAGTGTACCAATTCTAAGCTTCCCCAAAGTATGTTGATGGATATAACTAGTATGGCATACACACTGTCCAAGCAAAGTAAAAAGATGATCAGGTAAAAATGTCGACATCTTTAATAACCTTATGTGTTCTGTTTCATGAGGCTCAAACACAAAGAGTCTCTTCACTCACATAACACTTCACATATAGGGAACTTTTTACCCTTCTTATAAATCACTATAAGTGCCTTTACTTTCAGCTAGTCAAAACACTCACAGGTGCCATCCATCATTGTGTACATATAGAGAGCAGAATGAAGGTAAGGGCTTAGACAGCACTCTGAAGCCATCAGTCTTTTCTGTTGAAGAAGATGAGACATAATATTGACTTACAAAAAGAGCAGTTCTACAGTAAACTTTTAAGTTTGTAATACTACTACAAACTACTACTACTTAAGACTGGTAACTTAGATCATGCACAGTTAAGCCCATTTAGCATTTGTAGTGGTGGCTCTGTGCACCACCAGCGCCACTGTGGGCTTTAAATCAGTGATTGAAATGCAGACTTCCAGCTTCAAATCAAGGAGTTTATTTTAACAGCCACATTCAATACACAATCCCCAGAGGATCAAAATGAAACTGGACAAAATAACTTAATTTCTAATATAAGGATTTAAAAAAAAAAAATACAGTTCTCAGTGACTGCCTGAGGTCTAGATGCCATGGACATCACCAAATGACATTTCCCTTCTCTTGAGATGCCCTGCCACACCTTTACTTTCAGTCACTGCATCTTTGTAAGTCTCTTTACCTTCAGTGTTGGCTTCAGTAACTGAAAAGCATGCTTTATTGCAGGGGTGGGCAATTATTTTTTCCAAAGTGCCACATGTGAAACCTGAGCTGTGTTAGAGATCTGAACCAACAATGACCTACATATATAAAAAAAAACACCCAGCACGCCCCTGCGGGCGGTTTATCCTTCAAGCTCGGGTCCTCTACCAGAGGCCTGGGAGCTTGAGGGTCCTGCGCAGTATCTTAGCTGTTCCCAGGACTGCGCTCTTCTGGACAGAGATCTCCGATGTTATTCCCGGGATCTGCTGGAGCCACTCGCCTAGCTTGGGAGTCACCGCACCTAGTGCTCCGATTACCACGGGGACCACCGTTACCTTCACCCTCCACATCCTCTCGAGCTCTTCTCTGAGCCCTTGGTATTTCTCCAGCTTCTCGTGTTCCTTCTTCCTGATATTGCTGTCATTCGGAACCACTACATCGATCACTACGGCCGTCTTCTTCTGTTTGTCTACCACCACTATGTCCGGTTGGTTAGCCACCACCATTTTGTCCGTCTGTATCTGGAAGTCCCACAGGATCTTAGCTCGGTCATTCTCCACCACCCTTGGGGGCATCTCCCATTTTGACCTCGGGACTTCTAGGTTATACTCGGCACAGATGTTCCTGTACACTATGCCGGCCACTTGGTTATGGCGTTCCATGTATGCCTTGCCTGCTAGCATCTTGCACCCTGCTGTTATGTGCTGGATTGTCTCTGGGGCATCTTTACACAGCCTGCACCTGGGGTCTTGCCTGGTGTGATAGACCCCAGCCTCTATGGATCTTGTACTCAGAGCTTGTTCTTGTGCTGCCATGATTAGTGCCTCTGTGCTGTCTTTCAGTCCAGCTTTGTCCAGCCACTGGTAGGATTTCTGGATATCAGCCACCTTCTCTATCTGCCGGTGGTACATACCGTGCAGGGGCCTGTCCTTCCATGATGGTTCCTCGTCTCCCTCCTCTTTCTTGGGTTTCTGCTGCCTGAGGTATTCACTGAGCACTCGGTCAGTTGGGGCCATCTTCCCAATGTATTCTTGGATGTTCCTTGTCTCATCCTGGACTGTGGTGCTGACACTCACCAGTCCCCGGCCCCCTTCCTTCCGCTTAGCGTACAGCCTCAGGGTGCTGGACTTGGGGTGAAACCCTCCATGCATGGTCAGGAGCTTTCTTGTCTTTATGTCAGTGGCTTCTATCTCCTCCTTTGGCCAGCCTATTACCCCAGCAGGGTACCTGATCACGGGCAGGGCGTATGTGTTGATGGCCCGGATCTTGTTCTTACCATTCAGCTGACTCCTCAGGACTTGCCTGACCCTCTGCAGGTACTTGGTGGTTGCAGCCTTTCTAGCGGCCTCTTCATGGTTCCCATTTGCCTGCGGGATCCCCAGGTACTTGTAACTGTCCTCTATGTCTGCAATGTTGCCTTCTGGTAGTTCAATCCCCTCAGTTCTGACTACCTTCCCTCTCTTTGTTACCATCCGACTACACTTCTCCAGTCCGAACGACATTCCAATGTCATTGCTGTATAGCCTGGTAGTGTGGATCAGTGAATCGATGTCTCGTTCACTCTTGGCATACAGCTTGATGTCATCCATGTACAGGAGGTGGCTGACAACTGCTCCGTTCCGTAGTCGGTATCCGTAGCCAGTCTTGTTAATGATCTCACTGAGGGGGTTCAGGCCTATGCAGAACAGCAGTGGGGACAGAGCATCTCCTTGGTAGATCCCGCACTTGATGGTGACTTGTGCTATGGGCTTGGAGTTGGCCTCTAGTGTTGTACGCCACATCCCCATTGAGTTCCTGATGAAGGCTCTTAGGGTCCCATTGATCTTGTACAATTCTAGGCATTCCAGTATCCAGCTGTGGGGCATTGAGTCATAGGCCTTCTTGTAATCAATCCAGGCAGTGCACAGGTTGGTCAGTCTGGTCTTGCAGTCTCGGCTGATTGTTCTGTCTACCAGTAGCTGGTGTTTTGCACCTCTGGTATTCTTGCCAATTCCTTTCTGTGTCCCGCTCATGTATTGACCCATGTGCCTGTTCATCTTAGCCGATATGATGCCTGACAGGAGCTTCCATGTAGTACTGAGGCAGGTTATTGGTCGGTAGTTGGAGGGGACCGGTCCCTTCTTGGGGTCCTTGGGGATCAGGACCGTCCGGCCTTCAGTTAGCCATTCCGGGTGTCTCTCGTTAACTAGCAGCTGGTTCATTTGTGCTGCCAGACGCTCGTGGAGTGCAGTCAGCTTCTTCAGCCAGTAGGCGTGAACCATGTCGGGCCCTGGTGCTGTCCAACTCTTCATACTGGAGACCCTTTCTTGGATATCTGCCACTGTGATGGTTACTGGACCCTGTTCAGGGAGGTCGCTGTGGTCTGCCCTCAGATCCACTAGCCACTGAGCATTGCCGTTATGGGTTGCATAATATGCTCTTCCAGTATTGCTCCGTCTCCAGCCTTGGTGGTGCTGTTCTGTTATTGTTCCCTTGCCACTGAGAGTACACCTTTGCTGGTTCTGTGGAGAACAGCTGGTTTATTCTCCTGCCTTCTATCTCTCTGGTGTACCTCCTCAAGCGGCTGGCCAAGGCTGTGAGTCTTTGCTTGGCAGTTTCCAAGGCCTCAGGTATGGACAGCTTGCTGTATTTCTTAGGCACCTTATTTGTCGCACCTTTCTGCAACTCTGTTAGTTGGCTAACCTCCCTCCGTGCTACTTTGATCTTGCCCTCTAGCCTCCTTCTCCATGGAGGGTACTGCCCCTTGTGGCTGTTCAACTTGTAGCCAAGCATCTCACTGATCCCGTATTGTAGATCAGCTTGTTAGTGTCGGTAATCGTGGTTGTAGGTATTGCCCGTAGTGCTGCATTAACATCATCTAGCAGACCTTCTGAGGGTACTTCACGTAATCTTGGTAACCGGCTACGGGGGATCCAGGTTTCAAGCTTGGCCATGATCCTATTTTTCAGGTCAGTTCCTCTCGCACTCAACGATCCTTCTCCTATCGCACTTGGGGCTATGTACCCAATCTCGGGTGGGGGTGATGATATCTCCCCCCTGACCTGGCGTCCTGACTCCTCCTTGCCGTAGCATTTGTGTTGTACCTCGTCAATCTCTAGCTGTGAGAGCAGTCCCTTCTTTCGAATGTTGGAACACTGAGCTACTAGTTGTTTCGCCGTCATTGTGGATGTTGGGTATCGAAGAATCCATAGGTCCCTCATCCTATTCATGTAGCCCCTTCCGCCGGGGTTACTTGCGTAGTAGCATTCCAACAATGCCCTGTTTTCGTCCCTTGCCCACCGATGCCTTCTTGTTCCAGTAGCCCACTTTTCGTCAGGGTGCCCTGGTTCCTCAACACCTGACGCGGACCTTGTTGATCCGGGCGACGTCCGAGCCGGCATGCCTTCATATTTATCTGTCTCGCTCATGTCTGCGGTAGGCTTGCTTAGCATAGGGGGTCTAGCCTTAGGACCCTTACTGGATACAGACGCCCCAGGCAGGAATCGAACTTGCGATCCTCTGTTCCAAAGGCGTGTAGTTTAACCACTACGCTATCCAGCTGCTCTCTCTCTCTCTCTCTCTCTCTCTCTCTCTATATATATATATATATATATATATATATCTCTCTCAAAAATACAAGTCATAACGAGGAAATCAATAATTACAGTATTTCATTTTATTTTTAACACATAGCTAAGAAATACTGAATAGTTGTTCAGTGAGAAAAATAACAACAAGTGCACTTATTTATCTGGACATAGCCCTGCAGAGTCCACCTAGCACTCTTGAATGCACTCTCCATCAGAAAACGCTTTACTGCCTTTTTTAAGAGTTTGTGGGATATGACACAACATATTTGCAAAAGTGCTCCGACATTTTTGGAGATGTTTGTTACCCACCAAGTTGATAGCTAGCCGGGGGTTCAAGGGTCACTAGAGCCGGCCAGAGCAGTGGATTCCCAGCACATCGTTTTCAGACCCCTGCGGTCTTTCGCTACTCAGGTTAAACATGATATATAAGTCACTTAGATGACTTAAAAATGTTATTGTTTGGCTTTTTTCAGTGTTTTATTTGTCCCTGAGTAAATCGGTTTGGCTGAGATTAAAGATTAGATTAGATTTGATGGTCGAGAATTTACGCCAGTGTCCTGTTATATTTTAGATAGCAAGAAGCAGATAGGTGAGTTTATTAAACTCCACCGAGACAGCGGTGACGCAAATCTGAAAGCTAGACCGTCCCATTTCACAGCCTCGCACTTCCGGCCTTCTCGGTCTTCGAAGGACCCGGCCCACATAAACCAAGAAGGCCGGGTCCTACGAAGGATGCGGCCTAGGTTTTGGGACACAGCTATTATGTAGTGGGCTTCAGATAATGGACCGTTTCTCACGTTCTCTATAATTTTCTCTTCCTATCATTCTGGTACAAGTTTATCTTGGTTCCATTTGCCCAAATATTTTTCTTTAGAATTGTCCAGGCTCTTGACTGTTGTTTGATTGTAGACTTAACGAAAGAATGAATTCTGTGATCATCCACTTTGGTTGTCCTGTATGGTCTCAGACCTTTTGGTGATGGTGAGCTGGCCAGAGTCGTGCACATGGCTGTAAAGGATTCATTCTTTTTAAAGTTTGCCAAAATATTTATCACGATGTAAAAAAAACAAAAAAAAAAAACCCTCTAGAATTTGTGCAAAGTGAGGCAAATAAAAAGATAATATTACTTAAAAATAGAGGAAGTCCAGCATCTGTCTGTGATATTTGAATACATTTTAGATTTTACTCTGTATGAACTCTTGCTAATAGATACCTTGAATTATATGTTGTATGCTTACCTTTCGCTCCACATCTGTGAAATCTTCCTCCTGCACAAAGTAGTTGTTTTTTTTTTCACAGTAAAGAATCATGAGTTTTCTATATAAGGTGTCTGATACGAGTCATTTCTGAAGAAGGCTTTAGGTCAGAAGGTCATTCAATGGCTGGCAATGGGAGACACACACACAGCATATGAGTGGTATCAATGAAAGACGGAGAAAATGTGATCCTTTACTAAGGGCAACATGCTGGAAGCTAACATAATATGACATCTGAACTGAAAACAAATCAGGAGAGTGGGCAGCAACAAAGGATTGTTAGGATTAATCAGCAGGACAGCAGTGAGCAGGGTCATGGGTGAAGATGGGGAGCATGACTGAATCTCTAGCACATATCATAGCATCCCTAGAAGATGGAGCTAATTAGTCAGTTTATGTGTGCGTGCCAAAAAGGGGGAAAAAAGGAAAACTTTTTTTTCAGTAATAATTTCCTCACTTTGACGAAGACAAATCCTGTCATCACATTTATACTGTCTAGATAAGATAAGATAACCTTTATTAGTCCCACACGTGGGAAATTTGTTTTGTCACAGCAGGAAGTGGACAGTGCAAAAGTTATGAGGCAAAAATTTGAATACAATAAGAATAAATACAGTACACAACTGTACAGAATAGAATAAAATAAAATACTATATACAGTAGAATAAAATAAAATAAAATAAATATACAATAAGATAAAAATAGAATACAAATACAAATACTATATACAACTGAGTCTACGGATGATATAAGACAAGTACCATCAAATTTCTGACAGAGCAGAAGTTATGGATTCCTAGATACTTAACAGGATTAAGACTAAAAGGAATTTCAGACTGTAAGTTACTGTAGTAAGTAGCACTAAGTGGCAAAGCCAGTATATCTATAGGCAGAGGTGTGGACTCGAGTCACATGACTTGGACTCGAGTCAGACTCGAGTCATTAATTTTATGACTTTAGACTTGACTTGAAAAAATGTTCTAAGACTTGTGACTTGACTTGGACTTTTACACCAATGACCTGGGACTTGAATTGGACTTGAACCGGTTTACTTGAAAAGACTTGATATTTCACCCCAAATATAAAATTTAACATGCATATTATATAGAGATTGAAAATGTGACGTCATTCAGGGGTAAAACCGCAAAGGATTCTGGGAACTCGTGGCAAGAGGTACTATCGCGCGCAGGCTTTCAATTGAAATCAGTTATACAGCGATAAAAAGAAACACAAAAATGTCAAGAAGCTGTTGTATTATTAACTGCAATAGCCGGTCGCATGACAGCCACGGGAAGCCGACGGGTAAAGAGATCGGTTGTTTTTTTTTTTTTGTTTTTTTTTTTTTTTTTTGTTAAATGACATCAGAAACAGCAGTATGCGACATTACGTGATGGCAGAGCTTCAGTTCATCCTTTGTCATTTTTTTTTTTTTTTTTTTTTTTTAATAAATAGGACAGGGGGAATGAATGAGAGAGAGAGGGGGAGAGAAAGAAAGAAAACCCAAGGGGAGAAGAGACGGTGAGAAGGGGGGGGAAGAGAGACAAAAAAAAAAAAAAAAAAAAAAAAAAAAAAACTCCTGGGTCACCTGTATGGAGAAAAAACAAACAAACAAACAAACAAACAAACAGAGGAGACAGCAAACAACAAAGAGCAACATAATAATAGAGAAAACAAAGCACCATCACAATAAACTAGCTAGTCATAGATATCAGTATTTACTAAGTAATAAACGATATTGTGCAGCACGCAAGATAGACAGCGCACAGTGTGCTTTGAGGCAGCAGCCAAGAAAGCTTTAGTCCGCATCTGTGAATACCCATGTGTGCATACCTGTGTGGATCAGCATGCTTGCATTCCAAAGGTTTCTCCATGTAATGATCTGCTAGGGAGTGTGGGGGGGCCACAGCCCCGTCCTCCAGGGTGTGAAGCGGGTATGGAGGAGATCAAAACTCCAGACATCCAGAGGCCCCCAGAACACAAGAGACCATGGAAGACCAACAGAGGGGCAGCCGCGCCACTGTTCCAGAGATCGGTTGTTATCGGATTACGTCGTTGAAGAGAAATTGTTCGAGCCATGTTTCCGAAGTAACAAAGAGGCGACGGATGGCCTGGATTGCAGCCATTCAAAGACCAAATATAACGTCCCAGAACACTCCAGCTCACAGGTTAATCTGCTCCAAACATTTACACAAAGGTCAGTCTGCTGTTGTAGTTAACACGTCATTTTCATAACATAATTGGTGATATAGGTTACAAGCAAGTCTGGCGCTGAACAGAAATTGTGGCGCTATGCTCCTTTATTTATTGTGCATAAATAGTGAATTGTCCTGACACAATATTGCGTTTCGCTTCTGTTATTATGGTACATTAACAAAAACATATACTTTTATTCACAGGATAAAACAGGTTTTTTGTATCACTAATTGTCCAGTACAATTACAGCATACAGTATTATTGTCACTGCTACATTTCTGTAATGAACCAGAAATTATTTCCACTACTAATTAATTACCGTTGAGCTCAAAGGTTATATTAATAAACGGTTAACGAATGTGTATTTATGAAGACGATTTGTGAGACTGGTAAACTTACCTTTGTTCGTACGATGGTCTTTACTTTCTACACGGTGCATTTCAAGGTCCTGCACCCATCCGTCGGTAAACTGTACCTGGGCTTGTTGCAGTGACCTGAAGTTACTAAACTTCATGAGTGTGTGCACTCACTCCAAGAACCGTATGATTATAAATATGCATATAAATATGCTACGATGAGATAGCTGACTTCATCTAACTAGCAAATGTTGTCCAGGCTACGTTGGTGATGCAGTTTTTTTTAATATGTATGATATTTTTGTCATGCGATTTTAAAGCCGGTCCTAAAACCGCATCCAAGAATAACATGCAGCTTATCTCAGAACTGTCGGTGAAAATTATTCTTGGAGCTAGGTTTAATTGAGCTGCATTTTAAAGAGGTACAATTTCACAATTTGTGTATATTTTCTAAGTTCACTATTTTGTCATGTGTTGAGAAAAACACAGATTTAAAAATTACATGGTCTAACATTTACATTTAGCATAACTGCAACATGCTTTTTTCGTTTTTTTTTTTTTTAAAGACTCGAAAGGACTTGAAATTCAAAGTTTCAGACTTGTGACTTTACTCGGACTTTTACACCAGTGACTTGAGACTCGACTCTGACTTGCCTGACATTACTTGAGACTTGACTTGAGACTTGAGGATAAAGACTTGAGACTTACTTGAGACTTGCAAAACAATGACTTGGTCCCACCTCTGTCTATAGGCTAATACATAAATTGTAATTGTATAACCTGAAAAGAAGCCAAGACTCTAGAATGTATACACAATTAACATAAAACTTTTCAGTCCATCTTATACATATAGAAGTAGATCATCTGCATAAAAGGGACAGTTCAATTCAATTCAGTTTTATTTATACAGCGCCAAATCACAACAAAAGTCGCCTCAAGGCGCTTTATATTGTAAGGTAGACCCTACAATAATACATACAGAGAAAAACCCAACAATCAAATGACCCCCTATGAGCAAGCACTTTGGCAACAGTGGGAAGGAAAAACTCCCTTTTAACAGGAAGAAACCTCCATCAGAACCAGGCTCAAGGAGGGGCGGGGCCATCTGCTGAGATCAGTTGGGGTGAGAGAAAGAAAAAGGAAAGTTTTAAGCCTCATCTTAAAAGTAGAGATAGTGTCTGTCTCCTGAATTCAAACTGGAAGCTGGTTCCACAGAAGAGGGGCCTGAAAACTGAAGGCTCTGCCTCCCATTCGACTTTTAAATACTCTAGGAACAACAAGTAGGCCTGCAGAGCAAGAGCGAAGTGCTCTAATAGGGTGATATGGTACTACAAGGTCATTAAGATAAGATGGGGCCTGATTATTTAAGACCTTATATGTGAGGAGCAGGATTTTGAATTCAATTCTGGATTTAACAGGAAGCCAATGAAGGGAAGCCAAAACAGGAGAAATCTGCTCTCTCTTTCTAGTCCCTGTCAGGACTCTTGCTGCAGCATTTTGGATTCACTGAAGGCTTTTCAGCAAGTTTTTTGGACATCCTGATAATAATGAATTACAGTCGTCCAGCCTGGAAGTAATAAATGCATGAACTAGTTTTTCAGCATCACTCTGAGACAGGATATTTCTAATTTTAGAGATGTTGCGCAAATGGAAGAAAGCAGTCCTACATATTTGTTTAATATGTGCATTGAAGGACATGTCCTGGTCAAAAATCACTCTTGACCAGCAAATAACACATCACAATGCAACTTTGATTTGCTGTTTGAGTGTCAGCTTTGATGGCCAAGAAAATCCCCCATTCTTAGATGTAGGATCTGGTATCAGGTCCATGTCTCATAATATCACATCAAAAATGTATTGGTACTAACAAGATACTTAGGCAACCTAGCTACAATTATGTGTCAGTTGGGGCATATCTTTTATTAAAATTAGGGAGGAAAACACTTCTGAGGCAAAATCCATACAGTTTAGACAAGGCTGCAAAGCTGGAAGCTAATCAATAGAATCAATCAGCTGGTTAATGATTTTGAACAGATTATGACGTTTCTTTGTGGAGCATGGAAGCTTCGGGAAGTAATTTGTATGTTTCCTGACTAATACATGCCTCCCCTTTAACAATGAGCTGACATTTATGGGCTTTGTGGATGCCATCGTGTTCTCAGCAGGAGCCCAAATTTTTCACTGAGCAATTCAAGTATGAAGACAATAGCCTGAGCAGGTGATTTAGGATCACTTTGCTCCTTGTTGTTTCACACACACCCTCCAAACAGAATAACAGGACAAATTGCATTGGCTCTTCTGCTATTTATTCTTTTTCCTGTTTATTCCACTGTGACTCTTAAAGGGCAAAAGGGAGTGCTCAGTTGATTGGACCAGAAGCTATTTTATGATTGCCAACATCAAACTCAAGCCTGTTTAGGTGCCTATGATGTTACGTTTGTGCCGTAGGTGTGTGTTTCCTCAGTATACTCTGCACAACAAATCATTCACTGCCAGCTCAATGAGGCTACATCTTGCTCATGTGTCGAGGGGGACATTATTCACAAAGTGGCCAAACTGCTGAAACGAGAGGTGGCAATGTCAGAGACTGAAAAAGCCATCAGACAGGAGAGGGTCATAGACAGCAACGTGAGCAAAGAGCTTACAGGATAAGTGTTTGCTGCTCTGTACAAATGTATTAAATAAAGAAGCTGAAGCTCCTGTTTTAGGAGCTTTAGTCCAAAAGCATTAAAGTTGAAGTGTTAATTGGTCAAAGGGCATCACCATCACAAACATCCACACTGCATGGAGAAGGGCCAAAACCGGTATTTAAGAACAGCAGCATGCCCTGAATGGATAATCCCTCACACCAGGTAATAGGCGGGTACAGTTCATTCTTTTGTAGGTGGTTGCTCTATATGTACAAAAATCACGTCATTTTTTAAAAATGAGCAAATCAAAGTGTCAACACTGTAACAACGTAGAATAGCTGGCCAGCCATGTAACATTCAGGTCAGCAGGATTATTTTGGATTTGTACACAATGTAATGTACAGCAACCCATTTACCTTATAGGAACTTCTCTGTTTTACAAAAAGATAAAAAAACAATACAAATATTTAAATAAAAATACTTAATTATATATATAATGTCTCAGGTGCCAACCACTGAAGAGACCAGCTGGCCAAAGTCCAGCAAAGCTCACCTCTATATATGAATACTGTCATAATACCAGTGCAGGAGCATGGGCTCCGTAGCAAAGGGAATTCACAAACTAGCAAAAATTTAAATTTTTTTCAGGGAAGAAGAGGATTTGACCATTTGACCAGAGGAGTGCCCAAGAGAAGATGATGGGTTAGTGCAGAGCTGAAGGTGAGCGTTTCATGTGTGTTGTTAATAGTGTCGTTGATTTCCTTACTTGGGATTTTCCTTAATTTGCAGATCAGGAGGTTTGTCAGGGTATTTCCAGGGTTTGGAAGCTCTGGAGAGCGGCCAGGCAGGTAAGTGCAAGTCTGGTGAGAATGACCAGGGCTGAGCTGGTCTTTAAATCCAGGGAAGTGAATGGAGACGAGGGGCAGGATTGATGGCTGAACCAGTGACCCAACAGGACAGCTCAATACCCACTCCTGAGAGAAAAAAGAATCATAAAAACAACACTATCTCATTTTGGAAAATAAACAGTGTAGTGCATTACATTAACAGCTGCTGCCGTCAGCTTCTCAGAACAAGTTTGTGCTTTTAACACCACAGTCATTCTCCACACGCACAATATGTTCATCAATATTCATAAGATGTTTGCAAAGGCCATTGACAGTATATGAGAGTAGTAGAAGGACAATGAGACAAAGATTGTTTTTAATTGTTTTCTTTTTACTACATAGGCTGTGTGGACAAGTATGCTTTTGAAATGATGCCTATCCAGTTTTACACACTCGCCCCCTGAGATCAGAAGACTGGCCTCTCATCAAAATGAGCATGAAGCCATAAAAGAATAAGGGCACTCAGAGAGTGCATCCTTCAAGGCCAGTGCCCTAGTTTGCATTTGTAAAGAAAGCAACCCAGATTTTCAACAGATTTTAATGGGTTCTTCCTTTGCTTATGTCCATCGCACCATCAGTTTGTTAGCTTTTCTTTAATGTGCCCGACAAATAGATGGACAGAGAAAAAGACACAGCAAATTAAGAGCAATGATTTTTCTGTAAAAATCTGTTCAAGTAAGTAGTTAACATTGAACGTAAGTGCAAAATGTACTTCATAAATGTGTGTTTCACAGGCTGTAGTGTGTGACACAGTGGGAGTGAGAGACATGAAGAGAATAACGTGAAAATGAGAGGTTCTAATCAGGGTTTGAATCGCAAATGCCGCATGAAAAGAAAAAAAATAGCAAAAGACACGTTTCTGAATGTTACGTTTCGGTGTTGTCAGTGTGTTGTTTTTGGCGTGACTGTTATGTGTTTCCTGTTTTACTTTGAAAGTCTGTGTTATCTTAGTGTTTTCAGTTTACGTTTCCCTGTCTCGTCAGTTCTGAGTTGCCCCAGCTGTGTTTCCCTCTTGTTGTCCATTTTCCTGATTGCTCCCTCTAGGTATTTAAACCCTGTGTTTCAGTGTGTCATGTTCGTGATCTCCCCCGTGTTGTAAATAGTTTGGTGTTTTGTTGTAAATAAATAGTTTGTTGTAAATAGCTGTAAATAGATTTGTCGATACTTTCGTTTTGGGATTTTGGTGGTGAGCTTTAGTGGGTTTTTTTCTGTGGGGTTTTTTTTTTTCTTTATTTTTACTTTTTTCGTGTTGCACTCCGGTTGCCTAGGCTGGGGTGTAACATGAAACACAGACACTATTTTTGCTGTATAGAGATAAACAGTGATAACATGCTTTGGTTGAAACATTAATTCCGAGAATTTAAATGAATGAATAAGTGCATTTAATTCATTTCACTACAGTAAAGAATTATTTATGGAAGAGGATTAAGGCCACCAGAAAAACAAAACGTGGGCACATCTTTATTTTTCTTCTTTTCCAGAATTCTGAGAAAAAAGTCAGATTTCTGAAATTCAAACCTTTTTCTCAAAATCCTGACTTTAATTTCAGAATTCCAACTTTAATCTCAGAATTCTGACTTTTTTCTGAGAATTCCAACTTTTTTCTCAGAAAAAAAGTTTCCTTTATCAGAATCCTGAAAAGGATATGGCAGAAATGTGACTAGACTGAGCAACATTAATTTTACTCTTCAGATAGTATGCATGAATATTTTATAGGAATATTGTACTCATTTGTTTGCATTTACAGTCTGATACTTAGACAGTTATATGTCACAGAGAATATACACCCACCACAACACCCATAAAATAAGCTGGCATTGCTCCCCGTCGGCCTTCTTAACAACAAAAAATAGATCAGGAATAATAATGCTGTTATACAAATCTATTAATTCTTTTGACTATAGGAAAGATTCTGCATTTATTTAATTGCTTTCATCTGTCCTAATTATGTACTGTAGCATCATAGCACAGGATGCATAGTTGTATTTACTCATCTGGCTCCTAATAATCACACTTTATTGTAATATATGAAGTTCACAAAGACAGTTTTCTTGTCACTGGTTGATTGCATTGCACTAATCTGAATTCACTGAGAAGTCTTGCAAGAAGGAAAAAGGAAGGAAGGAAGAAGGAAAAACCAGTCTCATTTAATTTGCCAATAAGAGTAACGATTCATGTGACAATTGTGTCTCATGTAGCATCACATATGACCTTGAACTTGATCTTGAGTACAGCTTGGATGAGGAGATGTTAGGTATTCACTGTGTACATGTTTCACTCAATTCTGATCAACACTGTAGGACACTTCTTTATCGCATAAGCTCATTGGTCCTTCAGCTGGATGAACAAGTAACGTTTCTGAGTCCATGCATCTTTTATGATTTTATATCATGCACTTTTATGCTCATTTAAATTCTTGTTTGCTCTGTACCTGTTGCTTTCCTATGTATTAGTGACAGTTATCTGCTTGCATATTTAGTACTTGCTTTGGTCCTATTTCTATTATCCTCCTCCTATACTCTATCTTACTTGTTAAGCACCTTGGCATACCCTTGGCATAAATAAAGTTTATTATTATTTATTTATTATGCATCAAAGTGGTCCAGTCTGACAGATGCAACAAAGGCCCTCTGTAAGGATGTACCACAGGCAGGGTTCAATGATCCATTAAAATGTTCTCTTGCACATTACCACTGAGTGCAATCCTTTACTTTGGTTTTTAGAATGAAAACTGTATAAAAGCTTTCATGCAAATTAGTTCTTTATATAAGGAGCTGATCACCCAGTGTTGCATTTTGTTCTTCAATGACATGTTAAGAAACTTATTAAAACTGAACTGGAGACTGAACTTGGACTTTTCTTCTCTCGTGTTAGTGAATTGAGGATTAAAAAAATAAGAAAATTAAAAAGTTAATTTCATGTTAAGCAAAAAGTCAGTCTCAAAGCAAGCATACTGTCACGGTCCTGGGCCATGTTGGCCCAGTATTCTTAGTTCTCATGTATATTTGTATTCAGTTCCCTGTTTAGGCTCTGTTTCCTGAGTTGCCCTGTTGTGTTGTTCCCTGAGTGCTTTCCCTTTGTGACTCTCACCCCCTGTGTGCCCCTCTGTGTATTCATGAGCCCTCGTCCCCTTTCGTGTTTATTCCGTGTCTCCCCTGCCCGTTATGTTGGTGTTCTACTTGTTCTCTCTCCTCCTGTCTGAACCTCTGTACTTCCTGTTTCGCCTCGCCCGTCTCCCCGCCAGTGTTGTGTTCACTCCTGCCATGTCTCGTGATTATTATCAGTGTCACCTGTGTTCCCCATGTGCTCCCACTCCGCTCGTTAACCCTTGGTGTATTTATGTCTGCGTCTCCCTCAGTGCTGTGTCGCGTTCTCCCTCATGTTGTGTGGATCTTCCTGTGTCTACCTGCGAGTGTTAGTTTACTTTTCCCAGTTTAGTTTTGTATTTCCTGTGTTCTGCTGTGCCAGCATTAAAGCTGTGTTTCTCGAGTTCATCCCCGTGTCTGTGAGTTTTGCATTTGGGTCCTCCTCCTGCTTGCCACACAGCGATCCATGACACATACAGATGTCTACAATTTATTATTCACACCTTGTGAATCAGCCTTTTGTAATCTTCTATTTTTAGATGAGCTAAGTAGCACAGAGCTAAAGAGCTAAATAGTTTCTGCTTAGCTTAATGACAGGGGTTTGTGATCGTTCTGCACCTCCAGCTAATGAACAATTAAAACTGATAGTATATACCATCAAATTACTTAATTTTTTATGTTCTTCAGTACACTGCTAATATTAGTATCTAGCTAGTGTAAATAGTGTTTTCAGTTGTAGTTTCAATCGCAAGTTTTCTGTTTCAGCGATATCAGGAACCACATAAGCTGTTTCTGTGCAGACACACAGTGTGTATGCAACCTAATGTACAGTTGCTGTGTTTTATAAACTCACTTTAACCCCTGGTTAGCAGTCATATGTAAAGTTTAAGGATGGCTGCTGTAGTGTTGTAGGTGGACCATCCAGTGCATTTGTAGTCTGAACACTTTTTTTTAGAACCACTATAGTCCTTTAGTGTGAATATGGTTGATAGCTTATTTTACTACGGGTTGCATTTGTTAATAGCTAAAGATCTGAGTGGAAATCTGGTTGCTGCATTTGTGTGGGTAACTTCAGGCATCACATTGATGAATGAGAAAAGAGGAGCTACGGTAGAGGTGGGTTGCAAAACAGCTTGCAGATGTAAATTAAGTGTGGGTAGGCGAAAGCAGATTAAATAATGTGCCCTATATGAGATTTGCCAGTTGGATGTGTAACGATGTCAGTTGAGCTCAGTGCCAACTTCCACACAGCTCCAGGCCGTCCTTGCATTCTCCTCTAATGCCTCATCAGTTACTATCCACAGAACAGATCAGTGAATATCTTTTGTTTCACACCACCTCAAGAAAACAGAGTAAAGAGACGGTTGTGCATGAAAATCCTGGACAATTAGCACTTTCACAAAATGCTTGGGTACCAATAGTCATGCCATGTTGCTAAGATGGACTTTTTCCTATTCTGATGAGCGCATTTTCAAAATATTCATATTTACATGCAATATTAACAGAACAGTGTTTTCAAGTCATCCTGGGAATATTTGCCAATTATATAATTCTACTGAGGAAAGCGGCTGTTGAAAACAACACAAGTGTATGAATGTTGTCAGCTTAACAAGATGAGTCATTTGTCAGGGCTTCTGCTCTTTAAAGGGCCCGGTCTAATTGCTGGTGTATAAATATTCCTCAGCATCAGTCTTTTTTCCTCAAGATGAAAAAGGACATTAGGGCTTTCTATTTCCCCCCACACTTTTCTTCCCATCATTAATTGATAAGATGTCATCATTTTGTCAAGGCTTCAGTGTTAATATTTTATCTCAGCAGGAGAAAAAAAAGCAAAAGCAGAAGATTGTGAATTCTGATGAAATGGACCTGAATGAAAAGACTCCGTGTTGTTGGTGCCTTTTGGGTGATTCAGAGGGAGACTAAAAATAAATCTAAATGTCAGTGATAGATTTTAGCTGGAGTAGGTAATGGATTTAAATACTTGCTAAATTGGGCTCTAAAATAATTAGTCTTGAGAGATTAGAATATTCTCTTTCACCTGCTCGGAGATGAGTCACTTTGGCACAGTAGTCTACTTGGTTAATTACACTTTTCTTTCAGTGCGTTTGTAAATCATCTAATCAATTTGCAGACATGCAGGTATTGCAAAATCAATTCTATTGATTATGTTAAAGTTGATATAAACTGGAGCTGTCAGAAAAGCTTTAATTCTTTCATTACACGTTATGGCATTCATAATTATTATCTGAATTGAATCTGCTCAGGTTTCCTGTCATCCACCAATCTCGGTTGAATCGGGCAGGCAGCTTTAAATTCTGTTTAACAGCTTCTTGCTGTCATTTCAGTGTGTGCACAGCTGCTCCATCGCAGTGCCTTCACTTTCTATGGTTGCTTGATTTGCCGATGGTTTCTAATTTGGGCTTCAAACACCTGCAGCAAACTCATCAAAGTGTACTGTAGCTCTGTACTTTAATTATATTTACTCTGACAGGCACCAGTGTAAGATGGTCAAAGAGGGCCCTGCCTATCGCGGTGTATCATAACATTCATTCTACTGCCTTCCTTTGCTCCTTTCCAGCATCTTACATTTGTGTTAGCTTTAGCTAATTAAAGTAGATTAGCAAGCGGTGGCCTCACAGCGTCGCTGCCATAACATGTTATAATGTTAGTGGTCAATGGAAGAACCAGAACTAAAAGAGATGAGGCAGATGACACCTAAATAAAATGATTACTGTTAGATTTTTTCCTGTTTCTTCATGACATGACCCTCACATACTGTATATATAGCTTTTAGGCAACTTCTTTTGTGCTCTACATGTCCAGTCTCCTATATTTTCTAAGTACACCTAGCACACCATGCTAGTTTTTTAAAGGTTTCAATGCTTTTCCATTTTTTCATTGGAAAAGCTTGTTGGGAATTACCTTGTTGGTGCCAAAATACAATTTTATGCCTGTCAAACTCTGTTATCGTTATTCTCATACTACAGAAATGCAAAGAATTTTATGTGTTTTTGCAAAGGTTGCTAGTAACAAAGTGCCTAAAGATACAAATTAGGTCTAAAATGAGTATTAAAACTATTTTATTTGTGTTTTTGTAACCCAGTGAGTTTACACGACTCAGTAATGCACTACAACATGTTATTGTTAATTGGGATTTATCATTACTCTGTTAATCACTGAGTTGATCAAAAATAAATCAATAATAAAAGATAAATACCGTAATTGTCGGGCTACTTTTTGCACAAGCTTTGAACCCTGCGGCTTTTAGTCAGGTGCGGCTTTTCTATGGATTGTCCATGATTTTTGTCATATCGTAAGACGATTTGTTTTGTTTGTTCCGCTGTTGTACGGCACTACGTTGCCTGGCGGAAGGGCATGTGATCAGACACACAGTATCTGGGTTCAAGAGTGGTATGTTGGTCACGTGTCCATCCGCCAGGCAACATAGTGCCGTACAAGTAGCGCGAAAAACAAACTTCAAATTAACGCTACGCGTTCAGCGGGAGTCGTGGATGACGAGCGGCGATAAACTTGCGAAAAGCAAGTTATGCTCAACTCCACCGGTGGAATCTGACAGCGTGGAAAAGTGTGAAAACATCCACGATCACCAACGGATTTCGAAGGGCTGGACTGCTGCATGATGGAGAGGAGGACACCGCCACGGCCCTTCTGAGGGTGTTTGACTCTGACACTGACAACGAGGATTTCTTTGGTTTTGTAAGTGACAACGAAGGAGAGAAGCTGAGAGTGGATGACGTAGCCATCCTGAGCCTGTTCGTATCCGACACTGGAGAAGAGGACTTTGGTGGTTTTAGTGCGCAGGAAGATGGTGGTGAATGACTGACTTTTCTTCTTGTTAAAGCCGTGTCACTGCACCTGAGCCTAAAAGGTAGTCTGAATCTATTTTTCTGGTGTGCTGTAGGTTATTGTTATGTACTACATTTGTTACTCATTTATGAAGCACAGTACATGTTTCGTACTTGTAATTACCGCTACTTGTACATATACCTAAAAAGTTATGCAAATATGTACCCATAACTTGTTTTTCAAAATATTAATAAAAGGGGTGTGTCTCCAAACAGCCATCTCTTTCCTGACAATTCCCTTTGTGCATATTCTCTTACATATGATAAGTCAACATTGAAACACCTGCGGCTTTTGGTCAGGTGCGGCTAATGTATGTACAAAACAGGATTTTCCCCTGATTTTAGCTTGTGCGGCTAATATTCAGGTGCGCTTTGTAGTCCGGGAAATACGGTACTATAAATATAAGAATAAAACCCAAAGAGTATATTTAACACCCCTACTGGTTAGGAAGGAACAAGCCCCGCCTTCCCCTGCTTTGTACCGTCACGTGCTCAGACACAGAGAGAGACGGAGGTGCACGAGACCATCGCTGATTTTCACCGCCAAGCTTTTCGCTGGAAAATAACTATTAACTTGATAAATTGAGCAAATATCCATACCGGAGATCTGCATGGACCTTGGAGAAACGGACCTGATTTATTGTGAACATTTCGGACCTTGAAACCATCGCAGTGAGTCAGAAGCTGTTAAGCTAACCTTGAAGCTAAAAAGCTAACAAGAAGTTAACAGGGAATATAATGGCCCAATTTCAATGTTGTAGATCTGCGCGGGAGCGGATGAAGTGGACAAGATCCTCTCAGAGTTGAACAAGATCCTCTCTGAGAGTTGAACATTAGAAGTGTGCTGGTGAGTTAAACTGGGACTGGGCGAATCAGGCTAATTGAAAAGCTAACTAGCCTAATGCTCATAGCTGCAGCTGTAGCTGACCACGTTTTCACTGTGGGAGAACACACGGGGTTTCTCACGGAGTTCAGCCATTTTGAGCACTCAGCTTGTGTGCTGTTGATGTTCTAGTATTACTTGTTGAATATTAAACGCACTAAAATTAGATGATGGAATAAGTTAATGTTGATCTTAAAGGTCATGAATCTACTTAATTTTGTTACATTTGATGCTTGAGCAGCACTGGATAGATGTCCGTGTGTATTCTTACTGTGCTGATACGTTACCACATACTGTAAAACTACAGCCTGTGAGTTTTTGTATATTCTTTTGGTAATTTTATTCTGTACATTGAGTGTAAATAATATATTGCTTCATTGCTATGCAGTGTAAAGCAATGCTCCTGTAATTCAGTTAAAGGGCAATACTGAAAACAAAACAATCTACCATAGTTTATGGTTTATTTCTGATTTCTGATAGAATTGTGCACCTTAATGATAGAATAAGCTGATTGTGATTTAAAGATTGCATTCATGATTAAGATGCACTGTATAGACTATAGTTAGAAATTAGAATTAATGTTTTGTGCTTGTTTTGTTATAGCACTTACATTATTTACATATGGCCATGTATATCATTAGAGTGTGAACTGAATTAGTAATAGTCCTGTTGTTTACAGGCTAGGTTTTTTTTTTTTTTTTTTTTTTTTTTTATGGGATCGTGAGACCTGGATCTCTTCCTGACGAGGAAGATGGCAAGCCTTTCCCTTTGAACCGAACCACAGCCATTCTGAGTTGGCCCAGAAGGGCAGGTTGCTCTTCTCTCATGAACAATTGCAACAGTGCGGTAGGACGAAATCGCACCAATCACAAACTTTTGACCTATTGGATCTGACTTGACTGAACACTGAACTATTAAGCCGGCAAGACTGACATATCTGAGCTCAGATAGGATTCTGATTGTTAACAT
Organism: Diplotaxodon limnothrissa; assembly: GCF_057381915.1. Classification (NCBI taxonomy): domain Eukaryota; kingdom Metazoa; phylum Chordata; class Actinopteri; order Cichliformes; family Cichlidae; genus Diplotaxodon; species Diplotaxodon limnothrissa. Next base: position 23,814,687 of record NC_140608.1, on the reverse strand, counting down.
TATTGCTGTCACTGTATTTTATTTTATGTTTTCATTCCTGTTCATGAAATGCTGTTAAATTGTTGCTAAATAGTTTAATACAATTCATAGCAACTTTACCTGTGGCTCCAGTCATTCTTCTCCACGCAACTCACTTTATCCCTCCTACGAATCTAGCTATTGGCCCATTCTCTCCATCTTACTTTAATTTCCCCTACCCTATCCTGTACTTGGCTACATTTTCATGTGAAAACACAAATCAACTGACTGGAAAATAAAGGAATATACTAAATAAAATAAATCAAGGAGGACACCATTTCATCGCCTTTTCATTATTTTCATTTCTCATCTTTCCTACTAAACTTGATTTAGACAAAACCAAATCCAATAAGCTAAATGTGATTAGGCACAGAACAGCCGTGTGCCTACTGAGCAGCACTCTTCATTGTCAGCATGCTGGAAATGAATCAGTCCCAAATGACCTCCTTTTCTTTGCTAGGACCCATGTAAAAATGTAAATGTAAAAAGGGAACCATTCCAACTTCCCCTCGGATGGAGTGAACACCTTGCTTGGGGTGTATATTAAATTGAGGGCGCAGGGTGTTCAGGGGTTGTTATAGTTCTGTTTGATTGTCTCCATCTATTGGGTCCGCTCTCCATTTCAAGGTGTACAACTCTCAAGCAGCTGCATAACCTTTGTCCTTGAATGTATAATGCCCACGGCTGTATGAATATATCTTTGCAAATATGAGTTTTACCACACACAAACACACACACACGGATATTTTTGTGCAGGTTGGAAAAGGTGTGAACTGCTGTGCATCTGGGTGTTTCCTGATCTGCAATTTTTTTCAACCCTAACTGTTTAGTTAGAAATATTATATCTCAAACATCACAGGTGAGTGTTTTTAGACACCTTTTAGCCACATATTACACAAGGCACACTGAGTAATTTCAGATAGAGGAGCTCAGGCAAACTTGCACACTTCTGTCCTTGAAAATGTACCATGAGAGTGTATAACAGCTTACAATATAAAGACTGAAATTGTTTGGAAAAAACCCTCTGCATTCTTTTTAAAGATTGGCCCAGTTTTTTGTCTTTCCTTCAGGCTATAAGAAGGAAGGTCAGACAGTTGGGTTAAAGAATAAATGACTGTAGGATCAAACATTTGAACCGGACTGACTCTGGAAATCTGGAACTCGTAAGTGAACAGAAAATTCTTGTCCCACCTTATAACCCTGTGGTTATAGAGGACTTTGGAAAAAGCAAACATAGTGTACAAATTCAAAAAACACAGCACAATCAATAACTCTGCATAGGTTCATATTTTATCCACCTAGCGCTTTGAAATGCCAATATCATAGACAAAGAGGAAAACAACTTTCTGACAAGTGGAGCCACACACTGTCACCGCAAGTGCCTTGTAACCAAGTCCCCCAAATCCCCTCAGATCACGGTGTGATGTATTGCTGTCTCGAACACTTCAAGGATCGTTTCCAGCTTTTTCTGCAGCTGTTTGGAGTTTTCCCAGGACCTCGGCATATGATCCACAGACCCATCCGTCTGGCTAGTTGCTGCACCTCAGTTGAAGTGTGTGACAAGTGGAAATGTTGTGACCTTCAAAGAACCCACACTTTATCCTTGGCTTAGGTGTGCTACACAGCACCCAAGCACTGTACAACAGAATTAATATGTGGGTGCAAAAAAGGACCAGAAGTGACCATATTGGGACAAGGAGATGTGGTTTATAATGATCAATTAATGCTAGCAGATGTAGCCATCATACTGCCTCCATATATACTAACCAGTGCTAAGTAAAATACATTAATAGAATTTCCCTCACCAAAGCTGCAACAGAGTTCTTGCACCTACTGTACACCACAGCAGGCTGATATACAATCATAATCAGTTGGATAAGTGTTAGGGGTGCAACGATACTCGTATCGATATTGAACCGTTCAATACAGTGCTTTCGGTTCGGTACGCATATGTATCGAACAATACAAAATTTGTAATTTATTTTATCAACTTTCCTTCTGACTAGAGCAGGGCGATATGGCCAAAAATATTTATCACGATATATATTTGAAAATTTGCAATAACGATATAACTGACGATATAATTGATGCGTGACAAAATACAACTCCACAACATTACTAGCGCAAAAAGACAACCTATCATTTATTTTCACTTAAACAAGAAGCTGGTTTTTATGTACATTAAAGCTTTATAAAAATGTAACAGTGCAAATGCAAATTCCTTGCTGAAAGTTTAACCAAAAGGCATTTCCAGTAGAAATAGGCTGACATATACTGAGCATAACCATGTATAATATCCACTGAAGTTAAAAAGAGGTGCTTTGCAACATTAAACTGCAGTGTGCAGTACGTATTTTTCGGACCATAAGGTGCACGGGATTATAAGGCACATTAGCAGTCAGATAAATCAAACTTTATTAAACTCATTCTTCTTGCTTCCTCCACTTCTGTACCATTGATTCATTAATGTTGAATTCTCTGGCAGCGGCTCTATTCCCATGTTGCTGCAGTATATTAATGACTAACCTCGTATTGTGGATGGATTATCTCAGTTGTTCTCCTGACTGAAGATTGGTCCTTTTACAGCATCCACAAATGCGATTGCATTTGTCTCTAACCATGAGGAACCTTAACGTTAACTTTTATAAGTGGAAAAGTGTTAGTGTTCGTCCTCCAGCTTCACTGTTATGTTATGCTAACATAGCTGTGTCGCTAGCGATCACGTAGCACATCATTATATACCAGCTAGCCCAACTTCAGTAACCCTACAAACGTCACTGCTGTTTAGTTTCCTGTCTTCATTTATGTTGGAAGTGATAGCAGAGCTGTACATTTGATTTTTTTCAGAAATCTCTCAGTCAGAACATGCTATATCATGCTTAGGTAACTAGCGAAACTAGCGAGCTAACTTCCGCTAGCTTCCTGCTAGCTTCTAACTCCGTTAAATGTAATACATTTTGTTTTCATGGATGCCTGGAAGTTAAACTTCATAGTTACACCTGGTAAAGCAGCAACGCTGATCGTTTTTATTAAAGATGAAAGAATTTAGACAGTTTTTAACTCACAGTGATGCTGCAGTTTTCGTTTGACCTGAAGTATATGGAGTTTAGGACCCAGATTACTCCCAGATTTAAGGGCATCTTAGTCCGACGGCCGCTTGCATGTTCTGCAAAAAAATGTGCTTTGTCGTGTATCTGACAGACAAACACCAAACCAGTTCCACATCACTGAAGTTGCACCATTTTTACAAACCAATTCTGGTTCATCTGTTTCACTCAACAATCGGCCATGTGCGTATGAAAACAAAGGCACTGCGCATGCGTGTTTTACTCATATTCTATCGCGATATTTCATTTTCCTATCGTTGCCTAACATTATACCGGTATTACCGTGAACGGTATAATATGGCCCAGCCCTACTTCTGACGATGCTGTCTGTGTTGAGCGCTCAGTGAATCTGCGTTCGACTACACCGCCTAGGCTGCACTGTCGAGCGCAGATCCACTGAGCGCTCAACACAGGCTGTATCCCAATTCAGGGTCTGCAGCATTAAAGTACGCATTTCAAGGCCGATTACGTCACAGCGGCGCGCCGAAGGCTGTCCCAATTCAAAGGCTGCTCGAAATGCGGCCCTGAAATGCGTCCTTCATTTCCCTGAATTTTAAGGCTGTGGCAGTGTAGACTTCGTGGTCCCATATATCCCACAATTCATAGCGCGGCAGTCGGTATGGAGAATTCTGCCGCAGACGGCAGAAGCGGAGCTGCCGAAGAGTAAACTGTGAAAAGTAAGTACTGAATATTATGTCACTTATTTATGTGCAAATGTTTAATAAGGAAGAACATTAAACATTACTGTTGGCCATATGTCGGCAAAGTTATGTGACATTAGTGACGTTTGTACTAACTTGGTTTTAAAGCCTTTACTTTAAAATATACGCCGTTCAATAGCTGAGCTTAATCTTACAGAGAATGATCAAAGCTCATGTAGAAACAAACAAACAACTGAACAAAAGATTTTCTCCTTCATTTCTGTCAAACAAAGCTATGACACGTTTCCAGTGGTTAGTATCATGGTTGCTAGGCAACCTGGGCAGCGCAACGGAGGCTTTTTTTTTAGCACATGATTCTCCTTATGGGGACATGATATGTTTAATATTGTGGCGAGCTCAGACAAGGTGGAGACGGAGGTGTCGTTTGGTCTTGCTTCCCGTGAGCTAGCCAGGGAGCACAGCCGTTTACTGACATCTGCAGAAGAACGCTGCCGCTAGCTAACTGCTCAGCGCGGCAACCGCACAGCAACAACAACAACAACACACAGGGCGCCCTCTGACCCCGAAGGACACACCGTCGCAGCGAGAGGGCGTCACCCGTCACTATGGCAACATAAACAAAACATAACTGTACAAACAGAACCCCGAACAGCCCTGACCCGCTACATAGCCCCCACCTAAGGGGTCAGTCGTCCCCGACGACCCCAGTACCCCACACAAAGTCCTTCAAATGTCCAGGTGCCTTCTTTTGGCGCACCGGCCGGTCACGACCGGCGGGGGAAAAGTCACTCGGGTCAGAACATGGGGTGCCACCATCATCCTACTTCTGACACCAATGTGGCGAGCTCAGACAACGAGGAGACGGAGGTGTCGTTTGGTCTTGCTTCCCGTGAGCTAGCCAGGGAGCACAGCCGTTTATTGACATCTGCAGAAGAACGCTGCCGCTAGCTAACTGCTCAGGGCGGCAACCGCACAACAACAACAACACACAGGGCGCCCTCTGACCCCGGAAGGACACACCGTCGCAGCGAGAGGGCGTCACCCGTCACTATGGCAACATAAACAAAACATAGCTGTACAAACAGAACCCCGAACAGCCCTGACCCGCTACAATATGCTGCTGAGAATATAGCCCAGAAGAAGCGTATAGTATAGCTTTTATTTTGGAAAGCGGGACGCTGACAGCACTAGTGGGAACACAATGAATATGACTGCACATTTACGCCGACATCATCCTAGTGCAAAGACAAGTGGAAGCAGACAAAAACAACAAGCACGCATGCTACAAACTTTACCCGAGTCATTTAGACAGCCGTTAGCACATGATTCTCCTTATGGGGACCTGATATGTTTAATATACTGCTGAGAATATAGCCCAGAAGAAGCGTATAATATAGCTTTTATTTTGGAAAGAGCCATTTCTCTGTAATAAACTCTCTTTTCCAAAGATGAGTGATTCCTCAATCAGATACAGGGCTCGCAAAATCGCTAGCCCAACGTCCCGGGGCTAGCGATTTTTCCAGTCGGGCTATAAAATCTATCTCTGCTCTGCCCGTCGGGCTATTGTAGGAAGGAAAAATATATGTCAATGCTTTTGCATTCTTTCGGAAACGTAGCTGGGTAATTATGTCATTGGCATCGATGAGCCACTGTCAATATGTGACATATTGAAATCGCGTTTGAATTTGCGCTTGTTTTTTGCTTTCACTTTGCAATCGCGGGAACTGTGTATAGAGAGCGACAGCACTGATTGGTGAGTGATGATAATTTCTGCACCAATTCCTCTGACATCATCTTATCAATCGTTAGCTTACTATGCAAACATGACAAGTGAAATCTCCCGCAGCTTAAACATATGAGAGGTTGATCGCGCAGAGAATCGCTGAGCGTTATGTGTGTGTATGTGTGTAAAAGCAGCAGGATATATATTTTAGTTCTGCTGAGCCAAATAAGACACGTCAGGGTGAAGAAGTGACAGCCAAAGAAAAGCTTACCACAAAACGGAAAAGTTATGACAAATCAGACTATAAGGCAAAAAGAAAGTGCAGCTTTATGGTTTCATGGACAAAAGAATTTCTGTGGCTGCAATATGATGAGCTAAATAACCAGGGCTGCACATAAGTGGTCCGCAGGTGCGCATTCGCTGTCAAAAAAAAACAAAAACGCACAAGATATGAAGTTGCAACGCGTGTTTGCATACATAAGATTTTCTGGAGGAGGACAGACATTTGTTTAAAACTCACTCAAAAAAAAGTAACGTATCACAGATTACTTGTTACTTTTTGTAAAAGTAACACAGTAGAAAATTATTTGTTACACTACTCACTAATTTACTTTCGTGTTGCTACACAAGGTTTACAATGTAAACCTTAGGCTGCAGTGCCACACACTGACAAAAATCCATATCCTAATGGGGACAAACATACATCTTTTAGGGTTTATGTAATAACAGCGGGAAAGCCTGGTTTGAGACCAGGGGCTATTATAAGGGGGTGGGGGACCCCGTGTCTTTGACGTGATTGGTCTCTCTTGGACAGACTTGGTGCTAGTGGAGCTTCCATGACTGGTCCTCGCAGACAGTCGCACAGTGACATACCGTGTTAGGTTTAAAATAGAACCAACAACACAAGGCAAAGTTGAAAACTAGTCCAAAGAGACTTCAGAGTGATCGCCACAGTGATTCCATTGTAGAAACAACAAGCATCAACAGTTACAAAAGTATAAATTCATAAAACTAAATAAAGGCAATCTTGGACCGGTGGGTCTTTTTAAAGGTATCAAAAGTGTTCATAGATGTTGAATCTGATGCGTCACGGAAGTGGGGAGGACTCAGGTGCAGACCGGGTTTCTCAGTTCAGTACAGGTTTTAGTTACAACAGGTGTAATATATATACACATGGTGGGGGGAAATCCAAAGATCCAAAAGGGAAATCTGGGAAAAGGGAAGGCTCTCTCATACTCGGCTCCACTTCACGATTCCACACACCAATTCACTCATTCACGAACTTGGGAACGCGCAGTTTTCTTTTGTCTTTAGCTTAGACGTGGCCTGATCTGCAGGTAATAAAAAACAACTCTGTACGAGATAGCCAGTATACTTATCAATACTGAATGCACCCAATTTTCTCACTGTGGAGAGAACTGAAGATGAAATGGGTCCAAGACTTTCAATTACCAGGACAGATGAATTGCTTATACTCTGAGAGAAATGTACATTTGAGTATTATCTGTTAGAGAGAGTTAAAACCTCTGTAATCACGCTTCTTTAAATTTTAAGAAATCAAAGGCAATCAAGTTTGAAATTGGTCTAAAATTCTGAGGGAGGGAAAATTTGCCTTTTTTTTTTTTTTTTTTTTACAAGAGGTTGGCAAACTAACTGCCTGTTTAAAATAGGAAGGGACAAAAGCCAGAAGTTCAACACTTATTCTTTACAGGCCAGTAGTGCAAATGATCTTTTTGAACAGTGAGGTTGGTAAAATGTTGAAAACAATGCTACCATGCAAGCCTGACTGCTTATCACTGCCTTTGGCACCGGCTGAAGATCAGTCTGCCGGGTTGGGATCACCATGCACTCAGCCCTAACATCACTCTGGGTGTGCAGATGATTGCACTGTGCAATTTATCATCATGCACTAATCTTTTTATGCAACAAAAATAAAAGTAATATCTAGATCAGGGGTCAGCAACCTTTAACACCCAAAGAGCCACTTGGACCCTGTTTCCAAGCAAAAGTAAACACTGAGAGCCGCAAATACTTTTTGACATCTAAAATGAAGATAACACTGTAAATATTGTTTTGTTTTTTTTACCTTTATGCTTTGTGTGAACTAAAGTGTGTTGCTTATGAAATCCATGAAGTGCTACAGAGAAAATTAAATTTTATTTTTGTAATTAACACATTTTGAACTCTTAAAGAAATATAACAAAAGGAAAGACACCCAGCTGAACTAAAATGATCCAGCAAACAAAAACTGTTGTGAGCCGCCACCCTTATATCGCCTTATATCGGGCTTTTGGAGCCTTGACCGGACTTTTAAAAAACAACTGGAAAAAAAAGCACTATCCTGCTAAAAAAATGAAAAATAGATATTTGCAAAATTCTGCCTAAATATGTATTTTACCTGGTTAATGTGTGTGGCGGGGCATGGTCTGCAGTGCCGCTGTATGGGAGTCGGACGCACCTGAGCGGCACCCGCAATCATACCTCGCCGCCTTAAAGTCTGTGCTCTCTCTGCTGTTGTGTTGTCGGACTCGTCCGAATACGAGTCAGATAAAGATATTTATTTACAATGAACAATCTTACAGAAGAAGCCCCAGTCGTCTTCTGCTTCTTCTTCTACTTCTTCTTTTTATCTCCAGAAACCAGGACTGTGATTGTGTGGTTAGTTTGGAAAATCCCCTGAAACAACCTCTTGAAAAACAACCTCTTCTTCTTCTTAAAAAACTGGTGAGTAAGCCCATAAGAGTACAAAGTTTTAGTTAGGTATCCGAGCAAGAGAGCTAAGGACCTTTTTTCATAAACTTCTATACAGCTGAAAGTCTTTCTGCAAGTACAGCCATTGTTACCTGTTACCAGAGGTGTAGTTCTTTGTGTTTAAGTATCTTAATTTTTTTTTACAACCATACAGTCTGTGTTTGCATGTTGGAATGACTAAACAAGGAGAAACACAGTGACCGTAATGATCAATCTGTAACAGAGCTCGGGGCCTGACTAATAAACCCTAAAGGGAGTAATATTGATAAACCCCTTTAATTATAAGACGTTGTTCTACAACAATACAGTCATGGCTCCAGTGCTCCTGTATTGTTACATCTATATTTGAGCCTTGTTGTAAATAATGACAGTGTGTATTTCTCTTGAGATCTCAGAGCATGTGATTCAGAGTTTGTGAATGACAACTCTCTTACTCTCCATACTGACTCTGAGGAGTAGAAGTAACAGGCCTTCATGCTGTCTTATAATACTTGAATCGATCCTACCTTAGGTTTCAAGCATTCCGCTTTGCTTAAAAAGCAATAATGTAAATATGTTTAATGTTCTGGCTTATTAAACGCAAACATCTGTTGTAGTTTCTTTGTAATAAGCAGGAGAACAGAGCTGCAAAATGCAAATGAACTTTGTCACTGATTGGCCTCTAACCAGCCAAAGATTCAGCCTCTCCTGCAGTAAGTAGCACCAAGCAGCTCACTTGGATACAGAAGAATTCGAAGTTTGGAAAGAAGAACAATTTTAAAGCAAGCATGATGTAATTAGCACTTCTTTGAGCAACAATTTCACAGATCTGGACTGTTTTATTAAAAAAAACAAAAAAACCCACACCATTATAATTTGTTATACAGTAAAAAAATTTTTATCCCAAAATAACATGTTGGAACATACTGGAATATTTAATGCCTATCATTAGAAATAAACCACTACAAAATTCCCTGGGCGTGGATACCTACATTCTGAGTACTTCAAACCTCTAACCCGCTCACCTAAACTGTTGATACTGGACTGCTTAATTTTGTCGACTGTGTCAACACAGCGTTTTCAGTTTTGGACCTGTTGTCGCTGTTTAGTTTTCCCATATGTTTCCTGTTTTATTGTGTTAGTCTTTTGTACATGTGCACTAGATTTAGCTTAATTATTCTTAGATTTATTCCAGCTGTGTTCTTACCTGTTTCCAATCCTCTTCACCATCCAGTCTGTTTAAGCCCTCAGTTTCTCTCAGTTTCTTGTCTCCTCCCAGCTTTTGTTTCCTGTCATTCAGTCATTTATGTTCAGCTCTGTCATGGTCCGGGTGTGTGCCAGTGTGTCTCCTTCCGAGCTGGCGTCTCCACCCCTGGGAGGGGCCTCAGTGTTTTTGCTGATCGCTCACACCTGTGGGTAATTTAGCCGGGGACTCATAAGGCCAGCGTACTCAATCTCTCTTCGCCAGATTCTCTGCTAACATCAGTCAGTGCAGGCCACCGCCATGATTCCCTATGTATTTTGTGAATCACCTTGCCTCACTGTATGTTTGTCTTTTGTGCGCCTCTCTCTTAGCTACACCTAACTGCCAATCCCTGCCAAAGAGCTCCTACTTGGATATTGGACCATCTGGCAGTCCCACAGGCTATTACCCGAATCACCTACCTGCCTCTCTGCCTCCACGCCAGGAGTTTTTGGATTACACACCCGGACTACTCACCCCTCTACGTCATCTCCGACCACCTGTGGCAAGTACGCAGTACGAAGGAGGATTCTGAACCAACAACATATTCATATGTCTCCTTATCCGTATCTGAACATCTGCACTCTGTTACAGTGACCCCGACCTTTTCCTGGATTTAATGTGACTCGCTTTCCAGTCCAATCCCCGGAATAGCTGTCCCCTCTGACCCGGACCAGATTGTTACTTAGATTCAGTGGTGGAACGTCGTACTTGTCTAACTCACCTTTTGTTTATGAATATTTGTGGAGTCATTAAACATTATCCTTAAAATCTACTTACGTGCTGTTCGGCGTCCTGCATTTGAGTCCTGTCACTCGTCTAAAACGGTCTCGGCCGTAACAAGCTCTCTCAGTTCAGTCCATCCAGTCTTTGTAATAAACATAGCACACTTTCTCAGCAGTCCTGCATTTGGGTGACAATTTTTAGAGTGAATACTCTAAATAACATTAGCCACGATGTATCAGTATTACCTAAAAGTACAACTAATCACATCTAGTTCTCTATGCATTTGTACAATAATAATGGTCAGCTTATTTCAAGACAACCTTAGTTTTATGCAGTGTTATCTTTTAGTAGTACTTAAAGTTCTAAAGTTAGCTGCTGAGCTACTGTTAGCTACTCTGTCAGAAAACATCACTTTGTTACACTCCTTTTTCTGCCTTGTTACCCAACTATTACCATTTTAATACAAAGCTGCAATAGAAAGTGCGACCAAGAGTTCAAACTTTTATCAGGGCCTTAGACCCCATGTATGTTCTCCTTAGTAGTAGTAAATAAATAAAAATAAAGCTTTTACACTGTAAAATCTAATTAGTTCCCATAACTTGAAAAAATTATCCAAACTCGTTGCATCAAAAAACGAATAAAGCTTACTTAAGAGAGGTAAGTTAGGGCAAGTTATTCATTCCGAAAATCCTAAATAAAAAATTGATTCCCAGCACACAAACTTCGTATTTGCTAAATTAGGCTAAGCTGGAAGGCTCTTCAAAGGGAGCGGAGCCAAAAGAGGTGAATCGTTGAAAAGAGTTGGACTTCCCATCACTAACACATAGTCAGTCCAGCAAACTGAGGAGAAGTGGTTTGAAAATGAAATCAACATTTAAAGGTGAATATTTATTTTCCCAGTGTTTCAGTTTTAAATGTAATTATTTACCAGTTTCTTTGATTACAAACAGAGCATTAGAAAAATCTGATGAGATGACTTAAAAGTAAAAAAAAGGTTTTACTAGTCACTGCTGTAAAAAGATGCTGTCAAAAGAAGAAAACTTACAGTCTAAAAAAAATTAGATGTCAAACTCTGACAGTCTTAGCTGGATGGCCACAGTGGGGGGGCGTGGCCTTTCTTCTGATGTAGGAGTCTTGGCTGAGGCTCCCTCCTTGTGTGGAATATACACCCGAAACCTTACTATGTTTGCGCTTCCTTCACTGCTGCCTTATAAAAGTCGAGCTGCACTGCGTGATGCAGGTAAATGTCTGTCAGACTTTCTTTATAAATCACAGTTAATTTGTATTTTTATGACCAGTCTAGCGTGCACCCTGCAGGTAAGCATCTGTAGAACATTACAGAAGGGAAAAAAAAAAAGCCCTAATGCCACTCTGATGAATGGAAAGCAGCACAGAGATACACATGGCACATATGGTGTCTCATCAGCAAGAATATTCCTACAACCATTAAGATTCACACGCTTACACCAGCAATCATGGGATCAAATGGATAAAAAGGGAGGGAGACACACAGTGGAGTACTGGAGTCGGTGGGGAATACTTAACAAAATGAGGAAGCAATCGTCCCACTGGGCGCAGAAGCCCACTTCCAGTAAATGAAATTCTTCTACTTGACTAAGTAGCTATTTTACTATGCTAATGAGAGTCCAGGACATTCTGTTAAACTCAGCCTTCTCAATCAGAAACATAATTTCCTAAACACAACCACAGTGAAGTGTGAAAACAGAAGGTGAGCAATCAGAAGGTTGCTGATGGAAGCAATCAGACCACAGATGAACTTATCTAATGTGACTGCATGGGACGATAGCCCATAGCATACAGTATCAGATACGGGTCTGCAGAAAGAACATAAAGAAGTTTATGAATATAAAAGCGATGCCACAGTCTTTATTGCTAGATTGCATCTCTGTAGTATATAAAACCTCCCCTGTGCTCATGCATAGTAGGAACTGTTTCCAATTTTGTTTAATGTTTGATTGTGATTATAGACTGGAAATGCTCTTTTCCCATGAAATGAAATTCTCTGACTCACTTGTGTATGAGCACTCCTGACTCCTAACACTAATTCCAGGTCTTTCAAGTCTCCTGACTGCTTTAGACGGTTCTGGTTGAGACATGATAGATGTGACAGCGATAATGTGTTATGTTTCTCTCCTTGTTTGTCATTTTGCACTTTCCGACTTTAATTTGGCACCTGTGCGTAGATCAGGAACAAACAGCATGTAGAACAATTCCACCGGTCCTGCACAACAAAGATCAACTTTGCCACATAATCAGTGTCCCTACTAAGACATGAAAATGAGTGTGTGTGTGGTGAGCACCAACAGGAGGCATATTCTCTCACCTGCTCCAGCTCTGGCTGGCATCGGCTCATCCTCCCCATGGCTACAGTGCAACTACCCCCTCTTCATCAAGTCGTCAGCTACATTAGTGGTAAATAGTGCATGGTTCTGTGTGTTATTTGATTATTACACATGCACTTATCATACACCTCCTCTCTCATCTTAGATCACATCCGGTGTGTCCGCCTTCCTCCTTTCCAGCTATTCTCTGTTGAACATTCCCACTGGTCTGGAAAACTCCCCAGCAAAGATGCTCATGTCCCGACACCTCTGCCCTGTGCCTCCATTCACCTGCCCAACATATTCTTGGGTTTTGTAATAAACACCGTGAAATTTTCTTGCTTGCTCTCAAGATTAAAGCATCTGTCTCAGCAGTTCTGTTTCGGTCCACTATTTCTGGCGAAAATCATGAAACAGGGTGAGGTGCTGAATTATCAGCTAATGCACCAAGAAAGCTTGGTTAGAAATGTTATTATAAGCTGGTCAACAGTTTAACATTTTTGCATGGGGACACATGAGGATTTACTCACTTTTCAAACCAGCCTCAAGCGACCACTTGATAAATTACAGGGCAGTTCTTTTGCTCTTGTTGCACTGGCTTAATTTTTGAGTTGGTTTATTCTACCTAACACCCTGAAACTCTAAGTCATCATCACCAATGACTCTAACCCTAACCCTGTGCAATAAGAATATGCAATTCTTAGCAATCAGGAAACAAATTAAATGATCATTTTAATGGACACATATCAAAAACTAATCCCCAAAGACTCTGTTTTGCCTTTCTTCAAAGTGCAGAATTACACTGTGGTCAGGGTTATCACCTTTGATGACTGAGAACTCAGAGGATTAAAGAAGATTTCATTTGGAATAAAAGAGCAAAATGTATCACAAAAATGTGTGGTGGGGCTGAGGGAGTACAGTAAGCAGATGGCTGATGTAGACAGCCTGGGTGGACAGGAGATGGACAGCCTGGATAAGATGAAGATGTTGAGGAGGAGGGAAGCACGATGGGTGGCTTGAAAGTCACAGTGACAGATGATTATGAATTTAAAGGACAGGGGGTAGGGGCCTGATTGGTTCAGAGAACGTGGGAAGACAGATTATTGGATAAAAATAGTTACACTGACATTTTGAATGAGGTGAATTTGACAGCGAGGAAAAACAGAAGCGATGAAGAAAAACAGAGTGTTAATAATGGACCATTTCACTGAGAAGAACAGAAACCGAACATGAGAGATCTACCTTTATTGAACTCATAGAGAAACTTTAAATTAACTCATTTCCTTATGTTATAATATTACATAAATATTATACTTTTTAAAATGGAAAGCAGATGTATAATACAACAACATCGATGGTTAGCATTTTTAGAGGGTTAGGGTTACCCTCAGGTTTTGAATAAGAGCTAAATCTTGCCTAATTTTCCATAAAATTTAAAGGAGCATAAAGGTGAATAAATAAACCGATTACACTAGAAAATATAAAGGGTGGTTAGTACTGTTGCCTCCCAGCAAGAAGGTCCTGAGTTTGACTCCACCATCCGGTTTAGGGTCTTTCTGTGTGGAGTTTGCTCTGGGTTTGTTCTCTGGGTATCTGGATATTATCGTAGGGACATCACATGGAATTCAGAGATTTGCTGATTGTAAACTGTGTTAGCTGTGGTAAAAAACAGGCTTCTGCCATAACAAACACCCCACTCTCCTTTATTAATATTAAATGTGATGCTGTTTTATCACAATCTGCACCTAGCTCGTGAGCCACAATGCTAAACATTTTATGAAAGGGTTCAGATCCCTTTTGCATGATTCTCTTTGAACACAATTTTAGGAATGGAGCTTGAATCTTTATGAGTAATGTTGTAACCCTAACCTCTTTAAAAATAAACCATGCCATTTTAATGAGTACATAACCTATTTTTCAAAATATAGGGATGGAAACAATGGAGCTTGGCAACTTGGCAAAAATATGGATCTTTTGGTTACGTTATCATCACATGACACATCAATATTGCAAACAAGGGACTCTGTAAATATAGGACAGTCACCATGACACAGCACATAGATGATAAAACTACCTGTGGCGAGGAGTGGAACAGCAAGTGAACTCCTTTTTGTTGTTTGGACATTGTTGCTTATTTAACCTTGAGCTCAAACTGGGCTCTGACAGCCTTGAAAGTATCAAAGAAGGCTATCAGTTGTTTCCTTGAATATTGAGTAAGACAACGCAGGGTCTTAGTCACATCGTCCATGAATCGACTTGCTCAGTGAAGTTAATTCACTTTATTATTTTTAGAATCACACTAGTGATTGGCTGAGATATGGAGCAGCAGTTGTTGATTAGTTATCAGACAGGCCTGTCAATGGAAATGTCAACAAATGTCTCCACAAAAAAGTGCAGATATTCAGGATGTCTAGAGGAGAGTTGGAGCATTAAAATGACATCTTAAATGACCTTTAGTGCAGCGGTCCCCAACCCCCGGGCCTCGGACCGGTACCGGTCCGTGAGTTGTTTGGTACCGGGCCGCGAGAGTTGAGGCTCAGGTGTGAAATGTATGGTTTTCAGGGTTTTTATCGGTTTTCAGCGTTATTTTGTTATCGTTTTTATCGTTAACTCTATTTTCCTGGGTCTTATCACGTGTGTTATGAATAAATCTTCTTTTTTTCGGTACCGGTACTAGTTTTATTTTGTTGTATTTATCCGCGACACCTTAAAGGCCGGTCCGTGAAAATATTGTCGGGCATGAACCGGTCCGTCGCGCAAAAAAGGTTGGGGACCGCTGCTTTAGTGTATTCAGTGGTCTAATCCCAACAGCTCCAGGATGTAGTTTGGAGGGTCACAAAGAAAAATAGGTTTTATTATTATGCTGTGACAATAAAACAATGTCCCCCATAACTTTCAGCGCTGTTATGGAGAATGTAAATTCTGCACGTATTTAATTAATTTTTAGTATATTCAAAATGATAGTGTGTTTAATAAGGACAGTTAAAAAACTGGAAAAGGGAAGAGGAAGGTGAGATCAAAACGGGACAAAGGATACTAATATGAGAAAGAATAAGATCATTTCAGTAAGTATATACATTTTTCTTATCTTTAGCATCCAACCTTTTCTGCTCCCCCCTGTCTATCCTTTGAAAACAGCTAATATATCTCAGATGTGTTATAGCAGACTGCAGACAAAAGGTCAAAGAAAGTCAGGTCTGCTCTGCATGGCAGGAGCAATAAAAGACTGGAAAAATGGTGTAACTCTAAAGAAAAGCACCTGGTGGAACATCCTACATCTAATTAATTTAATTTACAACACGTCAGTAACTGACCGTGTATGAAAAGAGCCTCCCAGAGAGGCTGAGTCTTTCAGACATACTGATGTGGAGGGATTAACTACCAAAAATACTGAACTATTTACCCACTAAACCTTTTGCAAAGAACAAAAATATCACTAAAAGATTGAGAAATCTCTACATGCAAGGACACTGAAAGACTCACTACAAGGCTGCATGGGGTGAGGGTCATTTCAGAAACAAAACACTGTCATTTGTTTAAAGTCTAATGTGCAAATAGAAATATTCAAATGCAGGAATATCCTGTGGTCTGTCAAAATCTGATATTACTTCTAGAAATCATACAAAGGTAAAGAGGAAGGAGCCATCAGTACGGTGTACATTTTAGGACATCGTCAGGTCCCAAGAAAAAAGTTGTCAGGTATCAGACAAAAAATTGTCAGGTCTCAGTTCTCAAGAAAAAAGTTGTCAGGTATCAGACAAAAAAATGTCAGGTTGTCAGGTATCAGACAAAAAATTGTCAGGTCTCAGTTGTCAAGAAAAAAGTTGTCAGGTATCAGACAAAAAATTGTCAGGTCTCAGTTCTCAAGAAAAAAGTTGTCAGGTATCAGACAAAAAAATGTCAGGTCTCAGTTCTCAAGAAAAAAGTTGTCAGGTATCAGCCAAAAAATTGTCTGGTCACAGTTCTCAAGAAAAAAGTTGTCAGGTATCAGCCAAAAAATTGTCAGGTCTCAGTTCTCAAGAAAAAAGTTGTCAGTTATCAGCCAAAAAATTGTCAGGTCTCAGTTCTCAAGAAAAAAGTTGTCAGGTATCAGACAAAAAAATGTCAGGTCTCAGTTCTCAAGAAAAAAGTTGTCAGGTATCAGACAAAAAATTGTCAGGTCTCAGTTCTCAAGAAAAAAGTTGTCAGGTATCAGACCAAAAAATTGTCTGGTCACAGTTCTCAAGAAAAAAGTTGTCAGGTATCAGAGAAAAAAATGTCAGGTCTCAGTTCTCAAGAAAAAAGTTGTCAGTTATCAGACAAAAAATTGTCAGGTCTCAGTTCTCAAGAAAAAAGTTGTCAGGTATCAGACAAAAAAATGTCAGGTCTCAGTTGTCAAGAAAAAAGTTGTCAGGTATCAGACAAAAAATGTCAGGTCTCAGTTGTCAAGAAAAAAGTTGTCAGGTATCAGACAAAAAATTGTCAGGTCTCAGTTCTCAAGAAAAAAGTTGTCAGGTATCAGACAAAAAATTGTCAGGTCTCAGTTCTCAAGAAAAAAGTTGTCAGTTATCAGACAAAAATTGTCTGGTCACAGTTCTCAAGAAAAAAGTTGTCAGGTATCAGACAAAAAAATGTCAGGTCTCAGTTCTCAAGAAAAAAGTTGTCAGGTATCAGACAAAAAATGTCAGGTCTCAGTTGTCAAGAAAAAAGTTGTCAGGTATCAGACAAAAAATGTCAGGTCTCAGTTGTCAAGAAAAAAGTTGTCAGGTATCAGACAAAAAATTGTCAGGTCTCAGTTGTCAAGAAAAAAGTTGTCAGTTATCAGACAAAAATTGTCTGGTCACAGTTCTCAAGAAAAAAGTTGTCAGGTATCAGACAAAAAAATGTCAGGTCTCAGTTCTCAAGAAAAAAGTTGTCAGGTATCAGAACACAAGGTACCAGAGAGAAAATCTTCCTGCAGGTGGCGGTGTTGTCATGTCCCACCCTGTGTTGCCAACTTAGCGAATTTGTCGCTATATTTAGCGAGTTTTCAGACCACCTTAGCGACTTTTTTTCTGAAACGCGACTAGCGACAAATCTGGCGACTTTTTCTGGCGTTATTAGAGACTTATTTATGACGATTTTTTGACGTGAAAGCGCGTATCGCTCTTACTCTCAATAAGCAGCGGGTGCTGCGGTGGGCACCTCGCCCGTGCCAAAGCGCTCACAGGCGGAGGATAGTCCTCCCCCAGCTGCTATCGGGGCAGGGCTCCCGCACTGACTGTAACACAGTCAGTTCTTCTTTTACTGTTATGTTGTTTTGTGGACCACAAAGTTTAAAACTACACACACACACACACACACACACACACACACACACACACACACACACACACACAATAACTCCACCAGAGTGCCTGTTTCGGGTCGCTTTTGGCGGTCCAAGCCCGGATAAAGGAGCAGGGTTGGAATTGTGACATTAAAAAAAACAATAATTGCTAAAAGAAATTTAATTTGTAGTTCTAAATAAATTCTAAATGCATTTAAGACGTTTTTTACTGACTTTATGTCTCTTCCACGATGTTACATTACATTAGCATGACCAATTATGCAAATTAGGCGATGACATCATTTAGCGACTTCTAGCGACTTTTAGGACAACCAATAGCGATTTTCCTTACTGAGGAGTTGGCAACACTGGTCCCACCCGAATTGATTTCCAAATACGTCATCAACGTGTGACAGTGGGAGAGCGTAAGGTCATTGACCTCACCGGAGTTTTACTGCGGTTCAGGCTCCTAACGACACAAGGGCTGTATCCCAATTCAGGGTCTGCAGCCTTAAAGTGCGCAGCCTTAACGGTCCACAAGGGCCGCGTACTTAAAGGCCGGAGGTGAGAGGCTTGTGAAATGGGACGGTCTAGCCTCCGTCGCGCTGCCCTGGATGCCTATTAACCATGACACTAACAGCTGGAAACGTTTCATACAGCTTTGTTTGACAGAAATGAAGGAGAAAATCTTTTGTTCATTTGTTTGTTTGTTTGTTTGTTTGTACATGAGCTTTGATTTGATAAGTATCTGAGGCTGACTGTGAAATCATGATTATTGGGCTTCACTTCTGTACTGAACAGTCATTTAAGATTACCTAGTAAATAACAATTAGCTAATGTTGTTCATGAGACTAAAGTCATCTCACTTTGGTAATGTAAATATAATATGGCCAATATTAAAGTTATAATTTCAATCATTATTAGTTACTTCAGCAGTGAATGAACTCTGTTTCAAATACTGAGCTTCAGTAAAGATTCAAGCTGCATTTATTTATATTATTTATATTTCCTGTCACCTTAAATCTTCACTCAAAGACAGGTTTCTTTGACACAGTATATATAACTGTGTTATATATATGAGAGACATACATTTGGTTGACATTTGGCCAACAGTAATGTTTTAATGTTCTTCGTTATTAAACATTCGCACATAAATAAGTAACATAATATTCAGTACTTACTTTTAAAAGTTTACTCTTCGGCCGCCCCTCTTTGGCCGTTTTTTTCCCCGGCAAAATTATCCAAACCCACCGCCGCGCTATGCATTCTGGGATATTTTGGGCCACGAAGTATACACCGCCACATCTTTAAAATTCAATGAAATGAAGGACGCATTTGAGGACCGCATTTCGAGCAGCCTTTGAATTGGGACAGCCTTCGTCGTGTCGCTGTGACGTAATTGGCCTTAAAATGCGGCCTTTAAGGCTGCAGATGCTGAATACAGCCAAGGTAAGTTTAACTTTGGTCGTCCCCTGAGCAAAGTGAGACTCATTTTTTAGGGTTCGTGGAGATGAGTGTGAAGATCCAAACAATCCCTGTCAGTGATGGAGAAGCTTTGATGAAAATATTTGGTAAAAAGTTCACCAGCATGAAGGAAATGAAGTTTCAAACTTTCCTTAGGAGGAGCCCAGCACGCCTGCTAAAAGAATAGTAAGTGTGGCGATGTGGATGCTTGCAGCGACTGCTGTATAGAGGCCATCCTGCTACACATGAAACACATCAGAGTCATAATTGTTATTTTAGTCACGTGTTTGTTTATTATTCTTATTGTTTGATCTGGGACTGTTTGCAGACATCTCAGAGAGAGGAGACACCAGCATCTGAACAGAGACTCAAACCAGCAACCTGCAGCTCCTTGCTTGGCTGCTCCAGTTTTCTCCTCACTCATGTTGCCCACCAGTGATTTCTAGCTGCCCACCCACACAGCAGGCTAGAATATGCGCTGAGCCTAAGCACCCGATACTTGGACATGTTTTCTTTATTAAATAATGAACCAGACCCCAAAAAGTAAACAGCTGTTATTGCTAGGCAACGGGAGCAGCATTTGGCGATGTAGCACCTGACATTCCTGACCATGTGGGCGGAGCATGCATGAAATGGAATGTTTAGTAGAACTGTGCAACACAAGCACTTAGTTACAGCATGTTTCATTGTATCCAGACACAGCTAGAGACACATCTACAGCAGCATCTCTGTGCAGGACAAACGACAGTTGACGAAGAAAACATCGAAAACTTCACTTCACTCCTCTACAATACGTTGGTTCCTTTGTTTAAAAGGCCAAAATGAATCGAGGGAGAACGAGAAGAGGATCGGCGAGTGCTTCACCTCACAATTCAGTACAGCTGATTAACCTGCAAGAAGAATTTCAAATGATACAGGCTGAAAATGTCAAATTAAAAGAAGAGGCAGAAAAATTAAGAGGAGAAGCTAAAAATTCAAAGTTTGAAACTGAAGTAGTATTGCAGGAATTACTGCATGTGGGTCTCAAACTTAAAGGAGAGAAAATGGGAAAACAACAGGCAGAAAACGAGAATGAAAACATGAAGAAAGAACTGTTGGAAGCTCAAAAAGCATTGGAGGAAGAGAAAAGCACAGCACAAGAAGCCAAAAATAAATATCAAACTGCAAAGAAGGAGGCAGGAAATGTGATACAGGAATTACAGGAGGTGCAGGAAGCTTTTGAAGAGGGAAAAAGGAAAATGCAGTTGGCGACACAAGAAGCTGCAAATGTAATGGCTGAAGCTGAAACACTAAGGAAGGAATTACTGTATGTAAAGCAACAACTTGAAGAAGAGAAAAAACGTAAACATGAGGCAGACAATGAGATTGAAAATTTGAAGAAAGAATTGTTGGAAGCTCAAAAAGTGTTGGAGGAAGAGAAAATTAAAATACAGGAAGCAAAGAAAGAAATGGAAGATACAAAGAGTTACACTCAAAACATGAAGAAGGAACTGATGAAAGTGCAAGAAGAACTTGCAGAAGAGAAAATTGAGGTGAAGGTATTCAAGGAAGAAATGACGGTGACCACGAAAGACTGCAAAGACGCACTTAAAGAAATACGAAAGCACAAAAAGGAAGCTAAAGAGCTCCTCAAACAGAAAGTGAAACTGGCCAAACAGCAGCTAAAAGAAAAATTTAAAGATGCCGAGGAGCAGCTCAACAAAACCTTAAAAGAACTGAAGGCAAAAGAAAAAGAAAAGAAAGCCGAGGACAGGAGGGGATTCTGGAGCAGACTGCTGAGAAAGAACTGACCCAGCAGCATCAATAGTTTCTTCCTCCTTCCCCCTCTCTCCACCTTTCTTTCACCCCATCCTTCTTCTTGGGACGTTTGTTTGTTTTTTAAAAACTCTAATCTAAATACATGTACTGAAATACACAAATAAAATTGCCATAACTTGACCTCATGTTGCCTGCTTCTTTTCTTGTGTGTCTGTGGATGTCAAACAGTAACACACTTTCTGCTCTGTGTCTTTAATTGTAAATAAATGCAATATGTTTTCATTTTAAAATGCATTGCAAAAAACTTCTGCTCTAAATCTTTTTTTTTAGCAAAAAGCTTTTTTTTTTTGCCTGTTGTGGACGTTTCCCATTTAAATAAAGCCTGCAGACGAGCGGTGAGCGGTAGCTAACATTCTTTAATCAAATTCAAATTCAAATTCAAATTTTATTTGTCACACACACACAACCATACACAGTATGACATGGGGGTGAAATGCTTGTAGCTGTACAATGCCCGACCATTAAATGACAGAAGAAATGTTTTACAATATTTACAATTTACTACAAAAATTTACAAATTAACTTAGGAATTTACAGTAAAGAATGTGCAAATAGCAGAAGAGATTATAAAGATAAGGATTATAAATTATAGGAATTATAGGATTATAGGAAATGTGTGGTGGTGCGTGTGGTGACGTGTGTGAGAGTCCAGTCTTATAGTGACGTGTTTGGGAGAGTCCAGTCCTACACCTGGTTCAGGCCCCGAATAGCCTGGGGGAAGAAGCTCCTCTTCATTCTCTCTGTTTTGGCCTTAAGGGAGCGGAAGCGCTTCCCAGACCTCAACAGTGAGAAGAGTCCATTGTTGGGATGGGAGAGGTCCATCATAATCTTCCTAGCTTTGGACTTGCACCGCTTGGTGTAGATGGACAGCAGGTCAGGGAGCTCTGATTGAATGATGCGTTCTGCCGAGCGCACCACCCTTTGCAGATCTCGTCTGTCCTGCTTGGTGCTGTTCCCAAACCAGGTGCAGATGTTTGACGTCAGGACGCTCTCGATGGTGCAGGAGTAGAAGTTCTTGAGCACCTTCAGTGGCAGATGGAAGTCTCTAAGTCTTCTGAGGAAGAAGAGACGCTGACGGGCTTTCTTAACCAGGGTGTTGATGTGACAGGACCATGACAGGTCCTGAGTGATGTGGACACCCAGGTATCGGAAACTGTCCACTCTCTCCACTGGCGTGCCACTGATGATGAGGGGTTTGTAATTCCTCGCCTGCTTTGTAGTGAAGTCCACGATCAGCTCCTTAGTCTTGCTGACGTTTAGGAGGAGGTTATTCTCCTGGCACCAGGTCTCCAGGTTCCTAATCTCCTCCAGGTAGGCCGTCTCGATGTTGTCGGAGATCAGGCCCACAACAGCAGTGTCGTCAGCAAACTTGACAATGGAGGTGGTGTCGGATGTGGCTACACAGTCATAAGTGTACAGTGAGTACAGCAGGGGGCTTAAAACACAGCCCTGAGGCACTCCAGTGCTGAGTGAGATGGAGGGGGAGACTTGTTTTCCCACCCTCACTGATTGGGGTCTGTCTGTGAGGAAGTTGAGGATCCACTGACACAGTGATGAGCTGAGTCCTAGATCCGTCAACTTGGTGAAAAGCTTAGAGGGAATTATTGTGTTGAATGCTGAACTGTAGTCCACGAACAGCATCCTAACATAATTCCCTCTGCCAGTGTCCAGGTGACTCAGGGATGTGTGGAGCAGGTGAGATATGGCATCGTCTGTGGAACGATTAGTCCGGTAAGCAAACTGAAGTGAGTCGAAACACACAAAGAACAGACAACCAGGCTTGATGAAGTCCCTGCATGACCGCGGGACAGACGGTCAGCAGAGTCTCCCTGAGCCTAGCATGGCTCTCAGTTAAATACCTTCTCCAGGAACAAAAGGCAGTACACAGCTGTTTCACACCTTAACACTAGAATTACTGAGCCTTTTTTTCCCTGGTGCGAGTCCCTACTACTAGATTTACTAGCCCTGCGTAAATTTGCGTAAATTCCACTGGCACTGCGTTGTCTTTACAGTCCCTGGCACAGCAGCTGCAGCAGCTTCAGCAGCCTGCGTCTGTGCTAATATTTCCTTGTGCTACATGAATCGGCAACGAAGTTCCTGAGCTAGAAGACTCAGAAACAATCTTCTTTTGCCTGTCCACCCTGTACATGCCTTGTACAAAATGTAGGCATTCACCGCCGCCAGGTCCAGCATATTGTAGAAAACCGCTACTGACCACCTGCGTGCTGCTGCTCTTATGGAATACATCCGCACAAGTTGAGTAAGTTCACGCCAGACTTTATTCACCGTGCCCCATAACGGCGTTTTGCGCTGCAGCAGTCTGTGCGACAGTGACAGTGAAGTAAAGAAATTGTCTGTTGTGACGTTTCTCCCATCATCCAAAAACGGCTCCATCAGTTTCATGACCACGTTCTCTGCCAGCCTCTCTCCCTTCTGACGACTGGGGTCTTTTCCCAAGTAAGGAGATGCACTGCAGACATATTTGGTGTCCAAGGCCGTGGCCATCCAGAACTTGATCCCAAATTTGTCTGGCTTGGTTGCGATATACTGTGTGAATGGACAACGAACCTCTGTAGGGAACAGCTGTTCATCTATGGTCATGTGTTCTCCTGGAGTGAAACTCTTAGCACAGTTCTTGTTGAAGCGTGTCCAGATGTCAGAGATCACCGCAAAATTGTTTTCACCCGTTCTGCCCGCGTGTCCTTGTCATCAAATCGAAGGTGTTGCATAATTGAAATGAATCTATCTCGGGGCATTGTCTCTTTGATTACTGGCACCAGAAATCTTTCTGACCAGCAATCCACAATGGCACCAACAGGACACATGATTGTTCTTACAAACAGGATTGAAATGAATGCCATCAGTTCATGAACTGACAAATTCCAGTCCGGCTCTGTTCTGTGGGCTTGATGGACCGTACACTCCCTGATGGTCTGCAGCATTCCCACGTCTAACAGGCAAAGGAAGCTTTGGAGCACACTTGTAATCTTACGCTGTCAGAAGATAAACAAATAGAGAATGGTAAATTTACATGGACCTCACTCTAAATGGGTTTATATAAATATCATATGTAATATGGCAGTGACAAACCTTAGCAGACTCTGTGGGTCCAGCTTGTGCAGTGAAGCACGAGCGATTTGCTACTGCACTGGGCATTCCAATGTCCAATGTTTTTTCTTGAGAACTGAGACCTGACAATTTTTTGTCTGATACCTGACAACTTTTTTCTTGAGAACTGAGACCTGACAATTTTTTGTCTGATACCTGACAACTTTTTTCCTGACAACTGAGACCTGACAATTTTTTGTCTGATACCTGACAACTTTTTTCTTGAGAACTGAGACCTGACATTTTTTGTCTGATACCTGAAAATTTTTTTCTTGAGACCTGACAATGTCCTAAAATGTACACCGTACATCAGGCTTTTCAGTACCCTACCTCAAAAGCCAGCATTGTTTGCTAAAGCATATAGTTAGGGCTGGATCAGGTGACCCTGAATTCAATTCAATTTTATTTATATAGCGCCAAATCACAACAAAAGTCGCCTCAAGGCGCTTCATCCTCCCTTAGTTATGCTGCAAAAGGTTTAGGCTGCTGGAGGATTCCCATGATGCACTGAGTGTTTCTTCTTCACTCACCTTTGTCACTCACTATTTGTTTACACACCTCTCTGCATTGAATCAGTACTTAATATTAATCTCTGCTTTTGTCTTTTGTCCTGTCTTCCTCTCTTCACCCCAGCTGGTTGCGGCAGATGGCCCTTCCCTGAGCCTAGTTCTGCTGGAGGGTTCTTCCAGTTAAAAGGGAGTTTTTCTTTCCCACTGTCGCCAAAGTGCTCGTTCATAGGCGGCCATGTAATTGTTGGGGTTTTTTATTTTATTTTTGTATGGCCTTCGCCTTACAATATAAAGCGCCTTGAGGCAACTGTTGTTTGGTGTTGAAAATCAGTAAAATGTGAGTAAGAAAGTGAAAGTAATTCAGTAAGTAAATAGGTAGGTACTTCACTGGTCCCACATGTGTTACAGCAGGATAAAGAGTAAACATATTTCATGAAGCGCCTATATATATATATATATATCTATATCTATATATATATATATATATATATATATATATATATATATATATATATATATATATATATATATATAAATAAATAAATAAAAGAATAAAAATAGGAATAAGAACAAAAAAGAACTGAACTTTTGACCCCAATTGAGGTAAAAAGACCAAATGAGATGTTACACTGCAGCATGTCATACATGTCATGTCCCTGACATCCTGCTTGTCTTGCTGGCATCAAATTTAAAGTGAGGATATACATTTTTAAGCAAACAAACAAAAAATCTTAATAAAGGAATGTGGAAAACAGCTTAAATTGCAGTGTGCTTTTTTTTGCATTTCACACCCGACTCTTGCATTTAGTTTTGTGTTGAGTAAAGGTGTGCCATTTCCATGCTTATCATGCAATATGGAATATGGAATACTGCCTCAGCAGTTCTACTCATTCAAGGTGAAGATAATCTGAGAAAATGTCACAGAATAGAAAACTGTCACTGCTGCCAGGGCGTGCTCCCTTTTTCTCTCCATCTGCAAATCTGAATTATTTAAATACTGTCATCATATTCTACTTTATTATTTTAGTTACTGGAAACATGAGCTTTTAATTACAGCCTTACTTGACACCTTATAATGAAATCAATTACAATTATAACACATATTCTCTACAGTATGCATAACAGATAAATTATCTATACTATTATCATTTTCTACTTAAATTTGGCTTTCTCTTTCCATCTCACTTACATTTCATCAAGTCCCCGTGGATCTGCACTTTCTGAGGCGTGATATGAGGCTCGTCACGTAACCTTCTACTCACCCCCTCTTCAGATGCCAAGCTGTTATTGAATCCGTAGCACAGCAATGTCCTTGAAATGTAATCTCACACATAAAGAAGAAGAGCTTATTCAGCCACATCTGAAACTCGACCTACTGTGCACCGCATCTCAACATTAAACTGGTGGAACTCACAGAGAACACGAGTGCTCAGTGAGCAAGCTTCAATCCTGGCTTCCTTGATATGATTACAACATCTAATCACATCTTTTTTAGACAGGATAATATGATTATTTCTATGGAGCCAAATGTAGTGGGGGATTATTGGTAATAAAATGATGCTGGATTACCGGGTGCGTTTTGCCTCCCTGTTGAAATAGCAACAAATCTGCAGTCTCTTGTTCTGGATGGAATTTAGATAAAGAGCGCCTGAAAACTTCAAAGCCAAGATCAAACAAAAACTTTTACTTATGTGTTCCAAGGATCATATAGAGGAACGGTCCACAATATTAAATTCTCTAAGGCTTACTTTGAGTCAGCAGGCAGGAAACCTTAGTGCTCAACTCCACAGGTTTCTGAGGCAGGGCCACTGAAGCTGTTTTGTTATGTGGAAAACTATAACTATGTAGCTATAGCACTAATGGTGGACTATTTGGATTAAACCCCCAAACTACCAGTGAGTCAGCTTTCTGAAGTTAGTTTTGAGATTTTAGTCCATAAAACTGTGTTAGACTTTTATGGTTATCACTCATTTTATTCTAGACCTGAGCACTGTATGCCTCTGTCCACATCCATGCTTTGGCTATGCCAGAGGCCATTAATGAAATGCAGATTCAAACTAGAATTAATTTACATCATGCAATTTGCCTCATTTCAGCCACCAAGCACTTTTGGAAAAACTTCCCAGAGAATGTCTGGGGTTTTTTTGGTTTTTTTGCAGTTCTGTGTCGAATCACAATACAATTTTGTCTTTATTTCGAAGGCAACTGCGTCTTTTTTTTTTAAAGCATCTGCAAGCGAATGCAGCTTCTCTTTAAATGTGTTGGTATTGGTGTTTACAAGAGATGTGAGTCTGCTAACCTCGAAAGATGTCAGCTCACACTAAGAAAAAAAGACAAATTGATGGCAAATGTGAGTTTTGATCAGGAGATGGAGTTCTACATAAGTGTTGTTTACTGAAGTCACAGTTAAAGCTGCATTTATTTGTGGAGAGCAGATTTCTGTGTTCAATTTGAATCGCTATTACCAGACTAAACACATAGATAAATGCGTGGAAGAGAAGAACTTGACTGATACAGAGCAGTGACCAACATCTGATTCTCTGATGTGGATTTTAAAGAGTATTTGGTGCGCTAACATACCCTGAAAAAATGTCACAACATAACTGAGCTGTGATGACCATGACCCAGCCCAATTACTCATCTTTGCACATGGGACAATTCAAGAGTGGGACAAACTGGTCGGCATTACAAATGTGACAGGGAAAAATGTTGGATTTCTGAAGTGGATGCAAGATAAAGTGCTACAGTATTTCTGAGTCTCAGTCAGCTCAAAATTGTGAGATGTACTGTAACTCAAAATAACTAATCTACAGATGCAGTCTGACTGAAGCGCCAAAAAAGATGAACAGAAACAGATAAATGATGCAAGAAGGACTGCAACCATCGGCAGTTCAAGCTTACTTGTTGATAAGTGGATGCCGTTTTACTCTCTGTCCATGACCTTGTACCAACTGCCAGACACAGAACATCTTTCAACTAGCCCACGGTTAAACAAACATGTGCACCTCATTCCTCCACATCTGTGCACCTTCCTCACATACAGTGGGGCAAGAACCTGGGAGGCAGCAGTTCACTTCTTGCTCTCACTTATTTTTAGAAAAGTTCTGAAGAAATTAAATAGCAAGTATATATACAGTTTTTCAGCAGCACCATTACTACTACTACTACTACTACTATTGCTGTAGGGATGGCAGTCATCCTTTTGTTTGATGTAAGGCTGGAAACACACAATGATAGTCCTTAGGGGATCATTCTTATGCATTTACAGCAGCCTTCATTAACCCTCACCTGCTGGTTTATGTTATTCTCTAATTAACCTGCAAAGCTTGTGCTATCCCTGCTCATCGAAGCTGTTCGGTCTATTTTATGCTAAGTTGCACATAATAAATATGCTAAAGCAAGATGCATATGGTAAACATCATAATGTTGGCATTTAACTAAAAGCATTACAGTGCCTATCATAAACAGATACAGATTTGACATTGTTGATGGGCTAAGTGTTGCGCTACGAGTTGATAAAAATATAAAAATTATTTCATAAGCATGTTGTGTTCTAAATGTTAATTTAGAAATACATTGACAGTTATTATTATAGATGGCAGATATGAGGTTTATTTTAATATAACAGCAGTGAGGACAGTGTTTAATGGATATAATGGTTATACACAGTTATATAACAGTCCCAGCAGCTCCAGGGTGTACTAATTTTCATTTTCAATAAATTATATTTAAAATCATTAAGCATAATATCATGTCTTGGGTAAATATTGATATTGTGTGATAGCTTCTCCAAAACCAAGTGCTGTAAAATCTAATACTCTCCCTCCTGCCTGAAACATTAATTAAAGACTAAAATGCATTCATTAATATCAGAAAGGCTATTTACACATTTTAAATACAGCTGTAATTCAAACTTCAGCATAAACACATATAAGTGAATTGATCTGATTTTCTGACTCTATTTGGGAGCTACTTTATAGGTTTGAATGCTACCCGTAAATAGGTAAATGCAGCAGTTTATCTAAATAATTACATGTTTTTCTTTGATGTAATTGCTTTTGCCAAATCAAGAAATGCAACTACTGTTTGACTGAGTTTGGTTTCTCTATGGAGAGGTGAAGGCCATTTAAGGGCCTTATTTAACAGGACATATTTCATAAAATATTCAGAACCCTTCACTTCAGATCAAGGTTTAAATTGGTGTTCTTACTGTTCAATCTACAGTCGACAACTGATAATGACTAATTTGTTAAACACAAACACGTCTGTAAATTACAAAAGCTTCGTTACAATTCCAGCTTTATCTGATTATGAGCATTCAACCTGACTGCAGTCTAGTCCAGTTTTGACAGGACGTTATTTTGAAAGACATAAATTTACAATATAAGGTCCTCCAATACACATTATATGGTAGGACAAAACAAAACGCCAAACAGAACACATTACAACACAAGTAACTGTAAATCTGCCGCCTCCTCTTACATACTCAGGAAAACCAAACTTCTTCCCCTTCATCAACCCTGATCCAGCCAGTTTTCACCCCAGCAGAGACTCACAGGGCAGCAGACACACTGCTCCCATTACAATTAGTAATGCAGCAGTACTTACAGCAGCGTGCTTTCTTCCCATCCTTGTATCTCGCCTCCCTCTATTGTGTTACAAATCCACTGCCCAGTGAAGACCTCTGTCTGACCTAGTTACATATATACAGCAAATAAAGGTCAAACGACAGACTTAGGAAGAGCATTTTCTGGCTGGTGTGTGTGTATATTCATAATGTCGTGGTCTGGGTGGTTTTCCACAGCATCAGCTCCTCCCCACTGGGTGGAGTCTTTGTTGTTCCTCACCTGATGGCAATCGGACCAGCAGTATTTATGACCGGCGCACTCAACTGGTCTTCGCCAGATTATCTGCCAACTTTACCTCTGAAAACCACCTACCAAGCTCTCCTGGATACCAGTTTGCTGCCACCGGTAATCCCTCTCCGTTTTGGAGCTGCCATTTTCTCCTGCCTGCCTCCCTGCCTTGCATGCAGCACCCACCTGGACCTCTCCTGCCTCCCCCCTCCACGCAACCCTCACCTGCAAGCTTTGCCCGGGCCCGCCACAGTTTTCCCTGCCCAGTACCTGCACCCAGTTATCCCTGCCATCTAGTTTTCACCACAGTATTTTTCTCTCGCCTCAGACATCTAGTTTATGTTCATTGATCCTAGTCTGCACTTTCTGTTAGCCTCTGAGCATTGTAAAAATAAAGTCTCTTTTCGTTACACCTCACCCCTGGCCTCCGGTTTTGAATCTGCGCTTGAGTCCATCCCATGTCCACGGGCCACTGCGCCTGACACATAATGCTTAACTGGGTTAGAAATGAGTGTAAAGCTGTCTTCTTAAAGCTCTTAGAGATTGACATGTTAGTGTCCGTGTGTATATGCACATGTGCACTGAGGGAGACATCTGTTTTTCTGCCCTGAGGGGTGAAAACGAAAGAAAAAGGCAGCAGTGACAGACAGTAAGCAGTAGTTATTTATCAGAATGTGAGGAAGAAGAAAAGTCTAATCCTGGCAAATTACTCTGAATGTCATCAGCAAAATAACACGCTGTCTAGACTTTGGCAACACATGATCTGAAACAATAACTTCTTAAACGTTGTGTAAAAATCAGCATTTTGTTCTAACAGTATTGTGTTTATCACAACTCACACAGCACTACAATCCCGCTGTGTCTTCACAGAAGAAATGCTCTAATCTTATAATCGATATCTGATTGAGGACATCATGAAGCAACATTTGGGCTTGACACAAATCAGCTAAATCAGTCTGAATGCTGCTAAGGGCAAAGTGTCAGAGACTGGCCACATCTACATAAATTTGTCATCTGATAAGGCAGTGAGATAACACTTGGGCCCTTCACACTTTTCTTATTCAGTGTCTATGAAAGAAAGCTGTGGTTTTTTGCACAGTTGATCATTGCTCATGATCAATAAACAACAGAGAGGGAGAAACAGTTATGTGTACAAGGTAAGAAGAAATAATTCAGTCACAGAAATACCAAGAAAACAGATATATTTCTACTAAAGTCAGACCCAAAAGCTGTGTCCCGGCCTAGATATTTAATCATCTGAAAATGTTAAATGAGTACTGCTAGTGACAAGCAGAGATAGGCAGTAAAGCGTTACTATAATCTTTCACGGGAACGTGAAATTCACAGAGAAAACCCCGTATCCCCCCACTGACATGACCGCTGTGGCACCGCGCCTCCAACAGCCTCACTCCTGCTACACAGGTGAAAAAAGACTTAGTGGGAAAGGACTTAGTGCAGAGAAAACCAGCAAGACTCTGCCACAAAATAATCCACTTGTGTATCATCAGCACAAGGCTAACTTGACTGATTAAATTCTCTTCTCTATTGAATTCATACAAAAACAGACACATATGGCGTTATAAACGACTATTTCTTGGTAGAAATTCTCTTTTGTACGAAAACTTCGGCAACGGAGTAGCAAAATAAGGTGTCTTAATTAATAAGCTTTAGAAATGCTGAAAAGATGATTTTGTAACCTTGGTACATGTGCAGGTTAGGTGTTTTTTATCTGCATGTGAGGAGAAAGCTAAGACTTCTTTTCTCTTTGCTAATTTCAGCTTTGGCTGAGCTGAATCTCAGTCAGTTACAATAAAATAGAGTCACATTTAAACCTCTGAGTATAATGTTCTTACAGTGAGAATATGTTTTTTCTCAAGGCTTAAATTTAGGACATTTATTAAACTAAAATGTAGAGTACTGGAATGTCTGATAAAGACACTCTTTAAACTAAAATGAGTGTACGCATTTACAGTTATTTTATGCTTCACTGTATGCTTCTGTAAGAATCAAATAAACTGACAGCCTGACATGGGAAAACAAAAGAACTCTGGTAGATGCTGTGTAGAAGAGACTAAATCAGCATCGACTGGTTATACTGTATAGGTGAGATTCTGAGAAAAGGCAATAACAGAACTGTAGTGAAGCTACTTAACTACAGTCAAGACTAAGCCACACTATCAGCCACTGTTTTCAGGCTCCGTTCTCAAATTCATCTACCCATTTATTTTCTTAATCACTCATCCAGTTTAGGGTTGTAGGGGTGCTGGAGCTTATCCCAGCTTTCACAGGGAGAAAGGCAGACTATACCCTGGACAGTTCACCAGTCTACTGCAGGGCCATCACATAGTGAAAGACAATCATTCACAATTTAAAATGACCAATTAAGCTAATATTCACGCCTTTGGACCGTGAGAGGCAGCCACAGCACCTGGAGTGAACAGCCGTTACATTTGATCCAGGACCTTTTCTTGTTATGATGTAACAATATTAGCCACTACACCACCCAATCTCACATTAATATGCAGGTTCTGTATGCCATTGCAAAGACGAGGCAAAGACATTAATGATACTTTGGTAGTTTGCAACTGCTGCAAAAAATAAACTAAAGCTAGATGTAGCACAGTAAAACCTGTAACACCCACCTGCACACTTCGGGTACCTCTGCTAGAAACAGCGGATCATTCTTTCAAACTTCTAAATTTATTTTATTTCCGTGGTCCCACAGGTACAGACATCAATCATAAAGAGGATAAATCACTGGAAGGTATCAACTCCCCAAGCACTAAAAGCTTTTATTTTTTGTTTGCTGTGAAGTAACATTTTTATTTTATAGAGTTGGGCACTACCATGAGTAGTAAAATCACTACTGAGACCAAAAATGTCTAAGTAAGTGACGGATCAACAATCTTTTTCTTAAATAAAGAAGCTTCAGTTAAGGATATCCAGATTATCACATGACAATCAAGTTGGGAAGGCCATAAAGAACGCAGTTGAAGGCAGATGGTGGGAGAGCCATTTCATGCTGATCATCACCTTCCTTTCTGTCTTGTGAGACAGCGAGGAGCTCTTGATCTACAGAGAAAGCAGTTAGCTGTAAGTTTTATTGAATTTTGCTCCTTTTGTGCAGTATTACCAGTTCTATATTTAGTTATGTAACAATTCTGCTCAATATAGATCAAACAGAATTTATAGACAGTGATTTTTTGTACTCAAAGAGAAACATAAGCATGCAAATTGAATGCATTAATAATAAATAGAATGCAAAAGTGAAGCTACATATATATATATATATATATATATATATATATATATATATATATATATATATATATTTATAGTACCATTTGATCCTTTGACCTTGTGAATACCTTGTGGTATCTCTGAACTGTCCCCTTTTCTGAGGGCATGTACGGCCTGGCCAGAGGTTTGTTGAATCCTTAGTATATCTGCAAGTGGTGGCACACACACACACACACACACACACACACACACACACACACACACGCACACACACACACACGCACACACACACACACAGTGCTAATGTAACGTCTAATAATACCCACAGGTGCAAAGTAAATATTTACACATACTAATTTACAATCTCAGCTTGCAGTAATGTAACGTTTTAAATACACGCCCAGAACCTACTGTCTAAAATAGCGGTCACATTATGTGTGTTCTGTTGAAAGCTGCTGTGCCACTGATTCAGGACTATACAGCCAGCACCACTCAAACTGAGCAGCAGAGCAGTCTCCACGGGATTCTGCAGGGCAAACGTTCCTGCACTGGAGAGAAGCAAAGTAAAGACACAAAGGGAGTAAATGTTGTCTACAAACCTTTACCAAGCAAACAGTCAAAAATACTGCCAAGAAAACAAAAACTTGGAAAATGCTTTAGGAAGGCAAAACAGAAATGGAAAATTTAGTTAGTATTTCATTCATTCTAACTTCTTTGATACCTCCTTTGCCTGCCAAGTTTGGACTGACGGAGAACACTGGCCTTGTTGTGAACCTGGTCAAAGAGCAGAGCCATGTGGCACTCTAAGGAAAAAAACATTATTGCCATCATTAGTTGGCAACAGAACATTCAATACTTTGGGTAATTTTAAGAAAAGTCTCTTGCTAAACAAAAGGATAAGATATATGCTAAATGCATGGCATCTTTTTACTTTTATTTTAATTACGCTGTTAAGCACAATGAATGACCAAGGTTGTGCTTAAAATGTTTACATTTTTGAAATAAAGTTGAGGGGTGTATGATGTATTTGAGAGATAACTGATTAAAGCTGCTGTGAATAACAGAGGGACAGTGCGTGTTAATTAACTAAAACATGACATTTTAGCCTCGGACCCACATCTGACCAACTCTCAATCTGATTTACAAAAACAGAAACATGAGATGAAATATGGAAAAGTTATGACAGAAGGTTAGTTTAAGAGCCAAAGAGGCTTTTAGCAGGATTCTCCTGCACATGCTCGTTGGACACTCCATTTACGTAGAAGCACACAGGCACTCGACCTGTGGCTGTGAAAAACTGGTGCTTTTGTCTGCTACATTTACTCCAGCTGACGGAGACAGTAATGTTGGTTTCCAAACCCTTTGGCTTTGTAGCTGTTTCATTTTTAGTATGGCAGTAAATGCATTCAACTCTGAGGTTGTTGTCAAAGCAACATTAAAGTAGTTTTGTTCTTTAAAGAGTCTTATTTTGTATGAAGTACTGTTTTGTCAGGATGACTGCAGTCCAGGACATGTTGTTTCCGTGTGGAGTAAATTATATTTTGCCATATGAGCACACCTCCCTGACCTTTTCATAGGTAAAAATGGAAAGCCAAAGGTGGTGAGAGCAGAAGCAACCCTCATACAAAGGGTACACCCTCATAGATTTTATGGCAGCTTCTCAAGGCTGGCTCATTTAAGTTGGACATTCAAAATTGACAATTCTTTCTGAAAACCACGGATACAGTCACCACTGTATCAGCCTGTATCTGGTTTTAATCAGCATACAGTTCAAATGTCAGCATCCACATGCACACGGCACCTCCGCGAGGACCCCTCTTGATGCTCAGTTTTATGTAAAGCTACTGGAACAGCACACTGGGACTTCTAGAGAATGCCTTTTATAGAGAAGACCTTGCTTATTTAGATAGTAAATATTACAACAGCATAGCTCCGTGATTGCCAGTGATACCCCTCAGCCAGTGTTGGGAAGGTTACTTTTAAAATGTATTCCACTACAGATTACAGAATACATGCCCCAAAATGTATTTTGTAACGTATTCCGTTACGTTACTCAATGAGAGTAACGTATTCTGAATACTTTGGATTACTTAATATATTATCGTGCTTTTTACAACTACATGAATGTACTATTGCTGTGTGATTTATTACTATTACTGAAGTTTATTCGACATAGCAATACCAACTAGATTTTTAAATCTTAATATAAAATGAGTAACAGTAGGGTGGACATTAGGTAAGGCAGCACTGTTTGCAACGATCTCGTATAGAAAACTATCCTGCGTGTATATAAAAAAGGTCTGCTGCTCCGAACCGTAGCAAAGGGACCTCTGGTTAATATGTCGGGTTCGTGTCGGGCTCGTAGCTGAAAACTAGCTTTACTTTGTTGTCTGGGTCAACTTTGCTAGCGAGAGACAGAGAGAGGCGTTGAAAGGCTGCTCCAACGGAACTTATTGTTTCGGAGGAAAACATGAACACAGTGTACAGTCGAGTCTTAATAGCTTACTTACAACTGGGCTACAGTGCCCATGAGGCTACATTCCTTAGGGCTATGCCTGTAACACTCTGCCTATTGCCCTCATATTAAATAATTTTTTGAACAACAATTTAAAAAAATATTTCGTCACATCATTATGCGCAAGTAGAGGTGAAATGGGCCACGAGATTGAGACCCAGAAATTAGAGCCTCTTAATGCGTTTTGTTTGGGTTTCCACCAGCGTGGAATGACCAAAAATAGAGAGGGGACAGCCTAACATACGAAACAGGAAAAGACCGCTGTGTAATCCATTTATTTTAACAAAGTAACTGTATTCTGAATACCACCTTTTTAAATGGTAACTGTAACGGAATGACCACACACACACCGCCCGATAGAGTGATGAGAATACCCCGTCAGCCTTTTACAACTGAGGGATAAAAACATACAAGCAGCAGATGGTGCTACATGTCCTCAATGACACCACTTTCCCCGAAAAACATAAATTGAACAAAACCTAATCACATCATGTTGGCCAGTTAAGCAGTAACAATCGACTGTGTTGTGAAGTAACAGCTGCAATTCAGACCACTGTGTCATTCACACTATAGTTAGCAGCACTAATGTCGGTCTAGTGGGTGCCACATATGTCCGGCCTGGGGCAGGACATATGAGGCACACTGCCAATCACATCTCAGATTACCTTTGCTTGCTGGTGAAGGAGATGAAAGGGGACGTGAAGGTGAAGCACAGTTGTTTTTAAAAAAATATCTTTTGAAAGTGTAAAAAGCATTTTTAGTGCCAGTTATCATTTATTTAAAAACTGCTGAAAGGGAGGAGTGAAGAAACTTTCTATAATCACTCAGAATGTCTCCTCACAGTAAACAGATTACGACAGGCAAAAGTTCCTGGGATTAGACTACCCTTCTTCTACAGTTTCAACTTCTGAAGAAGAAAGTGTAAATGACCCTTGTTAAATTTATTTTTACAAAACATTATTTCCATACAGTCAATTAACAGCAGCCTTCCCAGTGAGCATGGCCCAGTATTAAAGTCAAAATCATTAATCCTCATTATGTTTTTGATATTACTTTATTTATTACAGGCACTCAGTGAAGTTGAGGAAATGTTATTCCAAGTATTAGCTAGTAAAACCTCATTGATTTCTCACTGCAGTGCAAGGATGTTTATATTTATACTCACTCAGGGAATGAAACATTGACAGAGTTAAGGAGATTAAGCCCACTGCTCCATTTACTGTTTACATAATCTACAAAGCTGCTTCAAATTTTAATCATTCATTCATTCGTTTGTTCATTCATTCCAGTATTTTGCCTGTTGTTTTCACCCCAGTCTAGCACCTAAAACACGTCAGGAAACTCAAAGCTTTGTGTGATTTCATGAACTGATACATATAAGAGAACAAATGACTGTTGTTTTCTGCCGTGTCTTTGTTGTTGGTATTCTCTTATTGCTCTCGAATCTCTTCCTCTTCCATGTGTCAACTTCACTCCTCTGTTCCTTCTCGTTTCCCAAACCCGTCATTGGTGCCTTATTAACACAGTATTACCTTATCAAACATCTTCCAAGTATGCCAACCATGTCACAAATTATTTAGGTTATCATTTCATGTATATAATTAAAATACCATTTTTCTTTGCTTTGTCTGTACTAAGAACAACCTTATGAAGTTCATGTCAGTGTGACAATGACATTGGCTGGTTCTGTGTCATTCCACTCATTACAGTCTTCGTATTTTTTAATGCTCACATGCAGTAGTAGCCATAACAAAGTGATGAATGTACTGTGAGTTATTAAATTATGAGATGGAAGCAGTAAATGCATTGTCTTTACATTCCTTTATAAATACTACAATCACAGACGGGAAAATGAGTGTAAACGTACCAGACAAATTGAGGGATGCTAGTTTGTCAGGTGGTATGTTTTCCATGAAGTGTTCCACCCCCAGGTAAATAAAGCCACTGCATCTGCACAACATTTGCTCCATTTCTGACAGGCTTAACAAATATGAAGATATGTTAGCAAAGCAGAAGTGACTGGTCGTGTGTTGAATATAACAGATACAGTTGGCTGTTGCTGTGCTCAAAGAGCCAAGAGGGAAAAAATGGTGTATAACTTTGATTTGCTGCACTCTAAGACTCACCTGGGTGTCTGTTTGCTGCCCATGAAGCCCTCCCACAGATGAGTTACATGCTGGGTTTCCAAAATCTCCTTCATCTTCATGCTCAAACTGGTCCCTTCTGTGTGATATAATGTATATTATTCTAGACATCTTAAACACTTTATCTAACCTACAATGACCAGTTGCATGTCTTTGAATATATCCATCCATCCATCCATCCATCCATCCATCCATCCATTCTCTTCCACTAATATTAACAAATTACTTACCAAAGTGGCCATCATTGTAAGGATCAACGAGATCTTTAAAAGGCATGTTAAGAAGTATAACGGACCTGAATTAAATGAACTGAATTAAATACCCAATCTTATATGTGAAATTACATATTTCTTTTTAACAAAAGTAATTCTGAAAACAAAAGATACATTTGAAGTTACGCATGTCCACTGGAAAGGTGTTAGAAGGCAGCACATGACTGGCAGGTACCTGGGTAAACAAATTTTAGTTTTTACAGCTCAAAGCAGCTAAAAATGTATACAAAGTGGAAATAAATAAATGACATATCACATAAATGTGCAAACATGCAAATATTATTTTGTACACACTTATATGTGCCAACTAATGTATATCACGACTGAGAAAACAGAAGCAGAAAAGAGGGTTTGATGAAAAAACAGAAGTGATGCACAACAGGGGATAAATACCCAGAAGCTTGAACTAGGATCTTTATGAAAACATTATGTAATTGATTGAAAACCACACTTAAAAGAGACGCGGGGAGCAACTTAAATAATTGCCAGTGCTGACAGGAGGTAAAAGGAATATTGCTTTCTGTATCTGGCAGGCCCAGATTAATTTACTGAACTCACCGCTTTGATGACTTGGCTTTGATCTCCCCTCGTTTTAGTTCCCTTGCCACCTTTGGTCTCCTTTTTGTTGTCACTTTCAACTGCCACAAACAGGAAGCAGAATTAATACATACACTTGTCTGCAGGGCAGACTACACAGCTTTTGGACTGGTAAATAATTTTTATTTTTTTAAAACAACTTTCTCAGAGACAGCAAAGTCATTGGCACTTATTGGTGACAGAAGAACCAAAGGTTTCCTCCTGGCTGCAACGCCTTTGCAAAGGAAAACACTTGCTATTAGCATGTGTTATCATTTTCAGTGCATTACTCAAAACTGATGCTTTATACGTTATAAATAAGGTAGAAAACATTAAGTTTATTTTTATTATTCTGTTGTTCCATTTTTAGTGTCAGGCCATTAGCAGGCTGTAGAAGAAGGCTCCATCTGTTGGCTGACCAGTCCAACACTATTCCAAAGTGAAATCTGTTCAAATGTTGCAAAGATACTGAATGCAACAATTCAACTAATTTGGCATATCCCAAACTTCCATTTTATCTTTTAGGAAAAAACAATTTTGAGTAAAATAACAAAGAGAATAAAAAATAAAACCGTAACATCTCTTAAAACGAAAGTAGTTAAACTACCTATGAACATCCATTCTGATATACGCATTTTAATAACCCAACCGCCTTGATAACAAATGTCCTACTATAGCATGTACTCAAACATGTCATTAAAGTCAGATCTTTGCATAATGCACATCTCAGAAAAACGCAAAGTTACTTTTCATTTTTTTTAACGATTATAAACATGCATCCTCATCAGGTTACGCCCTTTAACCCGAACATCATTTACTAAAACTTATTTATTTAATCTATTCATAAATATCCAAAACTAGTTCATGCATTATAGTCCTTACAATCCTTTATTATCAGGCTAAGGCTCCATGAAGAGCCATCAGCTGAACCGAAAAGCCAAAATAAGAGTATTAAGAGAGACTAACAGAGAGACATATTTCTCCCATATCAGCTTGTCTCCAATCCTGAATGTAGAATTCTTCTTTTTACATACAATGTCCTGAATAATCAGGCTCTGTCGTCTCTTAAAGAACTCTTAATAGCTCATAATAATCATTCCGATAAGCTCTTGTGTCATTTATGGTCCCTTGAGTTTCCAAAAGTAGACAGTATTGGTTCCCCCTCATGTGGAACATGGACAGGATCTGCCGTTTAAAAGTTTGCTTCAAACTTTTCTTTTTGATAAACCTTGTACAGTGGTCCCTCGTTTATTGTGGGTGTTACATTCCAAAAATAACCCACGATAGGTGAAATCCACGAAGTAGCCAACTTTATTTTTTACAATTAATATAGATGTTTTAAGGCTGTAAACCCTTAACTTACACACTTTATACACTTTTCTCAGACAGGCATCAACATTTTCACACGTTTCTCTCTTGTTTAAACACTCTCAAAGTTCAAACCTTCGTAGAAAAATAAGTCCAGTATTATAGAACGAACCAAAGATCAAACCCTGTTTTCAGGTCCAGAACATGGGAATAGAGCAGCTGCCAGAGAATCAATGGTACAGACGTAGAGGAAGCAAGAAGAATGAGTAGAGTAAAGTTTGACTAATCTGACTGTTTGGTTTCACCTTCTAATCCTTTGACATTGACACTGTTATGCTTGTTGTCTTCTGCTAGCGAAGATCTATGTAGATTTGACAAGCTGAACGCATTCTGTACTGT
Source organism: Diplotaxodon limnothrissa (assembly GCF_057381915.1). Classification (NCBI taxonomy): domain Eukaryota; kingdom Metazoa; phylum Chordata; class Actinopteri; order Cichliformes; family Cichlidae; genus Diplotaxodon; species Diplotaxodon limnothrissa. The sequence continues at coordinate 23,774,640 of NC_140608.1, read as the reverse complement.
ACAGGAGACACGACACGAGATTGATTGAAAATGGTCTACAGCTGATCAGGATGCAAACCACAATGTAAAAAAAACCAAACAAAAAAACCATGCAAAACTGCACCCCCCCCCAAAATATCCGCAAAATAGCGAGGCTGTGAAAAGTGAACCGTGATATAGTGAGGGACCACTGTAGTTAGGAATGAATAACATGATCCTGAACCTTAGTTATACTGTTGTGGGCTCTGGCGTGTTGGTCATTATGCACTGGAGAATTTTTAAGCACTCACTCTTTTCACTTTTGTATTTACAATCTATTGCATGTCATTACATTTTCTTTTCTCTTTCTATGGTTCATCGTTTCTTGGCCTTGTTGTTTGTTGTTGCCTCTCCTCTTTTCTCCCATTTCTTTATTCTCACCCTCCCAAGGATTGAAAGTAGATGTAGTAGCACTTTATCAACCCCACAATAGTAGTAGTAGCTGTCTCTCCCTGACCCTGGTTCTGCCCCAGGTCTTGTCCTGTTAGAAGGAAGTCCTTCCTTCCTAACATCACCAAGTACCTGCACATAGGAGACCATTGCCTTAACACAACTGCACCTCATCTTATAATTACTTCAGTATGATTGAATAAAAATGCCTTTACTCTGTTTCAAATGTTATGTTAATATTTTGACTGCATACCTTTCATATCAGGATGTTTTTAAAGATCACACAGCATCACTGACTACATGCTATCAGTATGTTCTACCTTAATCTAGACCACCCACCGCAGTTTGCTGTGACTCCCATAGTTAATTATAAATCTTTCTGGCAATAAAAAATAATTCTAATATAGAAAACTGCTTAGCACCATGGTTTTTTTCCTAAGTGAAAATTAAATGTAAAATCTGACTGTACAGTTAAAATCACACAACCTGATCACTCAGTAACACACACACAGTAAAATCTGAAGAAGCAGTAAGAACAGACACGCGTGCAAAAGCATGTGTTTACCCCCCTGAGGGCAATCTTTTTATAGTTTGTGCTAATTTGTCCTGTGTGTACTTCATGCAAAGCAGTGCACAGAATAACAAATAGCCCTTTCAAAAGTGGTTTCAGGCGCTACATCTTCTTGACACAATGGTAAACTGTAGATGTCAAAATTATGGTAATCATGGTCTGGGGGAAAAAAAGCAAACACTAATTTTTTCTGTGGTCTGATCGTCACCCGTGTGTTTGATCCAGACATCAAAAGATGTATTAAGAAAAGCTTGTTGTAATATTTTCCCATCTGTGGCATACAAGTCTCAAGGGATACACAGACACACACATACATAAATAGTAGTTTAACAGTAACCTTTGAACAGTGACTCAAGAGATGCAAATGATTCAACCTTTAAAAAGGTACAGATGTCTGCAGGATCCCATTCAGTGCTCTTTTTACCTCCTTTCTATTCACCTATTCCTTTCCAAAATAGTAAAGCACTGAAACACCATCAACCCCCCAAAAAAGAGAAAGGAAACAACTGGACCGGGCACGATATGTGTAATAAAGTTGATTAAAATGATGCTCATTTGTTTCTGTTTTTACTGTATCAAAAATAAAAACACAATGTGAATACTGTCCTAGGCTTCATTTATTTGCCTTATAGCTTTGCAGCCATGTTGGTTGATTTATCTGAAACAAAAACCTATCCTTAATAAATGTGGATACAATTTCGAAGGGCGAAAGAGAAAAAAACGACAGTGTGTCAGTTTCGGTTAAGGTTCTTTCTTTTTTCTGCCTCTAAACCCTGCAATCAGTTCATCTTCTGGCACGCTGAGCAAGTCAAGACAGTAAGTGTGCAACAGTTTACGAAAAACTTGACGTGGTGCCTTTTTGCGGACCATTGTGGACCATTGACTGTGTCTGCTGATTACAAGCAGGAGACACAGTTAATGGACATCTATTTAAAAAAAGAAAAAAAAAAAGGTTGTGGTATTCACTTCACAGACGTCTTCATGAAATTCTGCATGACAGCAAGATGTGAAATGACCTTTCTCTCCTGAACAGATTTCTATGGATGGCTGCTTGCAGTCTACATCCTGATGTCAAGATACCTCTGCAAATGTAAGCTATTTTTCACTCAGATAACGAGGAATTATGTGATGTGAGGCAAAGGTCCGATCGTACACCTATGTATGGGTGGGTTTAGGCAACCCAGAAAGGGCTTCCTTCATTTATAGACCTCCGCTTCAAATATATATGAATGTGTGTGTGCGTGAGTGTGTTTGAGTGTGTGTGTGGGGTGTTTGTGTCCTCGACTATAACAAAGTCAAACTTAGGACCTTTTTAATAGTCCATTAATTTAAATTAAGGTCCATGGTTTAGCAATGCCTCACAGTCACATTGAATGGCTGGAGTATTGCAAATATTTAGCTGTAGTCTATAAATGTCAGATATAAATTCTTTATTGGGCTACATATAAATACAATCAATTTTCACATGGCTACTGGTGTTAAAGTTGCAGGTCCCTTGGAAAGGGTAAGAGATTTAGTTCGTGCTTACAAATATTTTAGAGTATATACATGTGTGAATGTATTACCTTTTTCTTCTCTCTTTAGGCGACTGTAAAAAAGCTGAAGGGAAAAGTCCCGAGTCACAGAACTCAGGCTATCTTCTTTCAGGATAGACATGGATTCCAGAGGCAGCTCCAGCAACCTCTTGTCTGCCAGTACCACCACATACTCCCCTGGTTCAGTTGGCATTTTAACTGTATATATCATATACATAAAAGTACAAGTTTCACATGCATCACATATTTTGTGACAGTGTAAATGTCATAGAGCAATATACTCCCAACTGTACAGACATTATAAGGCATCAACCTGTACAGTTTTTAACCATATGTGCAGAACTAAAAGTATTTAAAAAGAAAACTGTAGATGGTGTGATAATTCCAACAATGTGCAGTAGAAAAATCCCACCAAATTTTGGAATAATGGTTCATATGATACAGAGGAATCATGCCTTCAACAAACAGCACAGTTTGCAGGCTGGCTAGTAAGGCTGCATTCCTCTTTCTTTCCTAATCATCGGGATTCCCATGAGTGTACTGCAACCTAGCCACATTAATAGCCTTAAACAATATGGATCTTTATGCTTTTAAAAAAGGCATAGGCTTCAGTCACTTTGCATACTCTGAATGTGCAGAGGAGGTAAAATTGGTGTCATGCTCTGAATATTCTTCCTATGACATGACTAAAGGTAATTACAACCCATTCAATCTGGATTTATGACAATTTAATGCTTTTTAAAATCCTTATTCGATGCAAAAATAACCATAACAACCTTAGGCTGTCAGAGACACAGGCAAGCGTATGTTCAACAGCTCACTGCTCCTTTACCTGAGCTCTCTTTCTCTTCTTTATCTTTGGTTTTGGCCATTTCAGGGGTTGGCAGAGATGCAGCATCTGGCCTGAAGATAAGACCAGGTGAGGATCAGCAAAACTACACTTATGTAGAGGCATTTAAAGTATAAACCATTCATATTATCAGAATTGGTCAGACATTTGTTTCATAACTAAAACCCTGTGTACATAAACCATGGCATAAACAATACAAAAGATTCACATACACTTGAATTGTACACCATTCAAACACTCCATTCAATAGCTCCTTTTATAATTGAGTTCAGATTTCTGAGCATTAAAAAAGTGTTAAAGCCTCCTTCCCTGGGTTAAAAAAAAAACATGTAGGGAATATGTAGTTGTTAGGAATTAAAGTGTCTGACATATTCACCTTAAGCAAGAGAAGTCAAACTGTTTGAGGAGTGGATTTAAATATTCTTCCATGTCTTTTACAAGTTCTCTGAAACGACATGCTAACTCTCCTGATAGTTTCTGTATAGAGAAACAAGAGAGAAAGCAGGGTGAGGGGTTTTAGACCACTGATCAGTTTCACACGTACATTTCTTTCAGTTAGATGTTGCTTGGGAATAAAAGTTTTCCCAGTAAGTAAGAAATAGACATGACGTAAAATTAAGTGCAGCGTAGTGAGTGCATTCGTCGAGTAATAGAGTGAAAGGCAAGTCGTGGCTTTAACAGGACAGACATGGAGAAAAACCTGATACTCCTCAGAGGCCTCCAGCCTGTCCTCAACGCTGCGCAAAGAGTCTTTATTGAGGAGGGCATGTCTTGTCTCCTGGCAAAAAGCCCGAGTCTGTTCCCTCAGTGCCAGTAGAGCCTGTGGGCAGACTGAAACCTTGGCCATCCCAGAGCACGTCAAGCTACCTGGAACCACAGAATGACACACAATCAGACATGCATACTCACAGACGCTGAGTACTTACTGGCTTTGTAATTGGTCCCCGTGAGCATCTCTCACACCCTCCTCTTCTTGGTCTTTTCATCTATCCTTTTCTTTTCCTCACTGCTTGTTGTTTAATGAATTTTCTCACATTCTCAGGCAGTGCATCCAGCCCTTTGCACCACTCTTACCACTTCTTATGTCAATCAAATCCCAGAAAAGGTCATGAGTAAAGTAAGTAAAGCTATATGCTAATATCATGACTTATGAACTTATTATGACTTATGAAAGCTGGTGTTTCATGCCCCCCCCCCCCCCCCCCCCCCCCCCCCCCCCACCACCACCACCACACACACACACACACACACACACACTCTTCTTGATTTTATCCCCTCTTTTTGTTCTCATTAAATCTGAAATTTTCATTTGCCTTTCAGACAAATGTTACGTGGGAATATTAAATTCGCCTTGTTATGTATAAATGCAGACAACAATGATGCATGTGTGAGATAAAGACCACATTCCTCAGATGCAGATGCAAATCAGATGCAGTGTAAAGATACAGAGAAAAAGAAAGTACACATTCTTTCAATTCTAAGTTTTTATATATTAGGGTGTAATAAAATATCATCTGTTTCCCATAGCAGCTCATATAATTTGGTTAATGCAACCTTAGGCCAACAACAACATATGAAATGTCACAAAAAAGTAAAGCAAAATGCAGAAGCAATGTGTGAAAAACTAAATACACCATTCTAGCTTCTAGAACCATGTAATTGCTTTCTGTATAATTATCATGCTCTCACATTATTGTGGAGAAAGTCTGAGGCTCTTCTTTGTGACATTCCTTCAGTTCATTGATGTTTGTGGGGATTCCTTTATGCACAACTGCCTTAAGGTCCCGCTACATCATTTTAGCCATGTCAAAATCTGAATTTGACAGAACCATTACAACACACTGGTTCTTTTCTTTTTCAGCCATCCTGTTGTAGATTTGCTGCTGTACTTGGGATCATGTCCTGTTGCTTGACCCAATGTGGGTCAAGCTCTGGTTCTCGAATAGATTGCCTCATATTTGACTCTAGAATCAACAGCATTTGATTAGCAGTACCTAGCTGTTACTTACCATCTAAATTCATATGGAAGCAGTGAATGTATTTAAATTTGTTTTTTATACACTGCTTCTGCATTTTGGCTTAGTTTTTTGGCTTAGACACAGTGCCCACCTAAAGATCTATCTCAACAGTATTAGTTTAAAAATATGTATCACACCTGTAACTTGTGGTGTCCTTCCCTTCTGAGCTTTAGTTGCCTCATAGAAACCACCATAGAGTTGTGACCTAAAAAAAAACAACACAAAAAGGAAAATAATTTCTACTCTTTAACTATAAACCCTTAAAATATGTGGTGCATCACCTTTACTTAGAACATACTTAATTGAAAAGAACATAGAATTCTCTAGTCACGTTAAATGCTACTCTCAACATGAATCATTGGGCTCATTCAGCTCCTCCAAACAGGACTACAACTAGTGTGACTTGTGACCTGTGATTATTCACTCAGTTGCTTTAATACTATTGAGATAGGGGACAAAAGTTACACAAAAGAGACAACAAAGATATAAAATGGAAAATGAAAAAACATAAAGTACCCATCTTCAGAGTGCTGAAGCAGCAAGATCTTAAGAGTGGGGGGGAGTTCTCCCAGAATGCTCGGGTGGTTGGGGATGATTGTCAGGTGGCTGAAGGTCTGCAAATCAGATAGTAAAGATCACAAATGTATATATAGTCATAGCAACTGCTTTTTGTTTCTCTCTCTCAAATGAAAGATCTTACTGAGCAAAATTCTCATTTGAATTCCACAACCCCAATCCCAAAAAAGTTGGAACACTGTAACATTTAAATATCAAAATGTCCAAACTGAGACAATTTATAATTTTGTTAAAAATCATAGTTCATTTTGAATGTGATGACAGCAATACATCTGACAACTCGGGAGAGGGGCAACAAAAAGCTGCAAAAGTGAATGACACAAAAAAGAAACAGCTGGAGGCACATTTTATAAATAATTAGGTTAGAATTCTGAGATTAAAGTCAGAATTCTGAGAAAAAAATAATTCTGATGAAAAAGTCAGAATTCTGAGAAAAAAGTCAGAATTGTGACTTAAATCTCAGAATTGTGACTTTAATCACAGAATTCTGACTTTTTTCTCAGAATTCTGAGATAAAGTCACAATTCTGAGAAAAACGTCAGAATTGTGACTTTATCTCAGAATTCCGACTTTAATCTCAGAATTTTGAAAAAGAAGAAAAAAAAAGACGTGCCCACTTTTTTCCCCCCAGTGGCCCTAATCCTCTTCCATACATTTAAAATGGATTAAGCTGTTTAAGCCTTTTTTGGAAAACATGAACGCCATGTGCTCTGGACTAAAGAATTGAGAACTTGTTTTCAGGTCTCTGTTTAAAAGCCTGCGTCTCTGATGGTATGGATGTACATCAGTGCCTTCCTTGGAATGGCAATGGTTGGGGAAGATGTAATAAAATGATAAAATACAAATAGAAATGCACAATGTATTGCCAACTGCTGCACCTGTAAGAAAAACAAACTTACAACACTGGGAACATAAACATTCGAAAATGCACAGGTACATAAATCAATCTTCTTGTGGTTTGAGTGTGAGAGAGAGAATGAGAGAGACCGTTGGGGCGCACATGGTCATCTGGGACTCTATTGGGTGGGAGTCCCAGATGACCAGGGGCGATGGGCAGCCAACCCCACTAGAGGCTGGTGCGAGCCGGGATCAGCATCCCAGGGCTCCAGGGACCCAAGAATAACCCAGTACCTGGGAGAGCCTTAATATCAAAATTGAGGGGCAGATAGCAGCCCCACCCACCAACTGCTGGTTAGCCCACCTGTCCCCCAAAGCCCTATGTGTTTGATGATGTTGTGAACCTTAATGACTATAGTGTAGAGGGGCAGGTCGCTGCGCAGTACAGCGAGCAGAGCCAGATGAATGGCTCTACCCGCTGTGACCTACGAGACCCACAACCCTCCATCAAGACTCTACCCTAGAGGCTACCCCTGGAAGGATACAGCCGGGAAACAACTGGTTCAGTAGGCAAATTGGTATGTTCTGAAAACAACATCTTTCTCTGACATTACAAATGACAGAAATTACAAATTCTCTCATTCCTATTACCGTTTCCTAAATATTCTTCTCGTCCATAAATGCTGATTTAAATATTCTCCTTTAATATTCTCCTTTATTCTCCTTTGTGTCAATGCCTGTCTATCATCAGTTTTTCAATGCATATGTTTAGGAGGTCTCAGCAGCAGTTTTCTAAAGCTATAAACAGCTGTTTAACTCTTTCATTTCATTTTATAGCCAATATCAAAACATTGAACTGTTTCTGATAAAATTTGTTGGCTGCCCAGAATGCTCACAGGGCTGCAAATACTACAAAGACGTCAGACACTGGACTTGCTGCTTTGACATAAAACCCTTTAAAGCCCCAAAAAATGTTTCCAGCTCCACTGCTCTGTGTGACTTTGGAACCCTACAGTGCAATTGAAGCAAAGGGCATAACAGCACCACTATTATGCTCCCCATCAAGGGAATTTACTGAGCTGGGTATGACAGAATCCATAAATCATGAGCATGGGTGTTTGGTGACCTGCTACCTTGGAGAGGCTGCTAAGGGAGTCCTCCACTTCCCTTATCATGCTGCTGGGTCTCTCCTCGAGAGAAAGAAGCAGATTCCTGCGGATGCTGAGCAGAGCTGAGAGCTGGGATGCACTGGTGTCGGCACAAGCAGAATTTAGGACCTCAGCCATCACAGCAACAGTGCGGCAGCTCTGGGAATAAAGGAGACGGGTGGACGAAAGAGCGGTTAATCTTAAGAAATTACCATAAGTGTTCTTAAAGAACATCATAAGCAAGCAAAGACAAAATCTGAGCACACACACATCATCTTTGCAAAACACAATAGGAATGTGTTTTGCATGTACCTGAAGCAGGGCAAGATATTGACCTGCCACTGCAGGGTCAGACTGGCCATGACACTCCAACATGTTCAGAGATGCACCGGCCAAGATGGAGGAGGATAAATTGTGTTGGAGACATAGGCTGATGGACTCAGCCAGTGCTTTGCTGGCTTGTGCCAACAGTTGCTGAGCTTTCTGGCTTTTCTGTAGCAGAATAAAGAAACATAAGAAGCACACATGTACACATCATGGTCATGCAGTTGTAAATATATGTTTACATGCATGTTAAAATAGGACTTCTGGAGCCAAAGTAACAAAAATGTATACTTCTCTTTAATGAAAGTTACCCCTGCATATGGCTTAAAATCAAATTCTACAACTGTGATTGTATACATATGCAAATTAGTCTCTGCCTCACCCCTCTGTTGCTTGTCTACATAGCATCCCTGTAGTTGCTCTGTATCAGTGAACCCCATACACTCACAGTTAAGTTCTTGCTATATGGTGTAAGTGTTTTAGACGAGATATGAAAATCCAGTGAGTAATATGTAAATCTAAAGGTCCTGTCACACAGAGAAGGAGGCTGTTCCAGCACGTCAAGGGAGCGATAAAGTCACAGAAACAATGAAAAAATACACTGTGTCCAGAGCACACTGGAACATACCTATGTGCTAGCAGTTAAAACTAAACACAACTGTCAAAGCTTTTTTGCACATGCAGTATTTAAGTTAGAGTAACTTAACATGTTGTTGTCAACTAAGGTAATGCAATCTTCACTGTACCTCACTTGTGTCTGCTCAAGTTCGCTTCATGTGTGTCTGTTTTCACCGTGAAAAACACACAACAGAGAACAGGAGGAGAACGAGGAGACGCACACACACCTGATGTTTTCAGCCAGCTAAAAATGATACACCAAGTTGCCAGCTCTGACAGCCTCACCCCACGTTACAAGTTTCTTGCCTTTGGAAACTTTTTTTGGCTTCACAGACAATATATGTTTTATGTAAAAAGGTATTTTCCTAGGGTTATAATGCTATATCACAGGTGTGTAGAAATGTGTAACTACATTGGCAACAGTGTAAGTGTGATTTGTTAAAGCGAGCACTTTTTCCAAAACAGTGGTTGTGGAGCAAAACGAGCTCAAGGCTTTTTACGTCAAGGGTTCGACCGCTTTTTTCCTTAGAACACAGACAGTGGAATGCAATTTGTCAGAAATTTCAAATCATAGTTTTTCCTGTCAGCATGTGGAGCATAATCCATTTGAATATGATGTGCAGGTATTTCTGTATTTATACTACATTGGAGGTGACGTTTATCAGGTAAACAGTTATCTAGATGCCAAAAATACTGTTGACATCTAAAGTAAAAAGCAAATCATTGCAGAGAATAAAGAGTTCAACATTTTTACAATAAGTGTAAACAGATTTGGTGTTAAATGTATTTTCTGCCCCCCAAGAACTCAGCAATATTAAGGGTTTAATTATGAATAATAATATTTAAGGATGCGCTTTAAAATCTGGTCTATAAAATAGTTTGCAAGTGGTTTCTCCGATGGCTCATTTTAAAGATATTATGTAAATAATAAATACTTTCTACATGCTTACATGCTCTTACATGTTCCAGTTTCACTGTACAAAGCATACGTACAGCAACAATAACAGCATCTTGATCTATCTTTACATAGGGTGTGGAGCATGTAGACCACGATGATCACTTCTGTGAACACTGCTTATTTCATAAGGTTTCAGTTAATAGATAACAGTCCTAAATGGTGCTTTAATTCCTCATATTTCTTTAACTACAAGTGTTATTAAGTAAACTTAAGCAAGTCAAAAGAAGGAACAACAACAACAACAACAAAAAACCTCATCTTACCCCACCATGCTCTCTAACAGAGAATTAGCTTAACAGGCAAAGCACAGTCCCCAACCTCCCCAAATAAAACTGCATAATAGAGAAACTGGTTAAAGCTGTCTGTGCAGGTGATTATCTCATTTTGATAAAATTCAAATGGCGCCGGGATTTTAGGAATAATACATTTCGTGACAATATCATTAATCTCAAAGCAGACAGGCACGTCAAAACCGAATCTTACTTAACATTCCAAAATGTTGCCACATAAATAATACACTTCCTCCCTTTTTTCTTCTGCAAGTTTGATGTTTACAGGAGATCTTTCTGTGCTCACTTTCAATATGAGAACTATGCAGGATGCCTGGAAAGTTCCCTCCGAGGGATTTGAGAAGTGGGGAAAACCTTAATATAAAACCACAGATTAGAGATGAGTCTAGGGTGCAGGGATCACTTGTCAGAGGGTATGTACCTGCAGCTCAGAACTTTTGGCAGAGGTCGTTCGCAGCTTTTTTCTGCTCGATCCTCTGTCTTTCTGTGAATCCCCTTCCTCTGTGGAAACGGCTTTAGAACCGGCCCAGGCTTCCTTCTGCACAAAGTTGTTTCAAGATCATGATTAGTATAAAATTGCATCATGATCACAAACCTTGAAGTTCTAAGCTTCTCTGTCTTAAATTATGTAAAAGAATATCCATCTCTCTAATCACTATAAGCTTGTAACCCCGTGTTAGGTCATCTGTGCACCGGTGCATGCATGTGTGTATCTGGGCCTGCATCCAAAAAGGCCTTATTGTTCTCCAAGATTTCTGACTTCCACAGATAAAGAGAAATTATATGAATGATAAAGTTTCTACAGTTTTCCTTTCTATGGCCCATAGGGCTGCAGACATATACATTACATGTAAAGCTATAGCTGAACTTTTGGGTTATGCACCTGCTTATGTGTGTCCCACAGAGAACACAGATAAATGGGATCCTCCTGCACAGCCAGCAGTCTCATGTACTTTCCCAATAGGCTCATGCAGTGAGCTCTGGTCTCCATACTGTCCAGGGACTGAGAGCTGACTGCAGCCAGCTGGCCTAGAGCAATCTGCCCCAAGGTTGTTCCCACACTCATCCATTCCTGGACAAGACACAACAAAATTAAGGTCAGATGAGGAGATGGATCACAAACAAAGTGCTTACTTGCACTGACAAACAACTAGCTGAATTCACAGACTCTAAATTTGATTGGATACATTCATTCATTGATGTTTGGGAGTTGGCTGTAGAGAAATTTGCTTTGGAAGCAAATGCAAGCCCAGGTTTGATCTGTTTTTAGCTGATCAAATTTGAGTTGATCTGCTTTTCTCTTGTAATGGGAAAAGATTTTATGAAAGCCGCTAAGAAGAGGCAGAATCGGCCTGTGTGGAGGCAACATGAAGTACTCTAGCTACAAAATGTGTGTATTTCTCAAAAAATAATTTCCTATATGTGGAGAAAGTGATGAAGAGAAAAGCAAAAGAAGATGAAGGAAAAAATGTCCATCCCGGTTTTCCCTCCAAGGCACGAGCGATAAGCAGAGTTCTGTCCTTTCCTTCTAAGATTCCTAATTATTTAAAGTAACACTCAGGTATGCCATTCAGCTGGGTTAGTTACGACGTCGGGAGCAGCTTGGGAGAACAAGGAAACACAGACTGCTTCAGGTTGTCTTCCCAAATTGACTCAAAGGTTTATTTAGTACATAACAGCTTATATAGAGGAAAAAAAGGTTCGTGTGTCAGCAAGTTCTCAGTTCAAACCGGTACAGACCAAATAAGGAAACGTCTTCCTGCCTTGTGAGCAAAGAAGTATCCTGTGTGTAGTTTATCAGTTCAGCTACAATTTATGATCATCCCAGCAAAATACACTCCTAGACATAGAATACAGAGTTCTTTCATTAGTGAATTCTGAAACAAACCACCTGGCCTTTAACGAGCCTTTTTCTAAGAGATAAAGAAAAAGGGAGGATGGGAGTAAGGAAGTGGTCTCGTCTCTGTGGTATTTTCGACCTTGGGGTACCAGCCTGTGAGTCTTACACATTAATTCTTGGGTCACAGAGAAAGAGAAAAACAACTATTAAATGGGCCTTATTGAGTAACTCTTTTCTGTATAATATCACAATAAAACAATATCCTGTAAATGCTACCATGGTATCAAAATATCACAACAGAAGATAAGACAGAAAGATCGGAAACAAAGAACTGGGATTTTACAAAAATAACACACACTGTCTGATAGAAGGGCAAAGGTTGATAGTATTTGTCATGCTAGTAGAACTGCGAGCTCTCAGACTCATAATTTAAATGATCGATATTAAATTAATAATTTCCACTTCAGACTTCTGGATGATGCAGTTGCTAACGTCTTATTGGACTTTCCAAGCATGCATCAACTGTCAGACAGGACACTGAGAATGGATACAACTCTAAAGTAGTTGTCAACAGAGTTGAGGCTAAGAGCAGCCTTTGTAAATGTGGATCTTAACAGAAGAAATACATGCTAGTACTGAGTGCAATATGAGGCTCTCTCTCACCTGAGGAGCATTCTACAGCAGAGAGGAGTAAGTGCATACCAGCCCATGAACGCTGGCAGCTATTCAAACATCTCTTGCACATTGCATTACTAGAAATCCCACAGACGACTCTCATAACAGTGCACACACGATGGCTCCTAGTACTTTGCATGTTAGCACCCCCAAGTGGCAGCTAACCTGCACACACCTCTGAACTAAATTTTAAGGAAACATTAGGAAAAAATGGATCTTGGACATAATCAACTGTCTTAAAAACTGTACATAGGAAACATGACAAATGAACTAAGGGTTTATAGGAGGATGGGGTGTTTTTCATTTATTTAATAGCTGGTTTATTTTCTATCCTTAAAATATGTTTTAGATTCTAAGAGTATTTTCTTAGAAAAGATCATTTCAGCTAAACTGCAGTATGGTGGCAAAGTTTTAAGTCAAGCCTTGTTTTGTTGTGCTTTGTTACAGATACATGCAAACATACATGGAAATCCTGTAATGAGCTTGTGAATATTTGGTATGACCACCTTCATTTTTAAACTTAGCCTGAAATCTCTTTGGCAGCTTTCCTGTCATTTCTTTAAATAGTCTTAAGCAATAGTTCTCCAGGCTTCCTGAAGGACATTCAAAGCTCTTCTTTGGATGTTGTCTGCTTCTTGTTCTGTTCTCTGTCGAGATAATCCCACACTGCTTCAAAAATAATTTTGAAGTCTGGGCTCTGGGGAGGCCAATCAACTGACTGATAATGTTCCACTGGGCATGGAAAGTATTTGTGCCCAAATACTTTTAGATTAAATAACATTGAAAGAATACACATTTAAATAAATAAAAATCTACAGGAAATGTTTCCAGTTGTTATCTTTGTTAGTTTGTAAAAAAAAGTTTTAACATAACCATCCTGTAAAGGTTTATTATTATAACTGAGGCTAAGATTCCTACATGACTGTGAGTCTACTGTTTTGTATTATTATATTGTAAAAAAAAAAAAAAAAAAAAGAAGGAATAAAATAAAGCTATAATAATAATTCAAATGTGTAGAATGCAGAACGCCGGTGTATAGCAGAATCTAAAAATGTATCATATCAACTCATGTCAAATGAGGGGTCTGTGTTGTGCTAGGCATGATCGACTACATCTGAATCCAACAAAAAGATCTCACATTTGTACCACGATGTCAAAGTGTTTGCAGTCTAACCTCTTCTTTGGAGTTAGGCTCAGGTGTGCAGCGTGAATATTCCTCCAGTGCTATTTCAGCTAAGGTCATCTTCTCGCAGGCCAAAGCCTGCAGCGTCTCCTCGGCACAGCGCTCCTCTAGCATGGACAGGCAGAATTCAACCAGGGCCAGCCGCAGGCCAAGCAGCCTCCGCGCGGCTGCCAGTGACAGTCCATGTCTCTGGCAGGGATGAAAACAGCACCAGTGTAAATACACATGATACAAATACAAGAAGCAGATTATAACAGAACTCTAACATACACAAACATATTCTTTATATGTTGTTGTGTATGAGGCAGAACTCAAGAAATGTTATACTTCAAGAAAGTGTTATAGTAAGCGTAAGTGGGCAGTCTATGGTTTTTAAGATAAAACTCCAAACAACCTAGTGACATCACATGCTGTGTTCACACAAGAACACTAACTTCTTAAATCCAGCTTGACAGACAGTGTTAAATAGATGACAGCTTTTTAGAGAAGGGCTCCATGATGTAAATTAGCCTTAATGCAATTAGTGTTTCATTTCCACGTATCAGCTGACAAATATTCTCTCTGGTCTGTTTGGGTATACGAGTGGGCTGTGCTGATGAGTTCAGAGAAGATCCTAGATACAAAGTTGGATCAGATATTCTGAGATGTGGATATCAAGAAACTCGGGCAGCAGTTTGAAGGTGAAAACCCAGATTTAAATAGCACAGAATTAAAAAACGGGTGTACCCAGATTATAAATATGAATAAATGAGCATGACTTCAGAGGTTACAACTATTTTCAATGTAGGGTGGCAAAACTCATCCAGTATTGGGCAGCAGCACCACCTACTGAAAGCACAGTGCTACGGCATAGCTTTCAGCCTCCAACAGCTAAGTCAAACATCCATAGCAGATTTAATCAAAAAACGAATTGAACAAGGATTTGTGGCAGGTGTGGGAACTGTTGGATCGATCTCTCTTTTGTGATTCTATCAGAGCTGCATCCATCGTTATGCCAGTTCATCTCTGCCCCTGAAGCCCTCATATAACTTCATCTGTATGAGAGTGTGAGGGCTACACTGAGGCCCAGTAGCAGGTTAAAAAATGATTATGTTTAACTGTGAACTACTTAAGAAGATTTACATGAATGAATATGGAGGTATATAAAGAAAACATAGATACACTAATAATTAGCTATCATACAACAAGGAAGCCCAGAATATGACAGTGACACAGTAATACAAGCTTTATTGTGATTCGGTCAAGCAAAGAGCACAAACAAAGCCTGTTACTTAGATGTTCCAGAGTAAATTCCCTTCCTCATTCCAAATAAGCTCAAAACTTCTCTAAATAAAAACAAAAATTGAAAGAACTTCACCATCTGCACAACAATCTCAGCCAGAGTGCTTGGCTGTTAAACTCTGACTGTTATAACCAAACAAATGTACTATCACAGCTGCTCAAAGTCCTTTTTCAGCCTTATTTTCTGCTGCTTCAAACATGAGCAGACTTTCTGTGACTGGCTGAAAGCACAGATAGGAAAAGAAGTTTCTAAGAACATGTAAGAGATTAAAAAGCTCACAATGTTTTTTGCAGAAAACATCATGACAATGACAGATGACAGATTTACCTCTTCCTGTGGGGGGAGCAGACTCTCAGCATTCTGTACTGCATGTTCCTGCACCGTGACAGCAAGCTGCAGCTGAGAGAGCCCATTCATCAGGAAGCTCTGTTTCGACTCTCTTTCAGTAGTATGATTGGCTAGGATTCTGTAATAGTTGTAATAGGATAAAAAACGAATGATAGTAGAAGATAAAAAGCACACCAAGACAGAAAAAAAAGGTGTAATTCCAATCTGTCCCCTACATCCTCCCACTCGGTAATGAGTCTAACTCTGTGTGGGATCACACTTGCAGCTCCTGAAGGGCTTCTTAAATAAAACAAATTCGGGTGTATGCTTTTTTCAACATAAACTTTAACTACCAATCAGCAGCTGCAGCATTGTACACTCTAATGGATGGAAAATGCACCTACAGTTAGAGCATTTCATTTGTTGAATAAAGACAGTTTTTGTTTAGCCTCTGTTTGTTGGTTTGTATTTAATACTTGGATGAAAATACTTGGATGAAGTCAGTGACTGAAGTCTAGAACCCACAAGCATTACTTGAATTAAAGCTGAAAGTCCCCATTTCAATCACATCTTTGTAGTTTGATTTAAAATACACTGCAGCAGTGTACAGAGGCAAAACTACAAAAAATGGTCCAACAATAATGGGCCTCACGTGATTCCATTTTATGATACACTTCTTATGATTATTTTCTTCTTTATTGTTTGTTATTCTTATAACCTTCAAAACTATAAATGTTTTTTATCAAAAATTTAAAACATTAAAGTCCATCCATCCACTTATCAGGGTCGTGGAGGGGGGGAGCTGGAGCCTATCCCAGTTATTACAGGGCAAGAGGTAAGGTACACCCTGGACAAGTCACCAGTCTGTCATAGGGCTGAAATTCACATAGGCAATTTTGAATCATCACTTAACCACATGTCTTTGGACATGTAGGAAGAAGCTAGAGTACCCAGAGAAAACATGCAAACTCCAAATCAGACCTGATGGTGGAGCTGAACTCAGAACCTTCTTGATTGTTAGTCACAGTGCTAACGATTACACCACTGTACTGCATTGTCACCACCAAATTCTTTTCTTTTGTTTTGGATTTTTAGAAAGACAAAGTTTTGAACAGTACCCAAGTAGAAAACTATTTGAGTGTGCGCAGGGAGAGAGTGTACCAGCTGGATTTGGGCAAAAGTTTGTCTGTGTGAGAAAACAAGACTGAATGAAAACAAGCACGGGGAAACAGAGTTACACTTTAATTTGCTGTAGTGAAAACTGCACTTCCATACTGCACATAGCATGGTTTAAAACTGTTCCAATTTTAAATACTGTTCAATTTAGGCCTGGTGTAACTGTTGACTAACCTCAAACCATGCGCACATTCTCCATGTGCCTCTGCTGCCTGTTGTCTATAGCCGAGTTTAGTAAAGCCACTGGCGCTCTCTCTGAGTGTATCACAGGCAGTCATTAGCCTCTGGAAAGCCTCAGTGTGGAGTGTCTCCATAGGTTCCCCACTACCAATGGCACGTATACATTCCAAGGCTCCTCTGAAAAGCAACACATCACACTGAGTTAGATAAAGATTACATCAAATACATAATTGATGTAGACATTGCTACATAATCAGTGTTGTCAGTTTCTTTAAACATTTATAACATAATTTGAAACAGATGTTCAAATGAATTACACTGAATGCACATCATGTAAAGCAACTAGAATAGTTTCCAACATGCAAAGTAGATCTTATTTCTTAAAGTTTAAGCCAAAGTCTGTAGTGAAGGCACATTGCGACATTCTGTAAATGGCTTAAACAGTACTTAAAAATACAATATATATTATACAGCTAAATAAACCTTAGACTTAAAACAATACAATAGTTGTTTGGGACAAAGCATCAGTGTGTTCCAGATATATCTGCAAATGGTAGATAAATGGTAAATAAACTGTTAATTATATAGTGCTTTTCTACTCTGAGTACTCAAATCACTTCTTTAATGCTTAGCACTATTCAAAGCTGTATAAGATATTTATAAAAATATTCAACTGTGGTTAAATATAAAATTGATCTAAAATATTCATTGAGTGTGAGTGTTTCATTTTCACTTAAGATCAAAAGTAAAGTTCAGAAATGAAAACAAATCTTAAGAAAACAACAAACATTTATAATATAGTCAGCTTAACTAAGAAAAACCAAACACTATTAACATCTAAGTAGAAAGCTTCATGTTTACCTCATCTCTAATGAGGTGATCAAGAATGTGAGCGCTGGGGCTTGGTTTACCCGCTGCTCAAGTACTAGCTTCAGAGCTCTACAGCCTTGTTTTATAGTCTGATCAACCTATAAAAGAAAAAAAAAAGCCTTGAGGGAAAATTTCTACAAACACAACACTGTGCAAAGACTTATCAGAAGGTTGTAATTCGATACCTTTGTTTGAAAATCGTTGTCTCTCTGGCCTACCACAGCTGTGACTTTGGTAAGGGTAAGCTGGTACCAGAAGTCCTCATCCCCACCCAGGGTTTGGGCTTTGTCCAGCAGAGTCAGAGCCTGGGCATAGTTCTGCTCTTTACAAGCCAAACTGGCCAGATAGATCAAACTTCTTGATATAACACTTTGGTCTCCAAGCACCTCAACAGAAACAGTTTGAATCAGAAATTAAATCAATTATAGAAGAGTCAAAGCAACCAAATGCAATTTGGCTCTGAAGTAATTCTAGTCTAGACATCATCATAATTTTTGTAATTCAGTTTGTATAGTGTTAAAGACCACATATCATTTCCAAACTGTAATCAGAATACATCTTTCTGCAGCAAATTTCAGTAATCTTATTACGTGTTACACAATTAAGATGATACTTGAATTGCAACATAGCACAGGCTCCAGTGGCGCAATCGGTTAGCGCGCGGTACTTATATGACAGTACGCTGTAGAGCAATGCCGAGGTTGTGAGTTCGAGCCTCACCTGGAGCACCCTTTTAAATTCCTGTTGTCAACCATACAAAGCAACAGAGGGTGAAGTAGAGAGATGATAGCACCGGAAAAAAGAAGAAGTGAAAGATCCTAAGCCTTTAGTTAACATGCAGCGACCAGGCAAGGCGGAATTAGAAGATGATGGAGCCACCAGGGAAGAGGAAGGACGACATGCTGAGGGTTAGTGTGACAGACAAAGATGCCAGGGATAGGGTGAGATTGAGTCCACTGTAGTGACTCCTAAATTGAGCAACTCAAAGAAGTAGAACATTCACGTTGCCATCAGCTGCCTTCAGTTTCTGAGGCAAGAGGGGAAAAACAGTGAAGCAGTCTATAACTATAACTATGAGGGGACAAATATCTAATGATAAAGTTAGAAGCCCACTGCTTCTAACAAGGGATCGACTCTTTCAAAGACAGGATTAAAAGATAGAGGCAGCAGTGAAGAATCCCGGTCGATGTGATATTAGAGATAAATGTCAGGCAGCCAAAGGTAATGTACAACAGGCCATAACCAGGTGTTACAGTGGGATTTAGAAGGTTGGGGAAACCTAATGTCCAAACCTAAAATCACTTTGAAATAAAACTTGTGAAAATATGTATCGTGAGCTCCAGTAAATTTGTCTTCTTTGAGTTATCAGTTGATCTTTACTGCTGCTGCTCTAAACATTAGAGATGCAGCAGTTTTTTAACTGAATTTAACAAAATAAAAGGAGACAGAGCTGTTTAAACTGATGACTGCTACTCTTGATGTAACCCAACACTGACCATGAACACCACAGTCTGCCCTGCACTAGTCCAGCATAGTGCATTACTGTGAACTTCATCAGAAGATTGAAAACTATCCAGTTTAGCCTGCACTCATCTGCCAAGCATTCTTATGCAACCTCTAACTAATACAAACTATTATACTTTAATTGGGTTTTCAAGTAGGGTTGCCAACCGTCCCTTAAAATACGGAATCGTCCCGTATTTCGAAACAAAAGTACACGTCCCGTATTGAGCTAATAAGGGACGCACTTTGTCCCGTAATACAGTGAGAATCAAAAGTAGTCTATAAATGTTAATGGAATTAACGCTTTGTTTGAAAACATAATTCCCAGCCCCTCTCCTGCTTTGTGACCAATGAGCTGACAGCACACTTATGACAATTCGAGTATGACAATTCAGATTACCGCTCATCTCATTGGTCGAGGAAAGGTCGCTTGCGGAGAAAATACCGGAAGACAACAGATGACCACAACAAGAAGCATGGCCAACAGGGGAACAAACGCCGACACTGCGGTGCAAGTCTCGGATGACAGTACACCTAAAGCTGGGCAAACACTGTGCGATTTTTTTCAGTCACGTTATTCAGCTCCTGCTCAAACTGCACGATTGACTCGCAGGGGTTAGAAGTTGGTAGGTCACGATGCAGGTCTCACACTATACCGCCCGATGCTCTGATGCGACCTGAGTGCTCACACTGTGCCTCCATAACATGAAGGTTATAACAGAAAATCTGTCGCGCTCTCCCTCTGTCTTTCACTCACACAGACACACCACCACCATCAACTTTGCTAAATTGCTAATGAAAAACATTGATCAGGCAGCTGTGATTGAGCAGCGATGTAAATCCAACTATTTTCACGGTTGTTGTGGTCGTGATAATTTTGTGATGCCACATCGAAAAGGCTCGGATGAGCTTTCCAAAGTTCTACAAGTTGTGCCTCCATCGCTTGTGTCCAGATCACACGCTGCACAGCCGTGCTGCGCCGTCTTTTTCACCAACGTTTACGTTTGCGCGTGAGCAGTGTGAGCGGCTGTGGTGACACCCTCACGAGCGATTGATGATCGGGAGCTGGTCGTGAGGTGTTAATCACTTCTCGTTACCCCACGTATACTACACGATGCACGATGAAGGCCAAAATCGGTCCGATCACTCAAAAATCGGCTCAAAATGGGCCAAAAATCGCACAGTGTGAGCCCAGCATTAGAGCAGCAATGTTTGTTCCCCTCAGACAAAGGAAAAAAAAAGGCTGCAAAAGCACAGGGAGGAATGGGAAAAGGAAAACACCTGGCTGGAAAACGTTAATATGGGCATGTGCAGTGAATATCAGCGCTATGTGGCCAGAAGTGTGATAATATAATTTATTTTGTGTAATAAACAACTGCAAGAATAGATGATTACAACAAATTGATGACTAATACATAAAAGTAATACATAGATGAATAATGATGATGAGTTATGATGCGTAATCATGGGAACAAGCGGGTTTACAAACAGGAGCAGCTGATTAGCATTAGAAAAGCTGAAATAATACCTCAACTGAAGCCAATTGTACTAAATGCACTAAATGTGCACTGTTACAAGAATATTTTTCTTTCTATTGTTTTCTATTATTTTAAGTTAAGCAGGACAGAGTGCTTTTAAAGAAAGATTTACTTATATTCTCAAAAGTTAAGCATGACAGGCTTCTGTTTAAGAAAGAGACCTGTTTTACTGTGTTAATGTTGTCATTTTGAGCTAAAAATAAATGGCTAAATGATCATTTGTTTCACATGTGTTCATATCACAAAGAATAGAATATGCATCTACTTAAATCAACTTCAAGTCAAATGGTTAAAAAAATAATTTCACACACAAAAAAAGAGCTAGAAAATTCACCACACTGGGAAGGGTGAAGACAACTGGGTCGCCCGGCCCTGGCCACGAGGTGTCCCTTATTTATTTTTCAGGGAGTTGGCAACCCTATTTTCAAGTCTTTCACAATGAGAAAAAACATAACCTCTGAAGATGAAAATCTGTGATCAGCGAATTTTTTAAACTTATATATAACTTATTATTAAAAGCTATTATTAAATGCTTCAGCATTGTTCCAGATTGCTGTGGCCCATGCTAACCCCTGGCAGTACAGCAGAATTGCTGCGTCAATATCATTTTTCTGTGAAGTGTTATTTAGCCTGGTTTCCAAAAACACTGCTATCAACTTCAATACTAAAAGAAAATCCTCTCTATGTCCTCCTTAGTAGTTTATGGATTTGTGCCAGCATGTTAGCATGTAGCCTGTAGTTTTATTGTTGTGCCAGTGCATATTAGGCTATGCTGCAGGGTAATGGGTAGTGAAATACTTTACTTAGAATATCCTGGATGTAAAGTAACTTCATAGCTTGAATACTGTGTCTCGTGTTAGTTGAGGGTATTTTCTTGTCATAGTTGAGTCTATTAGAATAAATGTTCTTTCTGATAGTGGCGACAAAGAGTAGATCAGCAATATGTTTGTTAGAATGATAAATAAAGCTTAGGGTAATATTTTCAAATATTTCCTTCCTAACCTTACCATAGACACCATGTGGGCCTCAGCCAGGAGTTGTCTGGCTGACTCATAGAGTCCCACACTGAGGCAAACCTCAGCTTTGTCCAGCCAAATGTCCGGCGCACTCTCACCCATCTCTCCTTTCTGCCAAAGTATTCACCAAAGTATAAGACGATAACGTTTTTTTAAATAAACTGAATCAAACTCTTTCTCAAGCTTTCAGTTGACAACATGTTGCATACACATGAGATATCAAGAAGAAAATTACACATTACACATAGCACATCAAGTGTATGTGTAATATTTAATGTGGATGTAACATTACGTAACTAAATGTATGTAACATGTAAAAATCATTACATGTCCTGCTGGGATCAGAGTCTTATAGTGTTTATCAGCTGTGATTACATAATCAACATTATTAACAAGCTGAGATTATAGAGAATAACAGAGTTGGAAGAATGGGAAAAAAGTGATAACTATTTATAATTCTAGCCACAAAAATCATCATCTTAAACATCCAATATTAATCTGCCATAACTCTGTGCTATATTATAAAAGTACTAATTTAAATACCACAACTACTGGGGCTGTTGTCAATCATCCTCTGAGAAGCAATACAATGAATGCTAATTAAAGTATAATTTCTTTAACATGTAAACCATAAGCACAGATGCATCTGTTTTGTGAGAAGAAGCTGACCTGGTTGCGAGCTTTGCGGAGGCTGCTCCTCTCCTGCGAAAGCACTACGGCTCTGCGGCACCTGCAGTCATGAATATGATATCATAGGTTATTAAAGATGCACAAACATTAAATCTTTATAGCCCAGTTCACGTACCCCATTTGTTCTCGTTCTGGGACTGCACTCAGAGGCAGAAGCTTCTTCTGATATGGTGAGTGTGCCTCCAAACCCAGCTCAACACAGGTTCTGGCAATTCTAATAAGGTGAAAACAGGAAGAGGAACATGACATTCAATGATGGAGTAACTTATGGGACCGCAGGCTGACGCTCCTCAGTCAGTCAGTTAAGTCAAGTAATTATTTTACTCTGGGACACAATTTAAATGAGATGAAACGTGTGCTGGAAACAGCCACACTTACTGTATACAAAACTGACATAATATTTATTAATATTTGGAAACAGTAAGTATTCACTGATTGAGCCACACACAATTTTATCACTGCGTATCTTCAAGCTATGATCCAAAAGTTTTGGGAACAAGCCTAATAGGTAAAATGAAAACGCTCACCGGATTTAAATTTATCCAGTTTTTCATTCAAGATCTCTCAGTAGAAGTCTGTCGTGAGTGAAGAAAAGTGGGGAAAGTGGAAAACTTGGCAAGCAGGAAATGAACAAAAAACTGTGTGTATTTGCTTTTTAAGAAGATGATAAAATTTATAAGAGAAACTGATATTTATTATATTGAATTTCTTTCTCACTGGAGAAACTGCTCCACAGTGATAGTGGTCAGAATGGGCCTTTTGAGAAGTCATCTGAAAACAAAAACTGCACTGGAAGCCTTTTCAACAAATCTCATCAGATTTTAGCAGGAGATTTATTGACCAGTTCCCTGAACTTTTCAATCACACCTTGTACCTTAACAGTGATACAAGTGGTTAGAGAAGGTGGCGTGCAGCGCTTTTAAACATAGATCAGGATAAAGTAAGCTCCCCTGTAGCTGAGTCCATCCTACATGTTCTGACCCAATCAATTCTGTTTCATGAGCCCTGAGACATCACACAGCGCCTCCTTTAGCCATAAAGCTTTATACAACTTTTTTAAAATATATAGCATTACCTGAATACCTGTAAACTGACAGAATGTTGAAAAATTGATAGGCACACTAAACATGATGTAAATCGTAGCTTTATAGATAAAGTCAAAGGTTTATTTATTCAAATATTTAATTATTAGGAAAAAATGCTTGGTGTAAACTTGCTCTATACCAATAAAGTAAATCTGATGTAACCCGATTCCAGTAAACTATCAATTTAATTTGAACAAATGAAATTTGATGTTTTACATTGCACTTATGTAGCAAAAATTCCACGGAAAATTTACATGTTATCCAGTGATTTAAAGTCAGCAATTTGGGCGTAAATATTTTTTGAGTGCAGCTTTTTTTTTTTTTTACCAAGAGAATATTATCTTGTATTTAGTGAATAAAGTTCATCACTGAGCAAGTTATCTGATTTTTGTACCACCCTCTGAACCTCAAACGCTTTAAACAACATTCTTCTCATATACAGTAGGACTACCTAAGACCTGAGTGTGAGGTGTAGGTCACCCTGGTTTTTACCTAAGCCTGTAGAGGTCAGAGAGGCTTGTCATATCCAAAAGCTCATGAGCAATGGTCTCAGCTAGATGCACTGCAGGAAGGGTCAGGTGGCCGAGTGACAGTGAGTTCAGTTCTCTTTCCAGCAGGTTGAGATAAAACAGGCTTTGTTTCTACAGCCAAACACAAAGAGAAACATAAAGGTTTAAAGACTTTCACTAACAAGTATACATCAAGACTTTTCAGTGTTTTATCAGAATAGAAAATGGCTCTTTGCTCCTTTTTCTAACCAATTAGATGAAGTCTTGTTACATATTGCCATCCCACTGAGGCTGTAGATCCATGAATGGATCACAGTACATGTTTCATTTAGAATACCAGGGCTTTATCGTCTTCTGACAGCTTAACTTGATCCCCAAAGATCAATAAGTGTGCTTTCTTGTCAACAAAACTTTGCAGCAACACTGACTTTAAGTTACCGCTTCGCTTTTATATAGCCAAGTCTTTGATTCTATATAGCTGGGAGATACAACCTCTGCTAAATAAAAAGTGAAGTCTGAGACAATACCACAGATGTTACACCTTATAATGCAGAGAGAAATGTATGAGAGAAGTTTGTAGTCTTGCCTGCTTTGTAATGCTGTGAGTGTTGATACAGTGGGGGTTGCTGCTGGTTCTGAATATCTGCCTGGCCTGGTCGGGACAGACAAAGGAGGCCCAGTCCCTCGTGGTGGAAGGAGGTGTCTGATCCAAGACAACAGCTTTAGGTCTTTCATCAGCAGATGTAGGCTGGTCAAACAGATGAGACACAGTACTGACTTTTGTTAGGTTTTGTATTGTTGATTGTCATTTATGCTTAGAAATATTTAACCATATATGCTTAGAGGTGTATAATCAATTGTGTAGTGATAGGATGTGTGATCTTTAGCAGGCTGCAAAGGCTTGGTGTGTATTCCACACTGGAATGCACACCTACATCCTGGGAGCATGGGAAGTGGTCGTACCTTGTCTTATTGTCTTATGGTAGGATAAACGTATCTATATCTGTTTTAGGCTAAGTGCCTTTTGTTTAGATGAACTGTTGGACTTCCAGACCAGCAGGTTTAGGGAAGTCATTTATGGGGTCACACTCTGACCCCCCACACACACACACACACACACACACACACACACACACACACACACACACACACACACACACACACTCAGTATTCTTTGTTCACATGTATACCTATGTAAGATGTTATGTGTTAATGACCCTATGCATATTCATCATGTAACCACAATAAAAGGAGTGCTATGGGGAACCTGGCTGAGAGTCTGACGGAGGTCAAGTGGTGCAACGACACTTGACTCCAGGCAGGCCTCCCTTATGCATGAGTAACACGAAGAACTTTGCCTACTTGGTGTTCAATGCTTTTGCTGTGTAATTATATTGTCTTCAACGTTCCAGCGAATAGGTTCAAGCTACAAACCTATCAACTTTTTGTTTTTAACACCGGTGTGCAGTCAACACGTAACTTGTGAAACGTGAAATCAAACAGGCAGAGTGGATGAACATAACTGGCATAACTTTACATTAAGTCAAGTAACTGAGTTAAATTTCAAAGCAAGCAAAGGCACAAATATGAGAAACTTACCTGTTTGGCTTTTTTGTCTTTGCCCTTGTCTTTGCCTTTTTTGGATTCAGCAGAGGCAGGAGGTTGGAGTGCCTCACTCTTTGCCGTCTCCCTGGAAATCTCACACGCTGCTGCCATAGAAACCTGTAGTGAAATACGGTGCACACGTCATGGCACATACTGCACTCAGCTTGAGCCCAATTTGCATCTGAAGCCGCTGTCAAAGTTGTCAAGAGCAGTGGAGTTGAAGATGCACTACCTGCCATATCTGGAGCACAAAAGTGTAGGCTCTGAGCAGGTTAAGTTGGTGCTCAGGCGAAGTCTTGTCCTCCATGATGGCAAGCAGAGTGTGTGCTTGTATCAAGTAGTCCAGACGACGCACTTCCTTTAGACCGGACACATTTTGTGTAAATGACAACCCCTGGACTCCGAGCACGTACTCACTTTTCACAGGGCCCAAATCCCTCTCTACAGATTCATCCTCTGGAGAAAAAAGAGACATAAAAGATGTTAAACGAGAAACATATCTAGGATAATCTATCAGAATGACTGAAACACAGTTACAACTTAAGAGAATAATAAAGAGGTTTTATTGAAGAGGGCAGTTTATCTCTGAGGGAATATTAATGGTACTCACAGCAGGAGTACCATTATCTTATTCTCAGTGGGTACCCACGTGGGATCTTGACAAATCTGTTTCCTCGAGTGGTCAGTTTGTTTTCCTCTGATCCAGTCTGGGTTTTTTTTGTTTTGTTTGCACAGGGGAACACATGGCTTTAATGTTGAAGCAATTACACATAAGCAGTGGCAATGCTCATTTTAGGATCAGACTGATCAGATGTTAACCTAACACAGTGTAAAACATCAGGGATGGTTAAAAAAAAAAGCATGCAGACACATGTGCTAATGTGTAATCGCACACATGCAGACTTAATCCAAGTGGAAAAGCACTCCTGAGATGTGAACCTCAGGGGAATTCTCAGAATGTGTTACCTTCCCCCCCAGAGATTTTCAGAGTGCACAGTAGCAGAACTGGCAAAACTAGTCAGTGACACTTGTTTGACATAATACAATGAGCGAGACGAGACAGGGAGTCCTACCTACTCCATCTGCCTTCCCAGGTTCCATGTGTAGAAGGATATCTATTACCCATTGAACCTGAAGTTTGGCATCCTCTTTGGGGAAGTTGTGATTGTACAGCCACTGTCCAAAACTTAACAGAATGCTGACTTTCTGCCATTTAGTCTCTGCGCTCTGTTCAGAGATGACATTAAAAACACAAAAGTTAAAAAAAAAATCATAAACATGAAAAATTCAAGCCCGATCATATGGAACTCTTCACACCATATAAAAAGGTATTTGAAGTGGGTTGTAATGGCACGTCAGCACCACATGATGGTACTAAAACCATTGCTACAAATATTGCACTACCTCCATGCACAGTCAAAACACAGGGATTAATATTATGCACTTTATGACAGTTTTTTTTAATATGAAAAGTTTATAAATCATCCGCATGCATTATGTTTTCCATTTCGAGGTATATTACTGTGAGAGAGACGATGGCTTTCTGGTGGCAAGTCAGTTGTTTGGCTACCGTGTCAGCACACAGTGCCACCTGATGCCACATGAACGAATGGCACTGCTCCCCTTCATCTTCTAATTTCTGCATGTCTGGCAGTATGTTCTCTCCCAGCCGTGCTTTCACCAGCACACCATATTTGAGCAGAGACCTGGGTTAACACAACAAAGAGTCAAATGTCTATGTTTTTAAGCTCCTCTCATCTCTTCATGTTCATGATTTCACTCACAACCGGTGTCTACTGCGAGGCATGTCTCTCATAGCTTTGGCCAGCAGCTGCAGGGCGCTTTCAAAGTCTTCCTCATCGATGTAGATTTGGAGCAACAAACGGTAAATAGCTGCTCTCAGGGTTAGGACCTCTTCATCTTTCAAAGACGCAAATATACAGACACAGAAACATATAGAGTTTAAATGTTCGCCTCTAATGGAAAAGCAAACAAGTGTGTGTTCACCATTTTGTTATCAATTTGTTATCGGTAGCCAGCAAAAGCCACTAATGCTAACATAGCATGCATGTATTTAGACTGTGGGAGGAAAGCAAAGCATCCAGAAAAAAACACAGCCAAGCACAGGAAAACAGAGGTTTGAACCCAGAGCCAAACCATACCACCAATATACAAAACAGATACAGAATAAAACTCATTGCAGTTTTGGGAGAAAGTTCTATATGTGTTTCATTTAAATACATGGAGTGGACTGGTATTTATCTATTTATTAACACTGGATCTCAAAGCACTGTAAACTCAGCTGGACAGTAGGAAGAAGCCAAAGTACGGATGTACAGGGAGAAGATGCAAACTTCACACAGAAAGGCTCCAGCCAGGGTATGAACCTGAATCTGTGAGGCGAGACAGTAAACCACTGCACTACTGTGCATCACCGTCATGAGGACAACCAAGAGTAATTATGATTTATGATTTTATGACTTTCACTGCTTGGGAATTCACAGGTATGTTATTGTCCATCAAAAAGGAGCACATAGCTATACTGAGGTCAAATAATTAGCTGTAGGGTACATTTGTGTAGATTGTATCAAAGTATGTATTATATTTTGAGGCTCTTTTTGGTGCTTACTTGTTGCTCTGTGTTTTGATCTCCTTAGAGGCTGTGCTGCCAAGGTCAGCGGCCTTTTCACTTTGCTCTGCTGCTGAAATACAACAGGAAAAGGATTAATGCTTTATTTTAACTCTCTTGGGAAATCGAGCATTTGCCGTAGGTAGTCGGTCATAGTTAGAGCTCACTGATAACACATAGGAGCAAAGGCTGTGTGACCTTTCCTTATATATATCCCTGTCTCAATATCTGTAAATTCTCTTCCAGACTCACTGGTTAGCAATTTGGGAATACTATACAAAAAAAGTCCATCATCTGTATATAAGCTAGATCATGTTTACCCCCACTTACAACATGTTGCTTAAGAACAGTGTTGAGAAGAGAAGAGCACGACAGATAAACATCATTCTGAATTCTCACATAAGTGCTCTTTAATTATAGATTTTGCAGTTGAACTGCTGTTTATCCCCGTGGCTGGATTGCTGTTCACAGGCAGAGATGGGCAGATGTTTTGCACAATTGCCACACCCACAAGCTTTTCCCCTTTAGGACCAAAAGAAAAAAAAACTGCACTGATTTTCAGAGGATGTTAAGACACCTTAGTCACCTTGATAGCAACAAAAATCAAGCGTTCAAAAAGATATAATTAAAAAATGGCATGAAAGAAATAGAGATTTTTTTTATTTTTAATGCTTTGCTCATTAGTGGCTCTTTTTGTTGTTGACTTTTTAGGCTGACGTTTTGTCTTTTCGGCTGTTGATATAGCAGAAAATGTTATAAATGATCCGGG
This sequence comes from Diplotaxodon limnothrissa, assembly GCF_057381915.1. Classification (NCBI taxonomy): domain Eukaryota; kingdom Metazoa; phylum Chordata; class Actinopteri; order Cichliformes; family Cichlidae; genus Diplotaxodon; species Diplotaxodon limnothrissa. The sequence continues at coordinate 23,745,630 of NC_140608.1, read as the reverse complement.
AGAGGCTGTCTGTCTGTGTCTAAACCATTTCCCATAACATGGAGGCTCAGTGTCTGTTTTCGTTACTGCTGAGCTCTGTGTTAGTGCTGTACCACCACATTGTTAAACATCACAGAAATCTAGCATTGTAGTTGTGGAAAAAATGTCTTCCCACATATGTATTTTGGCCAGGTGCAGACAAAGAACAGTAGGGAATACCTGCAGTCTGGAGATTGTCTACATATGGGAAATACTTCTATGTTAAGATATTTAATTTATATGTGCAATGTATCTATTTCTACTAAAGCTGGATAACGAATTATTTTGATTTACGTAGATATGGAGGGTCATCTATGTAAAATTCTTGCTCTGAATCGTTGGATAAATTGATATGGATGAATATGAGAATAGCTCATTAAATAACAAACGATTTATACATTTTCTTGTTTAGTGGTATGAACCAGGGCATTCAGGATCATCTTTAGGTTCTCCCGGAGCTGCTGCCTTTCCTCAGTGCTCCCTGTCAGAGGTAGACAAGTATTCCAGTAATGCCCGGCAGCAGTGACACACAATGTTGGACTGACAGCTTTCTCTGCGAAACTATGGACGAGAGAAAGGAGAACTCTGATTTAAGGGCAGAAATTTAAAATGCCTGAAAGTGCAGACTTAGAGACTAAAAAAAAACAAAAACATTTTCAGCCTAAAGCATTAATCAATAAATCAGTTTACTCTAAACAGTACCTGACACTTGACAGGAGCACTTCCATTGCCTCCCTATAAGAGTGTAGATCTCCCCTGGACTCATGGACTAAGCTCAAACCTCTCAGGCAGGTTGCGATGCTCAGCATTTCATTCACTGCAGTTGGGCCATACCTACACATGTGAGATCATCTATCAGGCATTATCAATCAACAAACCAAACTGTAAAAGTGAAATATGTTAGCAACCTATGGGCTGAACATGTTTGCTAGGTTAATTGGTAATTCTAAATTGGCTGTCGGTGTTGAGTGTGAATGGTTGTCTGTCTTTAAGTGTTATTCCTGCGAGAGGTTGGAGACCTGTCAAGGGTGTGAAGTAGCTGTTAGGTGGACAGCATTTACCCGCTATTTGTGTGAATGTACCTGATCAGAAAGTGGCTGCACACAGTAAGCAGATTTGGTGTTGTAGCTTTAACGCTAGTGAATGCACTCACATAGACAGCCAAACAAGAACGCCTGGGTGAGTGAAGAGCACTGGAAAACTAAACTGACAAACATATCTCACAGTCTGTTAAACCTAATAACTTAGAGGAGAAATAAGAGAACATTTTGCAGTATCTGTCAGTCCTGAAGGCCTGAATTTCTATTGAAAAAAACAAAAATAAAACAAACAAACCCCAAGACATGTTTTTTTGACTTTTTATAACTTGCTATATTTGTGTATAGTTTTGATTCAAAAACGAACTAAATGCTGTGCAAAAAGACTTTTTTAGACTAATTTGTGTAACTGTAACTTTAAGATCTTCACAGTACAGAACTGCATCTCTACATGTAACAGATATTAGACATTTAAAAACCGTACTGTCTATTTGAATAACGAATCATTAAGGGTGGCAATCATAAGTGGTGCGCCCTCTGTTGGAATCAAACACTCATTTAAGTTAGTCACCTTAAGATTCATTAATACAGTTTTCTTTTTTTTTCAGAGGCAGGATTCACATGGTTCACAGGCTGGTTCTGGCCCTCAGGCCATACTCTGCCCATGTAAGCTCTAGGTGAAATACTGGTAACACAGAACAAAAATATATGAGAATATCTCAATCAAACGAGATCAAACTTGGCACCGGACTTACTCGGGACGAAAGCAATACATCTGCCAAATCTGAAGCGGACTGGCTGTATAGTTGTCAAAGCCAAACAGAGCAGGCAAATAGACAGGTAGCTTAATACGCATCGATTTCTTGAATTATCAGTGGGTTATGGACAAGATGTCAACTGAGCCTCAAAGTCTTAACTACTTTGCCTGAAATGCTTTCTATAAGGAATCCCCATTTTTAAAAATGACCCTGGTACTTATTTTACAGTTGAAATAAACCAACCACACTTACAAAACACACGGCATGGTGTTGAGACTTTTTGTGGCTGCTTCCTCCAGCAGCAGAGCCCTCTTGGTGCAGCTGCACACTAAGCTGTAGTCCTTGACATCGTGGCAGAAGGCAGCCAGCTGGCACCACACCTGCAACTCCACCACGGCGTCGGACCATCTGCATTCCGACGCCATGCTCACCAGCTTTAGGTGAAGAGTGAAGAGAGGGGAGGGAATGAAAATGATGGTGGTGGCAGTGGTGGTCAGGGAAGAGGAAATGATGAGAGGGTTGTGGGAATACAAGGAAGGAGGACTGGAATTTGGAAGGGAACAAAATTAAGGGAAGGTAGGGGCAGACAGGGGAGGGTTGGGGCAGGGCCAGAAAAGTGATTGAATGGAGGCAGAAAAAGAAAGGTGAGAAATAAGGAAAGGAGTGGTGAGTGAAAAGGCAAGAGAAGAAAGTGAATGCATGGGTGTAAAGGATGAAGCAGGAGGAAGAAAAAGAAGGACAAGGACCGAAAAGAATGAATGGACATATGCAGACAAGAAAAAAATGGCAGAAAAAGCAGGAGCGGGATCGTAAAAAGTGAATGGAAAAAGCAGAAACATTGAGGATCTGTCCTTACTGATAAAAGAATAAGAGGAAGAGTGAAAGCAGATAGAGGGGTGGAATAAAGCCAAACTGTCTAAATGAGCAATTTTCAATAGGAAACTAAAATAAAATAAATGCACACGTGCTAATCATATCAGAGGAGTGACAACCATAATCCTAGTAAAGCTGGATGATCAAGGTTGGCACAGTACTTTTTTCATTTACTGACACTACTGACAAATGATGAGATGCAGACAGGCTGCAAGGGCTCAATGGGTCATGTTGACATCTGTTGTTGCAATCTGGGCATCAGCTACTGTAGGAAAACAGAGAAATACATACTGTGGAGAGACTGGGAACAGAGAACTCCATATGCCTCGGGTTCCTATTGCACTGGAGCATCTCCACTCCAACCAGCACACACGCCATCACAGACATGTCCTCATTCTCACTCTGCAAACACAGTGGAAAACAACTCATACTCAGCTGAAATCTACTCAATATATACATACAGTTTACTTAACTGAAACTCATATACATATACATTTGTGTATAAATTACACATAAAGATGTAGTATAATTAAGATATCGCATGTGTTCCAAATGCTGCGGAGATGCTCTTGTTGATAATGTATGACTTCCCATTGTGTGGAAAATGAGTCGATGAATGATTTATTGATTGCAATTAGAGATGAGCCGCTGTTATATTAACAGTGCAATTCCTAATTTGCATGACAAGAAGCGAACCTCATCTAGCTGTGAGTCAAAAACACATCAGGCCAAAGGAACTAATGTAGGGCAGGAGATTCTCGGCTGAGGAACAGTTAAAGGATTACAGTGACTAATTGAACGGTCTGCTCGAATGACAAATCACACTTCTGTTTTCCCCGTGTTTTTGTCCCCCTCTGAAGCCGCACAATCATACGACACCTGGAGACAAACACATACACTAGCAGATACAAAGCTTGAATATGAAAAGGGCGGATGCAACACCTACAGCATCACAGAGCATATCAGCAGTCATCACAGTATCATAAGCACATTAATACTTTATAATAATGACATTATTATGTTATGACACTGAGCCACACAGATGACTCAGCAACAATCCATCCTATGTTACATTTGACGTATTTTGTCATGTAACAAGAGGCTTCCAAAATGACTGTTTTAGGCTTATCATAAACTAAAGAAGGAGCATTAGTCTTAAAGTGACCCTCAAAGTGAAAATTAAAATAATGCATGCACAGGAGGGTAGAAAAATAGCTTTGTTCTTCTTAATCATTCTTGTCACATGAGGAAAATTGAATTGCTTGAGGGCTTACATCACTGAAGTTTACTTTTTTATTTCTTTATTTTTTTATCCACTTATGTCAACTCCATTGGAAAACTGCAAACGCAGCAATATAAAAAACACAACCTCCGAAGCATTAACCTAACCTAATTTGATTCTGTCAGGATTAATTTAGTCAAAACAGACTTGTTATTCCGTCCTGGCTCTGTTCTAGGACCAACCCTTCTGTACATATGTATATGCGCAAAGTCTAAAATGAGGAAAGCCTACATCTCTGTCCCCTTCATGTCTATACTTGAGAAGCCAGTGAGAACAGTGGCGGGAGCTGATTGAATCAGAAATAGCACGACATGGAAGCGCTGCAGGAGAGGTGGGTATGCAAGCAGCTTGCAGATGTAGAGAAAGGTCAAACATAAATGGACACAGAGCTGGTTTAAGTTATGTTGCCACAAACACTATTTATACCCAGTGACTCCTAGTTTAACAGTTGTTTGTCTGAACTTGTATTTGATATAGTGTTGTAATAAATCTTCGAGACTGTAAATTACACAAACTCTAAATTAACTCTAAAATGCTAACTAATTTTCAATGGTGATACTTGGTTTCGTGTGAATGATTAGGCCCTAGACATGAACTAGCACCCTTAAATGAACCTAAAGAGAACTGCTAAGAATAGTACCTCTTCTTTCAGCATATTCATCTTTGAACCCGTTTGCTGTTGCAAGAGCCCATGGATCTGCACCCATGTAGCCAACACCCGTTTTCTTGCTGAGATGGGGACAGTCTCCCCTGGGATGGTAGCATTTGATATGCGAAGGGCGTGCTCGCATAGCTAGGAGGAGAAGCAGAAAACAATAATGAGCTATCTGAGACACTTAACAGGTGTCAGTCAGTTATTATACATCATGATGCATAATTATACTTCCCTAATGCAAGCTACAAAGGAGTCAAAATTCAGTAAGACTTTGTTCAAGTTGGACACTGGATCTGACCCTGCTATACCATTAATAAAACATACACAGCAAAGGATAGTTTTTTCTTCTTTTCTTTAAAATGGAAATAGACACAATGAAATTTAGTGAATAATTCACTGATAACGTGTCTTTTATCTGAAGTTACAGCTGGATTTCATGGCTGACCATCAGAATACATCAGGAGAAAGGAAACAAGGTTTAATTGTCAGGCGAGAGAACAAAGAAATCAGTCTTCAACAAAGACGTAGTCTTGAAAGCAACATGTGATCGTGTCCGCACGTGTGTGCGTGCGAGTGTGTGTATAAATGGGTGGATGTGCAGAATAAGAAAATACATTTCCTGTTTTAAGAGTTGTGTGATGCTTCATCATATGTCATATATATCCAATAGAGAAAGATCTGATATTCCCCTGTTGGTGGTCACACTATCTGTGTTTGTCCAGTTATTGCCCTGAATTTTTTTGCATTCGGTGAGCGGTTGCAATTGTAATAGATGCAGTGACCGGCTGTTTCTTGAGCGGTTGAGCATGTCGTCCCCTTGTCCTGTAGGCGACTTGAAGTGACTGCAATCACTGTTAGACAGGGAAGGTTTACAAATAATTGCCACATAGTTAATAAATGCAGACAGAATGCCTTTATGCTGCAATAAATCTGAGTCAGTCTGCGCTGGTTAGGACAACTCATCTTTTTGCAATCAGGGACTTGACCCAAATGTGTTGCCAGCTCGTTTTTTCTCATTAAATTTGCCTATATAAGCAAGGCTGCCAAACACCTTATATCATTTTGCTGTTATGTTACTGTCCTGCAGCAACTACACTGCTATTTAGGGAGGTTCTGACTCCATCTATGTCCCCTTTTATTGCTGTCTTGAACAACCAAAGGGCAAGTGACTGAGCAGTCACAGACCACTAAAAAAGCACCCATTTTAAAGCTGAGAAAGCTGAACTACAATTCAGTGCTCAGTGGCCAAATCAAGAGAGCATGAAGGCTGCTCTCTATACAAACAGACCATTGTTTGCATAAAGTAGAATCATATATACAGCTGGGGAGCATTTCAAAGGTTTCTAGTAAGTCCTGATGGTTTAGACTCTGATTTGGAAAGTGACAATTTAGATTTGAAAGTCTAAAACTTTTTTTTCTTTTTAAAGATGTCAGTCTGTAAATGTTAAATTCACACTGTTAGCTGTGTAATATCTGCACAAAGAGATTAACGCTTGACTTTCTGAACACGTCTTGCAAACATTCAGCAAACTGCATTCAGAGATTGTACACACTGTGCGCTAAACTCTTTTCACAGATTCCAATCAGTTCTTAAGCTTTCAGCGCTGGGATTTTAGACATTGTTTTCACAGTGAAAAGATAAAAACTGAACAAAAACAAACTCAAAACACTCCAATCAGTCAGACACAAGGAAGATTCTGTGTTCTTCCACAACATCCATCCAAGAAGTTAGCAGGTTTCTAACTAAATATGCTTTGGTTAGTTAGAATGTACCATACATATACACCCTGTTAGTCATAATTACATGTTACATAACCTTTCTGAACACGTCCCTGTAGAGACAGTGGTTTAATTATATCTTATCGTCTCCACAAGTATCAGCCAAAATCAGCTCCAATCATCAGTGGCCCTGGAGATAGCTTTGCTTTAAAGAAATCCCAAGATAAACATATTTAATCTTGATGAAAATATCTCTATGACCTAACAAACTGCTTCAGAAAATCCTAGGTCAGGAAGTTTTAATATAACTTTGTGATATAAAGAAAAGCACAGCCACATTAAGAGACTCACCTCTAATGCCTTGTGGACATCCTGGAGGCCAGCAGGATCTAAGAAACCCCCACAGGTGCTGGCAGCCTTTGCTATGCCCTTCTCAGCTCTTTTTTTGCCCTTGTCTTCTGCTGGAGCTGGCACAACGCTGTCTGGCCCAAACAGAGGCTGAATCAACCCTTGGGCCACAGCATCACACAGCAGCACAAAAAGAACACGGTTCCTGAGAAACACAAACAAATAATGTTCCCCTCACCACAGATTTGGCTACGAAAAAACTAAGTGTTCCTTGGGTCACATGTCACATGAGAATGCCAGTGTATTCTAACATTTGCACAATTATTGTTATGCCCAAGGAGAGTTTGGTCTGTTCTCATGAACGCTTCACTGCTTCTTTCTATAGCCAAAAATAAGAGCAGTGCTTAAATGGTCTCCTCTGCTGTCAGGAGCAACAAAAGAAATAAGCTTCAGATACGTTTCTGAGGATGAACGCACATTTTGTAAGTTTTACTTGAACTGAAGGACTTTGTATTCACTTTATTCCACAGAGAGTAGATAAAGAAATGTCTGGCCTGATGAAAGTCTTTCAGAACGCACAGAATAAGATAAAATGTGTGTGATCATCAGTCTAAAAACATTTTCATTTCTAAGAAATGCGGAACAATGTACTGATGAATAGAGACAGTGTATCACCAAAAACAAAGAAACACACACAAATGCAGAAAACTATTAATTAATTGTTGGTTAAGCAGCTCTAACATATAAAACAAATAAAAACAAGAAGCACTCCATCAAGGCAGCTCATTCTCTGGGCAGTATTTACTTTTAAGGGAAAGGTATTGTATGTTATAGACATACAATAGCTCCATAATCATATAGCTCTCTATGTATCAACCTATTGAGCTTGAATAAGTGGTCAGAGGTTTTAAATTGCTACATGTTATTTCCTATGTGTTGACAATACACACCACACATGTAAGAATCAGAGTTTATACGTTATAAGGCTTTTTTTTTTTTTGCCAATTTTAGACCAATAAGTCGTTAAGCTGACCTTAGTGGATGTAAAACAAATTTTAATGGATTGTTAACAAGAACTGAATCTGCACCAAGTTTCATTCAAAATGTTTCAAGCTATTGTATTTACAGACAGAACAATACACATTCAAAGGCTACCAAAAAAACATAACCACCTTGGGGGAGGTAGAGAATAATCAAAATAAAATGTAAATAATAATGTAAATAAAATGGATGAAAACCAAAATGTGTTTTGTCATTTAGAGGTTGCTCTTATTTGCTCAACACACAATGTATTTACAAAACATATTTATGTGATTTCATCTAACTTTTTTAGTTACACCAGCAAGACATAATATCCTGTGTAATTTTCTCTGTTTCAGCTAAACTACAAAGTGCGAGGAGCTGCAGGTGTCATGCTGATGAGGAAAGATCCAAAGCAGACAGAAAACTAGCTTGGGCTTGCAGGGACTCAAAAGGCACTATAATAACCAACTAAAAAAAAGAGTGCTGCATAATGATAGCATTTCAAAAGGGTAAAAAATAAGAACACAGACTGGTATGAAATGAAAACAACCTCACACAGACAGAGACAAAGACACAGACTAAGAAGAAACATATGAACTTAATCAGAATCTAAGGGAGCATCGAATAACTCATTTTTGCAACCACTTATCCTTGACCTTAGTGGAAAATGTCATGAAGTCGAGGAAAGGTGAGAAGAAGAATTTATAAGACCACAGAAAATGCATTATGCTCTGAGAATCCAGCTGAACATAGAATATACTCACTAAATTAACAATGTGATGTCTCCTGGATGTCTGCTGTGTTGAAACTACCAAATACATATCTTGGAGCCTATCCCAGCTGCCCTGAAGCAAAAACTAATTTAATGATAATCCTAAGTGCTGGCAAAAACAACAACGGGTATAACTAACGTAGCTCATGACCTTGATTTAGAGAAGTAATGAGTAAGAACTTAACAACTTGATAAGAGGCAGATTTCATCTAGAATGTCATGGATTTTGTTTCATAATGAGTTTTTCTGTGGTGCTTTTACAGTTCAGATTCTCAGGGTGTGTTTTAATTATCTTTATGTTAGATTAGTGAAGCTGTGACACCGCAGGTAAGGTATAATTTTCTAAAAAAAAAAGCCTACCCAGTGTACCCCGTCTTCTGGAGCATGTCCACAAGACTCTGGAAGGTGGGAAGCAGGCGTGTGTATTCCCTAGCTGCCAGCAAGTGGCTATTGTAATTCCACAGGTAAATGGCTGCATTAGCTACCACCCACGACTCTCCGATCTCTGCTCCGAGCTCCCCTGCCCGCAAGAAGTTGGAGGTGGTGTAGGCACATAGAGCCTGGATCCAGTCCCTGGGTGAGAGAAGCACAGAAATATAGAAGAGAGTGAAAAAAGGATAGAAAAAGTACTCTTTGTGCGTGTTTGTGTGCAGTACAATATTTTCAATTTCATCTTTAAACTTGTTTTAGCATGAACACGTTCATCTACTGAAGGAAAATTACTCAATCAAGTTTTTACAGAATTTGCAAATTCTACTTAAGAAGGTATTCATCTTATTTCACAGTAACAGCTCGCAGCCCTTGTAATTCTACAATATGCCAGAAATAGATTTCAGGCAGGTCTCAGGCACAGCACATCAGTACAGTGATTTCAATGGTGAATGCCATGTGTCAAGTCTTGTCAAGTCAATAAAGAAAATAGGCTGCTGTTTTATCTAATACAACGATGGCTGGAATCCAAGAAAGAAGACAAGATGGAAAACACTCTGGAAAAATAGAAAATAAAAAATATCAGATTCTGGATGCACATGTCCATTTATCCAGTTTGCCCATTTTCCAGTCCCAAAATATATTAAACAAATGATAAATAATAATATACTATAGTGACCCTGACCACCATAATGCTGATCTCACTATAACAAGCAATGAGGAGTATCTGATCCTTACCCTTTAACTACATTACACAAGATATCTGAACCCTTCTTCCATAACATCTGATTGCTTTAGAAATGTTCCCAGATCAGGTTTGAACTCTTAGTTTGACAAATAAGGAAATTAAGCTCATTTAATTAGTAGGTGCAAAGCAGAGTACTCGATTACTGTTTAATTGTAAGAGTTAATGTAACTGTTTAGTTTCAATTAATCAGGTATTTAGATGCTTTTTCAAAGAAGCAAACAATTTCTGGTAAATATGACAGTATTTCTCTGCTACTTTTATTTTGATGGAAGAAAAAGAACAAGACAAAAACTCATGACCTTCCCAATGTTTGTGTCTCCCCCCCAACTCTTTGGCACACAGATGTGTACAAGTGGAATGTACAGTGGGGCAAAAAAGTATTTAGTCAGCCACCGATTGTGCAAGTTCCCCCACCTAAAATGATGACAGAGGTCAGTAATTTGCACCAGAGGTACACTTCAACTGTGAGAGACAGAATGTGAAAAAAAATCCATGAATCCACATGGTAGGATTTGTAAAGAATTTATTCGTAAATCAGGGTGGAAAATAAGTATTTGGTCAATAACAAAAATACAACTCAATACTTTGTAACATAACCTTTGTTGGCAATAACAGAGGTCAAACGTTTACTATAGGTCTTTACCAGGTTTGCACACACAGTAGCTGGTATTTTGGCCCATTCCTCCATGCAGATCTTCTCGAGAGCAGTGATGTTTTGGGGCTGTCGCCGAGCAACACGGACTTTCAACTCCCGCCACAGATTTTCTATGGGGTTGAGGTCTGGAGACTGGCTAGGCCACTCCAGGACTTTCAAATGCTTCTTACGGAGCCACTCCTTTGTTGCCCGGGCGGTGTGTTTTGGATCATTGTCATGTTGGAAGACCCAGCCTCGTTTCATCTTCAAAGTTCTCACTGATGGAAGGAGGTTTTGGCTCAAAATCTCACGATACATGGCCCCATTCATTCTGTCCTTAACACGGATCAGTCGTCCTGTCCCCTTGGCAGAAAAACAGCCCCATAGCATGATGTTTCCACCCCCATGCTTCACAGTAGGTATGGTGTTCTTGGGATGCAACTCAGTATTCTTCTTCCTCCAAACACGACGAGTTGAGTTTATACCAAAAAGTTCTACTTTGGTTTCATCTGACCACATGACATTCTCCCAATCCTCTGCTGTATCATCCATGTGCTCTCTGGCAAACTTCAGACGGGCCTGGACATGCACTGGCTTCAGCAGCGGAACACGTCTGGCACTGCGGGATTTGATTCCCTGCCGTTGTAGTGTGTTACTGATGGTGACCTTTGTTACTTTGGTCCCAGCTCTCTGCAGGTCATTCACCAGGTCCCCCCGTGTGGTTCTGGGATCTTTGCTCACCGTTCTCATGATCATTTTGACCCCACGGGATGAGATCTTGCGTGGAGCCCCAGATCGAGGGAGATTATCAGTGGTCTTGTATGTCTTCCATTTTCTGATGATTGCTCCCACAGTTGATTTTTTCACACCAAGCTGCTTGCCTATTGTAGATTCACTCTTCCCAGTCTGGTGCAGGTCTACAATACTTTTCCTGGTGTCCTTCGAAAGCTCTTTGGTCTTGGCCATGGCGGAGTTTGGAGTCTGACTGTTTGAGGCTGTGGACAGGTGTCTTTTATACAGATGATGATTTCAAACAGGTGCCATTCATACAGGTAACGAGTGGGGGACAGAAAAGCTTCTTACAGAGGACGTTACAGGTCTGTGAGAGCCAGAGATTTTCCTTGTCTGAGGTGACCAAATACTTATTTTCCACCCTAATTTACGAATAAATTCTTTACAAATCCTACCATGTGGATTCATGGATTTTTTTTTTCACATTCTGTCTCTCATAGTTGAAGTGTACCTCTGGTGCAAATTACTGACCTCTGTCATCATTTTAAGTGGGGGAACTTGCACAATCGGTGGCTGACTAAATACTTTTTTGCCCCACTGTATCCAATACTAGGTCCATGCCAGTGCACATATTAACCTTGGGCTTCAGTCACACAGGCCTAGAGGCCGGTGAGTGGTGGCCTGGCAATCGCATTATAGAAGAAACTGGAACCCTTATTTTGTACCAGGGTCAACCAGGAAACTGAGGAATACTTCCTGGTTTCCTGGTTGTGAGAGGTTGCTGGAATGTGATGTGAAATCAACTCTTTAGCCACAGCCACAGCCCAAGAGCAGTCAGTGATCCCCTGATAACCAGCTAGGGAAAATGTTTATTCCCCAGCTGGTTGGTTAATGGTTGTGGAAGGCATGCTGTCACTAAGTGAAAGTGGTTATGAGGTATATTGTAAAACCTTGCCAATACTTTAGCCGCGAGCAGACTTCTGCAGTCTCTTCTAATTTGCATGGAAAATGCCAAGTAGTTACCAAACACTTTCCAACTGCTCACTAAGTATTTGTGAAACTGTGATGGAAACTGGAAAAGTTGCCCCTTTTGAAATGTGTTGGTTTTAGTGGAAAGTCACAACTTTTTCTTAGAATGCAAATGATCTATCATCTGTGTCTCCCTGTTGTGTAGCACTTTTTCGGCATAAATTTGCAGACAAGTCTTCCAAGCATGTCTCTAGACCTTAGCTAGCAAGATGGTGGATCGAATGGCTTACAATGTGGAAGTATACTTTGTGCCAGGATCACATTTTGAAGAAGCGCCTGCATGCTCAGTACAGCTCCACAACACCGCAACAGTGGTGAGCCCCACTGAAGTGGAGAACAATGTCGGTGCTGCAGCTATGCCATCGCTAACTTGTAATTTTAGCTAAAGTTGTCACTATGATGGAACTTAGTTCCACTGTTGCTACAGAATAGAGTGCACACCCTTGGGACAACATAACCACTGTGTGCAACCTAAATGCAAAGACTGCTTTTTCGGTACTCTAACCTTTGTTTTAAAAAAGTAAAAAATGTTGTTTCAAATTACTTTCATATTCAAGTTATAAAAAACAAGGTACAGTAAACAGCAAAGACACACAAAATCAAAATATCTGGTGTTCTGATACAGGTGTATATTGTGTTTTCACCTGTAAATAACCCACTGTGGATCCTCTTCTGACACGCAAAACTGTTTATCCTGTGGGGGGACAGCAGGGCTATTTAGCTGTACCCCCTCTTCAAGTAGCTTTTGGATAGTGGCCTGAACAAGAAAGAATACATTAATTTCACAAACTATAATATTAAAGATGACTTCCTGTTTTGACAACTTTATAATAAAAAAGAGAAAAACCTCCTGCTATGGGGATGACAGATTCTTTAAAGGTATTAAAGCTCAGATATACAGATCAAAGACAAAAAGAAATGTCTGGTGAACATTTTATCCAGAGGTGGACAACTCGGTTAAGACAAGAGGAACCAGTCGTCATCATCAGACTGAGAAGAATGTAGCTTTTGAATTAATGAAATCTAATCAAATTTTCAGAAAACATATCCCTGTGTCATAGAACAAAGGTATAAGAAAAGAGGCTACAGCGTGTGTCAGTTTTGGCAAGGTTGTGCCATGGGTGTGGATAGTTCTCTTCATTTTCTTTAAAGTGCTGTCAAGTTAACGTCTCTATAGACTTAATAAAGACTTGGACACATTTGATGGGAAGCACGTATGCAGAATAAGACAAACTCATGAGACAAGCACAGCAGTCTCTGACTCCAACCACTCACCAACAACTTCACAGGCTTGTTAAAACTCCCATAATGCACGTCAACTGCTGCAAGCAGTCTTTGTTTCTAATGGTGTATTTCAAAAGGATGGCGCAGCCTAAAAGAAACAGCTTGATCTAAGATCATCCACAAAATGAACATGAACACCTTATAACAAAAACATCTGAATTCAAATAAAGTTTCATTCAGAAGCTGGTGGCTAACAAACCAGGTATGGAGCCTTTAGAACCAGACAACTTTCAGTATGAAGAGTTTCTGTCTGATCTGCATAAGAACATATTCAATAATAAATCTACTGTCTTTAATTATCAAAAACAGAAGGAATATGAGCCCATTGATGTTACACCAGTCACTGTTCTGAATATACATTACAGTAGGAACATGAAAACCTTCAACTTCAGTTATTACTATATCATTCAAAATACTCTTTCAGATCATGCTGGAACATTACATTTTAAGAGAAACCAAGAAACCTCTCAGTGTGTTTACGATACTCATAAAAAAAAATAATATGGCACAGAACAGCTATCCTGCACTCACCAGACACTTGAGTAGTTACACCTTGCTAGTACCTGACTGAAGCCCCTTTGGCTTTCAAAACTGCCTTAATTAATTTTTAATTCTCAAGATGGTTGTTTGGGAAAATCCGAGCATATGAGCATTTCCTGAAATACTCAGAACACTGACACCATTACACATTCAAGTCACTTACATTACCGTTCTACCCCATTCTGTTGCTCAGTTTGGACCGGTCAAAATTTGCATTAAGCAGCAGTTGAACAGGTGTACCTAACAAAGTGGACAGTGCATTTCGCTGTGTTTGTTTAATCACAACATTCTTCAGTCTCCTCTCGTTCTGTTGACCATTGTGCAAGAAGCTTTTGCTCCACATTTTTTTTATAGTTCTATAATACTTGCCTGTAATGACTAATCAAAAGGGCCAACCTTATAATACTGGAGTTATAAGAAACCTGTTGGAGTGTGTTGGTTCCATCTGTAGGAACACAGGAGCTGAAGAGTGGCTGTGTGTATTAGTTAGTAAGAACAAACCTCAGCACTAATGAAGCGAATTTCAGCTAAAAGGCGCAGCAGGTGCACAAAGCTTTGACTTTCACTGGAACCGTGAAGACACTGTACACAGCTTTCCCCCTCTGAGTAGTTGCGCGCTGGAGAGAATTAGCAAAATATGTTATGTGAATAATCAGTGACAGATCTCCTGCTCTTTTTGTATTTAGCAATAGCACAAAAACCTAAACTATAGCCATAGGAGTATAAGCCTGACTTCTCATTACTATTCTGTATTCTGAAACTCAGTATTAGAAATATTTCTGTTATTTTAGTGTTACTCTTAAGATCATTCATCATCTTACTGTCAGTCTTCTTCCATCTCCCGTCATCATAAAGCAAACAGAATCCACAAGCAGCTCGGCACACATCCCAAACTTCATGCTTCCTGGCTGTCTTTGCTAATGTTGCCCACAGCCTCACTCTGAAACAGCCACGAAATAAAGATAAATTACAGATAAGTACTTTTTGAAAAGGTTAAGGTTGGGACAAGGGTACAGCTACGTGTTGTATATGATCGAATATTGTTTGTTTGCAGGGTCATGAATAATAAAAATCTGCTCTCAAGTTGTGATGGTTCTGCTGTCTCCTGAGCATTAAGTCTGCCATTAGTGACGTGCACATCTCTTTAACGGTAATGACAGGGGCAGACATGAGGAAATCAGCTATGCACTTTGAATAGGGATATTAAATGGAAGGGTGCAGAGTTATAGTCGCACAACAACTTTAACAGCAGAGAGGACCAATAGATCAAACATTCATTAGTATCTAATATTCGGTAAAAGCAAGAAGTAATAAATTCAACAAGCCATAAAAGTCTGATTATATAGGCAATTTTCCAACTGGGTTTCTGGGAGGTGTGACAACTAAAACTAACCGCTGAGAAAACTTTACACTGGTAGGATCATTTTGCTTACATTCATACATCAAAAGCACATGCGCAAAATTAATAGACTTGCATTTGCAAACACGCACATCTCTGTATGATCTGTATCGCTGCCCTGTTTGTCCAGGTGTCCTTCCACCCTCTGTATGGATGTAGAGTGATGCTGAGCCTTTGCAGCGAGCTGAGTCACTGGTCCAGATCCAAGACCGCCTGCGGGAACTAGACAAATGTTGAAACACTGCATAAGTCGAACCTGATTAATACCGGAAAAGCTTTTCTATCCCCCCCCCCCCCCCCCCCCCCCCCTTTTATTAGTAATGAAAATTATAGGTATGAATAAAAGGCATATTTATTCTAATGTACAAATTCTCAGGCTTACATGGCTTCAGAAGATCAGCATAGAAATTGTGACAAAGCTGCACAACTATCTGTTTTATGCAACATTCATGTAAGCAAAAGGAAACACAACTTAGGCCGTTTTCTCTTCAGTGCCCTATTTCCATTGCTAACTCTTTCAAACAGGAGCGCTGCTGAGCCCAATGTAATCAGATTAGATAGCAGCATATTCCAAATTTTTACTGAAAAGCATCTGCACCAACACAAATATGGGACTGAATTATGAATACACTGACTGTGTGTAGAGCGGCAAAATACGCAAGTGCCGGTGTGCTCACTTTGAAAGTTCAAACACACACACACACACACACACACACACACACACACACACACACACACACACACACACACACACACACACACACTTCTCACTGATGAACATCTTAGGAACTATAAAAAAAATTGTGGCACCATGGTGCACTTAATTAATTCTTGTAGTCCCAAGGGTTACTTTACGTGCTGGCTTTGAAGCTCACAACACAATGATTAAGTGGCTTCAACTAGGGCATGCTTAAGGTTCATGGACAAAAACAAGAGGTGCCTCTAGGGACCAAAGCTTTTAACCCGTGCCTGCAGTAGGAGCCCTTTGACAAGCTGTCAGTTTTTCCCCGGGTCATTAGGACTGCTGAATGTTCATTTGATGCTATGAAGCAAGGAGCCTTGAACAAGTGCGAGATCAAAGGCTCCCCCCAAGCTCTGGCCCTTCTGCTCCGTGATTCATCGCACGCTGTCGATGTGGCTTTCACTGTTAGCAAAACTAGAACACACTCTCGAAGCAGTTTTTTTTCTGAGAAATTGCACACCACTGAGCAACAAAAGCTCAATGTGACCCCGGGAAGTATCTCTGAAGATTGTGGGTTAAATTTAAATGCAACACATCAGTGCACATCAGTGTAGGTCTGTGACATCCAATCAGCCTGCATGCAACAACTGCCAACTTTACTTATGACTAAACAATTGCGGCATGAGTTTGCATTCCAGGTGTGTTCTACAAATGTAGGAGGGCTCTGTCAGCACAAATCAGTGGGGTTTATCTAAGATCAAGTTGCTCACAAAGACATTCTGCTATGAAGCATTAGTACATATGTATGTTACAGTTCCAGATATGATTATACAATAATTTATATGGTCTCCTGGTCCTAGGCCATATGACTCACTAACAGAAGTAAGATTGCCACAGTGAACCCTTACCATGCATCCATGGCCAATTTAGAATCGCCCGCCCATGTTAAACCATGTTAAGTTTAATCTGGATGTTTTGAGAAATAGTACCTGACGCTCACACAGGCACAGGTAGAAAATGCAAACTCCACACAAAAAGCCTGGAGCCATCTTGCTGTGAGATGACATCACTAGCCACTGTCACCTTACTGTACATCACTGTCACATTTCTATGACAGAATAAATAGCAAAGATAGTAGCAGAACTGTAACTTCCAGGTGAAAAAGAAATACTGTCTAATTTCGGTTTCATTTATGCTCCAAAATAACTGTCCCAAAGGTATAGCTGAACAATATAACTTGCTTCTTCTTCTAGGCTAACCTGTCCTTCAAGCATGTATGCTGTCATTTTATGAAGTATTAACAACGTGCGTTATTCCTGGTGTAGATAAAAGAACTTCATTTCATTTGGACGTCTGTTTCAAGAGAACATCTTATTGCAAATCCAACATAAGAAAAAGTCTTAGTTTGGCTTTGTGAAAAGTGAAAGTAAGAAAGAGAATTCTGTACTTTTTGAAGTGTCATCTGCATCCAGGACCATCTGAAAATCATCAGGGGCCAAAAGAAGGCCCACAGCGACCAGGACGGGTCGAAAGTCTGTCTTATCTTGGGGCGGCATGTCTCTTGCCTGAGAAAGACATGGAAGAAGGGAATTAACTAGACTAGACAGACTCTTAAAGCCCTTCAGCAACCACATTCAAGCAAAGCATATATTTTAAAAGTGAACTTATTTGAGCATATTATTAAAGCTCTAACACACCATACCCCGAAAGGTCAGGTATGTTTTAACTCAAAGTTAACTAAAAAGCTTAACTAAAGCTTAACTAAAAACTCTTGTTTTCAGCAGCCTACTCTAAATGCGTTTTTGTTTGGTGTGTAATGTTACACAGTACAGATGGACAAGAAACCTGCTGCATAAGCATAGCAGCTTTATCCTCAATGCGGGAAGGGGTTTGGTAGAGGGTCTGCCTAAGCTGCAGGAGGCGGAAAGCTGAAGACAGGCGTTCTTGTTGTGTCCCATTGTCCAGCAGCATGGCTTTCTGAAAGTGAGTCAAAGAAGCCTCAAGGCGCCCCTCCTCCTCTTCAGTCACTGCCAGCTCTGAGTGGACTTGACAGCGCAGCTCCAACAACATACTGGAATAGTAACACACAATTAGTATGACTTAATACAGTCATGTAAAAAAGCAAAAGTAAACCCTTTCTAAATTCTGAGGTTCTACATATCAGAATGTAATAAAGTGGCTCTCAGCAGATTTTAAAATATGGAAAATACAGGTTCAGATGCACAACAACAACACATGATATGTTACATTGTGTCATTTTCTTTTAACACTAATGAATGAAGATAAAAATTAAGAAGCAGTTTGTAAAAAAACTCAGTACTGCCTTACTCTTTCCTTTCCAAGAATTAAGAGGGTGAGTAGCAGCTAGGTGCTGCTAATCAAATGCACTTGATTAATAAACCATCAGCAAGTGTGAGCACCTTACTAAAAGCAGAAGTTTTATCATTTTGTATGTCTGGAACATTCAGGTTTGTGCTAACAAAATGCCAAAGAGGAAAGGTATCAGGAATGATCTTAAAGCAGCAATTTTTCAGGGTGGGACGACTTATGAGGCCATTTCTAAACAACTCAAAGTCCATCATTCTACACGAAGCAGCTCACAGCAGCATGGTGATGAGAGGCCATGGGAAGTCCAATGAGAGTGCAGCATGCCAGTGAATGACTTTTGACAGGGTACTAAATATATTAGAGTTACCTAGGCAACTGTAGCCAGGAATTTCCACTAGTGATCAAATGGTAAATGACCTGTATTTATATAGCGCTTTACTAGTCCCTAAGGACCCCAAAGCACTTTACATATCCAGTCATCCACCCATTCACACACTGGTGATGGCAAGCTACATTGTAGCCACAGCCACCCTGGGGCGCACTGACAGAGGCGAGGCTGCCGGACACTGGCGTCACCGGGCCCTCTGACCACCACCAGTAGGCAACGGGTGGAGTGTCTTGCCCAAGGACACAACGACCGAGACTGTCCAAGCTGGGGCTCGAACCGGCAACCTTCCGATTACAAAGCGAACTCCCAACTCTTGAGCCACGATCTCCCCATCAACCACCAGGTCACTAATGTTGTGCAACAGGCGAATTGCTTCCTGCGTGCACATAGCTTCAGCTCGAAGTTGATCTCACCAGAGATGTCTGGTGATTATGCACAGTGCCACAGCTGATGAAAATCAAACAGAGCATATCAGAGCAATCACCTCAAACCTCACAACCTTTAAGCACAGTGGAGGAGGGGTGACAATTTATGCTTCTTTTGTAGTCCCATAACCTGGGCACTTTGGAGTCCCTGAGTCTACCATGTAGAGGGAGGGTCAAATGTGACACCATCTGTCCAGTAACTAAAGCTTAGACCACACTAGGTCATGCAACAGGACAGTGATCCTAAGCACACCAACTACCCAACAGAATGACTGAAAAAGAAAAGAATAAAGGTGCTGCAACGACTCAGTCATGACCCAATTCCAGAGCTCAACCCAAATGAAATACTGTGGCAGGACCTTAAGAGAGGTGTGCATTTATTTGTAATTTAAGGCCTTTTTATTATTATGTAATCTTAGAACTGACGGATTATGTACTTTTTTATCACCAGTATATATTGTGGAAGTAAGGAAATGTATAGGTCTGTGTAAACTCTGTGTGATTATTATTCTGCGCAAATAATGACTTTCTCATATCAAATCATGGCTAGACTGGAAGTTTCTAAGAGGGCAACACTCAGCTAAACATATTCAGTGAAACATGAGTACAATAACGAAAAGCAGCCCGAAAAGCTCCAGGACATGCACACAAGGCCATGATGATTATGTAAAAAGATGAAAACCTTTGTGTCTCTTCCAGTGCCTGAGCGACCCTGAGCAGAGGTGTCTTGATGCATTTTCTGAGGTTGTGCTGCAAGAGGGGCAGGCACAAGTTCCACTGTGTAGCGCACACTGCCTGCACAGCCTGAGGGCCCCCCTCCCTCGCTGCAGTCTGCAGCCACTGATCCAGCTTGCCTATCTCTTTCAGCCGGGCCTGTGGGATAACAACTACAGATTGAGAATCTCTCCTGTCGCAACGACGGCACAACACTTCCATCACTTGGCAAGCAAATTTGGATTAAAGTGGGCTGAATATGTTGTATGTGCCAGTTCTTAAATGTGACAGTTTTCACAGTAGTGTATAATGAGATTACATGATCCTACTTTCCAACATCGTTTTTTCTCATTACAGGGGAAAAAACTGCAGAACTTATATTAGGATGATTATAATTCAAAATCTTGACTTGTAGTTAGTCAGAGATACCTATTCAAGTCAGATCTCTGAATTTAATGACAATAAGCAAGCCATTTTACTGTAAAAAAAATTATTAAATGAAGCATCTGCTAATGGATCTGCTGCTTTCACTCTAACATGAGGGTAAAACATATGGATGATAATTCAAACATATGGCCAAGCACCTCTACACTAGCTTTGGAATAGTCATTCATCTTCATTTCTTTCTTCAGGAGGTTGATTTCACCTTGGACACATTCCATTACTAAGCGTTGGCTAACACTCTAGAAAGACAAAAATAACACATGTGAGGTCAGGAATCAGAGGATGGGCTGAAAAATGTACAAATTTGTATCACCAGATTTTATACGGCAGAAGATCCTCCATATGCAGCATCATTAATTATGTTGTCATTCCACATAATTCACTCATACATACAAAACATACAAAGCATAAAAAAGAGATTGTATAAGTTAAATGTAGGGTCTATAAAAAATCATCTGATTTCAAAAGGTTAGAATTTTTAAACTTAAAAAAAAATTATCATTTTGAATGAACACAGAAGCTTGTGGCAAATTCTAAAAGATATGGGTAAAGGTAAAGTTTCACATACAAAACTTGTACAGTGCTCACAAATGCTCAGTGTGTCTTACTTTTGCACGAATCTGCTCTTTCTGACAGTAGGAATCTCAGTCGCTGCTGGTGAACGGCTGCGGATTTAAATACACCCTGATACACCCTGTATGTTCTATATTGCTCAAAGAAAAATGCAGCATCTCTGTAACTTTTATTAATAAGCCAGATATTCCCAAAGTCTGGGCGTGGCCTCCTGGTATATCAGAAAAAGTTTACAGCCTTGCGAACACGGGTTCAGATTTGGGCAAAAGAAAAAGTTCACATTTCTAAATAGGCAGTGACAGACTTACAGTAACTTTGAGAATGCTAAGTTACTGTAAGTCAAACGCAATTAATCTCACGTATTGTCAAGGGCCTGTTTTTATTATTAACCTTTACTAGAATAGCTTTGCATGATTCACAGCTCAAAATAATCCTTATTTATTCTGTGCTTTCCCATCAATTTGTCCACTGTCTGAAACAAACTGCTTTAGTTCCCATCCTCCCTTATTTCTTCTGATTGGCGGCTCCTTATAAACAGAAGGTTTAAACAGTTTGGGGGTACTGCTTCTGTGGTCACAAAAATTAGGGATATGTGCTCTCACTGACATCACAGGGAGCCAAGAGTAGAAACAGCAGAGCAGTGAGAGCAGTCTAAAGCCTGAGTCCCGGTTTAAAGTGATTAACTGTACGTATGCTAACCTCATTATTTAAACGTTACATAAGAGCACTCACCATTGTACCTATGACAAAAAATAAGGAAAGGCATAATAGGTCACAGTTAATGTCAAACCCATGCATAAATTTGCATATTTGTAAACTGTGTGCAGTTACATCTTCTGCCCCTACTGCCCGAGGTTTTAAGAGAATATCGGACACTCACAGCTTCTCCCGACGACTTTAGCTCTTTCAGACAGTCGGCAGCTACTTTCTGATGCTTCACTTGCAAGGCCAGCAGAGCCAACTCCAGGAGGAAGGCAACTCTGCAAATCCCAGATAAAACATAATTTATACAATTCACAATCCTTCAGTACAGTAATCTGAGACATGTACTGCCCCTGGGATAGCCATGTGTGGGTTTATGGTAGAGAGAGGTTTAGGAAGAGAACAGGGAGCAATAAAAGGTAATCTCGCAGGAGATTTGATCAGGACACTTTAGGTCACAGACCTGTCAGATGGCTGGATGGGTGTTGAGCTCTGAAGAGGACTGGAGTTCAGAGGTGTAGCAGGCTCTTTGCTACAGTCCACCAAGAGATGGAAAATCTCCTCAAGCCTAGTAGAATTCTCTTTTGTCAGCATGACCTTGTTAAGTCCTCCCAACCTGCTACAACATCAGGAAAACTCTCTTTACATTAATGTACATGCATGTGAGCATCCAGAATTAAACTGATACTTTCATTTGCCCTTTAACAGACTCACACAAAACAGTGCATAAACCTTAGGCTAAATAACCTATATGGTGCTGACGACGGCCGAGTCTGACTTAGTCATGCTGTCACACTGAAATGAGGAGCCATAAGGAGCTGTGACATGTCGAGTACATGCCTGCAGAAATGGGCTGGGGGATGGGACTGTACAAGAATACGCCACACCAGCAGACATGGTACTGTACTACAAATGTGTTCAGGCCAGCAGAAAAACATGGCTGCCACAGGATGCGCTGAGAGCCAATGGATGATGGACCCGCTGACCTTTGTCTCCCAGTTTTTAAATGTATCTGGAGGCATAAAAATTTTAATATAAAAAAACCCCACAATAAAATCCTCACTCTAAGCGCTACATCTTAAGATAACATTGCAAAGAATAAAATAAAGACATACGCAGGTTAGAAACACGGAATACTAGATTTAAAATTTTTAGACCTTTAAACAAGATCATAACTGATCAGGTTTAGGACTCAACCTGCCTCTATTGTTAGAAGCATTGTAAAAACAATAAACATGCAGTCAATCAGAAAAGCCTGCTTTCAAACAGTTTAAGTTCCAAAGCAAGCATTTCTGGAGCAGATCAAGTGCTTCTTTTTGGTGACACCGTACATCTTGTTTTTCCTAGCGACAGATAAAAATGCAAACGACTTTCATCCTGACAGCACAAAAACGACACTTTCAGCAAAACAAACCCTCCAGCAAAAAAAAGCAAACATTTATATGAATGTAACTCAGAAACTTACTTTTTTAATTCCTGCATTTTGTAAATGACTGCTAACGTAGTGCATTCCCTGCTTGTTTCCAGGAGGACATCACTGTCTGACAGCTGGTGTCGCACCTAAGAAGAGTGAAGTCGGAAGTTATGCTTTATTATCAGGTTATGACAGGGTTGAATTTTATGATTAATGTCAAGATCAAGGAGTTTAGCGAGCTATTGTTATGCATGTAGTGCAAATAAGACTCCTGAAGACATCTGAATGGTGTATTTTCATATTATAAGACTTGTATAAAGATACAATTAAAGTTTAAATAGCATTCGTTCTGAGGTCTGATACATGGCAATCTTAATGCCCCCAAGGGTGAATCAGAAGCTCAACCATGAAACATGAGCCAATCATGTTGCTGTGTTGAGTAGGTATCAACACGCTTATTGTTTTTTTTTGTGTTACTGCATCTATAATGTCTACTCTAATTAATGCTTTGTTAACTGCTCTGTCGGGACAAGCCAGAGATCTGGACACGTGTTGAATTGGACACGGACAGGAGAAGTACAGCTCTAAACTTTATTTGGGGCAATGTCACAAACCTTTAAGGTAGTTTTACAGAACTTTAATAAATTTATTAGACCACTTCTGTGTAGATATATCAATATCTACTTAAAAAGTATCCACCTAAAAAGTAGATATTGAGGATATATTTAGTTATTACTGAATGTATAAGCAACCAAAAACTGCCATGAAAGCAACATGCTGTGTTTACCAATAAAGTAAAGAGTCCTGGGTAAAGTTTTGGAGTATGCGACTTGATGAATTCTTCTGTAACTTTTGCAAAACTTGTTGCATCCTCAACCTTCTTTGAGTCCACAAGACATTTGATCAGGTGCCTGAGCAGAAACAGAGACAGAGAGCAAACATGTGGGCATGTGTCAGTGCTATTAGCCAAGTGCTCAGTTTTTCTATGCTACTGAACATTCAATGTAATTAATATGCCAACAATCAAATAACAGCCTTTCTTTTCTGAAGCTTGTCATGTTCACACTTGTGTGGCATGAGCTATCTGATATTACTGTGCTGGTGTTGTTACTACAACATAAGTCATGTTATTCAAGGACTATCTTAGGGAAAAAGACAGCAGTGGGTGAAGGTGCCTTTAGGGCGTTCTGGCAGAAAAGCTTTCTGACAAAAACACTCTAAAGTAGAAAGGCTTTCAGAAGTCAGGGCTACAAAGTTAATGTGAGGAGCAGGTTGGTGGTGGATGTATGGATCCGCTTCACCTGACAGACTGGGTAGTTTGTTCTGTGTAAAACCAAAAGTCAATGTTCACTTTTATTTTCTTGTACTCAGTTCAAGAATATTTCTATTATTTCAGTTTAAGTTTGGTTTGGTTTAGGAAAGGACTGTGGTCTGGGTTGAAACTGCACTGTAAAAAAGGGCAGTGAAATTGACATAAAAACCATGTAAAACCCCTACAGAAATGTATAGTAAACCCCAAAACACAACTTTCCTGTTTCGATCACAGTGAATTATTGTAAACCTTTAAACAGAATGTTCCTGTTATATTTACAACATGAATGTGTGATTATAATCAAATTTATTGGTTAAAACTACAAATACTGTGAATAAAAACAGTGAAACACCGTAATACTCATAACCAAACAATCATGTTAATTTGACATGCAAATACTGTAAAAATCACAGTTTTAGTCAGTTTTTCTTAAAAACACATGACCTATAAGTCACTTTACAACTGCATGGATGTACTGGGCCTACTTTTAACATGATTCATGAAATGATGCAAAGTCATGGATAGGACTAATAAAAATGTTTTCACAGAAGATGTCATTGTGAACCTGAGAGGTTGCCTCTCCATTTATAGGCTATATAAAAATATACAATTAAAATTGTTTACATCATGTTTTTTTCTTAAATCATTCGGGCTATTTGCAGCCTATTGTAGGGTAACCAATAAGAAATTATTATTTAACGACTAAGTAATGCTTCTGTCATAATGCTTGTATTCTTTATGTTTCTTTTAATTGCAATGTGATACTTAGACTAGAATACTTTTTTGGGTTAGGTCAGCAATGTCTCATTATTACAGGCTAAACAAACTTACAGTGCCTCCCATAGGATCTCTATGGTGCCTCATCTCCACAGAGCTGTAAGCTACTTCAGGCCACTCACGTTGCACTGAGCGCGCCTAATTTTGAATGTGCATCTGAAGCTCGTCTCTGATTGGATAATGACGTGAGGGCGGGAGGAGAAGAGCGCCTAGTTCACGAACTTAGCTAACGAGCCAGCACTAGAGAAGAAAACGTCGAACTTTCAGCAACTACCTTGTTAGGACAAATTACAAACATACGATTTCAAGTGTTTTTTGAGGATCTGTGTTTGTTCGTCAGAAAGTCTGCACGGTAAGTTCAATATCTTGGCGACGTTTTTTCGAGATAAAAGCACCAGTTGATATTTAGACCAATGCTCATAACCTAGGGCTAGCATGCTAGTTCAGCTGAAAAGCACAGGCAAACTTTTGAAATACTAAAAATGATCATCTGCGTCTTTTGTAAAAAGGTATTGGTCACATTAAGAGGCTATGTAGTACATTGCAGAGTGCATAAGAATGAGCCTTGTTGTATTTTTAAATGTGTTGGCGCCAATTGCAGCCAAACATTCACCACGTACTCTGCTTTCAAGGGGCATTTTTATCGTGTGCACAATGCACCTGCACTTCAAGCTACTCCTAAAGCTCTTGTTGCAGATTTTAAATGTGCGGTTTCATTATGTGCCCGCCATTTTCAAACAGTGAAAGAGCTAGTGTCTCACTTAAACGATCATATTGCAGAGGGCAGGTCTGTGTCATGTCCAGTAAGTGGTTGTAAGCATATGTTTACAAAAAAGTCATCATTTACTTCTCACATGTGTAGGAAGCATAAAGCTTGTTCTCCAGATGGTATTGATGACATGTACAAGGAATCTTGTCCTCAGCCCCCAAATGATTGATTGGTGACAAAGTACAAAACCATGAGGATGAAGTATGGCAGTTAGCTCTCCAGTTGAAAGACATTGTGGATCTTATTTGTGCTCAGAGCATTTCCTTGTCCCAGATAGCATTCGCTGACATTTTGATCCAAGAATATTTGGAGATGAGAGAGATGTTGTTTCCTGGAATTAAACTAAAACCCAAGCACCACTATTTGCGCCATTATTCAGCACTGTTGTTGAAATTTGGTCCATTGATGAGGTTATGGACGCTTAGGTTTGAATGTAAACACAGTTACTTCAAAAGATGTGCCAGACACTTGAAAAGCTTCAAAAATATTTGTCAAACTTTGTCAACACGTCATCAGATGTATCAGGCTTATCTTTTAGCAGGGCAAGAATGCCGTGAACTGCTGCAAGTCAAGGAGAGCTGTGCGTTTTATCCCAACCTCTACAGTGACACTATTCAGCATGCGGTCAGGGAGTTAGCTTTTTCAGAAAGCAATACCACAGTTACCACAGACATTCAGTACAAGGGCACTGCATATAAAAAGGGACAGTTTCTTGTGTACAGAAATGACGAGTGTATGGAGTTTGGTGAACTTCTACTCATCTTGATTCAAAATGACACATCTGTGTATGTTCTAATGGATATCCACAAAGGCATCTTCCTCTCAGAATACCATCTGTATTCTGTGACAAAGGACAGTCTTGGGTTACAGTGTATCAACATTAATGACCTGCCTGATTTCTATCCTTTGGTATCATACATTCTTCAAGAATACAGAGTCATTCCACTAAAGCATAGTATTGTGGCAAAATAATGTCCAACTAATAGCTCACTTCTCACTGTAAATAGTTTAACATTAATATAAGTGTCACGTAATCCACACCCTGCTCCATCAAGTGTATGAACTGTATGTGATTTTCTATTTTGTTTGGATGTGGCATTTCTTCTTCAGTGCAAGTATGAGTGACTCAGAGCGAACCTTCCTAGATGTCGCCATCACGGAAGTCCTACCAGAACTTCAAGCTGTGAACAAAAACATCCTGGAGGAGCACTTGCAGTCCATTGGAGTTGAGACAAGTGATGATCTACGCTTCGTAACGGAGGCAGATTTGATGACAGCATTAAGACCTGTACAAGCAAGAAAGCTTCTTTCTGCTTGGAAACAGAAATGTAAGTAAAAACAACAAACAACTATTCAAACTCAAAAGCAGAGATGGTCATGAACAGACATACAGTGTGAATCATAATTGTATTTGTTTTGTAATTTAAAGACCAAACTCCAGAGAACAGCTCGCTATCATCTGTGGAAGCCTCATCAACCCAGTCGCTGTCATTGCTCTCACTTTCACCCCAAAGTCTATCGTCGACCTCTTCCAGCAGCCCAGGATGTGACACACAATGGGATGACAACTTTGAAATTCCATGGAGTAAACTTCCTGCAGAAGTGATGCATTTTCTTGAGAGGGGGAAAAGGCCTCGCCCAAAACTGAGGAGGCAAATGGTCCGGATTGTTGTGACTGAGATGATGGAAAAATGCCCTCATGTAGGTAGAAAACATTCAATTGACATTGCAAGAAAAATGGTGGCAAAATATCCCAATTCTCTGCAAGATTTAATAGAGGGTGAGATTGTTGGCGCAGGCTACCTTTCACTTGTCAAACAGTTGCAGAACAGAATTGAAAATGTAAGGCACACTTCAACACCCAAAATAAGAAAAAGAAAACATCAGACTGACTCAGACCACACAGACGAGATCCCTTTAGAAGAAAGAGCAGCCATGCAGGATACATACGGGTGCATTAAATGGAATGTAGAATTTCTGCCTCTTGAAGAAACTCCAGAGAGCCAACAGCAAAAGATGGAAAAACTCAAGGTGATGTTCCAGCAAGCTGACACCAATCCAGAAGAGGTAAAAAGTCTAATGAAGTCCACTTACTACACACAACGTCTGCATGTCAATCAGGGGAAAAGTATCAAATGCCTTAGGGAGGAGTGGCCGTTTTGGTTTGATGAACTTGGCATGTCTGTCCACTTCAAGGAACTTACTGGGATTGACCTCAAAGAGACATTCACACGTAATTTGGATTTGAAGGGGAAAAGGCTACTGGACTACTTGACCACAGTTGCTGTCAGCAAAAGCAAGGTGTTCCTTCAGACTTATGCAAGGCTTCAGAGGATGCGGGGACCGCAGAGTGGCTGCTCAGATGATGTGAAAGAGATGGTCCTGCTTCTGCTCAGCTACTTTGAAGAGAAGGAGGAGTCCATGCTTCTCTGTGTTGAAGATACATGTCTGGCAGATGAGGTACAACTGGAGCAAGTGCCTCTGACACCCACTATTATCGTGTGTGGTAAGTCTGTTTCATAGCTCTCTCTTTTTTTTTTTTTAAGTGCACTTTTTATAGAATGTCATGTGACTGCCGTGTTTATTGATATAACCTGTTAAATAATTTGTTCACAGGACAGTCCTGCTATTCCTCAAGAAGATACATGCTGAGTGTTGATCGGAACCTCGTCAGCACAAACATATCCTCCTTCATTTCTGCACTGTGCCTCATGTTCGGGAGCTACTACAATTTCAACATCCATTATCCATCTGAGCTGGCTTCCACTTTAGAGTTTCTTCAGAGGTGAACAAATATGGCTTTGTTATTTCTCATAACTGAGACTCTGGGATCTGGAGTCTGGCTTTGATGTGGTTCGAGTCCAGGTCTGGCTCTGAGTCTCGGTCGGCTTTGGAGCCGGTTTCAGTTGTTTTTTTTCTGTTTTTTGTTGTTGTTTTTTTTGTTTGTTTGTTTTTTTTAAATACATTAACAGTCTGAA
The DNA here is from genome assembly GCF_057381915.1 of Diplotaxodon limnothrissa. NCBI lineage: Eukaryota > Metazoa > Chordata > Actinopteri > Cichliformes > Cichlidae > Diplotaxodon > Diplotaxodon limnothrissa. Next base: position 23,716,844 of record NC_140608.1, on the reverse strand, counting down.
TCCGGGTCCAAGCCTGGCCGAGACTCAGGGCTAGACCAAGCGTCAACTGACGTCTGACTACCTATAACCTTTGCTTTGGATTTTAACAATGCTAAAGTGTGACATATCACTGCTGTTCTGTCCTCACTAAGCGTTGTCCTCGTGAACGTAGACTCAGCTATACAGACAGCTAAACACTCTCCTAATCAAAATCCAGGGAACAGGCCAATGTGTTGAGTTGGATGATTTAATAAGGAAAAAGTGTGAAACTGTTGACAAAACCAGAAATAAACCAATAAAAATGTTGCCTCAATATACAGTATAACAAACATATATTCAAAAATATGAGCACAATATTTATCTGCTTAGTGAGTGCCCGAATAAAACATCAAATGAAATCACACTCATGATCAAAACGTTAAAGAAACCACATGACATATGAGCTAGCTTAACCTCACTAGCTTAGGTTATACATGCATTCAAATTAAATTCTAACTACAAACTATATCACGCCTTCACAACAAATAATAATGCACACAAGTTGTCTCAGTGATAACAAACAATATTACTCACAGATGATGCCGTTTATCAGCTTGTGAAGGCATGGATGGCAACAGATTAATGGAGGTGAAACTGCCTCTGGCTCGATCTTACAGAGTAAAAAAAATACACAAAAACAACCACTAGAGGGCAAACTGCTGCAGAACAGAAAATACCTAATGCCAGCATACTCCCCACCTGACATCCCCAGGATGTCAAACTGCACATCACTTGACAGAGTTTCTCTGCAACAGGAGTATAACTTCAGACACTGGCCTTAAGTAAAGTTTTGGAACACTGTCTCTGAAAACTTTCACCTCGACCTTCCTGACCTTCCCATCGTCACTTGGAAAAGTCCTTGTGATCAGTCCTGTGGGCCAGTCATGTCTCTTCAGTGAATTGTCTTTCATTAGAACAACGTCTCCGTCTATGAGATTAGGTCTCTCCGTTCTCCATTTCTTTCGACCTTGTAGACTACTGAGGTACTCCCTTTTCCACCTCTCCCAGAATGTGTTGGCCAAGCTTTGAACCTGATGCCACTGACGTCTGAAGATATTACTATCATCAAAGTTACCAGGAGGAACAGGAAGTACAGCAATCTTCTGAGTTAGCAGCATAGCAGGAGTGAGGATGAGAGGTTCGTCTGGATCTGTGGACACTGAAGTAAGTGGTCTGGAATTGACAATTGCAGTTACCTCTGCCATAAATGTTGTCAGGACCTCATGTGTGAGCTGAAAAGACCCAAGCTTGAGGAACATTGCGTCAAGGATCCGACGTGTGACACCGATCATCCTCTCCCAGCTTCCCCCCATGTGTGAAGAGTGGGGAGGGTTAAACAGCCATACACAGCCCTGATCAGACAGGTAGTTGGACACTTCCTTGTTGTTACAGCCTTTGGAAGTGATCCCAAGCTCTCGACAGGCTCCAACAAAATTAGTACCACAGTCTGACCTTAGCTGTTTGACAGGCCCTCTAACTGCAAAGAAGCGTCTTAGAGCGTTAATGAAGCTGGATGAATCCATTGATTCGATGACCTCGATGTGTATGGCACGCACGCTCATACATGTGAAGATGATTGCCCAACGCTTACTGTTGGCTAGCCCTCCACGTGTCCTCCTTGAGGTGACACACCATGGTCCGAACACATCCAATCCAACAAAGGTGAACGGAGGATCTGTACTCAAGCGATCAGCAGGCAGGTCTGCCATTATCTGCTCCTCCTCTCTCCCACGCAATCTTCGACATGTCACACAGTTGTAGACCAAACTGCTGACAGACCGTCTTCCTCCAACAATCCAGAAACCAGCACTCCTCAAAGCGCCTTCCGTCAAGTGTCGTCCTTGATGGCAGACTTGTTCATGGCAGTGTCTGATAAGCAAGGAGGTAACATGATGTTTACCAGGCATGATAACTGGCTGACCCTCTTCTGCTGTGAGCTGTGACTTTTTCAGTCGTCCTCCGACGCGGAGAAGACCTTCAGAATCAATGAAAGGACAAAGCTTGCTGAGAGAGCACTGTTTAGGGACCTGACCTCCCTTTTGTAAGCAGTGTATTTCTTCTGAATAGACCTGCCTTTGGACAGCAAGAAGAATTCTGATCCTTGCATGATGCAGCTGGTCTGGACTGAAAAGCAGCTTGCAGTTGTGCCAACCGTGGCAAGGACCTTCTTTTGCTGCCCTTGTAAAGGAGTAAGCAATGTGGCAGAGCCTGGCAATAGCTCTGGTGAGTGACCTCCAACTTGAAAATCGCTCAAAGCGTTTACTGCCCAGCTGAAATGACAAATTTGTGGCACAAGTCACTACTTCTGGACGTAGTTCCACATCTGTTGCGGGTTCAACTAGGCTGAAAGCTTCCTGTTTTAAGTGACAATGTTGCTTGTCTACAAGAAAGGCTGGTCCAGACAACCAGGAGGAAGCTGCAAGCTGGTTAGCTGGAATCGCTCTAGTTGCCTGGTCAGCTGGGTTGACATCAGAAGGAACATAGTTCCATTGGCTTTTGTTGGTTGAACGTCTGATCCTTTGTACCCTGTTATGAACATAGACGTAGAACCGTCTAGAGTCATTAAATATATACCCAAGCACTACTTTACTGTCTGAGAAAAGCTTGATGTCGTCTACCTGAATGTCCAACTCTGCAGACATAACCTCTGCCAGTTCCACTGCAAGAACGGCTGCACAGAGCTCAAGCCTTGGGATGGTGATGTCAGACTTAGGTGCCAACTTTGTTTTCCCAAACAGGAATCCAACTTCGCTATGTCCTGCAGCATCTGTGACTCTCAGATAAGCAACAGCAGCAATAGCTTTGGTAGATGCATCACAAAAGATACAGATCTCCTTGCTCTGAGCTGTGGAGAGTGGGACCATTGTGTAGGCCCTTGGGATCTTCAACTCTCTTAGGTCTTGAAGAGATGTGCACCACCTCTGCCACTGTTCAAGCTTTTCTCGGGGCAGTGGTGCATCCCAGTCACAAGTCTCAGTAGTGAGTTCTCTCAAAATGAGGCGGCCCTGAACACTGAAGGGAGCAGCGAACCCCAACGGGTCAAATAAGCTGTTGATAGTAGACAACACACCCCGACGTGTAAAGGGTTTTTCTGCGCAGTCCACATGGAAAGTTAGAGTATCTGTAGCAAGATCCCAACCAAGACCCAGGCTGCGCTGCATGGGAGGGGAGTCCTGACCCACGTCCAGGTCTTGCAGGTTGCTAGCAAGATCTTCAGCTGGAAATGCCCTCATGACCTCAACACTGTTAGACACAATCTTGTGTAGTCTGAGGTTGGATTGCGCTAGCATGTCTTGTGCACCTTTCAGCACTTTGATGGCATCTTCTGCACCGAGGAAAGATTTCAGGCCATCATCAACATAGAAATGTCTGTGCACAAAGCTCCGCACTTCGGGTCCATAGTCCTCTTCACCCTCCATAGCCGTCCTCTTCAGGCCATAAATGGCCACAGCTGGCGAGGGACAGTTACCAAACACATGAACCCTCATGCGGTACTCCAGCACTTTGTCATCAAGTTGGTGGTTACGAAACCACAAGAATCGGAGGTGGTCCCGATGATCCTCCCTCACTAGGAAACTGTGGAACATCTGTTGAATGTCTGTCATCACAGCCACTGGGTCCATTCTGAAACGCATGAGAACCCCAATTAGGGTGTTGTTGAGGTCCGGGCCTTGTAAGAGCACATCATTCAATGAGATGCCTTTGAACTGTGCGCTTGAATCAAAGACGATCCTTATTTTTCCCGGTTTCTGGGGGTGATAGACACCAAAGGAAGGTAAATACCAATACTCTTTGTCAGGCTCTGGTGGAGGAGCTGGCTCAGCGTGTCCATTTTTGAAAATATCCTCCATGAAATCTATGAAATGATGTTTCATCTCCGGTTTCCTATTCAAGGTACGGCGAAGTGACATCAGTCGGCTGAGGGCTTGCTCTCGATTATTTGGTAAACGTGGTCTTGGACTACGAAATGGCAGGGGAGCCACCCAGCTGTTGGAATCATCTTTCTTGAACTCCTTGTTCATGATCTGGAGGAAGATTTCATCTTCGATGGAGGGTGCCAGCTTATCATCCTCTTTTGAATGGCTGAAGACCAGCTCACCTAAGCTTGGCCGACTGGAAGTCAGTGTGTCAGGGGATATTAGCTGTTCCTCTATGAACTTTTCTTTGCAGATGATCCTGTTCTCACAAGGCTTGAAGTAGCTTGGTCGTCCATTCTCAAGGACATTGGTCTTGCATGTGTTGACAGTCGGCCGGTGAGCCCCACCGAGACAGACGTCACCGACTATTACCCAACCCAGGTCCACTTGTTGGGCATAAGGGTCGTTGTGACGGCCGTTACGCTGACTGCGCACTTTGTGAACTCTGATGATGTCCCTCCCAAGTAACAAAAGTATCTCAGCTGACGCATCAAGAGGAGGGATCCTGTCAGCAATACACCTGAGATGCTTGTGGCTTTGGGCGGCTTCTGGAGTAGGGATTTCGTCCCTATTATTGGGAATCAGGTTGCACTCAATAAGAGTCGGCAATGATAAGTGCAACTGTCCATCAGCTGACTCCACCATAAATCCAGAGGCCCTTCTTCCAGCAGTCTCGGTGATTCCTGAGCATGTTTTGAGGGTATAGGGGGAAGCCTCACCCTGGATGTCAAACATGTCAAAGAATGCTGATCTGGCTAGCGACACATTGCTTTGGTCATCCAGCATCACGTATGTCCTCACCTTTTGGTCTGGGCGACCCTTGGGATACACACTGACCAGACAGATTTTGGAACATGATTTACCTTTAAGACCCTGACCACACACGGCTGTGCATGAAGAGGCTGCTATGTCAGTGACACACTCGGTAGGCTCCCCACCATGCTCTGCAGAAGGTGGTCTGGAACTTGGAGCCCAAGGTGCCGGTCCAGGATGGAGTGCTGCAATGTGCCGGTCGCTGTCACACTCAGAGCAGTGGGTGTCAGCTTTACACTCTTTAGCTTGGTGAGTTGCTGAAGCACAACATTTAAAACATATGGAGTGCTCCACCAGGAAGCGTCTTCGCTCTGCAAGTGGTCTTTCTCGAAAGCCTCTGCATTTCCTGAGGGAGTGAGGTTTCTTGTGGAGAGGACACTCTCTGTCTAGATCAACGGTGAGTCCTTTGGAGGACTGAGAGGTGGGGGGGTTTCCTACCTCAGTTTTACTTACGGATAAAGGAGGTTTGGATTTCCATTGTTTGGAGAAGGATCCGTCACCTTTGAACACAGCTGAACTGAAGTTAGCAAAAGCAAAGCTAGGATCATTTCTCATCTCTGCATGGTTATACACGAAGTCCACAAAAAATGAGAAAGGGGGATATGGAACTTGGTGCTCCCTCTTATAGCGAGACCCCTGAGTTATCCACTGTTCTTGGACATTGTGGGGCAGTTTCTCCGCTATAGGGTTTATTCCCCTTGCAGTGTCTAGGAAGCTGAGCCCTGGCAAATATCCTTCTTGCTTAGCAGCTTCGATCTCTAGGAGCAGGTCTCCGAGTTCTTGAAGCTTCTGGTGATCTCTATTTGAAAGCTTTGGGAAGTGGTTCAATCTATCGAAGAGAGAAGCTTCAATGGCCTCTGGAGAGCCATAACACTTGTCCAGCCTTCGCCAAAGCATGTTCAAACCCATGAATGGATTGTTGACATAAACTGCCCTTATCCTCTTGGCGTGGTGTAGCGACTCCCCACCAAGCCACTTAATGAGCAGGTCCAGTTCTTCACTAGGTTTGAGGCTAAGTCCCTCCACAGCGTTAACAAAGCTAGATTTCCATGACAGATAACTAGCAGGCTGGTTATCAAACACTTTTAGTCCAGCTGTGACAAGGTCTCGACGCGCCAGATATACAGCTAACTCAGATACACCTTGAGCCTCCAGTGGTGAGCGGGGTGGAAGTTGGTTTGTTGAGTCTGTGCAGCGATGTGTGTGCATGGAGGGGACATCTCTATCTGTGTTAAAAGGCAGAGGGTCAGGGCGATTCTTTCTCTGGTTGCCTGGGTGCAGGCCTTCAGCCGAGCAAGCAGAAGGATACGGCTGTTGTGTGTCACGACTGACGCAATGAACTTTGATATCTGGGAGGTGTCTGTGTTGTGGTACAGAAGCAGCAGCCTGTGTTTCTTTCTCATTTTGAGCTAAAGCATAACTCTGCCCTGAAGAGAAATGTGCTTGGATGAACTCACCAGTTCGCTGTAATGACTGCTTCGTTGCTTGAGCATGACTGGCTTTACTCCCAAGGTCACAGTTGTCTAAATCCGCAGCAGCCTCAAACACTTGAGCCTCTGCTGAGGCAGCCTCAGCTTCACACTCTTCTTTTAGTGCATTCAATGTAGCCTCTATGCGTGCTTTCTCCACTTGCATGTCTATTTGACGTTTTGCATAGGCTGCTCGTGTGCGTGCAGCTTCCGCCTTTGCACGAGCTTTAGCAGCAGCGGCACTAGCTGAAGATTTATTTGAACTTTGCTTGGAAAATGCAGCTGAGGCAGCACACTCTGACCTAACCTCCAGGCTCTGAATATCGGCGTCAATAGGGTTTGAGCTGGACATCGTTTAATACAGGCAGGTGAATGGGTCTTCAAATCCCGTAAAAAGATACAGAAGAAGCGAACGTAGCCTCTTTGATGTTTTTCTTCTACTTAGTGGTTACTGGTGGCGAAGAAATAGGCTGCCGAGATTCCTTCAAAGCTTGATGTGATGATTCATCTTTTCACTGTTCTGTCCTCACTAAGCGTTGTCCTCGTGAACGTAGACTCAGCTATACAGACAGCTAAACACTCTCCTAATCAAAATCCAGGGAACAGGCCAATGTGTTGAGTTGGATGATTTAATAAGGAAAAAGTGTGAAACTGTTGACAAAACCAGAAATAAACCAATAAAAATGTTGCCTCAATATACAGTATAACAAACACATATTCAAAAATATGAGCACAATATTTATCTGCTTAGTGAGTGCCCGAATAAAACATCAAATGAAATCACACTCATGATCAAAACGTTAAAGAAACCACATGACATATGAGCTAGCTTAACCTCACTAGCTTAGGTTATACATGCATTCAAATTAAATTCTAACTACAAACTATATCACGCCTTCACAACAAATAATAATGCACACAAGTTGTCTCAGTGATAACAAACAATATTACTCACAGATGATGCCGTTTATCAGCTTGTGAAGGCATGGATGGCAACAGATTAATGGAGGTGAAACTGCCTCTGGCTCGATCTTACAGAGTAAAAAAAATACACAAAAACAACCACTAGAGGGCAAACTGCTGCAGAACAGAAAATACCTAATGCCAGCATAACTGCAGAAGACACTCGTGAAGGGTGCCAATACTTTTGACCATGCATTGTTCACTTCCCCACAGCATTTTGGTTATACTTTGTCTTGAACGTGGTCATGGCCATGACTGTGTATATATATGTATATACTTAATTTTTACTTACTTTGTACGTGTATTTTAACTGATCAATTATAAAAATGCTTAATAAACTTTTATATGATTGTTATTCTACAGGTGTTTCTTCTCCATAAACCCAGAAAAAGGAACCAAAGTAGAGAACAAAAACTCAAAGCGTCGTCTCAGTGTGAACCCTCGAGTCCTCACCCTGATTCAGGATCTCGCCGACCACGAGTGGCGCTAAGCCTAAATCTTGACTCTCTGTGGACTGTTAGTTTTACTTTGTTAATTTTGTTCCACAATGTGTACTGGAACCTTTTACTGGTCGAATGCATGAAGCCAATTCATGAAGATGTTCTTTCTTTGTAGGAATGTTCTTTATTTACATAAGAAAAGAAAAAAACAACATGCTGCTACTGCAGTGTTTCTAGACCACATGTGTAGGTTTGTTTCACCACGTGGTTTTGCTGATGTTTTCTGACCAGGGCCATGGTTGTGGTGACAGCAGGGTGCGTGTTGCGTTGCACGGTGATTATGATCATTTTTGACACAATATGTGTTTTTTGTTTTAAAGTCTTAACAGGTTAGTTAACTTTTTCTGGTGGAGGGTCTAACAAATGCTTGTTTCATGAACATGGTTCTTGCTTTGCAGGAATGTTCCACAGCTTTTATAGCCTATATTTTGATTGAATTGTGTAGTTGCTGTGTGCCTTGCATATTGTGTTAGTTGGAAAAATGGATCCATTTGCTGTCATTTTGCTAATGTGGCTGCAAAATAAATTTCCCAAAAGTGATATTTTCCTCTCTTGTGTTTTCTCAAGATGTATTTTTGCATGTTTGGGTGTAGGCGTAGCAGTAAGAAATTTGCTGGGTTATGGTTAAAATTTTACATTAAAACATATAATATTCAGCATAGATTTTATGTATAATTTACAGAGCAGCTCCATTTAATATGCACAGTTTCACTGTAGTTCTACCATTTTAAATTAGTTCTTTGTACGATATTTCCCTGTTAATTTTGCAGTTTATGGATCCACAAAAAGCATTTATTACTTGTAAAAGATACAGGAAATAGTGTATTTATATATCACATCTATGTGTGAAATTAACTTCTTTTTCCTGTAGATTTAACAGTTTTAATCTGAGATTCATTCACTGTAAATCAATTTACAAGTTGCATCTGTAAAGCGTTTTTACAGGAAGTCCCTGGTAACCCCAGCTGCCAGGGTTTTCCTGTAAAAACAGCACGTTTTTTTTTTTACAGTGTGTGCTCGTCTGTGGATGCACACAAAACACTAGTCACAACTACAATGTGACATTGATTGTCCTGAGGCAACATATATAAATATATATATATATATGTATATATTTATCCCACCACAGGGATATCAGACAATGCTTGCCTCCATGGTCAATATGTAGCTTGGGTTTTAGACTTCCTGTCATACTAATACTAATACTAATATTAATGTACATAATATAGCAACATAATGAGCCAAATTTACTAAAGGGAGCAAAATAGCATGCAAGTGCAATCACCAAATAGGCCAAATTATGGGCGTGGTTAGTTTTATGGATGATTTTTAAACACAGACACAGTCAGTTCATTTTTGAGAATTAAATTTTAGTGCAATTGTCAGTAAATTGTGTGGCAGACATTTGTCAATCAGTTTGCATGCTTGATTTAAATGTTCTTCTTCCTAATGTTTTACCTGAAGAAACAAATTTCCAAGAATACAAACTGTTATGGAAATGTTAACAATAACCTGCAACACACCCAGTGAGCTTGATTTGAAGTGGGTTTAATTAACACATTGCAATGTGGAGAGAGCATCCCAGTGAAACACCAGGATCATCTCTGAATTTTGGCCACCGCCCTTACATCTTATATGCAGAGACACAGACAAAGAACATTCCACAAATGTGGAGGGGGGCTATACCTTCTCCCTCACAGAGAGAATTATGACCTTGTTTTCTGCTTGGCCATCACCTAAGGATTTACATCCCTGATAAGCAGAAGGAGTCCCACTATCTGTTTAACGTCTCCCATCACAATGGCCTCACTGTGTTAACATTCTACATGCATGCAAACTAGTGACAGGGGTACTCTTAATATAGTAAAGTGAGAAAGTGATATTACTATAACTAATGTGATATGATTAAATATGTGATTAATACATGAGAGAAGAAATTTGCCTCCACAAAGCACAACAGGATTAGTTACAAAAATCTCTGAGTTCCCACCTCACACGCAGTCTGGTCATCATGCTCCCTTTGTAAGTGCCAACAGTACTTTTTTTCCACACCAAACCCCAGTTTGCACTGGTGCAACGCATTAGTAAATCTGGACTAATGAGTCTTTAACTTATACAAATCAACCCATATATGGGTAAATGCAATGCATACAGCTGTGATGGAACATTTCACAACCAATGGTAAACTGGACATATTTTTCGTATTCTTATAATAGATGTAATGTAGCACGCCATGCTAATCTCATTATATTTATCATTGGGGCGACCGTGGCTCAGGGGGTTGGGAAGCGCATCTGTAACCAGAAGGTCGCCGTTCGATTCCCGGGCTCTCTGTCCTGGTCGTTGTGTCCTTGGGCAAGACACTTTACCCTCCCGCCTACTGGTGTTGGCCAGAGGGGCCGATGGCGCGATATGGCAGCCTCGCTTCTGTCAGTCTGCACCAGGGCAGCTGTGGCTACAACTGTAGCTTGCCTCCACCACTGTGTGAATGTGAGTGTGATTGAATAGTGGCATTGTAAAGCGCTTTGGGTGCCTTGAAAAGTGCTATATAAATCCAATCCATTATTATTATATCTGTCACTGACCCAACATTATATATATGAATGATACATTTTTGTCCTCTGATCAAAGATAAAACTAATATTTTTTTGAAAAATGATTAAACAGCTTGGAATAAAACAGATACTTGACTCTATAGAAGAAAAAAAGCAGCCCATTAACTGAGGCTAGATGAAGCTGTGGTCATAAATAAACTGCTGGTTAATAAGCTCAGTTCATTATCTCTATGAATTTTCAATGAGTATGAACCAAAATCACAACTGGACATATTAATGAGGTCTAAGTAAGAGAGCACTTGCATCATGAGTTCAGCCCTCCAGCTGTGGTCGTGGTCTGCCACCTCCTCCAGACTCTGCACCACCTGCCTGAGAGAGGGCACCAGGTGGAGGCTCCGCCCCGGCTGCAGAAGAGGTTGCACTGTCTGGAAGTACAGCACCGAGGCATTGAACACCATAAAGTGAAGTCTGTAAGGCACAAATCAAATGCAGAAGAAAGTAAACACCGAGCAATGAATTATTTATGTGATACACTTGCAAGCCATTTTATCTCTTAGTACGACTCAATTCAAACCAAGTGTCAGCTCTCTATGAGGAAGTCCTGTGAATTCCAAATGTGTGTGGATTAACAATCGACCAATGAGCCACAGGAGAGCGGCCCGCTGAATCTTTTCGATGTGAAATAAGTGGAATTTATGAATTTAAGCTACAGTTTTAAAGAAAACTCTGTGAAGAGACTGTTTGAGCGCTCCTAATTTATTCACCAGAGTGTGTGCTGTCCATTAGTGTGGGCTGCTTGAATTAGATATGTATTCCTTTGGTGTTAATTGGAATTCCTCATTGAGCCTTTTTATTGACAGGTTATGAGTTCATTAGCAAAGAAAACCAGTGCTCATTGCTTACAAAGGCTAACCGAGTACCTCCAAACGCATCCATCAAAGCAAATAACAAGGGAACGCATCTGTCACAATTTCTATTATTGCATCGATATGTGCATCACCCGTTTCACCCTGCTCACAGATGCATCCAGTCAGCTGTTAAAATTGAGATGAAAACACATTGAAAATGTTCCGCTTGTGAATAAGGGGTCGGGGTGAAGCATGAAAAATCGTGTTATATTTGATTCTTCTTCGTAGCATATTTCTGCGCATCAGACAGAGCCTAACCTATCACAGCTAAACAACATTCCCTGGTGAGAATGTCTGGCTTTCATTACGTGTTTTACCAGCGCACCTTACCGCTGTGGCAGCAACTGCCAAATAATATCAGAGATGATCAACTGTACGCAACAGAAAATGGTCATCCATCTTTCTCGACACTGTAACAACAAAGCCGAGCATACTCGAGGTTGCATACCTTGGTTCTTGCTTTGAAATCTCAATTGCTTTCAGAAAATACACCACAGCCTCCTCAAAATCCTCCTAAAATAGAAAATGATGCAAAAAGGGGACATGAGAACCTGTCAGAACATGGAAGCATAAAAACAATGACAAACAGTTTAGCAAAAAAAAAAAATTTAAGCTGCACTCAAATGTAGCAAAGGCCAATATTTGTTTGAGACCGAAGAAGCATGGTAAAACCGCTGGAGTTTGTTTGCAAAGCTGCTGCATGTTTTTAGTGCAAATGAGTACAGTATGCCGCTACAGTAATTGCATGTGTATATATCTCTGGGGCGCAGAAACACACACACACACACAACGCCCTTGAGGGTATGTGTCCAATTTACTGTCCTCACCACATTCCCAGTGGCTGGCGGAGACTTCAGCTGGCCCTGGCAGAGGTAGGCTTGACACAGAAATTGATTAGCCGGCGGATTCCCTTCAAAGTACATCTTTAGACACGCTGTGCTTATCTCCAAACAGCCCATCTGAAAACACAGAGACAGAGCGGCACAAAGGCCAGAGAGAAAAAGAAAAAAAATTCAGCCTCATCTGCAGTTAGATCGTGTAACCGGCAATTTTCCCTGTATGATGCATTATTAAAAACTATTGCGAAAGGGCTTAATGTATGGGGAGGTGCACATTTATTTTTTGCATGACAAATTAATTCCATGCTGTTTTACAAACTGCCTCCTGTTAATTGTAAAATTAATTCAAACTCAGCAGCTTTATACTCAGTGATGTGCAGCACTATCGTGGAAGATGATCATGCAGCAGAAATTTTTGTTCTGCAAGCTTTTATATGTGTTGTGAAGAACAATAAGTCAGGCTGGAAGATCACTGAATAAGTAAAACCTGACAGTAATGAGCAATGGATTAGTATGTTAGCAAATGTCTTAATACAACAAGAATATTTATGCTTCTCTGGAAAATTGAAGAACGGAACTGTACTGCGGATGAAGACTAATTCAGCATTCACTGACACTTAAGTCTTCAGGCTAAGCTGCATTTTCACAGAAAACTTGCTGCGTGATATAAAGGAGAGAGAACAAATCACATTATGGAATATCCCAGTGTTTCATTATACAAATATGTTTCCCTTGCCTTAGGACAGCTCAGCCTGTATTAGTGAATATTCATTGCTATTCCCTACTGGGAAAATAGCTCGATTAGAAGAACTAAAGTTACTGCACGAAAACAGTGACATAATGAAACGAGTCCTCCAGCAGGGAGGTCCTGCCGGCTTTTTTATTACCTTGATTTTTCTATATCAATACCTGTAGATACCATCAGCAACAAAGCACTGATGTTAATCAACAAACAACCCATCCAAATGTCTAGGACCTGCTTTATTTTGAAGCTTTAATAATTCAGGAGCTTTCACAGATGTAGCAGGCATTTACTTATAAAATGTAAGCTCCACATCTTCACAGTCAGATGCCAACCTTTTGTTCTAGGAGGCTGCTTGAAGCACCATGTCTTATGCCACAACTCAGCAGTCAGGAGCTTCTCACATCATAAAAAACGCTTCTCACAGCAGTTGAAAAGCAAGGTTGCAGGCACCTTCAGAGAATGTGTGTTCACATTATAGTCTTTCATACAAAGAAATTCAGCCTGTCTGATTCTGATGCTGACTGTAGGTTAATACGCACACATCTAAATTTGATGTATTCACTGATCTACCAACATAAACCTGGTGAGATTTTAAGTGATATGTGCGTGCGAACAACCTGACATAGTAGTGGTGGATAAGGCCGAATGATAGATGTGGCTATACCAGGTGATAGAAACATCAGGAAGAAATAAAATGAGAAGCTCAAGAGGGATGAGAGAAGCTAGAGAAGATGTGGAAGGTTAATGCACCAGTTGTCCTTGTGGCAATTGGCGCACTTGGTACAGTGACTCCCCCAAAACTGGGTGAGAGGCTCCAACAGATACCAGCAGCGAGAACTGAGATTTCTGTCCAGAAGAGTGCAGTCCTAGGAACAGCAAAGATAATGCACTGGACCTTCAAGCTATAAGACTCTGGTAGAGGACCTGTGCTTGAAGGATAGAAGACCATTATATATTAGTAGTAATAATAGTATTTTGTATTTTGATTCAACTTGATAACCCAAAATACTTTTTTTATTTTGAGAGAGGAACAAGAATGGAAACACATACAATGGAAACAAACAACAATGGCACATAACATTTTTTTGTTATGTTATGTGTTATGTTTTCATCACATTTAGAAGAAGTAATGGTAGTCTGCAAAGTCATTTTAAGGTAATTTTGCCCCCTCCTGTAGCTTTTAGCCTTTCATCCAAAAATACAGATGTGTGTGCAGAAAGTACAGGGATTCATAAATTAAAATAAATACACCTATCTACAATATACGCTACGAACAATAGCTACAAACATAGCCTGTTATGAGACATAATCTAATCAACTTGGTACTCTCTGATTCTCCAGTTACGAAATAAACAAGAAGAGTAATATAATTCAGACTAATTTAGCATACACTAAAGCATAAACATGTAATACTCAATACCTAATTGATAAAATAAGATTAGCACTGCAACCATTTTTTTTCTTTTGTTTATTTCCAACTCATCACCTCGACCCTGGTGGCAAAACGATCATCAAGTGAATTCTTCATCAACAGCTTCGACAGTAACTCCTCATCCTCTCTCACCTGTAGCCCAGCTTCGGCGCACAGGACGCACCACTCCGGATCAATGCGTGGAGTTCGTCCGCCGGTTTCAACTACTGCTGCCCCCTTGATTAAATCGTAGGCTGACTGCAGAGCTCCACAGTCTGCATGTACGAAATAAACACAGTAAGCTTGTTTTCACAACTCTTCATTTACTTAACTGACTGCGCGACAAACCTTTGTTCTCTTTAGCCTTGGCTAGATGCTGGCGAATATCTAAGTCCATTTCAAAGCGTTACTTAGCTAACGTTAAAGTAATGACAATTTACTTCTTTTTATTTCATGTCCCATTTAGCTGCTACTTTCTTGAATACAGAGCAACCCATCGAAAATAGCAAATACTTTCTTGAATTGTAGTAGCCAACAGTCAGTGCTTTTAGTTTGGGAGTGTTACTAAGCAACCGGGCTTGAACTACGGTGTACGGATAGGACAAAAAGGCTGGCTTTTGGTCGCGATCATTAACACGCCACCTCAGTTAGCAGCACTAACGTGACTTTCACTGGATTCTGTGAGTGAAATACAGAACTGGCAGCCTACAAAATATAAAGCAAACACTCTCAGTTAACTGGACTTCTCCACCAGTGGTATTGATGCTTTTTGAAGCACTTTAATGACATCACCTAATAAAAAGCCGAAGAATGTGCTGTAGTTTTAGTGACTACAACCCCCCCCCCCCCCCCCCCCCCCCACCCTCTATGGATAGTTTAGGTCTCACCTTTGGTGACTGGAGCCAATGAAGATGTAACACAGTCTGTGCTGTTGGTGTTTTATGGAGCATTTGATGCAATTATCTGACTATTATATGGTACAACCCATTCACAATTCTTTTATTAATACTAAAGCATGTGCTTCAGTAATCTAGTATTTCACGAGTCTGTTATTTGGTACTAGTTATCACATATTTGTCTGTGTGCATTGTACTAGTGTAGCTTGTAGATGCAGTTTGGTAGGGGTAGCAACCTAGCACCTTATGCTTCCATCTAAAATGGTCATGTAGGACTCCAAAAATCCAAAATGTCAGTGGCCAAAATATCAGTATTGAAGCTTTAAAATAACTGCAAAACCAGTGGTGGATTTCATGATTACAGTGGTCCATCTTTTATACTGCCTATGGTTACAGCACGACTTCTATAGTACATTTTCTACTCTGACTGAGCACTTTTGTGTTTTGGCATGTTAGCCAAGCAACTCTAAAAATAGAGCTTTTTAACCTGAATGAGATTTCTTTTTGGCTAATTCCTAAAATTATCTATATCTGTGCAGTGCACTTTGCTAACCAAGCTTGCTAACATTAGACAATTGTAATAAGTAAGACCTCCACATTCTTGTCCAAATATGGGTATTTATAGCTACAAAAAACCCCAACAAACAAAAGAAAAAAACTAAATATGTCACAATCCTTATATTACTAATATTATGGTAAAATATTATGATGAGTGTGAGCTCACGAACCAATGCCTATATCCATCTTTTATTTACAGTTTGGTAAAAACCTTAGCCTGTAGGCTTTACTGGCACGATGCATATTTTCACAATACATTTTTATTACTTCAAAAGGTATGAATAAAAATGAAAAGATGGTACATAACAAAAGCAAAATAACATCTCTCCCTCCCGCCGTTATGAACACACACACATACACACACACACACACACACACAGGGGTACAAAAAGCCCTTCTTTACTTCAAAGTGCATCATTATAGAAATCAGGTTGCTTAGTGTGCAAATGTAATTTACTTGGTCAAACCACATACTGCAGCAGATGTGACAGGGGACAAAGTCGAGAGGGAAGGCAAACGGCTGTGGCTGTACTTTCAGTACATACTTAGGATTCCAGGTTTGAGGTTTAATTGACAGAAGTATGTATTACCTGCCAGCAGTTCAAAGCAGCGTAGATAGCTCCTTGGTGGCCCTCAAGCAAATTTGTTAAGCAGTTCATCGTGGGGATCTGTCTTAAAATACACACAAAGCTTCTGGAATGGCTTTAAGTGTGAAATATATAATTATTTTCTGGAAGAGATTTTTCCTCTGTCACTTGACCTACTTAATGGTTTGAGTTGGCACTTCTATTTGTTACTTAAAATTTCACAACTGTCATGCCACAGTTCTGTTGCTTGTGACTTTATGTTTTATACTTTTGGTCTATGACTGAGTGGCAGAGAGAGAATTATCTATAGACTGGACACTTCAGAGGTGAAAATGGAGAAGAGATGAAAATCTCTGGGTCTCATAAAGACTTGGTACTTAAATGTAAGAATTTTTATGCAATAACTTTATATTACGTCACCAAATGCAAATATCAGTTAGACAACCATCATTTTTTTCATGACAGCTGTACTACAAGTAGGTTTTTAAAACTGAATTAAAAATGTATTACTAATTTTATACATTCCTTTATTTTACGTCATATACACACTGTTAAAGTGGTGGGTATTTATTTTCATCATGGTTAAAGTTTGAAACAATGAGGTCAGATTATGTACAGTAGAGGAAGAAATTATTTGATCCCCTGCAGTTTATTGTTAAGTTTATTGTTAAGTTTATTGTTATTTATAAGAAATTATTGGTAGTTTCATCTTATGGAGAGAGACACAATATAAGCCAAAATATATCCAGCTTGTAAATTAAGCAGGGGATCAAATAATTAGTTCTTCGACCGTAAAAGTCTGTAAACCAAAGTCTCAGGCTCCTGACTGCCCATTTGAAGCAATTTATTTCTATGCTTTCCACTGGATGATGTCATTGAGTGCAGATAGCACAATCATTTTGTGCCGAAAACAGGAGGACACTTATTGTTCAGACAGCCAATCAGTAGAAGGTTTGTGTAAAAGGAAAGGAGCTTGTTCCAGAGGACTGTGTTAGAGGATGAACTGAGGGCTCTACCAAGAGTTGAACAATAAAAATATGAATTCAATTCAATTCAATTTTATTTATATAGCACCAAATTACAACATAAGTCGCCTCAAGGCGCTTCATAGATACAGAGAAAAACCCAACAATCATATGACCCCTATGAGCAAGCACTTTGGCAACAGTGGGAAGGAAAAACTCCCTTTTAACAGGAAGAAACCTCCGGCAGAACCAGGCTCAGGGAGGGGCGACCATCTGCTGCGACCGGTTGGGGTGAGAGAAGGAAGACAGGATAAAAGACATGCTGTGGAAGAGAGACAGAGATTAATAACAGATATGATTCAATGCAGAGAGGTCTGTTAACACATAGTGAGTGAGAAAGGTGACTGGAAAGGAAAAACTCAATGCATCATGGGAATCCCCCGGCAGCCTATGTCTATTGCAGCATAACCAAGGGAGGATTCAGGGTCACCTGGTCCAGCCCTAACTATATGCTTTAGCAAAAAGGAAAGTTTTAAGCCTAATCTTAAAAGTAGAGATAGTGTCTGTCTCCCGAATCCAAACTGGAAGCTGGTTCCACAGAAGAGGGGCCTGAAAACTGAAGGCTCTCCCTCCCATTCTACTTTTAAATACTCTAGGAACAACAAGTAGGCCTGCAGAGCGAGAGCGAAGTGCTCTAATAGGGTGATATGGTACTACAAGGTCATTAAGATAAGATGGGGCCTGATTATTTAAGACCTTGTATGTGAGGAGCAGGATTTTGAATTCAATTCTGGATTTAACAGGAAGCCAATGAAGGGAAGCCAAAACAGGAGAAATATGCTCTCTCTTTCTAGTCCCTGTCAGGACTCTTGCTGCAGCATTTTGGATTAGCTGAAGGCTTTTCAGTGAGTTTTTTGGACATCCTGATAATAATGAATTACAGTCGTCCAGCCTGGAAGTAATAAATGCATGAACTAGTTTTTCAGCGTCACTCTGAGACAGGATATTTCTAATTTTAGAGATGTTGCGCAAATGGAAGAACGCAGTCTTACATATTTGTTTAATATGTGCGTTGAAGGACATGTCCTGGTCAAAAATGACTCCAAGGTTCCTCACAGCGTTACTGGAGGCCAAGGTAATGCCATCCAGAGTAAGAATCTGGTTAGATACCATATTTCTAGGCTTTTCAGGGCCGAGTACAATAACCTCAGTTTTATCTGAATTAAGAAGCAGAAAGTTAGCGGCCATCCAGGTCTTTATGTCTTTAAGACATTCCTGCAGTTTAACTAATTGGTGTGTGTTATCTGGCTTCATGGACAGATAGAGCTGGGTGTCATCTGCATAGCAGTGTAAATGTATGCTATGTCTTCTAATGATGCTGCCTAAGGGAAGCATGTATAATGTAAACAGAATTGGTCCTAGCACTGAACCCTGTGGAACTCCATAATTAACCTCAGTGTGTGAAGAGGACTCTCCATTTACATGCACAAACTGGAGTCTATTAGATAGATATGATACAAACCACTGCAGTGCAGTACCTGTAATACCTACAGCATGTTCTAATCGCTCTAATAGGATATTATGGTCGACAGTATCGAATGCTGCACTAAGGTCTAGCAGGACAAGCACAGAGATGAGTCCACTGTCAGAGGCCATAAGAAGATCATTTGTAACCTTCACTAAAGCTGTTTCTGTGCTGTGATGAGCTCTGAAACCTGACTGAAACTCTTCAAATAAACCATTCCTCTGCAGATGATCTGTTAGCTGTTTGACAACTACTCTTTCAAGGATTTTTGATATGAAAGGAAGGTTGGAGATTGGCCTATAATTAGCTAAGACTGCTGGGTCTAGAGATGGCTTTTTGAGTAAAGGTTTAACTACAGCTAGCTTGAAGGCCTGTGGTACATAGCCGATCATTAGAGATAGGTTGATCATATTTAAGATCGAAGAATTAATTAATTAATGAAGTTTTAAGTGGATATAGTAGGGCTGCCTTTAAAAGAATGCATTCGTTTTGTGTAAGTGATATTTTCAGTTCCTGTACACCGGCAGTAACAAGGCAATCTGGCCAACACAGTTGTTGCTTTATGGTGATGAATAGACTCAAATAATGCAAAATGTGTGAGCATTCAATCCACAATGCAGCTACAATACACCTGTCCTGCTGTACACATAGTTAACAAATACAAGATATTGTCGTTGTAATCATTTAACACTGAGCCAACATACGTCTGGGTGGGGGGAACCCCTAATAAAAGTCCAGAAACTTGGAACAAGGCCTCAGTATTTAATGTCATTGCAGAAAATGGAAATAACCTACCCCTAACCGACCCCCGAGAGCTTTTTAAAACAAGAGTAATATAACAGTTTAAAAAAATGAACGTGCCAATATTCTGGGGAAAAAAACAACCAGGGCATTTTCGCAGTGAACGCAATATCTGGCTTTAATTTACTGTCATTGAGGCTGCTTTAGGAATTGTTCATATTCACAAAGAACCATCTTGGACTACATAAAAAGAAAAGCCTGGACTTTTTTCTAAGCAAAATTTAATTTAAGCCATGGAAGAGCGAGTTGAAATCCAATCCAGCAAATAAACGAAAAGCTCCAGTCAGGGTTCAGTAGCTGATTTTACTTCCATTCAGCTTCTGTTTACACCCCATCATGAATATTATTTTGCCAAAGCACGGCATGTTTGCATCGCGGTCTCTTGTAAACTGAGAAAGGAAATTGAAATGCCATTAAGAGATGATCCACGAGCAGCGAGTTATCTTTGGACTGGTGCACAGACACCAGCCACATTTAATGAGGATATAACCACATGACACAATCTTGTCAGCTGCACTGATGCACACCAAGGTGGAGAACAAAGATAAACAATGAAGCACCAGTAGAGAAATTAATCGCCGGCATTTCTCAAACATGAATAGGAGGGGAAAAAAACAAACAAACCAACAGAAAAGGCTGTAGCTTCTAGTTTTCACACCAGGAGGCTCATTGTAAGCATGAATTCAGATAAACAAGATGAGTCAAAAGTGATTTGTTAGCTGTTTATAATTTATTATTTCATTTTAAATGCTTGGAAGTTATAATGAGGAAAGCAAGGGGGGAAAAGAGCACACCAGTGAGGTCCATCCAGGTTCACAGCTGCTAGCTGATATCTCACACTCCAAAGAAAACTCTACTCTGCTCAGTGTTTTGACAGAATACATTTAGCTTGACATACTTTAATCAAAGCTTAAACCTCTAAGAGTGGGTGTGTTTTTATTAGCAAGCATTTACATATGAAATCTTCCATAAACACACCGGTTGCCATGAAGATGCACACAAGACACGTGCGGCTCATCTTGCTCATTCAAAATAAATCAAAGACATTGTGTGCAGTGCCCTTCTTTGCATTATGTAGACCCCCCCGGATGGGTTAACTTTGAATATCTCTGAAAATCTCCCACAACACTAGCATATCCTTAAGATGTTTAATCAGCGGGATCCAATAAAATATTGATCAAGTCTCAAATTATTATCAATAATTAAACATTCTGCACATGTGAAACCCACATGCGCAAGAGTAGTAGCAGCCACACAGCATTTACATCACGGCAAGTTATAGTGTACAGGCTGCATGTTTCTCCAAGTCCTGCTTTACTTTACTGTTTGGATTCATATAGAAGTTAAATAATGCCTTAGAATTAATGTAAGATGGTAAAAAGAGATGCTTCTAACTGCATGCTAAAGCAAGGCTGGAGCAAAGCATACTGCAATAGAGCGCAATACTTCCAAAAGATGTCTTTATTAAAAATATTTCACACAATCACACGAGAAACAACTTTGTTGTGAATTCCTTCAATATTTAATCAGCGAGATGTGTCTTTGATTTGTGTATTAAAATCATCTGCAACTTTTGCTAAAATTTATATTGGTTCCAACTGAAACTGTTGCCGTGGTCCGTGTACTGTTGCCCTGCAAAAAAACACTTGACAAATTCAAACCAGAGTTAAACACAACAGTGCTTCGAGCAAGACACAGTAATGACGACCACTGTTTATTATATTCAGCGTCGTGGTTCAGTGCGTTAGAATGTTGACATTTGCTAAATGCTGTTTATAGAACGATGTATGTACATAACCTTGGGAGCTACATTTCTACTGCTGTTATGTTGCAGCAGGGTTCTAGCTATCCGAAGTATTAGTGTTGTGCAGTTTGTGCGTGAACTGAGCAGCAGGCAAAAGCATTTCACAGGGAGGAAATGGTTTCTGAAACAGCAGTTCGGAGACAGTGAGTGAATGTGAGGTTAGTGAGAGAGTAGTAATAATGTTGAGCATGATTGGAGGAAAAGTGTTTTTTGATATCTAACAGGTGATGCTTTGGTTTTTATAAAAGGCACATTTTATTTGTCGAGGGTTGTGTTATGTTACAAAACTACAAAACTGGTTTATGTGAATGTGAAACTGGTTACAACTTTACACGGCTCAGAGAAACTCCGAATTGCAAAGCATGTCAAAATGGGGATTTTTGAACTTCAGCAGCTGTTCATTATTGCTTTTTGTTAAAAAATGAACTAAATGATGTAATGAAAGCAACTGTGTTAGGTTTTATTGTCTTACTGTTTCTATGGAAACTGAGCGATAGAGCGAGTATGTTGGTACAAAGGCCTGCAATCAATTTGAATCAATTCAATTTGAATTAAATTAATGTGTCCATTACCAGTTTTTTAAGCTTTGAATCAGACCTGTGTTAACATCCAGAAATGGATAAGGAGCATCACGGCAGCATATCTGGATCCGTAATAAGTGCACTTGGGCATTTATCTGCATGTTAGCATTTGTGATTAGTAGCGAGCATTAAGTGCTTCAGAGGCTGATGGGATTTATTTTAGATCTCTGTGGTCATTTATTTCATATCGGCTCATGCAGCTGGTTCAAAATTTTACTCACAAATGTGTTTCCATCTCTGTAGGAAACCTTGGGCATTATTCTCTCGAAAGTAGGCATATTGTTTAATGGGAATTCATCCAGTAGTTATCAAGATATTTTACTAAGAGCAAAAAAAGTTAACCTGCTGAGCACTCAGTCAGAGGATGATCAAAGTCAGCTGGCTTTATCTGTGGACAGCAAATATTTGTACTGAATTCATGACAGTCTAATACATGTTGGAATGAGTGAATGTTGACTAAAATGCTGGTTTTGACAAACCAACAGATTCTAATCTGGCTAAAACATACACAAGCCTTCATCCTGCACATGTATATCCACAGACTGATACCCACAAGTCTTTTCTGCTGCAGTGAGTTGTCTGCAAATAATCAGCAAGACCTCCTACATGTAAGATATAACTCAATGTGCACAGAATTTTAAGCAGACGTAGGTGTAATTTAAACGAATGCATCCAAAATTCTCTGTGTATTTGCTGAGCAAGCCCACAGTGATCTGGGTATAATTACTTTCTTATGCACCAAAGCCTTCTTTTTTTAATGCATACAGTAGGAAGAATCATAGATTGAATAATAACCCCCGGGATAATTTCTAAACACTTCTCAAGTGCCCATTTGAAAGCTGTTCTGGCGGTTAATCAATTGGTTATTAATGTAAACTCAAGTGGTGTCCAAACAAAAATGTATTTAACGACTACATTATGTTCTTTTGATGTCTCGTGTCTTTCATACATCAGTGTATATTAGTGTTCATTTCACGTTCGCAGTGAGGTTTTCTATTAGACAGGGGTAATTAGCTGCGTGAATCATGCCGTGGAAGCATTCGCATCCATTTGTTACACCTCAGAGGAGTTTTGGCGCAGAATACGAGTCTGCTCCGGTAGTACTGAGTCACGATGAGCAATAAATCATTTACAGGTTCTTTGTTTTAACATTTGATCCCCTCAACAGATTAGTATTTTTTAGCATCTTCTCTAAATATATACGCAGGAGATTGTCTGTACTGTACTCTTCGAATGTCCTAGTTTATGCATAAAAGACATACACACTTTTAGGATGACTTCCCGATCTGCTAGCTTAAACAGTTTAACATTTGAAAATAATCTGGCCTGTCAGAGCCGGACTGTTTCTTATCTACATGAGCATGTGTTCTAACAGCTAATGAGGGTATTGACTCAGTGCTCACACTCTCATCGGAGATGACGGATGTCGCTGATTTTTTTAAGCATCATCAGTGTGGGGATTGGATTTGATGGCACCCTGGATGCATGCTTGGCAGTAACTGACACGAAGCCCAATCCCTCATAACGTGTATTTGCTGATTTGGTAGCACTCCATAGAGGCTTTTATATCTAGTTGAACAGACACAATTGGCATTGCTCTCCTGCATATATTTTGCACGTATGCTGTAAGTAGTATTTTAAGGCAGAATAAATACGTGCATTTACATTTGTGATACATGAAGTACATGCATTTTTGCAATTTGCTGATGTGCGTTGTCACGGGAGTGGAACGGACTCAGGCGCAGACTGAGGTAGCACAGTTCAACGACACTTTATTAATCACACTGGTGCACTATATACACGTGAAGGGGGGGGGAAACACCAGGGTCCCGGGGATCACTTGGCTGGGGAGACACACTTCTTCGCACTCGCTCTGCTCCTCGTCCAAACAGTCTCCACACAAGCAGCTCAGCTCACTCTCCTACTCACGGGGTCCAGGGGTCACAAAAGGGCTGATCCAGGTAAACCTGTTTACACAGACGAGGGTAAGTCGAAGGCAAACACGGGAACAGTAGAATCGCAAGGAAGCCAGGCAATACTAACGAGAGTTACTCAATATTCCAGCGACGAACAGCTCAGAGCCCCAGCCTTAAGAGCCAGAGAACTGCAATCCGCTCGAGATCAGCTGCAGGTGCGTGGGCCAAGGGCAGGAGCCCAATCAGAGCTCCGCCCAGGCAGACAGGTAGGAGAGACAGAGTGAGAGAAAAACAACAAACACTTGTGGCCACACTGGGCTGGCCGGGGAGGCACAGGGACCATGACAGTACCCCCCCCTCAACGGGAGCCCCCCGGCGACCCACCAGGCTTACCCGGGTGCAGGCGGTGGAAGTCACGGAGCAGGTCCCTACCCACGATAGCCGACCGGGGCACCCAGGAACGTTCCTCTGGCCCGTAGCCCTCCCAGTCAACCAGGTACTGAAAACCCCGACCCCGGCGGCGGGAGTCCAAGATGCGCGAGACGGCGTAAACCAGCTGGCCACCCACGAGCCGGGGCGGCGGCGGGGGCCTGGAAGGAGGGCACAACGGGCTGGAGACCACCGGCTTGACCTGAGAGACATGGAACACATCATGAATACGCATGTTGCGTGGCAGCGCCAAGCGGACGGATGCAGGGTTGATCACAGCACAGACATCAAACGGGCCGATGAAGTTGGGGGAGAGCTTCCTGGATTCGGCACGTAAGGGCACGAAGCGAGTGGAGAGCCATACCTTCTGCCCCACCACATACTCAGGGGCGGCCGTCCGGTGGCGATCCGCGAGTGCCTTATTCCGTTCCTTCGTCCGGAGTAAAGCCGCCCGAGTGGCCCGCCAGGCCCTGCGACACCTGCGGAGGTGATGTTGGACAGACGGAACAGTATGCTCACCTTCAACCATGGGAAACAGAGGTGGTTGGTATCCCAGAGACGCCTCAAAGGGTGACACACCGGTAGCAGAGGACGTGTGACTGTTGTGAGCATACTCTATCCACGGCAGGTGTTCACTCCAGATGGCCTGGTTATGGGAGGCGACACAGCGGAGGGCGGCCTCCAACTCCTGGTTGATGCGCTCCGTTTGGCCGTTGCTTTGCGGGTGGAAGCCAGAGGAGAGGCTCACCTTGGCACCTATGGCAGAGCAGAACTCCCTCCACACCCGCGACGTGAACTGAGGGCCCCGGTCCGAGACAACGTCCTCAGGGATGCCATGGAGCCGAAAAACGTGCGTGGTGAGGAGTCGGGCAGTGTCCAAGGCTGTGGGGAGCTTAGGAAGCGCAACGAAATGGGCAGCTTTGGAGAAACGGTCAACGACGGTCAATATTGTAGTGTTACCTGCAGATGGTGGCAGACCAGTGACGAAATCCAGAGAGATGTGGGACCAGGGTCGGCTGGGTGTGGAGAGTGGCTGCAGACATCCAGACGGATGTTGATTGGAGTGCTTATTTCGAGCACAAGTGGTGCAGGCGGTGACGTACTCCCGTGAGTCGTTAATGAGGGCGGGCCACCAGAAATACCTGCGCAGGAATGCAGTGGTGCGGTTAACTCCTGGATGGCAGGAAAAACGGGCCGTGTGAGCCCACTGGAGCACCCGGGACCGGACAGCCGCCGGAACAAAGAGTCGATCAGGGGGGCCCGTGCCAGGATCAGGGTCGGTTTCTTGTGCCTCCCGGATGAGCTCTTCGATCTCCCACGTAACTGCTCCAATAACGCAGGAAGTGGGCAGAACAGATCCAGGGTCGGACTCCTCCCCGACTGCGGCGTATTGCCGGGAAAGAGCGTCTGGCTTAACATTACGGGAGCCTGGCCTGTACGTGATGGTGAAATGAAACCGGGTGAAAAACAAAGCCCACCTGGCCTGCCGTGAGTTGAGCCGTTTCGCCGAGCGGATGTATTCGAGATTTTTATGATCGGTCCAGACAATGAACGGCTGTGCAGCTCCCTCCAGCCAGTGCCTCCACTGCTCCAGAGCCAGCTTTACGGCCAGAAGTTCGCGGTCTCCGATGTCATAATTCCTCTCAGCTGGGGAAAGACGACGAGAGAAAAAAGCACAGGGGTGGAGCTTACCCTCGAACCGTTGGGAGAGCACGGCCCCTACTCCAGACTCCGATGCATCCACCTCCACAACGAACTGCAGGGTGAGGTCAGGCTGGCGAAGGATCGGGGCGGTGGCGAACCGTTCCTTGAGGCGAGAGAAGGCTTCCTGAGCCAGCAGGTCCCAGTGGAATGGCACCTTGGGTGATGTTAACCTAGAGAGAGGCAGAGCAATTTTACTAAAATCCCTGATGAAACGCCTGTAGAAGTTAGCAAACCCCAGAAAGCGCTGAAGCTGCCGGCGATCGGGTGGTCTGGGCCAGTCCAACACTGCCTGAACTTTTGCCGGGTCAGGTTTCAAGTCCCCTCTGGTGATGATGTAGCCCAGAAACGCCACTGAATCCATGTGGAAGTCACATTTCTCTCCTTTAACAAAGAGCCTGTTCTCCAGCAGGCGCTGCAGGATCTGCCTTACGTGGACCTCATGTTCCGCTTTAGATTTGGAGAAGATGAGAATGTCATCTAAGTAGACAAAAGCACATCGGTTAATAAAGTCTCTGAGAACATCGTTAACAAGAGCCTGGAACACGGCTGGGGCGTTGGTCAGGCCGAAAGGCATCACAAGGTACTCGAAATGGCCTAGGTGAGTATTGAAGGCCGTTTTCCACTCATCCCCTTCACGGATTCTCACCAGATGGTAGGCGTTGCGCAGGTCCAACTTACTGAAGATCGTGGCACCCTGAAGTAACTCAAAAGCAGAAGAAAGAAGGGGCAGAGGATACTTGTTACGAACAGTGATTTTGTTAAGCCCGCGATAGTCGATACAGGGGCGAAGGGTCTTGTCTTTCTTAGCAACAAAGAAAAACCCCGCTCCCACCGGGGAGGACGACGGCCGAATGATGCCCGCAGCGAGAGAGTCAGCAATGTAATTCTCCATAGACTCCCTCTCTGGCTGAGAAATGCTGTACAAACGACCAGAGGGAAGCGGAGCCCCAGGCAGGAGATCAATCGCACAGTCATACGGTCTATGAGGGGGGAGTGAACGCGCCCCATCTTTACTAAACACTTCAGCCAAATCATGATAAACACGCGGGACCGAGGTCAATTCCGGAGGCTCGACCGGCTGGTCAGGCCCTGGAGATGTGGTAGGAGCGGGTGCAGCTTGGAGACAGTTCATGTAGCATTCGATGCTCCACCCGGTTACTCTCTCTTTCTTCCAATCGATGTGCGGATTGTGTTGGAGCAGCCATGGATAACCCAATACAAGGGGGGTGCGCGGTGCTTGAAACATGAAAAGCTCGATGCGCTCTGAGTGGTTACCCGAGAGAGTAAGAGACAGGGGTTCCGTGATTTGGGTTATGTCCGACAAGCGTTGCCCAGACAGGGCTGTGACAGCAAGCGGATCGGGTAGGGCGTGTAGTGTGATGTTTAGCTTTTTTGCCAGAGCTGCGTCAATGAAACTCTGCTCAGCACCTGAATCCACTAGAGCTTGAAGAGAGTGGGTAACATTCTTAATGGTGAGTTTTGCAGGCAACATAAGCCGGGGGAGAGAACTTTTAGTAGTTATATCGCCCACCAGTATTCTCTCAACTACTGGCGAGCGCGCCCTTTTGCCCGTGCGCGGCATGAAGAGGCAAAATGGCCCTGACGGCCGCAATATAGACACTCACCGGCAGCCATACGCCGTTGACGTTCTGCGGGTGAGAGCTGCGAACGTCCAAGTTGCATGGGCTGCTCCTCCTCCTCAACCTCGCCGTGCTCGAGTGCCGCTCCAGGCCCCGGTGAGGCGTCCCGCGGTGGCCGAGGCTGAGCGAAGCGACGTTGCGTGCTTCGCCGTGCACGCAGGCGATCGTCTATTCGGATGCATAGGGACATGATCGCACCTAAAGAGGAGGGTAACTCACGCACCATTAGTTCATCTTTAATCTCCTCACTCACATTGTTTAGCAGTGCCGTCTTTAATGCTTCCTGCCCCCACCCTGCTTGCGTCGCTAGTGTCCAAAAGTCAACTGAAAAATCTGCCATGCTCCGCTTACCTTGCTTCAGGTTCATGAGGCGGAGCCCAGCCGCCGCAGCAGTGGAGCCTTTATCAAAAACACTCCGGAACAGAGACAAAAAATCATCATAAGTAATTTCGGGACTAGCGCTCAGCACGGCTTGTGCCCAGGTCAGCGCACGATCTCGTAGCAACTGAACAAAATATGAGATCTTACTCCCGTCATTAGAGAAGGCATGAGGCCGCTGGCGAAACTGGAGAGCGCACTGCATAAGGAAACCCGCACACTTCCCTACATCCCCTGAAAACAGCTCAGGTGTGGGGAGATGAAACTCACACAGAGCCGGGACCGGAACCGGTGAGGCAGCACTTACTGCGGAGCTTGATGACGCCTGGGCGGGTTCGCTGGTAGGCGAGGGTTCCGGCAATGGAGTGCGCTGAGCAGCTGCTAGTGTTAAGGCAGCGACATTCTCGCTGAGGTGAACAAGCATTCGCTCGTGGCGTTGTAAGATCGCTTCCAGTGTGACCGGGGCGGAGGGAGACGGGGAGGAAGCTGAATCTGCTGAGTCCATGGTGGCTGGAATATTCTGTCACGGGAGTGGAACGGACTCAGGCGCAGACTGAGGTAGCACAGTTCAACGACACTTTATTAATCACACTGGTGCACTATATACACGTGAAGGGGGGGGAAACACCAGGGTCCCGGGGATCACTTGGCTGGGGAGACACACTTCTTCGCACTCGCTCTGCTCCTCGTCCAAACAGTCTCCACACAAGCAGCTCAGCTCACTCTCCTACTCACGGGGTCCAGGGGTCACAAAAGGGCTGATCCAGGTAAACCTGTTTACACAGACGAGGGTAAGTCGAAGGCAAACACGGGAACAGTAGAATCGCAAGGAAGCCAGGCAATACTAACGAGAGTTACTCAATATTCCAGCGACGAACAGTTCAGAGCCCCAGCCTTAAGAGCCAGAGAACTGCAATCCGCTCGAGATCAGCTGCAGGTGCGTGGGCCAAGGGCAGGAGCCCAATCAGAGCTCCGCCCAGGCAGACAGGTAGGAGAGACAGAGTGAGAGAAAAACAACAAACACTTGTGGCCACACTGGGCTGGCCGGGGAGGCACAGGGACCATGACATGCGTAGGATTCCATATTTCACAAAAGTATTGCAACATACTAATCTTACTGTTTATGATGCTGTTATTTTGTAGGTATTGCAGAAATAAAAATGTTCTCTCTGACAAGGCATTCCTGAGGATTTTTAAATGTGTTTAATTTGATTGCAGTTGCTCAAGAGACTGATTAAAAAGCCCTAATGTAGCCTATCTGATGGAGGTTTGGGATCCATTGAGAAGTGATTAATCAGTGAAGTCCATGGAAGAAAAATTATACTGTTCATTCACCAGATATAATTTTAGTCACAGATGAGGTGTGATTCTCAGGATTGGTGGATGGCTGGTCTGTCAGTCTTATGAATTAGCTATCAATACTGGAAAAATATTAAATAGACTGTCACCAAATTTGGTTGATTCATAATCCCCCAAGGATGAATTGTACAAATTGAAAAAGGGCAGTCTAAATTTGCTTTTGATAATTGGAACATTCTGTCATCAATGACGCCATGGTAACTGTTAGGCCTGTTACCATTAAACGCTTAAGTCAACTATGTTTGCATTGAGTACGACACTGAATCAGGTTTTGACAGTTCCATACTTTAACACTTTCATAAAAGAAATAAAGAAAACATAAAACTGTGTCAAATGTATAACCTAAATTCCAAAATGTTGCGTCACTGTGCAAAATGTAAATAAAAACAGAATGCAATCATTTGCAAATCTCATAAACCCATATTTTTTTTTAACAATGGAACATAGAGAACAATTTACATTTTGCTATTTCATGAAAGTTGTTATGAACATGACAGGAACAACACGTCTCAAACAAGGTCGGACGGAGCAAAAAAAGGTTGGAAAAGTAAGTGCTACTAAAGAAAATAGCAGGAGGAACATTGCTTATCTAACTTAACTGGCAGTAGGTTGGTAGGTTGATGGATTCTCAGATGTAAAGATGGGCAGAATTCACCAATATGCAAAAAACTGCATCTGCAAACTATGGAACAAATTTGAAATTATGTACCTCAACATAGAAATTGTGAAGCTTTTTAAGATCTTATTGTCTGTAGTACATAATTTCATCAAAAGATTCTGAGAATTTACAGAAATCACAGAAAATTGGGGATTTCAGGAAGTAACTTAGTTGAAAGATTCAAAGAAGTTATGTTAAAGAAATGGTAACACTTTCACAATAGTGTAGCAAATCATGAAAAAAACCATTCTCAGACTCAGAGTTCCTGTCTGCGTCCACAAATTTATGTTACAACTCAGTAATGACAAAGAGTGGATGGACCATGTTTTTGTTGCATACAGTACTTCGAAATGCAATATGAGGTGCTTTAGAAGACATACAAAAGTAAGTACACTGTAAATGGATTGCTGTAAATTTTACAGTAGCTTACCAGTATTTGCAGGATCCATTTGCTCCCACTTCAACTGAATGGTTAAAATTTACATTTTTTAAAAGAAGATAGTTCTTATTTCAACAAGCCAAAGCACAATCTAAACATATTACTGAAGTATGGCGTTGGTGCTAAACGTGCCCGCCTGCATTCCTGACCTGTTATCCAGTACATGGTGCATTATGGTGTGAAAATAACAATAAAGGAGACGCCTAACTGTCAAAGGGGAAAACATTTTGCTTTTAAAATTACAGCAATTGATCTCTTCAGTTTCTAAACACTTATTGAGTGTTGTTAACTGAAGAGGTAATTGTGGTGGATTGTGAAACAAGAAGTACAACAGAAGAGGCCCCTAACTGTTAAGCAGCTAGAGTCCTACATCGAGCATGAATGAGAAAAACATTTTGATTTTTTGAGTCTCTTTAGATCCCAAACACTTACAGTGTTGTTAAATAAAGAGGCAGCGCTTTTTGAAATGACAAAAATACAGCAGAGGCCCATGGCTGTTGAACAGCTGAGGTCTATATCGGACATGAATGGAAAACACTTTGCTTTAAACCACAGCAATTTGCCTCTTCTGTTTCCAGATACACTCAGAGTGTTGTCAAATAAAGAGGCGATGCAATACAGTTTGTTGATTTGAGAATAGTATAAATTTCACTGTGCGATGGCAAGAAATGGTACCATTTAATGTTTTGATGATTGTACAGTTACAAATAGGTAAACAGTTGATATTTTGGAGAAGATCCAAAGATGAGCTGAGAATACTATAAATGTCACTGTGCAATACAAGCAGCATCTGCTGCAAATACATGCTGCAAACCAAATTTTCTAATGTAGTGTTCTCCACAGCCTTACAAAGATACAGCATGTACCCCTTCAGTCAGTTTACAAGACATAGATTAAGACTACTCCTATATTAAAAAAACAAATAAATAAATCATTGATCAAATCTAGGTCTCTAGTATAAAATTGGCTTTAGTCAAGATCAAGGCTCAATCCATGTCTGGAAAACTGAGCCCTAAAGTCTAAAGAAGGCTCGATCTCTTAAGTTCCTATACCGGTACGTGAAAGCCACCTTCTTGTTGACTGACAGCCAACAATAAAACACTTAAAGACACACACTGGTTGAGCTTCTGTCTCCCAGCTTCAGGATCTTGACTGAAATATAAACCATATCTCTACAATAACAGGCAGAATGCATATATTTTGTGTTCATTTACAGCCTAGAGGGGAAAAAAAACCCTCTCCTTGTCACGATTTAGCATTTCACAACAGTTGCGCTTGACATTTTAATTGCTGGGTAAGATGAGTGGTCTGGTGAAAGGACCTGCAGTGATTATCCTTAGATTTCATGGTTAAATGACATAGCGGTGTTAAAATGGTAAAGGTTAATATGATTTAGGGACTTCCCCTAAGGGCATCCAAACCATTGAACTGAATACTGATGTTTAAAGCTCCCCTTGTTCTATTTAGAAGCTCACACCTCCAGTGTGAGAGTGTGGAGCAAGTTGCTCATAATAGATTTTTCCATAAATCCATGCAAAGGGAGCACTGAGCTAATTGGAGAGAGAATCATCCCCATCTTGACTATACAGAAGGACAACTAATAGCCAATCAAAAAGGGCTATTTCTAAACTGCCTGCTATGGTGTAAAACTGACCAAATCATCACCCCCCCCCCCCCCCCCCCCATGTCTTTCAGAAATGTGATGTTTGCAGGTAGATTCAGCTTTCCTATCATTTTTCCTATATTAGCTCCTGTTATTTAAAATCAATAATCAGATTAAAAGTCCCTTTTACATTCTTGAATCGTCTTGAATAATCAGGCCCAATCTTGTCTGAAAGACCTCGTAGTGCCATTTCCCCCCAATATCACTTTGCTCTCACAGGCTCACAGGCAGTTCATAGGGTACTGAAAGGTAGAATGGGAAGCAAAGCCTTCAGCTTTCAGGCTCCAGCTTGCAGCTTGGGTTTTGTTACAGACGCCCTCTCTACTTATACTTAATAAAATGCTCTTTTTGATAAAGCATATAGTTAGGGCTGGATCAGGTGACCCTGAATCCTCCAGTAGTTACACTGCAATAAGCCTAGGCTGCTCCTGTTCGTCTTCCCCCACTTTTTTCACTCTCTGTATGGTTATACACCACTCTGCATTTCATCACTAGTTATTATCATTAGCTCTCTTCTACAAAATGTCTTTTGTCCTGTCTTCCTGCCACCTCTAACAGCTGCTTAGTTTTGCTGGAGGTTTCTTCCTGTTAAAAGGGAGTTTTTCTTTCCCACTGTTGCCTAGTGCATGCTCATAGGGGATTTTCTGATTGTTGGGGTTTTCTCTGTATAACTGTAGGCTCTTTACCTTAAAATATACAGCACCTTAAGGATTTTGTGTTATGTAATTAAAATTCAACTGTATTGAATTGATAGCTGTAAAGACAAAGAGCTACTGTTAGCAGTGTCACCTGAATGACACATCAGATTATTCCAGATACTGTTTCATGTTAGAATTTAATGTTGTCCCATTGAATGCTTTTAAATATTAATGACGATGAAAGCAGTGTCATTTGATAGTACATCTGTTACACTACTGTCTGGTGAAGTTAAAAAATAGGTAATCTTGGAGGGGGGAAGCGCATCCAGTATATAGTCAGTTGTGGTAATTTGTCCAGAGGGAGCGGTACTATCGTGTATTTGAGGGGGAAAAACCCAGTACTCAACGAAACCTTCAATGTATGACGATGATGACTTCTAGGCTGTCTATTGGCCATTGCCACGTGTTTAGAAAAGTCAATTTTTATGAAGTGCATCTAAGCACATAAAAATAAAACCATAATAACCACCACAGACTGGCTGTTACTTTAGGGGGGGAAATAAAAATGCTATTATAAATATAATAAAAAAAAGTCTTATAAAAATATTATAAACCTAACAAAAAATTCATATCTGACAGCTCTGAAGGAGCTTACACTCTGAAGACAGCCTTTGCCTATCAAATAACTTAAGTGTAAAACTGTGAGTGAATGACCACTCAGCTGTCTGAGGTGCTCCTGACTCTGTCACAGCAAATTGATAATTATGAATAATAAATGACATTATTGTTGTTTTGCCACCAGCGTAAATACGCGCAGCTCTACAATGCAAGTTTCCAACCCTGAGCACGCTGAATTATTCAAAACAAAACAAAAATGTTCTCTTATCTGCAGGTCCTGTGGCATCAAGCTTTTTAAAGTGCAAGATAGACTTAAAGGTTGTCTTTCATCTTGTAAGGTTAAAGGAAACCCTTGATGCTACAGTGTAGCACACCAGGATCCAATAGCAGGTAAGGAAAAATAGAATTTTTTGTAATGATGTGTTAATAATAAACTACTCGATCGACATCCAGTTGATAAAAGAGGTTTTGTCTTCTCGGACCTCGCACCCTTCCGTTCCTCTTGGCTTTAGGTGTCGCTGTTGAGGCATTAAAATCAAAACTTCAATATTAAATTCTTTCCAAAAACAAGAAAGGAAAACTATTTTATGAGCGATAAAGAGATTTGGTAATGATTTATTTCAAACAATTATTCTTTTTATTAAGAGGGTGGCTGTGCCTCAGGAGGTAGAGCAGATCATCTTCTAATTGGAAGGCTGGTGGTCTGATATTTTCCTGCTTGAGTCTAATCCTTGGGCAAGATACTGAACTCCGAGCTGCTCCTGGAGCATTTATCAGAGTGCTAATGTTAGGTCGAAAACACTTAGACACTTAAAAAAGTGCTTGTATGAATGGCTGAATGAGGCATGTCATATGAAGGGCTTTCAGTGCTCAGGTAGAGTGGAAAAGTGCTAATCTCTTTCTTTCTAAATAAAATCTATAACAGTAGAGCAGCCTTCTCTGGTTCTATTGACCAGCCTCTTCTGTTTTTATATGATTCAAAGTGCCTTTATTTAAACTGGATGAACACGGCATGCTTTCATGTCACCTTTACATATTTAGTGGTGTCACTTCTGCTGGTATTCCAAGAGCGACAGATCCTTCTTGCTTACAAATTCCTCACAGTTGGAAATGTCAAACACATTCCTTGGTCTTTTTTTAAAGTATGGCAGGTAATGTTTTATATATTGTAAGCAACAAACGCATGTGGCTTTATGCACAGTGTGACATCTCCAAATTCCACAGATGTCTGCCATCAACTGGGATAAAATCTGACACCACCCCTTCAAGAAGAGATGAAAATAATACAGTTCATGAATATTTCAGGAGGAACTTGTCAATCGCAGAATAGCACATCTGCCTAATGAGAATCTGTATTTCGTCATCTATTCTATGTTAAGTGCTGTATCCGTTATATGTTAGTGAGTCTGCTCTGCTCTCAGGTGGCTCGTGTGTCTCTCCAGCCAGGTGTCAGTCCTGCCAGCATGTGGAGGAGGAACAGCCTGCGTCTGGAAGAGCTGGATCAAAAGCAAAAGGACCCTCAGTGATATTTAATACTTCTGCAACATTGCCAAGCTCAGGTACCATGGTAACCAGCCAGAACCTAACTCCATGTTATCTCCCTTTCCTCTGTTCCCATCCATTAAAAATTGGGGTTCTCTGTAAAGATGCATAAGCATAAGTAGCAGGTATATCATGCACATCACACTGAATTTACAGTGTACGCATTTACCACAGAACTGTTGACATGTTAGACTGATGACAAAGTTCACATCGCGGTCGCGCTATGAAAGCAATTTCTGCGGAAGCTCCTGCTCCCTCCCCTTCTTGCTCGTCACTCTTCCTCCCTCCTTTTTCTTTGATGATAAGCTAAAGTAACATGTGCTTGGAAAAAAAAGTCACACACACACACACACTTCCATGCTGTCACAATAAGATAGAAAAAGAACTCAAATGTGTCACGAAAAAAAACAAACGATGAGCCTAATTTGGGTCACACACAAATTATAGATCCACGCTTTGCACGAGACTGTGGGGACATTTTTTATGCATTTTATTTTTCTAAATATGTAATTCTTAATATAACCTGCTGCTCTGTCTCTTCTCAGTTGCTCCTTGGCCACTTGCCCATCAGATTGCCCCCAGCCTCAGGGCACACACCAAAATAAAGCATCCCACTGGTCCTCATTTCATGGATTATTCAAAATAGAGCAACTCACAATTTAATAACAAGAAAACTGATGTAAGTCCTAATAAACGTAAGCCTCGCCACTATTCAGAGCTTTTTCTTTAAAATTCCCTTTTTATTCCTTAACTGAAGAGTGCACAGAGTCTTTCTGTGGTGCTAATTTAGCAAACACTGACTTCATGAGTTCTCTATAATGATTTTAGAAGCTGTTTCCAGGCTCTGCTAAAAGAGTAATTGGGCTGAACTTTTGCTCCAGTATGTTGCCAGATGACATTACGCTGCATAGGTCAGTCAAATACATGTCTATTTTGAGCTGGTGTCTAGTATTTTTTTAATCATTGAAATGCATAAATAATGCCAATGATAACTTTATTTTTATTGCATCTTACACTAGGACCAAAACTAAAGCATGCTAAAATTAATGTTTAAACATAACAGAGCAACGCAACAATGCAAAGTTAATATATAATATTAATAGAATAAAGCTACTGTAACTGTGGAAACAATACACAAGCCATAAGCAGATGACACAGTGGTTTACATGCTCTCGCTGTGCCTGCGTGGGTTTCCTCCAGCTTCCACATGTACAGTTAATTGGTGACTGTAGATTGGTCATAGGTGTGGATGTGAGTTAATCGAAGCGCTGCAGAATAAAGTGCTGCCTGAAAATGTGTAAGATATGTAAATGTGGCTTGTAGTGCAAAGTGCTTTGCGGGGTCAGTAAGACTAATGCTGTATAAATGCCAGGCTATTCAATTTCATTCCATAAGAGCAAACAGCAACACTGCGACCAGGAACCAAGTCAATGACATTCAGCTTCACACAAACACGGGCCAAATAATTGCTGGTGACACAAAGTGGGTGTGTTAAAAGTTATTTATAGTTATAGTTATACTTTTTTTTGAAGCAGGTCATAATTATGACAGGATCATAAATATGACCAACCATTACCCACAAAGCAAGTTGTGAGCAAAAGTCTTCCTGTGTTTTAAGAAGGGATTTGAAAGAAGTCATCTTGAAGTGATTCTTCAAGATAACACCGTGTTTCAAAGCGGAGTGTCTCATTAAAGAAGAAAAGCCACC
This sequence comes from Diplotaxodon limnothrissa, assembly GCF_057381915.1. Taxonomy (NCBI): domain Eukaryota; kingdom Metazoa; phylum Chordata; class Actinopteri; order Cichliformes; family Cichlidae; genus Diplotaxodon; species Diplotaxodon limnothrissa. The sequence continues at coordinate 23,680,297 of NC_140608.1, read as the reverse complement.
TTCTGACCTAAATCTCGACTCTTCTGGACACAATGATCTAGGACTTTGAAATGCTCATAAGAGTTCAGCATTTCTGCTATGGGATCAAAAGTACCAGTGTAATCTCTGAACTCACTCAACTCAGTCACTGGATTTGAAATTGGTTCATCTGTTATTCCAGCTGTTCTTTACCCCTAACATCTGATTATGTATTTTACATGATACAGGATATAAAGGATCTTGAGCTATTGGCGAAATAAGGCAAAACATCCTTTAGTCACGTCTTCAAATCTCCGTACAGGGAAGGAGGCACCGCTGTCATGTTTACCAACTGAGAATTTGGATGCCAACACTGGGGCAAGAAGTTGATGGTTAGAATTGATGTATTAATGATTTTCCTTTTCTTTTCTGAATCTTCCTACACTGAGTGATTTCTTTGTTATTTGGTTTTTAATTTTTACACTGAAACAGTAATGTCTTAATGAAAAGACTGCAAAGTCTTGGAATGTTTCCTACCTCTGTCATCTCTGTTGTCACAGGATCAAAAGCCCTGTAAGTGAAAGTCAGTTTTGTGATTTGACTGTTGTTTGTCCTGTAGACTGAAGATGCAGCGCTAATATCAGAATCATGATATTTTGAAATTTTCATCCCAAACCTGGGCAGGGCCATGCTGACCAGATGAGGGTAACCCCCAGCTAACCACATCCTGGAAACATGGATATAATTGTGTGGTTGTCTTGGAAGAACTGTGTGCAAATTCTTAGTTTTGGAGGAGAAAAAAAATCCATCATCATCATCAAAAAATCCTTCAACATAAGATATCCAAAACTCGGTAGACCTGCTGTGTGCATGTCTATCATGCACACAGCAGGTAGACAAGCAGAAGAGTGGGAAGGAAGGAGGCGTGATAACTCTCAGATGGTCCCAGCCATTTTTTTATGGTTAACTTAGCTTAACCGAATGGTGCAGATTGGGGCATTTCCCTCTGAATTCACAGTCCCACTAGAGGGAAACACCTTATGTAAGGGTACAGATGGGCTGTGATGCTAACGATGTGTGTGAGCCCTGTGAGCCAACACATCAAGTTCAAACTTATGCAGACAGTCTCCTCTCCTCTCTCCCCTGTTGTCTTTTGTTGTCTCTCTCACTTCCACATTTGCTTCTTCCATAATTCGGTCCCTCATTTGACAGGCCTGTAGGGCATGAGTGTTCCTGTGCCCTATGAAAAAATCCTTATGTTCTTAAAGTACAACATAACGACCTCACTAGACAAGTGCTGTCTATTCCACATGTGAAGGTCAACCTGTCACCCTGTTGCTTCTTCATTCAGCGCTTGCTTGGATGAGGCTGCTCTTGCCAGGCTGTCATGGTACTGTCGTGCTGCCACAAAAAGTGCAGTCATGACCCAGGCACTCCCTTTTTGACATTAGTCAGAGCACACACAGGCTTGACAGCAAAATTAGGAGCTGATACAGAGGAGACGTACAGTAAGGGATATTATATCTGCAGCTCATATTCATATGAAAATTGTCCTGAACTGAAAACGCCGTTGAAAAGCATGCAAAGCATATATCTTTTTATCTGAGAGCTATTTCAGACTGATTCAGCATTTTCTTCCCTTTGAGATTAGGTTTCTATCAATTTCAGAGTGTGAAACATGCACCCAGAAATCACAGATCCCTCAGCTTGGATCCCAGCTTGATGTGTATGATGTTGTAGAAAGATAATGCAGACACCCCCTGTGAACAGACAGCCTCTCTGCTGCTTACAGCAGATGCAGAGACATCAAACTGGGAACACTCCTGGCTGTACAGTCAATTAAACTTACATTGTGTGCTTTTGTTTTTATGTTTTACTAGGTGCCATCACAGATGTTCTCCAAGTCAGCAACTGGGAAAAAAGTGCTTTTCTGCACAAATGCTGCTGTGAAACAAGATTACAGGGATATGCAGTTTTAAAGTTTTTAAATGGTACACTATATGCGTGTCCTTGCAACTTTGAGACCTTCGGTTAAACAGTATGTCTAGCACTGGGAAATTTGTCCTTGATAAGATGTGGTACCTGAAATAATGCAGCACTTCAACAAGGCCAACTGCCGTCTACTGTTTACACCGATAAATGCAAAAGCTTTGAAGCTTTGGCGAACACCTAATAGCTGAAATAATAGTGTGCACATTGTTGCCCTCTGCAGTGTCTCTGCACAGATGGTAGCGCTTCTGTGGAAAATTGTGAGGAGGGCTTGCATACAGTGAGGTCTGACATCACAAATGACGCTTAGTTCAGCGCAAGTTCAATTGGGAAGAAGCATGAAGGGATCCATATGCATCAGCTAACTGAAAGCTCCACTTGCAGCTGCTTTGACTGACAACTGAGCCGGGAACTGGAACGATGAGATCTGGCACATACGGTTATTGGAAGTGCCTTTTTAATGAGGTGCAGAAACTCATGTCTTCATGAGAGAGAAACATAAAAAGCTATTACGTCCAAAAAGCATGCTCCCTATTAAATCTTTCCTGGACCTTCTTGTTAGGGCTCTCACACTTTTCACACAGTCAGATTTTACCATAACCTCTTTGACTTAATCATCTCTCAGCTGCCAGACTTCAAATGAGCGCCTTTCTTTGCAAGAGTAGTTTTCAGGACTCATTCATTGTACGTATTTCTAGTTTTTATCTCTAGCAGCTGTCCAAATGGGCCTTCAGGTGAACACAGAGAATCCTGCTAATCACCTGACATCAGTCCAGTTGTTCCATGAAGTAGTTTTTAACAGCTGTCGAGATGTCATTTATTAACAGGAAGTTTAAAACACACAGGCCAAATTTCTCCTTTTATGTTTGAACAGCTTTTCAGTGTTTCAGAAGATGAATTCTCTCAGTCCCAACACAACAGTGCCAACAATTTGAATGTGTAGCTTAATTAGTGTTCTGCTGTCCGTCTGTTTGCATAGTGTGCTCCAAACTGTCACATTTTTTGCCAAAATATGGCAAAAATATGTAGCTCCAAGTGCTGGAGCTTAATGAAAAAGCCCATTTCAATTTGTGAAATTGTCTTCTTTAAATGCTGCAACATGCTACAGACAATTAAAGTGAGTCTATTTTGTTTTTTAAAATTTTGTACAAACTCTATGTCTCGCTTGGAAAATTAGAAATAGGGGCAGAGGAACATGTTGAATGAGAAATGGAAATCTAGTATATGAGGCAAAAACAGAGTATGAAGGACCAGCTTTAATCTTTAACACAACCTGAGCTCTTTGGATTCTTTGGATACTTTTATTCCATTTTCTGTCAAGATGCCCACATTCATTAATGTTGAGGTCTGGGCTCTGGGGAGGCCAATCCATGACTGATAGTGTTTCATTATGTATGGTTGTTTTTCTATGCAGGTATACTTTTATTGTTTGTTTGAGTTCATTGTCATGTTGAAAAATGAAGCAGATGCTTTCAAGATGGATCAAAATCTGCTGATACTTTTCTGCATTCCACAAATTTTGAGAAGTGCAGCGCCAAGCCATGTCGGGGGTTACAGACATTCATTGTTTTGTCTCTCCTAACATCCTCCATACATACTGACAACAATTTGAACCAAAAAAATAATGTGGAGTCATCACTCCTTTAGACCTGTTGCTACTGATTTTCAACCCAATTGTTGTGTAATCTGGCTTTTTACCTTCCTTAATAAATGCTTCTTGAGCCACCCTTCCACTGGGACCATTTTTAATGAGGCATCGGTCAACAGTAGATGGATCAACTGAAGGGCCAGATGCATCTCTCAGGTCCTGTGTCAGGTCTTTGCTGGATTTTTTCCTTTTTCTGAAAGACATGAGTTTCAGATGCTGTTCATATGTTACAGACACTTTTTTTTAGGCCTGCCACTTCTTATTTTGTCCTCAACTTCTCCAGTTTCCTCATTTTTAAGGACACACTGCACATCATGCTGATTTATGCCAAATTTTGGGCTAATAGCTTTGTCATGGTCTGGAGTCTGCGACTCCGTGTTTATGTTTAGTTTATTAGTATTCTGTGGATTTGGTTACCTTGGGTGTTTGTACTCTTCTGTTTCATGGTTCATGTTCCTATGTTCTGTGTCCCCCAGTCTGTGTTAAGTTGGTGTGTTATGTCATTGCGTGTATGTGTTTCCTGTTTTATTGTGAAGGTCTGCGTCTTATGTGAGTGTTTTCAGTTTGCCTCCCTAGTCTCGTCACGTTAATCACTCCCAGCTGTGTTCCCCACCTGTGTGTAATCTCCCTGTGTTCTCTGAGTGTATTTAAGTTGTGTCTTCTGTCATGGTAGTTGCTGGTTCATCTGTGTTGTTTCCCCTCCTCTCCCCGTATGTATTTCCCGGACCTCCCTGCATCTTCGTTTCTGGTTTGTTTTGCTAGTTTTACGCAGTTTAGGTTTCCGGTTTCATGTTCACCCACCATTGCTGTTTGTACCCACTCCTGTAAATAAATACTCACCTGCACCAGAGCTGCCGCCTTTTGGGTCCTTTCTCCAACTCCACACGGCTTGCCCCGGCAAACCGTGACAAGCTTGTTGCGAATCACCTTGTCAGTGCAAAAACGTTATTTTATGCCTGTTAAAACGTGTTATTGTCATCTACTTCATCGATTCAAGAAAACAAATTGGAATAAATAGTGTGTTTTTGCAACAGGCTGCTGAAGGAAAGTGAAAAAGTAGCCATTCTCCAAAGAAAAACGATTGGTCAGTATCAAATTAAAAATGACAAGGTCTTCTGGCTCATTGAAAGCAAAATATAAAGAAGTAAGGGGTGGCTCAAGATTTTGCATAGCGCTGTAGTTTTAGGAGAAGATGCCTTACATGTTCTGAACCAGGCTTGAGTAACATGCCCTCTTCTCCTGTCCTCTCTCCGTTTTCGTGGCAGCTGCTATAGCAGACTGTCAGAATGAGTGTTGCCAACGTTCTCCACTTCGTTGAGTCATTTATAATATGGTGAGACATGATGTGTGACCCAAACATCAAGACAACACTGATGCACTAATTCTCAAGCCAAAGTTAGTTTAGAAGGACAAAGAGGGAGAACTTTGTGCCCTTCTTCAATGTCAACTTCCAGCTCGGAAGAGAAAAAACCCCAAACATTTATTGGATATATGTGTGAGGGTCAAAAAAAGGAGTCTAAGCTGCTTTTTCAACATACTGTATTGTGACACATTCTACATTTGGAGAGCAAGATGAATGCTGCTTAAACAGCAGCAAATATTCCACCGGCCTGTATTTCTGTAAACATATCAGCAGAAAAATATTCCTCATGCACCCCTGAGCAAATTAGAATTCCTCGCTCTCATCCTCCACTTTCTCCACCCACTCTCTCTGTCCTCCTACCACATGCCTCCCAAAATGAGCAGTGAATCTCAGCTCCTGCCCATTAGGCTCACAATCACTCACACAGCGTTTTCTCCCTGCCTGCCTCTCTCCAACTCGCACACAAAAACGCACACACAAAAACGCACACAACTCTATAATGTAGTGTCGACATTCTCCTTTGCAATAGACCCATTTCACAGCAGCTATTTTAGTATGAAATGGTAAGTAAAGACAGGTGTTCCTGATTGCATTAAGAAACCTTCATGACTTTGACGTCAGTGTTGACCTACTCTCTTATGGAGAAACTGCTGCTATGAAATAGATGTGTGGAGATGTCGGGCTGTTTCAGAGTCTTCCTTCAGCATTTTCCTTGTAGGACATGTAGTAAATATGTTTTCACGCATTTACTTATTTACTCTTTAATCTCCTAGGACCTGGAGGTCCACATATGTGAACACCACATTTTGGGGATATTTAGACCAAAATACTCAATTTTGCTCTACAAGGGCCTGATATCCACTTACGAGGACATTATTCTGCTACTGTTCTATTAAAATTTTAAACGAATATCCTCATATGTAGCTCTCATTTTCCTTAAAAACAAAAATAAGGTAAAAAAAACCCTGGTAATTCTTTTTTACATTCATCGAGCCCCAATGTGACCAAATATCAAAGAGAAATTAAAAATGCATGCCGTGGAAGAGTTCGGGTCTTAGGAGGTTAAAGCTGCTCCTCGCGCAGAAGAATCGATGCATTAAATAAGATACCAAACTAAATCACTGCATTCAACCCTTCTGATTCGCCCCATCACACATCACGACTTTTTCTCCATGAACGATGTCCACTTTTTTTCCCACCTGCAGTCCGACGGCAGTTTCAGCAGAGCGAGATTTCAGCTGTTAAGAAAGTGCTTTTTATTTTATTTAGTCAGCATTTCTATTTTTAACCTCATTTCAGCATCCCTCAGTTGAGCGTTTTTGTATCAGCACTACGGTATTCATTCTGCGCTCTGTTTGCTGTCAATCACACTCTGCAAACACGAGGAAATTGGAAAAAAGAAAAAAAACATCTCACACAAAACTATCAAAAACCTGTCACTGCTTTAATTGAAATATCTCTCTTGGGTGGGGACGGCATGCAATTTCAAGGTAGGCTTGAAACCGTAAAGTTTTTGCTGTCTTGTTCTTGTTGATGTTTCTTGTCTCCAGCCAGGTGGACTGTGAAGCACTAACATGCCATGTGCGGTAACAGTCAGCACTTGCTGACAGCTTTAAAAAATGCATTATTACATTTTGATGGTTAAATGGTAAATGGCCTGTATTTGTATAGCGCTTTTCTAGTCCCTAAGGACCCCAAAGCGCTTTACACAACCTTAAGGCCCCCGTTAAGGCCTCGTGAACAATTTCTGCGTTTGTGTTTTGTCCTCTTCTGCCTTGGTATACTTGGAGAATTACTTTCTGTAATGGACAGTTCTGCACTTTCTAATCAACATCCTGGCCCCACTTCTAATCCAGGATGAAACGGTGTGCTCAGAAGTAAGATCTGAAGACTTTGTGACATTTTGACGACTTGCAACAAGTGTTCTCGCTTTGCTAAATGCATTAAACTTGAAAAATGCTGTTTTGCATTGTTAAACAACCTGTACTTGTGGCAACTGCTGTTCTGCTGGACAGTGCAAATCTCCAGTCACCAGTGTTTTTGAATGAATCAGTGAAGTTCCTAACTCATGCGGCAGCTAACTCAGACATGAATAACAAGCTGCTCGAGTACTTACATTGGAAGTAACTATAAACCACTGAAGAGACCACTTTGAATTAGCAAAGGATTCATAATTTCCAAAACAAATTTCAGAGAAACCTAAATACATTTTACTATACCGCTCTCCTGTGGAAGCCATTTTTGCCCTGGAGGGCCTAAAGTGGCTTGGATGTTTTCTGATGCTTTATTTTGTACCGTCATGGTTTACATCCCTACTGTGGTCTTGGAGGGAATTTGGAAGATTAGCTACTTCTGTGGATGGTCACTGTTGTTCCAATCTGAGGTCTATTACTCTGGATATGTGAAGCTCACAGAACCTTAATAGTAGCTTTATAGTCCTTCCAAGACTCGATTTCTATCACCTTCCTTCTCATATTTTCTTACCAATGAGCTCTTTAAGTAGACTTTTTAAGATGGTTTATAGGAACAAACATATATAACAGGGTAATTGAGGCTCTTAAAGTTATATGGGACCAAACATTAGCGAGCTAGCCACCTGCCTGCTTAGCTCTGAGGCAGAAATGCATCCTGTACATGTCATGAGAATGACCTCGGGTGTCGACACTAAGTAAACAAGTATCTTGAGGGGACTGGTGTTATGATTTGGTGCTATATAAATAAAACTGAACTGAAATGACAAATAGTGGTTTTATTGGATAATACTAAGGAAGGAATCTGGACCTAGAAATGTCTAGTTTTGCTTCAAAACTATCGCTATACAAATGCAGGCCATTTACCATTTACCATTTCAATATTTAAAGCTGTTTGCCAGATTTTGCAGCTTACGGGGCATCCATATGTTTAACGATTAGCTTTGTCGCTGATGGTTGGTCATCAGTGAACCGTCTGAGCTCCGGTTGCCTAGGTAAATGTGCTGTAATTTGTCAATCAACTGTATCGTGTGTTCCCACTGGTACAGTGAGGGAAATATTCAATCGCCTGGTGAATTTGTAAGTTTGCTCACTTGGAAATGAGAAAGAAAGAAATGAACTCAAATTTTTATGGTAGTTTCACTTTAATGGAGAGAGACAGCCAGAACACTGAAGGTGCTACCAGCATGATAATGACCTGAAACACACTTCCAAGGCAACAAAGGAGCCCATTAAGGTCATGGAGTGGCCGAGCCAGTCTCCAGACCTCAGTCCCATAGAAAATCTGTGGATGAAGCTTTGAGTTGTTCAGCAGTAGCCAGGAAACCTAAAGGATTTAGAGTTTCTGTCCGTGGAGTGGGCTAAAATCCCTCCTGAGATGTGTGCGAACCTGGTGACCAACTACAAGAAACATCTTACTCCTGTGTTTGCCAGTAAGGGTTTCTCCACCAAGTCTTAAGCCATGTTTTGCTTGGGCAACACATGTTTCACTCAATGACATGCAAATCAATGTATAACTTTTATTTAATGTGTTTTTTTCTGGATTTTTCTGGTTGATATTCTGTCTCTCTCCAAAATAAAACACAATTTCTTTGTAAGTGAGCAAACTTTCAAATTCAGCAGGGGATCAAATAATTATTCCCCCCACTGCAGTTGTTTCGGTGGTTGAGAATGATGATAACTCGGGACTCGGTCACTTTGCGCTACCAGCTGTTATTTCATGTCGTTGCTGAATGCCTTGTACTTTCGAGCCTCTGGTGGCCACGGCGCTGTGAATTCTTTCATGTGTGGACACACCTTAAAGGTGCAAATGTTATTTTAAAGGCCCATTTGGTTTACATTCTGTCTGTAACTACCTATGATTATTAAAATTCAATGTCATGTAGCAGCTGTGCGCACATTAACGTGATTTTTCCTTAACCTAAATATTCAGTAGTTGCTGTGCACAGATACTGCTGAACGAGTTCTCTGAAAAAAATAAAAATAAAATAAAAAATAGAATATGTGAACATCGATGTCTGGGGAAAAAAAACTTCGATCAAATACAATATTTCCACTTAGACAACTGACATCCATCCTCAGAAGTGAATGACAGTTGTTTGGGTTGTGCTTCTGTTTCGCCAAAGAGACAGGGCTGTCAAACCTGAACAATATGTGCTCACACAGTGGTGAAGCAAATGTCATTGTGCCCCAGTCATGAATTTATAACTGTGGCGTCTTTTCCAGCTTAATAGTTGCTTTGGTCACTTTTGAGCGAAACTCCAGGTTTTCAGACTCTATATTTATACTCAGTTTCCCAAAAAATCTGTGTTAATAAGATAACTGGCAACAGCAGAGCTAATGTTTACGAGGCGGTGATGTCTATTTGTCACAGGTAAGTGGGCTCTGTTTGGACTGAACACAAACCTCTGACACTGACTAAATCTAACTGTGACTAGCAGACATATGCTTTTCCCCCAAAAAATACTGATCTGTGTCAGTTTGGCTCTACAGTGGTTGTAGGACTCTGAGAACCAGCGAGCAGGTGGCTGTATTTGTACGAACTCTGTGTGTGGGTGATAGGGGAGAGTTATTATTTCTCAGTGTCCGCTGGCATTTTGCCGCCTTTTATTTTTTTCTCCCCTCCTCTGGCTCTGCTGTGTGTTCCTCCTGGTGGTAGGGACTACAGTCCTGCTTGCCAAATGGCCTAGACTGCCTGTGTAATTCTGGAGGCAATCTGCACTTATGGGCATGACACACATTCACATATGTACACCAACTAGGCTGATGGAAAAACTGGGTTTGCAGTGTAGTTTATTGTTCTGATCCAGCAGAGGATCTATTTATCTGACAATTTGTCTTTTTTTCCCTACCACCAATTATATGGGACATGTGCTGGATAGAGCTGGTCCAACTCCATAAAGTTCAGACATTTAAGGTGACAGGGTGGCTGTGGCTACAATGTAGCTTGCCATCACCAGTGTGTGAATGTGTGTGTGAATGGGTGGATGACTGGATATGTAAAGCGCTTTGGGGTCCTTAGGGACTAGTAAAACGCTATATAAATACAGGCCATTTACCATTTAAGGCCTACACTGAGCTGCACCAGGTTGTTTAGGATCAGTAATACAGGCTGTCATGTCTTTTACTGGGCACACAAAAATAAAGGAAAATGAGAAATACGTTGAAGCTTTAGCATTTGCAACAAATTGGAGCTGCAGTGGCTGAAAGAATGGAAAGAGGATAAGAGTTTTCGTTTTATTCCCCTTTGTAGTCATCTGCAATCAGTTTAAACAAAGAGGATGACGATAAACTCTGTGACAAAGGATGATGTTGATCTGTATAGGCTGTGAGACTAGGACATTGTTGTGTCGCCAGCTTTTTCAAAGTCACAGGCAAACATTCATGCTTGTGAGAAAAAAAAAAATACAGTGAAAGGCAAATCTTTCTGGAAATTGCCAGATCTCCATATCTCCTATTTTTCTTTATCAAGTCTATTTTTTTCTGCATCTGTGACAGATTTCTAACTTGCTGGTACAGCAGGGTTGCAAACTGTCACGCTTCTGGCACGTGACACACACTTTCACCTTCAGTCCCACGCGCTCATGCTGCCCAAACAGATCTCCCGCCAAATAAAAGGAGCTTCAAAGCCCTTCCTTTATGAAACAAACAGTTATGCTAAATTATTTGTTTTTCAAACATAGAATTCATTAGAATGATTAGACCTTTCTTTGACTGGTCCATGACAGCTGGGATAGGCTCCAGCCATCCTGATACCCTGACAATAAATATCTCATAAATATCCAAAGGACACAGTTTAGATGCTTAGGGGCCAGAGGTACAGAAACAAGCAAGCACATCTGTCTCTGAGCTTAATATTGAGGATCTCCAACGATAAAGTCACTCTAGGAGTTGAAAATTGTATATAATATCTCTCCAAATCACAAGAAAAATTGCCTCAAGGCACTTTACATGTATGTTGTAAGGTAAAGACCCTACAATAATACAGAGGAAACCCCGACAATTACATGACCCCCATGAGCAAACACTTGGCAACAGTGGGAAGAAAAAACTCCCTTTTAACAGGAAGTAACCTCTGGCAGAACCAGACTCAGGGAAGGGCAGCTTCTACCGCGAATGATTAGAGGTGAGGTAGACAGCACGAGTGAGGCATTCTGGAAGAAAGCCAGAGATTAAGAGACGGTGGTCCAAAATCTAATGATTCTTTTTTGGATTTGTAATTCCATCAATATTGGCAAGAGCCACACACCACAGGCTGAAATGTAGCATCAAACCATGAAAGAGATTCCACTGTGTTTTAGAGCTGTAGACCCTTACTGTTTTACTTTTATGTGCTTTTGTGACAGACCTTTAGCAACAAAGTGCCAATTTGAAACGGATTCTTTCTTAAGTTATCTGTTCTGTGTAAATACAAGGCTGGTTAATGCCTGAAAAAGCAACCAATGGAGAACTATTGCTCAAAATCACATACAATTACAAGAAAGACCGTTTTACTGAAAGCTCAAGCCAGTTTACCCAAATTATTAAACTATCCACTCTCTCAATTAAAAGGAAAGAAAGATTTGACATGAAAATGGGCAGTTCTACTACTTTCAGCAGCTTAAATCCTTGGATTGCCTACATCTCAAACCTATATTCTGTTACATGCCAATTTTTCTAAGAATAGAAAAGTTGGAAATCCAGTCAGAGATGGCAGAGAGTGGATGGTGGAGTAGAGACTTTATGCCTTGTAAACTAGTTTGTTGTGAGGGAGGTGTAAGCTGTCCAAGTTGTTAAGCAGCTTTATCCAATTTCACAGCTCACCTCAACATTTGAAATTCCACTCAGGCCTCTGTTTGTCTCATGTCTTGTTGGGGCTGTGGATAGTAATGGAGGTTTAAACGAACCTCAATGCTTTGCTGCCAAGTGATTCTCTGCTTTTTCGGCAGATTCCCAGTAGCCCCGTGTTATCCTAATGCCTTCCCACAAAGCCTGAGAATGACAGCAGGAGAGGGAGGAATTTAGCTGTTGTGTTTATGGCCCTGTCATGAATGCAACTGTAACTGGCTAGCTGTTTAGTTGCTAAAAAGGTGGAAAACAATATAGTATGTTAGCCACCTTGCTAACTATAGTTTCCTAGTGTTGAAACTGACCAATGGAAGCCCTGTCACCTCACACCACACAAAAGATTGAAATAAAAAAGTAGAAAAGCTTTTGTATCATTATTTTTGGAGTGATAGCTGTAAACACATACTTTGAAAATTAGTAAAAAAAAAAAGTAACTAGTTTTATGTTAACTGATAAGTATATATTAAACATTTTCGGGCCACTTCATACACTGTCCAAAATAAACCCCCCAACATATCATATTGTTTTAAAAGTGCTTTAATCTTTTATTGTGCCACAACAACTAGGTCAGGGGTCGGCAACTTGCGGCTCCGGAGCCGCATGCGGCTCTTTAGTCCTTATAGTGCGGCTCCGCGTGGTTTGGGAAAATAAATTAGAAGTATTTAGCTGAAGTGTATTTTATTTATGTTAGTTCTTTTTTAACTTGTAGTTCTAAATTGTAAGATTATTGTAATATTGAAATATAAAAATAAAATTATATTCTATTATTTTTTCATCACTCAAAATAAGCGTCACACTCGCGGAAGCCAAAACGCCATGCATTTATCAAGACTTTCAACCCCAGGTAGGCCAATTATGGATCTTCGGATCGACATTATGTCAGCAGCTGTTCTCCACCGTGAACTATGTTAAAAACAAACACCGCTCACGCCTCACAGATGACAGCTTACAGTCCTGCGTAAAGATGAAAGTGACTTTGTACAGCCCCGATTTGCAGACGCTGTGCGCAGAGGTTCAGGAGCAGAAGTCCTATTGTAAACATACCACGGCAGACCCGACGATGTTTGCACGAACATGCTTTTCATCATTTCTTTATCGACCACTTTTCACACATGGCTGTACACATACAGCCGGCTGTAGCTTTTCAGCTCACAGCCCGACAACACAACAGCATAGATCGCACAGACGTTAAGGCGCGAGGCGTGATTGCGGGTCCCGCTCAGGTGCGTCCGCCTTCCCTGCAGCTGCGCTGCAGACCACGCCCCGCCACACACATTAACCAGGTAAAATACATATTTAGGCAGAATTTTGCAAATATCTATTTTTCATCTTTTAGCAGCATAGTGCTTGTTTTCCAATTATTTTTTAAAAGTCAGGTCAAGGCTCCAAAAGCCCAAAGGTGATATAAGGTTGGTGGCTCACAACAGTTTTTGTTTGCTACATGGATCATTTTAGTTCAGCTGGGTGTCTTTCCTTTTGTTATATTTCTTTAAGAGTTCAAAATGTGTTAATTACATAAATAAAATGTAATTTTCTCTGTAGCACTTCATGGATTTCATAAGCAACACACTTTAGTTGTTCACACAAAGAATAAAGGTAAAAAACAATATATACAGTGTTATCTTCGTTTTAGATGTCAAAAAGTATTTGCGGCTCCCAGTGTTTTCTTTTGCGTGGAAACCGGGTCCAAATGGCTCTTTGGGTGTTAAAGGTTGCTGACCCCTGAACTAGGTGTTAGAAAATCATATGTTTTACCCATCCTAACTCCCAGTTTATAGAAGCAGTGCGTCACTGGTATTACACAGAGCCATCGATCACCTAAAAATTGGTGTCTTTTCTTTATTGCAATCGGAATGCTGTTTACAATTGGCACACACACCTTATTGGGTACCACTTTACAATAAGGCTCCCCTTATAGATGCTAATAAATAGTTTATAGCTATATTATTAATTAATCTGTAAATGCTTTATAAACCATTATTAATGGTTTATTATGCATTAGTTAAGGGTGAGAAAGAGGAAAAAAACTGACCGGTTTCTTGCCAAATAGTGAGCCAAATGTGTTCACCTATATATTTCATCTAGAGTTGCTATATTAAACATTTCAGACTAAGTTACTATCCTGTAAGCACAATCAGCATTTGTAAACATATTTTTTATCATATAAAATTGTACTTCAGAAATGCATTATAAATATCCACAACTATCAATCGGAGCTTTGTTGTAAAGTGTAAAGCATAAAACCATTTATTAATGAATAATAAATATTTATAAATACCAGATGGGAGCCTTATTGTAAAGTGTAAAGCATAAAACCATTTATTAATGAATAATAAATATTTATAAATGCCAAATGGGAGCCTTATTGTAAAGTGTAAAGTATGACACCATTTATTAATGACTACTAAACATTATAAATGACAAACGATAGCTTTGTCGTAAAGTTTAAAACATGTCAACATTTATTAAGGACTAATAAACATTTATAAATGCCAAATGGGAGCCTTATTGTAAAGTGTAAAGCATGACACCATTTATTAATGACTACTAAACATTATAAATGACAAACGATAGCTTTGTCGTAAAGTTTAAAACATGTCAACATTTATTAAGGACTAATAAACATTTATAAATGCCAAATGGGAGCCTTATTGTAAAGTGTAAAGCATAACACCATTTATTAATCACTAATAAACATTTATAATTGCCAAAAGTGAGTCTTAAATGTATAATGTCACCATTTATAACACTTAGACCTAAATTACAATCAGTGCTTGAAATAACATTTAACTACTGTCAAAAATGGCAATGTATTGTAAGAGTAACACATGTAACATTAAATGTGTTTTTTAAAACACCAAACAGTCACCCATTCCAAAAAAAGTTCATGCCAGACTGGTTCAAACTGGAAATATTTTTTGTATGTCCTTAAATAAGCGTCCCAGTGGTCCATCAGGGTGTCGCAAACCAAGCCAAGATGACCACTCAAGAACCATCAGGTGTTCCTCCAGCAACTTCTCAGTGCGATTTCCTCTTAGTCTACGGACATGTCCTTTGATGGTCATCCAAGCCCTTTCCATATGCTGTGTATGACTGCCAGATTGAGGATCTACAAACCACCTGCTGTGATTTACAGTGTAATGTCTGTACCCTATGTTTGTCAAAACATTCTTGTAGGCTCTCCACTCATCACTGATAATGGCACTACCCAACTTAACATGCTGTCTGATCAGAGGAACAAGGTGGCGCCTTGATCGTTTTTCAACAAGTTTTAACACGAGCCTTCGCCTTTTGTCTTTAATTCCCATCATTCCAAATACCCATTTCTTCCTTTTCCATGCATTTCCAAAGCGTCCACGTGCATACTGAAAACAAAAAGAATAAAATTAAACAGAATTAAAATTAAAAAGAATAAAATTAAATATCTACAAAGAAACATTCAAAAAGATGGTTGCTTCTACTAATTTTTTTTACTTATGGTAAAGGTTTCCATGTTTAGAGGACACATTCAGATCTGCATTGATTCTAACAAACCTGTCTGAGAGTTTACCAACCTTTTGCTGATGACGGAGACAGCTTTCATCTATAACCACAAATTCTCTGTCACCACCAAGACGGTGTCCATTGTTTATTCTGTGTCTTTTAATTGCACGTATACAAACATGTCGAATGTGTCTTGCCATGCTACTTAGTGTTCTGGAGCTGCCAGCCACTTCATCATCGATCATATCTATTTGTCTGAGCCTGAGCCCTTGTGAAAATCTGTGATAGAAATTGAGGCAATTATTACTTACTGAGGCCCTAATTTTATTTCACAAGTCTCGTATTGGTGTTCAATTATGAAAGGTGCATTGCTATTAATGTCTACATCTACATATACCTGTAAATGAACTTCATCCAACTGAAAAGAGATGTTTTTGATTTCTCAAAGAGGGAGCTAGTTCTAATTGTTCTGGAAACTTTCCTATGACTTGCTCTTTTGCAGCACCTGAGAACATATCAATGAGTTAAGTAAAGAAATGGACCCTTAAACAAGAGCATTAATTGAAAAGATAATCACAAAATTAAGTATGAAGAAAATAATAATGAAAAGAGGTTAATGCTCCCTCTTGCATTGATAACCGAAATATTTTGTTATATTTACTACATGCACTACATTATCATGCATTATACATACCACATATATTGGTCTTTCTTCACCACGGAAATCATTTTCATCTTATGGTGACAAACAGGACATCTAAGCTTCTTTTTTAGCAGGTGTTTCTTCTGCAGCCATTTAATGAGCCTTAGTGCCTTATATTTAGTTTGTTTTCCTTCTATTCTGGTGCGCAATCTCATTCCCAAAGACATTCTGGTGGAAAAAAAATGAGTAATTTATTTTATTATCACCTCGAAACACCGTAAAATACTCTATGGGAGTCTAGTGCAAATCGGTTCAGAGTTAAAGAACTTCACATGCTATATAAAACAAGCCCTATAATCAAAAATAGTCCCACGCAAAAAAGAGGATTGTCTCACCTGTTATAATGTATCTCCGACTTTGTTATGTAGATCTAACCCGCTGGATTCACGCTAAAAAAAATATGTTCTGCTGCCAAAGGGAGGGAAAACAAATTTAATTTAAACGCAGAGGAGCTTATACAACCATCCAATCACAGTTAACTTTATTAAGGAAAGCCCCTCCTCTCAGAGCGCGACAGGCAGTGGAGCGCTCTGGAAGGTCAAGCCAAAGGGGCACGAAAAGACACACTGAAGGCGCTCGTTCAAGTTCCTGCGCCATGGATGGAGCAGAAGATAAAAATTTGTGTGCGTCTGCGACTTACACAGTTAGCACACGTTCGAAGAGATACAAAAAGCAGAGACTGGATGATCTAGATTGCACTAAGCCAACGACGTCAGCAGTTAGACATGAAGGTGAGTATAATGCTAGCTAGCTAGCTACCGAGCCATTTGGCTGCTAGCTACAGTGGCTAACTAACATCACATAACATGTGAATAGCTCTATTACTATTGGTTATTCCAAACGATTGATATCACTTAGTTGTATATTTTTAATTTTGTTTATGTGCATCATTAAATTTATATTAAACACCCTGGTAAGGCAGTACACATAAGAATTATTTGCCTTGTTTTAGAAATGTCTGAACCACCACATGTGCACAGCAAATTCAAAAGTGTTAAATTTTTTGGTGTTAATAGTCTCCTTGCAAAAGTAGAGTTAATTTTACTCTAAGCAGAGTCACATTCTTTTAATGTAACTCTGAGGTGTAAAATGATAGTAGTTAAAATCGAGTGTTAAAAATGAGTGTTTCTCTGTCAAATCTGGAGGTGTTACAATGGAAACATTAACTCCTGACCTCTTAACTCTGAACTCCTAGACGGGCTATGACACCAATAGAGTAAATTCACAGACTCCGCCCCCAGCACGGCTCCAATCGAAGCTGAAGTGAAGCCGTTTCAGAACATTTTGCTCTACATATTTGAATTGTTTGCCATGCTTGGTAAGTCATTTTTTCAAAGATTGTTTCAATTATTATTATGAGCTTTTACTTCTGTGGCTCTTTGGAGTTGAGACAAAGCTGTGTGAAAGGCATTAGCCATGTTGCTCGCTGATAGCATAACATTCTGTTTTAGCTAGCTGAAAGGTATTGTTAGCGGGCAAATACCACAGCCTTGAAAAAAGCTTGCATGTGAATTTTCAGTCAAACTTTTGGTCAAACACACCTAAAACAATGTCTAGAATGTGAAATGTTGGTATAATGGTGCTACTTGAAGCCTGAAAACGATCGCCCATAAAAAAAACGAGCAAACAGCAGTAGCTGACGTCCTGACTGGATTCTACGTTAGCATAGATCCCTCCAGAGTTTTGTGCACACGGTTTAGGTAAAAATGAAAAAGGTTGAGGTTTTACATTTAGTTCAGTATTACCTGTTGCCTGTGTCCTTGTCTTTTGGGAAAATACTTTACACAAGTAGTGGCTCAAAGAGGATTCCTTTTTTTTTTTTTTACTGTGCTGCAATTGTTTACTGGATTATTTGTGCCATTAATTAGTGTCAACTAATTTTTATTCAATCTCCGCACAGGATATGCTTGTGAAGATGGAATATGGGGGAGAGCAGAAGTGCGTTGAAGTTCCACAAAGGGATGAATGAAGGACATGCATATTGTATGCATATTTATTCTGAACTGTGCACCACAATTTCAAAACATTTTCTGAAAGATGTAACAGTGTACATGTTCTCACTTTCATTAGAATTTTGTTTATCAAAAGGTCTGACATGGTAAATGCAAATAACAGCCGCAAGTTGCCGACCCCTGACCTAGTTGTTGTGGCACAATAAAAGATTAAAGCACTTTTAAAACAATATGATATGTTGGGGGGTTTATTTTGGACAATGTATGAAGTGGCCCGAAAATGTTTAATATATACTTGTATGAAATAAGTGATGAGAATGCTGTTATTTGCATTTACCATGTCAGACCTTTTGATAAACAAAATTCTAATGAAAGTGAGAACATGTATACTGTTACATCTTTCAGAAAATGTTTTGAAATTGTGGTGCACAGTTCAGAATAAATGTTTTTCAAAAACCATTGCATCTTTTTAGTAAATGTTTATTTCCAAAAGAAATTTCTAGAAGTTCAGAACAGTAAAATTCCTGCTTTTTAGAATGAATTAGAAGATAACTCTTACGTAGTTAAACTAAAATACTCTTTGAGAGTAGAGCTGGGCGATATGAGATTTTTTCATATCACGATATGTTTTTTTCATTTCAGGCGATAACGATATCTATCACGATATAAGCCAAATAACTATATTCGTAAGATTTAAATGTGCCGTTGCTCACAAGTAAAATGTGAAATAATCAGCAGCTTGTTTTTATTTAAATATTTATTTCCCATAATAAGTTCAACAGGGTAGATGTACTTAAGGAACATGAGACTTTTTCAGATAAATAAAGGCAAATATTGCAAACTACACAAAAGGCAGCCGCTAAAGCGTTTAAGTTTCAAAATAGAACAAACAAAACAGACTAAATTGTCAATTCCACTTAGAAACAAAATATTAATTCTAAAAATAAATCTTAGTTTGTTTTACAGAAGAACAGACAAAACTGACTAACTTTTGTCAATATCAAATAAACTGAGAACTAAAAGGAAATTCTCAATCTCTCCTTGTTGTATAGCTGAGCTTTTCAAACAGTTTTAACAGTTACTTTAGTCTGACAAAAGCCGAATGACGAATTAGCGCTTCCAGTCAGAGACTGAGGCTACGTCCACACGTACACGGGTATTTTTGAAAACGGAGATTTTCCGTTTTCGTTTTAAAAAATAATCCCGTCCACACATAAAGGCAGAAATGAAGGAAAACGCTGCTATGAACATGCCAAAGCAGCAGGTGGCGCTAGATTCCTAACCGTGCAGAAATGTTGGCCAATCAGAAGTCTAGAAGCCTCGGTGGGAAAAAGTAAACAAAGCTGCGGCATAGAAGCAGAACCGAGTCGTCTGTGTGGAGGGACAGTAACTGTGTGTATATGTAAGCATTTAAACACTGCAGAGAGTAGAATTAACAGTATTGTAGAAATTCATTTCACCGAAACAATAACGTGGCGCACAGTGTGACGCATGCACCAGTTTATTGTATTTCCAGACTTGCTTTCGGCACAATTTACAGTGCACGCTACTCTGTTTTTTGTCAGACTTGAAATAGCCGAAATACCTTCACACTACGGAACTTCTTTGGCTCTTCTGTTCGACAATCTCTCCGGCATTGGAACCATCATCTGTTTTCTCTTCGGTCACGCTCGGTTGATTTTTCTAGTCGGCACACTCATTTCCTCCATTACGCGCTGGCTCCATTACCCGCTGGCTGCTTCCCAAACAAACACACGTGCGGCTTGGCACTTGTGCTGTACGTAACAAGTCACGCGACGTGACGCTGCGGCTGTGATTGGTTCGGCTCTGCGCTACCTAATTTGGATTGGCTGACCTTTTTTTTTTTTTTTTAAGAGGACAAGAGCGGCGAGGTCTATCGCGATAGCTTAATTTCTCTATCGAGTAAAAGTTATATCGCGATACATATCGTTATCGTTCTATCGCCCAGCTCTATTTGAGAGTTAATATATAAACTCTTAACACCAAGTGTTAAATTATCAACTCCAGACAGATTTGGTGTTTAACACTAAATCAGAGTTAGCGTACCAACTCTCCAAAAAGAGTTAAATTAACACTCTCTGGTGTGGACCCATATAGACACTTTAATAGTGTTGAAATCAAATCCGACAGTGTTAATTTGGACATGCTGGATTTGCTGTGTGTATATAACATAATTTTTACAAAGTGGCTTTTTATAAATTCAAGTTGTAACTGTTTTTAATCAATATTTTATTTGAGTTTCCCAAGTTTAGATTATAAATTATTTTAGTATTGTAATTTAATAATTGTTTGTTCTTTAGATTCTTCTTCTAATCCTGCCCCTACTGCAACTGCCCTTCTTAACAAGGAGCGAGAGAAACTGACTTTTCTTAAGCAGAAACTGGAGCGCGACACCCTGATGGACCACTGGGACGCTTATTTAAGGACATACAAAAAATATTTCCAGTTTGAACCAGTCTGGCATGAACTTTTTTTGGAGTGGGTGACTGTTTGGTGTTTTAAAAAACACATTTAATGTTACATGTGTTACTCTTACAATACATTTTTGACAGTAGTTAAATGTTATTTCAAGCACTGATTGTAATTTAGGTCTAAGTGTTATAAATGGTGACATTATACATTTAAGACTCACTTTTGGCAATTATAAATGTTTATTAGTGATTAATAAATGGTGTTATGCTTTACACTTTACAATAAGGCTCCGATTGATAGTTGTGGATATTTATAATGCATTTCTGAAGTACAATTTTATATGATAAAAAATATGTTTACAAATGCTGATTGTGCTTACAGGATAGTAACTTAGTCTGAAATGTTTAATATAGCAACTCTAGATGAAATATATAGGTGAACACATTTGGCTCACTATTTGGCAAGAAACCGGTCAGTTTTTTTCCTCTTTCTCACCCTTAACTAATGCATAATAAACCATTAATAATGGTTTATAAAGCATTTACAGATTAATTAATAATATAGCTATAAACTATTTATTAGCATCTATAAGGGGAGCCTTATTGTAAAGTGGTACCCAATAAGGTGTGTGTGCCAATTGTAAACAGCATTCCGATTGCAATAAAGAAAAGACACCAATTTTTAGGTGATCGATGGCTCTGTGTAATACCAGTGACGCACTGCTTCTATAAACTGGGAGTTAGGATGGGTAAAACATATGATTTTCTAACACCTAGTTCAGGGATCAGCAACCTTTAACACCCAAAGAGCCATTTGGACCCGGTTTCCACGCAAAAGAAAACACTGGGAGCCGCAAATACTTTTTGACATCTAAAACGAAGATAACACTGTATATATTGTTTTTTACCTTTATTCTTTGTGTGAACAACTAAAGTGTGTTGCTTATGAAATCCATGAAGTGCTACAGAGAAAATTACATTTTATTTATGTAATTAACACATTTTGAACTCTTAAAGAAATATAACAAAAGGAAAGACACCCAGCTGAACTAAAATGATCCATGTAGCAAACAAAAACTGTTGTGAGCCGCCACCCTTATATCACCTTTGGGCTTTTGGAGCCTTGACCTGACTTTTAAAAAATAATTGGAAAACAAGCACTATGCTGCTAAAAGATGAAAAATAGATATTTGCAAAATTCTGCCTAAATATGTATTTTACCTGGTTAATGTGTGTGGCGGGGCGTGGTCTGCAGCGCAGCTGCAGGGAAGGCGGACGCACCTGAGCGGGACCCGCAATCACGCCTCGCGCCTTAACGTCTGTGCGATCTATGCTGTTGTGTTGTCGGGCTGTGAGCTGAAAAGCTACAGCCGGCTGTATGTGTACAGCCATGTGTGAAAAGTGGTCGATAAAGAAATGATGAAAAGCATGTTCGTGCAAACATCGTCGGGTCTGCCGTGGTATGTTTACAATAGGACTTCTGCTCCTGAACCTCTGCGCACAGCGTCTGCAAATCGGGGCTGTACAAAGTCACTTTCATCTTTACGCAGGACTGTAAGCTGTCATCTGTGAGGCGTGAGCGGTGTTTGTTTTTAACATAGTTCACGGTGGAGAACAGCTGCTGACATAATGTCGATCCGAAGATCCATAATTGGCCTACCTGGGGTTGAAAGTCTTGATAAATGCATGGCGTTTTGGCTTCCGCGAGTGTGACGCTTATTTTGAGTGATGAAAAAATAATAGAATATAATTTTATTTTTATATTTCAATATTACAATAATCTTACAATTTAGAACTACAAGTTAAAAAAGAACTAACATAAATAAAATACACTTCAGCTAAATACTTCTAATTTATTTTCCCAAACCACGCGGAGCCGCACTATAAGGACTAAAGAGCCGCATGCGGCTCCGGAGCCGCAAGTTGCCGACCCCTGACCTAGTTGTTGTGGCACAATAAAAGATTAAAGCACTTTTAAAACAATATGATATGTTGGGGGGTTTATTTTGGACAATGTATGAAGTGGCCCGAAAATGTTTAATATATACTTATCAGTTAACATAAAACTAGTTACATTTTTTTTTACTAATTTTCAAAGTATGTGTTTACAGCTATCACTCCAAAAATAATGATACAAAAGCTTTTCTACTTTTTTATTTCAATCTTTTGTGTGGTGTGAGGTGACAGGGCTTCCATTGGTCAGTTCCAACACTAGGAAACTATAGTTAGCAAGGTGGCTAACATACTATATTGTTTTCCACCTTTTTAGCAACTAAACAGCTAGCCAGTTACAGTTGCATTCATGACAGGGCCATAAACACAACATAACATGACAAAAGCATTTCTCTTGAGCATTAAGTAAGAATTCATACCCAAGCCTAACTCTAATTTAGCTATTGCTTTTGGTCTGCACTCTAAATTCTGTTGGATACCAATAGGTATCTTGAAGCCTCCACTTGCATGAGGCAGATGTAACTGCAACACTCTGAAAGGTGATACCAATACCAAATGCTCTCCACTACCGGATATAATACAAAATGCTATAGAAAACCTAAAAACCTGTTTGGTAGCTCAATTTATGTTCACATCTTATCAAAGACATCCAAATGGCACAACACTGGTAACCCCCAACCCCCCCAAAACACTGCAGAAATCCCATAGGTGAAGTGTTATCCAGTGTTTTACAGGTATGCAAACAAACCAGGGGAAGCAGGTGAAGACAGAACCCAGATTTTTACTAGACAATGAGACAACAAGACAACTGATGCACAGTGAAGTGCGGCTATAAATCCTGAGGGAGTTGATTAGGAAGTGCATGCATTGGAGCAGAGAGGCAGGTCAGGTGATAAACTAGCAGGAAACAGGGCAACTGGGAGCTTTTTTCATGTGGAAAACGAGACAAGTTGAAATGAATGACACGAACAAAAACTGAGACACCAAAGCTGTTGTTTCTCTATCAAAACTCATGCAGGTACAAAGAGATTCAGATGGTTCTTTGTCGTCAGCTGCTGCACCCCTATTAATCAAGTCCAGGCAACTGTTTCGGAGCAGATTGTTCAGGGAGTTGCCAGTTTTTCCACTATCATGGATGTTCATGATTTGAGAAGTAATCAGTCTTTCTGTTTGACGTGCTCTGTATCCCAATGCCACTTTCAAAGTGAAGTTATCCGATTTCACAGACAAGTTACCATACTTGACAGCGCCAATAAACACTGTATTTTGCAATATTGTAGTTGCTGTACTCTGTGACCTGAAGATATATTTGCAGAGAGATATATAATAAGTTGCCCTGGGTCTACCCCAAATTTTATTAGTGAAGCTCCTCACAGCTCTCAGTGAGTCTTCATTTCAAACATGTTTAGATTTATGCCAACAGCTTCCTGTTTGTCTAAGTAATTCATGTTTAATTGATGCTGACAACCCAAAACATTTATTAATCATCATTCAGAAAAGAAGAACAAATACGATACCTTCTGTGTACAAACAGCCAAACTTTGTTCAGTTATTTTCAGATTTCTCAGATTTCTTGACCTACTTAAAAAAAAAAAGATGCAAGAGGGAGAAATAATATAATTGGCTGCATAAAAGTGGGTCACCGATTGAGCTTTGAAGAGTCATTTTATGGTGTTTTTGAGTCGTGGCGTGCCTTTAACGTGAACTTTCCCGATGTTCTCCCGCTCAATCTTTGGCTTTGATTAGGCCTTGTTTTTAAAAGGAGTAAGCGTTTAGTGCATTTCATGGTGCTGAAGAAAGAAGAAGTGGACTCCCAGCAGGAGGGATGCGTGTTACCAGAGGAACATTGCGAGGATATGGTGTTACTCTCTTCAATGTGGGGAAACTCATTAGTCGCATAATTTGCCAACATGTACAGATGAAAAAATTATGCAGTGCTGCGGTAGTCTAAACTAAATCTGTCCTCTCCTCCCACAGGAAGGATTTGTCTGCTAACAGCTGCACCAGTTAGATGAGGCTGAGAGACATTTGACTCGGCACCATTTGTCGCCTGCTCATGATATTCCCCTTCCCTTCTAATGACTAGTCTTTTGTCATCTCTCTGGTCATGTAAGCTGTTATATATGGTCTTTTGCATTTATAACACCACTGCAGCTAAATCTGACTGTGGTTCTTCTTCTTCTTCTTCTTCTTTTTTGTGGCGTTACAGAAAAAACAGCTGCTGTGTCCTGCGGCAGAGTTTGTACTGAGAGATTATACAGTGCACCTCTCTGGCACTTGACAGGGCTTTGTAGTCTCCCACACATTTCTGGATAATATGGCAGACTTGCTAATCTGACATGGTGTACACCCCTGTCACCTGATCACTGGCAGAATCCTGATATTAAAAAGACAGCATCCCAATGTGAGCGAGACAGACGGTGAAAGAGAGACACAATGCATTTGAGGAGGGAAGAAAAAAAATGGAATGAATTCCCAGACAGATGGTGCATGCATGATAGATGAGCAATACAAGGCAATACATTTTACACTTGGTGCAGGCTTAAACAGACTTAAATCTGCCCATTGCAATGAACTGATAACGTGAGTAACAAGCTCTTATAAACTTCACATACAGTAAATAACAGACTCCTCAAAATGCAGCAATATTCTACTTATAGGTTCCAGGCTCGAGGAGAATATGTGTGTAGATAGGAGCAGTACGCGACATTTATTTTTGATTTGTTTTGACAAACACTGAAACAGTACAATCTCCTATAGAAGACAATCATATGTCTGATTATGTGCTGAAAATTCACAGTAGAGATGTTTTTTTTCCTCAGACATACTTTTGTGTTACATTCAATACATCTTCAATCTCTTCTCATTCATCGTTAAAAAAAACTAAAGTCTGGGAGGTCGAGACCTACTACAGCCGGGAGGAACACCGCTTTCCCGGCACATCGTGCCTCGACCTCCCGGTCGGCTTCGAGCTGGCGGCTTCCGAAGAATGAGGCTAAAACCTTTGCGAGATCTCGCAAAACTTTTGCGAGATCCCGAGTTTGTTTTGCGAAATCTCACAAAAGTCCGTCTTAATTTTTTTCTTCTCCCATGTCCCCTGCGGGGCTCCGTACTGTTCCACTTGAACAACGTATTGTTGTTGCAGTTAGCAATTAGCCTATAGCTTATCGTTCACTCAAAAGGCGCGATGGGTGCTTTGACTTAAGAAAATTTTCGACTTACAAAAGACCCTCAGGAACGAATTAATTTCGTAAGTCGGGGTTCCACTGTATTTGGAGAAAAAATCCATTCATTCCCCGATATTGTTTTTTTCCTTTCAGACACATGAAACATCAGGAGATTTTCCTTACTAGTTATGTGACCTTACTAAGAAACTATTACAATGCAGTTTAAAAATAATTTTGTTACATTGTCACAAGTTGTGGATTACTCGTTTACGCTCTGCCACACTCTGTTGTTGTGTTTGAGGTGTTCCAAGTACATTGCTAACAGGAAAGCTGCAGTGTGTCCTGGGGTGGACAAACTATGGAACATAAACACTCGAATCATTGTTTCTCCCATTTTGTCTTTACTTGCAATAAAAATAAATAAATTTAAGAGCCTTTTTAAATGCTGATAAGATATCTTGGCATATAGCCGATATATCGGGCTTCATTAGCAATTCTTTGGACCTATAGCCAAAGCTATACTATGTTCTGATTTTGGATTTGGAATTTAATGTATATAAAGGCTAATTCTACTCACTTATACATTATCCTGTTTTGAATGTAGAAAATTGTTTTTTGTTGTAAAATCTAATATTCATGCAACAAAGTATAGTAACTTAGCAGCTAGTGTGAATTTGCTTAGGTAGCAGGTTGTATAAACAGACACTATGGGTTTAGCACAGGTATAAATATCTGCTAATCAGAGTTAACATGAACTGAAATATCATTAAGATAATTTAATGGGTTAACTTAAAGGGTGAATTAATACCTAAATTCGACCTGTCTATAGACCTGTTGATCATACTACAGTGCAAACATGCTTATATCTGCCCTAAATCTGTGCATTTTATTCCTTTAGTCTATAGAGCTGGCTATCTTCTGGAGCCAGTCTTAAGTGGCAATGCATTTCTTTTCAGCTCCAGAAGTTGCTCTCTGTTTCTCTGTCTATACTAACGACTGTGACTATGCTAACTGGCATAATAAGGATGGTGGCTAGGGTTTTAAGGAAGGCCAGAGCAGTCCCTAATGCTATGTCTTAAATTTAACATTGCTATGTCTTGTCTTTATAGTGCCAGAGTTGAGAGGAATACCTTAACTCTAATTCACAACAGCAAAACTATGTTGGTTTACTACACCTGCACATCATTTATAACAATAAAAATATAGGTGTGGTGCTGGTATCCTTAAAAACCAGCACCACAGCCTGAGCTATAATTATCATGGCCATAATTACAGCCGAAATCCCCTCATAATCACTGCTACAGCCACAGCCATGGCTTTCTAACCATACCCACAGCTGTTATAATCGTAGGCAGGGCAACGGCCAGCTGAACACAGAGCAGGAATCTAACTAGTCCCTGCCAGTCATCTTATTCGATTAGCCCTAATGATGCAGACTGAGCTTTATAGCATAGAGAGCCAAAGCAAATGCTATACCCACAGCAGCTGTAGCACCTTCTGGAAATATGGATCAAAGGGAATGCAGAAAGTGTTATCACATAACTCAAAAGTAGTCAGACAAAAAAGCACAATCACCATACACTCTAGTGTTCTGATTCAACTTGCCCCTAATCATGTTCAGAACCCATTCACTGGAACACTATATGCCCTTTTGAATTGAGGTGAAAATGTACAGCATGTCTTTTGAAGCACAAAGTACTGTACTTGATACACTGACACTACATAGCTATAGTAAGCTATTTTGTAAATCTGCCTATGATTACGATTATATGTGTGGTGGGCATTATGCATAATGTGTATAATAATCCATAGGTCAGAGTAAGGGCATGTACTGCTTCATCCTCCTTTAGAATCCATAGTTACAGATTTTTTCCCCTTTTGTATGCTCTTTGGTTCATTAAAAACTGTGAAGTGGTGTACTGAATGCAGAATATTTCTACATCTCAGTAAACAGCTGACACCAAGCCATACACTGTGTATGGAAATGCAGTTAGAGAGCTGTTTCAGAATTCGAACTCAGCAACTAGAGTTAAATATCTGACATCCCAGTACCTTTTTTGGCCCCAACAAATCAAGTTGTACAAAAAATTTGCTGTGTTGTTATTCTGTGCATATTACCACATATTGAAAACTCTAATGTAGACCTTTTTCATCATCCAAGACACAGTGAAAGCAATAGCAGCCAAAACTGTATGTCTCCATTTATGTAAAATGCTCTCAGATTTGCTAACTGACGTGTTCACTTTCTGTTAGCATAAACGCTGTTGTCTAGTAAGCTAAATGAAAAAACAAAGCAGAAGGCTATGCTACTTCCTTTACTGATATGCCTCTGCTCCTAGTCCCTGATTTTTAAATACTTTAGTATCTACACAAGAAATGAACCCATGACTATATAATAATAGGTCCTCAGTTCAGTTTTGCCTTCAGTCTATCACTAATCAGTGATAATTGTCAGGGTCCTGGGTCTGAGCGACCCAGGATCCCTGAGCAGTTATGAATTATATTATTAGTATTATTATATGTATTTTGGTGTTGCTTCCCTTCTCTGTGCTTGTGTGTGTGTATATATATATATGTGTGTGTGGCTGAGCACCTGTTTATAGGCGGCGTCAGGCCTGGAGGGTGTGGTCCTGCAAGGGGACTGGCCACACCCGAAGCCACACACCTGCTGCTGATCAGGCCTCGTCGGGGGAGCTACTTAAGAGAGTCTTGGAGCTCCCACCGACGCGGGATCATTCCATGAGACTCCACGTTAGTCTTCTGCTTAGTTAAAGTCTGAGTGTATGCCTACTGGAATTAAGTGTCTTGACGGCTGCTGTTATGGACAGGGTTTACAGACTCTGTGAGTTATGGTGGGAGAAGCCTGCGGAAGGTTTGCGTCGCGCCGTGGAGAGGCGGCTGCAGGAGACGCTTTTTAAATTTCCCTGGCTGGTTGACGACCTTAATCCTGTCGTCTTGGACTTCTTACTTTCCACCCTCCACCTCCACTCTCCTCCTCAGGCTGCTCACCGGCCCGGACAGCTGGTGGATTCACAGCCTGAGACGCCGGCCCCGACGTCTACACGAAAACGACGTTCGCGCCGCCGGCGTTCCTCACCGCAGCCACATCCACGGACATCTCAAGAGCCGGCTGTGGTGAGTAGTACGGACAATTTTCCATTTCCCTCACCATCTGTGTTTGTGTCTGCAGTGGACGAGCTGACGACGCAGGTAACATCACCTTGGTCAGAGGTCGCTACACCACCCGCTGCTTCACTATCTGCAGCTGTAACTCCGCCACCGTTTCATCTGCCTGCAGCCACCATCCTGATTTCTTTTTCACTGCCAGCTGCAGAGCCCTGCGAGCCGGAGCAGGAGCTCGGAGAGCCGGAGGAGCTCAGCGAGCTGGAGGAGCCCGCACCGCCAGCTGAGGAGCTCAGCGAGCCGGAGGAGCTCAGCGAGTCGGAGGAGCTCAGCAAGCAGGAGGAGCTCAGCGAGCTGGAGGAGCCTGCACCGCCAGCTGAGGAGCTCAGCGAGCTGGAGGAGCCCGCACCGCCAGCTGAGGAGCTCAGCGAGCTGGAGGAGCCCGCACCGCCAGCTGAGGAGCTCGGCGAGCTGGAGGAGCCCGCACCGCCAGCTGAGGAACTCAGCGAGCCGGAACAGCTCAGCGTGCCGGAGGAGCTAGGCGAGCTGGAGGGGCTCAGCGAGCCGGAGGAGCCCGCACCGCCGGCTGAGGAGCTCAGCGAGCTGGTGGAGCTCAGTAAGCCGGAGGGGCCCGCACCGCCAGCTGAGGGGCTCAGCGAGCCGGAGCAGCTCAGCGAGCCGGAGCGGGAGCAGCTCGGCGAGCCGGGGCAGCTCGGCGTGCCGGAGGAGCTCGGCGTGCCGGTGGAGCTAGTCGAGCCGGAGGAGCTCGGCGAGCCTGTGGAGCCCGCGCTGCCACCGGAGGAGCTCGGAGGTCCGGGGAGACCCGCTCGGCCTGAACTGGAGGTCAGCAAGTCTGACGGATCATCACATCTAGCGCGCCCTCCACGCCAGCTACGCCCAGCGCGTCTGCGTCAGCGACCGGCGCGTCATCGACCGGCGTGTCATCGGCCATGTACCATACCTCGCCGTTGTTCACCGGAGCTGCGCCGCCGCCACTGGATTCGGGGCAGGCCGCCGGAGGGGCAGCAGCACCGCCACCGCCACTGGATCCGGGCAGGCCGCCTGGGGAGCAGCGCCGCCGCCGTCGGGCCCGGGGCAGGCCGCCGGAGGAGCAGCAGCGCCGCCACCGCCACTGGATCCCGGGCAGGCCGCCTGGGGAGCAGCGCCGCCGCCGTCGGACCCGGGGCAGGCCACCGGAGGAGCAGCAGCGCCGCCACCGCCACTGGATCCCGGGCAGGCCGCCTGGGGAGCAGCGCCGCCGTTACTGGACCCGGGACTCGCCACCGGAGGGGCAGCTGTGCCGCCGCCACTGGAGCTGTGGCAGGCCCCCGGAACTGTTTTGCTGCTGCTGCCGGACCCGTGGCCGTCCGCCGGAGCGGCAATGTCGCCGCCTTTGGACTCGAGGTAGGCCCCCTGAACTCTTTTGTTATGTTGATGGGCCGCCTGGGACTGTTTTGTGGCGTTTTTTCTTTTTGTTGCTCCGCTGCTGGATGCGCGGTCGGACTCTGGGACTGTGACCTTGGGGGGGTTGTTTTCTTTGGTTGTTTTTGCTTGTTTTGGTTCTGGCCCTCCGTCCTGGTTCCCCCCCGCCGCCCGCCCTGGGTTGGTTGTGCTGTTTTGGTTTTGGGGTCGTCGGGAGCCGACCCTTAGAGGGGGGGTACTGTCAGGGTCCTGGGTCTGAGCGACCCAGGATCCCTGAGCAGTTATGAATTATATTATTAGTATTATTATATGTATTTTGGTGTTGCTTCCCTTCTCTGTGCTTGTGTGTGTGTATATATATATATATATATATATATGTGTGTGTGTGTGTGGCTGAGCACCTGTTTATAGGCGGCGTCAGGCCTGGAGGGTGTGGTCCTGCAAGGGGACTGGCCACACCCGAAGCCACACACCTGCTGCTGATCAGGCCTCGTCGGGGGAGCTACTTAAGAGAGTCTTGGAGCTCCCACCGACGCGGGATCATTCCATGAGACTCCACGTTAGTCTTCTGCTTAGTTAAAGTCTGAGTGTATGCCTACTGGAATTAAGTGTCTTGACGGCTGCCTCTGTCATTTTCCCCTCAGGAGGAGCGTGGAACATCGGAGGGCAGCAGGCACGGGGTGTGTGTGCACACACGAGAGTGGAGAACACGGAGCATGGACTTTTTGGGAAGACACGACACGGGAGTCACGGGAGAGCACGGGGATTTACTGTTATTGTTTCCATCACTGTAAATAAACGCACTGTTTATACACAGAGTACCGCGCCTGGGTCCTCCTTCCCCACTCCTTCCACGGTGTGCCATGCCGCACCGTGACAATAATTATGATTCAGGGTTCTCAAGTAGCCCTCTCATCTTAGCCATGGTAGGAGAATTTCTTTACATACTCTTCTCAACAAGACCTGCAAAAACTTTTATCCATCCAAAATATTAGAAGTTTTAATTAAAGCAAATGTATTAAAACAAACAGTGGTTTGGTTTATGACATAATACACACAAAACCTAATGACTCATAACATCAGCAACATTTTATGTTTTATGCTAATTAGCAAATGCTAGTTTGCTAACACGCTCAACCGAGGTTGTGTATTTTGTTATGGTTGGGACATGTCAGGACAGGATGTGATATTTTGG
The DNA here is from genome assembly GCF_057381915.1 of Diplotaxodon limnothrissa. NCBI lineage: Eukaryota > Metazoa > Chordata > Actinopteri > Cichliformes > Cichlidae > Diplotaxodon > Diplotaxodon limnothrissa. The sequence continues at coordinate 23,649,112 of NC_140608.1, read as the reverse complement.
AATCCTATAAAATAAGCTACCGGCATGGCTATGACTTTGAGTTTGATTAAAGCATAACTTGCAGTTTGTGCCACTCATGGAGTCATGGAAAACTCTGAAAGACTCCAAATATCTTTTCTGTTAAATTGCATACACCTTCATAGAACAGTCTGTTGGAGTAATAAGTTTAAGTGAACTTAAATAAGGTTAATGTCATGATCCTGGGTCCTTTTGACCCAGCGTTTTGTGTTTTCTCTTCGCGATTTTGCCCCGGCAAACCGTGACAGTTAATGTTAGTTAATTGTAATGTAATCGTATTTTAATTGCATTTGTACTAGGCAAACAACCAATTTAGCTCTTAAAATTGGGCATGAGCTGCATCACCAAAAAACAAAGAGGAAATGAGACTATTAATTGTTAGGAACAGTGATCTACTCAAGCTCACAACTTTGGTCCTTTTCCTTTTTGTATTATAGGAAAATATCCTACAAAGGCAATATCTGGCATATTTGGAACACTTAGAAAAAGAAGATTTTCTGTCCCTCAAAGTTGGTGTAGACATGAAAACTTTTATCTTTATAACAAAGTTAAGTTTCTTTCTTTCTTAAATCTAAATTTAGCTTCGAGAAATTAAACCATGACGGAGTTAAATTTATCATCTTTTTAATTGGATGTGTCATCTCCAACAGGCAGGAAAAGTGGAGGATCCATTAAGTGGGCTGCAATACAAAAGAGTCATTGATTCATTTGTCTTCCTTCATCACTTTGAAGAGCCTTTGTTCGTTTACTTGAAAAGGTCAACAGATATTATTTTAATACTGTATTCTAATACAGCTTAGCTAATCACAGTCACTACCTGTAAAATTCTACTGAAATGTTCATGCCTGTCAGTAACCAAGCGCTATTAATTTGAATGGTTTTGTCTCCTTAAATCTCGTGATTAAATAGTGTCTTTCATAGTATGTGAAGCTTTTGGCAGTGCTTGTTATACTTACTGTATAATTATCAGCAAAGTCACAAAGATGCACTCAACAAAGAGTCTTGTCCCCTCATTCCATAAACATGTGGGGTATTAATCACACTTCACAGACATGTAAACAATTACTTTTTTGAAAGGCTTCCCGACCCTTTTTGGCTTTAAATCTCTGCACATACGCAGAGAAGCACACATGCACAGAGACCATGCTACATTATTAAAGCTATAGGCTCTACTATGAGACTTTAATTGTTCACATTTGCTTTGAGCATATTTATACTCTCTCAAACTATTTTGGGCAACTTTGAACATTTTTAGCCACTTTGAAAAGCAGCTTCAAATGCATGGTGCAAAAACTCTTAGACTTTGTCTGGTGTGCTTTGGAGAAGGAATCCATGCTGTGGGTCTCGAGGTTATTAGATATTTATTAGCGGTGCACTATGCAAAGCTCAATGAGCAGGGGCGGACTGAAATAATAACTCAAGCTGGGAATACTCTATCTAAGGCCACCCTATTCGTGCAAACCAACCAGCTCTGAATTCTGTAGGCTAAACCTTTGTGTTGATGTGAAGGGTACAAGAGCTGTTCAGCGATCTGGTGTCTAGTTAAAACAATTCAATTTTATTTATACAGCGGCAAATCACAACAACAGTCGCCTCAAGGCTCTTTATATTGTAAGATTGACCCTACAATAATCCATACAGAGAAAAACCCAACAATCATATGACCCCATATGAGCAAGCGCTTTGGCGACAGTGGGAAAAACTCCCCTTTAACAGGAAGAAACCTCCAGCAGAACCAAGCTCAGGGAGGGGCGGCCATCTGCTTTAAACAGCTGGGGTGAAAGAAGGAAGACAGGATAAAAGACATGCTGTGACATAACACATAACACACAAACATAACACATTAACCTGCTTGAATGATCAATTTAAAAGTTATGCTATGGCTATTGGTGGAATGGCCAAGTGGTACAAGGAATGGGAAAGTGATAAAGACCAAAAAAAGCAGGGAAGACACATAAATAAATTAATTATACACACATAAAGAAAACGAACAGATATTGAGTTATAAAGGGTTAAATTTGTGTTTGTTTTGACTGACATGCATGCATGTTGCAAGGGTGTGTGTTTGTTTTTAAATTCACTGCCCATATTCTCTTTTTTTGTTTTTTTCCTTTTGGACAGGACAGTAGTCTAGACAGGAAAGGGGAGAGGGAGATAGTAATATATGGCCCAGGGCAAACTCAGACCTGGGCATCTGCAGTATCCTGTCAGCATATGGTTTGTCTGCTCAACCAGTGAGCTACAACAATGTCAGCCAAGAGAGTTTCTCTTTTTAATTGTCTCCCTCTCCTCACCACCTTTCCTTCCATTTCATTGGCTGTCTCATCTCTCTGGCTATCTGCGCCTGTCAATAAGTCTCATTTCACTTATTTTTAAACATGCACATGTACATTCTGAAATGTATTACTGTAGTCGATTTACTATATTTGGCATGCTTGTATCCCAAATGTATGGGATTATCTGCATTGGGAGACTTTTCTATGGTTTTTTGGCTGTCCCTTCCCTCCTTTTCTCTCCCTGATGTGGTTGTGTTGACAGCATAGTGACAGAGACAGAATGATGGATCCTCCCTTATGGTGACACTTTATGCAAAACCGTGTCCTAATTACAGCCATAAAAATGTAGAGCAGAAATTCCCCCAACACAGTTGAAGCAGACTGTGGAGAGGTGTGTAAATAATTCGGGTTTAGCTGCAACATCCATCATCAGCCATCACTCAAGGATTAACCAGTCGTCCATTATGCCCAGATCCTTTCATTCTGTTTGTGCCAATACTATTGCATTCTGTAATTTCCTCAGTGTCTCAGCCATCTATTTATTTCCTTTAGTGGCTTACTGCTATTAAGACTGTCTCACAGCACTCTGGACAGCTCACCTGTCTATCACAGCACCAGTTCAGACAGACGTGCACTCATACTTGTGTCACCTCTCAGCTGTGGGACAAATTTGTTTTTATAACTTTGGAACTCTTGTTATCCAGAATATGTTTATAATGACTACAAGTGACAGTTTGGGAATAATGTGAAGATTTATAAAGTAAGAACACTTTCTTAGTTATTTGCATTATAGCACTAGATTGGCTACAATGGCCAATTTAAGTCACCAATCATACCAAACAAACTACAAGGAGCTTGAACCTTTTTTATGAGTTCATAAATGGCCAATTTTAGATTGTTGGTCATATTCCAGCACTGACCACAAGGCGCAAAAGAACAATAACCATTTATGGTGCAATTTATAAGATGTAGTGTAAGGCAGAGAATTTATAGAGTCAAATTTTGAATTATGGCTTTTGCTGGATAATTACTGCTTCCTCTGAATAAAGGTGGATGTGGAATTGGCACCAGGGGTGGTGAAATCATGTACTGAATGTCATCTACGTCTGACAGCACTTTTCCAAAAGACTCTCACTGCGAGGCACTCAGGCAAGTGATGTAAAAGCCTCACAAAATTCAAATTGACCATTTAGAATAAGGCCTTGTTTTTAAAAAAAAAAAGCACACACGCCTGCACCCGATTTATGATAAAATTTCAAAGTTGCCTCACTCGGAAATGTATAACCATCCATGTGCTTCGAGATGTTCACTGTGTCATAAAAAATATTGTCTTGTTTTTAAATATTTTTAAGCAAACTAATGATGTGACTGTTTTTCATTATTTTGGTTGAGAAATTGTTCACAAGATTGATTGATGAGAGGTGTAGGACATGGCCCGCCCTTAATGTATGAGGTGTATTGAGGTGGATGGAGATTCGAGTATATTGAACAGGTGTTAATTACACCTCTACATGACCTTAGGCTGAATATTTCAACAAGCAAGAGTACATTACTCCATAATGCAATTCAAAACAATAACTTTTATTAGTCCTAAAACTTTCTGGGTGGCTGATGTTGACATGGTTGCTTTCTGTTGAGGTTGTGGCTTCTGTTTTTCTACAACATTTAAGCTGCCAAAACAAATCTCAGCACACCAGAGTCCTGTTTTTCTGACCCGATCTGAACTTTTTTCATTTTTCAAAAACACAATGTGCAGCCGAGATGTATGTATGTTTGTGGCTGACCCTGTAGCTGACCACTGGTTAAACATGTCTCTCGGTGCCCCCTTACTGTTTATCTTACAGAAAACCAGTATGCCTGCAAGAAAATTTCCTGCTGTATGTGCCAGAAACCCATCAGAAAAGTTGTGCCCCCCTCCTCCCCCAGTCCCCTCCTAAGAGAATAGAAATGCACCGAACTTTTCTGTGCCAACTAACTGTGAGGTCTTTGCTTCCATGTATTCAATTCAGCCGCAACGTTCAGTCACTAAGAATAGAGTTATTTACACTTAAGCCCTGGACAGGCTTTGTTAGGCTGAAATATTTATTTTCAGCTGGAGAAATGTTTGACTTCCTTACAGATGCAGAATGAGATGACTGGAGGTTTTTTTTGTTTTTTTTCTTTAATATATTTTTATTGTTTGGCAGCTTATTATTTACTTGCTGGGGCTTTAACTTCAAGTTGAGTAGCTGGAGGCATGTGGTTGACTTGCAGCCTGTCTGAATAATGTATGCACCTGTGAGCCTGTGGTCCTGGAATCTTTGTTTCCTGTAGTCTTTCAATTTTTAAAGAAAAAACTGGCCTAGAGAGAAAGTGTGTGCGTGTGTGAGAGAGAGAGAAAGAGAAAAACATGCTAAGTAAATATACAAAGAGGTGGAAAACAGTTCCAGTCTGTCACACAGATGTTACCGAGGTGCGCACTGGCCCCGTGGAGCTGGCGGTGGCTCTTACTGCAGCAATGCTGCGATGCTCTTTGCTAATGGTGTTTGGAGTGTCTGAACAAACTCTGGGCTGTTTAAGATCAGAGCGAGGTTTTAAAGCATCTTCACATCCTCTTTATCGAAATCCCCGTAGACATCAGAATATTCTGAATGTTGCCATGGCAACGAAACATATCCTACATCGACCGACAGTAAATTGTACTTTTGCCTTGGTTTATTATAGTATTTAATTGTCCTGTTTGTCAAGTAAAAGACGCACACTGGCAGTAATATTGTTCCAGTAAACAGTTTGATTTCACCGTGAGCTCATTGTGCTTCATTTATTGGTGTATAAACAGCAGTTTTTTCATGTTTTTGATGTGATATTGAGAAAATTACCAAATTATGTTGTTTTTACTTCTGCTGACAGAAACATTAACCACCAACACAACAGAGTACTTCAGTGGTAAATGTAAAGGTAAATGTATTGGCTCTTGAGATATGAGATTTTCAAATGTGCAAACTATGACTGTGCTTGAACTGTCCACTCATTAATTTCCCTAATCCACAGTAGTGTTTACTCACTAGAGTACACTTACTAGGGCAGCGGTCCCCAACCCTCGGACCATGGACCAGTACCGGTCCGTGAGTCGTTTGGTACCGGGCTGCGAGAGTTGAGGCTCAGGTGTGAAATGTATGGTTTTCAGGGTTTTTATCGGTTTTCAGCGTTATTTTGTTATCGTTGTTATCGTTTACTCGGTTTTCCTGGGTCTTTTCACGTGTGTTATGAATAAATTTTCTTTTTTTCGGTACCGGTACTAGTTTTATTTTGTTGTATTTATCCGCGACACCTTAAAGGCCGGTCCATGAAAATATTGTCGGGCATGAACCGGTCCGTGGCGCAAAAAAGGTTGGGGACCGCTGTACTAGGGAATACAGACAGCTATTCATACCACTCAGTCACTCCATGGACGTGCTGCTTCTACCGACTTATCTGTTGGATATTCCTAATTATCTCTGTGAATGTGCATTTGCGCCACATTTCAAGCTGTAGACATCGAACCGCGTCTATTTTTGGGTAAGTGAGATGGATCTGTCCACAACATTTAAATTAAATATTAGAACACAAAGCGTGGTTTACTGTATTTACAACATGAAGTACTGTGTGGAACTCCTGAGCCACTCCTCATTGTTTTTTTATTCTGTCATGAAAGTGGGAAATAGGTGCAGCAGTTTATGTTTATGTTTATGTATGTTTTAACATACAAACAGTGTGTAAGGCAAAAACACAGTTTGTACAATTGATGAGCTTTAAAGTCAATATTTGACCATCTTTATTCTTCATGAGCCTGGACTCATATAGGCAAGCTTTCTTGTGATTTCTTGAAGTCATCTTCAGGAATAATTCTCCAGGTCGAAGCTTTTCTTGGGATTTTATCTGCCAGTTGCTCCATTCACTGTCAGGATGATCTCACACTGTTTCAACAATGTTGAGATCCAACTTTGGGGAGGCCAATCAATGACCGATAGTGTTTCACTAGGCAAGTATTCATTTACTGTGTTACAGGTGTGTTTGGGATCATTACCAGACTGGAAAATAAAGCCCTTAGCAAAATCTTTAAGGTCTCCAACATCACTAGCTCAAATACCTAAATCATGACAGAGCCTCCACTGTGTTTTGCAGAAGGCTGTAGAAACTTACTGTTATACCTCCTCTGTACATACTGAACATTGATCGATCGCTCTATAAGACCTGCTGCCACTAATTTTAGTCCAGTTATTGTGTCATTTTGTACCAGTTTCCCATCTTTAAGAGTGACAGTCAACCTTCCAGTGAGACCATTTCTGATCAGACTCCAATAAACAGTAAAAGGATCAACTGAAGGGATAAATTTCTCAGGTCCTGTCTCAAGTCTTCACTTCATTTTCCCCCTTTTCTTAAGGTCATGACTTTCCATTACTGTTGATTTGCTATAGATATTTTTTCAGGATTGCATTTTTTTGTCCTCAGCCAGTTTCCTCAATTTTTATAGAGACACACTCCACAACATGTCGGGATATGCCAAGTTTTTGAATCATGGCCCTTTAACAACCACCTTGTTGGTGTAAAATACTTATTTTATTCCTGTCAAGCTTTGTTCTTTGAGATGTTACGTATATTCAACTAGCGGGAACAAATGGCAGGCTGCTCTTAACAACTGTATCTACCTAGAAAAGATCCGCAGTACGCCCCTCTAAGTTCCCCCTTCTGCTCAGTCAGAAGAGGAGATCAGCTCTATGGTGGTGAAACATCTGAGGAGCATCTCACCCGGTAATCTGAGTAGGTAAGAAAATCATATTAGCTCTTTTTTGTCTGACAACAAAAAGACAGGATGTAACGCAGGATGGCTGATGGATCTAATCTTCTGTACATTAATTTATGTTATGTGATGTAGTCCATGATACAGGTGAGATTTTGAATGGTTACAAAACATACTGTTGGTGAATGATTGCACTTTACACAGCACAGTGCATGAACACTGATCGTAGTTCAGTACCTGGGTAAAGATGCAAATTTTCTTTGTTGCCAAGAGTAAGATGAGAAAATTGATATCACTCTTATTTCTGTATGCTAAGTATAGAACTCAAGCCAAGAGGCAGTTGGCCTAGTTTGGCTTGAGGAGACCATCAGCAAGGGGAACACTTCCAAATTTAAAAATACACCCGACCTCTCTAAATCTACCAAGAAACTAAATGTGCAGAAAGGAAAAAATGTAACGCTTAAACCTCTGTGATGAGAAGTGACTGTGAATCCTGCTCTATCAACCTACGTGTCTTTTGGCTGTTGAAAGATATTCTCCTTGTCTTGTGTAGCCCAGCTAGAAAAAAAGAGCAGTGGAAAGTAGTTTTTTTTTTCGTGTATAATGTAAACAATTTAGTCATTTCTTTTTTTCTTTTATGTTTAAAGGAAGATGTGGACAAATAAGATTTTCTGTTGTCATTTAACTTGGCCAATCAGCAATGAGCTCCCAGTGACCCTTGCTGTTGACCTTGATCACATGATTTCCTGTGTTGCCATTTTGTTCCTGTTCATACAATGGCATGTGCCAGAGAAACTAATGTTCCCGAAGTCGAATCGCTAGGAGTTAAAAGAAAGTTTGCTGCAGTTGTTTTTGGTTGTTCGGAGTTTCACCCTGTCAACGGTCAGGTTTTTTTGTTATCTGGTAAAAGAATGACTCGACAGACGGACCCAGTCTGAAGCAAGCCCCATCGAGGAGCAGTGATTCCCAGTTCCAGTTAACTGGATGGTGAGCCAACCCAAAATTGAATAGGATTTGCCAAGGTTTTATTGAAGCCAAAGTTTCGTTCCCATTGAAGCTTCAGATACCTGCAGGACTACGAACTTTCTTCCTTCATCGGAGTGTGGTAGGACAAACATTAAACAAACTGAACGGGCCCCAACGAGCCATCAGTTACCAGACATTATCCACTCATACAATTGACTCAGAGAAAGCTGTATGCGCGCACTTTTATTTAGTTTGTTATTTTGGGGGAAATATTTTGTATTTTATTTTATTGCTTTCATTACATTGTTGCAGCAGCTGTGTGTCAAATATAACAAATTTGTGAACAGTCTATTGTGGTGTGGTCTCTCCTTATTGGTGTTTATACCTTGGGCTCCTGCCAATCCTAGATCTTCTGATACTGGCTAGTGGGAGTTCGGTCATTCTTAATGATAATTCGTAAGTTTGGTTACACTTGGATATAAGGGGACAAATAAAAAAGAAGGTGACACATTCTGACACTTGGTCAGTACATATGTTTCAGGTAGAGGTTAGTGCTATCTTATCAGCTTAGGCCTTGGGTTTTTCCCTTTTCCCTGAAGATCTAAAGCTTCACTCTGCAGGAGTGAGAGTATCTGGTGGTGATGTTATACAGTGGGGAGCATTCTGATGGCATAATGAATGAAACTGAACCTGATGGGAATGATCTCTTCCAAGGTAACATTATTTACATAATATCAAATGAGGGAGTATATTGGGTTCTGTTTAAGTGCCACAGACAACATTAAAGTGAAAAACAGAGTGTAAAGTGTAATTACTTTAGAAAACAGTAAAAACATATGATGTTGGCCATTTTCATGATGGTTGTCTACAAAGGCAAGATTTATTTATTAATTTTTCAAATAAACCAGACTTGCCTTTTTGAATGGTCTTAGTGTAAAGTCATCCTTGTTTGACCATTGTGGTAATCGTCTTTAGAAGACTGAAACTACTCTTTCCCCCTTCTTTTAAATAATAAAGTATTTTCAAACAGGTTTTTGGGGTGTAGTAGGACAGGTAAAGCTCTTTTAAGTCACATTTCTGGGATGGACCCCTTACCCTCCTCACTGGCTACCGAAGTCTGACCTTGGCCCTCCAAAATCCTGTTCAGAATTTAGAGTGGGTTGTTATTGGATTCAGAGGGTTGATGGTTGGATTCCCAGATTATATATGCCTAAGGAGACTTTGTGTTATGACAAAGTCTCCTTAGGCAAGATAGTAATCCCAGAGAACCCGCTGATGTATGCATGCATGAGCTTTAAAAATGTATCTGTGAATGCAGCTTGCAGTGTATCAAAGTGCTTTAAGTGCAAGGCGAGGATCAAAAAGTGCAGTCTGCAAAATTGCAGTCCATTTACCATAGACTAAGCTAGGAGCGGGTAGACTACAGAAAACATAAATGTAATAAAGTTAGTTACATAAATCAGCCGGCATAACAAATTGAATCTGTGCAAAGATCTGGTTGGAGCGATGGTAAACATCTCTCTGTGTTAACTTGTTAAAAAATAAGCGGTTAAAAATTGATGACAGGGTGTTCCAGCCTGAGAGAGCACAGAATTCATTAAATTATTTGAGTCTCAATGGAGGAATGTTACATTGAATGCAAACATGTCTGAACATAGTTGTATGCATCCAATTGCTATAAAAGGGGGATAGCCAAAAGCATTAAAAATCAGGAGTAAAACCTCTGCAACTGGTCCAGTGGTTAAAATTCTGCAGCGAAACAGTGGTGAAGATGTGAAGATAAAACACTGAAATTTTGAAAATCAAATGGCAAATCTTTTGAAGGAATTTGTTCAGACTGACAAACATGCAAATCCTGGCAGCTGCTGCACTATTTCTCCAGTAGAGATCCAGACATATGGCTTCTCAATCAAAAATAAAGTCATTTTGGTGGCAATGTGGGAGCCAAGTCTTTAACATTTTATCATCAATTTTTCTTTAAATTGTCACCTTTTTTTATCTCACGTATTCAATCTGTGCAAAAATGATAAAGTTCACCTTAAAGGGGATTTTTTAAAATTATCTCTAGCACTTTAATTACGAACACCACTTTATTAATTTGCACAGAACTTCCTGCACAGTGTCTCCCAGGTTTCCTGGCACTCTTGCTGTGAATGACAAGATTCTGGGAAGTCATTGCAGCGGCTGTTGTTTGCCAAGAAACACTTACATCAGGTTACTCCCCTGCCTTTAGTATTTATGCTAAGCTATGCTTCATCACCCCCTGGCTCTATCTGTGTTCTAGCACAGACATGAAAGTGCTTCTGATCTCCTCATCTAACTCTTGGCATGGAAGCGACTAAATGTTGAGCTATTTCTTAAATGGAACTCTGCAGAATTTGGCCACGGATCGGATTCCTTTTGGCATCTGAAAGCAAACATTTCAAGAGAACTCGGGTGCTGCTGGTTTGCGGCGAACAGACGGCACAAAACGGCAGCATTGTTAATCGGATTTGATGTGGAGTAGGTCGTAGTTTACTGTAAGCTTAGAAGGCTGATGTGAGAAAAATGAGATGTGGTTAGGACATGGAAGATGTTGTCCATTTATTTTCAATGCCCTCATAACTGGCGTGACCACCAGAGAAGACCATAATCCTCCACTGGAATTACATTTGCTCTGGCATGTCAGCAGTTCCAAAATCTCTTATCCAGAAGGACAAGTCGCCCACTCCACTACTTGCAAGACCTTGTGACTTTTTTTTAAAACTTACTTTGGTAAAGTAGTTCTAGTTTACAACAGTTTGGAGCACAGAAAAACACACTGAAGGTGTGAGTACTCAAAGTGGGATGGTCTCCAGTGGACGAAAATGACTCATGGAGGCACATTTGAGTACAGTAATTCAACATGATAGCACTGTAGGTGTAATGTTCGCCTCTCTCTCTCTTTTTTTGTCTTTTTGTTTACCACAGTCTGCACAGTGTTAAATATTGTTCACATTTTTCTATTATCACACACTGATGGATTTTATAGTTTTGACAGTTTAGGTTTGAAGATAAAATCCAGTCCATCAAATGAACAAACTGTCAGGCTGACAGATGATGCACCCTCGAGGCTATTTTGACAGGAAATTGGATAAAAATGAATGTTACTTTTAAAAGATAAAAGAGAGACTGTTTCTTTTTCCCTTTCCACTCTACATCGATGCATCTATTAGTAGCAAACCCTTACATTTGATTCTTGCCGAGTCTGAATGTGCCTGGATTTGCTTTCTGCCTGATAAGCAATGCCAAGCTTTTCCTGGCTATGTGTGGGCACACGTCTGCAAGTAAAACAAAGGCAGAGGAAGAAATAGAGGGAAAGACAAAGATAGGCAGCGGGTTTGAGCTAGGGATCAAATGGCAAAAATATTTACAGAGAGGAGTGAGCGATAAAGGATGTCACAGGGAAGGGGAAGAAAGTGGGAGAAAGTGTTGTGGGAACCAATTATGGATGGTGTGCTTCTACCTGCTCTAACAACATTTAAATGTGCTGCGTCTTTGAATAACTTTTACAGAAGCATTCTCCTTCTTCACACCCTGTTTAAAGTTCCTTTCTTGAAAGAAATAAAAAAAAGGAACAAATATAACACTTGGTGCACATAGTTTTAATGACCCAAGATCCCTTCTAGCTATACAAAACAAATGACAGGCAGGCTAATATTACTTAGCCACAAATTGACACAGTTTTTTTTTTCAAAGCCATAATTAATTTCTCTGCTAATGACGCATCATTGCAACAAGCACATTTTGAGTTATTCATTAACCTAGAAATGCTGTTTTATGACAGAACATCACACACGGGGGGTCTTCGCAGAGCCAGCGTCAGGAAACGGGGCACACGAAAACAATTTAATATGAGCACACCAGACGAATGAAAAGGATGGAAACCTCAGGTGGAATGACAAGACCGTCTCGCTCCCTCCGACATCTGTTCCTGTGAAAGGAAAGCAGGGACGCCACTAACACTTTACCCCAGATACCACAGTCCCCCCTGGCAAACAGCATCTGTCTAATGAGGGTGTGCGGTAGCTCCTGTGAAGCCAGACATAACAGCGCTTTGATAGTATGAGCTTTCTTCAAGAACCCGCTGCGTAATGAGTGTAAAAGCTCGTATGATAAAAATGAAAGGCACTGGATGAGGAGCTGTCCAATAATCCCAGTCTACTAATATGCATCAGGATGCATCATGTCTTGTAAAATTTATAGCAGTGTGAGAGAGAACATCTTCACTGCATGCTTCCTGTCAGCATTCCTTGACTCCCACCCATGTGCAAGGCCCCAATGGGCAACCAATGAATGGGATACTGTTAGGGTTTCATTATGTGGTTTACAATATGTGTGTGATTGACAGCTGAAGTCAAAATGTGGTCTTAGTCCTGTAGGAAAAAACCCCAATATTGTACAACTGTAAAATAAGTATATCACAGGGGAAACTCCCGCCCTCTAAAGCGGGCAGAAAAGCCCATGGGCCGACCCAAACGTCACTCTAATCAAATACAAGAGAAGGTAATGCTGCCCAGAAGCATTAGACCCCTTACAGCCGACTTTCTACACAGCACCCAATTTTCAGAGGTTCAAAAGTAACTGGACAAAGTAACATAAGTTTGAATAAAGATTTTTAATACTTGGATGAAAATCCACACGGCATTTCCACAGAATCATGTCTCGTGTTTCAAAGCTCTGTAATGAAGAATTTGTTATTGCTACATTTATGTGATTTATGCTTTTGTTCAGTGTAATTCAACACTGTAACCTTTGGAGCTTTAATACCTGTTGTAAAGAAATGTTTATCTTTAAGTTCTTAAGTATTAAGAATATATCAATTTAGAATTACAAATTGCTTTAATGTTAGAGAAATTGTTGCCATATAGATATGTTTCTTCACCTGTCAAAGACAAAGGGTAGGTCTCACGGCTGAATACATGGGACTTGCTCTGCAAAGCCTACACTCCTGAGACTCCTGTGCAATAAATTGTGAATGAGATGTTTCTAAGGTTTTCTACCAAAAAGCATCTCCCTACTGGGAATATCAAGGTCACCTTACAACTGATTGAAACTTTTTTTTTAAATAGATAAAATGTTTAAACATTGAGCTTATACTTAATAAAATGTTGCACAATGCATGCTTAAAACCCAGCGACAAATTACAGTGTTTACTGGTATGGTGGTTGAAAACAACATGAATGCCAAGATAAAGAGACTGCTGTCAACCACCATGCTTTTGGAGGGAAAACAAAACTCATGCATATCAGATGTACAAAGTGCATACAGTATATCAGATGTGCATGTACCATAGCTTGTAATGCACTCATTATGAATAATTACAGAGCTAAACCTTTCAGAGGTCAAGACCACTGGCCAAATACATCATTTGAGGGCGCATAACTAATCTGGTCTTTCCCAGTGACCCAGGTCAACTGATGGAACTCGGCACACATAAATCATGCATAAAGCAGGCACATGGCCATATAACCCTGGGTAAAATTGCTTTGTTGAAAGCAGCAGCAGCAGCAGCAGCAGCAGCAGATGAAAGAGGGCTCAGGTGGACATGGTGAAATACCTGGGCAGGATTCAAATGTGACAGGGAGATATATGATGGGACTCATCACAAGCGAGCCTGTCATTGGAGGAAGAGGTTGTGAGATGCATGGCCTTTAAGTTCTCACGTGTCACCTGCTCTTCACATGAATAAAGAATGCAACAGGGGGAGGGTCCCAGGTGGAACTCCAAGGATGTTCAGAAGATATTAGGGATGTAACACACTGCAAGGACAGTGAGACCTGGTGGGTGGTAATGATTCCTGAACAGTGTGAAAACCAGAGCAGAGAAAGCAAAGAAAAGTGTGAGATTTGTCTCGTTAATTAGTCATGTAATTGTTTTGCAGACTGGTGGGATGAATGGAGGGGTTGATGATCACTACCTGGAGATTTACAGTCAAAGACTAGAGAAATTGATAGAGGATGGCAGGATGGGTGACACATGATAAAGTACTGGGTGAAATCTGAAAAAGACTTCAGAATTAAATAGCATAAGGCACCAAGTTGCACCAATTTAACCTTTATATTTTGTTAAGCTTTGCCCAGCAACATGAAAATAAATAAAAAGTGAAAAAGGCTTGTTAAATTGTTCATTTCTTTTTACATTTTCCCTTCTTGTGGATTTAACTTTTTTAAGATTTAAGATTTAAAATTTTCCTTGTGATTTCTTTTTGAACTGCGCCTCTTTGAAATACCTCAAAATGATGGTTAAGTGGTTTAATAAAAAAAAAAGTCTTCTTTTGGATTGTCTGTGTCGGTTCTCCGTCATCCAGCTCACTGTAGACTTCAGAGCTTGAAATAAAGAAGGCAACTGAACTTCTTTAGGTTAGTGAAGATGTTTCACTTCTCAAAGTTTCTTCATATCTAAAAACAACAGGTGGACAGTCCCAGGTATTTAACACATCAGCCTCCAAAGGGTTATCCCCTTTTTGGAGGTTGTCCTGAGGGTCACTGATCTAATATTAATCATGTAAGTCATCACATGAGCCAAGATGTGAAAAAAGGCGTGGGTCATTTGCATGTTTGGCTCCTCTGCTTTGCTAACTGCAAGCTTATAAAGCCAATAGACAAGTGTATTACACAAATTATTTTTACTTGCCAGCAGTGGTGACTCTACATGCAAAACAAACTAGCAAACCAAAAAACCTATGCTTGTATACACATCTATGAGAAAACAGCTTTCACGATCCTTGCTCTATGACTTTAGCAAATGCTTTGCTGATATTTTTACGGCCTCAGTTGCTTGTTTGAAGTTGTGTTGAATACAACATGAATTTCATATTTGAACGTACGATAATGGAGGTTAACCAGGTGTGTCCCTTTGTTTCACTATCAGATGTGCTCCATGTTCCTGACTTCTGGTTCACAGTGACACTTTCCCATTAACTTCCTGAATAGACTTCCTGTTCTATCTAAGTGGTTAAAAATATAGGGGTTTTTTTTTTCAGTGCATGCCAATATCGAGTAAATATAGAGCAGAACAAGTCTGCATTGTTTCATGTGTAGGTGCTGTCCATGGTACCGATTCAGTTGTCTCGGTGTTACTGTATTAAGACCTTGGACTGTTTGTGTTTAACAGTGAGGTGAGTGGTGTTAGTGACATCCATTAGAAGAATACACGCTATAAAAAACAACATTTTTTTGTAGTGTTTAAACATATAAATGTAATTATTCAAAATGAATCCACTGTTGAGTCAAAAGTACCCCCTATACCACTACCAAAACAATTGAATAAATACATGAATGTATCATGTTGTCTAGTTAGAGATCAGTCTCCCTGGAGGTGGAAGCCAACGATACAGCCACAGATGGAAGGGATTCACCGTCCTGCTTTTGCTTCAGCTGAATGGCTGTTTGTCAACAGAGGGGCTTAACCCTCTAACGCTTTGATGGTGGTCTTTTTCCTACTGCTATGGCACGCTGCTCTACCAAACACTGGCCGAAGTTCAACAGTAATGGCGCACATCTGGGCTAAAATCGGATCAGTTGCTGCCTGACTGACCACCCCTCACTCCCCTTGGGGTGTTGTGGATGGAAGTGCTCCTGGGACACCCACGCTAAGCAAAGAGTTGCAGCCTGCGGGGTGGTTTTCCAGCTCCATCCATCAGAGGCCAACACCTTGGGACAACCTCCTCCATCTTCACTTGCAGCCTGCCAGCCTTCCATCCTAAATTCCGACAAGAGCTCATTTCCTTTGCCAGAAGCTGATTAGAAATAGTAACGGCTGCACATGCTGCTGAAGCGCTTAACACACACTGACACTGTTATTGTCGCACGATTTCCTCAAAGTGCCACAACAGAAATAGAACTATATCTGAAATTGTGCATACAGTGTGCCAGTTCCATTTTTGGGCTATGATCTTTTTTCAACGATCTATAAATGCCTGGAGTTAATCTTGTGTCACGTCATAGCAAAAAAGCAAAACAAACAAACAAAAACCCCCACAAAGCATTCAGTGTTTTAGTTGAGCCATACAATATCGCCTCCCCTTCATACACTACATGAAGGGCAACGCACAGCCGACAGCATCACGACAGGTCTTCTGGGATTCATCTTGGGCATCTTTGGAGACTCCAAATCAGCTGCGAGTTCTTGGCGTGCGTCATTGCGCAGCAGCGCGTCCAGCCCATAGTTGGGAATCCGCTGACAGAGCACTACCAGTTGTTTGTGCGGGCATATGTACGCGCGGATCAGCAGGTGTTGTCTTTAAAAAAAAAGAAAAGAAAAGAAAGAAATCTGGATGGAAGTCGCTGTTACAGCAACGCCAGTCTGAGGGGAAACTCGACCATTGCGGACCCTTATTCCCAGGATGCGCGGACATGCGTGAAATGCTCGCGGCCATCGGCAGGTGCAGGTAAAGTTCGAGCTGAACAATTTTTGTGTTTCTTTTCCTTAAAATGTTGTGGTTTAAAAAAAAAAAAAAATCTTTGTCTCGCCTGCATTTCGGGTGACGTCTCTTGTTTCGTTCCGTGCGTTTTTTCCCCTCACCAGCGCACCTCTGAATGGAGCGCGCCGAATAAAAGGCAGGCTGAGCACCAAAGTATGCTGACGATTTAAACTTTGATGTGCCGAGCGACCTCTTTACGCTCAGATGATATCTTAAACTATAAAGAAATTTCATCGATTCCACGCTTATCTCCAACAATGTTAGTTAACAGCCAAAAATATGGGCTGCCTGTGTATTTGTGTGTGAGTGTGTGTGTGCGCGCGTCTATATTCGTGCGCCTCTGGGCGTGTGTGCGTCTCCTTCCTAAATTCTGGCGCTTTAAATTAATTCCGTCTGTATGCGCTCCTGGTGCACCAGTGCGCAAAGGATTCTCTTCCTTGATGTGGATGAGGGTTGAGAGGTTAACAAGTTTTTGTTTAACCACACGAACCTCTTAATCGTTCATTGATTTTTTTTGTTTGTTTATTTACCCCCCTCCCCCCTTTAATTGTGTTCTGTTTTTTATTAATAGAACAAACTGTAATCAAGCTCAACAGCCAAATGAGTTGAAGTTATCACAGTGACAAGAAGGTGAAGGGCCAGAAACATGAATGAATAACAGACACCTCAGGTAATGTAACTGTGTCCTTAAATAAAGAGAGAGATGCTGGTAAATAGAAATGGTAAGAATTTATCAGCCACAGTGTACATCCATATCCCGGACGCACATTAGACACATCTTATCGAAAGGGGTGTCTAATTTGGCCAGTCCTTAGCCAACAGCCTTCTGTTAGACAGAAACACTTAAGCTGTCAAGTCAAAAAAAAAAAAGAAAAAGAAAAAAGCTTCCAGCAATGATATGATTCCACTGCGATAAAAACTGTAATTAAAATCATGCTAATGCTCCATGAAGCCTTATGGTGAGTTTCCTCGAGTCCACCTCTTAATTTCTCAAACTATATTTACCACAGTGATAATGCCTGTAATCAGAGGAACAAGCACAGATTGTACGGCACACTTAATTGGTATTTTTATTTATTTATTTTATTTTCTTTGTCTATAAACTGCCAGCTGCCTTTTAGATTCAGCACTCACGTTGAAGGCCGGCCATCACAGCAAGGCAGGGAAGGGAATGAGAGAGGAATGAGATTTACATAAACAGACTTGTGTAGAGATAATGGAAAGGCTCTCTGTTATCAACAAAACTCCAGAGCAGTGAAGTGGTATTTTCATTCCCTCTCAGATGGACAACTTGGATGATTTTTTTTTAAACTGCAGTCTCAAAACAGCAGTTTGAAGTGCTGGAGCTGATGTGCCTTATTGAGCATGTGACAGCAGGGTTTTTGTTTTCAGTTCTCTTTCTCTGTATTGATTTCCCCCGGCCTATAGTTTTTTCTTTTACCTGATTATTGACTTCTTTCTGTGCTCTAGCAAGCTAAATGAGAGCATTACTGCAACTGGCGTGCTGTGATTCATCTCAATCATTTGGAGTACATCTCTCATACCAGGTGCAGACCCGATGATCCCATTTTTTCTTTTTTCCTCCTTTTTTTGGCACTGAATTCAAAGCAACACTTTAGATTTTCCAGGTTCGTTTGCACCACAGCTGTGCCACTCTCTGGTTCTCGTCTTATGGGAGTTTGCTTTGTGTCATCGTGTGTCATAAGTAATGTCATTAGTACTACAATAGACTTTCATGGCGTGCGTCACTCTGGTATTCTTGTGCTGTCACATTGTCTCGATGAGTCGTCAGATCAGTTGGTTTCTTTCCTTCAGGGTTTTCTTTGTCTACACTTGATAGAAACAGGAGTAAACACCAGAGGTGGGGTCTGGGTAGAGCAGAAGCTCTCCAGCACGCAGCACGTTTCAGTGGACTGTGACAGAGTCCAGCTCATTATTACTTGTTGGCATATCTTAGATTTAATCCATTGCTCTCTGTGCTCAACGTCAGCCGAAGGTTGTCTGCAGGTACCTGCATTCTGAAATATATTCTTTAAAACAGCTCATCCTTCAAATGAACTTTTAAACACTTATCTCAGGAGCCTGCTGTAAAAGAAGCACAAAAGACACGAGTTGATAGAGGATGTAGAATATACAATTTACTAAACACAACTGAGAGTCTTAAGTCTGATTTTAACTTTGAAGAAAAGATTTTTGTTTTTTAAAAAACAGCTCATACATTCTACCATCAGCATTAGGGATTATATTACCTACAGATGTACTTGATACAGTGTGGACAGTGGCTCTGTTTTAAATTGTGTACTCACATACTTTCAGCTCCTATTATGAGTGCATAAGTGCAGCCGCTCTATCAAGTACGACTACATGAAGTGCCTTAGGAGTACCAGGATGGTGTACTCACAATGGCAAAGAAATGAAGTGTGAAACACGCCCTCAGTGTTTGCTATATTGGTTATGTAGTGGAAAGGGAGGGGCCACCAACCAGTTTTTAGCCAGTGGAAGCAATACGTGATTACTCGCTAGGTAGCTAATAGCTAGCACTGACATGTTTTTCAGGATTTGCAGACTAAAATCACACGTTCTGGTGTTTTCTATGTGTTAAATTGTCACTTTTTCTATTGATGGATTTACTATGTGCATTAGAGGCACCAGTGTCATCCATCCTCTCTCTGCTGCTTATCTGCTCAGTGCAGAAATCACAGATACTCTGCAGTAAGTGCTCACCTCACCACTATGATTAATCAGGCGGTGAAATTCATATGCAGTGTACTAATGAAAGTATGTACATATATGTATGGTCTTTGTGTACTAGTATATTGTGCTGAAAGTGGATGGTGTTCTTTTGAAAAACATCTTATTTAATTTTGTTTTAATTTTGTGAATGCAGGCAGAGGCGTTTGAAAGCTCTTCTTCTTTTCATCAGAAGAAAACATTTTGTATTTAATTTTATCTCAAAAGTTTAGTTCTGGGAAGGAAGTTTTATGAGTTTTTATAGTTAGATTTCAGTATTTCCAAATCAGTTCATATAGGTTTTTTTCATATAGCTTCATTGCTGGTTCTCTTTCCAAAAACACTTTTAGCAATACACACTCACCTCACATTTTATTAGGTACCCCTTGCTAGTGCTGGCTCGGACCCTCGTTAACCTTCAGTCACTAGTTGCTGGAGATTTGTTGGCTGCACATCCATGACATGACTCCCCCATCCCACCATGTCCCAAAGGTGCTCTATTGCATTGCATCTAGCAAATTTGGAGGTGATTTTAGGGCAGCGAACTCACTGTCATGTTCGAGAAACCAGTTTGAGATGATTTGAGCTTTGATATATGTGATACTCAGGTAGGCTGTGTCATATCAACAATGCTCAGCTGGACGTAAGGGCTTTAAAGTGTGCTAAGAAAATATCCCCCACACCATAACACCACCAGTAGCATATCAGAGCAGGCATTAGCAGCATTTTAGCTGTCCTTAGCTGACAGGAGTTGCACCTGGTGTGGTCTTCTGCTGCTTCAAAGTTTGATACAGTATGTTCTGCATTCAGAGAAGCTTTTCTGATTGTTGTTATTAAGTTACTTTTGCCTTCCTATGAACTTAAAGCAATCTGACCATTGTTCTGTGACCTCTGACATCAGCAAGGCTTTTTTGCTCATAAAACTGCCACACACGAGATATTTTCTCTTTTTCAGACCGTTCTCTGTACAACCTGGATCAGCATGTCTACTTGTTAAATGCACTGAGTTGATTCCATGTGATTAGTTGATCAGCTATTTGCATCAGTTGGATGGGTGTACATAATAAAGTAGTTGTTGAACGTATATTGAACAGCACTTTGTATTTTTTGAGTGTATAGCATGTTTTTGGTGAAGACCTCTATCATTAACGGTTGGATATCTCTCCACTTGTTCTGTTTATGGACTAAAGATGGTGTTACTCAGTCACTGGCTGGAAACCAAACTTAGCCTAACTGTTTATGAATACCTAATTGCTTATGCCCATGTATACGATTGGTGTACTACATTTTGGTTTCGTACTTATTCAAATATTCTTTTTCATTTTTTTTAATGATGATCATACAAGTTTAAACCACACATTATTTATCACGTTTTTGTTCAACATCAACTTCCATTTTTAATGACTTCATCGTCTCTTCCCACTCTTCCTCATCATCCACACCTCTGTCATCACTGCTGTATTTCCAAGCCTGCACATTTCTCTCCATAGTGTGTGTTTAAGCAGCAATGTTGCTAGCTCAGCCTAATAATAATGCAGATTTAAGGACACAAGAGACCTCTACTGTATGATGAGAAGTAGAAGTCAAAACTTCTAAACCTGCAGATGAAAGGGGGGAGGAGAAGCTTCCACCTGGATAAAGTCCAAAGTCCCTAATGTTTCTCTGCGACATTGCCTTTCTGCATTTGAAATAGACAGAGGAGAAAATGAGACTGAGGGAATATCTTTAAGGAGGTCAGAAGTCCCTTTTTATGTAATGAAAGATGTTAGTTAAATTGTGGTAGGCACCTTAAATAACCTACAGTGACAACATCACTAAGACACTTTGATGAGAGATGAAACTGTTCCACCACACAGTGAAATGTTTTATCACTCTGCTCCATCACTCAGACATTAGCGATTCTTTTAGAGCTATTTTTGTTTTAATGTACTTGTGGAATCTGATTTTAAAAAGTGAGGCTCTGAAAAACATGGAGCTGGAGTCTGTGTGAGGACAGCACACTCTTTATTAGACTTTTGTTTCTAGAGTCGTAACGTAAGAGCTTGACGTGCCCAGCACATTGGATTCATGTTGGAGCAGTTTTACATACATTTGACTTTAAATGTTCTCTTTTTTGCACCTAATCTTATGTATCATCTTGAAAGCTGTTGTTGTAGAGATAAAGCAGAAGTCCTTGATCTCTAGGGTACTGCCTATTGGCAACTTAAGGTGCTCTTAAGCTGCCAAATTCATGAAGATTTTTGACCTTTTTGTATTTCTTAGCAAATATATGTATGGTTATTGCAGGTTGAGATGTATATCTGTCTGAACCTGTGATGAACTTTGCAGTTTGGGCATTTTGTCCTGCTTTTTTCAGCAGCGACTCATACTGAAATGAAAAATGTGCCTGGCTATAACCTTCTCTGCAGCTTCTGTGAACTTGTCTTCTAAAAACTTGGTTTGTTTTCTTCTGGTACATTGCTATTCCTGCATGAACCCCAACTTGCTCTGTCATATGAAATTGCAAAGCAGGTGCTGTACCCAGGTGCTTAAGCAGGTCTGAGATTTATAAAACATGTGCTTAAGCTACAAATGGGATTCTTCGAAAATGCATAAGCATATATTTTATTTTTAATGTGTCTTAATAAATAGCTAGAGGAGCAAGTGTGATTGTATATTGGAAATTATTACAAATTTCCTACAACCCTGGTTTCAAAAATGTTGGGACACTGTGCAAAATGTATATAAAACATTGACTTTTATTAATTTCTATGTGTAATTAGCATTGACAGGTGTAATGAATTGAGTTATTTGGATACATGTTGTTAGAGATTTTCTTCATTATACATTATAACCAAATCTCTATAATACAATATAATCAAGTAAGCCTTATATTTTAACCAAGTATGCCTTATATTTTGTGTGTTCATATATTTTCACATAAACAAGCCTATTGTTGAAGAATCACCTAACCAAGTCTATTGTTAAAGGAAAACTGATGCATTCCTTACCTCAGTGTCTGAGATGTTTGACAGCATGATATAATGATGCATTCTTTTCCTTCAGTGTCTGTGATGTCAGATAAAGCATGATATACTTCTGTATTCTTATCCCAGTGTGTGAAAGATCAGATAAGCTGATTTAATGTTTAACCTCTTCCCTGACAGTTAAAAGAGGAAGTACTATGTAACCCATTTTTGCCTTATAAATAAAGCAAGCAGCCTGTGCTCGGTGTGTTTTGTCTTCTCAGAGACATTCACCCGTGCGCACGTTTTCTAATTACACTCTGAGTCGGTCTGCAGTTGTCTCATTTCTCTTACTTGTGTTTGAACAAATGTCTACCCCTGACATTTAATTGGTCCTTCGAGCTGGATAACTGACTGTTATTTTTAACGTCTAGTTTTCCACAGACGGTCTCCATCGGATCCTGACGTCGTGACGCCTGCGCTGGAAGAAATCTGATCAGTAAAACGAAAAACCCGGACACGTGAATTCGATCTCCGGTCAGCGTTCGGCCTTCACGGCTCCAGGACCCGATGAGCACCGGATCCAAAAACGCAGCGCCACAGTAAGGTGAATATGAAACACTGCATTCCATCAAGCGCTAAAATACGTTGATATTGAGATTTTCCTTTAAAATAGTGTGTAAACCTGGTTAGCGCCGACAGATCTCAGTCCAA
This sequence comes from Diplotaxodon limnothrissa, assembly GCF_057381915.1. Lineage (NCBI taxonomy): Eukaryota > Metazoa > Chordata > Actinopteri > Cichliformes > Cichlidae > Diplotaxodon > Diplotaxodon limnothrissa. The sequence goes on along the minus strand of NC_140608.1, from coordinate 23,626,261 downwards.
GAGGGGCTTAGGAGACAACAGGCAAGAGCGAAATTCTAGAAATCGCTATTAAAAGTTCCGGTTGCTCTGGGTAGCAGCTGTAACGGAACAAGTTCCGGTCGCTCTAGGAGTGGCTGCAACAGAACAGGTTGAAGGTGTTACATAAAAAATTACGGAAAATCTCAATAAAAATTATAAAAACGCGCTTTGTTTGTGTTGAAATAGAGGAGTGAGTTGTTTTTACGACCCAATACGCGGTCGAACCACTTCTCAAACTGTTTTCCTGTGTACACTCACGTATTGGTTAAAGTGGAAAAAGGGTTGTGCTTCATCACGTAAAATCAATAACCGCTCTCTCGGATAGCGGGAGAGTAGAAGCCTGTTATTGAAAACCCATTCCCACTTTTTCATGCCAAAGAAGGTGTCACAGTTCTGACGTAATTAGTTCAAAATGGGTAATTCTAAAACTAAAGTAAAATTAACAGCAGATGAAGAAAAGCTTGAAAAAAAACTGTCAAAATGCAGGAAGAGTCAGTGCAAATAGGTGGAGAAATCCACATAAAATTTATTGTCCAGCCTGGCAAGGCAAATGCAACCAAGAGTCAATAACTGCTTTAAAAGCTGCTTTGCAAAAAGAACTATTTGAGGAAAGAAGTCAAAAGAAAGTAAAAAGCAGGACAAAGAAGGGACAAAAGAGAGATTAAATGCTGTAATTGTGGAAAAAAACGGGCACTTTGCTCGAGACTGCAGGAGTGTAATTCAGGAACAGGAAAGTGATGAATGACTAGCACGAGAGGAAGGAAGTGAAACAGATGAAGCGGAGGTTTACAATGTAGAACAACTACTGTTAGGTTCAGAAGACAAGCCAACAGTTGTAATATATGTGAAAGGTGTGCCGTTAAAAAAATGTTTTGGGACACAGGAGCTTGTAAAACTGTTTTAACTGTAGAAGTCCCAAATGTAACATTTTCAAAAGACACTTTAATTGTGAAATCAGCCTCAGGACATGTGACATTGCAACATCTAACCGATCCCCTTTTATGTCACATAGAGATAGTGGCCGTGGCTGCAAAAATCAGTGCATTTATGACCCATCATGCCCAGATTGTATGAAATAAATAAAAGGAAATCATTCATATGAAGACCTTTTCTATAAAAAAAAAAAGAGAGATGCATAAGGTAGATTAAGGCTGTGTCATTGTTCAGCCAAGGAAAGTGTGTGAAAAGATAAATGTTTCCATCCTGGAGGGTGGGTGAGACTGCAGCTCACTCACAGTCCCTGATGGATACAAAATAAAATATAATAATCTGAAGGTTGGATCTGAGATGAGGCAAACAGAAGACCAGTCTAAAACTAGGCACAAACCTGTTCAGAGAAAAAGCAAATTTTGTAGAGATTGGATGAACTATAAATTATCTGTTTGCCGAGTAAGATGATCCTAACTATTAAATTGGCTCAGTAGTAGTATAGTGATATACACTAATAAAATATTGTGATATACTATTGTTATTATATAGAGAGAAAAAGATTATAATAATTAATAAAAAATATAATATTAATATTGACAAGAAGTATCTTAGCCAGTATGATGTGAGATGGACAATTGTTATGAAGTAGTCTGCATCAAGCTTAAAGGTTTGCTCAAACTCAGTATAATGAAATATGAGATGAAGAAAATAAAAGCAATATCTAAACCAATTAGGTGCATAGAGGTACTTAACCTGCTTGAAAACCTGTCATTTATCCTAGATAAATATTACTGAGATACAGAGCACATCTATAATAACAACTAATAAGCCAAACCCTGTAAGATAATAACTAAACCTGCAGGATTATGAAGCTGAATTAAATGTGTGGACACCGCTAAGTTGATAAGCATGTTACACATTTTCTTTTATTTTTTATTTATTGGGTTTTTTAGAACAGAGGCTGCATGCTATTAAAAGTGAACACATGCAGCTGTCTGTGAGCTCAGTTTCCCCTCACACTTCTGCTCTGTTTCTGGCAGCATTTTTCTTTGTCTTTTTGTATCCTGACTCATGTATGTTTTTGTTTGTTTTTGTTTTTTGATTATTTTGTTGGTTTGGAAACAAATTTGTGCCAATACTTGTGGATTATGGTGACACATAGTGATTAGGCATATGATTTACAAATGCATATGATTTACAAATGCCCAGTTTTAGAACTGTGAGCTATGAACAATGCAAAGTTTAGGAAAATATATATATATATACACAAAACAAAAAACTTCAAAGTTTGAAATATGTAAGACGTGTGAATTCTTTGAAAAACTAGAAGGTATTTAAAAATGCCTCAAGTGAAAATGAGATTCTCTAATGACACTCTGATAGTTAGGTCAGCATCAGGGCCAGAAGGCCTGTGAAACCAAAATAGCCCAACACTGTATGCAGAAGCTCTAAAGAAAATCAATGTCATCTTGCTCCCTCCCTGCTCCAGGGCAATTCCTGCTGTATGTAGATGATATATTGATTACAGGCCATACACAGGATGAGTGCAAAGCAAACACACTGATAGTTTTGCAACATCTCGCAGAGCAAGGCCATAAAGTATCACAGCATAAATTGCAGTTGTGGAGCCAGGAAGTGACATACCTTGGCCACAAACTGACAGGACAAGGCAGGCAGCTGTTAGACAGCAGAAAAGTAGCTGTACAAAATGCTCCAAAGCCAATTACTAAACAACAAATGATGAGTTATTTAGGTCTGTGCAATTTCTGTAGATGCTGGATTCCAGAGTATGCACTGCTGGCCCAGCCACTACAGAACCTCATTTATGATATGCTAAATATGGAAGACAGAGTAGAGAATCTCTATTATAGTCTTAACAGAGCTGATGTTTAGATACTTCACTGAATGACATGCAAGTTGAAAATGTGATTTAACAAGTGACTATGCATTGATATAAACCTGTGAAATATATTAACATCAGGAGGGAAATGTTAGAGATTTTCTTCATTATACATTATAACCAAATCTCTATAATACAATATAATCAAGTAAGCCTTATATTTTAACCAAGTATGCCTTATATTTTGTGTGTTCATATATTTTCACATAAACAAGCCTATTGTTGAAGAATCACCTAACCAAGTCTATTGTTAAAGGAAAACTGATGCATTCCTTACCTCAGTGTCTGAGATGTTTGACAGCATGATATAATGATGCATTCTTTTCCTTCAGTGTCTGTGATGTCAGATAAAGCATGATATACTTCTGTATTCTTATCCCAGTGTGTGAAAGATCAGATAAGCTGATTTAATGTTTAACCTCTTCCCTGACAGTTAAAAGAGGAAGTACTATGTAACCCATTTTTGCCTTATAAATAAAGCAAGCAGCCTGTGCTCGGTGTGTTTTGTCTTCTCAGAGACATTCACCCGTGTGGTTTGTCTTCTCAGAGGCATTCACCCGTGCGCACGTTTTCTAATTACACTCTGAGTCGGTCTGCAGTTGTCTCATTTCTCTTACTTGTGTTTGAACAAATGTCTACCCCTGACACATGTCAACACATAAAACAGCCAGTGACAAAAAAGGAGCATAAACACAGCATGACTTTTTAATTTTATAACCCTGTACGGTACACATACTCTCCATCATTTTTTAGGGGAATGAAATCAAGTTATTTTTTCAGAATTTTTATACTGGTTACTGCACTGTGTAAAATAAAATGGAGAATAAGGAAATATATATCCATGTAACTTAACATAGCCCACGACTTTATTTTTACTGTGTATATTGGTCTTTTTATAGGAAAAGAGTCTGAATCGTCATAGTAAAAAGGTACATGGCTACATTGTTTATTGTCTTTGGACTTAGCAACCCCCTTGATAACCAGTAACCAGTCAAGTTTTATAATAGTTACTTCAAATGCTTAGTGTCTTTGCCCCAGAAACGGTTTTCAAAGCTCATAAAGAGGTCACAATCCTGCTGTTCTTGACCAAAGTTAAACAAGACATTACAGCTTCCCTGTCAACAGCTTGTCCCACCAGAGCACTAAAGAAATACCGTGCTAATTAATGTTGTAGATGCAGTAATGAGTAGAAATGCCTGTCACCACACAGTTAAAGTTGTACATTCATGACCCTGACCTTAACCCTAACCCAGTCCACTGATGCAGTGAACTACCAGTAAAATGTATTTTATTAAATGAATTGTTGGTAAGTTTCCTCAATAATGTGAAGAGCACTGCAAGAATTAAAAAGTGGGATTTCCTATATAGAGCAGTGCGCTATGAAAAGTTTGACATGTGACAGTAAAAATCAGTCGTATCAGTTCTTCTCACTGTCTCCTACTAAAGCACAGAAGTGATTTTAATACGCTTGCTGCTGTGCTTAGCTTTTTGTATAGTTGTCATGCTCACTACATTTCAGAAAGCTTTTAGATCATCAAGTACACTTCAATACATCCTAAATCAACTTATTGAGCTTTCAGTCATTATAGTCCCAACCTAGAAACTGCCGTCTGCTGCGCTGCCTTCCTCTTTTTTGAAGAACTTTCTGTGGGTGTCTTGAAGTGTGATACACATACAATAAACACAATAAACACAAAGCCTGCTCACATCCTAATAATGGCACTGTACCAAAATTGGCTATTCACATAGAGAGTGCTTGCAGAACGGTCCACAGTGAATAAGAGTGAGTAATCAGTTTGCCGTTTAAAGATATCTGATAGGATAGACTACCTTGTTGGCGTAGATTTTTAATTCTCAACCAACACCATCACGTGCTTCACACACTTATAGTTAAGTTTTGTGAGCCAGCTTTCTTGTTTTGATGCACGTGTAGCATTTGCTCCATCCACAGTGAACAAGAAAGTGACGACTAGTTAGTGCAACATTATTTATACCAGTTAGTGACTCTTTTATACTCTTGCAACTTTGATATTTATTGCAATTTAGTGCAACAACGAGGTGAAGCAAAATGTAAAATTAGAAGAAGCAACACTGCCATGATTCACTAAATCACAGCTTTGAAGGATATAAATGTGAATAACTGGAGGAAGAGGAGAATTCGGTATAGACTAACCGCTTGGAGGCCACAAAGGTTGACATGCTATTGACTCATTCACTATGCCTGGAATAAGTACCTTGAAGAGCAACAAAGGAGAGAAAACCCTTGAATTAGATAAAGTGACTCAGTTCTGCCTGACTTATCTTCTTTATTTGCTGCTGCCCTTTTCAAGTCGGCTCAAAATCAAATTGCAAACAGTCGGAGTCAGAGATGAAAGACAGGCATCACTTTGGGAAGCTGTTACCCATCATCCCACGTTAGGGTATCCTTTTTGTAGTGACTGAGTTAAGGCCGATGTCAGACCAGTCTGACGGACAAACAGGCTGAAGAATTGCCATAACTGATTTGAGATGTGGGGCCAGGTCTACCTAACTTAAGACATCAAGAACTCATTGTTTTGTCTCTTAAAATAACAGGTAGGGAGATCTTTAGTACTTAAAGTGGCAGCCCTGTATGTTCACAGTTCCACATCTGTATGTGTTTTGGTACGAGGTTTTGTACTGTGTTGTTGCTGTGAAATAAGACTACAAACAGCCTGTCTGACAGTGTTGTGTCATTTGTTTACATTTGCCCAAAGATAAAAAAGTTATCCCCAGACAGTGACAGATGAGTCCAAATACACCTGCTGAGAAAACCAAAACAAATCATTCTGCAGTCTTATCATTTTCTGTCTGACCCAATACTTCTCCTCACTGAGTAAGTGTGTGTGTAGAGCCACAGACAAAGTAAATCTCAGAAACATTTCATGATACACAAGTATAAACATTTGACATGACTGCTGTCGAAAATCTGACATTCATTTATTGTAATTCTTAAATCTGTTCTGGTAATAGGGAATGATCCTCATATTGTTAGATGATTAGAAATGATGTCATTACATTAAACCACAGTCATTTCTACAGCAAAAAAGCTATTTTGTAACATTTTTAAATCTTTTATATAATAATGTGATTATCCTTTTATTGTAAGCTGAAATATTCAAAACCTCCAAGGCACTCTCTTTTCATATATATTTAAAATGCCTTTATTCTCATGACATAACTATATTTAACCTATAAGTCCAACGTGTTCATCCGAAGCCTTCATCAGGGACAAGACAGGCGTCCATGAACATATTGAATTCTTTTCTATAGGTGTTTCACCAATAGAGGTAAATCCACCTTCAACTTCCACACAGGATGTGAGGGGTTTTTTTTTTGTTTTTTTTTTTTTACCAGTAAAGGGTCTTTATAAACAGGGGTGCACATAAGTGGTCATTCGCTGTCAAAATAAAAGACGCGTACCAGATAAGAAGTTGCAACGTTTGCGTACATATAGAGTGGGATTTTCACGGCATATTCTGCACCACAACTCTGTGCATTCATCATTTGTTTGAAGCCAGCTCACCTCCTGCAACCTCTTTTCCGAGAATACGCACTTCTTTTGCGGTTCGGACTCCTTCTGACATTTCTTTGAAGGTGGAGGAACACCAAGTAATTGCTTAAAGGAGCTTGCTTCTTCGACACCTTTAAGAGTTCTAAACAAATGTCTGTCCTCCTCCAGAAAAGCTTATGTACGCAAAAGTGTGTTGCAACTTCTTATCTGGTGCGTGTCTTTTATTTTGACAGCAAATGCGCACCTTATGTGCACCCCTGTTTATAAAGGTCATTTCTACTGTAGGCCCTTTACCTTACAAGGTCATCACCTGTTGTTGTTGTTTGGTTATTTAAAGAAATGAAATGTGAATGAATTGAATTAAAACGCCACCAGCAAGAGGACTCGTCCACAAACCTGGACAAATTCAGTCAAAATCAGACAAGAAAATGATTTCATTTACTGACCTATAATTTATAAATCCAAATTTCTTCCCTTTGGCTAAAGCTCTTTTGTATTTCTTTGTAGTCAGGGCTGGACTGGTAATCTGGCATTTTCAAGATGTAACGACGCACTTTGGGGCAATGAGCCGTCTTGAAGGGCTTCTGTACAAGCACTTACAGCGGCCCATTTTAATTACTGACACTGGATTACCCAAATCAGACCTCTTAACTCAACCGCCCGCACCTTTTGGAAAAAGTTTAGTGAGGAAGAAGTGGCTAAAAGGTGGAGCTGAAAAGCTGAGAGAAAACAATAAAAAACAAACTAATAATAGAATCCTCTCAAATTAGCTGACACGTTAACTGTCGGTGCTGCTGCACCAACAGTAGCACCAGCATCCAGAGGTGGGAAGTAAGTACAAATGCTTTGTTACTGTACTTAAGTAGAATTTTCAGCTATCTGTACTTTACTTATTTTTTATGTTTCTTCACGACATAACGTTTCAACAACATTTCTATCATCTCAACAAACATCAGCACACACACAAACCCATCGTGTGTAGTTACAGCTGCTGTGTTACTCAGGCAGAGAAACAAAAGAGAGGTAACTGCACTCAGAGATGGAGAAAGACAGGACAGGAAAGGAAGAAGAGAGGTTAAATTTAAAGGTAATGACTGCTCAGTGATACCTGATAAACTGCAGATTTAAATGTGTGATGTCATAATTTATATAAATACATTTTTGTGTCATATTAATATAGCAGAAGGTCCAGTTACCTGTGCATAAAAATGGATGGTAGAATTGTCCTTCAGGGAGCTACTTTTTACTTTGAGTGCATTTCAGAGCCTGTACTTTTTCACTTTTACTTGAGTAAAGAAATTGATCAACACTTTTACTGGATTTTTTTAACACACGTATCTGTACTTGTATCCTTTCCAAAGAGTACATCAAATGGAAGCGCTTCTTAAAACAACTTGAAGTGATCCTCTTTTGAAACAGTCCTATTTTTATAGAGTTCACTGCAAACAGGTTTCAAATAGGTATTCCTGGTTGGCTGAATAGCTTTCCAGGGTACAGTAAAGTACTCTAAGGTACAGGCTGAACTGCTGTCAGGTGAGTGGGTATAATTTTGTATTTCAGTCTTCTATTATGTTGAAATTACTCTCCCACTAAGTCCACAAACTCTAATGGGCAGTAACTTAGTTTGATTTGCAGTAATGTATATATTGTTTATTGCTGTGTAACAGTACACTGGTCCAAAACCGAGACACTCATATATCTACGTATTATTTTTCTTTTAGCATAAATAAAAACTGAAATGATTTGACTTTATTATTATTGAATGGTGTTTCATAACTACCACATATAGAAAAAAAATCATTACATTAAAATAATTGGTAAATTAAGATAATGTTTAACCTACTAATATATGGGAGAGAGAGAGAGATAGAACAGAATGTGATAATTTAGCCCTTAAGCCATGACACATGCATAACATATAACTATAAAATATGAAAACCAGCTCGAGGCAGATGGCTATCCCTCCCTGAGCCCTGTTTTACCAGAGATCTCTTACCTTGAAAAGAAGTTCTTCTTTCCTACCCTCCCTTCATAATGCTTGCTCATAGGGGATCATTAGGTTTTTTCTGTAATATTGTACTGCACTGGTGCTCTGTAAATAAATACAACCAAGACATCAAAAATATATCTGCAGACAGTAACAGACGAATCCAGCTACTCTACACCTGGTGACAAAACAAAAACAAGTGATTCTACTATTTAATCTTTTACTTTATGACCCTATTGTGTATATTTCTGTGTATTTATTGTTCATCTGCGATAGAACTTGGATAAATGGCAGTCTGTCAGAATCAGAAACCAAAAAACATTGAATGCTGAACGGGAATAGTAGGGGATAGGTGTAAAAAGCACCTTTACAGTTCTGGACTGGAAATAGGGGGAAAGTTAACAGAATTTTTCTGTCATTTTTTTGTTCTTTAATAGAAAAAATGTTTTAATCATAAATATACTTTGATTGGTATGCAATTATGTTTTTCAACAAATTGATGCATTCTCATGAACTTCGAGTTAATCCATTAAAAATACACAGGAGCAGCACCGGTTTGTCCCGTCATCTTGAATACAGATGGACTGCCATTCTGTGTGTGTGTGGCTAGAGATAGTCTGCATATGAAGTACACCTCATGTTACACATGAAAATGTGCATAAACATAATTACACACAATATTATTCTATTTTTTTCATATTTATATCCTGTTCATAGCCTGTACATAGCTTGTGCTCACAGCCTGTACATACTTATAGTTATAGCATATTCATAACATACTTCATACCGTGTACATATTACATACCGTAATCGACCCATTTCTGTAATATACTTACATATCTATATTATTGCTAATATATATTGTAATATATCTATATCACTAAAGCACTTCTGGATGGATGCAAACTGCATTTCGTTGCCCTGTACCTGTGCATGTGCAATGACAATAAAGTTGAATTCTATTCTATTCTATGCTATTACTCATTGTCAGCAAATTAGATATGTTTTCACACAGCTGACAATAAGCTGGTTAAACAACAACAGCTGGTTATAAGCTATTATTATGCCAGCTAATGGCTGAGAAGCAGCTTGAATATATTTTCACATCATATGAGACTTTATTCGATAAGAGTTCAACAATACTCGATCCACTTCCAAGAAGGTTTCACGAACAGCAGCTAACAGTTGCTAACAGCAACAAAAACAGCAGCTCTTACCAACAGAAAAGTTCACGGGTATCAGACAGAAGTGAGCTTCACTGACTCGTTGACTCGTATTGAACTTTCACAAAGTTTTACAGCTTCCTCCTGAATAAATAAATGTGAACAGATAAAAACGTTGGACAACGCGCTTTTAGTCATTTTAAAGCAAAAATCGAACTTGTTTTAATCATCACAATGACAATCAAATCTCAGTTTAATATTGCAAGATAGTTTAACTGCGTGCAAAGACAAGAAAGACGATTTAAGTTCTAAAAATATATGTATGCCCACTTCAGAGCACATGCATTTTTACATCAACAGACCAGACTTATGTATGAGTCATAATGGAAAGAAGTGAGAGAGAATTTTAAACTTCACTGCATTTCTGTCAGCTTCAGTCGTGTCATCGAGAGCAGAGACAGGAAGTCGGCCATACTGTGTCTTCACCATTCTTTCTGCATTTATGACCAAAATGGCTGAATAAGTACACATGTCCTCAGTGTCACTATGTGCGCAGAGAATAGGAGAAACCTAGTCCTCAATAATGTATCTCTGGATTCCCAGTTTCATATATTCATGTAGTATTCCCTTACTGTGTATGCATTATACATGTTTCACTGTAAAGCCTGTTGGGATTGAGGCATTTCTTACCTGCTTTAGAACTGTGTACCCTCTGCTATGCAATCCCTTACCTAAAAATGTAATGTTACCATCAACAGGATTTACTGTAGTTCAAGCTTGGACCAAAGTAAAGACACTTTTAACACCATAGCCACAGAAGTTTGCTTTCAACTTTACATTAAATATTTCCTTAGACCAACTTGCCATCTATGGCACGTTGGGTCTCGGTTTTTTCTGGTCTCTGAAGGGTTTCTGTGCGCTTTTATCTTAAAAGAGAGAGAGAGGGAGTGCAGGAGGATATAAGAAATGAAAGGACATTGGAAATTGCTTTATTACTTTTCACCCAAGCTCAGTGCCAGACTTGGAGGTGAGGTGAAATCATTAACAGGAGGCCATTATGCTGCCAAGAGAATATCCCTAAGGCAGACCAGCACAGTTATTCACTACTGTGTGATTTAGAAATACATCAGGAAAGAGTGTCTTACATTTCAGTGTTTGAGGGAATCTATTAAAGATAACCAAGTGGCACAGAGAAACCACCGTTACCTGGGTGATAAAAATCATGTGAGTAAAGAGAAAATATGTATTTTTGGAACCTCAGACTTTAAACACTTGGAACAGGAAAAAGGGGCCACACATGTGCCCCTCTGTGCTGCCTGCCAGCTGGAAAGCAAAGCTCCAGAAGTCACTGATCCTGCACAAGTCCTGCCCTGCATCCTCGTTGAAATGCATAAAACTGTTTGGTCTTCAAAGCACAGCACAATCTATATTTCCTGACTGCTATCATTACTTGCATCCCATTAAACGGCATGTTATTCTCCATTGTGTGCCCCTTTTCCAGATAAACTCCACTTGGCATCTTCACTCCTCCAGCAGCCATGGCTCTCTCTGTATCTGGAGGAACCGTGTTCACTGTACTCCTCATTAGCAGGTAAGAAAGGACAACCACTGGGATCTACAGCCGCAAAGTCATCAGCCATGTCAGATTCTAATTTCTAACAACACCAAAGCTTTGTAGTCAATGAGCTCAGGAGGAGATACTTAGTCGCATCATTTTTGTGTAAACCATCAATACTCAATAACAACTCTTCATGCATCAGGCAAAAAGCATTGAAACTCCATGCCTACACTGATGACACTGCTGAGCAGAATCGATGAGGCAGCATCCAGCACCACATGGATGCAATTGGTGTTAAAATCCCTGCAGAGGTCGTATGGTGAGAATGATGGGATGCTTTGGTGCACATTTGTATGCTGTTGGGAACCAAAGCCTCTGCTCTTCTTGCAGTTTATTCTCAAATTATAGAGTGCACTATGCACATTCTAGATAAGACAAACCCTCTGGCTCATACTGAAAACAGCTATAAGATATGCTCTGTATAGTGCAGCACTTCTTTTCACAAAAAGCTATGGGATTTTTGTGTTGTGGCAGGTTCCTGCCACCTAAGGGCCTCATTTATTAAACACTTCTAAAATATACATTTATATTAAAAATATAAGTCTGCTCAAAAGTCATAAATGGTGCACACAAAAGAAAATAAATCAGCTTTATACTATAAGAACACGAAGGCACTTTTCACTTTAGAAATCCCAGTATACCTGGAAGTGAAGTCCAGCTTTCTACATAACCTATCTAACCATAAAGAGCCAATGACAAGCCTATGTCATAGACTGTATATAAAAGATTTTTTTTTTTTTTTTTTTTGATTTTGATTTTATTGACTTGACTATGCTGAAATCACTGACTGGATTTGGATTGTTAGCATACTATGTTTATTTATTTGTGTATTTGTAAGAGTAGTCAAAGTGCTAAGTTATAAGCTAATGCTAGTGTAAGCTAATGCTAGCAAACAAACTTCTTTTTAATAAGGTACTATGAGCTCTGCACATGCACATACAGATACCTGCTAATTCATTTCAAGTAACACACTAGAACAATAGTAGAATTTCACTCACCAAAATGATCCAACATCATCAGAACGCAGGTTGAGAGGTCCAGTTCAATAACTCAACAGAAGTGAGGCCTAGCAGACAGCTGCTGGCTACATGTCAGTCTCCACCCTGTTTTTATGAAGAGGGAAATTACCAACTGATACTAAAATAACTCTTCCAGGTTGTAAATATGTCGGTTTAGTGGTGTGCAGATCGGATTCTTCTGCCTGTCATAGTGGTACAAAATACGGCTGTATAAATGGCTCGCTCACTCGTGGAGTCATGTGTGGAGCTATTTCAGCTCCACAAACAGCCAAGACATGGTTTGCAAGGCCACAAATCTTGTGAAAAACAAACAAAAGTCAATTATAACACAGAATTTGGTGATGACTTGAGGAGAGGGACAGGTACTGCTAGGGTGAGATTAGCATACACTATGGTGATGCACACTACTTTTTAGTATGATTTTCCAAACACATTAAGTTTTTCTACAAAGTATCGGTATCGGATCAGTATTGCTGATTCAAAGCTGAAATGTACTTGGTATTGGATGAGAAAAGAAATCAGTGGTATCACACATCACTAGTTTCTTAGTTTAAGTTTGGCCTTTTAAGATGGCATTTCCACAGTGGCTTCATTTTAAGCCTTGGTGGGTGCCGGCTGATATGCGCAGAAATGAGCTTATCAATGGTTCTTATAATCATTACTTTTTCTGGCAGTATCTGCGCATTAATCATGCAGCGTTATGCACAGTTGGCATCGCAACATTTACACATTCACAGCAATGAGGCTGATTGATTCACAATTTGACCGAATGATCTCTATAGTTAATGGTAGCCTGCTGGAATCTGCAAGTAAAAGTCTTGAGAGACTCTCAGAATAAGAATAAGCCCGTTCGGTTTACATGAAAAGGAGGAACCTATATTCATCTATACACTTCGATATTGATACAGTCGATGTCAAAGAAAGAGTTTCTTGAATCCACTTCGCTCATCCTGCATTTCAACAGCTGGACTGTGGACCCCCTCTACTCTCCTCTCTGGGGGTTGTGAATGGGATGGTGAGACACCACTGGAAACTGGAAACTGTGCTACTGTTGGCTTAAGACAAAAAGAATAGGAAAGAGTGAAGACGTGTTAGGAGGCAGCGGGAGAAAAGGAAAAGCAGATGTGGAAATGAGAGTAGTGATTTTTAATGTAGTATAGTAGTAATATAACTGGTAAACGGAGAGAGGAGGCTGGTATTATGGCAAAAAGGAAAGTAGAAATAATGTGTGCAGGGGATGTGGAAAAGGAAGCAAGGCCAGGAGCACTCGAGGTGGATCGAAGCTGTTCTACCATGGTGTAGATAAAAAGAGAAATGGAGTAGGAGGGATCTTGCAGAAAGAGTATATAAACAGTGTTGTGGAGGTGGAGAGTGTCAGACAGGATCACGAGTTTGAAGCTGGAAATCGAAGGGGTGATGTTAAATGCTGGCAGTATGTATGCCCAACAGGTTGGATGTCAGTTAGAAGAGAAAGAGGAATTTTGGAGGAAGTTAGGTGAAGTGTAGAGAGTGTCCCCAGGGGGGAAAGAGGGGCAATTGGAAGTGATTTCAATGGACATGTAGGTGAAAGGAACAGAGGTGACGATGACTGAGCGGCAGTATGGCTTCATGCCAGAGAATGAGCGCTACAGATGTGATCTTTGTTTTGAAAATGTTGATGGAGAAGTACAGGGGAGGTCAGGAGGAGCTTCAATGTATATGATAGGGTGCCAAAAGAGGATCTGTGATCATGTATATATGAGTCAGGAGTGGCTGAGAAGTATATGAGGTTGGCGTAGGACATGTATGATGACAGTGGTGAGGTGTGCAGTACCAGTGACAGATGGCTTTAAGGTGGGGCTGGGATTACATCAGGGATCAGCTTTGAGCATCTTCTTGTTTGCAGTGGTGATGGACAGGCTGGCAGATGAGGTCTGGCAGGAGTCTCTAAGGACTAAGGTGTAAGCAGATGATGTGATCTGTAATGCAAGTAGGGAGCAGGTGGGAGAAAGCCTGGAGAGGTGGAGGTATGCAGTGGAAAGAATAATGAAAATCAGAATGCATGCGAGGCAGGTGGAAAAGGAAACGTAGAAGCAGAAATATTGAAGGTTAATGAGTTTAAATAACTGGGGTTAACCATCCAGAGCAGTGTTGTTGGACATGAGAGGTGAAGAAAAGTGTGCAGGGTGGAGCGGGTGGAAACAAGTGTCAGGGGTGATTTGTGACAGAAGGATAGTGGCAAGAGTGAAATGGATTTAGATGAAGGATGGTAGTAAGTCCTGCTATGATGGTTTGTAGATAGTGGCACTGACAAAAACACAGGAGGCAGAACTGAAGGTGGCAGAGGTGAAGGGAGGAAGAAAGTGACAAGATGTTTTACCAGGAGTGACTAAAATGGACAGGATTAGAAATGAGTATATCAGAGGGGCAGCTCAGGTTGAGCAGCTTGGAGACAAAGTTGGAGCCCTGAGATGGTTTGGACATGTGCAGAGGAGGGATAGTGCATATATTGGACACAGGATGCTGAAGAGGAAGGCCTCAGAGATGATTCACTGATGTAAAGAGGATGCTAGGGATAAGGTGAGATGGAGCAAGGTGATCAGCTCTGAAGACCCTTAAAGGGAGCAGAAATTCAACAGGTGGGACAACCCTAAGTACAGTTGCAGTGGCTCAGTGTGGGGAAAAGAATCCCAACTCCAAAATTCCTAGCGTGAGCTCCAGTAGACTTTATAGTGTACAGGCTGTGATCAGCTGACCTGCTGCTCTTTGTGGATTTACAAAACTTAATGAACAACATGTCAACAATTTCACAAGCTGTCTTGGCTGGCTTCCATTTCCTACACTAGTAGTATACTGTATATTGTCTCATACTAGACCTACAGCTGGTATAAAGGTTGAATTCAGTGAATTAATCTATCCGTAAGTACTAAAGCCACTATGCACCAGTCCGACGCAGTGCTTTATTATATATTCGTCACAGTACAGCAATCTAATCTCTTTATTCCATCCAACTACTGTATATTTTCTTGGAACATTTAAATAACACAATTATTAAATAATTATTAAATAATATTAAATAACACACTGGAAATACAGCAGCTGGATCTTAGACTAACAACACACTGTGCGACAAACTGCACTCAAACAGTCTGTGTGTTTGTGTTTGCTGATAGAAACGCTACATTTGAAATTACCTGATGGTTAAAAAAACTTCCTTTATGCTCACACCTCTTCTGTAGTGCTAGCTAAATGCTAAATGGCCTGTATTTGTATAGCGCTTTACTTAGTCCCTAAGGACCCCAAAGCGCTTTACATATTCAGTCATCCACACATTCACACACTGGTGATGGCAAGCTACATTGTAGCCACAGCCACCTTGGGGCATACTGACAGAGGCGAGGCTGCTGGACACTGGTGCCACCGGACCCTCTGACCACCACCAGTAGGGAACGGGTTAAGTGTCTTGCCCAAGGACACAACGACCAAGACTGTCGGAGCCGGGGCTCGAACCGGCAACCTTACGATTACAAGATGAACTGCCGACTCTTGAGCCACGATCGCCAAGTACTGAAGCAACAACTTACAGACACCTGCACTCGTTCCTGCTTACTTTAACCGCTGAGTACTATAAATGATACAGATGAGTCAGAAGTAATAAGCCTGTATTAAAAATGTGAGGGGTAGAAAGTGCAGATATTTATGGAGTAATATATGGAGTAAAAGTAAAAAGTTGTCAGAAAAATAAATACTCAAGTAAAGTCCAGATACCTGAAAATTCTACTTTAGTACAGTAACAAAGTGTTTTTACTCACTTTCAGATCAGGTTTTATTTATTTTTTACGTTAACATAGCTAAACAAAGACAGTGACCATGTAAAATTAATGTGGTATCATGGCCACTGTGAACATGTAAACATGTGAACCAAAGTACAGTCTCAACTTGGCTAACACTGAGTATACCAGAAGAAGGCAGCTGCTGTAGCCTGACCTCTAGTGCAGAGCTTTGATGTTGAAACACACTATAAAAAGAGTCAGCCATCACTGACACCCATCCGAAACAATGAGAACGAGCTTAGCAAGCAGCTTTGTCCTGCTTTGGCTTGTGTTTGTGTTTGCAGAGGTGTTTCAGTGGAACAATGTGCATCCCAAAATGAAACGATGGGCTGAAATTTCAGGCGTTTGATTTGTGTTTTGCAGCATTGTGTTTGCAAGGCATATATGTAGGCCAGTCGGCTCAGAGTACCAAAATGACGAACGATTCTTGTGTGTTAGTGTGGCTCTTGCTTTTAGAGGGAAAGTGCTGTGGGTCTGTTAGGTTGTTGCAGTTCCATCTCTTCTTTTTGATCATTTGGCAGACCTTTGCATTACTCGAGTGACAAATCCAACCTCTTTTTTTGTTTTTAACTGCATTCATCTTGTGCTTCAGAGGCAAAGTTGTGTGAGTAATTTAACGATGAATAAAATTAATTTTGTTAAGAAAAGTACAAAATAAATACATCAGATAATATAAATTTACTTGATTATTATTTATTATTAAAACAATCAAAGATGTTCGCATGTCAGCTTATCTGCTAGCAATGGGTGCTTATGGGTGGGATGGTATGCCGATCAACTGATTGTCTCGTTGTCGCAAAAACCTGATCCAACTTTCAGGATCTAAACAAGATCCAGTCCAAATTTTAGATTGATGTTTTCCTAGTATGGACAACATGGAAGCTCAGCGTCCCATCAGCAAATCCTTTTAGTGCTCAGCTCTCACGCTTTAATAGACAAAGCAAAACCTCTTAAGACCCACAACTGACGGCAAACCTTTATTACAGGTAACAAGCTGAAGCAGTTTGAGTCATGTAGGTCACACCGTCAGTTGGAATGATCTGTTTAGAGTCTGGAACATTTGGTGTTTTGCTTGTTGTTGAGGATGTGGTACACCACCAATGTAGCTGAGCCATAAGAGACATGCTTATTAATGCTTTACTGTCAGTCATGCCTCCTTTCATGTCCGTGTGGCACTTGGTGAAAATCCCGGCAGCACTGGAGCATCGTTTTTCTCCTGAAGTAAAAAGAACAAAAGGAGGAATTAAAGAGGAGAGACTGAAGATCACAGCTGATCACAGCTGAGTAGAAATAAATACAGTCATCTGTAGCTTTGTTTGGCAAATTTACTGACTGTTAGTTAACTGTTGCAATGCTGCAGACAGCACATACATATGTAGAAGATGATCAGCATGCTACGTATAACATAGCCACCCCAGTTGAGAACAATTGTTTTCTTTTAAATTGCAGTTATTAGAGGGCTTAAGTTAAGTTAAGCACAAGAAACAAAACATTATCTTTTTAAGTTAAGCTTCTGAAGTGGTTTACCCAACAGAATGCCAAGCTCTTTAACTGAAACGAGTTTTTAAATGCAGAAATCTAATTTTTGTTGTTATCAACAAATTTTTAAATTACCTGTTTTAAAAAACACCCTAGGAAAAACTGTAAAGCTAATCATGATGTTTTGATTAAGATGTCAAATTACAGTGATAGTTTTAGTGGTTGAGGTTGATTCATTTTTGTCTTCTCAGGCAAACCTGAGAGCTTAAAATAGTATGAGCACAATGGTATAAAACAAGTGTTCATTTCGTTATATAATGAATGAAAAAACTATAATTCTTAGTTTTAAACAGATTTTAAGACAGATTTCTGACTTCTTGTTTTGTTTATAAGTAAAATACATAAAATTGTTAACCACTGTAAATAACAATGGGCGAAGCGTGACGTGCATAGAATAGTCAGGTCAGCTATGACTGAGCAGTTGCTATTCATGTGGAAGGGTTTAGTCTAATAAGGACTGCAATCCACGGTAAAGCCAGTCCTTTATTCGATGAAGCAGCTTTAGATTAAAGGTTATAGTTTTGATTTTGTAACCAGACGTAAATGTATTCCTCTGCAAGTCATTCAGCAACCCACATGTGCAAACACGAGCTCCAGCATCAAAGCGGCCAGGCTTGATTTCTCATTTAATCTGTTTCAATAGAGGCTTAATAATTTAAAGTAGCACCATAATACTGCATATAGGCACCAATGGTTTCTGTGCAATGGTTACAGAAAGGATGGCTAGAATTTTACTGAAACCTATTACAAGCAGATTAAAGGCTTACACTATGCTTTTCTTGATTTAACTGGAGAGACATGACTTACTCCTGTATAGAAATCCATTCTATGTCAGCTTTATTGATTATTACTTGAGAGATTAGTGTGTCCCTATGCTTGGATAATTACAGCACTGGACTGTCTCAAGGAAGACGCCACAAAAAGATACAGTGGTGAAGAAGTAATTGGCTTAAAGGAACATTGTATCATATATTTTGTTTTTCATTCACTGGAGAAACAAAGTATCATCCATTGAAAGGACTATATCATGTCTACTGTAAGAGGAGCTTTTGAGGTTGTGGATTAGAAGAAAAGAGAATTGCAAAGGTAGGACTTGAGATTATCTCAGATCCAGGGACTGGACCTCAACAAGTGGGAAGAGTGATCTGTAGCTGTGCTGCCTCTGACAAGTTGATGCTCGAGGCTGCTCACTGATGTCACTTCATTGATGTCAAGAGTTACCAAAATATAACACCACTGATGTTTCAGAGCTGATGCCACGGCCGATTAGAGCTTGACTGAAAGACAACAAACACATATGGGCAGACCTTAGCTTTTATACCAAGTGTCTTAAAACTACAAGCAGAATGCTTAAACCTGAGCTGTTTCCTTGTTTTGTAATCAAAGAATTGGTAAAAGCAATTAGTGCAAACATTTCTTGTCCACAAATAAAAGGTGGCAGGTTTTCAAATAATAGGCTCATTTGTTAAATGGTGAGATTGCATGGCTTTGAAATATGCTAACTGATGTGAATTCTTTGCTCTATTTCAACTATGTAAGTAAGGGTGTACTCACACTAGGTAATCTGTACCACGCCTGAGCACATTTGACCCCCAAGGGCCATTCGCTTTTACTAGTGCGATCTCAGCGTACCGTACAGTTAGGAAAAGCTTGTCTACTTGGACAGGCCAGCCCAGGCGTGGTGGTTCAGTTGTACTCGAGCGTAGTACACAGTGTGTGACAGATAACCATGCCCAAGCAAGGAGCTCATGCACTTCCTCGACAGCTGCCTACAAGAAAATCACTGTGTTAAGTAATTAACAAATCTATAAAGCATGTGAGAGGACAGCATGTTGCCGTTTCCAAAAGTGGCCCTATTTAAGCAACAAAATTCATAAAATGAACCCCATTGTGCCCTCCAGAGAGCTTTTCAGAAGTAAGTGTGTGTGTGTGTGTGTGTGTGTGTGTGTGTGTGTGTGTGTGTGTGTGTGTGTGTGTGTGTGTGTGTGTGTGTGTGCGTGACAGTGAGAGAGAGGAGTTGAAACCCTGAGACAAACTGAAGCATATTCAGGACTGGATCGTTAAGCACAGCGTTAGTGCAGGTCAGCAGGGAAGTGGAGAGGAGGGATAGTCATGGCAACTATTATTTTTGTGTGTGTGCATGTATATGTGTGTGTGTGTATGTGTGTGTGTGTGTGTGTTTGAGAGGGAGACAAAGAGGGGGAGAAACAGATTAACAAAGAAGGTGCTAACAGAGAATATACAGGGAATATTAAAAAAAACTCAGCTTCCTCTGAGTTAACTAATGAGGCTATTGAGTTCCACAAATATCACAAAATCCACTTTTCCTTTTCTTTTTTTAATAACAACAGCTGTTAGTAATTGTCTTGCCATGCAGAAGATGTTCTTTGAAATCCGTCATTTATCATTTTCTGCAGAAAAGCTGAACTTTAAACCAGTCTCTAAGTTTAACTATAGGTCCTCTATCTTAAACAAGATATTCTCTCTGTGCCATTTCCATTTTCAGAGTGCTTTGTCATAAGCTGTTTTCATATACTCACTACAACCCTTAACTCAGATATCAGCAGAGTGGCTGCATATGAGAATGCAACTATGTCAGGTGTTTCAGTCACACCTGACACTAAACTGACTTTAACCTACCTAGTACAAAGGGCTGATGTCCGTTTGGGCTCATGTGAGACCTGAGCAGGTAACTTTGTGGATGATTCACGTATCCTACCTTCTTCATGCTATATACCTCTCGCCTAAACCAGAGTATTTCCAGGGATGAGAACAGGACAGTTTCCTGTGCTACGTGTGACAAAGGGCAGCTTTAAAAACAACACCTGATCTTTATTGTTCCAACATTATTCCAGAGCTAATATGCGAAACGGCAGACACCATCAGTACTGTTTTCTACTTCCTTTCATACATTTTGCTAATTTTTGCTTTTTAAAAAAAAAAAAAAATTATCACTTCAGGCTCAAGAATACTGTTTAAACCCCTCAGCAGCACATATGTACTTGCCTGCACTGTAGCAGACATCGGGGAGTGATGTACAAAAATTAATGAAACCACCTCTACTATGACTAAGGATATGAAAAGCTGCTTTGTGCTTTTGGTTGTTTCTACCACTGGTGCTTTCTCCAAGAAACAAAAATGTTTTGATGAGCGATTTCAACTCTGCTCAGAATATTAATGCTACGCTGTGTGTTTTATTTTAGTTAATATATCCTCCTGGTAAAGCTCCAGATTCATTTAAAAGATGCAGTATGATGAAGTTTAATAAAATTGCTGTGGTGGTTCTCTCGTGCATATAGAAAATCCAAATCGCCAGAGAGGCTTTTAACTGTAAATCATTAAACTCCATACATTTAGTTAGATCACTTATACCTGCCAGAAGCAACGATCTCTTTGCACAAATGACCCCTATACAATGTTTAGTGGACATAATTGGTGGCAACGCACAACCACAACAATTTAAAACATTAAAATGTCAAAATAGATATACACTGAATAGCCAATGGCCACCAGGCACATCTGTTTAGCTACTCATTAAGCTAAATATCTGATGAGCCAGGTACATGGCAGCAGCTCGGTGTATTTATGTGTGTGGACATGGTCAAGGTGACCTGCTGAAGTTCAACCTTAGCATTAAAATGGGGGAGATATGATTTAAGTGACTTTGAACATGGTATGGTTGTTGGTCCCAAACAGTCTGGTCTGAGTATTTCAGAAACTGCTGATCTGCTTAGATTTTCCTGCATAACCCTCTCCAGGCTTCATGGACAATGGCTCAAAAGTGAGAAAATATCCAGTGAGCTGCAACTTTCTGGGTGAAAATGATGCCACAGATCAGAGAACAATGGTCAGACTGCTTCATGCTAATAGAAAGGCTACAGTTAGAACAGGTTCACCAAAATTGGACATGAGAAGACTGGAAAAAAAACTTTACCTGGTCTGATTTCTGCTGCAACACTGGATGATCAGAATTTAGCATAAAGAACACAAAAGCATGGATCCAAACTGCCCTGTATCAGTGGCTCAGGTTTTTGATGGTTCATTTGTTTTGGCATATTTTGGGTTCCTTTGTACCAACTGAACATATTTGAAACACTGCAGATGCCTGAGTATTGTTGGTGACTATAACCATTCCCTTTTGGCCATCTTGTGATGACTGCTTCTAACGGGATAAAATATTGCATGTGTCTATAGGGAAAATAACATATTATCTAAAGTTTCTAAAAGTTGAAAAGTTACTGCATTTTCCAAGAGTCTATCGCATAAAATGTAAAATTCAGCATCCCATATTTTAGTGCACGTTATATCAACCCACCAACTTATGGCTTAAAACCTTTAAGCTACCATTCCAGCTACCATTTTTTGTCTATTTCTTGTGAATTCAGATAAGTGATTCAATTTCTAAGCAGGGAATTTAAAGAAGTATCTTTGCCTAAGCGCCTCTAAAGGTCCTCTAGGGTCCATCTCACATTACAGACTACTACAAAGCTGGCGCTACAGATAACATGCTTATTACCATGACAATGTTCTGTAGTCAGATTTGCAGTCATTCGTTTTAATCATCACAGATCTCATTTTTGCCTTCCTTTGAGCACTTAAAATCTTAGCAGTTGGTAAAAGAAGCCTTGAGAGGGATAGTACTCTAGCTGATAGCTTATCCCATCGCACAACAGCTCGAAACTGAAGATCACAGAGGTTTTCTTTGGATCTCCCTCACCAACAAAATTTCTCCTCCTTTTTAAAAGCCTTTTGAAAATTGAATGCTTTTGTGGGTGTCTCATACAAAATAGGTTTATAGGTCTTACTTTCTGATGATCCTAGGATAACATTGAGAAGTAGCAGTGTAATTGAATCATTTGAGGGCTCAGAAGGTTCAAGACGAGGAGCTTCAAAAGATTTTTCTGGGTTTTTACAAGCTGGCAGAAGAACACATTACTCATAAAATATAACAAAATAATCAATTATTCACCAGCAACACTAAAAAAAATCAAATAAATATTGAGTAAATATTAATGTAATAAATACTTTAAAAACCACCCTTTAAACTAGTGTTGCATATTTTGTGAAAGCTAAAATGCAGACACAGAGTACACTCAGTATTTACCACAGTGTTGCTGCCTCCATGTGAATTAGGAAGGCAAGAGATCGCCTGATGGTCAGATATAGTTGATTAACTGATCATCAGCAAATGTGAACACCAGTGAGAAAAACTGAACAAGTATGGCTTGTTTGGAATGGCCTCTCCTCTCTAAAAAGAACATGGCAGCACCACTTAGGTTTGGCCAGTTGCATCTGCACAAACTCTAAGACATCTGGAACAATTTCCTTTGGACAGATGAGACTGCAGTGGAGATGTTTGGCCATAATGCATAGCACCACATCTAACCATATAGAGCATAGCATTACAAACACCTAATACCAATTGTCAAACACGGTGGTGGAAGGGTGATGATTTCGGCTTGTTTTGCAGCAACAGGGCCTGGTCACTTTGCTGAGTCGACGATCAACTCCTTTGTATCCCAAAGTATTTTAATGTGAGGCCATCTCTCCAACAGCTTGGGACAAAACTGGGTGATGCAGCAGGACAGTGATCCTAAGCACAGCAGCAAATCTACAACAGAACCACTTAAAATGAAAAATGACCCATACGAAGTTCAAACTTCAGTGCACTTGAAATGTTGGGGGCCCTAGAAGAGCTGTGCATAACAAATGCCAGCCAATATCAGTGAATGAATGAGTGGGCCAAAATTCCTGTGAGAGACTGATAATCATACAGAAAATAATTACTCTGATCTACTTCAAAGTTATTGTTGATTAAAGTGGGTCTACATGATACCGGTTGGGATTCACGTGCTGCTTTTGCATTCTGCCTTAGATTTTGTTAAGTAAATAATGACACAGGGCAATATGTCTTTAACGACTGTGCGAAAACACCCAGGAACTGTCAGCTATAGATAGGGACTTTACTTTTTTGGTTTTATGCTCCTGAGAAAGCAGTCCAAAATGAACAATAAAAAAAAAAAGGAAAAGATTTGAATGTGATGTTTAAAAATGAATTATAAAGTCAGTCTGCAGCTTCCACTGAATTTTTGCAGTATTAGTGGGGACTTTCTAGTTTTTCAGCATATTCTTATATCCTAATTTCACAAACAATTTTCATTAGCCGAAATATCTAAAACGAACTGTGTAATAACTGCCTAGCACTAATCACCGAACACACAAAGTTAGCATCGAACTACTGTACATAATAGAGCATTTAGCTGCTTAAGAGCCAGATATTTCCCTTGGGTGTTGGCAGAGGACGATATTAAAGCGAAAACAATCCTTTTGCCTTCAAAAAGTCTTTAGAAATGTGACCGCAAATGAATGCCACTCTTTGTTATTCACTGTAATTATTATTATTTAGCTTTGAAACAAATTGCAATTGGTTTATGCTCACAACAAAAATCAATTATAAATAAATCTTAAAATAATTTAGTGAGAGAAATACAGCGGCTATATTTTCTGAACTGCAGAGGGTGAGCTGCCCTTGATGGAAAAGAAACTGCTCCTGCGTGCGGTGGAATAGCCAGCACAGGGTTGAATATTCATTTTTTTCTGGGTGTTTTAATGAATGATCTGCAGGGTCTTTGAGTGCATTTAGAATCCTTAATATTGTTGCTGCTCTCTAGAAACTAACATAAATGGTATTGTTCAGTTTTTTATCAAAATTTGTTGAGCTTCTTTTTGTTTATTTGTTTATTTGTTTGTTTGTTTTTTACCAGCGTAGAGATCTTGACAGGGTCACTGTGATATTGATTTCTAGGATGCCTTTGCCTCCCTTCTTCCCCTAATAATTATATTGTTAGTGTTAATACTGTTAACATTTAGCATACAATGTATGTTTGAAGTCTGGCTCAACAGTGGTGCTATGGCTCTCTGCCCCATCCTGCATGAATCCTCAGCAAATCCCATACTAATTCATTTTATGGTTATAGTAATTTGGAAATAAGTTGGTTCTCAGACCAGGCAACAGACGCAATCTCTCCTCCCCAATAGGACATGCATGGAGCAACTTTCCCAGGAGGCACCTTGGAGGAATCGTATGTCCAAGCCATCTCAACTGGCCCCTTTCAATGTGGAAGAGTAAACTCATTTCTGCCGATTTTAACTGCACTCTCATTATTCAATCATTACCCAGAGTTTATGACCATAGCTGAGGTGGGTACAGACTGATCCGTAAACTGGCAGCTTTGCTTTTCACCACAGCAAGTTAGTACAGAATCTGCAGCATTGCTGACGCTGAGGTTGACTGAAAGTTTTGCTCCATGGCCTCCCCAAACTCCTCCTACACCCTACTTTTTTGCTGCAGCAACTACCAGAGCAACACTCCTGGCCTGGCAGTATCTGGTCATCTCTGGAGTCCTACAGGCTAACCAAGCCCAGTATAACTGTTCAGCACGATGGATCCCTTTACCTCGGATGTCCACTCAGTGTTTTGGGAATCATCACCATGACAGGCACCAACCACCTTGGAGCCACAGCTTGGTTCAGCTGCCTCAAGGATGGAGATGTGGAACATTGTCCATTCGAATTTGATGTCACCAGCCTCTATTGTATTCTTTCGAAGTTCTGCATGTTCTCACAGACGTTCAATTCAATTCAATTTTATTTATATAGCGCCAAATCACGACAAAAGTCACCTCAAGGTGCTTTATATTGTACAGTAGATACAGAGAAAAACCCAACAATCACATGACCCCCTATGAGCAAACACTTTGGTAACAGTGGGAAGGAAAAACTCCCTTTTAACAGGAAGAAACCTCCAGAAGAACCAGGCTCAGGGAGGGGCGGGGCCACCTGCTGCGACCGGTTGGGGTGAGAGAAGGAAGACAGGATAAAGACATGCTGTGGAAGAGAGACAGAGATTAATAACAAGTGTGATTCAATGGAGAGAGGTCTATTAAAACATAGTGAGTGAGAAAGGTGACTGGAAAGGAGAATCCCCGGCAGCCTACATCTATTGCAGCATAACTAAGGGAGAATTCAGGGTCACCTGGTCCAGCCCTAACTATATGCTTTAGCAAAAAGGAAAGTTTTAAGCCTAATCTTGAAAGTAGAGATAGCGTCTGTCTCCCGAATCCAAACTGGAAGCTGGTTCCACAGAAGAGGGGCCTGAAAACTGAAGGCTCTCCCTCTCTTTCTACTTTTAAATACCCTAGGAACAACAAGTAGTTCTGCAGAGCGAGAGCGAAGTGCTCTAATAGGGTGATATGGTACAAGGTCATTAAGATAAGATGGGGCCTGATTATTTAAGACCTTGTATGTGAGGAGCAGGATTTTGAATTCAATTCTGGACTTAACAGGACGCCAATGAAGGGAAGCCAAAACAGGAGAAATATGCTCTCTCTTTCTAGTCCCTGTCAGGACTCTTGCTGCAGCATTTTGGATTAACTGAAGGCTTTTCAGCAAGTTTTTTGGACATCCTGATAATAATGAATTGCAGTAGTCCAGTCTGGAAGTAATAAATGCATGAACTAGTTTGGCCTCTGCCACACTTCCGGTGAGCCCTCACCATATGCTTGGGTGCAAAAAGCCTGTCCAGCATCCCCTGCCATACTTACACAACCCCTGTTTGCAGCTTGACTTTTAAGCAGCTTTTAATTTGAGAGTTAGCCATTGTGATGGGGGAGATTTAAATAGCTATGTGTGATAGAGCTTCAATTATTTTTCTTTTTGTCTTGATATGAGTAACGTTTTGCTCTGAAATACAATCAAAAACTTAATATACTAAATATACTTTTACTTGTGGTTTATTCTTTCATAGTTTTGATGCCCTACACACAAACAGAAACTCCTATTAGAGAATGATTGATTGATTGATCTGAACATACATTCTTACATTAGATTAATTATTTGCCCTTCTATGAGACTGGATAAAAATATGAACTAGACTTCTCTATCCCTAGTTTGTGCATTGTTAACTGTACAGTGATGTTACTGTTTTACTGCAAAACCACTAATAATATCTTATAAATTTGCATGACTCCCCCTGACTTATATAAGCTGACACTTTTGGTAGGAATTCATTAGCATGCTTATTACTCTCTTTCATCTGGTGTTAAAAAGAAAACACAACTAATTATACTGGTGATAGGATTTTTCAGGATGGTGTAATTTCCCACCTTTTTTCTTTTTTAAACTCAGTAATGGCGTAACTCTGAAATGTCCAAGAAAATTTTCAGAGAATAATTAAAGACTACCCATGGAGGGAGAAAATGTATCTGTGATTAGTTCCCATAATGAAAATCCAACTCGCTGAATGCAGTCTTGGCAGGATGGTGCCTAAAATTTCTGTCAGCAACACATTTCAGTCCATTTGATCCAATTTAATTTAGCCTCTTAGCAGCAGCAAAGATTTCACATCATTACATTTCACATTCTGCTCGCAGTTCAGCCTTTTGGAAGAATGTCATTTGTCTTCATGGCTAGTAGTTTTAAAAACACCTTTATGAAATTGCGTTTAGTTCAATTCAAAGTTAGTTCAGCTGGCTTTTAAAACTTATAACAGTACATTGTGATGCAAAAAGTACTCTATTTGCACGTACTTTATGTTTCTTGATGTTGTTACCTGCTGATTTCTTAGAGAAACCTATTAATCTTTTTCTCAGTAGGGAAACTAAAAAATATGTAGAAGCATATGAAACTCTTCCCTTCAACAGATGGTTAATAGATGAAATCAAAAAGACAAGACTGCATATTTGGTTTTCTAATGTAAGTTCAAAACAGACTTTAAAGTGCCTTCTCCCATCTAGTTGACATTTCAAACAGTATGTTCACAGAATGCTCTTCCAAATCGGTAAATACAGAAATCAGAAAGACTTGATGCATCATATTTAATTTCGAACCTGCAATCATTTGACTCATCCTCAAGTCATAAGCATACCAAGTAAACACTAATCCTCTGTGTGCATATGCTGCACAATGGCTTCTTCCTGCCTACTATGAAGGGATAATAAAAGCACAGGTAAAGATGTTCCAGGTTTACTTTCTTTCATAGTAAACCTATCAAAACTATGTTCACATACATAAATATTTGCTAAGCTGTTGTGCAGAACTGGAAAGTATTTCCCTTGCTCTTTTTCCTTGCATACGTCAAGCAAGGCACCTGTCATTCAGAAGGTAGAGCAGGTTGTCAACTAACTGGAAGGTTCTTGGTCTGTATTGAGCAAGATGGTGAACCCTGAGTTGCTCTTGATACAGTGTAAGATAGAAAGCACTTAGATATACACAAATGTGCTTGTGTGAATGGGTGAAAAAGGCTTTTAGTATAAAGTTCTTTGAAAAGTGCTTTAGAACAACTAGTTCATTAACCAAGTTGTGAAAAACAGGAAGCTCAGCTTGGTTTCAGTCTGTTGTGCTGTCTCTTGGTTAGAAATCCAGAAATTTATATTCTTGTATTCTAACACAGTGACAATCCAAGAGGGAAAGAAAATGGTGTCAATCCCACAGTTTCATTGAGCAGACAAAGCACTTCTGGTGAGTCACTATGTTGCTAGTATGGTTCTGACCAATCAGAACATGAACACAGGACCTCTGAAGTTGTCTGTGTAGGTTCTTAATCATCCAAGTCATGGTAGTCTAAGGAGCTTGGAAAGAAAGCATCAGGACTTCTTTAAGTTTCTTGAAGAAATTTTATCACTCATCTGAGAAGCTTCTTCAATTCTAAAACCAAATGGTGGAGAGTCACTCTAGTTGGTGAGTGGATGTTAAATACCTGAGACTCCACCATTTCCTTTTGTCTTTTATGTTCTTCAAGCTGGTCTGCAGTAGGGCTGCCACGATTAGTCAACTAGTCCCAATTTCGTCAACTATCGAAATCATCGATGGCTAATTTAATAGTCGACGCGTTGTTTGAAGCTTTGTAAGATCCTGAAAGATGCAGCAATAAGTAGGATTTCGAATAGGATTTGAGAGTGTAATAACGGAGTGAAACAGAAGATGGCAGCAATGCATCTACAAGGACGCCAGCTGCCGTTAGACGCCAAAGAAAAAAAAGGAAGCAGTTTTCGGTATCGTAGCTGTGTCCAAATTCAGGGGGCGCATCTTTCAGAGGCCGCATTTATAGTCCGATTACCTGACAGTGACACGATGAAGGTTGTCCCAATTTGAAGACTGCTCCAAATGCATCCTTCATTTCCCAGAATTTGAAGAATTCAAATGGGTCAGGTGTATCCTTCGTGGCCCAACCTGTCCCAAAATTCGACGTCAATTCCAGTTTCCCACAATCACGGCAGCTACTTAGTTTCAATATCACTCTTATTACTCTTTCTGGATAATGAAATAAACTTTTAAGATATTTTTAGGTGAGAATATAGCTCTGTAAACTTCAAATATCTGCTTGGTTTATGAAGACATCACATATTTGCAAAAGTGCTCTGGTGTTTTCGGAGAGATAAATGGCCTGTATTTGTATAGTGCTTTACTAGTCCCTAAGGACTCCAAAGCGCTTTACACATCCAGTCATCCACCCATTCACCCATTCACACACACATTGGTGATGGCAAGCTACATTGTAGTCACAGCCGCCCTGGGGCGCACTGACAGAGGCGAGGCTGCCGGACACTGGCGCCACCGGGCCCTCTGACCACCACCAGTAGGCAGCAGGTGAAGTGTCTTGCCCAAGGACACAATGACCGAGACTGTCCAAGCCGGGGCTCTAACCGGAAACCTTCCAATCACAGGGCAAACTCCCAACTCTTGAGCCACGATCGCCCACGTTTTCGGAGAGATCTTTTACCCACCAGCCTGATAGCTAACCGGGAGGTTGAGGCTCACTAGCACCGGCGAGAACAGCAAACTCCCGGCACATAGTTTTACTCAGGTTAAACATGATATATAATCAGAATCAGAATACTTTATTGATCCCTAGGGGAAATTATGTAAGTCACTTAGATAACTTAAAAAAGTTATTGTTTGTCTTTTTTCAGTGTTTTATTTGTTCCTGAGTTCCTGGTTTGCCTGAGATTAAAGTTATACTTTTCACACAGCTGAATAAACGTGTGTGATGGTAGATAATTTACTCCAATGTTGTGTTATACATTAGCAAGTGAGGAGCAGACGGCTGAGTTTATTAAACTCCATCGAGACAGCTGGAGACGCAAATCTGAAGGTTAGACTGTCCAGTTTCACAGCCTCGCACTTGCAGCCTTCTCAGTCTTTGAAGGACCCGGTCCACCTAGACAGCTAAGGCCTACGTAGGCCAAAGGATGCGGCCTATGAATTGGGACATAGTAGAAGACTCCTCCAAATGCTTCCTTCTTTTCCCCAGATTTGAAGGATGGGCCGGGTGTATCCTTCCTGGCCCAACCTATCCCAGAATTCATAACAGAAAACTGATTAAACAGAAATTGGAATGTATGTGCTCAGTCTGCAACAACATTTGGGTAGGCGGTAGAGTGATCTATTGAATGCCGGGGCCTAAGGACTTCTTAAAGATAGTGACATTCTATAGCTTCATCTTAGAAGACAGTGTTAGTATTTGCATCAATCAGTATAAATACCACTATCTTGGATCGCCCCCACTGACATGACTGCTGTGGCTACCACATCCAATTCCACCAGTCAAACCTCCGACGGGCCCACTCCTGCTAAACAGGTGAAAATAGACTTAAGAGCGACAGGACTTGAATGTTGCATATAACTTACATGCATAACATATAAAACAATTTTTAAGAAGATACTTTTTCATTTGATTCAATTTCATATGATGGATTATGCAGAAAAATAGAATTGGGCTGAAAGGTCTATTGCTTTATAATGTATTCAGCTATGGTGTATCATGTTTTTAAAAAGTAACTAGGTAATAAAGTAACTAATTAATACTGAAAGTAAGTAATCAGCAAAGTAATTGGATTACGTTCTTGGAGAAGTAATCAGTAATTAGTAACTAATTACTATTTTCAAGTAACTTGACCAAAACTGGTTATTTCGCTATGCAGAAAATGTTCAGGTTGGACTTATGAACATGAGACTAACAGCAAAGCATCAGCGTTCCCTAAAGCTTGGTAGATTTGAGTCACATCAGGCTGTTTAATTACTCAAAAAATTCAAATGAAGACTGAAGTCCACTTCATTCAAATTTTTTAGTTTACTATTTAAATAGCCATGCAGGTAATTACCCCTTTAGGGAAAAACTTTGCTATCGGTAATAAAATATGGGTGATACATTCCTTCTAGGCCACAGCTTGTACGTTAGAAGTAGGAAAAAAAATCCACTGATTAAATACTGGATCATTTTTGACAGTGGTGGTGCTGTAAGCAATTAAATTCTGAATTTAAATATGTCAGAGGGCATTCAAAGGTGATATGGAAAAGTCTGACATGACACGTCTATTGTTGAAAATAAGAGCTTCTTTATATATATATATATATATATATATATATATATATATATATATATATTTTAAATCCTGACTTTGAACATGTTAAAAAATGTTAGGACAGGACTATGTTTGCCACTGTGTTGCATCAGTATTTCTTTTAACAGCACTCTCATGAATATAGGAATTGAGGAGACCTTTAGCTGCAGTTTTGAAAGCATCTTTGCTTCAGAATTTTAGCTGTTTAATAGTTCAGGGTCTACCTTATCATCTCTTGGTTTTATGATGTGCCAATTAGTGATTAATGACAAATTGGATTATACGCTTGCATGTTTAGTACAGGAATGAGTTTGTTACATTGAAAGCAGAAATATTCAAAAATATTTAGCTAATATAATAAATAATAAATAATAAAAATAATAAATAATAAAATAATTAGCTAAATATTTAGCTTTTTCTCCAGTTGCAATTTTTTTTGTGGTGTTCGAGAATCCACAGTCTATGAGAGATAGCTGTCAGATTTTCAGGCTGCAGTGTGAAGCAAATTTCTTCAGGTAAAATTTGAAATATTGACTGGTTAGAACACAGAACAGTTTTTCTACATCCTCTTAATTTAAGTTTTCATAACAGCTCAGCTGATCACTGTGCCAGACTATATCAGCATCATTTGACAAATCTTATATAGGGTGCTGCAATTTACCCAGCCCACAGCTGCACATCTGCAAGCTGCTTTCCAACCCACCTGCACCCAGACTCCTCTTTTTCCTTTTATTTTTGAGGTAATTACTGCTAAATCTGTTTTCACTAATGCCGGCTTTGTTCTGCCTGAGGTCTCTCTGCTCTGTGCCTTATGCTTTCACATATGTGTGTTGACGTCCCAGAACAGGCAGATGCTGCAAAGCATAAATGACAACAGATGGAATTAGTCATTTTTTGATGATCTTATTTAAATTATATTATGTACCAAAGATAATGCAGTCACCAAATTATTCAAATTAACACGTTAAAATATAAAATAAACAAATAAATTGAATTTCTTTTTTTTATTTTATATTTTGATGTAGTTCTTAAATTGTTCAATGAAACAGAGTGATAAAGTGATTTACAAGTCATTACATTGTTTTTTGTTGTCTTTTTTTGACAACTTATACAGCACCCCAGGTTTTCAAAAACCTGATTAATATAATTGAATGAGCAAAGGAATTATCTTTTGGAATTAAAAATGTGCTACACGTTGGATCCAAATGCTAGACACAAAGAAAGGATTGTTAAGAGGGGTTAAAATGGGATTTTGTAGGTGGTGGAACGTAGCAGTGCAGCAAAGGGCTGCAAAAAAATTACTTAGAGCTCTAGATGTCTGTGATTCATAATCTAACTTAACAGTGAGCCTGGAAACCATGCTCTGCACCAGTGCAGCACCATGCATTACTGTAAACTTAACAACAAAGATGCAAAGTAATCATTCTAACTAGACTGTTTTGGAATAGTTTTGGAAAACTATTTCTCTCCCTTCTCTTTTTCCATCTACGTGAGTTATTGCACAGTAACATTTTTTTTCGACCAGAAAATCCAGCTAGCTAGTTGCTGAAGTACCACAACTATATTGATTCCGCATGCAGAATCAAAAGAAAAATAAAAGGATACTTCAAGGGTAAAATTGGGAATGTGGGATGACAGCACCTGGAAGCAATACCAAGAAAAATTAACTTGCTTGATTATTTTTTCAATAGCAATCAGATTTAATTAATGCTGGAAGACAGTTTTGTATCGTTCTGGCACACCCTGGTCTTTAGTCATTGCAATTCATGATTAGGGGAGAGGCTGAAGGCAAAGTTGGAGAATCCAGTAGTAACAGAAATAAGGAGGGTTATAGAGGCTGGAGTTGGTGTGGGTGAGGAGTGAGGTAAAAAAAAAAAACCCACTTCAGGCTGTGGAAGCTTAAAGTGGTTTGCAGGTGGGCATGGAAACACCACAGAGGCAGGTGAGGATCCTGGAGCATGAGAGAGAGGTTAGAAATAACTAACACTAGGACTGGAAAATCAATAGAAGCAATATATGCCTTGAGTTTGTTACCACTGTGGTTTAAGCTAAAATCTGGCAGAGAGTAGATGGAGGATCTGGGCACATATACCCCTCGCAGATGAGTGGGTAAGCTGAGCGGGTAAGCTGAGCAGCTCAGTGGGCTGATTATGGTGTACAAGATGGGCAGAGCTAGGACAAGACTAACGGGACCATAATCACACTGGGAAGAAGAAAACACAAGGATATACTAGGGCGTCTTCCAGGACAGGCTGTGGGATAAGGTCACATGATGACATGATGATGAGCAGATAGCAGAGCTGTGAAGAATATAAAGCCAAAAAACTGACCAAATGTATCATAGAAATGTTGTTTTTTCTTCCAGTAGTTAATACGAAACTTGTAAACTAGATTGTTTCATAGGTTTCCTGTTTTTAAGGTTTGAGGCTACAAAACTATTTAAGGCAGTAAAAAGAGTATACATACATAAGTCATGCACTTAAATAAAGTCACGTGTTTCTGATGTCACATTTTTTTCTGAGATTCATATGACTTCAGTAGGCTTATGAAGACAGTAAGTGTTCTGCATTCGGCACCAGGGAGTTCTTCTATGCTCCCATGTGGAGAGGCTTAGGGAGCTGCCTAGGATAGCATGAAAGACAGAAACAGCTGCTTTTATCCACACAAGGCTGCGACATGAACTCAGGAGGGCTTTTTTTTTTCTTCTTCGTGCCTCATTGCCTGCCTCTGCATCTCCAAGTCTGTAGTGGCTGAAGGGTCTGAGGAGGCCCAGAAAGTCCCTGATGAGCGAGGGAATAATCTCTGTATATGAAAGCAGCAGCTACTTTCCTCAAATCCCATTTCACAGTGCAAAAAAATGAATATTCTCTGCAAAAGAAGAAAAGACACTTAATGCAGCTCGACAGGCGTAGCATCCAGCGTGAGTCTAACATTGCGAGCACACCTTGAGGATTCGGATAATGCCACATGTTTTACCTGTTTCCCCCAGCAGCATGTCAGAAGACAATGGATGCCTCTTTTCACTCAGAGCCTACTGTCAGCTCTTTATGTAGAGAATTTGAACCAGTTTTTATGGTTTTCCGATTTAGTCTGGTGCTATGAATTAAGGTGCAAATGCCATTAGCTGTCATTTGAATATGAATATGTTTAATTCTCTGACCCTGAAGGTCAGTTGAGGACCTGCTTTTTCTATGTGCCGAAAGATTTGAAGCAATCCATCAGTGGCGACATTCTGCCATGTTTTTTCATGCTTTTAATCACCAAGTGTGATGAAATGCTTTGTAGTATTGGCTTGATTAATAGTACGAGAAAAGAAACTACGTAGTAACATGACATTGAGTCTGTGGTACTGAATGACAAATGGATAAAGTCGTCCCATGAAAATGTATTAAAGAAATCATTTCAATGGAGCTGCATCCTCGCCTCGTCAAATCCCACTTAGCGCAGCCGATTTGTAGATAAATGAGGAATGAAGAATCCAATTGCTCCCTCTGCAAGTACAGAACACACATGTTGTTCTTCTTTGTGAGGCCTGAGCGATGTGGCACACCGATGGCCTTAGGGATTTCGGCAGCAGAGACGATGCCAACTGAGGGAGTCTGGGGAACAAGGAAGGGCATGAATCAATGAAATAAGAGTGAGACGCGTGTTTTTGAGTTGAGCATACTGCGGAGTGGGTGGGAGGATGGGAAAAAAAAGAATGAGAGGGGGGTCCACAGTGTATGTTACTCAGCTCTCTGCAGGGGTTATGTTCAACTGAATTAATCTGTTGTGAAATGTGCAAGTACTGCCTGGACTGATGCCTTGTGTGCCGCAGAGATGGGGAAGAAGAGAAAGAGGATAGGTGGGGAAAACTGTGGGGAGGCTCACTCATGAAACAGGATCTGAAAAGATGAAATCACCCACAGGGTGGAAGAGGCCCTCATTCCAAACCACCCTGCTATCCATGCATTACTGAATCCATACCACTGGCACACATTAATAAGAAAATATGTCATGGTGGTGGCAACAGGAACAAATCAGGAACCTACTAAAAATGAATTAACCAGCTATCTTGAGGACATTTTGGGTGGTATAGTATTAACACTAAGCAAGTCCAACGTTTACTGTAACGACTGCAAGTGGATAGGTAGGTGGGGTGGGCGTTCCCTGAAATGAATTGCCAATGCCAAGCTGCAGCAATCTGTAAGATACAGTAGTGGCTCTGTCATGATTTAGGGTAACATTTTAGCCACTGGTGTTGGTTATCTTGTAAAAATTGATGGAATTATGAACGCATAGAAGTAGTGTCACATTTTTAACCACGATACAATACTATCTGGACAATATGTGGTTGGAGGCAGGTGACGATATTCTGAAACACACTGACAGCGCAGTAAAAGCGTACCTGGACAGAAAAACACACACACACACACACACACACACACACTATCAGTCATGGATTGGCCTCCCCAGAGCCCGGGCCTCAACATTGTTGAGGTAGTGTGGGATCATCTTGACAGAGAGCAGATCAAAAGGAAGCCAACATTCAAAGAAGAGCATTGAATGTCCTTCAAGGAACTTTCAAAACTAAGAACTGAGGGTCTATGAGCTACAGATACAGGGAGGGTGAGGATTGTCAGTGCCACAATCCACGATGAAACATGAAGCATCCGTGAATACATCAGGAAGAGGCCCTCTGAGATAAGCTGCTCCAAGAATGCCTCAGGCGATGAAGATAGATGAGTGATGAGGAGCAGGAGACACTATTATGGACAACCAAGCCGGCATGGGATGTATCATTGACAAATAGAGGAATTGGCTGACACCAAGCAATCCTACTGGTAGGAAAGACCGTTTTAAAGGACAGTAAAGAGGCTCTGAACATAACAGTGCAAAAACAGGCCCTATAAGCACCGGATCCATAAAGGCAGAAATCTACCACAGCTAACAGGACCGGAGACACATTGTAGCTGGATGTAACATGCAAGCTGGGAGCATGAACACTAATTTGTGCCCCATATGAACAACATGTCCCCAAGTTCTGATAGAAGACGCCCCCAAAGGTGGTTGAGAACAACAGGGCTAAAGGTTAGGTCTGAGTTCCAGACAGATAAGGAGCTGCTGGCCAACCAACCAGACATAGTGGTTGCAAAGAGCAGAAGGCAGTAGTTGTGATAGATGTAATCTATGCAATCTATACAATCTCAGTGGATAGTAACATCAGGAAGAAGGTGCATGAGATAATAGAGAAGTATTAGGGACTGGAGCAGATGTGGAAGGTAAAGTCCAAAGTGGACTCAGTGGTAGTAGGAGCATTAGGAGCTATAACCTTGAAACTGGAATTGTGACTCCAGCAGACATAAAGCACAACAATCGGAGGTCTCTGCCCAGAAGAAACTCGCTGGCCTCTGGTGATGCACTGACTTGCTTAAGTCATAAAGATACAGTTAGGTCCATAAACATTGGGACAGCGACAGCTTTTTTCTAATTTTGTTCTCTACATTACCACAATTAATTTTAAATGACACAACTCACATGCAGATGAAGTGCAGACTTTCAGCTTAATTCAGGGGGTTGAACAAAATAATTGCATAAAACTAAGGAACTAAAGCATTTTTAAACACAATGTCTTCATTTAAGGGGCTCAAAAGTAAGTGGATAAATTAAATAACGGAAATTAAAATGTTCATTTCTAATACTTGGTTGAAAACCCTTTTGCTGCTAATGACAGCCTGTTTTGAACTCATGGATATCACCAGATGCTGGGTTTCCTCCTTTTTAATGCTCTGCCAGGCCTTTGCTGCTTCTGTCCAAAGTTTAGTCTTCGGCAGCTGAAATGCTCAATTGGGTTAAGATCAGGTGTCTGGCTTGGCCGTTCAAAGATATTCCACTTCTTTGCTTTAGTAAACTCCTGGGTTGCTTTGGCTGTATGTTTTGGGCCATTGTGCATCTGTATTTTGAAACACCACCAGTATGTCTCTGAACACCTCAGAATTCATTCGGCTCCTTCTGTCCTGTGTCGCATCATTCGGCTAGAGGTTGAGCTTGGTTTCGTCTGTCCAAAGAATGTTGTTCAAGAGCTTTGCAGGCTTGTTTTTGATGTTTTTTAGTGAAGTCCAATCTAGCCTTTCTGTTCTTGAGGCTTATGGGTGGCTTGGACCTTGCAGTCAACACTCTATATTTACTGTCATTATGTCTTCTTGTAGACTTGGATATCGATACGCCCATCCTACTGGAGAGGGTTGTTTACTTGGTTACATGTTGTGAAGGGGTTTCTCTTCACCATGAAAACGATTCTGTGATTAATCCAACACTGTTGTCTTCCGTGGACGTCCAGGTCTTTGTGCATTGCTCAGTTCACCAGTGCTTTCTTTTTTCTTTGTCAGGATGTACCAAACTGTAGATTTTGCCACTCCTATTGGCAGTATTGTAGTAATTTCTCAAATGGTTTTTCACTGAATAATAATGTCACAATAATATCACTGAATAATCATAAAAACCCTTTTAATACTATATAAGCACAGTTTCCAGTTTTTGCTTTTTCCCACAGAAATGCCATGAAAATGTCATGCTCACTTTGTCGTTACTTTCACTTGATATCTGACCAGCAGTTAGTTTAAGGAGGCGACACATTTTGAAAGCAATTTTCTGTTTGGAACTTGATTTTTTTTTTTTTTTTTGAAACATTAGAAGGTCATATTGTGGTTGCAATATGTAGGTTAATTGTGTTCTTCATGGTGTGACTCAGTCAGATTTGTTAATGTTGTGAGAGGGAGATAGGCAGAGAGATGAGGAGGGGAATAAAGAAATACGACTGAGAGAATAAGCAAACCAAAGCTGCTCTCATTACTGAGAACAGCAGCAGATTTTGATCATGACAAACAAGGACGGACTGAACATTGCTTCCTCCTCTCGCTTTCCTTTCCACCAACTTCACAGAGGCAAGACATGATCATTTGTGACTGGCCAATTAGCACATTAGAAGGTGTTGTTTAGATTCATAGTGTCATGTGTCGGTGCTGATAATGTCGTCGCTAGGTGTGTCATGACAGATAAAGCCCTCAGAAATCAGCTGCTCACATGCAGTATTGATACTCATGTTGACATCCCTGAGTGAGCAGCTGAAGCGGTAACCTGCTTTTAGATACCACTGTCAGTGTCCATTACTTTTCCATAAAGCACTTCTCCGTCGAACAGTGTTCTTTGAAATTCTCCATTCTTTTCTTGCTCTAACATTTATTCACTATGCTGAGTAATTTAATACCTTTTTATGAAGGAGTTTGTATCAACTTTGAAATAGCACATTTCGACTAGTCGGGATTCAGTTTATCATGATATTGATAGGGCCAGATAGCACAAGAAAATTACTTTGAATCTGTGCATATTAGAAACCATGAGGTGTGTGGTGCTTACCCCCGCATACCCTGGACAATACAGAGATGATTACGCCAGGACATTGTAAGCCACTTACTTTCTTCTAATGTAGGACATAGCCAGAAAAAGGTTACATTGGATGTCCAAGCAATGGAGGTGCCTAAGTGAAGGCAGGATACAGGCCACTTGCTAGCTACACTTTTACTGATAGCAACTGAATATTGCTATTTTTACAGTGATGCAGCTCAGCTCAACTGGACATCACCTGGCCTTTGAAGTGGAGCAGTAGCAAGTTTAAGCTCACACTGCCTTAGATATTTACCCTCTTACATGCACCTCTACCAGTTAATGTCCTGAAAAGTGGGAAGAGCTGCGATACACATGTGGCTCCTAAAACTCAACCAACAAAACAAATGTAACCGCCCAAAAAACCAACAACTTGTGTGTGTGTTTTTTTTCCCAAAATGGCCAAAAGGGCCACCATAGAAAATGGCTATAGACAGAAAAACAGATCCACACGTGCAGCCACCTCAAATAAAACCTGAAAGTGTTTAGCTTGATGGAAGAAGCTCTGCTGGTACGTTCACCGTGACATATTAAGTGTTGGTGCTTCTGGGCTAATGTAGCAGCTCTACTTTTTTTTTTACTTTGCCAGATCACCAAAGATGGGCTAATGGATGCACAACACTTATAAGCAAAATATGTTGTTTTAAATTTATATCGCTGTATATACATATATATTAAAGCAAAGCTTAAAATTACTACTTAGTATGGCAGACCCTCCTCTTCTTAGTTCTGGGTATTCAACATGTCATCCTGTTATTCTTGATAGGCAGCCCGGTCGGCAGGTGTGTTTGGTCTGTCAGCATGCGTTCTGGGAAAATGTGCATTCCACACACTGTGTTTTCATCTTGGGAGAGAGAAACCCTACAGTACATAATGATGAGCGATGTTTACTTGTTTGTTGGTGTGCGCACACATGCATCTGTGTGTGTGGTTGGTACTGCAACACACAGGCTCCTGTTTATATGATAATGCTGCCTTGTACATAAAAACACAAAGATTATTTGTAACCATTACTGGCCTTGGTCATTCCTGAAGCATTCTAAAGATCTACCTTTGTTTTTTTTCACTGTCAGGGCTCAGTGGATAGCGACTGTTTGGCAGGCTGGAGACCTCAGGTCTCATCCCCGCCTGCAGATGAAGGTTTTAGACAGCCAAAAGTTAGAGTCTGGGGATTTATAGAGATGGATGGAGTGAAAGGAGCTGAGAGCTCTTAGCACACGTTCTGGTCAAAGAAGCTGCGTTTCATTCTTAGACTGTAAAACCCTGACGAACATCAAAGCTGGATAGCTCTGTCACTATCAGTAAGTGCAGTGCTATGGGACTCAGTATAATATATAATATAAAGGACTAGAAGTCTTATATTTTTTGTGTTTGGTGCATTTTTTAAACAATACAATTTTAAAAGATTTTCTTTAACAAACACATACAGACACACTTGAGTAGATGAAAAGCCATTTGTAAAGATAACGAGGGACACACTGGGTGATACAGACTGATAATGCTGCATGCCAAAGGCAGAGTGCTGTCTTTACTGTCAGTGACGTGACTTTCTCATGCAAGGATGTTTTAAGCTGAAACAACAGGGTACACGTCACAAGAGTGAGACATTATGCAGCATAGCAACAGTGTGCTGGGAGCGAGTTACCTCGCTGTCTAAGCTGATTTGACACAGTCAGGTGAAGCAAGTTCTAAGTTTTCTGGGGAAGACTTTTTCTTGGCTATACAACAGTTGTAGCAAACCATCTTGCTCTTGGACTCTAGTAAAAAAACAAAAACAAAAACAAACTATTCTCTCAAAGGGGAAAAGGGTGATGACAAACAGTTTCTTTAGATAAGGATCTGGACACAGAGACAGGACACACTGTCACAAAATAGTAAGTTACTCTATCTTTGTGAGACAGTGATGAGCTGTGCTGTTGGTCTACGACATTGGTCCAGATTAAATTATTCCTACAAACAATGAATGGATTAGACATATGTACGAAGGAGGATTAGGGCCACTGAAAAAAAAACGTGGGCACGTCTTTTTTTTTTCTTCTTTTCCAGAATTCTGAGAAAAAAGTCAGAATTCTGACTTTTTCAACAGAATTATTTTTTCTCAGAATTCTGACTTTAATCTCAGAATTTTGAGAAAAAAGTCAGAATTCTGACTTTAATTTCAGAATTCTGATTTTTTTCATCAGAATAATTTTTTCTTAGATTTCTGAGATTAATTTCATCAGAATTATATTTTCTCAGATTTCTGACATTTTTCTCAGAATTCTGGAAAAGAAGAAGAAGGAAAAAAAAGACGTGCCCACGTTTTTTTCCCCCAGTGGCCCTAATCCTCTTCCGTACATATGATTACACCCTGACTTTTATTTTTATATTTATTTGCAATTTGTGTAGTGGAATTCTTTGAGGTCAAGCAAGGCAAGCACTGATCGTTCCAGTGAAATCTAAAAATAAATGTCAATTTAAACCCAAGTGAAGCAATCTCTCCTTGTACACATCAATTAGCATTCTGTCCCATAATCTTCTTGCATTGCCTGTTTGAGCCTTCCTTTAAATTACTGCCATCTTGTCGCCATAGCCGGCTTTTGTCTATGGAAGCAGGCTTGATTCTGCTTGGCTACCATGTGGTGGCCACATGGTTGCCACCACATGCTATTGTATTTGTACATAGATACGGTCCTGCTAAAAATATTTCTTAATATTTTAATATTTTAATAATTCTTGCATTGAATAACTCAAAGTCAAGATTTGGATGATTTGCAGTTCAAAGTAACCCTTATTTATCTTATACTAGGTCTTGAGGAAGCACTTTAATTCAGCTTCTGTCTGAAACAAGCTATTTTAGCCTCTTTCACCCTTCCTTAAGTTAATATTCTCCTGATTGGTTGCCCCTTGCAAACAGAAGATCTTCCGCTCTCACAGCCAGAGCTGTGTGTCTGAGATAACCACATTAGGGCTATCAGCCCTCAATAATGTCAAAGACAGCCAAGAGGAGAAATAACAGATAGAAATTGAGTGGTTTCAAGCAGTCTGAGTCTGAGCTTTTGCCTCACTGGAATTACTTGTACATAGATTGTACATACTTGTACATAGACTGATTTTTTTTTTTTTTTTTTTACCATTTTAGTGGTTCACAGTATATACAACAGGGAAAACACAATTAACCTAAAGCTACCACTTATTGCATTTCTCATTCATTCACATAAAATATACCATATTACCTCAGATTCTGTCTTTCACTTAACATCAGCTACCAAAGGTAGCCGACTTGTTATAATTTCCTCCCTGTAATTAATTGTACCCTGTTAAAGATACTGGATTATGCTGTTTATACAAACTCAACCTCTTGCATTTCTCATAAATTAAAACCTTCAAGTTTTTTTCGTGGATACAAACCCTGCTTAATGCAACTTTTAGATGAAACATTGACCATATTTGTTGTGGAAAACAACAAACACGGTAAATGTTTTAAATGGCTGTTTTATTATTTGAACAATTGTTAAAGAGGTGGATTTGAGGCAGAAAAGAGATAACAGTTAATCACATTATTACTTGCACCTGGTTAATGTATGTAAACACATCATTTTAGCAGCAGGGGCTAATAACTTTAGAGACGAGGCACTACTGAACAGCCCTTCAGTTGTGGTTTTATGTAAAAGTTTTAACAAATATTTAATGGTTTTCCAGAAATTGGATACAGATAATTAAGCCCACAAGAGGATTAATCTCTCCACTGCCTCCATGACTTTTCATCATTATGGTTCAGAGTGTATGGAAGTATTGGATGAATTGCTTAAGGTCTGCATATTCCCCACAGGCTTTCATCTGGCCAAAATACCATTTTCAATTTAGCCTGACTGAATACATGCAAAAATGACACTGACATCAACTGCGGCTGGACTTTTGTGTTGAATGCAGATTTGGTGTGCTAGCATGAGCCGTGTTAAATTGCCCTTGGATAACAAGTTAAAATGATAATAAAGGCTTTTAACTCATGGTGCTGTCTCACAGACATCTCATTCTTTTATCGCATGAAATACAATGATTAAGTCTCCTTACACCTTACTTACAAGTAAACTAAGCTATAGTAGGTTTCATGTAGCGCTGCACTGCAAACAAGTTACACACATCTTGAGATGTTTTGATGATTTATATTCAAACCAATTCACAAACCTTATCAGAGGAGGGCTACAAGGTGGTGTACAGTACACCTGGTGCTGGGAGTGTAGTGTCAAGATGGGCATCTGGTGTGAAATGTTTGTCAAATATCTCTAAGAATGAAATGTCCACACTGGATCAGCGGGAGCTGGGCTACTTTTGAAAGGTTCATGGATGCAGTAAAAGAAGATATGCGGAGCACTGACAGAAGAGATGCAAGGGACAGGGCAGATGATCCGCTGTGGCCACCTCTAAAGTGAGCAACCAAAAGAAGATTAAACAAAGATTTAAACAAAGACACCACATAAACTGTGCCCAAAAGGGTTAGATATTGCTGGAAAAGCACACTTCTTTTTAGGGGTCTGAATAGTATGGGACCAGTTTCACTGCAAACACGGATCATTTTGATCCTAGTTCACTAAATTGTTTAGAGTAAGAATAC
This sequence comes from Diplotaxodon limnothrissa, assembly GCF_057381915.1. NCBI lineage: Eukaryota > Metazoa > Chordata > Actinopteri > Cichliformes > Cichlidae > Diplotaxodon > Diplotaxodon limnothrissa. Next base: position 23,583,327 of record NC_140608.1, on the reverse strand, counting down.
CAAGGTATAAGGATTTATTTACACTGTATTTTTAATACAGTGCCTCATGAATGTGCTGATAGTGTAAGAAATGGAGCTCATTTTGCTTCACTATTGTATCGCTTCTTGTCACACGTTTGACTACTGCAGCGCACAAGTGACAGAGGGAACTCTGAAATGCTGCCAGGGCATGGAGATGAATGTTTTCTGCCTCTGCACATGGTCTGATCTGTCTTGCTTCAGTCCCTCTTACATCATTGCACGTGCCCTGGGGCTTTCTCTCTACAGAGCAGGCGTTCTGTATTTAGAGCCTGATTTATACACAAACACACATACCACTAGGGAAAGCGCAATGAGTGCCCCCCGCATCCCCCATCCCTGCTGCCACAATTGCCAGCAATATAATCATCTTCCCACACTTCACTGTGCGTTTAAGGATAGCATAAAAAAAGAAAGGGAAAAAAACAACAACCTATGAAAGCAAATAGTAATTTCAAATTCGTAGGTGGATGGAAAAGCAGATATGGCTGGTTTAACATTTTCTTGACCCATTCAATTTAAAGAATTTTTTGTTTGTTTATTCATTTCTTGCATTTTTTTTAAACTTCCAAATCTCCATTTAAATCTTCTTTCTTTTACTCCCTCCCTGCATGGCTGGTAAGACTTGCTGTGGAACTCAATCGATACCCTGCAGACTCTGTGAACGCCAAAGAAGAATCCATCTGGTAAATGCACAACGGGAAGAGAAACGAAAAATAACTCTTATTTCTGCTTTTTTTTCCCTCTCCCCCCCTCTGTCTGTCTTTGTTCTCAGGTTGTTAGAGAGCTCGTTGCTCAACGCAGAAGTGAAGGAAGGAGAGATTCTGCCTCCTACCATCCAGAGGCTGATGAAAGGATACAACAAGTACCTCAGGCCTTTCTTTGACAGTAAGGGAACTGCAGACACAGGCAGCCATGGAAATGACAGAACACCCAGGGGAAATCTGCGTTTGACAGAGAACGAGATGGGTTCATAATGCAATTTTGTGCTTGCGTGTCCCATCTCAGATAATATATGCTGACATACATACATTAAAATTTATGCCAGTTTAATTTAGCTTTGAAATTGGTGTGCTCCATTACTTTCTGCGTACAGGCATGGAGGTTTAACCATGTTATGAAGCCCTGAACGCGCATACACAAGACTTACTTTAACACATACAATACATGGTCTTATTTAGATTCCAGTTTCCACCAGGTGACCAATTTGTTTGCAATAGAGGAACAAAGTCTGCCACAATGTGTGCTTTCAGAAGAAGAACAATGTTATGTCACTCCCCGCAAATCCCTCGCTACAGTTATTGTTCTGAGCTCCGGGAATCCATCACAATGTGATTATGGTTTGTTTACTCGCTGTTTGATCTGTAATAACACCTTGGACTTTACCAAGGCGAATGCTATTCAGCGTAATCACCAGTCCTCCCGCCTGGAAGCACAAGCTTGGCACACGGTAATGGTAAAAGCGCTAGCAAAGAGACATATTCACACACCCACACGCGCATATGCCTTTGCATTTCAGGCACTGCTGGAACCTCCATTAATTTTATTCATTCTTTTACATTTGCATTTTCTTTGCCACAAAAACAGTTAAATTTGGTTAAACTTTGCAATGATTCACTTCTCATCTGGGCCAGATAACCTCAAGCACAGCCAGCAGGTCTGCACAATGCCGTCTGAGCGCTCATTTTTGGCGTTTGAAGTGGATTGCCTCCTTACTCAAAAACTAATAATCATCATTTCTAGCACATAAACACCCTTAAAGGAATAACTGAGCATTTTGGATAATCACTTTCTTGCCTGGATTTAAAGGAGAGCCACACTCTCACACTCTGTTCCTTTAATACTAAACTCCACAAGAAACACTTTTATACAGTAGATTTACATGCATCTCATTGGCACATACAGTATCTGCAGTATGACACCAGACTCATTTGTGTGTCTCTGAGGAAAAAAAATGACTGATAAGTAAAAGGGAAGGAGAATAGAAAGATGAAACACGGGAGAGCAGCAAAGTTACCCTGTCTTTGATGGTGAATCAGGAAGAATTAATTCCCTCAAGGAGGTTCACACTCGACAGACTGCAGCTGGTGGATAGAAGTGGGGGTCTTTAGCATTTTTAAATATGCTGTCCTCCAATAACCTTACATTATATAACACAATGTTTTATTATGCAACACTATATATATGCCTGTGTCCTCAAAATACCCTTTTATGTCATCACACTCTGACACAATCTAGAAAAAGGTCAGAGAGAGAAATTTTTTAGCCCCACTTTTGCGTTCCACAACAGTTCAATATAAAGCAGAGATGGTGTGACACGTTACTTATTTTTGAAGGCAGCTCTCAAGCAGTAGCAAGCTGCCGGTTCTGAGCGCAGCTGCTCCCGCCTTGCCTGGCTATGACGGATGAAGCTGTGGTCGATTATTTAGTTATCGTTTCAAGTTCAGCTGCTGTTGTCGTATGATAGCTACTGCTTGAAGTTAGGGTGCTTCCAAGACAGATGTGCTGCTAGTACAGCATAAAAATTAAGGAATACAGACCATTTTAATACAATTCTTAGTCAGCACCAATACACACACAATAACTTACAATTGCAGAAAAAAGTTCATGATTTTATATATTTATCTATAACCCTAATCAGTTAAATGGTTTCAAGGGAAAAAAAGCTATCCAAAACATATGCGCATATGTATACAGGGAGTGCAGAATTATTAGGCAAGTTGTATTTTTGAGGAATAATTTTATTATTGAACAACAACCATGTTCTCAATGAACCCAAAAAACTCATTAATATCAAAGCTGAATATTTTTGGAAGTAGTTTTAGTTTGTTTTCAGTTTTAGCTATTTTAGGGGGATATCTGTGTGTGCAGGTGACTATTACTGTGCATAATTATTAGGCAACTTAACAAAAAACAAATATATACCCATTTCAATTATTTATTTTTACCAGTGAAACCAATATAACATCTCCACATTCACAAATATACATTTCTGACATTCAAAAACAAAACAAAAACAAATCAGTGACCAATATAGCCACCTTTCTTTGCAAGGACACTCAAAAGCCTGCCATCCATGGATTCTGTCAGTGTTTTGATCTGTTCACCATCAACATTGCGTGCAGCAGCAACCACAGCCTCCCAGACACTGTTCAGAGAGGTGTACTGTTTTCCCTCCTTGTAAATCTCACATTTGATGATGGACCACAGGTTCTCAATGGGGTTCAGATCAGGTGAACAAGGAGGCCATGTCATTAGTTTTTCTTCTTTTATACCCTTTCTTGCCAGCCACGCTGTGGAGTACTTGGACGCGTGTGATGGAGCATTGTCCTGCATGAAAATCATGTTTTTCTTGAAGGATGCAGACTTCTTCCTGTACCACTGCTTGAAGAAGGTGTCTTCCAGAAACTGGCAGTAGGACTGGGAGTTGAGCTTGACTCCATCCTCAACCCGAAAAGGCCCCACAAGCTCATCTTTGATGATACCAGTCCAAACCAGTACTCCACCTCCACCTTGCTGGCGTCTGAGTCGGACTGGAGCTCTCTGCCCTTTACCAATCCAGCCACGGGCCCATCCATCTGGCCCATCAAGACTCACTCTCATTTCATCAGTCCATAAAACCTTAGAAAAACCAGTCTTGAGATATTTCTTGGCCCAGTCTTGACGTTTTAGCTTGTGTGTCTTGTTCAGTGGTGGTCGTCTTTCAGCCTTTCTTACCTTGGCCATGTCTCTGAGTATTGCACACCTTGTGCTTTTGGGCACTCCAGTGATGTTGCAGCTCTGAAATATGGCCAAACTGGTGGTAAGTGGCATCTTGGCAGCTGCACGCTTGACTTTTCTCAGTTCATGGGCAGTTATTTTGCGCCTTGGTTTTTCCACACGCTTCTTGCGACCCTGTTGACTATTTTGAATGAAACGCTTGATTGTTCGATGATCACGCTTCAGAAGCTTTGCAATTTTGAGACTGCTGCATCCCTCTGCAAGATATCTCACTATTTTTGACTTTTCTGAGCCTGTCAAGTCCTTCTTTTGACCCATTTTGCCAAAGGAAAGGACGTTGCCTAATAATTATGCACACCTGATATAGGGTGTTGATGTCATTAGACCACACCCCTTCTCATTACAGAGATGCACATCACCTAATATGCTTAATTGGTAGTAGGCTTTCGAGCCTATACAGCTTGGAGTAAGACAACATGCATGAAGAGGATGATGTGGACAAAATACTCATTTGCCTAATAATTCTGCACTCCCTGTATATATATACATATACACACAGCCACTGCCACTTCGAATACACTTTGTTTTTGCTTTGCAGATCATTGTATTTGAAATTTTGAATGTTTTCCCTTTCCCGTGTTTGTTTTGTTGATATTCTAATAGTTTTAAATTAAAGAAAGGTTATAAGAAAAAATAACTGGCCGTAAGTTAAAAAGTGATTATTCCCCCCCCCCCCCCCCCGAGGACACTTTCACTAGCCAAACCCAGGTGTGATTACCTGTTGAATCAAGAAAACACTTAAATAGCACCTGTCTGACAAAGTGAAGCAGGCTAAAGGATCTGAACAAAACATGACAGAAACACAGCATGGTACGGTCTTAAGAAACTCAAGGACTGATGAGAAACAGTCCCTCACATCTATCAGTCTGGAAAGGATTACAAAGCCATTTCTAAAGCTTTGGGACTGGCTTTGGGAATTACGTTGAAAGCCATTCTCCACAAAAGGAGAAGACTTGGAACAGGTGAGAATCTTCGCTGGAGTGTGGGCCTCCAAAAAAATGACTCCAGGAATCATTCAGATCTCATAAAAGAACCCTGGGTAGCATTTACAGAACTGCAGGCCTTACTTGTTTCAGTTATGGTAAGTGTTCATCATTCAGAAAAAAGAAAGTGACTCTGCAAAAATGACATCCATGGGAGAGTTCGAAGGCAAAACCACTGCTGACCAAAAATATCCCAACGGATTGGTTGGTCAAGATGTTTTTGGCAAATGTGGCAAAAACATCTCGACCACTCTCAAGACTTTTGGCAAAATATTCTCTTGACTGATGAGACAAAAGATGAACTTGTTAGAAAGCTTGAATCCTGTTACAGCTGTCGTAAAAGTAACTGTAAATGATAGAAACATCAATTCTGCTCTCTACCATAAAATCCCGACAGTAAATGTCCAGCCATCAGTCATGGCCTGAAGGTCAAGCCCATTTGGGCAGGATAATGATTTGAAACACACTAGCAAGTCTATCGTGAATGGCTCAAAAACTTCCAAAACAAAGTTTGTCCTAGTCAGAGTCTAGCCTTAAATCCATGCTCAAAACCTCTCAAATGTGGTTAAAATTAAATAAGTCTGTGAAGAAGAGTGGGCCAAAATTCCTCTACAGTGACATGAAAGACTCATTGCCAGTTGATAGCAAATGCTTGGTTGCAGTCTTGCTGCCAATAGTGGCACAAGCAGTTACCAGGTTTAGTTTAGTTTCTCACATAGGGCCAGATAGGCATGAATAGCATTATTCCCTTACTAAATGAAATCATCTTTTGAAATCTGCGTTTTGTATTTATTTTGGTCGTCTTTGTCAAATGTCTTAGGCTAAAAGTAAAAAAAATCATCAAATCAAATTCGACCTGATAAAATGTGAGCCTTTGATTTTATCTCACAAATAAACATTTCTGGTTAATATTGATCAGGCCTCTAACACATCACCTTAGAATAATTTTAAAGCAATACATTCAAGTTTGGGTTTCCTCACATGAATGGTTTGTGCCAGGCCTCTTGTCCAACTCCTGTTGGATTTAAGTGATTCTGGAGCTTCGAATCTTTGGTCTTCTTTAGCTGTATTTTGGTAGAACATCTTGTGTTCTGTGCACTATTTTCTTGTCGCATTACCCACACTCTCTTAAAACTGAGATCATTTGTTTCCTGACATAATTTGATCTGATTCAAAATGCTTTGCTTCATCAGTGATGGTAGCCTTCTTGCCCTTGAGGCAGCCAAACAGCCCTGAAAAAATTATCCTCCCATCCCCGTGTTTTAGAGATGAGATGCTGTAAGGGTTTGATGATTTAATACAGTGAAATCCATTACAACAAACAGTTGTAGAATGGTCTGCCCAAAAGCTGGCTGGATGTCTGCATGATGACATAAACTGCATACAGGTATCACTGGTCTTTTCGGAGATGGTTAGAGATGGTTTTCTAATATTTACAGTTTTTTTTTGTTTGCAACAGTATCCACAATTCTTTTTCTGAAGACCTGAGAAATCTATTTTGTTAATGCCATGATCAGTACCTTGAAACTTGATAACCTTGCAAGCTTTTGCCACACTACTGTACCTTTGTATGATAAAGTGTTGCTAAACTGCCTTGGTCATATAAAACAGGTGCCGTGGGACCCTCCTCCACCTGGATTCTGTGTGCCGTGTGCGTGAAAATTACAACTGGCACCAAAAACTCTACTTAACATTCTGCTGCAGTGAGGCTCCAGCATTGCCTTTAGATTTGCATCTCTTATGCCATGTTGCTGCTGTAACCCTTTAACATAAAACATAAGAACTTTTTAAATTGTCACATGAAAATAAGATAAGAAGCGTGGCCTTAAATGTGAATGTTTCACAGCCAAAATTGTGAGAACTAAAGCCCAACTGTGGCTACAGCCACACTCCCAGTGGCAGCTGTGTCATCCCAAGGCTGCACTCATAATGAGATCTTCAGTCTGTTTTGGCAGCGGTCAGTGGGAGAGGTGCTAAACTCGGTCCTCTGGTTTTCTTTCTAAATTACTTGTGTCTGTGTAGACACAGCTGAGTGGGCAGTGACACTCACAGCACTCATAACCAGCTGAGGTCAACCTGAATATATAATAATGTGTCATGATACAGCTCAGCCTTTCTCCATGTGCCACAGAAAAAGTTATTTTCAAGCAAAACATAGACTTTAGTTTGTCTGTCAGTCTGCCAGATAGACTATTAACAAAGATTAATGTAGACTAAAAGTGAAGGGAGTAAGCAGTGTGTGAACATAGAGCAGTATGTTTTTGAATGGTTTCTTCTTTTTTTCTAGATGGTCCGGTAACAGTGGGTATGAGTTTGGACATTGCCAGCATTGACACCATTTCAGAGATCAACATGGTAAGAGTATCACACTACTGAGTTCTGAAATTAAACAATGAAAACATGCACTACCAATCAAAGTTTCTTAATTAATGGTCTTTCCTTTAGTTTCACTACTTTCTACAATGTAGATAAATACTGAAGACATTAAATATATAGAGCAACATATATGGAATTATGTAGCAAAGAAAAAATTGAAAGAAAAGTCTAAATATGTCTTATATTTTAGATTCCTCAAAGTAGCCACCCTTTGCTTTGCTGGCAGCGCTGCAAACCCTTGGCCTTCTCTCAGTAAGCTTCATGATGTAGTCACCTGAAATGGTTTTCACTTCACAGGTGTGTCTTGTCAGGGTTCATTTGTGGAGTTTCTTGCCTTCTTAATGGGCAAGTCAGGTTGGCACAGCTGACAGCCCTATTTGACAACTGAATTCTTCTTATGGCAAGAACCAATCAGCTAAGTAAAGAGAAACCACAGTCCATCATTGCTTTAAGAACTAAAGGTCAGTCAGTCCAGAAATTTGCTAAAACTTTGAACGTGTCCCCAAGTGACATATTCAGTCAAAGTCAAAACATCAAGCACTACAACAAAACTGGCTGACACGAAGACTGCCCCAGGAAAGGAAGACCAAGAGTGCTGGAAAATGGACTGGTTCTTATATAGCGCTTTTCTACTCTTCTGAGCACTCAAAGTGCTTTACACAACTTGTGCATTCACACAAGCACATTTTTCCTAGGTGCTTTCTAACTGACATTCACACTCCGATGGATGCATCAGAGAGCAATTTGGGGTTAATATCTTGCCCAAGGATATTTGGCATGCAGACTAGGGGAAGCCAGGAATCGAACCACCAACCTTCCAATCAGTAGATGACCTCCTCTACCACCTGAGCTACAGCCACCCCCAAGTCACCTCTGCTTCTGAGGATAAATTCATCCAAGTCACCAGCCTCAGAAATTGCATCTCAGATTAGAGCCATGCAGAGCTCCAGTAGCAGACACATCAACTGTTCAGAGGAGAATCAGGCCTTTATGGTCAAATAACTGCTAAGACACTACGACTAAGGAAAAGCAACAAGCAGAAGAGATTTGTTTGGGCCAAACAGTACTAGGAATGGATCAGACAAGTGAAAATCTGTGCTTTGGTCTGATGAGTCCAGGTTTTAGATCTTTGGTTCCACCCACAGAAAAGATGATTGGATGGTCTCTACAAGCATGATTACCACCGTGAAGCATGCAGGAGGAGGTGTGATGGTGTGGGGTGTTGACACTGTTGGGGATTTATTCAAAACTGAAGGCACAATGAACCAGCATGTCTACCACAGCATCCTGCAGCGACATGCCATCCCATCCTGTTTGCGTTTAGTTGGACCATCATTAATTTTACAACAGGGCAATGACCCCAAACACATCTCCAGGCTGTGTAAGGGCTCTTTGACCACGAAGGAGAGTGATGGTGTGCTGCACCAGATGGCCTGGCCTCCACAGTCACCTGACCTAAACTCAGTCGAGATGGTTTGGGATGAGATGGATTGCAGGGTGAAGGCAAAAGGGTCAACAAGTGCTCAGCATCTCTGGGAACTCCTTCAAGACTGTTGGAAAACCATTTCAGGTGACGACCTCATGAAGCTTATCACAAGAATACCAAGAATGTGCAAAACAGTAATGAAAGCGAAGGGTGGCTATTTTGAAGAATCTAAAATCTAAAATATGTTTTCAGTTTCACACTTTTTTGTTTACTACATAATTCCATATGTGTTCATTTATAGTTTTATAGTTGCCTTCAGTGAGAATCTACAATGTAAATAGTCATGAAAATAAAGAAAAACCATTACCAAACTTTTGACTGGTAGTATCGATACATTTCATGGGTCCCTAACTAATAAACCACAAAGGTTAAAACTGATTAAATGCAACAAGAAACTGTGCAATGCAGGTCAGAACACATCATTTTTCCGAGTTTATTGATCAGTCTGTCTGTATTGTGAAATGTTTGAAAAAGCATCATACCTGTTAGCAGTTATGAAAAGTTTATTGCCTTTTTCCTCACTTCTTTTAACCTGATGTGTACACGTTTTTTTGGTATGACCACCTTTATTCTTCAAAGCTGTCTGAACTTTCAAGCTTTCTCAAAATTTCTACAAGTAGTCTTCTCCAATAGTTCTCCAAGCTTCCTGAACTACATTCAAAGCTTTTCTTTGGATGTCAGCTGCCTTTTATTCTGTTCGTTGTTAAGATGATCCCACACCGCTTCAATAATGTTGAGGTCCAGGATCTCTGGAGGCCAGTCCATGACTGATAGCTTTCCACTGTGTATTTTCTATACAAATATACTGTGCTGCATTGGCCTTGAGTTTGGGATCATTGCACCGCTGAAAAATTAAGCTGTTGCCAATCAGATGCTTTCCAGATGGTATTACATGGTGGATCAAAATCTGATGGTATTTTTCTGCATTTACAATTCCAATAATTTGAAAAGATAGGGTTAAGTAGAGACCCACTCTTGTATCCCTCTTCTAAACTCCTCCATACATATTGATGAAACTTTGAATTTGTATTCATCACTCTATTAGACCTGTTGTCACTTATTTTCAGCTCAGTTCTTGTATAATTGGCATACCTCAGCTTTGTCTCTCATGTTATCCTCCCTAAGAATTGCTTCTTGATGCCACTATTCTGTTAAGATAATTTATTTCGCTTCAGCAAATAGTGTGGTGGAATAACTCTGAGGCCCTGTGTCAGGTCATTGCTGGACCTTTTTTTTACTGCTTCTTAAGGACACGGCTTTCAGTAAATGAAAAAAGAAGCCAAAACCCAGAAAACAACTTTGAAATACCTTTAGGAAGCCTAGTAAACTATTGCTTAAGACCACTTTAAAAAATTACCAGAAAGTCTAGCTCCTTGGAAGAAAAACTTAAAGAATTTTATGCACTTTATATTTTTGGATTGCATTTTGGAACTTACATATCTGAGGACATGTAAGGTCAACAGACATAGATAATCATCCCCATGCTGGACCTTCAATGAAGCAACTTAAAATTAAAAGTAGGGAAGACAGAATTTAAAACATATTTTCAAGAGTTAATCCATGTTTAAAAGAAAAATCTTTATCAAAAAACTAAGCTACAAAAGTTTCAGTATACTGGAAGTGCATACTCGTTTTGCTCATATGAGATTGGACTTTCTTGACTAAGAGTGGTCGACCAGCCTTAATTAAATAGTGAGTGCAACAATGACTTTCCTTTGGGAATGGTTCATTCCTGCAATGCTTGCTTTGTGAGAAAATTCTGCTTACAGCTAGCATGCAACACATGAAAATGGTTACATTGTCTCACATGATGCAACAGTAAGACTTTGAAAAATAATGTCATGAAGAAAAAAATAAGTTCAGTGTGCTAAAAGAACAGAACAAACTTGAACAGAACTTGCTGATTTGAAGCAATGTTTTGAATTACTGCTGTTTGAGGCACAGAAGGGCTTTGGGCTATGTAAAAATTGCAAAAATTGTAAAAATACAACAACACTGAGCTCGGTTTGCAAAAACATGACTTGTCTGTCAGCACATTACTGACATGCTTTGTAAAAACAGTGTATCAGCTCTGCTAATGACCTGTTCGGGCCTCATTACTGCAGGACTACACGGCTACCATATTCCTCCGCCAGCGATGGACTGATGAGCGCTTGGTGTTTGAAGGCAACAAGAGCCTGAGCCTTGACGGGCGGCTAGTTGAGCTCCTCTGGGTCCCAGACACGTTTATTGTTGACTCCAAGAAATCCTTCCTCCATGACATCACTGTGGCGAACAGGCTGATCCGCATCTTCCCCAACGGGACTGTCCTTTACGCACTAAGGTGGGGTAACAAATAAAGATTGTGCGTTGATGGGCTTGTTCTGTTTATTGTTTTCTGCTTTGACAGACAATGAAAAGTAGTCCGGGGAATGGATAGGAACATTGGCTGAGGGAAGAAGCGTGGGTTGAATATGAGATAATGTGATTGCGAAGCAGGGAGTTTTGTCAATTCTATTACTTGTGTATTGGATTGTATGAGTATAGGACCATGTGATTTGGCAATACAAAGAGCTGTGGGCTATCAATGCAACATAAGTCCTGTTAGGATCTGGGAAACAGATATTGTACTGTGTGCAAGGCTTAAGATCTGATGGGATCTTGGCAGGCTTCTCAAATTTGTATTACCTTTGCACTCATAGATACTGAGTCAAGCAGGCAGCTTTTTTAAAACTGTGGTGAGAGGGATTTAAACAGCCTACTGTGTTACTGTCACATGCTGTAACCTCAACTCATCAACAGATTGAGGAGCTGTCCATGATCTGGATTTGACTTCATTGACTCAATTCTTTTGTTTTTTTTAATTATTCTTCGATATACAGTTTGTGCGGAAAGTATTCAGTGCTTAACTCCTTCCAGATTTGGTCATTTTACAGCCTTATTCCAAAATGGATTGAATGTATTTTTCACCTCACAATTCTACACACAATGCCCCATAATGTCAAAGTGGAAATAAATTCCTTCAAACTCATGCAAATTTATTAAAATAAATAAATAAAACATGTACATAAATATTCACAGCCTTTGCTCAGTACTCTGTTGACCTCTGACAACAATAGCCTCAAGTCTTTTTTCAGTATGACACTACAAGCTTTGAACACTTACTTTTAGGCAGATTCATTCTTCTTTGCAGAACCTTGCAAACAGTGGATGGGGAGTTGGGGAGGTTGTTCAACAGGCGTTCAATTCTAGGCTCTGGCTGGGGCATTCGACAAGATTCACAGAGTGGTCCAGAAGCCATTCCTTTGTTATCTTGGCTGTGTGCTTACGGTCATTGTCCTGTTGGAAGATAAACCCTCATCCCAGTCCGAGGTCCGGAGTGCTCTAAAGCAAGTTGCCATCGAGGATATCTCCGTACATTGCTGCATTCATCTTTCCCTCAACCCTGACTAGTCTCTCAGTTCCTGATGCTGAAAAACATTTCTGCAGCATGATGCTTCCACCATCGTGCTTAAGTGTAGGGATGGTATTGGCTAGGTGATGATCGCTGCCTGGTTTCCTCCAGAAATGATGTTTGGCATTCAGGCCAAAGAGTTCAGTATTGGTTTCAGCAGACCAGAGCATTTTGTTTCTCATGGTCTGAGAGTCCTTCAGGTACCTTTTGCAGACTCCAGGCTGGATTGTGCTCTGAAATGCACTGTCAACCATAGGACCTTATATGGACAGGTGTGTGCCTTTCCAAATCATGTGCAGTCAACTAAATCGACCACTGGTGGGGTATGTGGGTGTTATGTTATAGTAACCTGAGTTAGGTAGTCTCTCTTCACAGTCCATCCGTATATAGTACAGTATTTTAAACGTGAACATGAGTTGTGTTTCTTTTTTTTTAAAAAAAAACACGTGTCATCCTTAAGTACAGCGAAATTCAATTTCTTGACTTATTGTTGGGAATAAATGAGTTTCTCCAGTCTTCATGGACCTTTGCTTTCAATACAAAGAAGTGCTTACCGTCTACGCTTCAGTGTGGCAGAAAAATGTGGAGGAGGATGGTGCTTCACAGTCAGAGAACACGACTAGTGAGAGTAAAACAAGCCAGAAAAGATAGTCAGGAGAGAAATGACCACCTTGGGGAATTGGAGCTGTGAAAAATGACAGAGTGAAGTGAGAAATATGAGGTGCTGGAGGAAAGGGACAGCTGTGGTAAATGTTTCAGTGCTGTGCCTGGAGGGAATACATGAGAAAGCACTGAGATGATTGTAGCCAAAGGTTAAGCAATTAAAGGAAAAGCTAATTTGAAAAGGATACTGTATGCCACTTTCATGCTTTCAAAGTCTCCAGGAATAACAAATATCATTTGCCGTTGGTAACCTTTTTCATGGACTTAAATAACATTTCTGTTGTCTAGGATTACCACCACTGTGGCTTGCAACATGGACCTGACCAAGTATCCCATGGACAAGCAGACCTGCACGCTACAACTGGAGAGCTGTAAGGCCACTTTATATTTAAAGAAAATCTGATCTTTGCTACCTGAAGCTGTGGCAGAGTTGTTGGTGGGTGGGCATAATTTCAAGTAAATCCGATCAAAACAAAGGATGAAATGGATCACTTTCATGTTCTGCATTGGTTGTGTGTGTGTGTGTGTTTGTAAAATTGCACGAATGTCACACATCATACATAAATTGGATTTACTTCAGTCTTGATGAAATGTTTCATAAAGGACATAACTGCTGCTGTGAAAAAAAAGAAAAATACAGCTAGTGCCTCGGGTTACAACTGAACCACCTATAAAAACACTGCACAATGAAAGTCAAGAAAATGAAAATTTTAAAAAAATGCAACGAGAGGAAAAACAGCCAGTGGTTGAGGTAGGGAGGATGCTATGGTCTGCAACAATGATTGCCTGAAGGTGCTTTTTATTTGTACGGTAAAAACTCTGCAATATTAGAGCGAAAACCATAACAATGAGATTATCCCTTATGAGCAAGCACTTGTTGAAAGTAGGGAGAAGAAACTCCCTATTAACAAGAAGAAACCCCCAAAGGGTTAGAGCAGTGGTTCTTAACCTTGTTGGAGGTACCGAACCCCACCAGTTTCATATGTGCAGTCACTGAATCCCTCTTTAGTGAAAAATAAAATGTGATTTTTTTTTTCTTTATGCTTTATCCACCATCAGGCCGGGGTCTTTCTGTGTGGAGTTTGCATGTTCTCCCCGTGTCTGCGTGGGTTCCCTCCGGGTACTCCGGCTTCCTCCCACCGTCCAAAGACATGCAGTTTGTGGGGATAGGTTAATTGGATAATCCAAATTGCCACTAGGTGTGAATGTGAGTATGAATGGTTGTCTGTCCTTGTGTGTTAGCCCTGCGACAGACTGGCGACCTGTCCATGGTGTACCCCGCCTCTCGCCCTATGACAGCTGGGATTGGCTCCAGCACCCCCCGCGACCCTGAAAAGGATAAGCGGTAGCGAATGGATGGATGGATGGATTTTTTTTTCCAAATTCAAGACATAGATATGTTTTTTACTGGTGCACAAAATGAGCCGCGCATGTCAAGGCGGAGGCTCTGCCGAACCCCTGAGACTGACTCACCGAACCCCTAGGGTTTGATCGAACCCAGGTTAAGAACCACTGGGTTAGAGGATTAGAACTGTCCAAACTAGTCTTATTGTTACGATGTCAGATACAGTGCTCCCGTAAATGCCGCTGCTTTTTTCATGGTGCTCTTTCGTAAAGATACACCAAAATAAATTACTAAATTTTTGTGCAAATTCAACACGGAAGATCTGTAATCACTCATTTTGCTGCTTTCTTGGATATTCGGCTGCTAATCTGTTCTTTACATCACTACCACTCAAAACACTCAAACTCAAAACTGACATCATTACACTAGTCCAGTTTCTTTGAGCCAGTCAGCCTCTACTCCATGTGGTTTAAATTTCACTGCTTTACCATCATTCTCCCTTTCAGACTCGTTCATGCACCTCAGGTCCATCTAAGCCTTCATCTTCATCTTGACCATCACCAATGTCTAGACCCTGAGGGATACAACCTTAAATTTTGTCACTGCTGGGATCCCATTCTGGCATGATGGCATCGTCGGAGTCTAATCATGTTTTGCTTTAGGCACCTAAGTGCTTGGTTATATTAGGAAAAGGCTTGTGGCTTGGGTTGATATACAGCCATATTTCAACAACATCAGTTGCACTTTGTGGGCTAGGGTTTGGTCAAATGTACCATAAGAGAATGGTAAGAAAAATAGTAATAATAGGTGACATGAAAATAAAAATAACCCTCACCCAGCTGTTGTTTAAGACCTACTTTTGGCTACTCATTGGCAGATTTGTACACCAGATGCCTTTCCTTATTGGTATAGTGACTTAGACAAGTAAAACCTTTCTGGTTCAACCCAGAGAGGAGAGGCATACAGTATAATCCAAGCCAGTGGTAACATTGCTGTAAGTGCATGAAGTCTATTACAGCTAACAACATTACAAATACTTTACTTGTGGTTGAAACATACTAAAGTTAGCAGAAGCATTGTAATGAGCAAAAATGGCAGACTGGGGCAGCTGTGCATTCTTTGTTTGAAAAGATAGCAATGGAAAAATATTTTCCATGGTGACATCAGTAATGTAAGAAAAGCCTGGACAGCTAAGACAGTATTTCATAGAGGAGCACTGTTTTAATAGGGGTCCATGTCCACATAAAGCACTTTTTGCACTGGAAATGCCTGTCACCTCATTTTTATAGCACTTCTCTTAAGCTCTCATTGTTGCTAGGTTACAAAATCCTTCTTTCTAAAAGTTTTCTTTTTCCACCATGAATTACTCTGTTGATATTGTAATTCGTGCCCTCCTTTTCAGCACTGTCAACGCTCAGCTTGATATGATTTGTATAGAAAATCTATGCCATCTTTGCACACAGACCCTAACGTACTTTGGCAAAAAAAAAAGAGCTAAAAGAAAGCAAAAATTACAAAAACATGGCATGACAACAGTTTGGTAGACAGATCCACATACTATCAGGGTTTCTCATTTAATTCATTTTTTGCACATTGTATTGTGCTATGAACTAAATGTTAAATGGAAAAATCATTTTCTGCATTTGTCTACCCTTAATAATGAAAAAGTAAAAACATCCCATTTCTTTACAGCATTTCCAATTCAGAATCTCAGGGCGGGGCTGGATACAGTCCCAACTATGGTTAGCTCTTAATCAGTGTTCCCTCTAATTTTTCATGTGTCTGAGCAAACACACAAACTCCCTGAGCAGTCCCTTGGACCACTGTGAGCAACAGCAGACGTGTGCACTGTGGTCACGCTAGCATCGACTCCATCCAAGTCACATGGTTTATTAAAATAATCAAATTAAAGCATTTACATTTATGTTAGACTACTTTTAATTAAGTGCTTTAGCCCACTTACAATGAAAATTAATAAATAAATCTTGTTCATGACCTGTGTGGTATGTTAACACTATTGGAAGTAAAAACAACTTGAACTCCAATTTTGAAAACACAACTTTCTTTCTTTTCTTTTTTTTAAATAAAGCTCTGACTTGTATTATGAGTATGAGTCTGTGGTCTGGGAGAGAGTCTGTAACTCTCTGTCTGCAAAATACAGTATATGATGACCAATGTTGGGCAATTAATTATATAGTTACTTCTTCAAAAAAAGTTTTTTGCAGCTGTTTACCTAAAAATGCTGCCAAGGCGGTTTTTTAATAAACATTTCAAACTATTTACAGAACAATCAGCTGTTCTGCATCAAATCTGATGCCACACAAATTATTTGTGCCACTCCAAAACATAATTTCTGTCCACTATGAGATAAAGGAGAACAACAGCCTGCAGGCCTGACAACAGGAGATGTATCACTCCTGTAACATTCAGCAGTCGCCTCATTGTTCTGACACACACAACCAAACTATTGACTACACTACACACTAACTACACAAGATTTGAGCTAAACATCTCTTGCATCTCAAAACACTGCAGTCACTCCTAAAACTTCCCCCCCTTCCTAAACAATAAATGCCATGTTGGCATATCATTTTTTGATTGGTCGACATGGTACATTTTTCGACCAATAGGAAAGGGTGGAGGTTTTTGTGTTGTCATTGCTCACAGGCTTTCGAGCGTTTTCCTTATAAAACGCAGTTTTTACCGTTTCTTCCCGCAGTAAATATAAACAACGACAGTATTCAGGAAGAAAACCAAACGTTGCATATATTTTTTATCATAACTCTGGTTTTACTTGGCCTATGAACACAATTTAAAAACTGGTATAAAGTCCACACTTTTTCCCTCAATTGTTCCGTCTGTCCTGCTCACATCTCCAATGGTTGTACACGTTGTCACTAACATGGCTTCACTCCACATCAGCCACGCCGCTTTGCTAACTAAAACACCGGTAAGGACGCTGCCATAGCCTGTCAACGATGTTGATTAGCGGCGTATATACGAATGTGAATCGCATCATTGGCTGGAGCACCCAGTCACCGGTCACTTACTGACTCACAATGCAGAATGAATTGTTAACGTATTTATTTTAATTGCAATTCAGGTTAGGTTAGATTTTTTGTGCGCAGACACCGTGCCTGCAGTGCGCGATTGCGCGCGCCCGCAGCTTAGTGGCAGGGTACACCTGCCCTTTATCACAGTCTATCACAGAGCTAAAACGCACAGACAATCATTCACACATATCATCAATTCAGAATCACCAGTTACTGGGGATTTTTTTCCCAGACAACATTTAAAATATAAAACATAAAAATAAAAACAGGTGATGGTGCTGAAGATGTTAAATTATATCACTGGGAGTGACCAGAATAGACGAGATAAGAAATAATATATATGAGGGACAGTCCAGGCTGAGTGGTTTGGGAACAAAATTAGAGAGGCAAGACTGAGATAGTTTGTAAATGTGCAAAGGAGGAATAGTGGATATATTTGAGAAAGGATGTTGAAGATGGAGCTGTCAGGCAGGACTAAAATAGGAAGACCACAGAGAGATTCATGGATGCAGTGAAGGAGGACACACAGAGGGTTGATGTGACAGAGGTACCTAAATCATCAGCTCTCCTCCACCGTGCTCCACAGCTGGTATCAGGTGTTTGTGCTGATATATTGCATTTGGAAAGACAATACCAAAGTGAAGGCGCTTGATCGTAATGCACACCGACACATTTGTAGAAAACTAAAGGATATGGTTGTGATGTTGATGTGATGTTGCAAAGCATGCGCTGTCAAGTTCTTTTTATCGAGAAGACGCTTTCTGCTGCCAACCCTTCCTAACAAGCCAGACTTGTTCGGTCTTTTTCTAATTATGCTGTCATGAACTTTAACATTTAACATGCCCATTGAGGCTTGTTAGTCTGGGCTATATTTGCTGATATGTCCGCTCCTGGGAAGATTGAAAGCTGTCCTGAATGTTTTCCACATGTGGATACATTTTCCCAGTGTAGAATGATGGACTTTAATTTTTTTGGAAATGGCCTTGTGGCCATTCCCAGACTGATGGGCAGCATGAATTGCTTTTTAAGATCACTGCAGATATCGTTCCTCCTTGGCATTGCATAACCCACAACTGACTGCTTCAGACCAGTGAACTGACAAAACTTTTACTATTATAGATGTGGTGTTACTTGCTGAAGATCAGTTTGATCATGAACACCTGGCTGCTACTTTCCCTCTTAATTCTTGTGGAAACAGTACAGCTGTACTTAATTTTTCATGCCCTGCTTCTGCACTTGAACTTAGCTTTTGTTAAATCATGACTCGGTGTAATATGTCGGGCTTTGTACTTCGTCTGAGGTTGCTAAGGACCAGATTTGTATTTATTATGGCCTGATACATAAAAAGCTGACAGGGGGTATACTTTCTTTTTCACCACGATCGCATGTCCATTCAGGAGAATTATTAAAGCAAACAGAATGAATCTAACAATAGCTGGCGTGCCACAGCAAAATTCATATAAATTCAAAGGGGCTTTTAATGCACAGTTTCAAGTTTATTCCTAAAATGTCAAACTATTCAGTTAGACTTTGAATAATCTTAAAGCCACAGTCATTATACTGCAGGGTCAGTTAGGGTCCCTCGAACCAAAACCATCTAATCCTACAAATCCTTTAAATGTACCCTAATAACTGTGGAATGAAAACCTCTGCCACAACACTGCAAAAATTCCTCGCTTTTTAAAAAGTGTACATTTTTCGTGACACGTTGCTGAAAATGGGAGACCATTTTTCCTAATTATGACACATTTTCATTGCCTTGTGCAGTAAATGGTTGGAAGAAAAAGCCTTCCTCACACCTCTCCACTATTTCCACCTGCTCATCTACTGTCTTTGCTTCCCAGCTTGCTTTTGCTCCATGCTATTAAATGACGGCAGCTGGGCTAAGCTAAGTCAGATCCCTGCCAGAAGCCCACCAGGACCTCAGTGCCAAATAAAACATTTAGCTGGAGCTCCAGTGCCACTTGACAGCAGGCATAAAGGCATCTGGAGGTTAACGTTAGGTAACTGAGAGGATGATGGATCCTTCCTTCACCGCTTTAATAATTCCAGGCTAAATATCTGCATCTGTTTCCTTCTGTCTCTCTCTGTGTCTGTATCCCCCCCCCCCCCCTCCCCCTTTGCCATTTCGCTCTCATCGTGCTTCTCTATCTCTGCTGCTTTCTCTCCATCTCTCTCGCTCTCTCTCTCCCCTCCTGTCCTCCTCTCCTTCAATCTCTATTTCCCGCTTGCTTGGTCTCTGTGTCTCTTTATGAAGATGTATATTCAAGGATTTATTTCTTTTAATGCTGTGCCAAAAGTGGATCCTCTGCACAGGAGGAGGCTTTAAAGAGAGCGTCGTCGTGGGAGGGTGAGGGGCATTTAAATTAAGATTGCGGTAAATATTTTCCGCATTCTGACAGCAAAAAGAGTCAAAAGAAAGTGACGGCCTTTTGTAATCATGGCTGTAAGTCAAATTTTTGTGGGGACGCTTTCAAAAAAATACAACACTCTTGGCTGCTTGCTACAGGGCACTGAATGTAACTCTTTCCATGCTATTGCACAGCTTGCCACTGACCATCTGTGTCTCTTAATTTGTACAGTAACGAAAGGGCTTTAGGTCAGAAGAATAATGAATTCCTCTACCAAGAGAATTACAATGAAATATAAAAAGGTGAATTTATTGGACCTTTCAGGTTCAAAGTCACCACTGCCCTTCATTAGGAAAGCTATGCTTCTAGTATTGTGGCTCTGGTCAATAATACATGACTCCATATGGGTTTAAACAGAGAGAATTAATGAGCGTTTCATGCAAGGCAGATTACTGAGGTGCACACCAGCTTCTGCCAACAGCGTGTCTTCACGCTTTTGTTATTCTCTTGCTCCCTCTGCAGATAAATGAGAAAAATACACCTAAGAAGTTAAGCCTTATTAATCACACTTTATCCTTATTTTTTTCTTTTTTACACGAGAAACACTAGTTATTACTAACTGATACGATTACACATTGTTACATTGCTCTGTCAAAGGCGCAACCACACTTAACCGTGGCATCTTTGATCATATTAATTTTGCATGTCTTCTTTTTCTTTGCAATATGCATGATTAGTCTGTTATGGTAAGAGGCAAGAGTTAAGCTCTTCAGCAGGACCCTCCCCTCCACACACACACACACACACACACACACACACACACACACACACACACACACACACACACACACACACACACACACACACACACACACACACACTCACACTCATTTCAGCATAAGTGGCATCAGAGCTCATCAACCAGTTATTGCACAAATCATTAAACCGCTAACTGTTCCAGAGAAAAAAATTGTTTGTGTGTGTTTTTTACAACACTGATATTTAAAAAATTAAATTTCAATTCTGCCTAATTTATTATGATAATATCATAATAAATTGTGTAGCTGTTCTTGTTATATGCTTTTTGCTTGCAGACTCTCCCACTGCTTCCATGCACACAATCATTAAAGTTACAGATAAATTTCACTGATCAAATTAATTATTTTATCCTGTATAGTAATTAGAGCAGCTTTCTTCATTGTCATCTTTTCTTCTCTTTAGGGGGTTACAACATAAATGATGTTATGTTCTACTGGACCAGAGGAAATGAGTCTGTCAGTGGTTTAGACAGTCTCCAGCTGGCTCAGTATACAGTAGAAGACCACTACACATCTGTCTCAGAGGCCATCTATGAAACTGGTAACAATGATAACCAAAACCATTGTTTAATTCTTTAAAAAGCAGTGTTTTGTTACTAAAGACTATTGTGCATTACATCAATACATGTAAATGTACTAAATTTTAGTGTATTTATTGTCTTTCTTCTTACAGGCAATTATCCCAGGCTTGTCTTCCACTTTGAGCTGAAGAGGAGCATTCTGTACTTCATCCTGGAGACCTATGTCCCCTCTAGCCTGCTGGTGGTCCTCTCATGGGTTTCATTTTGGATTTCCTTGTCTTCTGTTCCAGCACGTATTTGCATAGGTATGGGATAATCCATTTTTCTGTTCATTCAATCATCAGAATCAGATTTAGAACATTTCTTTTTGAGCAAATGTCATATATTTTTGCACTGCAACTTAAGCGTTATTATTGCTGCTGTGTCCTGCTCTCTGTCAGTCATCATAGTAAACCTAAAGTGACTGAGATGCAATCAAAGTGTAGACTTTCATCTTTAGTTAAGAAGTTAAATGCACCATCTGCAATTTCTGATGGGCTCAGATGTAACCGGACAAATTAAAATGCTTATTTTTAACACTGTGTTGAGTATTGTTTTGTAATGGTTGCCAACTGATGGACCTCACCAGAGGATTCACAAAGGGATTTCTCCTTTGTGATAGTTTTGACTTTTGGAATTTTCAGCTTTTACTCAGTGAAGCTGAGATCAGGGACTTACTGGTAGGTAGTGTTGATTTTCAGTTTGTGATTTTAGATGATCATTTCTTGAAGTTGTATCTAGTGGAAACATCTAAGCATGTAAATTTTCACAGTAAGTGAACCTGGACTGGTTTAGTCTCACCCGGACCTTACTCCCCCCCCCAAGCCTTGCCTCCACCTGTAAAATGACTCTGTGAGCGTAGCTCCGTAATCCTCCACCTTAGGGTGCCTGCTCTGGAACCTGGTGTCGGGTTCCCTGGCTGCTCCCCCATCTGGCTAAAGAGACTTTTTCCTTTTGGACTCTGCTGCCGCACTCGTAGTGTGACTCTTGTTTTATGTTTTCATGTCTTGTGACTATTGCTGAGATAGTTCTAGCCTAGTTAGTGCTTCGTAGTTCTGCTTTTGTTCATAGTGTCCAAATATTCTAGTATTGTATCTAGTAACACTGAAGTTTTTGCCTGCCATAGAGTGAGTTCATTCAGTTTCTTAGCCCCCTGAGTTTGTACCTCCGAGCCTCCATGTGGTGTCTGAGTCCTCTTCCCTGTATTGGCCGCCCAGTCGTGACAATCATTTGCTGTTACATTCATTGCACACTAAGGTCAGCAGTGAGATTACAAGGTGCAACTCAGTGCAGGGTTCGACTTGGATAATACTTATGGATTGTGTTGTCCATTCAAATATCCCGCCTCGTTTCATTTTCTTTACAAAGTATGTCAGCATATTGCCAGGAAACACGAAAACCATCACCCGAGTTTCCATTGGTAAAACTGGTGCTATGAAGAGCAAAAGCTGGATTATTTTTGTATTTTTATTTTTTTGTTGAAATGCATTGGGTTATCAACATTTAGCTTTTTATTGGCATTTCTGCATTTACAACCAATAACTCCCGTTCAAAGCTGACCTTGGCCTGAGGCTAAGTTAAAAAAAAAACAAAAAAAAAACGTGGTTTTCTTTTTAGGTCTTTAGTGGTTCATCAAAGAATCCTACTTGACCACTGTCTGTGTTCTGTGCCAGGAGTGACCACAGTACTGACCATGACAACTCTGATGATGGGAGCCCGGACATCACTACCCAATGCCAACTGCTTCATCAAGGCCATCGATGTGTATTTGGGGATCTGCTTCAGCTTTATCTTCGGAGCACTTATTGAGTACGCTGTGGCCCACTTCTGCACCCTCACTCACGCTGATGCACACATGCTCATGGTGAGATACTCCTGGATGTACTTACATTAACTGTTGATTGTTGTGGTCATTACTGTTGTCACAGTCATTGTGTTCATCATGGTGGTCGCTGTCATTGTCATCGTCATCATCATGTCACCATGAGCATTTTGGGGTAAGTTGGATTTCTCGGATGTAAACGCATTGTGTTTTTGTTTTAATTCAAACCTAATCTTTCTTCTCTATCTTGCAGTACGGCCACCGAATGTACGACTTTGATGATGAAATGAACGGCATCATCACCACCATCTCCACTCACTCCAACAGGGCCAAGAGGCGCAAGGAGCCCGCTGCAACTTCTCCTTCAGTTCCCGCCTCAACAGAACTCGCTGTCAGGCCCTCTAGCCCCTCGGGCAGTGAGCCCAAGCCTGAGGCGGCACCTCCAGAGCACACCAACTGGTGCCTCACTGTTCTGGCCACCCTCCGCAAGATTCTGCGCGCCATACACTGTTGTCATGTGGAGAACCCCCACCATATAGACAACTACTCCAGAGTCACCTTTCCACTGTCTTTTGTCATTGTTAACCTACTCTACTGGACATATTATCTGTACTTTTAGCATTTGTTTAAGTGCTGCATATGTCCAGGAGAGTTTAAGATGGAGAGTGTTAGTAGACAATAAGTGTACCTTACTGTACATACGTACAGTAAGTGTAATTCAGGTGTGTTTTGGGTTGAATGTGTAAAACTTCTACATTTGGACTCATGAGCGAGGTCGCATTGTCATATGGGATTGTTCTGGTGGAAAAAGGGAATGCTCATAATTGCAGCTCCATTTTAAATATTAATAAGTACTCAAACTATGACATTGCTTAAAATTTGATGGAATTGGTTTTGATAAAAATTGGCCTACCTGACTATGACATGGTGATATTTTATAAATTCTGTCACGCTTTAATATTTATTTTAGGATGGAGCTGTAATTGAAGGCTTTATGACAGAATTCACCTGTGCTATTGAGTGTGAACAAATTCACATTCCACTTTGAGTCTCTTTTATGATGGATTGATCATTGATATTTTACAACTCCTGTTTCTGCCTGCAGGCACAACATTTAGATTGAAATAGCAAAAGTAACAGATGGCAGAAGAGGGCTGAAAACGACAGGCAAGGGAGGTGGAAAAATCACTACAATGGAGCATGTGTTGAGAAATATAAACCTCCAAAGGACGAGCTTTCTACTCATTGTTGAAAGCTCTCATTCTTCTGTGTCCTTGTGTGAGTTATTTTTAATTCACTGCAGTACTGTTTCTCCCAGCCTGCATATGACCCTTTTTTCATTTCTATAAATGTAGTGGCCTTGGATACCTTCAGTTGTATTCTGGAAATCTGGCTATCGTGAACAGTTTAATGGCACTTGTCACGGTATGAATCTGTTCTGCTATTTCATAAAGGGAAGCACACCTGCACACTCCAAGATATGGAAGTCCAAAGGGATCCATGTTAAATAAATAAATATCAAATTACAAATGAAAATTCATGTTAATAAATAGAGTGAGATTTTATATATATATGTGCTCGGCCTTTAGATGTAGAAATACTCTTTACTTTTGTTAAATCCCAGCCTAGAGTATGCTAGCCAGCCAACCAGCTAGATTAGCTTCTCAGTCTTCTCAGTCCAGATTGTTATTTTCTTTTTCATCAAATTGCTAGATTTTAGAGCGCTGACTAATCTTGTGAGTTCAAAAATAAAATAGGCTTTTAAACATATAACTGCCAGCTAGCAAGACTGTTGTAGGAACATAATTTCTATAGTCATGTGAAAAAAAGAAAAAAAAGAAACGTTCACAGGAGTCTTTACACAAAAGTGTTCTAGAGATAAATTCAAGGCCACCTGGAAGCTAAAGCTTGGCTGGAATTGGGTCATTGAACAGGACAATGATCACAAGATCACCAGCAAGTCTCCAGCAGAATGGCTGGAAAAGAAAAGAACCAAGGTGTTTTGACTGCACAACATTCAAACTTGACTGAAATGCAGTAGTGGCACTTTAAGAGAGCTGTAACGGAACTAAATCAATATTGTACAGAAGAGTGGGTCAAAATTTCTCTGTAAGAGGCTGAAAAAAGTTCATACTGAAAATTATTATTTAATTTTTCACATGAATAATATGTTGTCTTCTTCCACAGCAGTTTTAGTAAGAAAAAGTATTAATATCTAATGAAAAACTTAACATGAAATAAAGCGTCATTGAAAATGGCATCCTGTAAATCACGTTGTAGAACAAAACATTTCTTATAGTAGCTTAATTTTAATAGTGTCTGAAATAATCTCATTAGATCATCTGTATACTTCAGTTTATTTGTATTATTATTTATTTATATTGGAGCTTTTGGGTTTCCATACTAACTGGCAGGCATAATGGAAAACACAGGTGTAAATATAAAGGACAGCAGACATATACCAATACAGACAGGTACTATGTTACAGTGATAAATATATGCAGTATTTCTCTCTCTATGGGTTGGCTGGTAGTGTTTTCACTGTGGTTTTTCAATGGATCGGACAGTTAAAGTGTTAAAATTTTTAAGATGGATTTAAATATGAAATGGATAAAATATTTAAATAGGATGTTGTCATCTGAAAGTTATCTAAATGGAAAATACATAGAAATGTTTGAGGTACTGTTGGGTCAGAAGTTTATATACACTCAACGTTGGCATGGATGTCAAGGTAAGTTTGGGGTTTTAATCATTTGTTTGAACTGCTCTTTTTCCAGGGTGGAATGATTGTGTATATGATACATCTTTAATAACTTTAAAAAGCAAGACTTTTGTGCAGTAGCGTAAACCACAAATTTTCAATGGGGCTGAGATCAGAGTTTTTGGGAAGCTCATTCCAGATGTTCAGTGTTAGCCTGCTTTGTCCCATCCAAAACCTGTTTTGATGTGTGTTTGGGATCATTGTATTTCTGTTGTACATCCAGTTGTATCCAAGTTATAATCATCTCCTCCTTTCTTTTTTGTTCTATCCACTTTATGGAATGTATTAAGACCCTTGGCAGCACAACAGCCCAAGAGCATGATGCTAGCACCACCGTGCTTGGCTAGTAGTATAGTGTTCTTAGCTTTAAAAGTCTCACATTTTTTTATTGTGGCTAAATAGCTCATTTTTTGTCTCACTAGACCATAAAACCTTTCTCTAGAAAGCATTTGTATGTGGGCAGCTGGAAAATTGGATGTGAGCTTTTGAGGCAGAGGCGTTTTTTTTTTTTCAGATAGCACCCTCTTAGTCCGTGGTGATATCAAACTCACTTTACTGTCGATAGTAACGCTGGTGTCCCAGCGTTTCCAGTTCATTGCAAGCTTCTTTCTTAGTGGTTTATTAGTTGTTCCTAAACATCCTAACTAATTTACTCTCATTTAAAGGTGAAACTTTGGGCCTTCTTTCTGACCTTGGCAAATTAGTGAAACATTTGAACCTCCACTGATATAAAGTTGATTGACCTGACAATCTTGGAATCTGCAGTTTATAGAAATGGTGCCAAGAGACCTTCTTGACCAACTTGTGTGAATCTACAATTCTCTTTCTCAGATCTTCTCTGAGTTTCTTGGACTTCCCCATTTTCATGAGTACTGGTCAATTGAATGAGGGCTGTCAAAAAAAACAAACTTTTTGTCAATGATGATCACGAATGAGAAGTTAATAGGCCTTGGCCATGTCAAGTTAAAAGACATCGGAGAACCTTGAGCGGCACTTTGAATATTTGAATGCATGCTTTATATTTGAGCCTTTATGTATAGGTTTGAGGCTGTGCAGATTTGCAAATATCTAAAGAAATTCAAACACCCAATTCTTGTTTTTTTTTTCTTTACAATCATTAAAGATGTTGTACAATCATCCCACCTTGGAAAAGACAAGTTTAAAGAAAACCTTAAAAACACAAAATGACCCTCATGAACATTATGAGTGCATGTAAACGACTGTACTCAACTGTGGAACTCTTCAGTTTTGTAAACTGTTAACTCTCAACTGTTTCAGTTGAGATGATACAGCACATTCTCTGTCAGCGTTGTGAACCAAAGAACCAAAGACTTCAATTTAATTCAACCATTCCTCTTCGTTTCCCTTTAGTTCCCAAGAGATTTTTCAAGTTATGTCATGTTTGTTATTCATTGAAGAACTCTGAAATAGCATGAAGTTCATATTTCAGATAGAAAACAGGATTCAGTTGAATATCAGAGGTGCATGTTTATTTATTGCTCAGTACTCAGTATTGCTATGACATAATCTCACTCATTTAATATGAAAACTGGTACAAGTTTCACCATGATACAAGTCTCAGAGGTTCCATTTCTAAGAACTACTTCTCAGTGTGCAGTGACGAGCTAAATTGTTCATATTTGAATGTGCTTCATTTTAGCTTCTACTTCTCCTTTTAACCATTTTTGAATATACCATCAACTACCAAACATTTTGATTGATCTTTGTCTGATTATAATACAAAAGTAGGATATTTTTTTGTTTATGCTCTTCCTGCATGATTGTCAATCGTATCTTTTGTTTTTTGTTGGGGTTTTTCCGTTGCTTGATTTGTTTTGGTTCAACATGATAGAGAGGAATCATCACTAAAGAGTAAGAAAAGACTGTTTCATGAACAAGATGTATATTTTCATTTGATTTGGGCTCTCATCTGAGTTTAAAGTAAGAATCTGCTCAAACTTCTGTTTTCTTTTTCACTTTTTTTCAAAACTTTGAAAGAAATGAATGATCTGTGACTGTGTTCTCTGGACGCACTGATCTGGGGGAAAGGTTAACGTGATAAAACATAGACTGCCGGGTTTTATATAATATGGCACCACAGTCATAGTTCTGATAGTAATCTTCTCAGTGAAAAGTACAAGAAATGAATGCCAATATGGAGCCAAAGAACCACAAAAGCAACCACTGAAGCATCTTGTCAGTGTGGACGCACAGAGTCGTAAGGTTGTCCTAAGGTATGGCTCCACAGTTGCAACTACAATGTAAATGCCTGTTTGCTCTAAATGGACAGCATTGTTGACGGTGAAGGTGCAAACAAGATCGTTTGGACATGTTTGGAGCAACAGTTGGACTGCCCCCCCCCCCCCTTTCTGTCCTTTTGTGGGACCTGTCAATCTTCCAGGAGACACTGGCTATTATAACAGCCTCACAGTTCTTGGGACATCTTCATGTACAATCTATTTATACACTATAGTACCATGTTAATATAGACTTCAGTTTCCTTATTGTAAATAAATAGTAACACTATGCATGTTTAGTCTGTGTATGAATATGAATGATAGCAATAAAAAAAAGAGGTTTAACGTGTTCATTGTTGACACTCTTTATACAGCTATAGTATAGTAACTATAGTAACTATAGTGTTGTGTATGACTATGGCATCATCAACCAACACAGCAGTCTGAAAGTCGCATCATTTTCCAGAATCAAAATTACAAATGCAGAATCAGAGACCAGCTAGCCTTCAGACATGCAAATGTGTTTGTGTTGCAGATGTTTGGAATGCCCTCCAGCTCCCTTAGCTCTGACTCAGCAGAATACCGAGTGAGGTCGTCTCTCTCTCTCTCTCACACACACAAACACACATTTCTTTAAAGGGGCGAATTCAGTAGGTTGCTTTTCTTTGAAGACATACCAAGCCACTTTGCTGTTTGGTGCTTCCAATTGGAAATTAACTGAATTTTTAAAACATTTTCATCATCTAGAGTAGAGAATTTGGGCAAACTATTAAATAAGTCTTCAACCAACTTTTTAAAAAAAAGTCCAGATGCTTTTCTTTCCAAGCTCCTTATACTATTAAATAAATTATTTTTTATTAAAAGGGTGAAGAAAAAAAGTATTTCTGCAGCAGAGTCCAGCTTTGGAGGACTGAGTGTATATGTTTGTGTTCTTTGTAAATCTAAAGACTTTTTCATACATGCATTACGCTGCACTGCTTGTACCACAACAAATCTATTAGAAGTTAGAACTACAGTTGATGTAGATGTACACAGTTACTCACAAAAAATAAACATAAATGAGATCTAAACAGGGTCGAACCGGGCAAAAGTCTTTCATATACTGTTACAGTAATATTAAAATGAAAATTGGTGGATATTTTAAATATTTAACTTTATTTTCCTCAGGGCATGAATGATAGGATTGAATGTCTGACCTCAATTTTTTATCTCTGTGCTGGCAGGTGTAAAATGCTCTAATGTTTCCAATATAAGTGTTCATAATCCTCACACTGTAAATCCTGATCCTCTACTGGATCAATCTCCCAGAATCTAGAAATCCCTTTAAAAGAGATCATGATGTGACGCGTATCAAAGGTGCAGATTTGGGCCTCTCCGTGGCAGATGTTTTATGTTCTCTGATCGGGAATGACCTGCTCAGTGATGAGAGGGAGCTTGAATGCCTTGATGATACCCTCTAAGCAAAATTTTGTGTTGTAGCCCTGTGGTGCTCACATGGTTGCTAAATGAAGCTGATAATATCCTTGATATTGTTTACACCATGTAAATAATGCAGTCTTCTTAAATAACCATGAACAATGCAGACTTGAGGCAGCTTGCATGTCCCCGTGTAGCATTCATCATGAATAGCATCGCTTGCAGAGATAAAACTGATTGGATTTGACCTATCTGTGGCCCTGAAGATGAAAATCTGATCCAATCAAAGCTGACATGGCTTTGCAGTTGCACTTCAGCACTCAAGACTCATGGTTGCCAGCTTGACTCTGTTAGGCATTTTCTGCAGCTTCAGGTTCTCCTCCACCATTTATATATCATGGGTTTCCACAGTGACACAGACTACATATCTTCAGCAGGAAGTTCTCTAGAACATTTACAAGAAAAAAAGTCACGTCTTGGCTTTGACATATCCAGCAAAACATTATCACAACCTTTTAGCATGTACTGAGAATACTGAAAGATGTCAGAACAAGTGTGCTCCAAGCAGCATTCAGTCAACTAGCACCAACTAACAACACGAAGCATGCGGTCATATAACTACATGCAGCACCATAATGCATTCACAAGAGCTGGTAAACAGCATGTTATAGTGAAGATGTGGAAACAGTAACTGGCTCTTATGATCCACTGTTTGATTCTCAGGAGACTGAGATGTTGTTTGAGCGTGAGCTAGCTAAAATAGTACAAGTCTATCAGTTTAATTGCATTTATGTAGTGACTAATCACAACAGCAGTCACCTCATGGTCTACAGAGAAACCCCAACAATCAAACAACCACCTTTGAGCAAGCACTTGGAGACAGTGGGAAGGACAAACTCCCTTTAAACAGGAAGAATCCTCCAGCAGAACCAGGGTTGAGCAGCCTAACCAACCAATTAGGTTGATGACAGCAACATAAAAAACAAACAAACAGAGCACACAAAGAAATACTAGAAACAAGGATTTTACAACCCTTACTCATCAAAGGGTTTTTCTATATTGCTCCTTTTATAGGCAAAAAGAAGCGCATAGTGGTCGATCAAAAATAATGTTTAAATTAAAGGTTTTCTGATGAGAGTTCAGTTCCAGGTATTTGTTTTAATGCATCATACAAAAGGTAAAATTAAGTTCATTTTATAAGTTAAGATCCATATCAGAGCTGAATAAGGATGCAAAGCGGGGGCTTATTTTGTGATCAACAAGTTATCAAAGTTATGTTAAAGTGAAGTGATCCACCCACTGTTACATCCAATTTCAAAACAGCGTTGGGTGTAACAGTTCCATAGTAAAGTATTTTTGTCATCACATTATATTTTTCACTTTTCTACAGTAGATTGTATTTTAATACTGTGGATGAAGTAATTACATTACAGTTACAATTATGTTGTTACTTGTGTTAAACCAGTTTCTCAACTGGACAACAATCTCTGTAAAAATAACATCTTTCCTTACAGTCAGTGCATCGTTTTTTTAGGGTGGCTGTATGCCTCTCGGAACTATCGCTTATATCAGTGTAAAAACTGATAAGATGAGTCATAGTGTGAAGCCTGTTACCCTCCCCACAGGACTTGGAGCCTGAATCTGGACTGAATGAGGCTGAGAAGTGGAAGGTTATCACAACATCAAAACACATCTCAGGGTGGTAGATTCGAGGATGTAGCAGCCTGAGTGAGAGCAATACAGCATTTGTCTCGACAGAAAACTCCCACGGGAATATAAAATAATGTGTGCAATTGTTTTTCCTCACAGTCTGTGGAATATCAA
Organism: Diplotaxodon limnothrissa; assembly: GCF_057381915.1. NCBI lineage: Eukaryota > Metazoa > Chordata > Actinopteri > Cichliformes > Cichlidae > Diplotaxodon > Diplotaxodon limnothrissa. The sequence goes on along the minus strand of NC_140608.1, from coordinate 23,552,401 downwards.
TAGTGGTCCAATCAGATGGAGTGTAGCAGGAGATAGAGGCTGCGAGTAATTGCAATCTAGCTGAGCAGATAAATGTCGTTTGGGTTTACTGACAGACAATTGAGCATGCATTTTAGAAGAATGCAGCGAATTGATGTGAACATTTTTGATGCAACAAGAATTCCTGCTTTGTCTTTAAGTCCAGCCACACTGGCCACTTTGTGTCTCTGCATCCAAAACCCTTTAAAGATCCTTGAACGAGAAAGGTGTGACATGTCCGTCATTAACTAATTCTGTAAACAGTCACACTCTTTAACCTCCTCAAACCATGGCGTGTTCCTTTCTCCTGCCACCAGGGCGTGGTGCTCAATGTCGCCACGAGATGGCGGTATAGAACCACGATTAACCATCACACACATCCACTGCAGTGCGAGAAGAGCTGCACTGTGCAGCAAACCATAAAAAGATTGACTCGCATGTTGGTGCACTGAGAAATCGCTATTATAAAAATGTACTGACCCGCTCCCCTCTAATATTTTAAGCCAATTACATGTGTGGAACTTTGTTGTTTTGCTGTTGTGCAGGTTTAGTGTTTGTGTCTTCAGGGAGCCGCAGGTTACAGTGACAAGAGAAGACATGATGCTCATTAAAATGGGGTTCAGCTTGTGTGACGGAATGGTTTAAGCAAATTATGAAGCTGAAAATATGACTGCAGCGTTAATAAGAATCTTAATGAATTGACAAGATTGATTGGTTTGAAGTTGCTCGTTTATATTTTTTGATGTATAAAACTGAAATGAATCCTTCATAGAAAGAAAAGAACTGTCAAAATGCTGCTCCTGCTGCTGCAGTATTTACCCTTTATAAGAATTTCTTACTATGTTTATGAAATGAATAAGCTTGCATCCAGTTAATGAACTGATCACCATAATAAGCATCCTCATTGGTGTGATTGCTGATTGCTATGCAGTCGCAATTACGCTCATGTTGTCTTTTTGATTTTTTTTTTTGCTAACCTGCAGCTCAAAATTTTTCATTTTATTGATATGCATGCAATTTGATGCTGTTTGCTTCATTTTCATGCATAAAATGTGCATAAATCTGCATTTTTCATGAGATATCCTGAAAATCACGAAGGCACTTTGCTGCTAATTCATATGCTAAACTGTGCACAGTCCTTTGCACGGTTCTGTTATCTATTTTTCTTTTTTCAAATGATTTAATTAAATTCCCTGACACTCATGCATTAGTCACTGTATACTGCATGACTAATTTTAATAGTATCGCATACTGATTTGTACCTGGGCTTTCTATGATAACATATACAGTTTATTTAGAGTTAGATAATGCATTAAGGTCTTTGGAGGATCATTCAGTCTACTTAAAACACAAAAGACAAGTTTGAACCTTTGACGTCTATAGTGAAGGAATCTGAACCCATTATGGTTTTTGCTGAGATTGTTTACGACTGTTTCCCTTAGAGGGAAAGGTCACTGCAAATCATCACACACTTGTTTTGAGTGATCACTTTTATCCTGTGATGAAACATTTGTATCCTGTTGTGTGTGCTGGCTATAGATCAACATGTTAAACCCTTCTCTCTCCATCAACATTATCAAAACAACAAATGACTGAATATATTTTAGAAAAATGGTCTTTCATCCCTTCAAGAGAATTACAGCGACTTGAAGACTGGCCAACACTTCACTAAGACATGTTCAAGGGGAACAGTAACCCTTCGTCACCCATATTATTATCTTTTTAAATGCCCATAACTGGAACAAAATTATGCAAAGTTCCACTGACCACAATTGTAACTCACCACTGGCATTCAGTAAAAATCCAGTCTGAACCTGCTTATTACTGCACAGTGACGAGGTCTGGATGAGCTAATTATTAAGACGTATGGGTTATTATTATCATTATGTCTATAATATGCTGTCTAAGGTTCACTTTCTAAGGTGGCCCCATCATTCTCACTGTACTGTACAAGAATATAGGCTACCACACACCAGTGGAATTTTTAAATGATCACCACTCCACACTCATTGAAGTATTTGATGATACAACCGTGTGTAAAATAAAGTTTTCACAGGACTCTCTGCAGTCTCATAAAAAACACACAGCTTATGATTCATCAGCTTGTAGAACAACCTTTAGCAGTAATAACTTGAAGTTCTTTATGACTTTAACCGTCTCCTACATCATTATTTACAACATTGATTTAGTTCATGGAGGTTTTGAAAAATTAGTTGACATCTGGGCTTTGACTGGATCATTGCAGGACCTTGATTGTTCTCTTTTTCAACCATTCTGTTGAAGATTTGATGTTATGATTGGGATCACTGTCCTTGTTGCATCACCCAATGCGGGCCAAGCTGAATCTTTTGAACAGTTGGCCTCAAATTGGTTTTTGGTTCATGGTCAACTCAGTGACTGCAAGGCACCCAAATCACCTCATGGGGACCCCTGCTTTTCAGAAAGAAGAGGTTTTCTCCTAGTAATCCTTCCAAGCATAACATTTACTTACTTAAGGCCTGTATAGTCTGAGATGTAGCTGAGATGTTGATGCTTTATCTTTTTAAAAATATATCTATAAACATTTCTTAAGAATTCCTGAGCGTGCCAAGAGTGTAGCATTGTGTTAACATACACCTGAATGCTTCAGCAAAACGCTGCTTTTACAGGGGCAGTCACACATGCCGATGATCACTTAATTCAAGTGCATTAATTTGATTACTGCTACATATCCTTCTTAATTCATATAGAAGCAGTGAGGATATAGCCTGCTTAGTTTTTTAGAGTAAAGTATATACATGTTTTCTTGTGTGCTTTTACTGTAATGCATTGCAATCTATTGTAGAAATCAACTTCAGCTGCATCTGCAACTCAGTCAGTACCAAAAATCAGGTAAAGCATTATATAAAAAATAAATAAATCATAAATCAGCTTCTCAGTAAATACCTCATTAGACGCAGTTTACCTGAAACGATTAAAAAATGCAAAACCAGAATCAATAATTCTTGCTGAGCAATCAATCAGTGAAAACTGCAATTTAAATATTACTGACTATATACAACCAAGTGCCTGACAATTAAGCTGAATTATAACGATAAGGAAATTATACAAGAATATAAGGATTTTGACAGCGAGAGGGGGGAAAACGTTAGAATATAAATATAATTATTCACACAGTGATTAAATGAGACAGTAAAACAGAAATGAATTCCAAAATAGAACAGCTCAGGCACAAGTACCTGCTAACTGCTCTGTGCCGCAGCACTTGAACTAAAAATAACTTTCCTCACTTCTTGTGGTCCATTCCGTGTCAATCAGATTACCTTGCAATTTGCAAATTTGGACCATTGGGGCCATTACCCTGCAAATTGAATTTCAATCAAACCTTTTAAGCGTTAGCTCACTATGTGTAACACACTCCCCTGTTGTTCATGGACTAAGCTCTCTGAATGGGGGAGTCTGAGGATCTCCACAGGCTACTTGGAGGACTTATAAAAGGTATATATGGAAGGTATGTAATTATTAAAGCCTGAGTTGATGGACATCCGTGTACAGGCTTGTTACCATAGCAAATAGGAAACTTGAAAAATCAGTTGTCATCCATAGGACTGGGAGACTTTTCATCTTTTGTGCACTGTGTCCCAAACAGTACACTTTAAACATGGTGAAGGTTTCTCACATGAATCACAGATACCAGGAAAACAAACCAGATGACAACCACGTGGAGACAGTTTTTCAATTTTTCTTGTGATTTTCATACTATTATAGCAAATATTACTAATCAGATTATTCATGTCTCTGTTCTTTGCATTAAACCCTGGCCGTTTCATTCTAGCATATTATTACAGTCTGTATTGAGTCTGTCATGACTTTGTCATTTAAAGTCACTTATGTAATCATGCTGTCAGCTCTGTGAGTGGCGACTAAAGTGTGTTTACGTCCAGACTTCTGGTATTATGCAAGCTCATGGTAGGTGGCAGTACATTCACACAGCTCTACCTTGAGAGACAAAGCATTCATTTAGCCACCTTTCATTCGTGCAAATAAAGGACACGCAGAGTGGCTCCCTCTGGAAACAAACAAATGAATACTTTTAAACTAAACACTCTAAAAGATTTGTTAACTCAATGGATTCTTTTTCTCACCTCAAATCTAATATAAAAACACCCCCCCCCCAAAAGGAGGTTGGTGTGGTCTTTTTGTAATACAGGGGAAAACTTACAATGTGTAATTTGAAACAGACAGTGGGTGAATGTTCTTCACATGCACATGCAGGCCAGAGTGTTGCAAGTGCACCTGTCAATGCAAACAGTCCATATCCAAAAACAGAGCGGTCATAGAATGAGAAGATGAAGAAGATGGATGGATGTATGGAGGAACTGAAATGATGCTCTGATCCTCAAAAGGGCAAACAGAATGGAACCATGCCTTCTTATATGCACGAAGGAAAGCATAGACATCATGGATGATGTGAACATGTGACATGAACAATCACAGTGAGAAAAGTTGTACAGTATCTGCAGGAGCTAAACAGAATACAGATGCCATTCACTGTATTATTTACACTGTGATTTCCCTACTCTGGCAGGTCAAAGTGAGGAAAAAGCACAGCTGAACTGCACCTTTGCGGTTCCTCAACCGACTCAGTAATGCTATTTTGCTGTTATTATAATTTTTTTCCACTAGATGAAAGATGAAAATGAAGCAGCGTTGCCACTTAAATACAAAGCCAAGAGCAGCCTGTCTTTATGCCGGACACATGAGCATTTCAAATTAGTCTGGAACCTCGTACTTGCGTTTTTAATCAACAAACTCAGACCAAAATCCGTCAATGCAACTGGACTGAGTTGGCCTACAACCAGTCAGAGCAACAAAGAGCTGCAAACCGGACACGTGTAAACTGATTACAGCAGACAGAGATGTCAGTCTTTGCACCCACATTAGATAAAGGGGTGTAACTAGCATGGGCAATGCTGAGTGGAATCCGTCTGAATGGGAGACAAATGAAACAGAGCTCAGCCCCTATCACTTTGTATTTCTTGTCTTATCTGCAGCCAACACCAAGACTCCCTGTGCAACACATTGGACTTGTCATAGCGCGAAATGTATTGGTGTAATTAACAAAATTAATGACCACTTTCTCATATTCAGGTGACTCAGGGAGTCTTACTGCTGAACCCGGGTGCACAATTTGTACAGCTGTTGTGAATGTTATTAGCAATATGGGTGCTATGCTGCAAAAATGTTAAAATGTCTCCTCAAAAAAAAAAAAAAAATCCAGTCAAATCAATTAAAGACATAGAAATAAGAGAAATCATTCATTGTGATTTAACAACTAAATTGAAATACAGTGTCTCTCTTGTACTGCAAACTCCCTCACATAAGCATATGAAATGATCAAAGTGATCGTATTCATGCAGCAATTACTAACACTTATATGATTTTAAAACATATTACAATATAACAATTCAAGCTCAAACTGGAACTTACTCTTCAGGTAAAATGACTTTCTGAGACTACTGAATACCATCAACCTGAAATCATCCTAAAAGAGTTACATTTCATACGTAACAATGAAAAGCTATACAGACTTAAAGGGAAAAATACAGAATACACAGTCAGACTGTGAGGAAGCCCTGCCAGGAACCCTAGTTGCTTAAAACAACTTGGTTTGTGGGGTTTGTTAAAAGTGCAGAATTTAAAAGTAGCTACCACCATGTTTTTGCCAGGGTAGGAGGACAGACTAACTGATGAAAGGCAAGCAGTACAACAACTCACTAACACTGCAGTTTTTGCTCTTAATGTGTACTATAGAGCATGTTTTTAATGGAAGGCATTTGAACATGCCTTGTTGTTTGCACAAATTCATTCTTCTGTCATTTGGATGAGTGATGAAATGTTTCTCCCGGTGAAAAACATCGTGTCCAGCTTGAACTAAAACTTTTTGGGGGGATTTCCTTATGTAACACAGTAACAAGACTTCCTAAATGAATTATACTAATGGACCAATTGGTTTGATTATAGGAGCACAGTGGTGTGTTTAAATGAGACAGAGACAGAAATGTGAATTTAAAGAATAAGCCAGCTTTAGTGAACCGAACCATAAGTTTGGCCGCCACAGTTTAACGGTACTTACAATTATAAAAAAGAAAAATCACTAAAAACTAAAAAAATACATAAAACTACCAGGATAAAGACTTGGCCAAGTGTTAGTTCTCAGTTCTTAATATTGGGTGTAACCAGGTAAACTGACATCTGAACCTTTCTAGAAAAAAACAGATTACTCAAATTCAATTTCCATTCAAATAAAAATCTCAAACAATTCACTTTTTGTAAATTGCAAAATAAAGACTGTTCCAAACATGCATCTGTTTACTCACTGCAACTACTTTTAGCTCAGAAAACTGCTGAAAGTAGCTGAACTTATCCACAGTAGGGTTTGTTGCAAGCTTATATCCAGTGCGTTTTCATCTCAAAACTTCAGTCTCTTATAACTCTCCTCCTCATGTCAGCAGGTAACTACACACACAACAACGCAGCAGACACAAGCAGGTGGGCGGGACACACACACTCTCTTTCCTGACCTCTATCATTTCTTACAGAGATACCCTCATTTTATCTGGGTTATATCCTCCCCTCCTGCCCGTCCCTAGGCATCTGCAGTGTGGCACTGAGTCACATGACTTTAACATCTCCAACATAATTTCTATTTGGTTTCTCAAACTCATTTAAAAGAGCTAATCAATGCCACACTAAGGCCTTGAAAAAGAGAATTTATCATCGTTATCAGAGGATTGGCAAATTTTACATAACGCAATATCTCAGCTAGCTTTGCTTTGAGAGCGATGAAGCGATGAAGGGATAGTTCAGTAATTTGAAATTCACTAACCTGGATCTTCACGAGTTCAGGCTGTTCAGCCACAGTTCTCTTTACATCACTCAATCCTTCATCACATGCTGCATCAGAGCTCATCTCATCATCTAGAGGAATTTCCTCAAACCACCACAAATCTGAACTCTGAATTCTTTGGCAAGTCCAGTCCAGGCAAGATGCCTGCTTCAGATGACATGTCAAGTTCAGGTGAGTTGTCACATTCAAGTGAGTTGTCATCATAACATACACCCTGAATCACTTCCTCACCTTCCACTACTATAAGGGACTCAGTTGTAGGAGGATCAGGTGGAAGGGAAACTGTTGACACTCTTTCTTGTTTGGGTGAGTTTTGACTATGTCAGGTTCTGCAGCTGCTGATAGAAATCCACACAGGTCCATCTGTACTGTCAGGTTTGACTGTCTCCAGCTTGCTTAAGGACTATGTAAACATCCTCTTCCCACGCAGCGTCAATGCAGCTTCACATTTTTTAGGAGGACTCTGTCTCCAGTTTGCAATGTTGAGTCAACCACTTGCCCACAGATCTGGCTTTGTTGGAAGTTGCATTGTTTTATGCATTACTGGTGGCAACCTGGGACTCTTCCTAATCTTCAGAAGAGAAGACCCTTTGTACACTTATAAGCATGTACCAAAACTTGACCAAGACTTTCCAGTGGAGTTTATCTGACCAATTGAGTGTTCCCCAAGCATCTGGAGAAGAGCACGATTGAATCTCTCAAGGGGATTTCCTCTGGGATGGTAAGAGGTTGTATGTACTTTCTTCATGCCAGTAAGTTCACAGATACACTTTGGTCTTTGCTTGTTGGTTTGGAATTGGTACCCCTGAGGCATATGATCAGTTATCACAAATACATTTAAGTTAAAATATTAAACAAAAATAAGAATGCTTGCTTTTGTAACAGAATAAATACACAAAATTAGGCAATGATAAGGCTTCTCATGAAACACTAAATGCAAGAGGGTTTATCAACAAACAAAGCATTCATATTTGCCAAGTAAGGTTAAAATATGATGCTACAGATGATAAGAAATTTTGGGAGCCAAAAGAGCCAGCTTTTCTTTGGGAGCTGTACCACAAGAGCTGGCTCTCTGAAAAGACCTGAACTTCCCATCACTAGTGGACGAAAAAGGCGGTACCTGTTCTTGATGTAGTGGACTACAATAAGAACATGGGTGGTGTCTGACGCTCTGATTGGATATTACAGTGCTCGCCACAAAATAATGAAGTGGTGATGACTTCTTGGACATTGCCATTATGGAGAGTTTTATTTTGCTTAAGGAGTCAGGAGCAGGAGTCAGGAACACAAAAAAGGCTCCAGGAGCAGCTTGCTGAAGAAATGTGGGGTGTTGGTGTTGGTGTTGCCTCAGTACGCCCACACTCACCTGCATTCCACGTTATTATGGCAGCAATGCTACACTTTACAGGAGGTACTGCAGGAGGTGCCAGGATATAGTCATCCAGCAGATGAAAATGCCAGTCTGTTGTAAGGCTTGCAATGTCCCTCTGTGCCTCTTATCCCCCCAGAATATCTGCTTTTAACAGTGGCATGATGAGTAGCAATAAATGCTATAATTGTAAATATATAAATAAAAAACTGAAGGTTTGGGTATTTCCATATTTGCTTTCTTTCTTGCATGTTAGAACTGTGAGTAAAGTGGCATGATGACCAGAAATAAATGGTAAAAGTGTGAATATGTAGTGTAGGGTTGGAATTTTAATAAGTGGTCTCCGTTGGGAGTCAAACACAATCCTTTATTATAGTGTTATTTGAATAATAAAAAATATATTTTTTTAGGCACCCTAAAGTTAGATACTTTCTGTTATTCAGTAATTGAGATATTTCAACTTTCACAGATGGTGCCAAATTGAAAAACGCATAAATACATCTTTACTAAAACCTCTGTAACCTTGCTGTATTTCACTTCATTAGCATCAATCTTTGTACAGGTAATGTCCATATGTTTATTCATGATATTCCAGAGTTTCTCTAGCATATTTTCATGCTATAAAAACAAAAATATATTTAGACAAGGGGAAAAGAAATCAGGTTTTTGTGTGTTTGTGTGAGTAACATCTGCTGTAATATTTACACCTCTGATGAAATTAGTTTCATTTTGAGATCAAGATTGTTTTCACATAGTTTGTTATTGCAGAGAAATACTCAATTCATGTTGGGCATATCATTTTCGAGCAGGAACCTCAGAAATACCCTTGGGAATTGAGAGGTTAATCATCTCAGAAGCAGGAGGAAGGAGACGGTCCAGTATGTCATGTGTGCAGTACAAGTCAGACACGGAAGGGTCTTTAATAAGGATTTCACACTGGCACGCCATGTATTGTAATCTGCCTCATGGCTGGGACGTGGACTCTTGCCTGAAAAACCTCCGAGTCTATGATGTGAAGCAAACTGGGGTGAGCTCTCATTGCTCAACACTACGACTGCTGGTGGATTGACATCAATTACGGGTTTAGTACTGGATCCAGATGAGACTGGAAGAGTCTGTGAGGAGCTGAGCTCAATCGGGTTCTCAATGAAAACGGGAGAAGTAAGAGGCTTACTTGCATTATTTGTCACTGTCAAAATCATGGAGTCTAGAGGTGCCGCTGGTTGTCTTCAGAAAATTCAATAATCATGTGCTTATGGTAATCTGAATCAGGATCGTGGAAACAGCGTTGATGGAGCCATATTTCTGGAGAAAGGCGGAGACTTCCTCATCAGTTTCTAATCCTGTTAAACTAGCAACTACAGAACGGGGAATTCTGACTGATTCCTGTTGTATGACATCCATTTTTTTCCAGACTTCATGATTCAGATTTGGCACTTATGAAAACACGACAGAGACAGGAATGGGAATTTAAAGAATAAGCTGGCTTTAGTGAACAGAACCATAGATTTGACCACCACAGTTTTATGGTTCTCAGACACAATTATGAAAAAGAAAAAAAAAATCACAAAAATCTCTCTCTCACTCTCCAAGTCCAGACGGGAAGGCTTGTCATCTAAATGAGTGAAGAAATCGCCCACAGAAACAATCCAGGATACAAAGAAAAATATAACATGTCATCACACAGGGTCAGAGGAATGATACCAGTATTAATTACACTGTTCTAGATATTATCCACAACTTAGCTTTTTGTATACATCATATTTGACATCATTTTGTAATTAACATAGTAGGTGGGCGGGACACACAGCAGCAGTCTGTATTCCCATTGGTCAAAACAAACAGGAGGCTGTGTATTCTGACTGGTTGGACAGGCTGTCGCTCTTTCCTAAGCTTTATCTTTTTTTTACAGAAGTACCCTCATTTTATATTGGTTACACTTACCTGGTTTATTACACGTGCATCATGAAATTATTATCTGTAGAGCTTTTGCAGTCAGCATTTCCTTTGCTTTATTTCCAGGTTTACCAAGTAGCAGCTTTTAAAAGCAAACAGCAAAGAGGTTATTTAGCCTGGTGTTTTGCTTTGGTAGTTTAAGACAAAAATGGAGCTAAACAGTAACCTAATTTTAGACTGTGGTGAAAAGAAATCCTAGTACAGGTGTAATTGTCTGTTCTTTAGTGTCTGATGATTGTTTAATTATCTTGTAGTCTAGCCTGTAGAAGAGTGTGTCCCTCCATGGATATGAATGTGCGTCCCCACAATCAACTGGGCTCCACAGTGCTGGGCAGTGAGCACAGGAGGGCCTGACTTGAGGATGTCAGGCCCTCAGGCTGCCCTCAAGAAGTCTGTTTCTTATTCTTTGGTTAGAGACACTGACACCAGTGTCCTGCTGGAAGTCATTCTGAGGCTCTGGCAGAAATTAGGAAACATTAGGAGGTAAAGTAGAGAATGCAGAGTCAACTATGACTGAGGCAGTCTTTCCAACATGAAGTTCAAGTTGCTGATTTCCTGTGTGGGTGCCTGGTAGAAAAAATATGTCTCAAAGTGTTGTCAAAGCTGTACCATCCAACATAAACCTGGTATATTGTCATCCACAAACAAAAATACACGCACAGAAATCTTTTTAAAATGTAAACATCAAAAAAACTCTCAGCAGGGATTCAACTTCACTTTATGACGTCTGGGAAACTTATTTCCGCATCATTTACTGAATGCATCACAGCATTCAGAGCCTTGATGGTCACAGACTATGCAGAGCATACACTGAAAATGAATACATTTCCTTAGGCTTCTGCAGGAAAATCACATCCCAGCTTACGTCACTGCTGAAGATATGATCACTCCTGCACTGAGGGAGAGCAAAAACACAGTCGGAGAACAGTGAATTACTCAGACACGTAGAGAGCATCCACCTCACACCTGAAAGTCTGTTTGTAATGAAGAATAAATGCCGAGATAAAACCTTTGTTTTGGCTCTATTTGAAGGCTTTGGCAGTTTGAATTGGAGGATTTTAATGAAAATGAAGCCTAAGACTAGAAAACTGACAAAAATTGCAGTAATTTGTAGAATTCTTGTCTTATGTTCATTATGTTCAACTGTGCTTTTTATGTGTTTTTGTTTCAGATGTATGCAGCAAACATCACTAATAAAATAACGGACGGTGAGTTCCAACCCTACAATTATTAACAGTTAAACTACAGTGTTTCAATATTTCCGCACAGAATTAAGGTAACAATGAGGATGAAGTAAATTTAATAAATACATTTTCTGTTCAAAGCACAAAACCTAGAGAGAACAAATGTATATGGGAGTCTTCTCCTTGAAACCACAGGTGGTTCCTATTGATATAAGCTAATGCATTTAAACCACAGTACGCCTCTCTCTCTCTGTTCATATACTGTCAGTAAACATAGCTCACCCAACAGCCTGTTCACTGCATTTCTCTCACTCTCTTACATCAATCTGATAGTAATCCTTCAAATAAGGCCACATTTATTTAACTAGAAAGTGCATTTTCTGAAGAAACTGCAGTGTGAATGCTTGAATCTGAATGTATGGACTGAAATGAATTAATTGCTGAATTTTGAGTTAAAAATCTGAATGAGCTGGAAAATACAGAATTTTTAACCTGAAAATAAAAGTGCAGAACTTTTGAAAGCTGATGTTCACACAGAAGAAGTTGGAAAAAGCTAAGCATGTTTAAAATGTAAATAATAAAAAGATGAGTAATGACAAAAGAAAATTTAGAGTCAGAAAACCTCTGAATGAATATTAAAAGTTCATATTCTTCTAATTGAAATGAACTTAAAAGATGAACAAACATTCTGCAGAAAATACAAACTTTAATATACAGCATGATGTTTTTCAGACATATACACATGTGTATATCATGTTTAATAGTATTACATACATCAATTTGTTTTGTATGTCATAGAAAATAACATAAAAATCTTAAGTCATATACAGCTTCTTTCTGAAAAGGACTGGTAGAATAAAGAAAAATAACTAAATTAAATAACTAAATAAAAAATAATGAGCAACATATGAAATACATGAAAATTCAACTTTTAAAACCACAATCCTGAACCTTTAAATTGTGTTGGTTTCTTAGAACATGGCTGAACAGCTGTTTCTATCGGTCTACTTAATCTTCTGATCTGTCTACACATCTTTTTATTACTCATTCTTTTTTATGTTTTAATGTAAACAGAGTCCACACAGTGGTAAAAGAGAACTGTATAGAGATTTGTGAGTAAACTCAAATGAAAGCCTAAGGTGGTGACACAGTTTAACACATGCAAATAATCAAATAAACACATTAGTCCTTTTTGTGAACATGGATAAATAAGTATCAATACAGCATTGTTCAGCCATGCCACTAAATGCTTTTTTACACATTGTTTTAACCTGGGCTCAGACACAAAGTCCCAAATTTAGTTAGTCCCTGACTTTGAGTTGTGGTTATGACTAATTATTATACACAAGGCTTTATCTATCTAAACTCTAAGGACACAAATATGAAAAAACCTATACTTACCAGCTGATACCCCACACTACACACTAGGTGTGCCATGTGACCTGAAACTTTGGTACAAAATCATCATAATCATTCTGTTAACACTGTTTTTTAACACTGTTTGTGTTGCTGTTCAGCAGTTTAAAATGTTTTAGATTGGATTACATGGAATGAATTTGAATTTTCTTGGGGGTTTTTGTATGTGTTTCGTTCTCAGCAGATTTTTTCTTCCATACTGTTGAATTCCAGTTACCACATTTCTGGTCATATGACATCCCAAGTGCCCACTTAAAAAAATCCCCACAGTTAATTCAACATTAAAACAAAATAAAAAAAATGTTAAATAAATAAAGGTTTGCTCTGTGATGAAATATTAAATAAGCATACATTGTACAGAGCACTAACAATGAAAACAATCCTTTAGCCTGTTGATCAGAGAGAGGCAGTCATTGTATCCATTTAAAACCTGTAATCACAGAGCACAATGTTTCTGTGAAACTATGAAGTCCCATATGATCCTCATCACGTCCAGTGACTTCAGAGTGGATCCTCCCTGTCATCCGGCCAGTGTTTGATGTGTGGCAAGCAGCACAGAAGCAGGATAGCTGAGGACTTTAAAAGAAGAGCAGAAAACGGGAACATATGTAGTTGTAAATGTAAATATCAGTGATACTTGTCTTGTCAAAGGGAATAAAATAATGAAAATGTTAACTTACACACTCATTTAGAGAGGATCTTGACACTGCACAGAGGAGGCACAGTCAGTCTGACAATGATGGTGATCTCCAGGGATGTTTTCCTGCAGCAACATTCCTGCCAACTGGCCGTATGATCCAGAGTAGTTGGTTTGTAATAAACAGAAAGGTGTATATGTTAGGTAGTGTGCACTCAGAGCTGGTCCTAAGAAACAAACACATCCTGTAATAAACTGAATACCTGTAGTAGTGCTGCTGCAAATATGAAGCCCTTCTATCATGAGTGGTTTCAAAGAAGGTGTTTTGGAGGCTCGGTCACAGAAACTGTGCAGTCTGTTCAGTCCTGAGTGTCTCAGCTCTGATGGGGATGGATCACAGAGGGAAACACCTGAGTACAGACATTACAATACACTCTAACACTCCTAAGGTCAAGTGAAAACACAATTTAAACACTTTACAAAGAATGAATACATGTTTTCATGGAAATTATGTCATTAACCCTTTTTGTTGTGAGTAAATCTCACCGACTGCTTGTGGGACAAGCTAGAAGGAGGACTTATCACAGAATGTCTCCTGTGCTCCAGATGTGAAGTCTCACGCTCTGATCGTACGGCGATGAAGATGGTGATGATGAAGCCTCTCTGATCTGTGGCATTACAGTTTCTAGCTGCTATGTGCTTCACACTGTTGGATCTTACATGTGAAGCTTGGAGAAGACACAGGAGGACTGTGTCTCTCTTAAAAATGAAAAAGAAAAAAGGAAACCTAACACCCCCCCCCCCCCCTCAGCTCCCACCGTAACCCCCCCCCCCCCCCCCCACTCAACTCCCCAACCTCACACCATCCAATGTCTATACAAATGTAGGGTATCAGCTGGTAACAGAAAGCAAGTGTTACATATGTACTACTTATGTAACACTGCTGAAACATTTCTGGCCAGAAATGTGCAGTTATCAACCCAGACCCACCCTGATGATTGCACTGGCCGAAACATGATAAAAGCTCATAAAAATGTATGTTTCATCGAAAGATTTGTCCAAAAATATAATCGTATACTTTTGAAAAAGTTTAAAGTTTATAACAAACCAAAATAATAACATTTTTGTAAATAGTATTTCAAAATAGAGGCACACATAAAGTGGCTTAACTGTCATTATTGCTGTAATTAGGTTTGTTTGTTTGTTTGTTTGTTTGTTTGTTTGTTTTTTTAAAAAGCAACCTTTAGTCATTATTGTTCTCTCAGAAACAATGAAGAAGCTGTTGAACATTTATGTGTTGTGTAGGCAATCCTCTGGTCCACCCTCCCTCCCTCCCAGCCACAGTGAGACTGGGGCAGCCTGGCAGGATGTTGAAGCCTGGCTGCAGAGAGGATATGCCTACACTATTCATTTTAAACTGCTATATTTGATTTTTCTGACATTTATAGGTTACTGTTAGTGAATTTTAGATTTTCTGTGATAAATAAAATTGTCATCTTTTACTGATATCATTACTTAATTCATGTAATTGTATTTTATGTAAACAATTCAACCATTATACTGCAATGCAGAGCGTCAACTTTTAAATATCGCTCTACTTTCTTAAGTCATTCAAAAATATAGATATTACTTACTGTATTCAAAGATCTAGATCATGAATCATCACAGGACAATACACAGTATACTGGGTCATGGTAACTATGGTAGGTCTTCATGACTCCAGAATGGAGACATCGATCTGACTGAGAAATGAAAATTAGGTCAAGCAGTGTGTTCTTCTCTGTGGTAGGGGCAGTGATGACCTGTGCGTATCCCCTAGACTCAAACAGCTCCAGGATTGGTTTGTTTGCACTGGATAAAACATTCTCATTAAAATCACCACAAACTATGATGGGATGACAGTCCATGATCTCCAATGAGTCTAATAGGCTTACCAGGTTTTTCAGGAATGGCCTCAGAGTGTAGTCTGGAGGTCTGTATACAACTGCAATCAGAGCACTGACTGGTGCTTCAACCTTTAAAGCCAGAAATTCAAGGTCAGTTACATTATGGATGTACTGTTTTTCATGCACTTGAATGTCACTTTTCACATAAACAGCAACTCCACCACCACTTCTGTTTGCCATCTGGGGAAAGTTTGTGTAGGACAGGTGTCTGTTGCGTTTGAACAAATTGTAATTTTCCAAGTGGAGACTCTCTGCGACAAAAGAGCCCCGCAGGTGTGTTTCTGTTAGGCACAAAACATCTGCTAGACACAATTCCTGGTGACTTTTGATGTCATTAATGTGAGCTGGCAGTCCCTCTGTATTATGATGAACAATGGTGAAAACCTCTGACCTGCTCAGTGTTTGCCTCACGTGTAGAAGAGGCATCATGTCATCAAGGTTGGCTTGTCTCATGTTCTCAAGCGCTGCAGTGATTTCTGGGTTGGTGAATATTTTTTTCTCCTCCATATCAAGAAGATACAGTCCACTGAGAGACGTCACTCTACTGACAGCTACGTAGGCCATGCCGGGCTCAAAAATGCTCTTAAGAGAGACAACAGCTGATGTAGTTGTCATACCCTGTACCTTATGTATTGTACATGCAAAGGCCAGCTTCACTGGGAACTGTCTTCGTACCACTCCTTTCTGCTTCAGATTCTCCTCTGCTCTCTCAATGTACACCATGTCGTCTGCTGGTGTGCGGTTATTCTTTCCAGATGTCTCATTATCCATTTTAAGTCCAAGCTTGATGATGTGTTGGTCGTTTTCAGAGTGAACTACTCTAAGTAGTATTCCAAAAGCTCCATTAACCAAACCATTTTGTATGTCAATGTTTCTGGTGAGCATGACACGAGCTCCTTCTGCAACTTTCAGTGTGTCTGGTAACTCGTTTTTACCTCCTTTCAATGGTCTGTCTTGAAGTGCCATTCTGCCAGTTCTAGGATCTTTTCTATAATCATCTGCATGGATGTCAATGATATGAGTGTGGAGCAGAGCCAGTGTTGCAGAGTTGTGTGCATCCACTTCTTTATTAGTTGCAAAAATGTGCAACGCATCAGTTGGACAAAGGGCTGGTTCAGTTATGGCCTGTGACAACAAATTTCTATCTGCTTCGCAAAGCTCATCCAACTTTCCTTTCACACGAATTCTGTTCAGCATCTCTGCAAAGACAACATCATCTTTCTGACGCATAATCTCAGTCAGAGTGATCATCTGAAAATGCTCCTGCCACAGGTCGATCTCGGACGGGTCGTGCACACAGAGAGGTTTAGACTGTCGCACTGGGGGTAGCTGATAGAAGTCTCCGACAGCAATGACTGACATGCCTCCAAAGGGTCTCCGAGTCCCTTTGATCTGTTTGAGTCTTGCATCTACATATGCAAACAGATGTCTTGACACCATAGACACTTCGTCAATGACGATTATTTCAGCATTCAAAAGTTCTGATCTGACTTCATCCAGCTGATTGCCAAGTCCCTGAATGGGAGGTTTTAAGCTTCTAGGCAGCTTGAGAAGAGAATGCAGTGTTGTTCCAGAAATGTTAAAAGCTGCAGTCCCAGTGAAAGCAGTTAACAGGACAGTGGGTTTTGATATGTCAACGTCGTCTGCATATCTGGGCACTTTGCTCAGTATCTTAGATGCTTCTGAGTAGATGCATTTGATAAGATGTGATTTTCCTGTTCCAGCACCACCATTAATATAAAAGAAAAACTGCTCTGGATTTAGAGCACAGACTCTTTTAATGCACCAGTCTCTAACTGCATAAAATATGCAGGCTTGCTTCTTGTTCAGATTCTGAAACATCTGACGTAACAATGTGGGATCAATAGCAGGGGGTTCCCTGATGGCTCTGACTTCTGTTGAAGCATCAGCCTGACGGCTGTAGTCGGGCACATCTTCCTGTTCATTTTCATTGTCTCGCTCTCTTTCTTGTTCAACAAGTGGCAACCTTACGAGATCTGATTCAGGTGCCAGATTACACCATTCGTCAGTCACACCTCTGTTCTGCTCATATTCCTCAACAGCGCTCTCGATCTCCTCACTGTTTTTCTCATATTTTTCTCTGTTTCTTTTGACAATGTGTTGCACGTACTCAAGATGGTCAGTACCTGGTAGCTGTACACAGCCAGCACCATAGAAAGCCTGATAGGTTGGCAACGATGGTGTTTTCAGTTCGTGGTCTGAACGATGAGGAAGGTACAGTTTAAGCAGTCTTCCATAATATTGCTCTGGATGTTTTTCTTGTGAGCAGCGGTGAAATCTGATGATAGCAGGCTTATCATTTTTGCGCCTTTGCACAAACCCCATCTCATTGAGAAGGGGCAAAACATCTTTACCTTTTTTCTGTTGGCCATAGACAATCCTGCAAGTAGCAGCAAAGTCTGCCATGCACATCTCCTCATACTCTGGTGTTTCAGGTCTGGCTTTGTATTTGTCATTCAAAGATGTCATCCAAACATTGGAAGACTCAGGTGTTGTGTTGTCCAGAACTGACAGGGGACGACTCATTTTCACAGGATTATCATCAGTTGGAATGAATATTACAGCACGTGAGCATTGCTTCATGTGAAGACCACATGCACGAGCAACACACTCCTGTGCACTGATCTCTCGCTTCTTTGAATATGCCTGCATGACGGCTCTCATTTCATCGCACTCATTTACACTGTCTTTATGGGAGTTCTCAATGACAGTTTTCAGGTACTCAGATAGCCCGCCCTCTTTTTTTGATATATATTTCATTAAATAATTTGCAGCACCAAAAGCATCTAAAACAAAGCTTATGTCGATATTACTGTTCCAGGCTTCAAGCAGATGTGGATTATAGCCGTTTATCCAAGAGTCTTTTGGATCACGCTTTAGTATGATCGTACTCCTCATGTTCATTTTATTCAGGTATCTCTGATATTCTGCATGTGTCAACTTGCATCTTTCCAAGAGCTGCTCTAAACTCATGGAAGCAGTTTCAGGTTCATTCAGCAGCTGGTTCAGTGGTCTGAGCTTGTTCTTTGCCGTTTCTACTTCCAGTGCATCATCCTCACTGGGTCTTGTGATCATTGTCTCATTGCAGGGTGGTTTGGGAAAACCAAAACGGCACCCGGAGCTTAAACTCCTAAAGCACGTCTTTGTGTGGTTCTTACTGTGTTTTTGCACTTCTGTTACTTTTTTGTACAGTTCAGGTTGTTTATGTGGATCAGGCAGCTGAGCTGTGATGTATTTGTTTATAAAATCAAGAACAGTTTGCTCATCATCCTCCTCAAACACAGGAGCACCTTCTACCCACAGGAGGCAGTGTATGTGTGGGCTTCCTCTGTGCTGAAACTCAACTCTGTAAAAGTAGTCAATGACTTTGCCAAGTGGCTCTGCGGGAGATAAGAGTAAATCTCTGAATAATGCTTCAACTCTCTTGTCAAACATGCGCATTGTTGTGACAGGATTGCTTCTCAGGATGTTACACTTTGCTGACCAGTCGAGTCCTTCAAAATTCACTTGTTCACCTTGCTGCCTTGTTATTGCCTCGATCACTTCAGGCCAGCGCATTTCAGCAGCTGAAAATGTGCAAAAGAACGTGGGAGTTCCCAACTGTCTGATCATGGCAAAAAGATCTCTTGTTGTTTTCTCCCAATAGGCTGGGGTTCCTCTCAGAGGCTGCATGAATCTCACTGCATCTTTATTTCGCACCAGTTTCTCCACCTCATGTTTATCTTGTAACATGCCTGAGGTTATTTTTCTACCATCTCTGGTCAGAGGCTTTGCCTTCCTTAACTGTACTGTCATGCTGGATGTAGCCAAGTGTATTTCAGTCACAAACTGTGCAAAGAATAAATAGTTTGTGTCTTTGGCAAAACGATCATCAATGCAGAAAAGTCTTGATTTGAAATACCCACTGGGGGATACTTTGATCAGCCTTCTTTCATCAAGTGTGTTTTGGCCTGTAGGAAACTGCACAGGGAAGGCCATGGCCTCCAGTTTAGGTGTTTTGAAAAAACTTATTGGATTGTTTCTCTCTGCAGGAGCAACAGAGTAGATTCCTTCACTGAAACATAATATCTCCTCAGCCACATCAGGGGGCTGCAAACAGGACTCGAGTGCAAAACCACCATTAGTCAGTCCATCTTCTTGCTCTGAATCATCTCTCATCTGTTCATGTGATTGTTCACCATCACAGGGTAACATGTCAATATCCTGTTCATTTTTATTTTGTGCTTCACTCAGTGCATTTTTCTCACAGCTGTCAATTTCCATTAAATCAGCCTCATCATAATCGTCCTCATTCATGTTTTCATCATCATCATCATCTTCATCAGGAAGTGTTGGATCACACAGCTCAGCATCATCTCTGATGCTCACATCCTTATACTGTGGATGAATCTGCTTGAGTTTATGCAGTGCTTGCACAAGTTTAGACCAGCTTACAGTCTGAAACAGCTGATGACCTTTGTAAGACAAGCGTCTCTTCAATTTTACTCTCATGACCTGAGAATTAATTCTTAATCGAGGCAATGCTTCAACAGTTTCCTGTACCTCTGATGGGACACAGACCACATTTCCTCTAATTGCTCTTTGTCTGCCTTTGGGAAGAGGAATGATCTTGGCAAATGGTATGCACTTGGCTATGAGATGTCTCTCCAGTATGTTGAGATCAGACAGTTCAGGTGGAGTATCAGCAAGATCCAGTTTATTGGCAACAGCAAGCGCTGGCATGGATCCATTTTTAAGATGATTGTGGCAGGTGTGACAAATCCACTCTCTCTTTCTCTCATCGGGAACATTGCACTGCTCATTTCTGCAGTTTTCATCACAAACATGAACAAATCTTCCAGTCAAACATGTTGCAACTACATGTGGGTTTTTGACATACTTTGACCTTGTGCAGGGTCGCACTTGGTTTGGAAATGAAGCCTTGAAGCATACAGTACATGGGTATGATGGTCCAGCTTTGATTTGTGATTTGAACACAGATATGGCCTCGTTGATCACACTGTTGTCACTCTCTTGGGTTTGTCTGTTCACCCATCTGTATTTCCTTTTTATTTTCATTGCACATCTCATGTTGTGCATAATCCTGAATGCAAGATTACTTTGATACCTGTCTCGCATTAGTTGTTTCATTAGTTGTCTGTGTCTTACTCTGAATGCGTTATCACGTGCATAACGCTGAGTCACTCGAGATCTCTGTCTCTCTTTGAATTCAGGGTTTTCTTGATACCTTTTAGTGATATAGTTTTTTTGTTTTTGTCTAAATTCAGCATTGTCACAGTAGCGTCTTTTAATATATTGTTGTTGTTTCTTTCTAACTGTAGCATTCTCAGAAAAACGTTTTTTAACATATTGTTTTTGTTTCTTTCTGAATTCATCATGTTCACAGTAACGTCTTCTAATATATTGCTGTTGTTTCTGTCTGAATTCATCATTTTCACAGTAACGTCTTCTAATATACTGTTGTCTTTTCTGTCTGACTTCAGGATTGTTTTTATATGCCTCGCTTGTGCAAGACTTTTTCTTTTCTTTGTACTCTTTGTTTGAAGCATACTTTTGTCGTTCTTTCCTTTTTTGGTTTTCTTTTCTCTGATTTCTGGGTTTCTCTGATGCCATTAATCTTCTTCTCATTTTTTGCCTTTGTTGTTTATTAACTTTTTTCAGTTTTTGTAAAACTATATCAGAAAGATCACAGGAAGCAACATTTGTTATTGCAGCATTTGATTGACATAAAAAAGCATCCCTTGATGGAAGGAAACTTAATTCACTGCATAGTTCTTCAGTTGGTATATTAGGAGGTTCATTCTGATCTTCATATGATGTGAACTGAGTCACGTGGACTTCTTTTTGTTTCACCGGTGGCGTACAAATGGACATTTGACAAAAGATGTTCTCAGTCAGATCAGTCGTTGTGTTTCTCCTTGGAGTAGAGGAGTTTGCTTCATCAACAGTTGTATCAGAGTGAGTAGATGCCACAGCAGTGGCAGCTGTTGGTCTGCAGACTGTGTCTGTGATAGTATCACTCAGGTTGACTGTGCTCATACTGTAGAACTGCACAGGCTTCAGTTCATAGTTACAAGAGGGTGATATCTCCATCATTTCATAAGAATCTTGGATCCTCTTAATCATGTCACTGAGGAGTGTGAATTTCAGCATCACTGCTGTACCACGATTACGTGACTGTAGTAGTAGAGGAAGACCACTGGGTGTTCTGGAGTGTGGATCAAAGAAACCATATTTGCCTGATGTGGATCTGAACACTGCGATACACAATCCACTCATAATCAATAAGGCATACTGCACATCTGACAACAGGCAGCTCAGTCCTGCTTCTAAGCTGAGAAAGGTATCTACTGCCTCCTCTGGAGGTTCTTCAAATGTCCCATACCGGGAAGGCTGTGTCATGTCGACATCATACATAGACCAGCGAGCATCAACTTTGTCTGGCAGCTCATCGGTTGCCAAATGAATATTTTTAGGAAATCTTTTCTTGGCCTCTTTGTACATCACATCACCTTTATCCAAGACCAGATTAAGGTCAGCTGTAGTCATGTTATCATTCTCATGAAGGAAAGCAAGAAATGTGAGTGAGTTACATGTGCACTGCTTGTTTCTGGAGTCTCCATATTTGGGATGAGCCTGGCTGTGAGATGCACAGATATGTGTAACAGAGGGCTGGTTTTCAAAGTTCACTCTTTCTGCATGAGATGGTCCTGCCACATCACTGTGACGGCCTCTTTTTACAATATCAGCATAACCCACCTGTGGGGCACTTGACACCTCAGGTTGGTCTCTATGGTTTACCTGATGATCATTAAATTCATGCTGCAATCCAATCTTTACAGCATCTGCATAGGATACCTGTTGTACATGTGCAGGAACATGTTGACCTGCCTGTTTGACACCATCAGCATTGGTCTTTGCAGACACAAAGTCTTCTGCAGAGCTCTGAGGAAAATCACACTCAGCTTGTTCACATGTTGGTACTTCATGAAACTCATGGAACTTCTTCCAGCGTTGTTTTGCAGCTTGTGACTTTTTCTGCTTCCTTGGCATTTTTACACAAGTGTTTCTCTTAGTCTTTAGAAAATATGTTTATAAAATAAGAGTGGCACAGAGCAGGAGATGTTTTCTTTGTCTTTATATTTCAGTTTTTATTTCTCAGAAACAGATGTCTTTGTTTGTTTGACAGTTTGTCAGTCAAGAGAATAATATGCACTCTCTCTATTGGCTTGGCACAACTTAGCAGCAAGCGCAAAGTGAAAAACAGCTAGAGAGAAAATTTAGAAGAGAGAACAGACAGAGCAGGAGAAACATGGCTGGGAAATCACAATCAAACCGTGAATTAGAGTTTTCTTTATTTGTTCAGTTTGTTCTCAGGTAGAGGCAATATGCACTCTTTATTGCTTTAATGGCTTGGCATTTTTCAGCAGCAAGCCAAGAGTGAAAAACAGGTAGAGAGAAAATTTAGCAGAGAGAACAGACAGAGCAGGAGAGACACGGCTTTAAATCAAACCGCAATAAGATTCTTGGTTTGGCAAAATTTCTCACAAACCACAGGGTGAAATACAGATGGAAAGAAGGCAGAGACAACAGGTGGAGTAGGACAGAAGATAGAGGGGTTGGGATGTGAGATAGAAGACTGGAGATCTGGTCCTTGTTCTTCTTCTGCACACTGTGAACAAAAAACAAGAAAAAAAAAATAATTTTAATAAAATTATATCACATGGTAATTGTATGAACTAATTGTGACTACTGAAAAAGGACAAAACAAATATTCAAGCTAAACTGTTGTCGGCTGCCATGTGCAAAAAGTTGCACAATTTGGCACTTTTTAAAAGAATAAATATTTAATTAAATTCAGCAATAATATTTTTAAATACAAATATGATTGAGTGAATTGTTAACTAATCACATGTAATGTGCAAAAATGTACGAAAAAAATATTTTAGCCCAATTGTTAAGCTGAACTTATGTGTATTTATTATAAAAATGTGTTTAAAAGGTCTAGCACAAAGTTTGAACCCATCACTTTAAAGCTTATATTAGTCAGATTATTTTTTTAAAATTTTGGTGTACTTCTCTAACAGTATGTGCACACCTACCAGGCAAAGCACAGATGTGAGTCAAGTTCCTGAAAGTGTAAGACAAGAAATAACATGTTAGTTGTCTGTACAGTGTTATCAGACTAACAAAAAAACAAAGCCCACACGACATGATACACTGAACTTATAGTCAGCAGGGTAATTATAGAGTAATATAGCACACCAGCTGATACAGCAGCCATTTTATAATTCAAACTAATTAACTGAAGTATTTATTTAAGTACTTATATAAGGCTACTGTTAGACTGTTACTAGCCTTAGCATCGCTGCTAACGCTGCTAACGCTAGCATTCCTGCTAACGCTAGCATTCCTGCTAGCGTTAGCACTTCAGTTAGTGTTAGCACTGCTGGTAGAACTAGCACTCTTACTGTTAAAACTGAGGCACAATGGCAATAATAAAGCTCATTTGTTACTTTTGTCTCACTGACCGCCAATAAATATCACAGGAATATTCTTTTTGTCAGTTAAAAACTGCTAAGGCTAGTGTTGGCACTATAGCTAGCGTTAGCATTGATGCTAGCATTAGCATCGACGCTAGCATTAGCACTGCTACTAACAGCAAAAGTCATAAAGTACTCTTACTGTTAAAACTGAGGCACAATGGCAATAATAAATCTCATTTGTTACTTTTGTCTCACTGACCGCCAATAAATATCACAGGAATATCACAAGAATATTCTTTTTGTCAGTTAACAACTGCTAAGGCTAGTGTTAGCACTATAGCTAGCATTAGCATTGAAGCTAGCGTTAGCACTGCTGCTAACAGCAAAAGTCATAAACCTATATAAATGGTAGCAAAGGTTCTTTTTTTGCTTTCTTTATTCTTTGAACTCTGTTGAACTTTAAAAAGACTTGATATGTGAGTTTAAATGTCAAACATGTATTTTTACCATCATAAATTAAAACAGTGCTGTACTGAGTGTATTGTACTTACCACAGCAGAGAGCAAAGCGGAATGACGGCAGTTGGTGCAGTGATTAGTTAAAGACTGATGAGGCGTTCAGGTGGTGCTTGGAAATTTGAGCATCAGTTTGAACATCAATAATGAGCATATATATTTCTCTGTCATAGAGAGACAGAGAAAAAAATACACAAGACTCACCAGCATACAAATTGGTACTTTTTCTCTTTATGTCACTCATTCGCTTATACTCAGGAAAGAGGGCAACTGGCATTAAATTAGCAAATAAAAAGTATGTCATCTTGAACTGTTTTATGGATTTTATTTTAAGACTACTTTGAGCGTATTCGTGGGGAGATAAACTATACAGACTAAAAACAGAGACATTAAATGAGATTCGATTATTTAAAATGTGGGAAAATACACTACAGACAGGTAGATGCTGTGAGCTTTAATTATCCAGTCAGAAAAGATTATTTTAAAGTCATCAACTGACTAAAACTGCCGAGGTATGAAAAACCTTGAATTTAACAGGGCAATAATTCAGGGCTCTATTCAGTTAGCCTATATTAACTACTGACATACTGTTAATCTGTGGCAAAAGCCTGTCAAACCTGTCTTATTGTACCTATTGAAAAAGTTAATCTTACTACAACTGCTTAGATGTAACACACATTTTTGATTTAATCTTGGCAGAGTGAGAGACAGAGCTCGTTAAGCAGGCAGGTGTGAGCCTGGTTGCTATAGTGACTGCACCCAAGGGCTCCATACACACGTACACAGACATGCACCTCACTTTTGCTGCTTAAAATGAACAGAAAAGTCAGGCCGAAACAAATCGTTCCCAAATGAAAAGTAAAAGTCGTATTGACAAAATTCTTTCACCGTGAGTGACAGCAATGTCTAGTCTACTGAATTCTCAGTTTTCATGCCTGTGGAGTTTATTATATGGACGTGGTGACAGTGGAAAGACACCATGCTCTTCTAATTTTCAAACGAACCTTCTGAGCCATTTTAACCCTTTAAGACCTACCATAGAACCAAGTTCGCCAGAGCTTATATTATATTTTTACATGCTGTGGAGCCATTTTTGGGAGCATTTCAAGTTGCTATACATCAATACAACCATTATAGCCCAAACTTTAATAATATGTCTGCATTAGGTGCATAGTAATTACATAAATTGCAAAAAAGTGCAATAAACTACAAAAAAATTGAAAATCGTTTTTGTTTTTTTAACATATATTTCTAGTTAGAGAAATTTAAGAGGCTTATCCCTCAAAACTGTAAATACAAAAAAGTTACACAAACTAGTTTCCCACCACAGGAAATTTATTTTGAGTGTCTTCATAGTTTTATTTTTGAAATACACCAATTTTTATATACTGCAGGAAAAACGAAAATAAATATTATAGTGCAAATTTGCAAAATAACAGCATATGCATCAAAATAAACTATTTCCAGCAGTGCAATATGAGTCTTAAGCATCCCAGAAACGACACAGAAAGTCATAAAGTCAAACATAACTTTTTAAAACACATAACAAGTAAAACACAAGCTCATAAGGCCCCGATCGTAAAAAACTACATTTCCGCAAAATGACGTCACTTCCGGTTTCGGGCAGGTCATGCGGTCATGTGATAGTTCGCGCTGATGGACGTAGGAAGTGTTACAAACAGCTGATGGATCGGCGAAGCGTGTTTCTGGAATATCATGTTTTTGTTGCTGCAAGTGATTTTTATGCAGTTTTTGCAAAGCTATATGTGGAAGGAAACTGTGACCTAGGACAAGCTGATGGCATAAGATGTAAGTACAACTCCTCCAGTTTCATATGCAAAAAAAATTATTGCGCTAGCTTACTTGGTTGCAGAGCTACCGGGATTTAAAAATAGTTACGCAAAACAGAGCGTGCCCGCTCCGATCGGCTGTAAAGGGTTAACATTAGAGTCTATGGAAGAGTTGGAGGGAGGAGGCTGTGCATTGGTGACATTTACGAAAGAACCATAACACCTAGTACAATAGTAAACACATTGGATGAAAGAGGACAGCCATGGCTACGTTTTGAGGGTAAAATCATACCTGTAGAGCAAACGCTGTGGACACAGCAGCAGTTTTAAAGAAGATTTTAAGATTAATTTTTTTGCTCCTCTCACTCTAGCAGTTGAGCTGCCTCACTCTAGCCCCAACATTCCGTCCCATACACACCCATTATAAACTCTGAAACGGGTGAAAAAACATCATGAAACTTAAACTGGAACTGAAGAAAAAGTATAATAGATATTGAAAAGATAAATACAAGTTGAATAGTTGAATGTCTTGTCTTCGTTTTAAAGTTTGAATGGTGGCTCTATGTCAATGTATGTGGAAGTAGTAAGAGTTTAAAAATGAGTAAGTTGAATGAGGATTTGAAGGGTCTCCCCATTGAAATACATTATAAATTTTTGTTGAATAAAGTTGAATAAAATTAAAAATATAAATGTTAAAAATATGAAAAATAGAAGCAGTGTTGTCCAAAAGAATAGGAATCTAACGATGTTTGAATGGTTTTTCTAAGTTGAACGGTTTTGAAGGAGTAGGCTTTCAAAAAACGTACGGAAAAATAATAAAATATAACTAGAAAGTGCATTTTCTGAAGAAACTGCAGTGTGAATGCTTGAATCTGAATGTATGCACTGAAATGAATTAATTACTGAATTTAAGTTAAAAATCTTGAATGAGATTAAAAAAAAAAACCGAATTTAACCTGAAAACAACAGTGCTGAACTGCTAAAAGCTGAAGGTTACACAGAAGAAGAAGTTGGAAAAAAGCTGAAAATGTTTTAATTGTAAATTAGAAAACCCTAAGAAATGAGAAAAGAACATTTAGAGTCATAAAACATCTGAAAGAATATTAAAAGGTCATATTCTTTGAATCACTGAATGACTAAAATGTGATCCCTCCACTTGGACCCACACAGTTTAAAAAGTTTACATCTCTGAGCTTTGAAAGACAAGATGTTGGAAAGAGAACAATAATGGCGACAATTTGAGGGTAAAATGATGGCTGTAGCGCAAACACTGTGGACACAGCAGCAGTTGAAAGAGAAGTGCTTAAGATGAATCTTGGTACAGTGGCAGGCAGAGCTCGTTAAGCAGGCAGGTGTGAGCCTGGTTGCTATAGTGACCGCACCCAATGGCTCCATACACACGCACACAGACATGCACCTCACTTTTGCTGCTTAAAATGAACAGAAAAGTCAGGCCGAAACAAATCGTTCCCAAATGAAAAGTAAAAGTCGTATTGACAAAATTCTTTCACCGTGAGTGACAGCAATGTCTAGTCTACTGAATTCTCAGTTTTCATGCCTGTGGAGTTTATTATATGGACGTGGTGACAGTGTAAAGACACCATGCTCTTCTGATTTTCAAACGAACCTTCTGAGCCATTTTAACATTAGAGTCTATGGAAGAGTTGGAGGGAGGAGGCTGTGCATTGGTGACATTTACGAAAGAACCATAACACCTAGGACAATAGTAAACACATTGGATGAAAGAGGACAGCGATGGCTACGTTTTGAGGGTAAAATCATACCTGTAGAGCAAACGCTGCGGACACAGCAGCAGTTTTAAAAAAGATTTTAAGATTAATTTTTTTGCTCCTCTCACTCTAGCAGTTGAGCTGCCTCACTCTAGCCCCAACATTCCGTCCCATACACACCCATTATAAACTCTGAAACGGGTGAAAAAACATCATGAAACTTAAACTGGAACTGAAGAAAAAGTATAATAGATATTGAAAAGATAAATACAAGTTGAATAGTTGAATGTCTTGTCTTCGTTTTAAAGTTTGAATGGTGGCTCTATGTCAATGTATGTGGAAGTAGTAAGAGTTTAAAAATGAATAAGTTGAATGAGAATTTGAAGGGTCTCCCCATTGAAATACATGGGAAATTTTTGTTGAATAAAGTTGAATAAAATTAAAAATATAAATGTTAAAAATGAGAAAAATAGAAGCAATCATGTCCAAAATAATAGGAATCTAACGATGTTTGAATGGTTTTTCTAAGTTGAACGGTTTTGAAGGAGTAGGCTTTCAAAAAACGTACGGAATAGATAATAATAATAAAATACTAGAAAGTGCATTTTCTGAAGAAACTGCAGTGTGAATGCTTGAATCTGAATGTATGCACTGAAATGAATTAATTACTGAATTTAAGTTAAAAATCTTGAATGAGATAAAAAAAAAAAAACCCCAAATTTAACCTGAAAACAAAAGTGCTGAACTGCTAAAAGCTGAAGGTTACACAGAAGAAGAAGTTGGAAAAAAGCTGAAAATGTTTTAATTGTAAATTAGAAAAACCTAAGAAATGAGAAAAGAACATTTAGAGTCAGAAAACATCTGAAAGAATATTAAAAGGTCATATTCTTTGAATCACTGAATGACTCAAATGTGATCCCTCCACTTGGATCCACACAGTTTAAAAAGTTGACATCTCTGAGCTTTGAAAGACAAGATGTTGGAAAGAGAACAACGATGGCGACGTTTTGAGGGTAAAATGATGGCTTTAACACTGTGGACACAGCAGCAGTTGAAAGAGAAGTGTTTAAGATGAATCTTGGCAGAGTGGCAGAGAGAGCTCGTTAAGCAGGCAGGTGTGAGCCTGGTTGCTATAGTGACTGCACCCAATGGCTCCATACACACGACACAGACATGCACCTCACTTTTGCTGCTTAAAATGAACAGAAAAGTCAGGCCGAAACAAATCGTTCCCAAATGAAAAGTACATGTCGTACTGACAAAATTCTTTCACCGTGAGCGACAGCCATGTCTAGTCTACCAAATTCTCAGTTTTCATGCCTGTGGAGTTTATTATATGGACGTGGTGACAGTGTAAAGACACCATGCTCTTCTGATTTTCAAACGAACCTTCTGAACCATTTTAACATTAGAGTCTATGGAAGAGTTGGAGGGAGGAGGCTGTGCATTGGTGACATTTATGAAAGAACCATAACACCTAGTACAATAGTAAACACATTGGATGAAAGAGGACAGCCATGGCTACGTTTTGAGGGTAAAATCATACCTGTAGAGCAAACGCTGCGGACACAGCAGCAGTTTTAAAAAAGATTTTAAGATAAATTTTTTTGCTCCTCTCACTCTAGCAGTTGAGCTGTCTCACTCTAGCCCCAACATTCCGTCCCATACACACCCATTATAAACTCTGAAACGGGTGAAAAAACATCATGAAACTTAAACTGGAACTGAAGAAAAAGTATAATAGATATTGAAAAGATAAATACAAGTTGAATAGTTGAATGTCTTGTCTTCGTTTTAAAGTTTGAATGGTGGCTCTATGTCAATGTATGTGGAAGTAGTAAGAGTTTAAAAATGAGTAAGTTGAATGAGGATTTGAAGGGTCTCCCCATTGAAATACATTATAAATTTTTGTTGAATAAAGTTGAATAAAATTAAAAATATAAATGTTAAAAATGAGAAAAATAGAAGCAATGTTGTCCAAAAGAATAGGAATCTAACGATGTTTGAATGGTTTTTCTAAGTTGAACAGTTTTGAAGGAGTAGGCTTTCAAAAAACGTACGGAAAAATAAAATATAATAATAACTAGAAAGTGCATTTTCTGAAGAAACTGCAGTGTGAATGCTTGAATCTGAATGTATGCACTGAAATGAATTAATTGCTGAATTTTGAGTTAAAACTTTTTTAATGAGATAAAAAAAAAAACCAAATTTAACCTGAAAACAAAAGTGCTGAACTGCTAAAAGCTGAAGGTTACACAGAAGAAGAAGTTGGAAAAAAAAGCTGAAAATGTTTTAATTGTAAATTAGAAAACCCTAAGAAATGAGAAAAGAACATTTAGAGTCAGAAAACATCTGAATGAATATTAAAAGGTCATATTCTTTGAATCACTGAATGACTAAAATGTGATCCCTCCACTTGGATCCACACAGTTTTAAAGGTTTACATCTCTGAGCTTTGAAAGACACGCTGATGGAAAGAGAAGAACGATGGATACGTTTTGAGGGTAAAATGATGGCTGTAACACTCTGGACACAGCAGCAGTTGAAAGAGAAGTGCTTAAGATGAATCTTGGTACAGTGGCAGGCAGAGCTCGTTAAGCAGGCAGGTGTGAGCCTGGTTGCTATAGTGACCGCACCCAATGGCTCCATACACACGTACACAGACATGCGCCTCACTTTTGCTGCTTAAAATGAACAGAAAAGTCAGGCCGAAACAAATCGTTCCCAAATGAAAAGTAAAAGTCGTACTGACAAAATTCTTTCACCGTGAGCGACAGCCATGTCTAGTCTACCAAATTCTCAGTTTTCATGCCTGTGGAGTTTATTATATGGACGTGGTGACAGTGTAAAGACACCATGCTCTTCTGATTTTCAAACGAACCTTCTGAGCCATTTTAACATTAGAGTCTATGGAAGAGTTGGAGGGAGGAGGCTGTGCATTGGTGACAATTATGAAAGAACCGTAACACCTAGGACAATAGTAAACACATTGGATGAAAGAGGACAGCCATGGCTACGTTTTGAGGGTAAAATCATACCTGTAGAGCAAACGCTGCGGACACAGCAGCAGTTTTAAAAAAGATTTTAAGATTAATTTTTTTGCTCCTCTCACTCTAGCAGTTGAGCTGTCTCACTCTAGCCCCAACATTCCGTCCCATACACACCCATTATAAATTTTGAAACGGGTGAAAAAACATCATGAAACTTAAACTGGAACTGAAGAAAAAGTATAATAGATATTGAAAAGATAAATACAAGTTGAATAGTTGAATGTCTTGTCTTCGTTTTAAAGTTTGAATGGTGGCTCTATGTCAATGTATGTGGAAGTAGTAAGAGTTTAAAAATGAGTAAGTTGAATGAGAATTTGAAGGGTCTCCCCATTGAAATACATGGGAAATTTTTGTTGAATAAAGTTGAATAAAATTAAAAATATAAATGTTAAAAATGAGAAAAATAGAAGCAATCATGTCCAAAATAATAGGAATCTAACGATGTTTGAATGGTTTTTCTAAGTTGAACGGTTTTGAAGGAGTAGGCTTTCAAAAAACGTACGGAATAGATAATAATAAAATAGAACTAGAAAGTGCATTTTCTGAAGAAACTGCAGTGTGAATGCTTGAATCTGAATGTATGCACTGAAATGAATTAATTGCTGAATTTTGAGTTAAAACTTTTTTAATGACATAAAAAAAAAACCAAATTTAACCTGAAAACAAAAGTGCTGAACTGCTAAAAGCTGAAGGTTACACAGAAGAAGAAGTTGGAAAAAAGCTGAAAATGTTTTAATTGTAAATTAGAAAAACCTAAGAAATGAGAAAAGAACATTTAGAGTCAGAAAACATCTGAAAGAATATTAAAAGGTCATATTCTTTGAATCACTGAATTACTAAAATGTGATCCCTCCACTTGGACCCACACAGTTTAAAAAGTTTACATCTCTGAGCTTTGAAAGACAAGATGTTGGAAAAAGAACAACGATGGCGACGTTTTGAGGGTAAAATGATGGCTTTAACACTGTGGACACAGCAGCAGTTGAAAGAGAAGTGTTTAAGATAAATCTTGGCAGAGAGAGAGAGAGAGAGAGAGAGAGCTCGTTAAGCAGGCAGGTGTGAGCCTGGTTGCTATAGTGACTGCACCCAATGGCTCCATACACACGTACACAGACATGCGCCTCACTTTTGCTGCTTAAAATGAACAGAAAAGTCAGGCCGAAACAAATCGCTCCCAAATGAAAAGTATAGGTCGTATTGACGAAATTCTTTCACCGTGAGCGGCAGCAATGTCCAGTCTACCTAATTCTCAGTTTTCATGCCTGTGGAGTTTATTATATGGACGTGGTGACAGTGGAAAGACACCATGCTCTTCTGATTTTCAAACGAACCTTCTGAGCCATTTTAACATTAGAGTCTATGGAAGAGTTGGAGGGAGGAGGCTGTGCATTGGTGACATTTATGAAAGAACCATAACACCTAGTACAATAGTAAACACATTGGATGAAAGAGGACAGCGATGGCTACGTTTTGAGGGTAAAATCATACCTGTAGAGCAAACGCTGTGGATACAGCAGCAGTTTTAAAAAAGATTTTAAGATTAATTTTTTTGCTCCTCTCACTCTAGCAGTTGAGCTGCCTCACTCTAGCCCCAACATTCCGTCCCATACACACCCATTATAAACTCTGAAACGGGTGAAAAAACATCATGAAACTTAAACTGGAACTGAAGAAAAAGTATAATAGATATTGAAAAGATAAATACAAGTTGAATAGTTGAATGTCTTGTCTTCGTTTTAAAGTTTGAATGGTGGCTCTATGTCAATGTATGTTGAAGTAGATACAGTTTAAAGAGGAGGAAGTTGAATGAGAATTTGAAGGGTCTCCCCATTGAAATACATGGGAAATTTTTGTTGAATAAAGTTGAATAAAATAAAAAATATAAATGTTAAAAATGAGAAAAATAGAAGCAGTGTTGTCCAAAAGAATAGGAATCTAACGGTGTTTGAATGGTTTTTCTAAGTTGAACGGTTTTGAAGGAGTAGGCTTTCAAAAAACGTACGGAATAGATAATAATAAAATAGAATAATAATAAAGATTCGAATAACAATACTGTGAATGCTTTTCAAGCATTCACACTAATAATAAAGATTAGAAGAACAATACTGTGAATGCTTTTCAAGCATTCACACTAACTAGAAAGTGCATTTTCTGAAGAAACTGCAGTGTGAATGCTTGAATCTGAATGTATGCACTGAAATGAATTAATTGCTGAATTTTGAGTTAAAAATATTGAATGAGATTAAAAAAAACCAAAAAAAACCCCGAATTTAACCTGAAAACAAAGGTGCTGAACTGCTAAAAGCTGAAGGTTACACAGAAGAAGGAGTTGGAAAAAAACTGAAAATGTTTTAAA
The DNA here is from genome assembly GCF_057381915.1 of Diplotaxodon limnothrissa. Lineage (NCBI taxonomy): Eukaryota > Metazoa > Chordata > Actinopteri > Cichliformes > Cichlidae > Diplotaxodon > Diplotaxodon limnothrissa. The sequence goes on along the minus strand of NC_140608.1, from coordinate 23,519,038 downwards.
TGTAAATTAGAAAACCCTAAGAAATGAGAAAAGAACATTTAGAGTCAGAAAACATCTGAATGAATATTAAAAGGTCATATTCTTTGAATCACTGAATGACTCAAATGTGATCCCTCCACTTTGATCCACACAGTTTAAAAAGTTTAAATGCCTGAGCTTTGAAAGATACGGTGTTGGAAAGAGAACAATAATGGCGACAATTTGAGGGTAAAATGATGGCTTTAACACTGTGGACACAGCAACAGTTGAAAGAGAAGTGTTTAAGATGAATCTTGGTACAGTGGCAGGCAGAGCTCGTTAAGCAGGCAGGTGTGAGCCTGGTTGCTATAGTGACCGCACCCAATGGCTCCATACACACGTACACAGACATGCGCCTCACTTTTGCTGCTTAAAATGAACAGAAAAGTCAGGCCGAAACAAATCGTTCCCAAATGAAAAGTAAAAGTCGTATTGACAAAATTCTTTCACCGTGAGTGACAGCAATGTCTAGTCTACTGAATTCTCAGTTTTCATGCCTGTGGAGTTTATTATATGGACGTGGTGACAGTGGAAAGACACCATGCTCTTCTAATTTTCAAACGAACCTTCTGAGCCATTTTAACATTAGAGTCTATGGAAGAGTTGGAGGGAGGAGGCTGTGCATTGGTGACATTTACGAAAGAACCATAACACCTAGGACAATAGTAAACACATTGGATGAAAGAGGACAGCGATGGCTACGTTTTGAGGGTAAAATCATACCTGTAGAGCAAACGCTGCGGACACAGCAGCAGTTTTAAAAAAGATTTTAAGATTAATTTTTTTGCTCCTCTCACTCTAGCAGTTGAGCTGCCTCACTCTAGCCCCAACATTCCGTCCCATACACACCCATTATAAACTCTGAAACGGGTGAAAAAACATCATGAAACTTAAACTGGAACTGAAGAAAAAGTATAATAGATATTGAAAAGATAAATACAAGTTGAATAGTTGAATGTCTTGTCTTCGTTTTAAAGTTTGAATGGTGGCTCTATGTCAATGTATGTGGAAGTAGTAAGAGTTTAAAAATGAGTAAGTTGAATGAGAATTTGAAGGGTCTCCCCATTGAAATACATGGGAAATTTTTGTTGAATAAAGTTGAATAAAATTAAAAATATAAATGTTAAAAATGAGAAAAATAGAAGCAGTCATGTCCAAAATAATAGGAATCTAAGGATGTTTGAATGGTTTTTCTAAGTTGAACGGTTTTGAAGGAGTAGGCTTTCAAAAAACGTACGGAAAAATAAAATATAACTAGAAAGTGCATTTTCTGAAGAAACTGCAGTGTGAATGCTTGAATCTGAATGTATGCACTGAAATGAATTAATTACTGAATTTAAGTTAAAAATCTTGAATGAGATAAAAAAAAAAAAACCCGAATTTAACCTGAAAACAACAGTGCTGAACTGCTAAAAGCTGAAGGTTACACAGAAGAAGAAGTTGGAAAAAAGCTGAAAATGTTTTAATTGTAAATTAGAAAACCCTAAGAAATGAGAAAAGAACATTTAGAGTCAGAAAACATCTGAAAGAATATTAAAAGGTCATATTCTTTGAATCACTGAATGACTCAAATGTGATCCCTCCACTTTGATCCACACAGTTTGAAAAGTTTAAATGCCTGAGCTTTGAAAGATACGGTGTTGGAAAGAGAACAATAATGGCGACAATTTGAGGGTAAAATGATGGCTGTAACACTGTGGACACAGCAGCAGTTGAAAGAGAAGTGTTTAAGATGAATCTTGGCAGAGTGGCAGGCAGAGGTCGTTAAGCAGGCAGGTGTGAGCCTGGTTGCTATAGTGACTGCACCCAGTGGCTCCATACACACGCACACAGACATGCACCTCACTTTTGCTGCTTAAAATGAACAGAAAAGTCAGGCCGAAACAAATCGTTCCCATATGAAAAGTACAAGTCGTATTGACGAAATTCTTTCACCGTGAGCGACAGCAGCTTCTAGTCTACTGAATTCTCAGTTTTCATGCCTGTGGAGTTTATTATATGGACGTGGTGACAGTGTAAAGACACCATGCTCTTCTGATTTTCAAACGAACCTTCTGAGCCATTTTAACATTAGAGTCTATGGAAGAGTTGGAGGGAGGAGGCTGTGCATTGGTGACATTTACGAAAGAACCATAACACCTAGTACAATAGTAAACACATTGGATGAAAGAGGACAGCGATGGCTACGTTTTGAGGGTAAAATCATACCTGTAGAGCAAACGCTGTGGACACAGCAGCAGTTTTAAAAAAGATTTTAAGATTAATTTTTTTGCTCCTCTCACTCTAGCAGTTGAGCTGCCTCACTCTAGCCCCAACATTCCGTCCCATACACACCCATTATAAACTCTGAAACGGGTGAAAAAACATCATGAAACTTAAACTGGAACTGAAGAAAAAGTATAATAGATATTGAAAAGATAAATACAAGTTGAATAGTTGAATGTCTTGTCTTCGTTTTAAAGTTTGAATGGTGGCTCTATGTCAACGTATGTTGAAGTAGATACAGTTTAAAAATGAGTAAGTTGAATGAGAATTTGAAGGGTCTCCCCATTGAAATACATTATAAATTTTTGTTGAATAAATTTGAATAAAATTAAAAATATAAATGTTAAAAATTAGAAAAATAGAAGCATTCATGTCCTAAAGAAGAGGAATCTAATGGTGTTTGAATGGATTTTCTAAGTTGAACGGTTTTGAAGGAGTGAGATGCCAAAAAACGTACGGAATATATAATAATAACTAGAAAGTGCATTTTCTGAAGAAACTGCAGTGTGAATGCTTGAATCTGAATGTATGCATTGAAATGAAATAATTACTGAATTTAAGTTAAAAATTTTGAATGAGATAAAAAAAAACAACCCGAATTTAACCTGAAAACAACAGTGCTGAACTGCTAAAAGCTGAAGGTTACACAGAAGAAGGAGTTGGAAAAAAGCTGAAAATGTTTTAATTTTAAATTAGAAAAACCTAAGAAATGAGAAAAGAACATTTAGAGTCAGAAAACATCTGAATGAATATTAAAAGGTCATATTCTTTGAATCACTGAATGACTCAAATGTGATCCCTCCACTTTGATCCACACAGTTTAAAAAGTTTAAATGCCTGAGCTTTGAAAGATACGGTGTTGGAAAGAGAACAATAATGGCGACAATTTGAGGGTAAAATGATGGCTTTAACACTGTGGACACAGCAACAGTTGAAAGAGAAGTGTTTAAGATGAATCTTGGTACAGTGGCAGGCAGAGCTCGTTAAGCAGGCAGGTGTGAGCCTGGTTGCTATAGTGACCGCACCCAATGGCTCCATACACACGTACACAGACATGCGCCTCACTTTTGCTGCTTAAAATGAACAGAAAAGTCAGGCCGAAACAAATCGTTCCCAAATGAAAAGTAAAAGTCGTATTGACAAAATTCTTTCACCGTGAGTGACAGCAATGTCTAGTCTACTGAATTCTCAGTTTTCATGCCTGTGGAGTTTATTATATGGACGTGGTGACAGTGGAAAGACACCATGCTCTTCTAATTTTCAAACGAACCTTCTGAGCCATTTTAACATTAGAGTCTATGGAAGAGTTGGAGGGAGGAGGCTGTGCATTGGTGACATTTACGAAAGAACCATAACACCTAGGACAATAGTAAACACATTGGATGAAAGAGGACAGCGATGGCTACGTTTTGAGGGTAAAATCATACCTGTAGAGCAAACGCTGCGGACACAGCAGCAGTTTTAAAAAAGATTTTAAGATTAATTTTTTTGCTCCTCTCACTCTAGCAGTTGAGCTGCCTCACTCTAGCCCCAACATTCCGTCCCATACACACCCATTATAAACTCTGAAACGGGTGAAAAAACATCATGAAACTTAAACTGGAACTGAAGAAAAAGTATAATAGATATTGAAAAGATAAATACAAGTTGAATAGTTGAATGTCTTGTCTTCGTTTTAAAGTTTGAATGGTGGCTCTATGTCAATGTATGTGGAAGTAGTAAGAGTTTAAAAATGAGTAAGTTGAATGAGAATTTGAAGGGTCTCCCCATTGAAATACATGGGAAATTTTTGTTGAATAAAGTTGAATAAAATTAAAAATATAAATGTTAAAAATGAGAAAAATAGAAGCAGTCATGTCCAAAATAATAGGAATCTAAGGATGTTTGAATGGTTTTTCTAAGTTGAACGGTTTTGAAGGAGTAGGCTTTCAAAAAACGTACGGAAAAATAAAATATAACTAGAAAGTGCATTTTCTGAAGAAACTGCAGTGTGAATGCTTGAATCTGAATGTATGCACTGAAATGAATTAATTACTGAATTTAAGTTAAAAATCTTGAATGAGATAAAAAAAAAAAAACCCGAATTTAACCTGAAAACAACAGTGCTGAACTGCTAAAAGCTGAAGGTTACACAGAAGAAGAAGTTGGAAAAAAGCTGAAAATGTTTTAATTGTAAATTAGAAAACCCTAAGAAATGAGAAAAGAACATTTAGAGTCAGAAAACATCTGAAAGAATATTAAAAGGTCATATTCTTTGAATCACTGAATGACTCAAATGTGATCCCTCCACTTTGATCCACACAGTTTGAAAAGTTTAAATGCCTGAGCTTTGAAAGATACGGTGTTGGAAAGAGAACAATAATGGCGACAATTTGAGGGTAAAATGATGGCTGTAACACTGTGGACACAGCAGCAGTTGAAAGAGAAGTGTTTAAGATGAATCTTGGCAGAGTGGCAGGCAGAGGTCGTTAAGCAGGCAGGTGTGAGCCTGGTTGCTATAGTGACTGCACCCAGTGGCTCCATACACACGCACACAGACATGCACCTCACTTTTGCTGCTTAAAATGAACAGAAAAGTCAGGCCGAAACAAATCGTTCCCATATGAAAAGTACAAGTCGTATTGACGAAATTCTTTCACCGTGAGCGACAGCAGCTTCTAGTCTACTGAATTCTCAGTTTTCATGCCTGTGGAGTTTATTATATGGACGTGGTGACAGTGTAAAGACACCATGCTCTTCTGATTTTCAAACGAACCTTCTGAGCCATTTTAACATTAGAGTCTATGGAAGAGTTGGAGGGAGGAGGCTGTGCATTGGTGACATTTACGAAAGAACCATAACACCTAGTACAATAGTAAACACATTGGATGAAAGAGGACAGCGATGGCTACGTTTTGAGGGTAAAATCATACCTGTAGAGCAAACGCTGTGGACACAGCAGCAGTTTTAAAAAAGATTTTAAGATTAATTTTTTTGCTCCTCTCACTCTAGCAGTTGAGCTGCCTCACTCTAGCCCCAACATTCCGTCCCATACACACCCATTATAAACTCTGAAACGGGTGAAAAAACATCATGAAACTTAAACTGGAACTGAAGAAAAAGTATAATAGATATTGAAAAGATAAATACAAGTTGAATAGTTGAATGTCTTGTCTTCGTTTTAAAGTTTGAATGGTGGCTCTATGTCAACGTATGTTGAAGTAGATACAGTTTAAAAATGAGTAAGTTGAATGAGAATTTGAAGGGTCTCCCCATTGAAATACATTATAAATTTTTGTTGAATAAATTTGAATAAAATTAAAAATATAAATGTTAAAAATTAGAAAAATAGAAGCATTCATGTCCTAAAGAAGAGGAATCTAATGGTGTTTGAATGGATTTTCTAAGTTGAACGGTTTTGAAGGAGTGAGATGCCAAAAAACGTACGGAATATATAATAATAACTAGAAAGTGCATTTTCTGAAGAAACTGCAGTGTGAATGCTTGAATCTGAATGTATGCATTGAAATGAAATAATTACTGAATTTAAGTTAAAAATTTTGAATGAGATAAAAAAAAACAACCCGAATTTAACCTGAAAACAACAGTGCTGAACTGCTAAAAGCTGAAGGTTACACAGAAGAAGGAGTTGGAAAAAAGCTGAAAATGTTTTAATTTTAAATTAGAAAAACCTAAGAAATGAGAAAAGAACATTTAGAGTCAGAAAACATCTGAAAGAATATTAAAAGGTCATATTCTTTGAATCACTGAATGACTAAAATGTGATCCCTCCACTTGGACCCACACAGTTTAAAAAGTTTACATCTCTGAGCTTTGAAAGACAAGATGTTGGAAAAAGAACAACGATGGCGACGTTTTGAGGGTAAAATGATGGCTGTAACACTGTGGACACAGCAGCAGTTGAAAGAGAAGTGTTTAATATGAATCTTGGCACAGTGGCAGGCAGAGCTCGTTAAGCAGGCAGGTGTGAGCCTGGTTGCTATAGTGACTGCACCCAATGGCTCCATACACACGACACAGACATGCGCCTCACTTTTGCTGCTTAAAATGAATAGAAAAGTCAGGCCGAAACAAATCGTTCCCATATGAAAAGTACAAGTCGTATTGACGAAATTCTTTCACCGTGAGCGACAGCAGCTTCTAGTCTACTGAATTCTCAGTTTTCATGCCTGTGGAGTTTATTATATGGACGTGGTGACAGTGTAAAGACACCATGCTCTTCTGATTTTCAAACGAACCTTCTGAGCCATTTTAACATTAGAGTCTATGGAAGAGTTGGAGGGAGGAGGCTGTGCATTGGTGACATTTATGAAAGAACCATAACACCTAGTACAATAGTAAACACATTGGATGAAAGAGGACAGCCATGGCTACGTTTTGAGGGTAAAATCATACCTGTAGAGCAAACGCTGCGGACACAGCAGCAGTTTTAAAAAAGATTTTAAGATTAATTTTTTTGCTCCTCTCACTCTAGCAGTTGAGCTGCCTCACTCTAGCCCCAACATTCCGTCCCATACACACCCATTATAAACTCTGAAACGGGTGAAAAAACATCATGAAACTTAAACTGGAACTGAAGAAAAAGTATAATAGATATTGAAAAGATAAATACAAGTTGAATAGTTGAATGTCTTGTCTTCGTTTTAAAGTTTGAATGGTGGCTCTATGTCAATGTATGTGGAAGTAGTAAGAGTTTAAAAATGAGTAAGTTGAATGAGAATTTGAAGGGTCTCCCCATTGAAATACATGGGAAATTTTTGTTGAATAAAGTTGAATAAAATTAAAAATATAAATGTTAAAAATGAGAAAAATAGAAGCAGTCATGTCCAAAATAATAGGAATCTAACGATGTTTGAATGGTTTTTCTAAGTTGAACGGTTTTGAAGGAGTAGGCTTTCAAAAAACGTACGGAAAAATAAAATATAACTAGAAAGTGCATTTTCTGAAGAAACTGCAGTGTGAATGCTTGAATCTGAATGTATGCACTGAAATGAATTAATTGCTGAATTTTGAGTTAAAAATATTGAATGAGATTAAAAAAAACCAAAAAAAACCCGAATTTAACCTGAAAACAAAAGTGCTGAACTGCTAAAAGCTGAAGGTTACACAGAAGAAGGAGTTGGAAAAAAACTGAAAATGTTTTAAATGTAAATTAGAAAACCCTAAGAAATGAGAAAAGAACATTTAGAGTCAGAAAACATCTGAATGAATATTAAAAGGTCATATTCTTTGAATCACTGAATGACTCAAATGTGATCCCTCCACTTTGATCCACACAGTTTAAAAAGTTTAAATGCCTGAGCTTTGAAAGACACGGTGTTGGAAAGAGAACAATAATGGCGACAATTTGAGGGTAAAATGATGGCTGTAACACTGTGGACACAGCAGCAGTTGAAAGAGAAGTGCTTAAGATGAATCTTGGCACAGTGGCAGGCAGAGCTCGTTAAGCAGGCAGGTGTGAGCCTGGTTGCTATAGTGACTGCACCCAATGGCTCCATACACACGTACACAGACATGCACCTCACTTTTGCTGCTTAAAATGAACAGAAAAGTCAGGCCGAAACAAATCGCTCCCAAATGAAAAGTAAAAGTCGTATTGACAAAATTCTTTCACCGTGAGCGACAGCAATGTCTAGTCTACCTAATTCTCAGTTTTCATGCCTGTGGAGCTTATTATATGGACGTGGTGACAGTGGAAAGACACCATGCTCTTCTGATTTTCAAACGAACCTTCTGAGCCATTTTAACATTAGAGTCTATGGAAGAGTTGGAAGGAGGAGGCTGTGCATTGGTGACATTTATGAAAGAACCGTAACACCTAGGACAATAGTAAACACATTGGATGAAAGAGGACAGCCATGGCTACGTTTTGAGGGTAAAATGATGGCTGTAGAGCAAACGCTGTGGACACAGCAGCAGTTTTAAAAAAGATTTTAAGATTAATTTTTTTGCTCCTCTCACTCTAGCAGTTGAGCTGTCTCACTCTAGCCCCAACATTCCGTCCCATACACACCCATTATAAACTCTGAAACGGCTGAAAAAACATCATGAAACTGAAACTGGAACTGAAGAAAAAGTATAATAGATATTGAAAAGATAAATACAAGTTGAATAGTTGAATGTCTTGTCTTCGTTTTAAAGTTTGAATGGTGGCTCTATGTCAATGTATGTGGAAGTAGTAAGAGTTTAAAAATGAGTAAGTTGAATGAGAATTTGAAGGGTCTCCCCATTGAAATACATTATAAATTTTTGTTGAATAAAGTTGAATAAAATTAAAAATATAAATGTTAAAAATGAGAAAAATAGAAGCAATGTTGTCCAAAAGAATAGGAATCTAACGATGTTTGAATGGTTTTTCTAAGTTGAACGGTTTTGAAGGAGTAGGCTTTCAAAAAACGTACGGAAAAATAATAAAATATAACTAGAAAGTGCATTTTCTGAAGAAACTGCAGTGTGAATGCTTGAATCTGAATGTATGCACTGAAATGAATTAATTGCTGAATTTTGAGTTAAAAATATTGAATGAGATTAAAAAAAAAAAAAAAAAAAAAAACGAATTTAACCTGAAAACAAAGGTGCTGAACTGCTAAAAGCTGAAGGTTACACAGAAGAAGGAGTTGGAAAAAAACTGAAAATGTTTTAAATGTAAATTAGAAAACCCTAAGAAATGAGAAAAGAACATTTAGAGTCAGAAAACATCTGAATGAATATTAAAAGGTCATATTCTTTGAATCACTGAATGACTCAAATGTGATCCCTCCACTTTGATCCACACAGTTTAAAAAGTTTAAATGCCTGAGCTTTGAAAGATACGGTGTTGGAAAGAGAACAATAATGGCGACAATTTGAGGGTAAAATGATGGCTGTAACACTGTGGACACAGCAGCAGTTGAAAGAGAAGTGCTTAAGATGAATCTTGGTACAGTGGCAGGCAGAGCTCGTTAAGCAGGCAGGTGTGAGCCTGGTTGCTATAGTGACCGCACCCAATGGCTCCATACACACGTACACAGACATGCGCCTCACTTTTGCTGCTTAAAATGAACAGAAAAGTCAGGCCGAAACAAATCGTTCCCAAATGAAAAGTAAAAGTCGTATTGACAAAATTCTTTCACCGTGAGCGACAGCAGCTTCTAGTCTACTGAATTCTCAGTTTTCATGCCTGTGGAGTTTATTATATGGACGTGGTGACAGTGGAAAGACACCATGCTCTTCTGATTTTCAAACGAACCTTCTGAGCCATTTTAACATTAGAGTCTATGGAAGAGTTGGAGGGAGGAGGCTGTGCATTGGTGACATTTATGAAAGAACCATAACACCTAGTACAATAGTAAACACATTGGATGAAAGAGGACAGCGATGGCTACGTTTTGAGGGTAAAATCATACCTGTAGAGCAAACGCTGCGGACACAGCAGCAGTTTTAAAAAAGATTTTAAGATTAATTTTTTTGCTCCTCTCACTCTAGCAGTTGAGCTGCCTCACTCTAGCCCCAACATTCCGTCCCATACACACCCATTATAAACTCTGAAACGGGTGAAAAAACATCATGAAACTTAAACTGGAACTGAAGAAAAAGTATAATAGATATTGAAAAGATAAATACAAGTTGAATAGTTGAATGTCTTGTCTTCGTTTTAAAGTTTGAATGGTGGCTCTATGTGAACGTATGTTGAAGTAGTAAGAGTTTAAAAATGAGTAAGTTGAATGAGAATTTGAAGGGTCTCCCCATTGAAATACATGGGAAATTTTTGTTGAATAAAGTTGAATAAAATTAAAAATATAAATGTTAAAAATGAGAAAAATAGAAGCAATGTTGTCCAAAATAATAGGAATCTAACGATGTTTGAATGGTTTTTCTAAGTTGAACGGTTTTGAAGGAGTAGGCTTTCAAAAAACGTACGGAAAAATAAAATATAATAATAATAATAAAGATTAGAAGAACAATACTGTGAATGCTTTTCAAGCATTCACACTAATAATAATAATAACTAGAAAGTGCATTTTCTGAAGAAACTGCAGTGTGAATGCTTGAATCTGAATGTATGCACTGAAATGAATTAATTGCTGAATTTTGAGTTAAAAATATTGAATGAGATTAAAAAAAAAACAAAAAAAAAAACGAATTTAACCTGAAAACAAAGGTGCTGAACTGCTAAAAGCTGAAGGTTACACAGAAGAAGGAGTTGGAAAAAAACTGAAAATGTTTTAAATGTAAATTAGAAAACCCTAAGAAATGAGAAAAGAACATTTAGAGTCAGAAAACATCTGAATGAATATTAAAAGGTCATATTCTTTGAATCACTGAATGACTCAAATGTGATCCCTCCACTTTGATCCACACAGTTTAAAAAGTTTAAATGCCTGAGCTTTGAAAGATACGGTGTTGGAAAGAGAACAATAATGGCGACAATTTGAGGGTAAAATGATGGCTGTAACACTGTGGACACAGCAGCAGTTGAAAGAGAAGTGTTTAAGTTGAATCTTGGTACAGTGGCAGGCAGAGCTCGTTAAGCAGGCAGGTGTGAGCCTGGTTGCTATAGTGACCGCACCCAATGGCTCCATACACACGTACACAGACATGCGCCTCACTTTTGCTGCTTAAAATGAACAGAAAAGTCAGGCCGAAACAAATCGTTCCCAAATGAAAAGTAAAAGTCGTATTGACAAAATTCTTTCACCGTGAGCGACAGCAATGTCTAGTCTACCTAATTCTCAGTTTTCATGCCTGTGGAGCTTATTATATGGACGTGGTGACAGTGGAAAGACACCATGCTCTTCTGATTTTCAAACGAACCTTCTGAGCCATTTTAACATTAGAGTCTATGGAAGAGTTGGAGGGAGGAGGCTGTGCATTGGTGACATTTATGAAAGAACCATAACACCTAGGATAATAGTAAACACATTGGATGAAAGAGGACAGCGATGGCTACGTTTTGAGGGTAAAATCATACCTGTAGAGCAAACGCTGTGGACACAGCAGCAGTTTTAAAAAAGATTTTAAGATTAATTTTTTCGCTCCTCTCACTCTAGCAGTTGAGCTGTCTCACTCTAGCCCCAACATTCCGTCCCATACACACCCATTATAAACTCTGAAACGGGTGAAAAAACATCATGAAACTTAAACTGGAACTGAAGAAAAAGTATAATAGATATTGAAAAGATAAATACAAGTTGAATAGTTGAATGTCTTGTCTTCGTTTTAAAGTTTGAATGGTGGCTCTATGTCAATGTATGTGGAAGTAGTAAGAGTTTAAAAATGAGTAAGTTGAATGAGAATTTGAAGGGTCTCCCCATTGAAATACATGGGAAATTTTTGTTGAATAAAGTTGAATAAAATTAAAAATATAAATGTTAAAAATGAGAAAAATAGAAGCAGTCATGTCCAAAATAATAGGAATCTAACGATGTTTGAATGGTTTTTCTAAGTTGAACGGTTTTGAAGGAGTAGGCTTTCAAAAAACGTACGGAAAAATAATAAAATATAACTAGAAAGTGCATTTTCTGAAGAAACTGCAGTGTGAATGCTTGAATCTGAATGTATGCACTGAAATGAATTAATTGCTGAATGTTAAGTTAAAAATCTGAATGAGCTGGAAAATACAGAATTTTTAACCTGAAAATAAAAGTGCAGAACTTTTGAAAGCTGATGTTCACACAGAAGAAGTTGGAAAAAGCTAAGCATGTTTAAAATGTAAATAATAAAAAGATGAGTAATGACAAAAGAAAATTTAGAGTCAGAAAACCTCTGAATGAATATTAAAAGTTCATATTCTTCTAATTGAAATGAACTTAAAAGATGAACAAACATTCTGCAGAAAATACAAACTTTAATATACAGCATGATGTTTTTCAGACATATACACATGTGTATATCATGTTTAATAGTATTACATACATCAATTTGTTTTGTATGTCATAGAAAATAACATAAAAATCTTAAGTCATATACAGCTTCTTTCTGAAAAGGACTGGTAGAATAAAGAAAAATAACTAAATTAAATAACTAAATAAAAAATAATGAGCAACATATGAAATACATGAAAATTCAACTTTTAAAACCACAATCCTGAACCTTTAAATTGTGTTGGTTTCTTAGAACATGGCTGAACAGCTGTTTCTATCGGTCTACTTAATCTTCTGATCTGTCTACACATCTTTTTATTACTCATTCTTTTTTATGTTTTAATGTAAACAGAGTCCACACAGTGGTAAAAGAGAACTGTATAGAGATTTGTGAGTAAACTCAAATGAAAGCCTAAGGTGGTGACACAGTTTAACACATGCAAATAATCAAATAAACACATTAGTCCTTTTTGTGAACATGGATAAATAAGTATCAATACAGCATTGTTCAGCCATGCCACTAAATGCTTTTTTACACATTGTTTTAACCTGGGCTCAGACACAAAGTCCCAAATTTAGTTAGTCCCTGACTTTGAGTTGTGGTTATGACTAATTATTATACACAAGGCTTTATCTATCTAAACTCTAAGGACACAAATATGAAAAAACCTATACTTACCAGCTGATACCCCACACTACACACTAGGTGTGCCATGTGACCTGAAACTTTGGTACAAAATCATCATAATCATTCTGTTAACACTGTTTTTTAACACTGTTTGTGTTGCTGTTCAGCAGTTTAAAATGTTTTAGATTGGATTACATGGAATGAATTTGAATTTTCTTGGGGGTTTTTGTATGTGTTTCGTTCTCAGCAGATTTTTTCTTCCATACTGTTGAATTCCAGTTACCACATTTCTGGTCATATGACATCCCAAGTGCCCACTTAAAAAAATCCCCACAGTTAATTCAACATTAAAACAAAATAAAAAAAATGTTAAATAAATAAAGGTTTGCTCTGTGATGAAATATTAAATAAGCATACATTGTACAGAGCACTAACAATGACTTTAAAAGAAGAGCAGAAAACAGGAATATGTAGTTGTAAATGTAAATATCAGTGATACTTGTCTTGTCAAAGGGAATAAAATAATGAAAATGTTAACTTACACACTCATTTAGAGAGGATCTTGACACTGCACAGAGGAGGCACAGTCAGTCTGACAATGATGGTGATCTCCAGGGATGTTTTCCTGCAGCAACATTCCTGCCAACTGGCCGTATGATCCAGAGTAGTTGGTTTGTAATGAACAGAAAGGTGTATATGTTAGGTAGTGTGCACTCAGAGCTGGTCCTAAGAAACAAACACATCCTGTAATAAACTGAATACCTGTAGTAGTGCTGCTGCAAATATGAAGCCCTTCTATCATGAGTGGTTTCAAAGAAGGTGTTTTGGAGGCTCGGTCACAGAAACTGTGCAGTCTGTTCAGTCCTGAGTGTCTCAGCTCTGATGGGGATGGATCACAGAGGGAAACACCTGAGTACAGACATTACAATACACTCTAACACTCCTAAGGTCAAGTGAAAACACAATTTAAACACTTTACAAAGAATGAACACATGTTTTCATGGAAATTATGTCATTAACCCTTTTTGTTGTGAGTAAATCTCACCGACTGCTTGTGGGACAAGCTAGAAGGAGGACTTATCACAGAATGTCTCCTGTGCTCCAGATGTGAAGTCTCACGCTCTGATCGTACGGCGATGAAGATGGTGATGATGAAGCCTCTCTGATCTGTGGCATTACAGTTTCTAGCTGCTATGTGCTTCACACTGTTGGATCTTACATGTGAAGCTTGGAGAAGACACAGGAGGACTGTGTCTCTCTTAAAAAAGAAAAAGAAAAAAGGAAACCTAACACCCCCCCCCTCAGCTCCCACCGTAAACCCCCCCCCCCCCCCCCCACTCAACTCCCCAACCTCACACCATCCAATGTCTATACAAATGTAGGGTATCAGCTGGTAACAGAAAGCAAGTGTTACATATGTACTACTTATGTAACACTGCTGAAACATTTCTGGCCAGAAATGTGCAGTTATCAACCCAGACCCACCCTGATGATTGCACTGGCCGAAACATGATAAAAGCTCATAAAAATGTATGTTTCATCGAAAGATTTGTCCAAAAATATAATCGTATACTTTTGAAAAAGTTTAAAGTTTATAACAAACCAAAATAATAACATTTTTGTAAATAGTATTTCAAAATAGAGGCACACATAAAGTGGCTTAACTGTCATTATTGCTGTAATTAGGTTTGTTTGTTTGTTTGTTTGTTTGTTTGTTTGTTTGTTTGTTTAAAAAGCAACCTTTAGTCATTATTGTTCTCTCAGAAACAATGAAGAAGCTGTTGAACATTTATGTGTTGTGTAGGCAATCCTCTGGTCCACCCTCCCTCCCTCCCAGCCACAGTGAGACTGGGGCAGCCTGGCAGGATGTTGAAGCCTGGCTGCAGAGAGGATATGCCTACACTATTCATTTTAAACTGCTATATTTGATTTTTCTGACATTTATAGGTTACTGTTAGTGAACTTTAGATTTTCTGTGATAAATAAAATTGTCATCTTTTACTGATATCATTACTTAATTCATGTAATTGTATTTTATGTAAACAATTCAACCATTATACTGCAATGCAGAGCGTCAACTTTTAAATATCGCTCTACTTTCTTAAGTCATTCAAAAATATAGATATTACTTACTGTATTCAAAGATCTAGATCATGAATCATCACAGGACAATACACAGTATACTGGGTCATGGTAACTATGGTAGGTCTTCATGACTCCAGAATGGAGACATCGATCTGACTGAGAAATGAAAATTAGGTCAAGCAGTGTGTTCTTCTCTGTGGTAGGGGCAGTGATGACCTGTGCGTATCCCCTAGACTCAAACAGCTCCAGGATTGGTTTGTTTGCACTGGATAAAACATTCTCATTAAAATCACCACAAACTATGATGGGATGACAGTCCATGATCTCCAATGAGTCTAATAGGCTTACCAGGTTTTTCAGGAATGGCCTCAGAGTGTAGTCTGGAGGTCTGTATACAACTGCAATCAGAGCACTGACTGGTGCTTCAACCTTTAAAGCCAGAAATTCAAGGTCAGTTACATTATGAATGTACTGTTTTTCATGCACTTGAATGTCACTTTTCACATAAACAGCAACTCCACCACCACTTCTGTTTGCCATCTGGGGAAAGTTTGTGTAGGACAGGTGTCTGTTGCGTTTGAACAAATTGTAATTTTCCAAGTGGAGACTCTCTGCGACAAAAGAGCCCCGCAGGTGTGTTTCTGTTAGGCACAAAACATCTGCTAGACACAATTCATGGTGACTTTTGATGTCATTAATGTGAGCTGGCAGTCCCTCTGTATTATGATGAACAATGGTGAAAACCTCTGACCTGCTCAGTGTTTGCCTCACGTGTAGAAGAGGCATCATGTCATCAAGGTTGGCTTGTCTCATGTTCTCAAGCGCTGCAGTGATTTCTGGGTTGGTGAATATTTTTTTCTCCTCCATATCAAGAAGATACAGTCCACTGAGAGACGTCACTCTACTGACAGCTACGTAGGCCATGCCGGGCTCAAAAATGCTCTTAAGAGAGACAACAGCTGATGTAGTTGTCATACCCTGTACCTTATGTATTGTACATGCAAAGGCCAGCTTCACTGGGAACTGTCTTCGTACCACTCCTTTCTGCTTCAGATTCTCCTCTGCTCTCTCAATGTACACCATGTCGTCTGCTGGTGTGCGGTTATTCTTTCCAGATGTCTCATTATCCATTTTAAGTCCAAGCTTGATGATGTGTTGGTCGTTTTCAGAGTGAACTACTCTAAGTAGTATTCCAAAAGCTCCATTAACCAAACCATTTTGTATGTCAATGTTTCTGGTGAGCATGACACGAGCTCCTTCTGCAACTTTCAGTGTGTCTGGTAACTCGTTTTTACCTCCTTTCAATGGTCTGTCTTGAAGTGCCATTCTACCAGTTCTAGGATCTTTTCTATAATCATCTGCATGGATGTCAATGATATGAGTGTGGAGCAGAGCCAGTGTTGCAGAGTTGTGTGCATCCACTTCTTTATTAGTTGCAAAAATGTGCAACGCATCAGTTGGACAAAGGGCTGGTTCAGTTATGGCCTGTGACAACAAATTTCTATCTGCTTCGCAAAGCTCATCCAACTTTCCTTTCACACGAATTCTGTTCAGCATCTCTGCAAAGACAACATCATCTTTCTGACGCATAATCTCAGTCAGAGTGATCATCTGAAAATGCTCCCGCCACAGGTCGATCTCAGACGGGTCGTGCACACAGAGAGGTTTAGACTGTCGCACTGGGGGTAGCTGATAGAAGTCTCCGACAGCAATGACTGACATGCCTCCAAAGGGTCTCCGAGTCCCTTTGATCTGTTTGAGTCTTGCATCTACATATGCAAACAGATGTCTTGACACCATAGACACTTCGTCAATGACGATTATTTCAGCATTCAAAAGTTCTGATCTGACTTCATCCAGCTGATTGCCAAGTCCCTGAATGGGAGGTTTTAAGCTTCTAGGCAGCTTGAGAAGAGAATGCAGTGTTGTTCCAGAAATGTTAAAAGCTGCAGTCCCAGTGAAAGCAGTTAACAGGACAGTGGGTTTTGATATGTCAACGTCGTCTGCATATCTGGGCACTTTGCTCAGTATCTTAGATGCTTCTGAGTAGATGCATTTGATAAGATGTGATTTTCCTGTTCCAGCACCACCATTAATATAAAAGAAAAACTGCTCTGGATTTAGAGCACAGACTCTTTTAATGCACCAGTCTCTAACTGCATAAAATATGCAGGCTTGCTTCTTGTTCAGATTCTGAAACATCTGACGTAACAATGTGGGATCAATAGCAGGGGGTTCCCTGATGGCTCTGACTTCTGTTGAAGCATCAGCCTGACGGCTGTAGTCGGGCACATCTTCCTGTTCATTTTCATTGTCTCGCTCTCTTTCTTGTTCGACAAGTGGCAACCTTACGAGATCTGATTCAGGTGCCAGATTACACCATTCGTCAGTCACACCTCTGTTCTGCTCATATTCCTCAACAGCGCTCTCGATCTCCTCACTGTTTTTCTCATATTTTTCTCTGTTTCTTTTGACAATGTGTTGCACGTACTCAAGATGGTCAGTACCTGGTAGCTGTACACAGCCAGCACCATAGAAAGCCTGATAGGTTGGCAACGATGGTGTTTTCAGTTCGTGGTCTGAACGATGAGGAAGGTACAGTTTAAGCAGTCTTCCGTAATATTGCTCTGGATGTTTTTCTTGTGAGCAGCGGTGAAATCTGATGATAGCAGGCTTATTGTTTTTGCGCCTTTGCACAAACCCCATCTCATTGAGAAGGGGCAAAACATCTTTACCTTTTTTCTGTTGGCCATAGACAATCCTGCAAGTAGCAGCAAAGTCTGCCATGCACATCTCCTCATACTCTGGTGTTTCAGGTCTGGCTTTGTATTTGTCATTCAAAGATGTCATCCAAACATTGGAAGACTCAGGTGTTGTGTTGTCCAGAACTGACAGGGGACGACTCATTTTCACAGGATTATCATCAGTTGGAATGAATATTACAGCACGTGAGCATTGCTTCATGTGAAGACCACATGCACGAGCAACACACTCCTGTGCACTGATCTCTCGCTTCTTTGAATATGCCTGCATGACGGCTCTCATTTCATCGCACTCATTTACACTGTCCTTATGGGAGTTCTCAATGACAGTTTTCAGGTACTCAGATAGCCCGCCCTCTTTTTTTGATATATATTTCATTAAATAATTTGCAGCACCAAAAGCATCTAAAACAAAGCTTATGTCGATATTACTGTTCCAGGCTTCAAGCAGATGTGGATTATAGCCGTTTATCCAAGAGTCTTTTGGATCACGCTTTAGTATGATCGTACTCCTCATGTTCATTTTATTCAGGTATCTCTCATATTCTGCATGTGTCAACTTGCATCTTTCCAAGAGCTGCTCTAAACTCATGGAAGCAGTTTCAGGTTCATTTAGCAGCTGGTTCAGTGGTCTGAGCTTGTTCTTTGCCGTTTCTACTTCCAGTGCATCATCCTCACTGGGTCTTGTGATCATTGTCTCATTGCAGGGTGGTTTGGGAAAACCAAAACGGCACCCGGAGCTTAAACTCCTAAAGCACGTCTTTGTGTGGTTCTTACTGTGTTTTTGCACTTCTGTTACTTTTTTGTACAGTTCAGGTTGTTTATGTGGATCAGGCAGCTGAGCTGTGATGTATTTGTTTATAAAATCAAGAACAGTTTGCTCATCATCCTCCTCAAACACAGGAGCACCTTCTACCCACAGGAGGCAGTGTATGTGTGGGCTTCCTCTGTGCTGAAACTCAACTCTGTAAAAGTAGTCAATGACTTTGCCAAGTGGCTCTGCGGGAGATAAGAGTAAATCTCTGAATAATGCTTCAACTCTCTTGTCAAACATGCGCATTGTTGTGACAGGATTGCTTCTCAGGATGTCACACTTTGCTGACCAGTCGAGTCCTTCAAAATTCACTTGTTCACCTTGCTGCCTTGTTATTGCCTCGATCACTTCAGGCCAGCGCATTTCAGCAGCTGAAAATGTGCAAAAGAACGTGGGAGTTCCCAACTGTCTGATCATGGCAAAAAGATCTCTTGTTGTTTTCTCCCAATAGGCTGGGGTTCCTCTCAGAGGCTGCATGAATCTCACTGCATCTTTATTTCGCACCAGTTTCTCCACCTCATGTTTATCTTGTAACATGCCTGAGGTTATTTTTCTACCATCTCTGGTCAGAGGCTTTGCCTTCCTTAACTGTACTGTCATGCTGGATGTAGCCAAGTGTATTTCAGTCACAAACTGTGCAAAGAACAAATAGTTTGTGTCTTTGGCAAAACGATCATCAATGCAGAAAAGTCTTGATTTGAAATACCCACTGGGGGATACTTTGATCAGCCTTCTTTCATCAAGTGTGTTTTGGCCTGTAGGAAACTGCACAGGGAAGGCCATGGCCTCCAGTTTAGGTGTTTTGAAAAAACTTATTGGATTGTTTCTCTCTGCAGGAGCAACAGAGTAGATTCCTTCACTGAAACATAATATCTCCTCAGCCACATCAGGGGGCTGCAAACAGGACTCGAGTGCAAAACCACCATTAGTCAGTCCATCTGCTTGCTCTGAATCATCTCTCATCTGTTCATGCGATTGTTCACCATCACAGGGTAACGTGTCAATGTCCTGTTCATTTTTATTTTGTGCTTCACTCAGTGCATTTTTCTCACAGCTGTCAATTTCCATTAAATCAGCCTCATCATAATCGTCCTCATTCATGTTTTCATCATCATCATCATCATCATCATCATCTTCATCAGGAAGTGTTGGATCACACAGCTCAGCATCATCTCTGATGCTCACATCCTTATACTGTGGGTGAATCTGCTTGAGTTTATGCAGTGCTTGCACAAGTTTAGACCAGCTTACAGTCTGAAACAGCTGATGACCTTTGTAAGACAAGCGTCTCTTCAGTTTTATTCTCATGACCTGAGAATTAATTCTCAATCGAGGCAATGCTTCAACAGTTTCCTGTACCTCGGATGGGACACAGACCACATTTCCTCTAATTGCTCTTTGTCTGCCTTTGGGAAGAGGAATGATCTTGGCAAATGGTATGCACTTGGCTATGAGATGTCTCTCCAGTATGTTGAGATCAGACAATTCAGCTGGAATATCAGCAAGATTCAGTTTATTGGCAACAGCAAGTGCTGGCATGGATCCATTTTTAAGATGATCGTGGCAGGTGTGACAAATCCACTCTCTCTTTCTCTCATCGGGCACATTGCACTGCTCATTTCTGCAGTTTTCATCACAAACATGAACATACTTTCCTGTCAAACATGTTGCAACCACATGTGGGTTTTTGACATAATTTGACCTTCTGCAGGGTCGTACTTGGTTTGGAAATGAAGCCTTGAAGCATACAGTACATGGGTATGATGGTCCAACTTTGATTTGTGATTTGAACACAGATATGGCCTCGTTAATCACACTGTTGTCACTCTCTTGGGTTTGTCTGTTCACCCATCTGTATTTCCTTTTTATTTTCATGGCACATCTCATGTTGTGCATAATCCTAAATGCAAGATTACTTTGATACCTGTCTCGCATTAGTTGTTTCATCAGTTGTCTCTGTCTCTCTCTGAATTCAAAGTTTTCTCGATACCTTTTAGTGATGTAGCTTTTTTTCTCCTCTCTGAAATCAGTATTCTCATAGTAACGTCTTTTTATATATTGTTTTTGTTTTTGTCTAACTTTAGCATTCTCACAGTAACGTCTTTTAACATACTGTTGTTGTTTCTGTCTGAATTCTGCATTCGCATGGTAACATCTTTTCATATACTGTTGTTTTTTCTGTCTGACTTCAGGATTGTTTTTATATGCCTCGCTTGTGCAAGATTTTTTCTTTTCTTTGTAATTTTTATTTGAAGCATACTTTTGTCGTTCTTTCCTTTTTTGGTTTTCTTTTCTCTTATTTCTGGGTTTCTCTGATGCCATTAATCTTCTTCTCATTTTTTGCCTTTGTTGTTTATTAACTTTTTTCAGTTTTTGTAAAACTATATCAGAAACATCACAGGCAGCAACATTTTTTATTGCAGCATTTGATTGACATGAAAAAGCATCACTTGATGGAAGGAAACTTAATTCACTGCATAGTTGTTCAGTGGGTATATTAGGAGGTTCATTCTGATCTTCATATGATGTGACCTGAGTCACGTGGACTTCTTTTTGTTTCACCAGTGGCGTACAAATGGACATTTGACAAAAGATATTTTCAGTCGGATCAGTGGTTGTGTTTCTCCTTGGAGTAGAGGAGTTTGCTTCATCAACAGTTGTATCAGAGTGAGTAGGTGCCACAGCAGTGGCAGCTGTTGGTCTGCAGACTGTGTCTGTGATAGTATCACTCAGGTTGACTGTGCTCATACTGTAGAACTGCACAGGCTTCAGTTCATAGTTACAAGAGGGTGATATCTCCATCATTTCATAAGAATCTTGTAGCCTCTTAATCATGTCACTGAGGAGTGTGAATTTCAGCATCACAGCTGTACCACGATTACGTGACTGAGGAAGACCACTGGGTGTTCTGGAGTGTGGGTCAAAGAAACCATATTTGCCTGATGTGGATCTGAACACTGCGATACACAATCCACTCATAATCAGTAAGGCATACTGCACATCTGACAACAGGCAGCTCAGTCCTGCTTCTAAGCTCAGAAAGGTATCTACTGCCTCCTCTGGAGGTTCTTCAAATGTCCCATACCGGGAAGGCTGTGTCATGTCGACATGATACATAGACCTGCGAGCATCAACTTTGTCTGGCAGCTCATCGGTTGCCAAATGAATATTTTTAGGAAATCTTTTCTTGGCCTCTTTGTACATCACATCACCTTTATCCAAGACCAGATTAAGGTCAGCTGTAGTCATGTTTTCATTCTCATGAAGGAAAGCAAGAAATGTGAGTGAGTTACATGTGCACTGCTTGTTTCTGGAGTCTCCATATTTAGGATGAGCCTGGCTGCGAGATGCACAGACATGTATAACAGAGGGCTGGTTTTCAAGGTTCAGTCTTTCTGCATGAGATGGTCCTGCCACATCACTGTGACAGCCTCTTTTCAAAAAATCAGCATAACCCACCTGTGGGTCACATGACACCTCATGTTGTTCATTAAATTCATGCTGCAGTCCACTCTTTACAGCATCAGCATAAGATACCTGTTGTACATGTGCAGGAACATGTTGACCTGCCTGTTTGACACTGTCAGAATTGGTCTTTGTAGACACACTGTCTTCTGCAGAGCTCTGAGGAAAATCAAACTCAGCTTGTTCACATGTTGGTACACTGTGAAACTCATGAAACTTTTTCCAGCGTTGTTTTGCAGCTTGTGACTTTTTCTGCTTCCTTGGCATTTTCACACACCTGCAAGTGTTTCTTAGTCTTTAGAAAAATTGTTCACAAGATAAGAGTGGCACACACCAGGAGATGTTGTCTTTGTTTTTATATTTCAGTTTTTATTTGTCTTAAACAGTTGTCTTGCGTTTGACAGTTTGTTCTTCAGTTGAGAGAATATTATGCACTCTCTTTATTGGCTTGGCACAACTTAGCAGCAAGCCAAGAGTGAAAAACAGGTAGAGAGAAAATTTAGAAGAGAGAACAGGCAGAGCAGGAGAGACACGGCTGGGAAATCACAATCAAACCGTGAATTAGTTTTCTTTGTTTGTTCAGTTTGTTCTCAGGTAGAGGCAATATATGCACTCTTTATTGCTTTAATGGCTTGGCGTTTTTCAGCAGCAAGCCAAGAGTGAAAAACAGGTAGAGAGAAAATTTAGCAGTGAGAACAGGCAGAGCAGGAGAGACACGGCTTTAAATCAAACCGCAGATTTTTCTTTGTTTGTTCAGTTTGTTCATAGGTTGAGGCAAAATATGCACTCTTTATTGCTTTGTTGGCTTGGCGTTTTTCAGCAGCAAGCCAAGAGTGAAAAACAGGTAGAGAGAAAATTTAGCAGAGAGAACAGACAGAGCAGGAGAGACACGGCTTTAAATCAAACCGCAAAAGGATTGTTGGTTTGGCAAAATTTCTCACAAACCACAGAGTGAAATACAGATGGAAAGAAGGCAGAGACAATAGGTGGAGCAGGACAGAGGATAGAGGGGTTGGGGGGTTGGGATGTGAGAGAGAAGACTGGAGATCTGGTCCTTGTTCTTCTTCTTCTACACACTCTGAACAAAAAACAAGAAAAAAAAATAATTTTATTAAAATTATATCACATGGTAATTGTATGAACTAAATGTGACTACTGCAAAAGGACAAAACAAATATTCAAGCTAAACTGTTGTCGGCTGCCATGTGCAAAAAGTTGCATAATTGGGCACTTTTTAAAAGAATAAATATTTAATTAAATTCAGCAATAATATTTTTAAATACAAATATGATTGAGTGAATCATTAATTAATCACATGTAGTGTGACTACAAAAATGTACGAAAAAAATATTTTAGCCCAATTGTTAAGCTGCACTTATGTGTATTTATTATAAAATTGTGTTTAAAAGGTCTAGCACAAAGTTTGAACCCATCACTTTACAGCTTATATTAGTCATATAATTTTTTTATTTTGGTCTACTTCTCTTACAGTATGTGCACACCTACCAGGCAAAGCACAGTGTCAGTCAGGTTCCTGAAAGAAACGAGAAATAATACGTTAGTTGTCTGTACAGTGTTATCAGACTAACAGAAATACAAAGCCCACACGACATGATACACTGAACTTCTAGTCAGCAGGGTAATTATAGAGTAATATAGCACACCAACTGATACAGCAGTCATTTTACAATTCAAACTAGTTAACTGAAGTATTGCCACTTATGTAAGGCTACTGTTAGACTGTTACTAGCCTTAGCATTGCTGCTAGCGCTAGCATTCCGGCTAGCATTAGCACTTCAGTTAGTGTTAGCAATGCAGCTAGCGTTAGCAATGCAGCTAGCGTTAGCATTGCAGCTAGCGTTAGCATTGCAGCTAGCGCTAGCAGCATTGCTAGCGCTAGCACTCTTACTGTTAAAACTGAGCCACAATGGCAATAATAAAGCTAATTTCTTACTTTTGTCTCACTGACCGGCAAGAAATATCACAGGAATATTATTTTTGTCAGTTAACAACTGCTAAGGCTAGTGTTAGCACTATAGCTAGCGTTAGCATTGTTGCTAGCATTAGCATTGAAGCTAGCGTTAGCACTGCTGCTAACAGCAAAACGTAATAAACGTATATAAATGATAGCGAAGGTTATTCTTTTTTCTTTCTTTCTTCTTTGAATTGTTTTTAACTCTGTTGGACTTGATATGTGAGTTTAAATGTCAAACATGTATTTTTTCCATCATAAAAATAAAACACTGCAGTACTGAGTTTACTGTACTTACCACAGCAGAGAGCAAAGCGGAATGACGACAGTTGGTCCAGTGATAGGTTAAAAACAGATGAGGCGTTCAGGTGGTGCTTGGAAATTTGAGCATCAGTTTGAACAGCAATAATGAGCATATACATGTCTGTGTGTTGGTCTCTGTGTGTGACAGACATAGAGAGATAGAGGGAAAAAATACACTATACTAGTGTACAAATTGGTCCTTTTTGCCCAAGTATAAGCGAATGAGTGACATACAGAAAAACAGGGCAACTGGCATTAAATGAGCAAATAAAAAGTATTAAATCTTGAACTGTTTTGTGGGTTTTATTTTAAGACTACTTTGAGTGTATTCGTGGGGAGATAAACTATACAGACTATAAACAAAGACATTAAATGAGATTAGATTAGTTAAACGTTAGTTAAAAGGTGGGAAAATTAACTAAAGACCGATAGATGCTGAGAGCTTTAATTATCCAGTCAGAAAGGATGATTTTGAAGTCATCAACTGACTCCAACTGCCCAGATCTGAAAAACCTTTGTGCCAATCACAATGCTCTACTTAGTTGGCATATACTAACTACTGAAAAACTATTAATCTGTGGCAAAACCCTGTCAAATCTGTCTTATTGTACTATTGAAAAAGTTAATCTTACTACAATCTAACATTTTTAGGTTTAACCTTGGCAGAGTGAGAGAGAGCTCGTTAAGCAGGCAGGTGTGAGCCTGGTTGCTATAGTGACTGCACCCAATGGCTCCATACACACGACACAGACATGCACCTCACTTTTGCTGCTTAAAATGAACAGAAAAGTCAGGCCGAAACAAATTGTTCCCATATGAAAAGTACAAGTCGTATTGACGAAATTCTTTCACCGTGAGCGACAGCAGCTTCTAGTCTACTGAATTCTCAGTTTTCATGCCTGTGGAGTTTATTATATGGACGTGGTGACAGTGTAAAGACACCATGCTCTTCTGATTTTCAAACGAACCTTCTGAGCCATTTTAACATTAGAGTCTATGGAAGAGTTGGAGGGAGGAGGCTGTGCATTGGTGACATTTATGAAAGAACCATAACACCTAGTACAATAGTAAACACATTGGATGAAAGAGGACAGCCATGGCTACGTTTTGAGGGTAAAATCATACCTGTAGAGCAAACGCTGCGGACACAGCAGCAGTTTTAAAAAAGATTTTAAGATTAATTTTTTTGCTCCTCTCACTCTAGCAGTTGAGCTGTCTCACTCTAGCCCCAACATTCCGTCCCATACACACCCATTATAAATTTTGAAACGGGTGAAAAAACATCATGAAACTTAAACTGGAACTGAAGAAAAAGTATAATAGATATTGAAAAGATAAATACAAGTTGAATAGTTGAATGTCTTGTCTTCGTTTTAAAGTTTGAATGGTGGCTCTATGTCAATGTATGTGGAAGTAGTAAGAGTTTAAAAATGAGTAAGTTGAATGAGAATTTGAAGGGTCTCCCCATTGAAATACATGGGAAATTTTTGTTGAATAAAGTTGAATAAAATTAAAAATATAAATGTTAAAAATGAGAAAAATAGAAGCAGTCATGTCCAAAATAATAGGAATCTAACGATGTTTGAATGGTTTTTCTAAGTTGAACGGTTTTGAAGGAGTAGGCTTTCAAAAAACGTACGGAAGAATAAAATAGAATAAAGATTAGAAGAACAATACTGTGAATGCTTTTCAAGCATTCACACTAATAATAAAGATTAGAAGAACAATACTGTGAATGCTTTTCAAGCATTCACACTAACTAGAAAAATTTGCATTTCCTGCGAAAATGCAGTGTGGATGCTTAAAGCTGAAGCTGTATGCAAAAAGTAGCTGAAAAAGCTGAAAAGTTGCAGAAATTGTAAAAACTTTGCAGAAGCAAAGGAACTTTGCTAAAATGGAATAACTTAGCAGAACTGCAATCACTTAGAGGAAACTGTAAAGCTGAAGCTGTCTGCTGAAAATAGTTGAAAATAGCTGAAGAAGCTGAAGAAATCAAAGTCAGTGTTTAAAAAGTTGTTGAAATTTTAATAACTTTGCAGAAGAACATCAAGTTAGCAAAAATGTAATAACTTAGCAGAAATGCAATAACTTAGAAGAAACATAACAATTCAGCAGAAATGTTGTAGTTTACCAGAAGCTACAACTTAGCAGAAATGTAATAATTGATTAAAAAATTAATAACTTGGCAGAAATATTACAACTTACCAGAACTGCTATAATTTTGCAGAAATGTAATTATTAGGAAAAAAATTTATACAGATAACAGCTGAAAACGATGAAGTAACCTCAAAGTTACTTGTTTAACTGTGAAAAATGACCAGAAACATTAGAAAAGAAAGAAAACCAATTCAATTCAATTTATATAGCAAGAAATCACAACAAAAGTCACCTTAAGGCGCTTCATAGATACAGAGAAAAACCCAACAATCATATGACATATGACCCCTATGAGCAAGCACTTTGGCGACAGTGGGAAGGAAAAACTCCCTTTTAACAGGAAGAAACCTCCAGCAGAACCAGGCTCAGGGAGGGGCGGCCATCTGCTGCGACCGGTTGGGGTGAGAGAAGGAAGACAGGAATACCAGCCAGCAGATAAACTGATGTGAAACAAAACCAAGGTAAAATTGCAGAATTTACACAGTTGGTGAAATGTAAAAATGGCAACATAAAAACCCCAAACAAACAAACAAAAAAAAACCAAACAACATTTAGTTAATAAATGCACAAGATGATTCGATGATAAATATGGTACCAATCTACAAAATACTGTCGAAATGAAGTCCACATTGTGATATATTTCAGGTGTGGAGAGTCACACAGCTAAACAATCGATGTGCATATTTAAAGAATCAAATAAAGAACATTGTTGTGGAATAAATTACAGTGAATAATAATCACTGCCCTGCGTTAGAGAGTGACTTATGATGAGGTATTAATTGGCTTAACTTTACCTCTAACAGCTTTTCAGATAGTGCTGTGACCAGGGTGAAATCCATCATAAAGTAACTGTAAACAGTAGAACCATTAGCATGAATGTTATGGTTCTACCCTGATCAAAACTCAAGTCTGCTGTTTGACCTGATATAAAATGATAAAGAGGAACACATATAAATGACCTTTATGAACTTTTCAAAATGACTTTATATGTCTGACCCATTATCTATATATATTAGAGCAGATGTGGAAAACCACTGTTAGACCTACTCTATACTAACACAAACACAGTCAAAAATTCATTGCTAGTGTGACATGTGGTCCTTTTTGCCTTTGACCAATGATATGCTGGTTACTTGGACCAGTTTAGTATTTGCTGTCACAGAGGAATGTTAACCATAAATCCAAAAGACAAAACTGAAAAAATATGTTAATTGCAAACATGTTTTTGCTTAGTAAGAGGATTGAAATTACATGGAAACTGTCACCTTAAAGCCTCATTGTAAATATCATCACAAACAGATGTTTTCCACACAGTTAACAAAGCTCCACCACATCCAATCACTGCATATAAATCTAAAAGAAAACAACAACAAATAAAATGTAATTAACACAAGTGAAGTCTAAGGAGCTTGGAAAGAAAAGCGTCTGGACTTCTTTGAGTTCCTTGAAGACGTTTCACCTCTCATCCGAGAAGCTTCTTCAGTTCTAAGGGTCAATGGTGGAGAGTCCCAGATTTAAACCCAGTGGGAGTTTCCCCCCAAAGAGGGACAAAGAACCCCCTGATGATCCTCTACCTAATCACATGAGCCAAGGTGTGAAAGTGGGTGTGGGTCCCAATCAGCCAGGGTTTCGGGTGAGCTCATTGTGAAACCTGGCCCCACCCTATCATGTGATTTCCCGAGGTCAGGAAATCACCCACGCCCACTCCCAGGATGTGAGTGGACGTTACGGTGTCTGGGGAGGGAACTCAAAACTGGATTATAGATGGCAGACAGTTGGTGTCATAAACCACCGCCTCTGTTTAAAGATGGTCGCTCACAGTGGACGTAAATGGCTTCTTTCACTCCTCCATCTGTCCAAAATGTGAACATTGGCATCCTCAAAGACTGACCTTTGTCCTTTAGATGCAGATGAACTGCTGAGTCTTGTCCCGTGGAGGTGGCTCTTCTATGTTGTGCCATGTGCTTGTGAAGTGGCTGTTTGGTCTCTCCGATGTAGAAGTCTGGGCATTCCTCGCTGCACTGTACAGCGTACACCACATTGTTAAGTTTGTGTTTAGGAGTTTTGTCTTTCGGGTGAACCAGTTTCTGTCTGAGTGTGTTACTGGGTCTGAAGTACACTGGGATGTCGTATTTGGAGAAAACTCTCCTGAGTTTTTCTGATACACCGGCTACATAGGGGATGACAATGTTGTTGTGTCTGTCTTTCTTATCCTCCCTTGCTGGTGTCTGATGTTCTTTTCTGTGAAGCTGGAATGCAGGCACACTGGACGAGCTTATTCTAAAAAATACAGAAAAAGGAACATTTTATTTGTGTTAAGGCCTAAAAACTACAAATAAGTTATACAATGAACAATATTGAAATACCTTATAGGTGCTGCAGGCCATATAACCAGAATCCAGAGCAATCTCACACTCACATGATGGTGAGGAAAGACATGAGCTCTGCAGTGAGGTTTGAATGTCTCAGTTGGAACACTGAAGAACTCAGAAGACAGCAATACCTGCACAGAGAGACAGAGTAGAAAAAGCATAGATTTGTAATCCATAATGTGAATTAAAACTCAAAAAGTGTCAACAAGTATAATCATTTGAGTGTGGAATTATTTATGCAATAAACAGGATTTAAATTAATTAATTGAATTAAAAAACACTGACATTTGTTTTTTTAAATCAAAGATAAAGAATCATACCGCTCTCTGCTCTGAGGATCACTGAGCATCTCTGACAGGAAATACAGTTTCCTCAGTATGAGTCATCATTGATGGTCTCAGAGGTGTGTAGTGTGGCAGCATGATGATGGTCTCCAGATCAGGCAGGAGGTCAGGTGATGGGTGTGTCATCTTCTCCATTGAAGACACACTGGTATGGCAGTTCATAACACAGCAGTCTCCTTGTGGCATGTAGTTATCTGTGCAGTCCAGCACTGATGGATCAAGTTTGGCTCAGCAGTTCATGAAGATGGTGTTAAGATGTTGTTGTTTCAGCTGAGGATGGTGAAGTTTGAAGGTTTTGCCACAAAGGAGACTGTGCCGTGTCTGAAAAAATATATCTACAAAACAAGTGCTTTTAACACCACCCACCCAGCTCAGCCCCCAAGTGTCTATGTAATGCTGGTATGGGGTGTCGGTTACTAAGTCTAATTAGTACATAGGGGATGACAATGTTGTTGCATCTGTCTTTCTTATCCTCCCTCGCTGGTATCTGATGTTCTTTTCTGTGCATCTTTGCTGACTTTATAAACGCCCAATTAGGATAGCCACACGTTTTGAGTGCTTCCTTTACATGTGTGTGTTCCTTCTTTTTCCCTTCAGGCTTAGAGGGAACATGTTCTGCCCGGGGGGGGATGTGTCCTAATTACTCCAAGTTTGTGTTCCAGAGGGTGATGGAAGTCAAAGAGGAGGTACTGGTCCGTGTGTGTGGGCTTCCAGTAAACTTCGATGTTGAGTTTGCCGTTCTCTTCAATGTGCACAGCGCAGTCCAGGAAAAGCAAACAGTCGTCCTTTGTGTCTTCCCTGGTGAACTTGATGTTTTTATCCACGGCGTTAATGTGCGCAGTGAAGGATTCCACTTCTTGCCTTTTGATTTTGACCCAGGTGTCGTCTACATATCTCTACCAGTGGCTGGGTACTCTTCCTTTGAAAGAGCCAAGAGCCTTCCTTTCCACTTCCTCCATGTAAAGGTTGGCTACAACAGGTGACACAGGGGAACCCATGGCACAGCCATGTTTTTGTCTGTAGAAACCCTCGTTGTATTTGAAATATGTAGTGGTGAGGCAGAGGTCTAACAGTGTGCACATCTGATCGGGTGTGAAGTTGGTCCTGTCTTCCAAGGAGCTGTCTTCTTGCAGTCGTTTTCTGACAGTCTCCACGGCCTCTGTAGTGGGTATGCAAGTGAAGAGAGAGACTACATCAAAGGACATCATGAGAACCTTCACAGACATGACACAAGGGAAGACTTTTGATTTAATAACTAAGCTTAAAACAAGTGTTACCTTTGAATATTTGTGGGAAAAATCTGATGCTACCCCAAGAATACAAAGCCACACTGGAAATGATGACAGGCTTGCAGCCCTCTGTCTTCCTGGAGTGAGGTGCCCGATCAGTAGAAGTGAATTGACAGAAGTCAGTGTCTGTAAGAGTGGCCAAACACTGATACTCTGTCCACTTGCGTAGAGTCTAAGAAGCTGGAATGCAGGCACACTGGACGAGCTTGTTCTAAAAAATACAGAAAAAGGAACATTTTTTTTGTCTGTAGAAACCCTAAAAACTACAAATAAGTTATACAATGAACAATGTTGAAATACCTTATAGGTGCTGCGGGCCACATAACCAGAATCCAGAGCAATCTCACACTCACATGATGGTGAGGAAAGACATGAGCTCTGCAATGAGGTTTGAAGGCCTCAGTTGGGACACTGAAGAACTCAGAAGACAGCAATACCTGCACAGAGAGACAGAGTAGAAAAAGCATAGATTTGTAATCCATAATGTGAATTAAAACTCAAAAAGTGTCAACAAGTATAATCATTTGAGTGTGGAATTATTTATGCAATAAACAGGATTTTAATTAATTAATTGAATTAAAAACACTGACATTTTTTTTTAATCAAAGATAAAGAATGATACCTCTCTCTGCTCTGAGGATCACTGAGCATCTCTGACAGGAAATACAGTTTCCTCAGTATGAGTCATCATTGATGGTCTCAGAGGTGTGTAGTGTGGTAGCATGATGATGGTCTCCAGATCAGGCAGGAGGTCAGGTGATGGGTGTGTCATCTTCTCCATTGAAGACACACTGGTATGGCAATTCATAACACAGCAGTCTCCTTGTGGCATGTAGTTATCTGTGCAGTCCAGCACTGATGGATCAGGTTTGGCTCAGCAGTTCATGAAGATGGTGTCTGAAAAAATATATCTAACAAAACACGTGCTTATAACACCACCCACCCAGCTCAGCCCCCAAGTGTCTATGTAATGCTGGTATGGGGTGTCGGTTACTAAGTCTAATTAGTGCATCAGAAAGCGGGGGCTACACCTAAAGCCCACACTTTTTGATGTCTTTGTTTATTAGCAGCTTTTTCCAGCTGCTCAGAGAATTCTGACTTGGCCTTTATCCACCCAAACCCAAACCCACCCGGATAAAGGCCAAGTCAAACTCACACACCATACCAGCATTACATAGACACTTGGGGGCTGATCTGGGTGGGTGGTGTTAAACTGTAGTCGGGAACTTTCAGAAAACTATCCATTTACTTCTAAATCAGTTTTTATACATATTCTGTAAGCTGTACTAATGTTTTTCTCTACATAATGTATCATTATAGACATCTCTGGTAGCCTAAAGATAGTTTATAACTTTTGACATTTTTTACCTGTAAAACATGATAAGCAAAAACTCATTCATCACAAAAACTTTTGATTCTACAAAAGCTACTATAATCAAGAAAATATAATTGTCTGTATTTATTCATGTGACCCATATTAAATACCTGCATTTATGTGGGATTTATTTATTTACTATTTCATATTTTCAAGCCCTTGGAGGGGAAGATCTCGTTTGTTGAGCTACATACGTCACAGTAAAAAGATTTAGTCATTTAAAACATGAGAATAAAAGAAATGATGTTGGTTTAATAAATGTTGCAGCACATTTCAGATCAGAGGTGCATGATAGCAGATGTTCTCTGCTCTGCATGAAGTTCAGCAATGATTTGGTGAAATGATTAATAACATTGCAATAAGAAAGGGTCTTCTTACAGACAGAGTAGGGAAGACAATTTTTTCAATGAAAAATATTTTTCATGCTCTACAATCAGTAAACTCTGTAACAAACATGATCTGTAATTGTTTCAAAACTCACCAGACGACTTCATGATTGGCTCGAGGACAGGACACAAAACACAGGGTTGTGGTAACTGTAATATGATCTCAGAACACCTGAATATAGACATTTCTGTGGCTGAGAAATAAAAATGAGGTCAAGCAGGGTGTTCTTGTCTGTAGTGCCAGAAGTGATCAGCTGTGAATACCCTCTCGACTGAAACTGCTCCAGAATCTGTTTTCTTCCACTCTGCAACTGGTTCTCATTAAAATCTCCACACACAATTATTGGGTGACAGTCCATTATTTCAAGTGAATCTAAAAGACTTACCAGGTTTTGCATGAATGGTGTCAAACTGTAGTCAGGGGGTCTGTACACAACAGCAATGAGTGCAGGGAATGGAGCCTGAACCTTCAACACTAAAAACTCAAGATCAGTGACATTATGCAGATACTGTTTTACCTGAACCTGAAAATGATTCCTCAAATACACAACAACTCCCCCACCACTTCTGCTGGCCATGTGAGGAAAGTTTGTGTAGGACACATGTCTGTTGCGTTTGAACATGGTGTAGCCGTCCAAATGAAGACTGTCTGCAACAAAGGAGCCTTGAAGGTGAGACTCAGTGAGACACAAAACATCTGCTAAACACATTTCATGATGACTCTTGATGTCACTGATGTGAGATGGCAAACCCTCTGTATTGTGATGGATCAGTGTAAGAGTGTCAAGTCTGCTGGCTGTTTCTCTGACCTGAAGAAGAGGCATCATTTCCTCAACACTGGCTTGTCTCATGGTTTGGAGCGCTGCAGTTACCTCGGGATTGGCGTAAATCTTTTTCTCATCCAAGTCCTGCAAATAGAGTCCACTGAGAGACGTCACCCTGCTGAGAGCAACGTAAGCCATACCTGGTTCAAAAATGTTCTTCATTGAAACTACAGCTGTCTGTGTTGTAAGACCCTGAGTTTTGTGAATTGTGCAAGCGAATGCTAGCTTTACAGGAAACTGTCTGCGTACTGCTCCTTTAAACTTCAGACTCTCCTCTGCTCTCTCAATGTAAACCAGATCATCAGAAGCTGCATT
Source organism: Diplotaxodon limnothrissa (assembly GCF_057381915.1). Classification (NCBI taxonomy): domain Eukaryota; kingdom Metazoa; phylum Chordata; class Actinopteri; order Cichliformes; family Cichlidae; genus Diplotaxodon; species Diplotaxodon limnothrissa. The sequence goes on along the minus strand of NC_140608.1, from coordinate 23,485,822 downwards.
AGCACTGCGGTTGTGTCTCATAGGCTGCCGGTTGTCCATCCTGAGCCCCAGTTTAATTATGTGTCCATCATTTTCAGATCTCACCACCTTTACCAGTATACCAAAAGCACCGTTGACCAAACCGTTTAGTGTGTCCAAGTTTCTGGTCAGCATGACTCGAGCTCCTTCAGCAACATTCAGAGTGTCAGGTAAATCATTTCTCCCACCTGTAAATGGTTTGTCTCTTCGTTCCATTCTGCCTGTACATTTATCCTTCTGGAAATCGTCTGCATTGATGATTATGATGTTTGAATGAAGCTTCTTCAGGGTATCTGTGTTGTGGGATTCCACATTCTTGTTGGTGGCATAAATGTGTAAGACCTCAGTTGGACATTCTTCTGGTGCAGTCACAGCCTGTGACAACAAATCTCTGTCGCACTGAGAAAGCTCATCTGTCTTTTCTTTGACTCTAATCCTGTTCAGCATCTCTGCAAAGGCCACATCATCTTTCTGACGCATGATCTCGGTTAGAGTGATCATCTGAAAATGTTCCTGCCATAGGTCAATCTGTTCTGGATCGTAAACACAGAGAGGTTTAGACTGTCGCACTGGTGGCAGCTGGTAAAAATCTCCAACAGCTAAAACTGACATTCCACCAAAAGGTCTCTGAGTGCCTTTGATTTGTTTCAGTCTTGCATCCACATAAGCAAAAAGGGGTTTTGAAACCATTGAAATCTCATCAATAACAATAATTTCAGCATTCATCAGCTCAGATCTGACTTCATCCAGTTGGTTACCAAGTCCTTGAATGGGTGGTTTCAGACTCCTGGGTAGTTTCAGTAGAGAATGTAATGTAGAGCCATTGATAGAAAAAGCTGCTGTACCGGTAAATGAAGTCAGTAAAACAGTTGGATTTGATATGTCAGCTTCTTCTGCATTAGCAGGCAGTCTGCTCAGGATCTTTGATGCTTCAGAGTGAATACACTTAATCAGATGTGACTTTCCAGTTCCTGCACCACCATTGATATAGAAGAAAAATGGATCTGGGTTCAAACCACAAACTCGCTGAATACACCAGTCTCTTATGGCATAGAACACGCAGGCCTGCTTCTGGTTCAGATTCTGATACATTACACGTACCACGGCTGGATCTACTGCAGGTTGTTCTCTGATGGCTCTGATCTCTGTTACAGCATCAGACTGACGACTGTAGTCGGGGACATTCTCCTGTTCGTTCTCATCATCAGAATGTCTCTCAGGAAGATTCTCATCACATTGCAGCCTCACAACTTCAGATTCAGGAGCAAGATTACACCATTCATCAATTACAACATCCCTATTTTGTTCAAACTCTTCCAGTGCACTCTCAATATCCTCAGAGTTCTTCTCATACTTGTCTTTATTTCTTTTCACAACCCTTTTCACAGACTCACTGTGGTCTGAACATGGAAGTGGTACAAAACCTGAGTTGTAGAAGGACTGATAGGTTTGGAACCCTTGTGGTTTCAGTTCCTGCTCTGATCTGTGTGGAAGGTAAAGTCTCAACAGTCGACCATAATATTGCTCAGGATCTTTTTCCTGTGAACAGTGGTAATATCTGATTATAGCTGGTTTATCATTCTTTCGCCTTTGTACAAATCCAAGCTGGTTTAGAAGAGGAAGCACATCTTTTCCTTCATTTGGACCACTCACCAACCTGCACAAGGCAGCAAAATCAGCCAGTGACATTTCCTCATATTCTGGGGTCTCAGGTCTGCATTTGTATTTATCACTCAAACTTGTCATCCAAATATTACAACTGTCGTGTGTTGTGCTTTCCAGGAAGCTCATGGGCCGACTCATTTTTACTGGGTTATCATCTGTTGGTACAAATACAACACTGCGGGAACATTTTTTCATTTTTAGGCCACAGACTCGAGTCACACACTCCTGTGCGCTGATTTCTCTGTTTTTTGAGTAAGCCTGCATCACAGCTCTCATTTCATCACACTCATTGACGGTGTTCTTATCAGAGTTGTCAATAACTGTCTTCAGGTATTCAGAGAGGCCAGATTCTTTCTTTGTTATATATTTACAGAGGTATTCTATACATGAATAGGCATTCAAAATGAATGAGACATCTAAATTAGAGTTCCAGGCTTCAAGCAGGTCTGGGTTGTAATTGTTGATCCAACACTCATTTGGGTCACGTTTCAGAATCAGAGCTGTTTTCTTGTTTATGTCTTGGAGGCATTGTTCATACTCATTCATTGTCAAGTTGCATCGTGACAGAATCTGCTCTATGGTGAGGGAAGCAGCTTCAGGTTCCTTCAGCAGGTTCAACAAAGGTCTGAGTTTGGCTTTTGCAGCTTCAGTGTCTGAATCCTCATCCTGTCTCACAATCATTGTTCTTGTGGCTGGTGGTTTGGGAAACCCAAATCTACAACCAGAGTTCACACTCTTAAAGCATGTCTTTGTGTGGTTTTTGCTGTGCTTTTGTAGCTCAGTGACTTTTTTGTGCAGTTCAGGTTGTTTTTCTGGATCAGGGAGTTGAGCTGAGATGTATCTGTCAACAAAGTCACAGACAGTTTGGTCGTCATCCACATCTGCTTCTACCTTTTCTCGAATCCACAGCAACATGTGTATATGTGGACTACCTCTGTGCTGGAACTCAACTCTGTAAAAGTAATCAATGATCTCACCAAGGGGCTGTGCAGGAGAAAAAAGCAAATCTCTGAACAAAGCCTCAACACGTTTATCAAACATTCGCATGGTGGTTACTGGATTTGATCTTAGAATTTCACACTTTTCTGACCAGTCCAGGGCTTCAAAATCAACCTCTTCACCTTGCTGTCTCTTTATTGCTTGAATCACTTCAGGCCATCTCATCTCAGCAGCAGAGAAAGTGACAAAGAACTGAGGTGTTCCTATTTGGCGAACCATGCTGAATAGATCTCTGGTAGTTTTCTGCCAGTAAGCTGGAGTTCCTCTGAGTGGCTGCATAAATCTGATTGCATCTTTATTTCTTACCAGCTTCTCTACTTCTGTCTTACTTTGTAACATTCCTGATGTGATTTTGCGTCCATCTTTGGTCATAGTTTTACCTTTCCTTAGCTGTATTGTCATGCTGGAATTAGCCAAGTGTATTTCAGTGACAAACTGTGAGAAAAACAGGTAATTTGTGTCTTTAGCAAATCTTGCATCAATGTTGAAAAGCCTTGACTTGAAGTAAGCACTTGGTGTGAGTTTAAGACGTCTCTTTTCATCCAGTGTATTCTGACCAGTAGGAAACTGCACAGGAAATGCCATGGCTTCCAAATGAGGAGTTCTGAAGAAGCTAACAGGATTGTTTCTTTCTGCAGGAGCCACACAATATGTGTTATCAGTGAAACAGAGAATCTCTTCTGAAATGTCTACAGGCTGCAGACAACTTTCTAGAGCAAAACCTCCATTGTTCAAATCACTTTCTGGTTCATCTGGATTTTGTTCCTCTGGTTGTTCATCACAGGATTGCATATTAATATCTTGGTCACTTTGAGACTCACTTTCACACAAAAGGGCATCTTTTTCATAGTTGTCAATTTCCATTAAATCTGCTTCATTATAATCATCACTTGCCATGCTGGCTTCATCACTGCTGTCATCATCAGGTAACGTTGGATCACAAAGCAATGCATCATCTCTGATAATAATATCTGTGTACTGTGGATGAATTTGTTTCAGTTTACGCAGAGCTTGAATGAGTTTAGACCAGGTGACAGTCTGGAACAGCTGATGGCCTTTGTAGCACAGTCGTCTTTTCAGCTTTATCCTCATGATCTGTGATTGGCTTCTGATCCTCGGTAAACTGTCAACTGTTTGTTGGACCTCAGATGGTACACACACCACATTACCACGTATGAGTCTCTGTCTCCCCTTTGGAAGAGGAATAATCTTAGCAAATGGTATGCATTTGGCAATCAGATGTCTCTCCAGAATGTTGAGATCACAAAGTTCAGCTGGAATATCCTGCAGTTCTAAACCATTAACAGCAGCAAGCCTGGGCATGCATCCACTTTTGAGGGAACTGTGACATGTGTGACAGATATACTCTTTTTTTCTCTCAACAGGAAAGCTGCAGTGATCATGACATGCTTCATCACACACATGAACAAATTTACCAGTTAGGCACTGATGAGCTACAGTCTGGTGTTTTGAGTAATTTTCTCTTTTGCAGATTTTTACCTGATTAGGAAAAGAAGCTTTTAGACAAACAGTACAAACATAAGATGGTGCTGACTTAATGTTTGATCTGAAACGAGATATGGCCTCATTCATTAAAGTGTTCTCTGGATGACACTGTAAAGTCTCAGCTGGTCGATGCATCTGGCGATATTTCCGTTTTATATTCATTGCACATCTGATATTATGTATCTGTCTGAAAGAAAAACCGTTCCAATATTTTACTCTCATTCGTTCTCTCATATTGTCCTTGTGTTGTTGCTGAAATTGTTTTTCTTCTCCATAACGCTTAGTCAGATAAGATCGTTTTTTCTGTTTAAAATCTTCGCTTTTTTTATATAGGTTATATACATATGACCTCATGTAAGCTTTATGTTTTTCTCTGAATTCAGCACAAGTTCTGTAATTTCTTCTTATACGTTCCTTCTGCTGTTCTCTAAACATAGGAAATTGTCTATAAGATTCTTTATATGTTTTTCTCATACGTTCCTTCTGCTTTTCTCGGAATAAAGAATCGTCTTTATACATCCTTATGACACATTCTCTTTTTTTCTCTCTTATTTTAGCACTTTCTCTATAGGTTCTTCTGAAATGTTCTCTCTGTTTCTCCTTATAGGTAGCATTTAATTTATACAGTTCATTTTTGTACATGCTCTTTTTCTGTCTGTGATCAGGATCATTACACTTCTTAGTTGAGTTTTTTTTCTTTGTCTTGAAGCTTTCATCAAACCTGTACATCTGCCTTTCTTTCGTCTTCTGATTTTCCTTTCTCTGTGGTAGCTTTTGTTGGGTCAATAATCTTCTCCTCATTTTTTGCCTTTCATGTTTACTATATTTCAGCAGTTTATCTGAGAGTTCCTGTGTTATCTTAGTTGAACTGGAGGCACTGTTTGAATCATTCTGAGGAACAGAATCTGATGTTACCTGAGTGTCTCTTACAGAAGATGCAGAGGTTTCTATTTCTAAATAATCAGAAGGACGATTGTTCAGCTCAGCTGCTGGCTCATTTGAATAATCCACTCTGGATGACATCACTTCAGTAGCTAAAGTGTCGGCCATAGTGTTCGGTGTCTGCTCAGTGGACTTTGGGGTTTCAAATTCAGGTTCATTTAAAGCTGGTGCTGGAACAGTTGTAGCTGTTTGTCTGTTTTCATCAGCATCTCTTTGGTCAGCAGCGTTTTCACTGTGAAACTCGATGGGCTGTAGCTCATAAGTGCAGCTTGGTGCGATGCTAAACATTCGGTACAAACGTTTGATCCTGTCAATCATGTCATTAAGACGTGTGAACTTCAACATAACTGCAGTTCCACCACTTACACTTAGCGACAATGGCATACCAGTAGACTTACGTGGGTGAGGGTCAAAATATGCATATTCACCTGAAGTCAGCCTGCTAACAGCGATGACTGTTCCTCCCATGACTAGCAAAGCATAGCGAAACTCTGAAGCCAAACGCTGTAGTCCCTGTTCAAGGCTCGGAAAGTGATCTGTACCATCAAATGTACCGTAATGAGCAAACTGAGACATGTCGACTTGATACTCGTGTCTGCGGCTGGTAACAACTGAAGGAAGTTCATCGCAGGCTAGAAACACACTGTTCACAAACCTCAGTCTGGCATCTGAATAGACGGCATGGCCTTTGTCCAACACACGGTTTAGATCTGCTCTGGTAATAAATTCATCCTCGTGTAAGAATGACAGGAAAACCAAACTGTTAGCCATGCATTGCTGATTCCGGTACTTTCCATACCTAGGAGAAGCCTGGCTTCGGGAAGCACAGACGCTACTCACTCGTGGACTTTCACTGTTTGTAACCTGTACATGAGACTGTACTGGAGCTTGTCCATCATGCTGTGTTTGTACAGTTAGCTGGGGTTCAGTCTGGATTACCTGCATAACTTCAGGCTCTGGGACAGACACTGAGGGAACACTTCTTTTTACCACATCTGCATAAGACACTGTGGCTGTCTCTCCATCATGCTGTGTTTGTACAGTTAGCTGGGGTTTAGTCTGGATTACCTGCATAACTCCAGGCTCTGGGACAGACACTGAGGGAACACTTCTCTTTACCACATCTGCATAAGACACTGTGGCTGTCTGAACACTGCTCTGCACTTCTGTGCTGGGAAAAGCTGAAACACACACCTTTACCTGCTCACTGCTCTGAGAAACATTCACCTGTTCTTTCTGCTTTTGCCATCTAAGCTTCAAGGACTGCGACCTTTGACTTTTTCTTGGCATTTTGCTGAAGTACAATCTGGAGCTTATATGTGGTTATACACAAATATAAACAAAACTGAACCTTGAAACACAGAAAAACTTATAACTCCTTAAGTTACTGTTAAATCTTAGAAATGTACTATTATACTATAAAATGTTTTTATGAATATATGAATAGATGTTAAAAAGCTGATTTGTACTCCAAACTCAAAATAAAGGAAATTCAAAGTTCTCTGGAAACAATTTGGTGCGTTTTATTGTACCTCTTTTAGAAACGGGGTTTCTTCAGCTGGATGTTCTGCAGCAGTCAGGAAACAGGAAGTCTGGGTCCTCAGGCACTTCTCGATGACAATACTGACTGAATACTTACACTGAGTGACAAAATGGGTTTGTCCTTAAATAATAATACTATAAACTTGCAGTCAAATGTTATAGCCAATGAAACAGACTAACAGACTGGATCTGATTTATTATTTATCTGAATGTATGTATTACAAAATAACCAGATTATCTTATTACAAATAAACTTATAAAAAGGTGATATTTTATACAATTGATCAAAGTAAGCCAAACTAGCAGTCCAAACTAAAGTCTAATGCAAAATTAAAATGACAAATGTAGGGCTGTGTAAGTAGTTTCTACTATAAGTTCTACTGTACTGTAATTCTACTACTGTATATTCAACTTGTAATTTAAAGCAAAATGACTGAATGTGAGAGAGCTTAATGACAGGAAAGAAAGAGCAGTGAGAGCAGAGATCTCTCAGAATTCTGTAACAGATAGATCAAGTTCTGGTAACTTGGATTTCTGAAAATTGGATTCTGAAAGGATTCTCAAAACTTGGATTCTCAAATTAGATAGAGCAGTAGAGATAGAGGGATACAAGATAGAATGGCTTTCAAATTAGATAGAGCGGTAGGGATAGAGGGATACAAGATAGAATGGCTTTCAAATTAGATAGAGCAGTAGGGATAGAGGGATACAAGATAGAATGGCTTTCAAATTAGATAGAGCGGTAGAGATAGAGGGATACAAGATAGAATGGCTTTCAAATTAGATAGAGCAGTAGGGATAGAGGGATACAAGATAGAATGGCTTTCAAATTAGATAGAGCAGTAGGGATAGAGGGATACAAGATAGAATGGCTTTCAAATTAGATAGAGCAGTAGGGATAGAGGGATACAAGATAGAATGGCTTTCAAATTAGATAGAGTTGGGAGAGTGATAGGATAGACAGAATTGCTTATAATGATAGAGAGAGAGAGAGGATCTTCTGCAGCAGGTCACCTGTAAGACACAAAAGGCATGGAATTAGTCATATTTCCAACATGCTTGGATTTACCATATTCTTCAGACTATATGGCACACCTAAAATCCTGTCATTATCTCAAAAACACACAATGTGCCTAGCGTATCGATTCTGGTTATGCTTACTGACCTCAAACGGGATTTCTGTGGTACACAGCGCTCAAAATTCTGTCAAATATTTTAGTAAGACTTCGTAAGCTACAAAGCTGCGCTGCTTGATGTATTGTCAGAGCATTATGGCTACCATAGTCAGGACCCTCGCAGAGTAATTCGTACGGTGCTTCAACATAACATTATGGTGTGTGTACAAGGACCTGGCACGTGCTAAGAGACATGCTTAAGAAGCAGATTTCAAACTGATCAACCCATGAAGAGTTTGATGGATTTGTGGATGAGGAATGAACTGAAAAAGTGAGTGTATTGTTCTGTATTTTATGTGTTACAACTGAACAGTGTTGAGAGTTGTTTGTGAATGACTTGAATAAAGTTTGACTTATCTGACTGTTTGTTTGGCTTAATCTGCCTTAAAAACAGGCTTGTTTATTGACATTATGCCTTATAATCTCAAAAATACAATACATGTAGGGCTTTAAATACTAAAGACTTCTACAGTAAATTATTGGACTGAACAGAATGACAATGTTTAACAAATGATGGTGGAACTGTTATAAGGACATTTTTACATTCTATTAAAACAATAAACTAAGTCTATAAACTCAAACTAAGACGTGCTGCTACAGTAACTTACTGTAAATATTAAATGGTCCAACAAAACCAACACACTGAGGTTACAGCACAGTTTCAGGTCACTCTGTATGAATTTTGGCAAAATGAGAAATTTGGAGACAGCTAGTTTCTACACAGCAGTTTCTACATATTTCAGTCACATTTGGGGCATGTTTGATGCACAGCAATAAGCACTACACTAAATCTATAATAAACTTATCATAGCTGATATAAAGGCCTAATTAGCAAAATTTAGTATGATGATCATTTCTTTGTAGATCATTTCATGATAAAAAGAACAGAAGTGAGTGCTGTATCTGAGCTGTTGCATGTAAGATCTTTGCTGGACATTCCCACATTTCTTAAACAAACAAACATGACTTTCAGACAGTTCATCTTTTGTAAATTAGGCCAGGATTATTTTCAAAAAACAGCCTTGATAAAAATATCAGGCCACTATAAAATGTCTTATGTTTTCATCCCACCTATACTTTGCAAGTCATTATGACAAATTACAAAAAGCAGTTTTTAGGCAGTGATTTAAGGGAAGAAGCTTTTGAAATCCACAATGCCCTACCACCAGTGGTCTCAAACTCTGGTCCTTAAGGCCTGGTGTCCAGAAACTTTTCTATGTGTCCCTGTTGCAACACACCTGAATAACATTAGTAGGTCATTAGCAAAACTCTACAGAACCTGACTGCATGCTGAGGTGGTAATTCAGGAATTTGATTCATGTTATAGCAGCTCATGAGTGAATGAACATGATGCAATGAAAGTACTTTTAGAAGTACATTTTTCCAAACACTTAAATTACTTACATTTGAGTAGTCTTAGGGGATGCCACTTCAGCACACAGTCAAATTCTATACTCTCACTAATGACCTACAAATGTTATTCAGGTGTTTTGTAACAGGGACACGTGGAAAAGCTTCAGGACACCGGCACTTGAAGAGTGGAGTTTGAGACCCCTGTCCTATGTGAATATTTAATTGTCCCTAAACTGCTAGTCGTGAGCTGCTCTAATGTGAAACAAACACATATAGTTCTGTAAAGGTTTACAAAGAGACTACTAAGGATCTGGAGACCTCAGAAAACAGAAACCCTCCCAGATGTTGTAGCTGAACATGCAAAAACAAGTTGCCTAATAATATCTCGATGATAACCAAGAGCTGTGCTGACTAACTGCACTAAACTGAATCATCTATAGTGAGAGAAAAACACCAGCATTAAAGTCAAACATGGTGCTGTTACTGTGATGTCCCAGAGTTCCTTTACTACTTCAGGACCATCAACTCATCAGGTCCTGGGCTTAAGTTTAATCACACTTAGGATCTGAAGCACACAAGCAAGTCCAATTGAATGAATGAAACAAAACACATGGTGTAAACTAATCAGTCTGGACTTTAATGAAATTAAGATACTTGGCATGACTTGAAAACCCTATATTGGGCCTTAATTAAGACTTTTTTCTTTTCTTTTTTTGCCTGTCCTGTTTGGATCTAATTATGACAATTCTGAAATTATAGTGGACCAAAATCAACCAGTGATGTAAATCAGTCATTACCAGTTACTGTAAATGCTTGATGGTAATTGTTGCTATCAGGGCATCCACAGCTGGGTATTAGAGACCAACATGTTTTTACATTAGACCAGGTTGTTCTGGTTCAAAAATGAAATCATCACTTTAAAACTGCTTTTTGTATTTATCCAGGTCATCCTTGTTAGATGATTTGAAACATGTGAAAAAAGCATAAACAAAATAAATCTGCAAGGAAGAAAGACCTTTCTCAGCACTGTACCGCAGACAAAACCTTTACTTACCAGACTTGCGACGATCAGATCAGTATCCTAGAGAAAGGAAACAACACATCAGATCACTGTTTAATGACTTACACTGTTGAACCTCTTCGCACACAATCCAATTTACTGTGACATGAAATAACTAGTAAAATCCTCAATTTCTTCAAGCCTTTATGAACTCACTGTAGTCTAAAGAGGACAAACTTCAGTTACAGAGTCTCACATGGTGATAACATGTGTAATAAAGGCATGCATACTACAGAAGTGCAAAAAAGAGGCACCAATATTTGTTGGTACAGATTATGGCTTTTTAGCTCCATCATTTTCTATCACAAGTCAGTGCTTAATAAAGTGTGAAAAAACCACAACTGTTAGAATCAACGGAAAACCTCATTAGGTTTTAGTTCTGATCTGAATATGTAAATCCTAAAATACATGTAAATTCTGACATGTTATAGTAACAACAGTGGCACACCATTTTTGCAATTACAAAAATTATAATAAAGAGTCCTTCCATTGTACCTGTTGGCAGGAATCTTTTTGTATTTTTCAATATTTCCCTTTTATATAAAATTTTAAACACATTGTATCAAGCAAATTATTAAGAAACTGATTTAAACTTATTGTATATAAATTACACACAGGCTTTAACATACACAACATTGCCTACTCACAACTCTGGTTCTCTTAGTCTTTTATTATTGCTTAAATGTTTAACGTACCACTTCTGTTCACTCAGGCAAAAATACTTCTATAGTGGTCTGACTTTAATGTAATACATAAGCAGAATATGAGTGAAGATATAAATCAACAACTGTGGTGCTCTGCTACGTAAATCCACAAACAAACGGAGAACACAAACAACTGTATAAAAACAGTTGTTTGTGTTCAAACATAAAAATCAGACACAAATGGCCTGTTAAACTTCAGGGACAGTCAGAGGTCATGTGTGGGGCCTTTGCTGCTACAAGGTATAAATTCTGACCATTTGATTTTGCCCATCAATAAATGGTAATGTCACAAAAACCAAACTACGTTAGGTAAGTTGCTAAACATGTTACACAGTGACAATGTCATATTACTGCAGTTACAATTGCTGCTTACTTACCAGCAAACGCAAAACCAAAGTTCTGTTTCACTCTGTAACAAAAGAACAAAAATACAGAATCAGACAACTGAAATCAGCATCAGAGTCAATACTGCATCACAATCTATAGTGAAAAAAAAATCTGTTAAATTCTTTGTTTACAACAGCTTTACTATAAACACCCCATCTTCTCTTTCTGCACCTTATTAAAGATTTCTGTCTTTATTAAGGTGATGTGTCGTTTTATCAATCTGCAATAAGCCACAGAAATTCCTCATTAACGTAAAGCTCTAATACTTTGGTGCCATTACATAGCACATCAGATACCACAAGCAAGGATTTGCTCGCACTGCACACTTGATCAAATGATAACATCACAGTTTCAAAGCATGCAACAATCACAAATAATACTTGATACTATAAATGCTTGATGGTACCGTATTTTCACGACCATAAGGCGCATTTAAAAGTCTTAGATTTTCTTCAAAAAGTACGGCGCGCCCTATAGCGCAGTGCGCCCTGTGTGTTGTAAGGAGGACGTAGTAGAGAACACCATGAGAACGCTAAAGGGTGAAGTGTGGGCGTTGATCGTATATACCGGACAATCGCACATACCTGTCTAAAAGGACAGGTATGTGCATTATGTGGAACATCGTTGTTTTAACAACCCTGAAAATGGCAAAGAGACACGCTTATGAAGCACAGTTTAAACTGAAGGCCATCAGCTATGCGGAGGAACATGGAAATCGAGCAGCGGCGAGAGAATTTAAGATTAACGAATCGATGGTTCGCAAATGGAGGAAGCTAGAAAACAAGCTCCGGCAGGTCAAGAAAACGCAGCTGAGTTTCCGCGGACATAAGGCGAGGTGGCCCGAGTTGGAGGAAAGACTCGAGCGGTGGATCATCGAGCAAAGAACGAGCGGGAGAAGCATTTCGACGGTCACCATTCGGCTAAAAGCAGTTTCACTAGCTGAAGAGATAAACATTGAACATTTCCAAGGAGGTCCGTCTTGGTACTTTCGTTTTATGAAATGGTGCCATTTTTCCATCCGGACCAGGACTACGGTAGCGCAGCAACTTCCAGCGGATTATAAGGAAAAGCTGGCCATCTTCCGCTCCTACTGCAGCAAACACATCGGCGACAAAAACATCCAGCCCAGCCACATCACAAACATGGACGAGGTCCCGCTCACTTTTGACATCCCGGTGAGTCACACTGTGGAGAAGAAGGGGACCAGCACGGTAGCGATACACACAACGGGGTATGAAAAGTCTTCTTTTACTGTTGTGCTTGGCTGCCATGCTAATGGACAGAAACTGCCGCCTATGGTGATTTTTAAGCGAAAGACTTTGCCTAAAGAGAAGTTTCCAGCAGGAATCATCATTAAGGCAAATGAAAAGGGCTGGATGGATGAGGAAATGATGAAAGAGTGGCTGAGGGAGGTGTATGTAAGAAGACCAGGTGGTTTTTTCCACGCATCACCATCGCTCTTAATCTGTGACTCTATGCGTGCCCACCTCACAGCCGATGTGAAAAAACTAGTGAAACAAATGAACTGTGAGCTTGCTGTCATTCCGGGAGGCCTGACAAAGGAACTCCAACCGCTGGACATCGGTGTGAACCGCCCGTTCAAAGTAAGGCTGCGAGCGGCCTGGGAGTGATGGATGACCGATGGAGACCACAGTTTCACCAAGAGTGGAAGGCAGCGCCGGGCGAGTTACGCCACAATTTGCCAATGGATTGTAGATGCTTGGGCTAACATGTCTGCTGGCACTGTTGTTCGAGCTTTTGCAAAAGCCGGCATCATTTCCGAGGAGCCGCACGGCACGGAAAGTGACTCTGACAGTGAAGAAAGTGAACTTGGCATGTTTGATGGAGATTTAGCGCAGCTGTTCAATTCAGACACAGAGGATGAGGACTTCGATGGGTTTGATTGATGATAAAAATGTGAGTACCAAACTTTGTTTTGCTCCTGCTTTATTTTTAAATACGCACACTTGTATGCTTGTGTGTTGTTGATGATGATGATTACCGGTAATAGAAATGTGAGTAAGGTACCGAACTCAGGTTTGCTCCCGCTTTATTTTTAAATACGCATACGGTACTTGTATGCGCCCTATAATCCAGTGCGCCTTATGTGTGTGTTAAATACAGTAATGGCACACATAACTGAGACTGCGCCTTTTAGTACAGTGCGTCTTATGGTCGTGAAAATACGGTAGTTTTTCGTATCAGGGCTTCCACAGCTGGGTATTAGAGACCAGCATGTTCTCACATTAGAACAGATAGCTCTGGTTTGGTTTTCTCTGCTTCATACGTGAAATCATCACTTTAAAATGCTTTTTTGTATTTATTCATATCATCCCTGTTAGATGATTTGAAACATGTGACAAAAAAGCATGAACAAAATAAATCTGCAAGGAAAAAAAAAGACTTTTCCCAGCACTTTACCTCAGACAAAATGAACTCACTTTAGTCTAAAGAGGGCAACATTTAATTGCAGAGTCTCAAATGGCCTTAACATGTGTAATAAAAACAATAATTACTACAGAAATGCTTTGATAAGCCTTTAAAATTAAAATTAGACATAAATGGCCTATTAAACTTCAGGGACATTTTTAGGGACACTCAGAGATCTATTGGGGGGGCTTTACTGCTTATAAATCCTAAATGTGTTTTTGCCCATGAGCAAATGGCAAGATATCACAGAAAGCCAAACTATGGTATATAAATTGCTAAACATGTTACACAATCCCAATTTCATATTGCTTCAGTTACAATCACTGTTTACTTACCAGCAAAGGCAAAACCAAGCTTTATTTCACTCTGTGTAACAAAAGACAAAGAGCAAAAATACAGGATCAGAAAACTCAAATCAGCATCAATACTGCATCACTCTCTGTTGTCAAAAAGATTCACTAAACTTCTTTGTTTACTACAGCTGGAATACAAACAACAACTCTCCTCTGTTTTCTTTGGTCTACCTCTCATTTAAGATTGCAAAACACTCATACATGAAAAACTGCACGATGTATATTTTTAAGGCTTTAATATTTGAGGTGGTCTGCATTCAAATTCTACTTCCTAAAATATTATCAACTGCACATAGTATCATTAAATATGCTGTAGTTTTAAAATAAATATCTATGTACCATACTAATAATAATATACTGCCATATTTTATTTATGTGAAGGTGGGCTGTTGTTTATTTCATTAATTTTCCACAAAGTCAGAATTTAAACTGTGCTGCAGATTTAGGTTGGCACAAACAAGCCTTGTTAAACAGTTCTTAAAAATTAAAGTCTACAAATTAGGAGTTCTTATTATTCTTGGGCTATGTCCACATGTACACAGGTACTTTTGAAAATGGAGATTTTTCTATCCGTTTGCACCTTTCGTCCACACTTAAACGGCGTTTTCGGTCACTGAAAAACTAAAAACGCTTGCCAGGATATTTTTGAAAACTTTGTTTTTGCATTTATGTGTGGACAGGGAAACTGAGAAAACGCAGCGCCTTTTTTGACGTCACACTGTGCGCCACGTTATTGTTTCAGTGAAATGAATTTCTACAATACGGTTACTGTTAATTGTTCTCTCTGCAGTGTTTAAATGCTTACATATACACACACAGTTACTGTCCCCCGACACATATGACTCGGTTCTGCTTTTATGCCCCATCTTTGTTTGCTATTTCCCACCGAGGCTTCTAGACTTTTCTGATTGGCCAACATTTCTACACGGTTAGGAATATATCGCCACCTGTTGCTTTGGTATGTTCCTAGCAGAGTTTTCCTTCATTTCTGCATTTACGTGTGGACGGGATTGTTTTTTAAAACGAAAACGTAAAGTCCCAGTTTTCAAAAATACCCGTGTATGTGGGGACATAGCCTATGTTTAATCCCCAGTTTCTCCCCCCCTCCTTTCTCTTAATTAATCCACAAGACCTGGACAAACGTGACTCTTTTTCTCCCGTGTTCGGTCAGAGGCGGTAAAATGGCTCCTTTGATCTTGCCGACAGCTGACACTGAATCTAAGATGGCGGTTTGTTTAAAACTTTACAGCATAAAGAATGAGGCTGTTTTAACCAACTGATTTGTGAAGAGAACTAACTGCACCTTATTTAACAGACTGAGAAACACGAACACACCAAATGTTATTAATAAAACAACACAATAACCGTGGTTTACCGTCAAATCTTCATTTCACACTGGGCTCATAAGAAGGCTAGTCGTTAGCATTGGGTTGTTAGCTTTAGCTCATCAAACACTGCTTTTACATACAAAAATGACAACTTTTCACTAAAAAGCAACCATTGTGTTACTTTAACATGAGTTATACCTCGGCTGGCTTTATAAATCACTAACAAGAACTTGTTAAATCGCGCAAACAGAGTATAGACATTTAGGAGAGGAGAGGAGAAGCAGAGGCGCAGCACTCACCCAGAGCGGACTCAACGAAGTGTTCAGAAAGGCGGATGTCCGGCAGTCAGGTAAAAGATGAGGCGTTCACGGGTCGTAGGAAATTCCAGTATTACACACAATGGGCATTGTAAACATAAAAAATGTAGGTAATTTTAAATATTTTATACAATATCTATTTGCTACAGAAAAAAACTAGCAGAACTTTAATTCTATAAGTTAAATAAATATTATTAGAAGGCTCTTCTCCTGAACACCAACACCAAATAGCTGGTGATAGAGTTCACCAGACCTAAAAAAACAAACAAAAAAGACAACCAGTCCAGGACAGTCTGCAAAGATGTTTTAAAGACAATATATTTGTATATATATATAAACCTTATCCAGTAAGTATTCCCCTCAAACAAATGACCATAATTTCCTAACCGTAAGGGCTTGAACAGTCATTCTTAATTCTTACACCGTTTTGTTCAGAAGAGAAGAAATGTATAGAAATAGTATGATTAAGCATAAATACTACATTTAGCAGAAATACTATATTAAGCAGAAATCCTATAAAAAGCAGAAATACTATATTAAGCACAAATCTTATAAAATAGCAGAAATAGTATGATTTAGCACAATAGTAATAACTTAAACAGACAAAATGGAAAAGCAAAATGGACAGCTAAAAAATGCTGAACATGCTGAGGGTCCGTCAAATATACTTGTTAAATGACAAAAATCTGCAAAAAAAAATATAATAGCCACACAATCACAAATATGTACATATAAGGAAACACACATGCACAGAGAGACACACACACAAGATCCAATTCAGTCAACCAGTCTAAATATATTGAATATGAGATCAATGAGATCATCCCATTAAAAGGCTTTCTCTCTCTCTCTGTCACACACACACACACACACACACACACACACACACACACACACACACACACAGGGAGAGAGAAGCAAGTTTTCAGTCAAGCAGCCTGTGAGCTGCTGAATTTGAATCCACCAATCAGAGAGGCTGTGTACTTTTTCCCAGCAAAACTGGTGCCTGCAGCACAGACACAGAGAGGCACAGGATCTTTGCAGTCTATTTCTCATAATGAGGACTCCCCTCAAACAAATGACCATAGTTTCCTAACCGTAAGGGCTAGAGCGGTCATTCTTACACCGTTTTGTTCAGAAAATATGGGGGAATCTTCCAGTGTTGACAATTTATCATTAAAATATGAATTATTGAAGATATTTGACTTGTAATAGACCATAACTGAATAGAAGTGAAGCAAAAACTGCTTTGACTTGTCCTCAGCTGGCTGGGAAGCCATGGAGGCCTCAATATGCAATTTGTATGTCTCTGATATGTAAATTTGAATATTACAGTTCTCACAGAGGATTGACTCCCTGGGGACCTGCCACAAATATATAGAAATACTATGATTACCCAGAAATACTACATTTAGATGAAATACTATGTTTTAGCACAAATACTCTGGTTTTGCACAAATATTATAACATAGCAGAAATACAATTCTATAGCAGAAATGCTATATTTATAAAGAAAAATATAATATAGTAGAAATAGTATGATTTAGCAGAAATACTACAATATGGCATAATAAAAATGATTTAGAACAAATACTATGATTGAGCAGAACTACTAAGATGTAGTAAAAGTACTTTGATTTAACAGAAATACAATTATGGAGGAGTAATACTTTAAAATGGGAGAAATATTGATACACACACACACACACACACACACACACACACACACACAGAGCTTAAAGGGAAGAGTATTTGTGCCATGGAGTGTTAACAAGAATGTGAGGTCCATATTAGAAAAGCTGGTAAAATCATAAAAGTTTGCAGAATTGTAATAAATGATGAATATGAATTACTGGTCTGTGACAGTGTATTAATTTGTAGGGAAAAAAAACATGTTGACCAAGGTGGAATCGAACCCACGATCTTTGACTTGCAGACCCGTGTCATTACCAACTGCGCCACTGGGAAAGGGAGGAGCCGATTTGAAAAACAGGCTCATAAGGAGTCAGAATTAGATCGCGGTGAGAGGCGGAAAAATGCCGTTTTTTGGAGTTACAAAACGTTGTGTAACTCAAAAACTAGGTGGACTAGAAGCATAATTCTTCTACTGGCTGAATCAGCGGACTTTGGTGTACTTTGACTGCTATTTACATTGCTCTATGTACATCTGTCACTGAGATATGACGAGAGAGGAAACAGAAGACCTCAGATATGATTGGCTGGCTGGGAGGCCATGCAGGCCCTGATCTGTGTATTTGAATGTCTGAGTCCTCACAGAGGATTGGCTGCCTGGGGACCTGGCAGAAATATATAGAAATACTATGATTAAGCATAAATACTACATTTAGTAGAAATACTATGTTTTAGCACAAATCCTATAAAAAACAGAAATACTATATTAGGTACAAATCCTATAAAAAGCAGAAATACTATGTTAGGCACAAATCCTATAAAAAGCAGAAATACTATATTAGGCACAAATAGTATAAAAAGCAGAAATACTATAATTTAGCAGAAATACTATGTTAGGCACAAATCCTATAAAAAGAATAAATACTATAATTTAGCAGAAATACTATATTAGGCACAAATCTTATGAAAAGCAGAAATAGTATGATTTAGCAGAAATACTGTATTTAGCACAAGTACCGAAAAGTACCAGAAATACTATGATTTAGCAGAATAGTAATAACTTACAAAATTACAAATATGGAGGCATATTGAAACACAAATGCACAGAGGGACACACAAACACAGGCTCTAATCCAGTCAACCAGTCTAACTATATTCAATTTAAATCCTACAATGACATGCTGCCAAATAAGGGCAGGGTCCTCTCTCTCCCACTAAACACACACACACACACACACACACACACACACACACACACACACACACACACACACACAGGGAGAGAGCTGCCGAATTTAAATCCACCAATCAGAGTGGCTGTTTACGTTTTCCCGCCAAAACAGGTGCATCTTTTTACACACGCAGCAGCACAGAGAGGCACAGGATTATTGCAGCCTATTTCTCATAGTGAGGACTCCCCTCAAACAAATGACCATAATTTCCTAACCGTAGGGGCTAGAGCGGTCATTCTTACACTGTTTTGTTCAGAAGAGATGGGGGAATCTTCCAGTGTTAACAATTTATCATTAAAATGTGAATTTTTAGAGATATATGACATGGATGACTTGTTGACTTAGAAGCCACGAATTCCCCAATATGCAAATATGAATGCCTGAGACCACATATATGATTGGCTGGCTGGGAAGCCGTGCAGGCCCTGATTTGTGGATTTGAATTCCTCAGCCCTCAGATATGATTGGCTGGCTTAGAAGCCATGAAGGCCCCAATATGCAAATTTGAATGCCTCAGGACACATATATGATTGGCTGGGAAGCCGTGCAGGCCCTGATTTGAAAATTTGAATTTCTCAGTCCTCACAGAGGATTGGCTGCCTGGGGACCTGGCAGAAATATATAGAAATACTATGATTAAGCATAAATACTACATTTAGTAGAAATACTATGTTTTAGCACAAATACTATAAAAAGCAGAAATACTATAATTTAGCAGAAATACTATATTAAGCACAAATCCTATAAAAAGCAGAAATAGGATGATTAAGCATAAACACTACATTTAGTAGAAATACTATGTTTGAGCAAAAATCCTATAAAAAGCAGAAATACTATATTAGGCACAAATCCCATAAAAAGCAGAAATAGTATGATTAAGCATAAATACTACATTTAGTAGAAATACTATGTTTTAGCACAAATAGTATAAAAAGCAGAAATATTGTAATTTAGCAGAAATACTATATTAGGCACAAATCTTATAAAATAGCAGAAATAGTATTATTTAGCACAATAGTAATAAGTTAAACAGAAAAATTGGAAAAGCAAAATGGACAGCTGAAAAAATGCTGAACATGCTGAGGGTCCCTCAAATATACTTGTTAAATGAAAAAATCAGCAAAAAAATGCACAGGGAGAGAGAAGTAAGTTTCTAGGTCAGCCTGGGAGCTGCTGAATTTGAATCCACCAATCAGAGAGCCTGTGTACTTTTTCCCGCCAAAACATGTGCCTCTTTTTACACACGCAGCACAGAGAGGCACAGGATTATTGCAGCCTATTTCTCATAGTGAGGACTCCCCTCAAACAAATGACCATAATTTCCAAACCGTAGGGGCTAGAGCGGTCATTCTTACACCGTTTTGTTCAGAAGAGATGGGGGAATCTTCCAGTGTTTACAATTTATCATTAAAATATGAATTTTTAGAGATATATGACATGGATGACTTGTTGACTTAGAAGCCACGAATTCCCCAATATGCAAATATGAATGCCTGAGACCACATATATGATTGGCTGGCTGGGAAGCCGTGCAGGCCCTGATTTGTGGATTTGAATTCCTCAGCCCTCAGATATGATTGGCTGGCTTAGAAGCCATGAAGGCCCCAATATGCAAATTTGAATGCCTCAGGACACATATATGATTGGCTGGGAAGCCGTGCAGGCCCTGATTTGAAAATTTGAATTTCTCAGTCCTCACAGAGGATTGGCTGCCTGGGGACCTGGCAGAAATATATAGAAATACTATGATTAAGCATAAATACTACATTTAGTAGAAATACTATGTTTTAGCACAAATACTATAAAAAGCAGAAATACTATAATTTAGCAGAAATACTATATTAAGCACAAATCCTATAAAAAGCAGAAATAGGATGATTAAGCATAAACACTACATTTAGTAGAAATACTATGTTTGAGCAAAAATCCTATAAAAAGCAGAAATACTATATTAGGCACAAATCCCATAAAAAGCAGAAATAGTATGATTAAGCATAAATACTACATTTAGTAGAAATACTATGTTTTAGCACAAATAGTATAAAAAGCAGAAATATTGTAATTTAGCAGAAATACTATATTAGGCACAAATCTTATAAAATAGCAGAAATAGTATTATTTAGCACAATAGTAATAAGTTAAACAGAAAAATTGGAAAAGCAAAATGGACAGCTGAAAAAATGCTGAACATGCTGAGGGTCCCTCAAATATACTTGTTAAATGAAAAAATCAGCAAAAAAATGCACAGGGAGAGAGAAGTAAGTTTCTAGGTCAGCCTGGGAGCTGCTGAATTTGAATCCACCAATCAGAGAGCCTGTGTACTTTTTCCCG
Source organism: Diplotaxodon limnothrissa (assembly GCF_057381915.1). NCBI lineage: Eukaryota > Metazoa > Chordata > Actinopteri > Cichliformes > Cichlidae > Diplotaxodon > Diplotaxodon limnothrissa. The sequence goes on along the minus strand of NC_140608.1, from coordinate 23,464,848 downwards.
CCAAAACATGTGCCTCTTTTTACACACGCAGCACAGAGAGGCACAGGATTATTGCAGCCTATTTCTCATAGTGAGGACTCCCCTCAAACAAATGACCATAATTTCCAAACCGTAGGGGCTAGAGCGGTCATTCTTACACCGTTTTGTTCAGAAGAGATGGGGGAATCTTCCAGTGTTTACAATTTATCATTAAAATATGAATTATTAAAGATATTTGACTTGTAATGCACCATAACTGAGTAGAGCGAAGCAAAAACTGCCTTGACTTGCCCTCAAACAACGGTTTCTAACTCGAAATCTATTTGGAGTATCGATATCATTCTTTCACCGTAAGAGACAGCAGGCTTTGGTGAACAATCATGGAAATTTTCAGGTCTCTGTGGAAATCCAACAAAAAGTTATGACGAGAGAAAAAAGTGGTTCATTTCCACAGTTTGAAATCTGAAGAAATCTGAGCGAAGGACGAATTTCCTACCCTCAAACAAGTCCAACTCATTTCAGAACGGTAATAGGTGAGAAAGAAATTCTTGAATTGTGAGCGTCAGGGGTGTCTGAAGATATTCGGGGACAAGCCTCATGTCTTAACTTTGCTTCGTTAAGGAGATATGACGATTCGAATATGCCTCTCATTACAGAAATCCAGCGGTGATTTTGAACAAGCTCTCCATTCACTTTATATGGAGAGTTTTCTGACCTTGTGTTAGTCTGAGGAGATTTGCAAAAATTCTATAAATCCCACAACAATGATGGTGACATTTTCTGAAAGCCAGCAAAAATACCTACGTTTTGATGTATAATTTGTGGAAGTTGAGTGAAAATTGAGCAAGTAGCAGGAAGTTGTTCGGACATGAAGTGAAAATTGCAAAACCTTCAGTGGCACACTGGAAGCCAAGAGCATAGCAACCATAACAACACATGTATTTTGTGAAAAATCACAATTTTGCAACTCAAAACTTTAAGAGGCATAAAAGTAAAACAGTAAAAGATTTGAAAAAGCTGAATCATACCTGAATAGCCAAATAATTTGTGAACATTTTAAAATTTGAATGGTTGTTCTAGGTGAAAATATGAGGAAGTAGTTAAGTTTCAAAAACAGGCAAAATTTAGCAGAATTGCAGAAGTTTCCCATTCATTTCAATGGGACAAATTAAAGGAAAAAAGCTTAATATTTTAAAAAGTATAATAGTTAAAAATAGCAAAAATCGTAGCAGGAATTAGCAAAAATAGCTGAATAGTTTAAAGTTTGAACGGTGAAAATAGCACAAAAATTGTGGAAGTAGTTAAACGGCGAAAAGTGTACGGAAGCAACTAGAATAAAGTATAAAGAATAAAGAGAAACAGGAACTCAATAGTGTGGATGCTTAAAGCATCCACACAATAAAGAATAAAGAGAAACAGGAACTCAATAGTGTGGATGCTTCCCAGCCAACATGTATATATGGGCCCCACCTGGTTTTTGCTCGGGCTGGATGGGTACCATGTGGGCATGGGCTCAAACTGGGCTTTTTGTATGGGGCCTACTTGGGTTCTTCACATTAAACCCATATGGGCCATCCCAAGTGAGCACTTTTAGTAGGTCCTAGCTGGGTCAAACATGGGAAACACTTAACTTGGTCCAAAATGGGAAACACATGTAGGACCCACTTGGGTTTTCCACCTGGGATAGACATGGGCAAACACAGTCATTTAAGGATAGGCTGTTGTTGTGTGCCCCAGGTGGGGCAAAGTTAGGTAATCAATATATTTTTTTAGCACTGATGACATAGGTGGGGCCCACCTGGTCAAACTATATGGGTCGCACATGGGCAAATGCAAGTCAGACCCTGAAACATGTCTATGTGGGCCCCAGGTGGGGCAAAGTTAGGTAATCAATATATTTTTTTAGCACTGATGACATAGGTGGGGCCCACCTGGTCAAACTATATGGGTCACACATGGGCAAATGCAAGTCAGACCCTGAAAACATGTCTATGTAGGCCCCATATGGGTTATGTTAAGTTAATATGGGCATATATTTTATGTGGGCTCAAGATTGTTTAGTATATATGGGACCCACTTGGGTTTCTCACATGAAAGCCATATGGGCAAAACCAAGTGGGAACATATAGTAGGTCCTGGCTGGGTCAAACATGGGAAACACTTCACTTGTTTCAAAATGGGAAACACACGTAGGACCCACTTGGGTTTTTCACCTGGGTTAGACATGGGCAAACACAGTCATTTAAAGAAAAGCGTTTGCTGTGTGCCCCAGGTGGGGCAAAGTTAGGTAATCAGTATATATTTTTTAGTACTGATGACACAGGTGGGGCCTACCTGGCCAAACTATATGGGTCACACATGGGCAAATGCAAGTCAGACCCTGAAAACATGTCTATGTGGGCCCCATATGGGTTATGTTAAGTTAATATGGGCATATATTTTATGTGGGCTCAAGATTGTTTAGTATATATGGGACCCACTTAGGTTTCTCACATTAAAGCCATATGGGCAAAACCGAGTGGAAACATATAGTAGGTCCTGGCTGGGTCAAACATGGGAAACACTTCACTTGTTTCAAAATGGGAAACACACGTAGGACCCACTTGGGTTTTTCACCTGGGTTAGACATGGGCAAACACAGTCATTTAAAGAAAAGCGTTTGCTGTGTGCCCCAGGTGGGGCAAAGTTAGGTAATCAGTATATATTTTTTAGTACTGATGACACAGGTGGGGCCTACCTGGCCAAACTATATGGGTCACACATGGGCAAATGCAAGTCAGACCCTGAAAACATGTCTATGTGGGCCCCAAATGGGTTGTGTTAAATTAATATGGGCATATATTTTACATGGGCTCAAGATTGTTTAGTATATATGGGACCCACTTGCGTTTCTAACATCAAATCCATATGGGTGGGCATCCAATGTAGGTCCTAGTTGGGTTAGTGATGGTAAATGTGTACATTGGTTCAAAATGGTAGCACATGCTTATGTGAGGATTCTTCTTCTGTGAAGAGCCTGAGAAAGTGTTATTTGAATAAAGGAGGATTTATTCCAAACAAGCCCATCACAGATTGCGCACAACCCAGGGAGTTCTGAAAGTCAAATTGTAAAAATAATCTCAAAAGAAAGTATGAACATAACTCTCTTTTATAACCTGCAGACGGCACCCATGTGGTACCATTCTCTAAGAAATCACCCTAACTTTAACATATTTGGCACAACCTCAGTCTATCACTTTTGCTACCCTTACGTACAGTCAGATGTTCTTGACCCTTCATTTTTGACCCTCTCAGTATTTAGCCTTGGCTAGCAAATGTACTCAAAGTCCACATTGAGACCTCAAGATGTTATGTGTTATCAGACACTACAACCCAGCTGTCAAGTGAGACTATAGGAACTTTGGTGTTTTTGAACATTCAATGTTACTCAAAACACTCTGCACACTATTCCAAATAACTGGTTTGAAACTGGTTACTTTTTAATTTTAGATTTCATTTTATGTACTTAATGTGAACTCTGCATGGTAGGCTGCATGGTGAGGCTCAGATAAGATAAAATAAGGACTTCATGATTCTTCTTAGGTAAATTCACTTGTCACAGCAGCAATAATAAGTGATTAAAACGGACACAAGAGTAGAAAAAAAGAAAAGCAAAAAATACGAATAAAAAACCTAAGATAAAAGTGAATTACACAGACAAAATCCAGATTTGGCATTTGCAAATTAAGGATTACTGGTTGTTCAAACAATTAAGACTATTTACTTGAGCAAACATGCAGTTGAGGATTTTTAGTAGATCAGACACACTCTACTGTATTAGAGAAAAGACAGTTAGTTACATGGAAGATGGAAGTTTTGGTTAATCAGATCCAGTAAAGCTCCTGAAGTATATTACCGATCTGTTAAAATGTTACTCTTCAAACTTGTGCCCTCAAATTATATAACCAGAAATAATTTATATTTTCTTTGAACTAGTGGAAAGGAGAGGGAATGGGGTCTTTCAAGCAGTCACACTTCAACTGTGAAACTCCCTTGTCCTTATGGTGTATTGACACTATTGAAACTTTTCAAAACCAGTCTAATGTTAGAAGAGCTTTTAGGTAAACTGTTATTCTTCTTCTTATCATTATTATATTTTTATTAATTATATTTTTATTATGATGTTGATTTGGGTGACACTTTTTGATAAATATTATATATTACTTTTTAAAACATATTAACCATCCCTATGCTTAAAAAACTTTTAAAAATAAAATTGTTCTTTTAAACTTGTGCATTGTTTGACTTTTAAAATTTTTGTATCAGGTGTAAAACGACTTTTTAAATAAAGTTGTTTTTAATGTGAGCAGCTCCTATTGGCTCGTTTAAAAAGAGGGAGGAGCAGATTGCACCGCCTAGCGTCTAGTCTTCGCGGTCTTTCGTCTGTTGCGCCTTTTCTCTCCCTGGTGTTTAAGAACGTGGAGGACAAAAGGATACCAAAGAATCGAAAACTATGACAAAGGTAAATACTTAAAGTTTGATACGTTTTCATCAATGGTTATTTTAGTAACTTTCTATAGTCGTCCTAAACGGTATAAGGGGGAGAAGCATAACATCTTTAGCTAGCAGGTAGAACTGGGTTAATTTGCTGCATTGTCTTTGGCAAACATAATTTAAAGTTAATTAAAAAACTCTTACTGCCTATATTCTACTCAATAAAGTTCATCTTATCTTATTCTGTTTTCATTGCACCATTCTCTATACAGTTTTTGAATTTACACACTATAACGTACACGGCAGTTTTTTTCTGTGCTTCTGCAACTGTTTCTTGGGTTTTCCTATAAGGTTTTTGTAATTAATTTAAAAAATTTATATTATTTTTTTGGCTTTAGTGGATTCCTGCTCAGCTAACTCGGCCATTATGCACTACCCAGTAAACAAAATGGCTGAACAGTATCTTAAATGTCTGAACATGAGCTAGTCATACCATGTTACGTAATATTCATGTGCAGTGTAGCAAGGTGATTGTTTAAATTACAGGAGTAGATGCCTGCAGCTGAAACGGTTTTCTGATCTGAATACGGTAATGTTACCAGATATGCATTGTACTATGGGAAAACGGTGGTGGATCAGTGTGTAAAAAGCCCCCAAAAGAAACACACAGCGTCTTTAGCTCAAACACTGTCTGATCACTCTCTTAGATACTGTGCTGTTCCATCTAGTTATTGGTTACTGAGAAATGTTAGGTCATTAATTAATTAAGAGAGTGCAGCTGTTCAGATCAGATGGTGAAGTAGGAAAATGCAGAACATGTTATTATAGCTGAATGCTGTGTAAAATACTAGTAATAAATCTAACTCCCATTTATGGCTTTTACTACTGTGGGGCTAAATAAAAAATTACAGACATAATGAAATCTGCTACAATTACAAAGCTTAAGTTTAAAACAATTATTATATATTAAGCATTTTTTTGCTCTTTTTTTTTTTTTAATTCTTTTTGCTAATAATGGACTCAATTTTATTATCAACTTCAAAGACCTATTAAACTTTTAAACCATTAAATCCAGGAAATTAGATGCCCGTAAATGTACGAGACCCTCTTTATGTCTAGTATCCCCAAATATTTAATAATCCTTTCTAAAAGTACACAAATTTTGTTCTTTTCAATTAAATATTGCATGTTCAATGTATTCTTGAGCAGGTAAAAATTCCACTAAATTAGTTTTTGCATATTTTTAAGTATAATCAAATTTTTATAGTTTGCGAGTACTTTTAATTTGGAGATTTTGCCACTTGATTTGAAGTTTGGATAGTGCTTTATAGTAATTTGTAAATGTTTTGAACTCATCTGGCTTCTTAATAATTTAATAAAAAATTAACAAGCCATGTAATAATTTGAAAACCACTAGGGACCACTTATAAAAAAGTAATTCCTTTTTTACTTAAAGGAATTTAGGATTTATGTCTGTCAAGTCATTTTTTCTGGCATAAGTCACCATTTTGATATATCTTCCTGTGACTTTAAAGTCTGTCAGCTAGTTAGATACATTTTTGCACTGCTAGTGTTTGCTGCTTGAATTAGTCAGTTTATCATATAAACACATGCAGTGCCTTTCAAACTTTTAATTACACTGTTCATTTTGTGCATTAGTAAGAGAATCTTTTATATTGAATTATCCTGGGAAAAAACAAAAATGTTTGTATTTTCTCATGCACTTTCTTTCATTTCCTTATCACGTTTAGATTCTTCAAGATCACAAGCACCATCTTTGACATGTAAGTAACTTTCATATTATTTGTATTACTTATTATTATTATTATTATTATTTTTGAAAAGTGATGGTCTTTGGGGCATCCTTTTTTTTTTATTGGTATTAAGTATATATATTTATTTAGGCACAGGAGGCAATGATCTATTTTAAAATTTAACATTTATTTAATTTTCATCTTTTATGCTAACAATAATGCCAACAGTGTTCTCTTCACTTGACCCACAACTCTGACAGTTTTGGTCCTCTGCTCTCCTCACAATTGGCTGATTTCCATCTGAGCTGCTACTGTCAACTGCATTAAACTGATTTTACATTGCCTTGTTATTCTAATCTTTATCTGCGTTTTGGACTCCAAACATTCACACCTGCTGTTAGTAACCAGAGCTCACAAGAGTGTAAGGCGTGTAGTTCAATAAAGTGATCGATGTGTTCACTAGCTGATTTCAATAAACCGGTAACTTATCAAATCCATATTTTATAGGAAGTACATTACTGATAAAAGTGGTACCGTAATAAACACGGTAACCAATAAAAATTTAAATTTCCTGTTATAAAAAAAAATACTGCAGTGAGCTCGGTTTTCTAACACCAGGTGTGAACATCTACAGTCTTTAAGCGCTGGTAAAGATTTAAAAATAAAAGCATTCAATAACATAACATTAAACAGTAAATTAGTTTGATGGTGTTGACTGCAGCAGCTCAATGTTAATCAGCTGATGGTGATGGAAGCAGATGAGCGTTTTTCATCATGGTTGTTAGTGATGTGTTGGTCAAAACGAAACGGCTCTTTGAAGTGAACGACACAAGCGTGTTTTTTCTCTCTCTCTCACCCTCTCTCTCGCACTTTTTTTCCGCTTCACTCTGCACGCGAGCCTTGTGCTTTGCGCTGGGAAGAGGGGGGAGGGGCGGTTGTTACACACGCAGTAGCACAGTAACAGAGCAGGAGGGAGAGAGAGAGAAAGAGAGCCAGGGACAACAACGTCACATTAGAAAGGTATAGTAATCATCCACAACTATTTTCAATTGCGGATGATAAAGGATTCAGAAAGTTTATTCATGCAAGCCCATATGACAGAGAATGTGCATCTTCTGTTTGTTTTCATATTATAATTTATATTTAATTGTGTTGTGGTTTGCAGTGTTTTGTGTTGTTTCACTTTAAATTTGTTTAAAAGGAAAAAGCTGAAAATTTAAATAGTTAAAAGTTGAAATGTAAATAGTTGTTTTTTTTGTATTATATGATTTATTTATTACATTTTATGTGGAGAGAATAAATAAAAGTATATTTACGGTGGCTGCTAGAGACAAAGCACGTACAAACCCCAAAACACGTAAAAACTCCATAGCACGTACAAACTCCAAAGCACGTACAAAACACAACAGAAGTGCTCCAGGATGCTAGGCACAGTGTTGAGATTTTGTTACCTAGTGGCTACACAAGCCAGGAAGTACCAACGACCGGATTTGGTGTGTGGTAGTAACAGGTAAATGAACAGCTTTTGGAATTTTTTATGAATATATATGAGTGCTTGTGTATAAATACACAAAAAATACACATATGATTTCAATTGTGTAAATTAAGTGATCTAGATAGCTCTGTTTTGGAAGTTCAGTTGACGCTAGAAATGGGTTTTGGAGTTTGTACATGCTTTGTCTCTAGGGGCCACCATATATATTTATATATAAACATATATAAATAAAACCACGTTTCTTTTTTTACATTAGTAATTCCTTTTGTTCATAATTTTATATTGTTGTTAATAATAAATTAATTAAAGCAACAAAACAACCTGAAGAGCCGGTTGGGAGCCGAAAGAGCCGGCTTTCTAAAAAGAGACGAAAATCCCATCACTAGTTGTGTAATATGCTGGTATTGATATGATCAAAAATGAACTGAGTTGTTTCGTATTCTATAGAAATTGTACATCTAATTAATAACAAGGCTTTCTGCTGATGTTATTAATTAAAAATTTATTGTTTTATTTTTAAGCAACAACTTTTTAGCATGCAATCAGTCCATGCTGTACAGGACAGATTTGTAAACTGTGCATACAAAAATAGACTATTTTACAAAATTGCTCTTTCAACAAATGTAAATCACAGCAGATTTTTTTTGTTGTAGGTGCACTGTCACAACTAGAAATGTGGGGGGAAGTCCTCAAAGTTGAAGGCAGAACAGGAAAATACATGGAAATAACAATTTTCCTTTAAATGGTAAATGGCCTGCATTTTTATAGCGCTTTTCTAGTCCCTAAGGACCCCAAAGCGCTTCACACTACATTCAGTCATTCACCCATTCACACACACAATCACACACTGGCGATGGCAAGCTACATTGTAGCCACAGCTGCCCTGGGGCGCACTGACAGAGCACATCAGTAAAGGTCGATCTGGATACTTGATAACTGTTGGTATAGGTATGACATGAATTTGAATCTCCATTATCACAGGTTTTAATTGGGAGGGAACATGCAGATATACAGGAGGACTATAAACAGCAATTCCTATTGCATACAACTGTTTTAGAAAATACCAACAACACTGTTAATTTATCACTTGCTGGTCTATAGACTTTACAGTGTGGATGGATGGAAAATCCATCTGGCTCCACTCTGGCTGAATTGGTGCTACAAACAACTCTGCGCTCGGCTTTCCTGGCTGTGTATTGACCCTATTTTTCTTCCTTTCAGCTGATTGGTCAATTTCATGTCAATCACCAATTAAACAATCCCAATCAGAGAACATCTCCAGAAGTTGATTCTGTTCATCTGGACGTAGCATTTTCAGTGGGAGAAAATGCTGCAAGCGCTACGTCCAGATGAACAGAATCAACTTTTGGAGATTTACTTACCTGGATGATTGAGCATGCATCAAGACAATCAGAGAACAGATAGGTTTGGCTGTTGGAGGGCTGCATTACGGAGCTTCAGGTCCTGGAAGAATAAATTCCCTTTTACATACCAGACCAGCATTTTTCTTCATTAGCACGAAGGAAAACAGTCTGTGCGTGTCAGAGTTCTGTGGTTTTTGTGTCACAGGGCTTATAATATGTGTAAAAATCTGGCCAGGGACCATCACATCACACTGCTATCGTATTTTTCTGTTGCTATCATGTTTCTTTTCTGAGATGTTGTTACTTTTATGACAGATGTAACGAGAAATCTTCCAGAAAGTTAAATTTTTTATTCTATTCAAATATTTGATTCTGATAACAGATAAAGATTTTTTTTTTTTACTTTTGTTCTGCTATTTCATAGTTTATACAAATTTTGGCCAAATCCTATTTATTTTAACCCTTTAGCCCCCAAAAAGTCGCCAGCGACAGGTTTTTCCAAACCTGTCTCGTCAAACCTGAGCTCTGCCAGGGGCCCAACACGCCTGGACTTTTAGAAGAAAAGAGATGTCCGAAAATAAACCACAGGGTCAAATACTTAATTTTGTTCAGTGTTTTAGAGTTATTAATTTGAATTGACTAATTTAAATATTTTATTCATGTACATTTTGATTGCCTTTAGTAAAAATGGCAAAATTTCAATTTCTTTTTTCTTTCTGTTATTAATCCTTGATTACATTCATATAGTATACAGTAGAGGAAAAAACCTACCAGACCTACCAGTTATCCTGCGTAACATTATTGGGGATAAAGGGTTAAGGAAGCGCAATTAATTTTTTTAGTTTAGCTTGTGTTTACTACCATTTTTTTTTATCACCACACAGTAAACATTAAGTAATATGTAAAGTGTCCATTTATCCTCCATTCCGGTCCATTATCTTAAGCTTAGGCTGCTGCCCCTCGACCCAATCCGGTACTAAGTAGAGAGGCCCAGACTTCGCTCTCTCCAGGCACTTGGCCCAGCTCTTCCGGGGGAATCCCGAGGCATTCCCAGGCCAGCCGAAAAACATAGTCCCTCCAGCATGTCCTGGGTGTTCTGGGTCTCTTCCTGGTGGGACGTGCCCAAAACACCTCACCAGGGAGGCATCCTAACCAGATGCCAGTATCTAATCTGTCCTTTTTGTATGTTCCCCTCAGGTTGCCATGGTAGCAGATACAGGGGAAACAAGTGTAGACGATGCCACAAGAAGGATGATGAAATTCCTCATATCACCTGAGCTGGCTGTGGAGTACAACATGCTTGGCCGACATGGGGAAAAAAAGTTCAGAGATTTGCGTCTTTTTAATGTTGTGTATGGTAAGTTAGTTTCACTTGAGACATTTGAACTTTAGAAAACTAAACTTTTTTAATAAAGTGTTTGAAAGTGTAACTGAGATTGGTTATCATGCAATTTGTATATATTTTTTGAGGCAATAAAGTGAAATAAACATTGTTCTTTGAAAATCATCACCAAATGAAGTAAGCTAAGATTAACTTTACTTTGGCTTGCCCGTTTTTCTTCTTCTTCATTTGCAGAGGCACTGAAGAATTATTTAACATCAAAAGTCAACTTGCAAGAAGCAGAGAAGGCTCTGTCCAAGTGGTTCAGTGGAGCTAAAGACAGAGGAGGACCGAGGGCTGCAAGGGTACAAAATAGACTTACGGCTCTGTAAAAAAACAAACCCTGCTGATTCAAGATAAGCTTTTGAGTTTTCCATCTGACTTTTTCCCCATGTTGCTACAGTTCCAAATATCTAAGGAATTTTGCTGTAGTTTGACATTTCTAGTTTTTAAACGTTTACGCACTTTGGAATACAGTTACGTAAAATCACAGTTGTTGGACAAAATAAATGTGAAAAATGTTGTTTTGTGTACCCTCGTGATTTTTGAAATGGTTTTATTTACAAACTAGATTTTGTTTGCGGTCAGCTTTAATATATTTGGTGTCTTTGTGTCACAGAACCCGTATTAGCCGTCTGAAAAATTGATTTTGTGACTGTTTTACTACATGGGGCCCACTCAGTGCCAGAACTTAGTCAATTCAAACTAGAAATAAGATGCAAATACAGAACCCACTGCTAATGCCATTCCAACTTTTTAGCTCATGTTTTCCTCATGTTGTACCCACTAAGAACTTGAAAAATGGGGCCTAGGTGGGTTTCAGTGTACTTTGCCCAGTTGGGGTCCATTTAGTTCCCAGATTTTACCTATATAACACCGAGATGGGCTTATAAAATGGGGCCATTATGGAACCCGTGGACAATCCCACTTAAAACCCACTTTTTAGCCTATGTGGTACTCACATGGTACCCACAAAACAACTTGAAAGGTGGGGCCTGGGTGGGTTTCTTTGTACTTTGCCCAGTTGGGGTCCATTTAGTTCCCAGATTATACCAATATAACACCGAGATGGGCTTATAAAATGGGGCCATTACGGAACCCGCGGACAATCCCACTTAAAACCCACTTTTTAGCCTATGTGGTACTCACATGGTACCCACAAAACAACTTGAAAGGTGGGGCCTGGGTGGGTTTCTTTGTACTTTGCCCAGTTGGGGTCCATTTAGTTCCCAGATTATACCAATATAACACCGAGATGGGCTTATAAAATGGGGCCATTACGGAACCCGCGGACAATCCCACTTAAAACCCACTTTTTAGCCTATGTGGTACTCACATGGTACCCACAAAACAACTTGAAAGGTGGGGCCCGGGTGGGTTTCTGTGTACTTTGCCTAGTTGGGGCCCATTTAGTTCCCAGATTTTACCAATATAACACCGAGATGGGCTTATAAAATGGGGCCATTACGGAACCCGCGGACAATCCCACTTAAAACCCACTTTTTAGCCTATGTGGTGCCCACATGGTACCCACAAAAACTTGAAAGATGGGGCCTAGGTGGGTTTCTGTGTACTTTGCCCAGTTGGGGTCCATCTAGTTCCCAGATTTTACCAATATAATACCGAGATGGGCTTATAAAATGGGGCCATTATGGAACCCGCGGACAATCCCACTTAAAACCCACTTTTTAGCCTATGTGGTGCCCACATGGTACCCACAAAAAACTTGAAAGATGGGGCCCAGGTGGGTTTCTGTGTACTTTGCCCAGTTGGGGCACATTTAGTTCCCAGATTTTACCAATATAACACCGAGATGGGCTTATAAAATGGGGCCATTATGGAACCTGCGGACAATCCCACTTAAAACCCACTTTTTAGCCTATGTGGTGCCTACATGGTACCCACAAAAACTTGAAAGATGGGGCCCAGGTGGGTTTCTGTGTACTTTTCCCAGTTGGGGCCCATTTAGTTCCCAGATTTTCCTAACATAACACCTATATGGGCATTTAATATGGGGCCATTACGGAACCCGCGGACAATCCTATATGGGGCCCATTTTTCAGCCCATTTCCAAACCATATGGGCCCCACATATAAATGTTGGCTGGGTTAAAGCATCCACACAACTAGAAAGTGCATTTTCTGAAGAAACTGCAGTGTGAATGCTTGAATCTGAATGTATGTATTGAAATGAAATAATTACTGAATTTAAGTTAAAAATTTTGAATGAGATAAAAAAAAAAAACCCGAATTTAACCTGAAAACAAAAGTGCTGAACTGCTAAAAGCTGAAGGTTACACAGAAGAAGAAGTTGGAAAAAAGCTGAAAATGTTTTAATTGTAAATTAGAAAAACCTAAGAAATGAGAAAAGAACATTTAGAGTCAGAAAACATCTGAAAGAATATTAAAAGGTCATATTCTTTGAATCACTGAATGACTAAAATGTGATCCCTCCACTTGGACCCACACAGTTTAAAAAGTTTACATCTCTGAGCTTCGAAAGACAAGATGTTGGAAAAAGAACAACGATGGCGACGTTTTGAGGGTAAAATGATGGCTTTAACACTGTGGACACAGCAGCAGTTGAAAGAGAAGTGTTTAAGATGAATCTTGGTACAGTGGCAGGCAGAGCTCGTTAAGCAGGCAGGTGTGAGCCTGGTTGCTATAGTGACCGCACCCAATGGCTCCATACACACGTACACAGACATGCGCCTCACTTTTGCTGCTTAAAATGAACAGAAAAGTCAGGCCAAAACAAATCGTTCCCAAATGAAAAGTAAAAGTCGTATTGACAAAATTCTTTCACCGTGAGTGACAGCAGCTTCTAGTCTACTGAATTCTCAGTTTTCATGCCTGTGGAGTTTATTATATGGACGTGGTGACAGTGGAAAGACACCATGCTCTTCTGATTTTCAAACGAACCTTCTGAGCCATTTTAACATTAGAGTCTATGGAAGAGTTGGAGGGAGGAGGCTGTGCATTGGTGACATTTACGAAAGAACCATAACACCTAGGACAATAGTAAACACATTGGATGAAAGAGGACAGCGATGGCTACGTTTTGAGGGTAAAATCATACCTGTAGAGCAAACGCTGTGGACACAGCAGCAGTTTTAAAAAAGATTTTAAGATTAATTTTTTTGCTCCTCTCACTCTAGCAGTTGAGCTGTCTCACTCTAGCCCCAACATTCCATCCCATACACACCCATTATAAACTCTGAAACGGGTGAAAAAACATCATGAAACTTAAACTGGAACTGAAGAAAAAGTATAATAGATATTGAAAAGATAAATACAAGTTGAATAGTTGAATGTCTTGTCTTCGTTTTAAAGTTTGAATGGTGGCTCTATGTCAATGTATGTGGAAGTAGTAAGAGTTTAAAAATGAGTAAGTTGAATGAGGATTTGAAGGGTCTCCCCATTGAAATACATTATAAATTATTGTTGAATAAAGTTGAATAAAATTAAAAATATAAATGTTAAAAATATGAAAAATAGAAGCAGTGTTGTTCAAAAGAATAGGAATCTAACGGTGTTTGAATGGTTTTTCTAAGTTGAACGGTTTTGAAGTTATAGGATTACAAAAAACGTACGGAATACAGAATAAAATATAATAACTAGAAAGTGCATTTTCTGAAGAAACTGCAGTGTGAATGCTTGAATCTGAATGTATGCACTGAAATGAATTAATTGCTGAATTTTGAGTTAAAAATATTGAATGAGATAAAAAAAAAACAAAAAAAACCCCGAATTTAACCTGAAAACAAAGGTGCTGAACTGCTAAAAGCTGAAGGTTACACAGAAGAAGAAGTTGGAAAAAAACTGAAAATGTTTTAAATGTAAATTAGAAAACCCTAAGAAATGAGAAAAGAACATTTAGAGTCAGAAAACATCTGAATGAATATTAAAAGGTCATATTCTTTGAATCACTGAATGACTAAAATGTGATCCCTCCACTTTGATCCACACAGTTTAAAAAGTTTAAATGCCTGAGCTTTGAAAGATACGGTGTTGGAAAGAGAACAATAATGGCGACAATTTGAGGGTAAAATGATGGCTGTAACACTGTGGACACAGCAGCAGTTGAAAGAGAAGTGCTTAAGATGAATCTTGGTACAGTGGCAGGCAGAGCTCGTTAAGCAGGCAGGTGTGAGCCTGGTTGCTATAGTGACCGCACCCAATGGCTCCATACACACGTACACAGACATGCGCCTCACTTTTGCTGCTTAAAATGAACAGAAAAGTCAGGCCGAAACAAATCGCTCCCAAATGAAAAGTATAGGTCGTATTGACAAAATTCTTTCACCGTGAGCGGCAGCAATGTCCACTCTACCTAATTCTCAGTTTTCATGCCTGTGGAGCTTATTATATGGACGTGGTGACAGTGGAAAGACACCATGCTCTTCTGATTTTCAAACGAACCTTCTGAGCCATTTTAACATTAGAGTCTATGGAAGAGTTGGAGGGAGGAGGCTGTGCATTGGTGACATTTATGAAAGAACCATAACACCTAGTACAATAGTAAACACATTGGATGAAAGAGGACAGCCATGGCTACGTTTTGAGGGTAAAATCATACCTGTAGAGCAAACGCTGCGGACACAGCAGCAGTTTTAAAAAAGATTTTAAGATTAATTTTTTTGCTCCTCTCACTCTAGCAGTTGAGCTGCCTCACTCTAGCCCCAACATTCCGTCCCATACACACCCATTATAAACTCTGAAACGGGTGAAAAAACATCATGAAACTTAAACTAGAACTGAAGAAAAAGTATAATAGATATTGAAAAGATAAATACAAGTTGAATAGTTGAATGTCTTGTCTTCGTTTTAAAGTTTGAATGGTGGCTCTATGTCAATGTATGTGGAAGTAGTAAGAGTTTAAAAATGAGTAAGTTGAATGAGGATTTGAAGGGTCTCCCCATTGAAATACATTATAAATTTTTGTTGAATAAAGTTGAATAAAATTAAAAATATAAATGTTAAAAATATGAAAAATAGAAGCAGTGTTGTCCAAAAGAATAGGAATCTAACGGTGTTTGAATGGTTTTTCTAAGTTGAACGGTTTTGAAGGAGTAGGATTACAAAAAACGTACGGAATAGATAAAATATAATAATAATA
Organism: Diplotaxodon limnothrissa; assembly: GCF_057381915.1. Lineage (NCBI taxonomy): Eukaryota > Metazoa > Chordata > Actinopteri > Cichliformes > Cichlidae > Diplotaxodon > Diplotaxodon limnothrissa. The sequence goes on along the minus strand of NC_140608.1, from coordinate 23,449,284 downwards.
ATAACTAGAAAGTGCATTTTCTGAAGAAACTGCAGTGTGAATGCTTGAATCTGAATGTATGCATTGAAATGAAATAATTACTGAATTTAAGTTAAAAATTTTGAATGAGATAAAAAAAAAAAAACCCGAATTTAACCTGAAAACAAAAGTGCTGAACTGCTAAAAGCTGAAGGTTACACAGAAGAAGAAGTTGGAAAAAAGCTGAAAATGTTTTAATTGTAAATTAGAAAAACCTAAGAAATGAGAAAAGAACATTTAGAGTCAGAAAACATCTGAATGAATATTAAAAGGTCATATTCTTTGAATCACTGAATGACTAAAATGTGATCCCTCCACTTTGATCCACACAGTTTAAAAAGTTTAAATGCCTGAGCTTTGAAAGACACGGTGTTGGAAAGAGAACAATAATGGCGACAATTTGAGGGTAAAATGATGGCTGTAACACTGTGGACACAGCAGCAGTTGAAAGAGAAGTGCTTAAGATGAATCTTGGTACAGTGGCAGGCAGAGCTCGTTAAGCAGGCAGGTGTGAGCCTGGTTGCTATAGTGACTGCACCCAATGGCTCCATACACACGGACACAGACATGCGCCTCACTTTTGCTGCTTAAAATGAACAGAAAAGTCAGGCCGAAACAAATCGCTCCCAAATGAAAAGTATAGGTTGTATTGACAAAATTCTTTCACCGTGAGCGGCAGCAATGTCCAGTCTACCTAATTCTCAGTTTTCATGCCTGTGGAGTTTATTATATGGACGTGGTGACAGTGGAAAGACACCATGCTCTTCTGATTTTCAAACGAACCTTCTGAGCCATTTTAACATTAGAGTCTATGGAAGAGTTGGAGGGAGGAGGCTGTGCATTGGTGACATTTATGAAAGAACCATAACACCTAGTACAATAGTAAACACATTGGATGAAAGAGGACAGCCATGGCTACGTTTTGAGGGTAAAATCATACCTGTAGAGCAAACGCTGCGGACACAGCAGCAGTTTTAAAAAAGATTTTAAGATTAATTTTTTTGCTCCTCTCACTCTAGCAGTTGAGCTGCCTCACTCTAGCCCCAACATTCCGTCCCATACACACCCATTATAAACTCTGAAACGGGTGAAAAAACATCATGAAACTTAAACTGGAACTGAAGAAAAAGTATAATAGATATTGAAAAGATAAATACAAGTTGAATAGTTGAATGTCTTGTCTTCGTTTTAAAGTTTGAATGGTGGCTCTATGTCAATGTATGTGGAAGTAGTAAGAGTTTAAAAATGAGTAAGTTGAATGAGGATTTGAAGGGTCTCCCCATTGAAATACATTATAAATTTTTGTTGAATAAAGTTGAATAAAATTAAAAATATAAATGTTAAAAATATGAAAAATAGAAGCAGTGTTGTCCAAAAGAATAGGAATCTAACGGTGTTTGAATGGTTTTTCTAAGTTGAACGGTTTTGAAGGAGTAGGATTACAAAAAACGTACGGAATAGATAAAATATAATAATAATAATAATAAAGATTCGAATAACAATACTGTGAATGCTTTTCAAGCATTCACACTAATAAAGATTAGAAGAACAATACTGTGAATGCTTTTCAAGCATTCACACTAATAATAAAGATTAGAAGAACAATACTGTGAATGCTTTTCAAGCATTCACACTAACTAGAAAGTGCATTTTCTGAAGAAACTGCAGTGTGAATGCTTGAATCTGAATGTATGCACTGAAATGAATTAATTACTGAATTTAAGTTAAAAATCTTGAATGAGATAAAAAAAAAAACCCGAATTTAACCTGAAACCAAAAGTGCTGAACTGCTAAAAGCTGAACGTTACACAGAAGAAGAAGTTGGAAAAAAGCTGAAAATGTTTTAATTGTAAATTAGAAAACCCTAAGAAATGAGAAAAGAAAATTTAGAGTCAGAAAACATCGAATGAATATTAAAAGTTCATATTCTTTGAATCACTGAATGACTAAAATGTGATCCCTCCACTTGGATCCACACAGTTTAAAAAGTTTACATCTCTGAGCTTTGAAAGACAAGATGTTGGAAAGAGAACAACGTTTTGAGGGTAAAATGATGGCTTTAACACTGTGGACACAGCAGCAGTTGAAAGAGAAGTGTTTAAGATGAATTTTGGCAGAGTGGCAGAGAGAGCTCGTTAAGCAGGCAGGTGTGAGCCTGGTTGCTATAGTGACCGCACCCAATGGCTCCATACACACGGACACAGACATGCACCTCACTTTTGCTGCTTAAAATGAACAGAAAAGTCAGGCCGAAACAAATCGTTCCCAAATGAAAAGTAAAAGTCGTATTGACAAAATTCTTTCACTGTGAGCGACAGCAATGTCTAGTCTACCAAATTCTCAGTTTTCATGTCTGTGGAGTTTATTATATGGACGTGGTGACAGTGTAAAGACACCATGCTCTTCTGATTTTCAAACGAACCTTCTGAGCCATTTTAACATTAGAGTCTATGGAAGAGTTGGAGGGAGGAGGCTGTGCATTGGTGACATTTATGAAAGAACCATAACACCTAGGACAATAGTAAACACATTGGATGAAAGAGGACAGCCATGGCTACGTTTTGAGGGTAAAATGGTGGCTGTAGAGCAAACGCTGCGGACACAGCAGCAGTTTTAAAAAAGATTTTAAGATAAATTTTTTTGCTCCTCTCACTCTAGCAGTTGAGCTGTCTCACTCTAGCCCCAACATTCCGTCCCATACACACCCATTATAAACTCTGAAATGGCTGAAAAAACATCATGAAACTTAAACTGGAACTGAAGAAAAAGTATAATAGATATTGAAAAGATAAATACAAGTTGAATAGTTGAATGTCTTGTCTTCGTTTTAAAGTTTGAATGGTGGCTCTATGTCAATGTATGTGGAAGTAGATACAGTTTAAAGAGGAGGAAGTTGAATGAGAATTTGAAGGGTCTCCCCATTGAAATACATTATAAATTTTTGTTGAAAAAAGTTGAATAAAATTAAAAATATAAATGAGAAAAATGAGAAAAATAGAAGCAGTCATGTCCAAAAGAATAGGAATCTAATGGTGTTTGAATGGTTTTTCTAAGTTGAACGGTTTTGAAGGAGTAGGAGTACAAAAAACGTACGGAATAGATAAAATAGAATAATAAAGATTAGAAGAACAATACTGTGAATGCTTTTCAAGCATTCACACTAATAAAGATTCGAATAACAATACTGTGAATGCTTTTCAAGCATTCACACTAATAATAATAATAATAATAAAGATTAGAAGAACAATACTGTGAATGCTTTTCAAGCATTCACACTAATAATAACTAGAAAAATTTGCATTTCCTGCGAAAATGCAGTGTGGATGCTTAAAGCTGAAGCTGTATGCAAAAAGTAGCTGAAAAAGCTGAAAAGTTGCAGAAATTGTAAAAACTTTGCAGAAGCAAAAGAAGTTTGCTAAAATGGAATAACTTAGCAGAACTGCAATATCTTAGAGGAAACATAATACTTGGCAGAAATACAATAGCATAGCAGAATTTAGCAGAAATATTGTAACTTACCAGAAACATGATAACTTCTCAAAAATACAAGAATTTAGGAGAAATAGTATAAGATAACAGAAAGAATATATTTAGCCAAAAATACTTAAACGTTACAGAAACACTATGATTTAGAAAAATAGTACAACAGAGCAGAAATATTGTGATTTACCAGAGACACTGTGATGAACTATGAATATTGTAATTTTAAATTAAGACTATGTTTTAGCACAAATATTATAATTTGGCAGAAATACTATAATTTAGCAGAAATACTATATTAAGCATAAATCCTATAAAAAGCAGAAATGGTATGATTAAGCATAAATACTACATTTAGTAGAAATACTTTGTTTTAGCACAAATCCCATAAAAAGCAGAAATACTGTACTATGATTTAGTAGAAAGACTATAATTAATCAGAAATACTAAATTTAGCAGAAATACTATATTAAGCACAAATCCTATGAAAAGCAGAAATACTATATTAAGCACAAATCCTATAAAAGCAGAAATAGTATATTAAGCACAAATCTTATAAAATAGCAGAAATAGTGTGATTTAGCACAATAGTAATAAGTTAAACAGAAAAATTGGAAAAGCAAAATGGACAGCTGAAAAAATGCTGAACATGCTGAGGTTCCCTCAAATATACTTGTTAAATGACAAAAATCAGCAAAAAAATTTATGACTGCCACACAATTACAAATATGTACACATGAGGAAACACACATGCACAGAGAGACACACACACAAGATCCAATTCAGTCAACCAGTCTAAATATATTGAATTTGAATCTTACAATGGGATCATCCCATTAAAAGGCTTTCTCTCTCTCTCTCTCTCTGTCACACACAAACACACACACACACACACAAACACACACACACACACACACACACACACACACACACACACACACACACAGGGAGAGAGAAGTAAGTTTCTAGGTCAGCCTGGGAGCTGGTGAATTTGAATCCACCAATCAGAGAGGCTGTGCACTTTTCCCCACCAAAACAGGTGCATCTGTTTACACACGCAGCAGCACAGAGAGACACAGGATTTTTGCAGTCTATTTCTCATAGTGACGACTCCCCTCAAACAAATGACCGTAATTTCCTAACCGTAGGGGCTAGAACGGTCATTCTTACACCGTTTTGTTCAGAAGAGATGGGGGAATCTTCAAGTGTTGACAATTTAATATTAAAATATGAATTTTTAGAGATATATGACATGGATGACTTGTTGACTTAGAAGCCACGAATTCCCCAATATGCAAATTTGAATGCCTGAGACCACATATGTGATTGGCTGGCTGGGAAGCCGTGCAGGCCCTGATTTGTGGATTTGAATTCCTCAGCCCTCAGATATGATTGGCTGGCTTAGAAGCCACGAAGGCCCCAATATGCAAATTTGAATGCCTCAGGACACTTATTTGATTGGCTGGGAAACTGTGCAGGCCCTGATTTGAAAATTTGAATGTCTCAGTCCTCACAGAGGATTGGCTGCCTGGGGACCTGGCAGAAATATATAGAAATACTATTATTAAGCATAAATACTACATTTAGTAGAAATACTATGTTTTAGCACAAATACTATAAAAAGAAGAAAAACTATAATTTAGCAGAAATACTATATTAAGCACAAATCCTATAAAAAGCAGAAATACTATAATTTAGAACAAATAGTATAAAAAGCAGAAATACTATAATTTAGCAGAAATACTATGTTAGGCACAAATCCTATAAAAAGCAGAAATACTATAATTTAGCAGAAATACTATGTTAGGCACAAATCCTATAAAAAGCAGAAATACTATAATTTAGCAGAAATACTATATTAGGCATAAATCCTATGAAAAGCAGAAATAGTATGATTTAGCAGAAATACTGTATTTAGCACAAGTACCGAAAAGTACCAGAAATACTATGATTTAGCAGAATAGTAATAACTTATTGAAACACAAATGCACAGAGGGACACACAAACACAGGCTCTAATCCAGTCAACCAGTCTAACTATGTTCAATTTAAATCCTACAATGACATGCTGCCAAATAAGGGCAGGGTCCTCTCTCTCCCACTAAACACACACACACACACACACACACACACACACACACACACACACACACACACACACAGGGAGAGAGGACTAAGTTTCTAGGTCAGCCTGGGAGCTGCTGAATTTGAATCCACCAATCAGAGAGGCTGTTTACGTTTTCCCGCCAAAACAGGTGCATCTTTTTACACACGCAGCACAGAGACATAGACCTGCTTCTTTCAGTTTATTTCACATAGTGAGGATTCCCCTCAAACAAATGACCATAATTTCCTAACCATAGGGGCTAGAGCGGTCATTCTTACACCGTTTTGTTCAGAAGAGATGGGGGAATCTTCAAGTGTTGACAATTTATCATTAAAATATGAATTTTTAGAGATATATGACATGGATGACTTGTTGACTTAGAAGCCACGAATTCCCCAATATGCAAATTTGAATACCTGGAGCCCACATACATGATTGGCTGGCTGGGAAGCTGTGCAGGCCCTGATTTGTGGATTTGAATTCCTCAGCCCTCAGATATGATTGGCTGGCTTAGAAGCCATGAAGGCCCCAATATGCAAATTTGAATGCCTCAGGACACATATATGATTGGCTGGGAAACCGTGCAGGCCCTGATTTGAAAATTTGAATGTCTAAGTCCTCACAGAGGATTGGCTGCCTGGGGACCTGGCAGAAATATATAGAAATATATAGAAATACTATGATTAAGCATAAATACTACATTTAGTAGAAATACTATGTTTTAGCACAAATACTATAAAAAGCAGAAATACTATAATTTAGCAGAAATACTATATTAAGCACAAATCCTATAAAAAGCAGAAATAGGATGATTAAGCATAAACACTACATTTAGTAGAAATATTATGTTTGAGCAAAAATCCTATAAAAAGCAGAAATACTATATTAGGCACAAATCCCATAAAAAGCAGAAATAGTATGATTAAGCATAAATACTACATTTAGTAGAAATACTATGTTTTAGCACAAATAGTATAAAAAGCAGAAATACTATAATTTAGCAGAAATACTATATTAAGCACAAATCCTATAAAAAGCAGAAATAGGATGATTAAGCATAAACACTACATTTAGTAGAAATATTATGTTTGAGCAAAAATCCTATAAAAAGCAGAAATACTATATTAGGCACAAATCCCATAAAAAGCAGAAATAGTATGATTAAGCATAAATACTACATTTAGTAGAAATACTATGTTTTAGCACAAATAGTATAAAAAGCAGAAATACTGTAATTTAGCAGAAATACTATATTAGGCACAAATCTTATAAAATAGCAGAAATAGTATGATTTAGCACAATAGTAATCAGTTAAACAGAAAAATTGGAAAAGCAAAATGGACAGCTGAAAAAATGCTGAACATGCTGAGGGTCCCTCAAATATACTTGTTAAATGAAAAAATCAGCAAAAAAATGCACAGGGAGAGAGAAGTAAGTTTCTAGGTCAGCCTGGGAGCTGCTGAATTTGAATCCACCAATCAGAGAGCCTGTGTACTTTTTCCCGCCAAAACATGTGCCTCTTTTTACACACGCAGCACAGAGAGGCACAGGATTATTGCAGCCTATTTCTCATAGTGAGGACTCCCCTCAAACAAATGACCATAATTCCCAAACCGTAGGGGCTAGAGCGGTCATTCTTACACCGTTTTGTTCAGAAGAGATGGGGGAATCTTCCAGTGTTTACAATTTATCATTAAAATATGAATTATTAAAGATATTTGACTTCTAATGCACCATAACTGAGTAGAGCGAAGCAAAAACTGCCTTGACTTGCCCTCAAACAACGCTTTGTAACTCGAAATCTATTTGGAGTATCGATATCATTCTTTCACCGTAAGAGACAGCAGGCTTTGGTGAACAGTCATGGAAATTTTCAGGTCTCTGTGGAAATCCAAAAAAAAATTATGACGAGAGAAAAAAGTGGTTCATTTCCAGAGTTTTAAATCTGAAGAAATCTGAGTGAAGGACGAATTTCCTACCCTCAAACAAGTCCAACTCATTTCAGAACGGTAATAGGTGAGAAAGAAATTCTTGAATTGTGAGCGTCAGGGGTGTCTGAAGATATTCGGGGACAAGCCTCATGTCTTAAAGTCGCTTCGTTAAGGAGATATGACGATTCGAATATGCCTCTCATTACAGAAATCCAGCGATGATTTTGAACAAGCTCTCCATTGACTTTATATGGAGAGTTTTGAGACCTTGTGTTGGTCTGAGGAGATTTGCAAAAATTCTATAAATCCCACAACAATGATAGTGACATTTCCTGAAAGCCAGCAAAAATACCTACGTTTTGATGTATAATTTGTGGAAGTTGAGTGAAAATTGAGCAAGTAGCAAACAGTTGTTCGGACATGAAGAGAAGACTGCAAAACCTTCAGTGACACACTGGAAGCCAAGAGCATAGCAACCATAACAACGCATGTATTTTGTGAAAAATCACAATTTTGCAACTCAAAACTTTAAGAGGCATAAAAGTAAAACAGTAAAACATTTGAAAAAGCTGAATCATACCTGAATAGCCCAATAATTTGTGAACATTTTAAAGTTTGAATGGTTGTTCTAGGTGAAAATATGAGGAAGTAGTTAAGTTTCAAAAACAAGCAAATTTTAGCAGAATTGCAGAAGTTTCCCATTCATTTCAATGGGACAAATTAAAGGAAAAAAGCTTAATATTTTAAAAAGTATAATAGTTAAAAATAGCAAAAATCGTAGCGTAAATTAGCAGAAATAGCAGAATAGTTTAAAATTTGAATGGTGAAAATCGGCTGAAAATTGTGGAAGTAGTTAAGTGCCAAAAAGTGTACGGAAGCAACTAGAATAATAATAATAACTAGAAAAAATTGCATTTCCTGCGAAAATGCTGTGTGGATGCCTTACGCTGAAGATTTCTGCTGAAAAAAGCAGAAAAAGTTGAAAAAACAAAAAACATTGCCCTGAGCGAGATTCGAACCTGGCCTTTCTGATCTATAGGCGGCGTCTCACCTTACTGGACCAAACTGATTCTTACAAAGAAGAGGTGGAGAGACTGACAATTCTGGTGAAATTAGCAGAAGCTGCTTAGTATTGTGCTAATAAGAGGTGAAAAGGCTAAACATTTAGCAGAAAAGAGGTGAATCAGAAGAAGTTCTGCTGAAAAGAGGTAAAGAAGCAAAAAGATGAGTTGAAAAGAGGTGTAGAAGTGCTTGCTGAAGATGGCTGTATGTGTAATGACACACTGGAGAGTGTCAAGAAAGCAGAGCGCATGCAAGCAGGGAACATGTGTAGCAACTGTCACAGGTAGGATTCGAAACTCTGCCCCCGGGTCTCACGGCAGCTGCCCTACCCTCTGAGCCAAATGAGTTCTGGTCTCAAGCAAATATATGATGAGAGAGAAAATGTGCACTGTGGAGCAGAAGCTCAAATTAGCAGAAAAGAGGTGAAGAGGAAGAACTTTGTTGTGAAATGAGGTAAAGAAACTGAAATTTGTGCTTAAAACAAGTGAAAAAGCTGAACTCTGAAATCCTGCTAAAACAGTAGTAGAGGCTGATATTTTTCAGCTACTCACTGAGCCAAACTGGTTCTCACGTAACTGAAAAAAGGTGGAAAAGCTTAAAATTCTAATGAAAACAGCAGAAGAGGCTAAGTGCACTGTGGAGCAGGAGCTCTAATTAGCAGAAAAGAGGTGAAGAGGAATAATTTCTGCTGAAAAGAGGTAAAGAAGCAAAAAGCCGAGTTGAAAAGAAGTGTAGAAGCAGAAGTGCTTGCTGAAGATGGCTGTATGTGTAATGACACACTGGAGAGTGTCAAGAAAGCAGAGCGCATGCAAGCAGTGAACATGTGTAGCAGCTGTCACAGGTAGGATTCGAACCTCTGCCACCGGGTCTCACGACAGATGCCCTACCCTCTGAGCCAAATGAGTTCTGGTCACAAGCAAAGATATGATGAGAGGGAAAATGTGCACTGTGGAGCAGCAGCTCAAATTAGCAGAAAAGAGGTGAAGAGGAAGAACTTTGTTGTGAAATGAGGTAAAGAAACTGAAATTTGTGCTTAAAACAAGTGAAAAAGCTGAACTCTGAAATCCTGCTAAAACAGCAGAAGAGGCTGATATTTTTCAGCTACTCATTGAGCCAAACTGGTTCTCACGTAACTGAAAAAAGGTGGAAAAGCTTAAAATTCTAATGAAAACAGCAGAAGAGGCTGAGTGCACTGTGGAACAGAAGCTCAAATTAGCAGAAAAGAGGTGAAAACAGCAGAAGAGGGTGAGATTTGTGCTGATAAGAGGTGAAACTGCGGAACCAATCAGAGGTACTGCTTCTGTCTGCTTCATCAGGCTGTGTACTTGTATGTATTTCTGCCATAGACTGTTAACCAGAATCTGAGGTCCATATTAGAAAAGCTGCTAAAATCATTAAACTTTGCAGAATTGTAATAAATTATCAATATGAATTACCGGTCTGTGATAGTGTATAAATTTGTAGTTAAAAAAAAAACATGTGGGCCAAGGTGGAATCGAACCCACGACCTCTGGTCTGAAGAGCGGTGTCATTACCAATCGCGCCACCTCTAAGGGGGCGGGCGCTTTGAAAAAAAGGGTGATGAGGAGTCAGAATTAGATCGCGGTGAGACGCGAAAAACGCCGTTTTTTGGAGTTACAAAACGTCGTGTAACTCAAAAACTAGGTGGGATAGAAGCATAATTCTTGCACTGGGTGAATCAGCGGACTTTGGTGTACTTTGACTGCGATTTACATAGCTCTTTGTATCTCCGTCGCGGAGATATGACGAGAGAAGAAACGGCTTCATTTTCGGAATTTGAAAAATGAGAGGAGGACAGATTTCCACCCCTCAAACAAGTCTAACTCATCTCAGAACGGTAATAGGTGAGAAAATAATTCTTGAATTGTGAGTGTCAGGAGTGTCTGAAGATATACAGGGACAAGCCTCATGTCTTAACTTTGCTTCGTTAAGGAGATATGACGATTTGAAAATGCCTTCAGTTTCAGTATTTCAGCTCTGAGTTTCACAACCTCCCCATAGACTTTGAATGGGGAGTTTTTAGACCATGTGTCACTTCGAGGCAAATTGTGAAAAAAACGTAACTCTCACAATAATTATAGTGACACTGTCTTAAAGCCAGCAAAAATACCTACGTTTTGATGTATAATTTGTGGAAGTTGAGTGGAAATTGAGCGAGTAGCAAGGAGTTGTTCAGACATGAAGAGAAAATTCAGAACGGACGAGTGTGCAGTGGGAGTTAATTGCATAGCAACCATAGCAACACATGTATTTTCTGAAAAATCACAAAGTTGTAACTGAAAACTTAAAGAGTCATTACATGAAAACGGTAACAGATATGAAAAAGCTGAATCACACAGGAATAGCCCAATCATCTGAGAACGTTTTAAAGTTTGAATGGAGTTTCTAGGTGAAAGTATGAGGAAGTAGTTAAGTTTCAAAGACAAGCAAGTTTTAGCAGAATTGTAGAAGTTTCCCATTCATTTCAATGGGACAAATTAAAGGAAAAAAGTGTAATATTTTAAAAAGTATAATAGTAATAAGTACCAAAAGATATAGCAGTCGAAAGCAGAAATAGCAGAACAGTTTAGAGTTTGAATGGTAAAAATCGGCTGAAAACTGAGGGAGTAGTTAAGCGGCAAAGAAACGGAGCAACTAGAATAATAAAGGATAAAGAATAAAGAGAAACAGGATCTCAATAGTGTGGATGCCTACGGCATCCACCCAATAAAGAATAAAGAGAAACAGGAACTCAATAGTGTGGATGCTTAAAGCATCCACACAATAAAGATTAGAAGAACAATACTGTGAATGCTTTTCAAGCATTCACACTAACTAGAAAGTGCATTTTCTGAAGAAACTGCAGTGTGAATGCTTGAATCTGAATGTATGCACTGAAATGAATTAATTACTGAATTTAAGTTAAAAATCTTGAATGAGATAAAAAAAAAACCCCGAATTTAACCTGAAAACAAAAGTGCTGAACTGCTAAAAGCTGAAGGTTACACAGAAGAAGAAGTTGGAAAAAAGCTGAAAATGTTTTAATTTTAAATTAGAAAAACCTAAGAAATGAGAAAAGAACATTTAGAGTCAGAAAACATCTGAAAGAATATTAAAAGGTCATATTCTTTGAATCACTGAATGACTAAAATGTGATCCCTCCACTTGGACCCACACAGTTTAAAAAGTTTACATCTCTGAGCTTTGAAAGACAAGATGTTGGAAAAAGAACAACGATGGCGACGTTTTGAGGGTAAAATGATGGCTGTGACACTGTGGACACAGCAGCAGTTGAAAGAGAAGTGTTTAATATGAATCTTGGCACAGTGGCAGGCAGAGCTCGTTAAGCAGGCAGGTGTGAGCCTGGTTGCTATAGTGACTGCACCCAATGGCTCCATACACACGACACAGACATGCACCTCACTTTTGCTGCTTAAAATGAACAGAAAAGTCAGGCCGAAACAAATCGTTCCCAAATTAAAAGTACAAGTCGTATTGACAAAATTCTTTCACCGTGAGCGACAGCAGCTTCTAGTCTACTGAATTCTCAGTTTTCATGCCTGTGGAGTTTATTATATGGACGTGGTGACAGTGGAAAGACACCATGCTCTTCTGATTTTCAAACCAACCTTCTGAGCCAATTTAACATTAGAGTCTATGGAAGAGTTGGAGGGAGGAGGCTGTGCATTGGTGACATTTATGAAAGAACCATAACACCTAGTACAATAGTAAACACATTGGATGAAAGAGGACAGCCATGGCTACGTTTTGAGGGTAAAATCATACCTGTAGAGCAAACGCTGTGGACACAGCAGCAGTTTTAAAAAAGATTTTAAGATTAATTTTTTTGCTCCTCTCACTCTAGCAGTTGAGCTGCCTCACTCTAGCCCCAACATTCCGTCCCATACACACCCATTATAAACTCTGAAACGGGTGAAAAAACATCATGAAACTTAAACTGGAACTGAAGAAAAAGTATAATAGATATTGAAAAGATAAATACAAGTTGAATAGTTGAATGTCTTGTCTTCGTTTTAAAGTTTGAATGGTGGCTCTATGTCAATGTATGTGGAAGTAGTAAGAGTTTAAAAATGAGTAAGTTGAATGAGAATTTGAAGGGTCTCCCCATTGAAATACATGGGAAATTTTTGTTGAATAAAGTTGAATAAAATTAAAAATATAAATGTTAAAAATGAGAAAAATAGAAGCAGTCATGTCCAAAATAATAGGAATCTAACGATGTTTGAATGGTTTTTCTAAGTTGAACGGTTTTGAAGGAGTAGGCTTTCAAAAAACGTACGGAAAAATAAAATATAACTAGAAAGTGCATTTTCTGAAGAAACTGCAGTGTGAATGCTTGAATCTGAATGTATGCACTGAAATGAATTAATTGCTGAATTTAAGTTAAAAATATTGAATGAGATAAAAAAAAACAAAAAAAAAAAACGAATTTAACCTGAAAACAAAGGTGCTGAACTGCTAAAAGCTGAAGGTTACACAGAAGAAGGAGTTGGAAAAAAACTGAAAATGTTTTAAATGTAAATTAGAAAACCCTAAGAAATGACAAAAGAACATTTAGAGTCAGAAAACATCTGAATGAATATTAAAAGGTCATATTCTTTGAATCACTGAATGACTCAAATGTGATCCCTCCACTTTGATCCACACAGTTTAAAAAGTTTAAATGCCTGAGCTTTGAAAGATACGGTGTTGGAAAGAGAACAATAATGGCGACAATTTGAGGGTAAAATGATGGCTATAACACTGTGGACACAGCAGCAGTTGAAAGAGAAGTGTTTAAGATGAATCTTGGTACAGTGGCAGGCAGAGCTCGTTAAGCAGGCAGGTGTGAGCCTGGTTGCTATAGTGACCGCACCCAATGGCTCCATACACACGTACACAGACATGCGCCTCACTTTTGTTGCTTAAAATGAACAGAAAAGTCAGGCCGAAACAAATCGTTCCCAAATGAAAAGTAAAAGTCGTATTGACAAAATTCTTTCACCGTGAGTGACAGCAATGTCTAGTCTACTGAATTCTCAGTTTTCATGCCTGTGGAGTTTATTATATGGACGTGGTGACAGTGGAAAGACACCATGCTCTTCTGATTTTCAAACGAACCTTCTGAGCCATTTTAACATTAGAGTCTATGGAAGAGTTGGAGGGAGGAGGCTGCGCATTGGTGACATTTATGAAAGAACCATAACACCTAGTACAATAGTAAACACATTGGATGAAAGAGGACAGCGATGGCTACGTTTTGAGGGTAAAATCATACCTGTAGAGCAAACGCTGTGGACACAGCAGCAGTTTTAAAAAAGATTTTAAGATTAATTTTTTTGCTCCTCTCACTCTAGCAGTTGAGCTGTCTCACTCTAGCCCCAACATTCCGTCCCATACACACCCATTATAAACTCTGAAACGGCTGAAAAAACATCATGAAACTTAAACTGGAACTGAAGAAAAAGTATAATAGATATTGAAAAGATAAATACAAGTTGAATAGTTGAATGTCTTGTCTTCGTTTTAAAGTTTGAATGGTGGCTCTATGTCAATGTATGTGGAAGTAGTAAGAGTTTAAAAATGAGTAAGTTGAATGAGAATTTGAAGGGTCTCCCCATTGAAATACATGGGAAATTTTTGTTGAATAAAGTTGAATAAAATTAAAAATATAAATGTTAAAAATGAGAAAAATAGAAGCAGTCATGTCCAAAATAATAGGAATCTAACGATGTTTGAACGGTTTTTCTAAGTTGAACGGTTTTGAAGGAGTAGGCTTTCAAAAAACGTACGGAAGAATAAAATAGAATAAAGACTAGAAAGTGCATTTTCTGAAGAAACTGCAGTGTGAATGCTTGAATCTGAATGTATGCACTGAAATGAATTAATTGCTGAATTTTAAGTTAAAAATGTTGAATGAGATGAAAAATACAGAAATTTGTACCCCGAAAAAAAAAGTGCTGAACTGCTAAAAGCTGAAAACCACACAGAAGAAGTTGGAAAATAGCTGAAAATGTTTTAAATGTAAATGAGAAAAATCTAAGAAATGAGAAAAGTAATTTAGACTAAAAACAAAAAAGAAAACATCTGAAGGAATATTAAAAGGTCATATTCTTTGAATCACTGAATGACTCAAATGTTATCCCTCCACTTTGATCCACACAGTTTAAAAAGTTTAAATGTCTGAGCTTTGAAAGACACAGTGTTGGGAAGAGAACAATGATGGTGACGTTTTGAGGGTAAAATGATGGCTGTAACACTCTGGACACAGCAGCAGTTGAAAGAGAAGTGTTTAAGATGAATCTTGGCACAGAGTGAGAGAGAGCTCGTTAAGCAGGCAGGTGTGAGCCTGGTTGCTATAGTGACCGCACCCAATGGCTCCATACACACGCACACAGACATGCACCTCACTTTTGCTGCTTAAAATGAACAGAAAAGTCAGGCCGAAACAAATCGTTCCCATATGAAAAGTACAAGTCGTATTGACGAAATTCTTTCACCGTGAGCGACAGCAATGTCTAGTCTACCTAATTCTCAGTTTTCATGCCTGTGGAGTTTATTATATGGACGTGGTGACAGTGGAAAGACACCATGCTCTTCTGATTTTCAAAAGAACCTTCTGAGCCATTTTAACATTAGAGTCTATGGAAGAGTTGGAGGGAGGAGGCTGTGCATTGGTGACATTTATGAAAGAACCATAACACCTAGGACAATAGTAAACACATTGGATGAAAGAGGACAGCGATGGCTACGTTTTGAGGGTAAAATGGTGGCTGTAGAGCAAACGCTGTGGACACAGCAGCAGTTTTAAAAAATATTTTAAGATTAATTTTTTTGCTCCTCTCACTCTAGCAGTTGAGCTGCCTCACTCTAGCCCCAACATTCCGTCCCATACACACCCATTATAAACTCTGAAACGGGTGAAAAAACATCATGAAACTTAAACTGGAACTGAAGAAAAAGTATAATAGATATTGAAAAGATAAATACAAGTTGAATAGTTGAATGTCTTGTCTTCGTTTTAAAGTTTGAATGGTGGCTCTATGTCAATGTATGTGGAAGTAGTAAGAGTTTAAAAATGAGTAAGTTGAATGAGAATTTGAAGGGTCTCCCCATTGAAATACATGGGAAATTTTTGTTGAATAAAGTTGAATAAAATTAAAAATATAAATGTTAAAAATGAGAAAAATAGAAGCAGTCATGTCCAAAATAATAGGAATCTAACGATGTTTGAATGGTTTTTCTAAGTTGAACGGTTTTGAAGGAGTAGGCTTTCAAAAAACGTACGGAAGAATAAAATAGAATAAAGATTAGAAGAACAATACTGTGAATGCTTTTCAAGCATTCACACTAATTAGAAGAACAATACTGTGAATGCTTTTCAAGCATTCACACTAATAACTAGAAAGTGCATTTTCTGAAGAAACTGCAGTGTGAATGCTTGAATCTGAATGTATGCACTGAAATGAATTAATTGCTGAATTTTGAGTTAAAAATATTGAATGAGATTAAAAAAAACCCCAAAAAAAACCGAATTTAACCTGAAAACAAAGGTGCTGAACTGCTAAAAGCTGAACGTTACACAGAAAAAGAAGTTGGAAAAAAGCTGAAAATGTTTTAATTGTAAATTAGAAAACCCTAAGAATTTAGAAGAGAACATTTAGAGTCAGAAAACATCTGAATGAATATTAAAAGTTCATATTCTTTGAATCACTGAATGACTAAAATGTGATCCCTCTGCTTGGATCCACACAGTTTAAAAAATTTAAAAGTCTGAGCTTTGAAAGACACGGTGTTGGAAAGAGAACAATAATGGCGACAATTTGAGGGTAAAATGATGGCTGTAACACTGTGGACACAGCAGCAGTTGAAAGAGAAGTGCTTAAGATGAATCTTGGCACAGTGGCAGGCAGAGCTCGTTAAGCAGGCAGGTGTGAGCCTGGTTGCTATAGTGACTGCACCCAATGGCTCCATACACACGTACACAGACATGCGCCTCACTTTTGCTGCTTAAAATGAACAGAAAAGTCAGGCCGAAACAAATCGCTCCCAAATGAAAAGTAAAAGTCGTATTGACAAAATTCTTTCACCGTGAGCGACAGCAATGTCTAGTCTACCTAATTCTCAGTTTTCATGCCTGTGGAGCTTATTATATGGACGTGGTGACAGTGGAAAGACACCATGCTCTTCTGATTTTCAAACGAACCTTCTGAGCCATTTTAACATTAGAGTCTATGGAAGAGTTGGAGGGAGGAGGCTGTGCATTGGTGACATTTATGAAAGAACCATAACACCTAGGACAATAGTAAACACATTGGATGAAAGAGGACAGCGATGGCTACGTTTTGAGGGTAAAATGGCGGCTGTAGAGCAAACGCTGTGGACACAGCAGCAGTTTTAAAAAAGATTTTAAGATTAATTTTTTTGCTCCTCTCACTCTAGCAGTTGAGCTCTCTCACTCTAGCCCCAACATTCCGTCCCATACACACCCATTATAAACTCTGAAACGGGTGAAAAAACATCATGAAACTTAAACTGGAACTGAAGAAAAAGTATAATAGATATTGAAAAGATAAATACAAGTTGAATAGTTGAATGTCTTGTCTTCGTTTTAAAGTTTGAATGGTGGCTCTATGTCAATGTATGTGGAAGTAGTAAGAGTTTAAAAATGAGTAAGTTGAATGAGGATTTGAAGGGTCTCCCCATTGAAATACATTATAAATTTTTGTTGATTAAAGTTGAATAAAATTAAAAATATAAATGTTAAAAATATGAAAAATAGAAGCAGTGTTGTCCAAAAGAATAGGAATCTAACGGTGTTTGAATGGTTTTTCTAAGTTGAACGGTTTTGAAGTAGTAGGATTACAAAAAACGTACGGAATAGATAATAATAATAAAATAGAATAATAATAATAAAGATTAGAAGAACAATACTGTGAATGCTTTTCAAGCATTCACACTAATAAAGATTAGAAGAACAATACTGTGAATGCTTTTCAAGCATTCACACTAACTAGAAAAATTTGCATTTCCTGCGAAAATGCAGTGTGGATGCTTAAAGCTGAAGCTGTCTGCAAAAACTAGCTGAAAAAGCTGAAAAGTTGCAGAAATTGTAAAAACTTTGCAGAAGCAAAAGAAGTTTGCTAAAATGGAATAACTTAGCAGAACTGCAATATCTTAGAGGAAACATAATACTTGGCAGAAATACAATAGCATAGCAGAATTTAGCAGAAATATTGTAACTTACCAGAAACATGATAACTTCTCAAAAATACAAGAATTTAGGAGAAATAGTATAAGATAACAGAAAGAATATATTTAGCCAAAAATACTTAAACATTACAGAAACACTATGATTTAGAAAAATAGTACAACAGAGCAGAAATATTGTGATTTACCAGAGACACTGTGATGAACTATGAATATTGTAATTTTAAATTAAGACTATGTTTTAGCACAAATATTATAATTTGGCAGAAATACTATAATTTAGCACAAATACTATAAAAAGCAGAAATACTATAATTTAGCAGAAATACTATATTAAGCACAAACCCTATAAAAAGCAGAAATACTGTACTATGATTTGGTAGAAAAAACTATAATTAATCAGAAATACTATATTTGGCAGAAATACGGTATTTGGCACAAATCTTATAAAATAGCAGAAATAGTATGATTTAGCACAATAGTAATAACTTAAACAGAAAAATTGGAAAAGCAAAAATTGACAGCTGAAAAAATGATGAACATGCTGAACGTCCCTCAACTATACTTGTTAAATGAAAAAAATCAGCAAAAAAATCTATAACAGCCACACAATCACAAATATGTACACATAAGAAAACACACATGCACAGAGAGACACACACACAAGATCCAATTCAGTCAACCAGTCTAAATATATTGAATTTGAATCTTAGAATGAGATCATCCCATTAAAAGCCTTTCTCTCTCTCTCTCTCTCTCTCTGTCACACACACACACACACACACACACACACACACACACACACACACACACACACACACAGGGAGAGAAAAGTGAGTTTCTAGGTCAGCCTGGGAGCTGCTGAATTTGAATCCACCAATCAGAGAGCCTGTGCACTCTTTCCCTCCAAAACAGGTGCATCCTTTTTACACACGCAGCACAGAGAGACACAGGATCATTGCAGTCTATTTCTCATAATGATGACTCCCCTCAAACAAATGACCATAATTTCCTAACCGTAGGAGCTAGAACGGTCATTCTTACACCGTTTTGTTCAGAAGAGATGGGGGAATCTTCAAGTGTTGACAATTTATCATTAAAATATGAATTTTTAGAGATATATGACACGGATGACTTGTTGACTTAGAAGCCACGAATTCCCCAATATGCAAATTTGAATGCCTGGAGCCCACATACATGATTGGCTGGCTGGGAAGCCGTGCAGGCCCTGATTTGTGGATTTGAATTCCTCAGCCCTCAGATATGATTGGCTGGCTTAGAAGCCATGAAGTCCCCAATATGCAAATTTGAATGCCTCAGGACACATATATGATTGGCTGGGAAACCGTGCAGGACCTGATTTGAAAATTTGAATGTCTAAGTCCTCACAGAGGATTGGCTGCCTGGGGACCTGGCAGAAATATATAGAAATACTATGATTAAGCATAAATACTACATTTAGTAGAAATACTATGTTTTAGCACAAATCCTATAAAAAGCAGAAATACTATATTAAGCACAAATCCTATAAAAAGCAGAAATAGTATGATCAAGCATAAATACTACATTTAGTAGAAATACTATGTTTTAGCACAAATCATATAAAAAGCAGAAATACTATATTAAGCACAAATTCTATAAAAAGCAGAAATACTATATTAAGCACAAATCCTATTAAAAGCAGAAATACTATATTAAGCACAAATCTTATGAAATAGCAGAAACAGTATGATTTAGCACAATAGTAATAAGTTAAACAGAAAAATTGGAAAAGCAAAATGGACAGCTGAAAAAATGCTGAACATGCTGAGGGTCCCTCAAATATACTTGTTAAATGAAAAAATCAGCATAAAAATGCACAGGGAGAGAGAAGTAAGTTTCTAGGTCAGCCTGGGAGCTGCTGAATTTGAATCCACCAATCAGAGAGCCTGTGTACTTTTTCCCGCCAAAACATGTGCATCTTTTTACACACGCAGCAGAGAGAGGCACAGGATTATTGCAGCCTATTTCTCATAGTGAGGACTCCCCTCAAACAAATGACCATAATTTCCTAACCGTAGGGGCTAGAGCGGTCATTCTTACACCGTTTTGTTCAGAAGAGATGGGGGAATCTTCCAGTGTTAACAATTTATCATTAAAATGTGAATTTTTAGAGATATACGACATGGATGACTTGTTGACTTAGAAGCCACGAATTCCCCCAATATGCAAATTTGAATGCCTGAGGCCACATATATGATTGGCTGGCTGGGAAGCCGTGCAGGCCCTGATTTGTGGATTTGAATTCCTCAGCCCTCAGATATGATTGGCTGGCTTAGAAGCCATGAAGTCCCCAATATGCAAATTTGAATGCCTCAGGACACATATATGATTGGCTGGGAAACCGTGCAGGCCCTGATTTGAAAATTTGAATGTCTAAGTCCTCACAGAGGATTGGCTGCCTGGGGACCTGGCAGAAATATATAGAAATACTATGATTAAGCATAAATACTACATTTAGTAGAAATACTATGTTTTAGCACAAATACTATAAAAAGCAGAAATACTATAATTTAGCAGAAATACTATATTAAGCACAAATCCTATAAAAAGCAGAAATACTATATTAAGCACAAATTCTATAAAAAGCAGAAATACTATATTAAGCACAAATCCTATTAAAAGCAGAAATACTATATTAAGCACAAATCTTATAAAATAGCAGAAACAGTATGATTTAGCACAATAGTAATAAGTTAAACAGAAAAATTGGAAAAGCAAAATGGACAGCTGAAAAAATGCTGAACATGCTGAGGGTCCCTCAAATATACTTGTTAAATGAAAAAATCAGCAAAAAAATGCACAGGGAGAGAGAAGTAAGTTTCTAGGTCAGCCTGGGAGCTGCTGAATTTGAATCCACCAATCAGAGAGCCTGTGTACTTTTTCCCGCCAAAACATGTGCCTCTTTTTACACACGCAGCAGAGAGAGGCACAGGATTATTGCAGCCTATTTCTCATAGTGAGGACTCCCCTCAAACAAATGACCATAATTTCCAAACCGTAGGGGCTAGAGCGGTCATTCTTACACCGTTTTGTTCAGAAGAGATGGGGGAATCTTCCAGTGTTTACAATTTATCATTAAAATATGAATTATTAAAGATATTTGACTTCTAATGCACCATAACTGAGTAGAGCGAAGCAAAAACTGCCTTGACTTGCCCTCAAACAACGCTTTGTGACTTGAAATCTATTTGGAGTATCGATATCATTCTTTCACCGTAAGAGACAGCAGGCTTTGGTGAACAATCATGGAAATTTTCAGGTCTCTGTGGAAATCCAACAAAAAGTTATGACGAGAGAAAAAAGTGGTTCATTTCCACAGTTTGAAATCTGAAGAAATCTGAGCGAAGGACGAATTTCCTACCCTCAAACAAGTCCAACTCATTTCAGAACGGTAATAGGTGAGAAAGAAATTCTTGAATTGTGAGCGTCAGGGGTGTCTGAAGATATTCGGGGACAAGCCTCATGTCTTAACTTTGCTTCGTTAAGGAGATATGACGATTCGAATATGCCTCTCATTACAGAAATCCAGCGGTGATTTTGAACAAGCTCTCCATTCACTTTATATGGAGAGTTTTCTGACATTGTGTTGGTCTGAGGAGATTTGCAAAAATTCTATAAATCCCACAACAATGATAGTGACATTTCCTGAAAGCCAGCAAAAATACCTACGTTTTGATGTATAATTTGTGGAAGTTGAGTGAAAATTGAGCAAGTAGCAAACAGTTGTTCCGACATGAAGAGAAGACTGCAAAACCTTCAGTGACACACTGGAAGCCAAGAGCATAGCAACCATAACAACGCATGTATTTTGTGAAAAATCACAATTTTGCAACTCAAAACTTTAAGAGGCATAAAAGTAAAATAGTAGAAGATTTGAAAAAGCTGAATCATACCTGAATAGCCCAATAATTTGTGAACATTTTAAAATTTGAATGGTTGTTCTAGGTGAAAATATGAGGAAGTAGTTAAGTTTCAAAAACAAGCAAATTTTAGCAGAATTGCAGAAGTTTCCCATTCATTTCAATGGGACAAATTAAAGGAAAAAAGTGGAATATTTTAAAAAGTATAATAGTTAAAAATAGCAAAAATCGTAGCAGGAAAGAGCAAAAATAGCTGAATAGTTTAAAATTTGAACGGTGAAAATCGGCTGAAAATTGTGGAAGTAGTTAAACGGCGAAAAGTGTACGGAAGCAACTAGAATAATAATAATAATAATAACTAGAAAAATTTGCATTTCCTGCGAAAATGCAGTGTGGATGCTTAAAGCTGAAGCTGCATGCAAAAAGTAGCTGAAAAAGCTGAAAAGTTGCAGAAATTGTAAAAACTTTGCAGAAGCAAAAGAAGTTTGCTAAAATGGAATAACTTAGCAGAACTGCAATATCTTAGAGGAAACATAATACTTGGCAGAAATACAATTATATAGCAGAAATGCTATATTTAGAAAGAAAAATACAATATACTAGAAATAGTATGATTTAGCAGAAATACTGTATTTAGTACAAGTACCAAAAAGTAGCAGAAATACTATGATTTAGCAGAAATATTATGATTCAGCAGAAGTACTAAGATGTAGTAAAAGTATTTTGATTTAACAGAAATACAATTATGGAGGAGTAATACTTTAAAATGGGAGAAATATTGATACACACACACATACACAGAGCCTAAAGGGAAGAGAATTTGTACCATGGAGTGTTAACAAGAATGTGAGGTCCATATTAGAAAAGCTGGTAAAATCATAAAAGTTTGCATAATTGTAATAAATGCTGAATATGAACTACTGGTCTGTGACAGTGTATTAATTTGTAGGGAAAAAAACATGTTGACCAAGGTGGAATCGAACCCACGATCTTTGGCTTGCAGACCCGTGTCATTACCAACTGCGCCACTGGGAAAGAGAGGAGCTTCTTGGAAAAACAGGGTGATGAGCAGTCAGAATTAGATCGCGGTGAGAGGCGAAAAACGCCGTTTTTTGGAGTTACAAAACGTTGTGTAACTCAAAAACTAGGTGGACTAGAAGCATAATTCTTCTACTGGCTGAATCAGCGGACTTTGGTGTACTTTGACTGTGATTTTCATTGCTCTTTGTACAACCGTCGCTGAGATATGACGAGAGAGGAAACGGAAGACCTCAGATATGATTGGCTGGCTGGGAAGCAGGCCCTGATCTGTGTATTTGAATGTCTGAGTTCTCACAGAGGATTGGCTGCCTGGGGACCTGGCAGAAATATATAGAAATAGTATGATTAAGCATAAATACTACATTTAGCAGAAATACTATATTAAGCACAAATCCTATAAAAAGCAGAAATACTATATTAGGTACAAATCCTATAAAAAGCAGAAATACTATATTAGGCACAAATAGTATAAAAAGCAGAAATACTATAATTTAGCAGAAATACTATGTTAGGCACAAATCCTATAAAAAGAATAAATACTATAATTTAGCAGAAATACTATATTAGGCACAAATCTTATGAAAAGCAGAAATACTATGATTTAGCAGAATAGTAATAACTTACAAAATTACAAATATGGAGGCATATTGAAACACAAATGCACAGAGGGACACACAAACACAGGCTCTAATCCAGTCAACCAGTCTAACTATATTCAATTTAAATCCTACAATGACATGCTGCCAAATAAGGGCAGGGTCCTCTCTCTCCCACTAAACACACACACACACACACACACACACACACACACACACACACACAGAGGGAGAGAGCTGCTGAATTTGAATCCACCAATCAGAGAGCCTGTGTACTTTTTCCCGCCAAAACTGGTGCCTGCAGCACACAGAGAGACACAGGATTTTTACAGTCTATTTCTCATAGTGAGGACTCCCCTCAAACAAATGACTATAATTTCCTAACCGTAGGGGCTAGAGCGGTCATTCTTACACTGTTTTGTTCAGAAATGATGGGGGAATCTTCCAGTGTTGACAATTTATCATTAAAATATGAATTATTAAAGATATTTGACTTGTAATGCACCATAACTGAGTAGAGCGAAGCAAAAACTGCCTTGACTTGCCCTCAAACAACGCTTTGTAACTCGAAATCTATTTGGAGTATCGATATCATTCTTTCACCGTAAGAGACAGCAGGCTTTGGTGAACAGTCATGGAAATTTTCAGGTCTCTGTGGAAATCCAAAAAAAAGTTATGACGAGAGAAAAAAGTGGTTCATTTCCAGAGTTTTAAATCTGAAGAAATCTGAGCGAAGGACGAATTTCCTACCCTCAAACAAGTCCAACTCATTTCAGAACGGTAATAGGTGAGAAAGAAATTCTTGAATTGTGAGCGTCAGGGGTGTCTGAAGATATTCGGGGACAAGCCTCATGTCTTAAAGTCGCTTCGTTAAGGAGATATGACGATTCGAATATGCCTCTCATTACAGAAATCCAGCGATGATTTTGAACAAGCTCTCCATTGACTTTATATGGAGAGTTTTGAGACCTTGTGTTGGTCTGAGGAGATTTGCAAAAATTCTATAAATCCCACAACAATGATAGTGACATTTTCTGAAAGCCAGCAAAAATACCTACGTTTTGATGTATAATTTGTGGAAGTTGAGTGAAAATTGAGCAAGTAGCAAGAAGTTGTTCGGACATGAAGTGAAAATTGCAAAACCTTCAGTGGCACACTGGAAGCCAAGAGCATAGCAACCATAACAACGCATGTATTTTGTGAAAAATCACAATTTTGCAACTCAAAACTTTAAGAGGCATAAAAGTAAAACAGTAAAAGATTTCAAAAAGCTGAATCATACCTGAATAGCCCAATAATTTATGAACATTTTAAAGTTTGAATGGTTGTTCTAGGTGAAAATATGAGGAAGTAGTTAAGTTTCAAAAACAAGCAAATTTTAGCAGAATTGCAGAAGTTTCCCATTCATTTCAATGGGACAAATTAAAGGAAAAAAGCTTAATATTTTAAAAAGTATAATAGTTAAAAATAGCAAAAATCATAGCGTAAATTAGCAGAAATAGCAGAATAGTTTAAAATTTGAACGGTGAAAATCGGCTGAAAATTGTGGAAGTAGTTAAGTGCCAAAAAGTGTACGGAAGCAACTAGAATAATAATAATAACTAGAAAAATTTGCATTTCCTGCGAAAATGCAGTGTGGATGCTTAAAGCTGAAGCTGTATGCAAAAAGTAGCTGAAAAAGCTGAAAAGTTGCAGAAATTGTAAAAACTTTGCAGAAGCAAAAGAAGTTTGCTAAAATGGAATAACTTAGCAGAACTGCAATATCTTAGAGGAAACATAATACTTGGCAGAAATACAATAGCATAGCAGAATTTAGCAGAAATATTGTAACTTACCAGAAACATGATAACTTCTCAAAAATACAAGAATTTAGGAGAAATAGTATAAGATAACAGAAAGAATATATTTAGCCAAAAATACTTAAACATTACAGAAACACTATGATTTAGAAAAATAGTACAACAGAGCAGAAATATTGTGATTTACCAGAGACACTGTGATGAACTATGAATATTGTAATTTTAAATTGAGACTATGTTTTAGCACAAATATTATAATTTGGCAGAAATACTATAATTTAGCAG
This sequence comes from Diplotaxodon limnothrissa, assembly GCF_057381915.1. NCBI lineage: Eukaryota > Metazoa > Chordata > Actinopteri > Cichliformes > Cichlidae > Diplotaxodon > Diplotaxodon limnothrissa. The sequence goes on along the minus strand of NC_140608.1, from coordinate 23,423,854 downwards.
AAATAATATATTAAGCACAAATCCTATAAAAAGCAGAAATGGTATGATTAAGCACAAATACTACATTTAGTAGAAATACTTTGTTTTAGCACAAATCCCATAAAAAGCAGAAATACTGTACTATGATTTAGTAGAAAAACTATAATTAATCAGAAATACTAAATTTAGCAGAAATACTATGAAAAGCAGAAATAGTATATTAAGCACAAATCTTATAAAATAGCAGAAATAGTATGATTTAGCACAATAGTAATAAGTTAAACAGAAAAATTGGAAAAGCAAAATGGATCTGTTTTGCCCCCGTAGGGGCTAGAACGGTCATTCTTACACCGTTTTGTTCAGAAGAGATGGGGGAATCTTCAAGTGTTGACAATTTAATATTAAAATATGAATTTTTAGAGATATATGACATGGATGACTTGTTGACTTAGAAGCCACGAATTCCCAAATATGCAAATTTGAATGCCTGAGACCACATATGTGATTGGCTGGCTGGGAAGCCGTGCAGGCCCTGATTTGTGGATTTGAATTCCTCAGCCCTCAGATATGATTGGCTGGCTTAGAAGCCACGAAGGCCCCAATATGCAAATTTGAATGCCTCAGGACACTTATTTGATTGGCTGGGAAACTGTGCAGGCCCTGATTTGAAAATTTGAATGTCTCAGTCCTCACAGAGGATTGGCTGCCTGGGGACCTGGCAGAAATATATAGAAATACTATTATTAAGCATAAATACTACATTTAGTAGAAATACTATGTTTTAGCACAAATACTATAAAAAGAAGAAAAACTATAATTTAGCAGAAATACTATATTAAGCACAAATCCTATAAAAAGCAGAAATACTATAATTTAGAACAAATAGTATAAAAAGCAGAAATACTATAATTTAGCAGAAATACTATGTTAGGGACAAATCCTATAAAAAGCAGAAATACTATGTTAGGCACAAATCCTATAAAAAGCAGAAATACTATAATTTAGCAGAAATACTATATTAGGCATAAATCCTATGAAAAGCAGAAATAGTATGATTTAGCAGAAATACTGTATTTAGCACAAGTACCGAAAAGTACCAGAAATACTATGATTTAGCAGAATAGTAATAACTTATTGAAACACAAATGCACAGAGGGACACACAAACACAGGCTCTAATCCAGTCAACCAGTCTAACTATGTTCAATTTAAATCCTACAATGACATGCTGTCAAATAAGGGCAGGGTCCTCTCTCTCCCACTAAACACACACACACACACACACACACAGGGAGAGAGGACTAAGTTTCTAGGTCAGCCTGGGAGCTGCTGAATTTGAATCCACCAATCAGAGAGGCTGTTTACGTTTTCCCGCCAAAACAGGTGCATCTTTTTACACACGCAGCAGAGAGACATAGACCTGCTTCTTTCAGTTTATTTCACATAGTGAGGATTCCCCTCAAACAAATGACCATAATTTCCTAACCATAGGGGCTAGAGCGGTCATTCTTACACCGTTTTGTTCAGAAGAGATGGGGGAATCTTCAAGTGTTGACAATTTATCATTAAAATATGAATTTTTAGAGATATATGACATGGATGACTTGTTGACTTAGAAGCCACGAATTCCCCAATATGCAAATTTGAATACCTGGAGCCCACATACATGATTGGCTGGCTGGGAAGCTGTGCAGGCCCTGATTTGTGGATTTGAATTCCTCAGCCCTCAGATATGATTGGCTGGCTTAGAAGCCATTAAGGCCCCAATATGCAAATTTGAATGCCTCAGGACACATATATGATTGGCTGGGAAGCCGTGCAGGCCCTGATTTGAAAATTTGAATGTCTCAGTCCTCACAGAGGATTGGCTGCCTGGGGACCTGGCAGAAATATATAGAAATACTATGATTAAGCATAAATACTACATTTAGTAGAAATACTATGTTTTAGCACAAATACTATAAAAAGCAGAAATACTATAATTTAGCAGAAATACTATATTAAGCACAAATCTTATAAAAAGCAGAAATAGGATGATTAAGCATAAACACTACATTTAGCAGAAATACTATGTTTGAGCAAAAATCCTATAAAAAGCAGAAATACTATATTAGGCACAAATCCCATAAAAAGCAGAAATAGTATGATTAAGCATAAATACTACATTTAGTAGAAATACTATGTTTTAGCACAAATAGTATAAAAAGCAGAAATATTGTAATTTAGCAGAAATACTATATTAGGCACAAATCTTATAAAATAGCAGAAATAGTATTATTTAGCACAATAGTAATAAGTTAAACAGAAAAATTGGAAAAGCAAAATGGACAGCTGAAAAAATGCTGAACATGCTGAGGGTCCCTCAAATATACTTGTTAAATGAAAAAATCAGCAAAAAAATGCACAGGGAGAGAGAAGTAAGTTTCTAGGTCAGCCTGGGAGCTGCTGAATTTGAATCCACCAATCAGAGAGCCTGTGTACTTTTTCCCGCCAAAACATGTGCCTCTTTTTACACACGCAGCACAGAGAGGCACAGGATTATTGCAGCCTATTTCTCATAGTGAGGACTCCCCTCAAACAAATGACCATAATTTCCAAACCGTAGGGGCTAGAGCGGTCATTCTTACACCGTTTTGTTCAGAAGAGATGGGGGAATCTTCCAGTGTTTACAATTTATCATTAAAATATGAATTATTAAAGATATTTGACTTGTAATGCACCATAACTGAGTAGAGCGAAGCAAAAACTGCCTTGACTTGCCCTCAAACAACGCTTTGTAACTCGAAATCTATTTGGAGTATCGATATCATTCTTTCACCGTAAGAGACAGCAGGCTTTGGTGAACAATCATGGAAATTTTCAGGTCTCTGTGGAAATCCAACAAAAAGTTATGACGAGAGAAAAAAGTGGTTCATTTCCACAGTTTGAAATCTGAAGAAATCTGAGCGAAGGACAAATTTCCTACCCTCAAACAAGTCCAACTCATTTCAGAACGGTAATAGGTGAGAAAGAAATTCTTGAATTGTGAGCGTCAGGGGTGTCTGAAGATATTCGGGGACAAGCCTCATGTCTTAACTTTGCTTCGTTAAGGAGATATGACGATTCGAATATGCCTCTCATTACAGAAATCCAGCGGTGATTTTGAACAAGCTCTCCATTCACTTTATATGGAGAGTTTTCTGACCTTGTGTTAGTCTGAGGAGATTTGCAAAAATTCTATAAATCCCACAACAATGATGGTGACATTTTCTGAAAGCCAGCAAAAATACCTACGTTTTGATGTATAATTTGTGGAAGTTGAGTGAAAATTGAGCAAGTAGCAGGAAGTTGTTCGGACATGAAGTGAAAATTGCAAAACCTTCAGTGGCACACTGGAAGCCAAGAGCATAGCAACCATAACAACACATGTATTTTGTGAAAAATCACAATTTTGCAACTCAAAACTTTAAGAGGCATAAAAGTAAAACAGTAAAAGATTTGAAAAAGCTGAATCATACCTGAATAGCCCAATAATTTGTGAACATTTTAAAGTTTGAATGGTTGTTCTAGGTGAAAATATGAGGAAGTAGTTAAGTTTCAAAAACAAGCAAATTTTAGCAGAATTGCTGAAGTTTCCCATTCATTTCAATGGGACAAATTAAAGGAAAAAAGCTTAATATTTTAAAAAGTATAATAGTTAAAAATAGCAAAAGTCATAGCGCACATTAGCAGAAATAGCAGAATAGTTTAAAATTTGAACGGTGAAAATCGGCTGAAAATTGTGGAAGTAGTTAAGTGCCAAAAAGTGTACGGAAGCAACTAGAATAATAATAAAGAATAAAGAGAAACAGGAACTCAATAGTGTGGATGCTTAAAGCATCCACACAATAATAATAATAATAATAAAGAATAAAGAGAAACAGGAACTCAATAGTGTGGATGCTTAAAGCATCCACACAATAATAATAACTAGAAAAATTTGCATTTCCTGCGAAAATGCAGTGTGGATGCTTAAAGCTGAAGCTGTATGCAAAAAGTAGCTGAAAAAGCTGAAAAGTTGCAGAAATTGTAAAAACTTTGCAGAAGCAAAAGAACTTTGCTAAAATGGAATAACTTAGCAGAACTGCAATATCTTAGAGGAAACATAATACTTGGCAGAAATACAATAGCATAGCAGAATTTAGCAGAAATATTGTAACTTACCAGAAACATGATAACTTCTCAAAAATACAAGAATTTAGGAGAAATAGTATAAGATAACAGAAAGAATATATTTAGCCAAAAATACATAAACATTACAGAAACACTATGATTTAGAAAAATAGTACAACAGAGCAGAAATATTGTGATTTACCAGAGACACTGTGATGAACTATGAATATTGTAATTTTAAATTGAGACTATGTTTTAGCACAAATATTATAATTTGGCAGAAATACTATAATTTAGCAGAAATACTATATTAAGCACAAATCCTATAAAAAGCAGAAATGGTATGATTTAGCAGAAATACTGTATTTAGCACAAGTACCGAAAAGTACCAGAAATACTATGATTTAGCAGAATAGTAATAACTTATTGAAACACAAATGCACAGAGGGACACACAAACACAGGCTCTAATCCAGTCAACCAGTTTAACTATGTTCAATTTAAATCCTACAATGACATGCTGTCAAATAAGGGCAGGGTCCTCTCTCTCCCACTAAACACACACACACACACACACACACACACACACACACACACACACACACACAGGGAGAGAGGACTAAGTTTCTAGGTCAGCCTGGGAGCTGCTGAATTTGAATCCACCAATCAGAGAGGCTGTTTACGTTTTCCCGCCAAAACAGGTGCATCTTTTTACACACGCAGCACAGAGACATAGACCTGCTTCTTTCAGTTTATTTCACATAGTGAGGATTCCCCTCAAACAAATGACCATAATTTCCTAACCATAGGGGCTAGAGCGGTCATTCTTACACCGTTTTGTTCAGAAGAGATGGGGGAATCTTCAAGTGTTGACAATTTATCATTAAAATATGAATTTTTAGAGATATATGACATGGATGACTTGTTTACTTAGAAGCCACGAATTCCCCAATATGCAAATTTGAATACGTGGAGCCCACATACATGATTGGCTGGCTGGGAAGCTGTGCAGGCCCTGATTTGTGGATTTGAATTCCTCAGCCCTCAGATATGATTGGCTGGCTTAGAAGCCATGAAGGCCCCAATATGCAAATTTGAATGCCTCAGGACACATATATGATTGGCTGGGAAGCCGTGCAGGCCCTGATTTGAAAATTTGAATTTCTCAGTCCTCACAGAGGATTGGCTGCCTGGGGACCTGGCAGAAATATATAGAAATACTATGATTAAGCATAAATACTACATTTAGTAGAAATACTATGTTTTAGCACAAATACTATAAAAAGCACAAATCCTATAAAAAGCAGAAATACTATATTAGGTACAAATCCTATAAAAAGCAGAAATACTATATTAGGCACAAATCCTATAAAAAGCAGAAATACTATATTAGGCACAAATAGTATAAAAAGCAGAAATACTATGTTAGGCACAAATCCTATAAAAATAATAAATACTATAATTTAGCAGAAATACTATATTAGGCACAAATCTTATGAAAAGCAGAAATAGTATGATTTAGCAGAAATACTGTATTTAGCACAAGTACCGAAAAGTACCAGAAATACTATGATTTAGCAGAATAGTAATAACTTACAAAATGACAAATATGGAGGCATATTGAAACACAAATGCACAGAGGGACACACAAACACAGGCTCTAATCCAGTCAACCAGTCTAACTATATTCAATTTAAATCCTACAATGACATGCTGCCAAATAAGGGCAGGGTCCTCTCTCTCCCACTAAACACACACACACACACACACACACACAGAGGGAGAGAGCTGCCGAATTTAAATCCACCAATCAGAGTGGCTGTTTACGTTTTCCCGCCAAAACAGGTGCATCTTTTTACACACGCAGCAGCACAGAGAGGCACAGGATTATTGCAGCCTATTTCTCATAGTGAGGACTCCCCTCAAACAAATGACCATAATTTCCTAACCGTAGGGGCTAGAGCGGTCATTCTTACACTGTTTTGTTCAGAAGAGATGGGGGAATCTTCCAGTGTTAACAATTTATCATTAAAATGTGAATTTTTAGAGATATATGACATGGATGACTTGTTGACTTAGAAGCCACGAATTCCCCAATATGCAAATATGAATGCCTGAGACCACATATATGATTGGCTGGCTGGGAAGCCGTGCAGGCCCTGATTTGTGGATTTGAATTCCTCAGCCCTCAGATATGATTGGCTGGCTTAGAAGCCATGAAGGCCCCAATATGCAAATTTGAATGCTTCAGGACACATATATGATTGGCTGGGAAGCCGTGCAGGCCCTGATTTGAAAATTTGAATTTCTCAGTCCTCACAGAGGATTGGCTGCCTGGGGACCTGGCAGAAATATATAGAAATACTATGATTAAGCATAAATACTACATTTAGTAGAAATACTATGTTTTAGCACAAATACTATAAAAAGCAGAAATACTATAATTTAGCAGAAATACTATATTAAGCACAAATCCTATAAAAAGCAGAAATAGGATGATTAAGCATAAACACTACATTTAGTAGAAATACTATGTTTGAGCAAAAATCCTATAAAAAGCAGAAATACTATATTAGGCACAAATCTTATAAAATAGCAGAAATAGTATGATTTAGCACAATAGTAATAAGTTAAACAGAAAAATTGGAAAAGCAAAATGGACAGCTGAAAAAATGCTGAACATGCTGAGGGTCCCTCAAATATACTTGTTAAATGAAAAAATCAGCAAAAAAATGCACAGGGAGAGAGAAGTAAGTTTCTAGGTCAGCCTGGGAGCTGCTGAATTTGAATCCACCAATCAGAGAGCCTGTGTACTTTTTCCCGCCAAAACATGTGCCTCTTTTTACACACGCAGCACAGAGAGGCACAGGATTATTGCAGCCTATTTCTCATAGTGAGGACTCCCCTCAAACAAATGACCATAATTTCCAAACCGTAGGGGCTAGAGCGGTCATTCTTACACCGTTTTGTTCAGAAGAGATGGGGGAATCTTCCAGTGTTTACAATTTATCATTAAAATATGAATTATTAAAGATATTTGACTTCTAATGCACCATAACTGAGTAGAGCGAAGCAAAAACTGCCTTGACTTGCCCTCAAACAACGCTTTGTGACTTGAAATCTATTTGGAGTATCGATATCATTCTTTCACCGTAAGAGACAGCAGGCTTTGGTGAACAATCATGGAAATTTTCAGGTCTCTGTGGAAATCCAACAAAAAGTTATGACGAGAGAAAAAAGTGGTTCATTTCCACAGTTTGAAATCTGAAGAAATCTGAGCGAAGGACGAATTTCCTACCCTCAAACAAGTCCAACTCATTTCAGAACGGTAATAGGTGAGAAAGAAATTCTTGAATTGTGAGCGTCAGGGGTGTCTGAAGATATTCGGGGACAAGCCTCATGTCTTAACTTTGCTTCGTTAAGGAGATATGACGATTCGAATATGCCTCTCATTACAGAAATCCAGCGGTGATTTTGAACAAGCTCTCCATTCACTTTATATGGAGAGTTTTCTGACATTGTGTTGGTCTGAGGAGATTTGCGAAAATTCTATAAATCCCACAACAATGATAGTGACATTTCCTGAAAGCCAGCAAAAATACCTACGTTTTGATGTATAATTTGTGGAAGTTGAGTGAAAATTGAGCAAGTAGCAAACAGTTGTTCCGACATGAAGAGAAGACTGCAAAACCTTCAGTGACACACTGGAAGCCAAGAGCATAGCAACCATAACAACACATGTATTTTGTGAAAAATCACAATTTTGCAACTCAAAACTTTAAGAGGCATAAAAGTAAAACAGTAGAAGATTTGAAAAAGCTGAATCATACCTGAATAGCCCAATAATTTGTGAACATTTTAAAATTTGAATGGTTGTTCTAGGTGAAAATATGAGGAAGTAGTTAAGTTTCAAAAACAAGCAAAATTTAGCAGAATTGCAGAAGTTTCCCATTCATTTCAATGGGACAAATTAAAGGAAAAAAGCTTAATATTTAAAAAAGTATAATAGTTAAAAATAGCAAAAATCGTAGCAGGAATTAGCAAAAATAGCAGAATAGTTTAAAATTTGAACGGTGAAAATCGGCTGAAAATTGTGGAAGTAGTTTAACGGCGAAAAGTGTACGGAAGCAACTAGAATAAAGTATAAAGAATAAAGAGAAACAGGAACTCAATAGTGTGGATGCTTAAAGCATCCACACAATAATAATAAAGAATAAAGAGAAACAGGAACTCAATAGTGTGGATGCTTAAGCATCCACACAATAAAGAATAAAGAGAAACAGGAACTCAATAGTGTGGATGCTTAAAGCATCCACACAATAAAGATTAGAAGAACAATACTGTGAATGCTTTTCAAGCATTCACACTAATAATAAAGATTAGAAGAACAATACTGTGAATGCTTTTCAAGCATTCACACTAATAATAAAGATTAGAAGAACAATACTGTGAATGCTTTTCAAGCATTCACACTAATAATAAAGATTAGAAGAACAATACTGTGAATGCTTTTCAAGCATTCACACTAATAATAAAGATTACAACAACAATACTGTGAATGCTTTTCAAGCATTCACACTAATAATAAAGATTACAACAACAATACTGTGAATGCTTTTCAAGCATTCACACTAATAATAATAAAGATTACAACAACAATACTGTGAATGCTTTTCAAGCATTCACACTAATAAAGATTACAACAACAATACTGTGAATGCTTTTCAAGCATTCACACTAATAATAATAAAGATTAGAAGAACAATACTGTGAATGCTTTTCAAGCATTCACACTAATTACACTTTGGATCTAAGTGTTTCAGGGATTATAATCCACAGCAAAAATAATAATGATAGATTAGTTGCTGTTTTTTTTTTAAGTAGGCATGTGTGAGTATCTGCTTATAATAAATATAAGTATTAGAAAAATTAACTTCTGTAAATACAAGACTCAGCCTGAGTACCTTTAGTACATTTAGCACTACAACGGCCCCTCCCAGAGCCTGGTTCTGCTGGAGGTTTCATCCTTTTAAAAAGGAGGTTTTCCTTCCCACTGCCACTGTTGTTAAATTTCTTTAGCGAGGCTAAACTTCCTGTTAATGTTTATATATCAACAATAGTAACTGAGATGGGGAACTAACATAAATGGCATACACATCTGCTTCACACCCACTACAGCGGAAAATGCTATGCTACTTTGTTAGAGTGAAGATATCTGTTCGCAGGACCTCAGTGCTTGTGTGTATTATTTTTTGAAAGAATATCAATAAAAGGAACATCTACCTTTAAAATACAACAACAATGCTTTTTCCAGTTTATAAAAAATAATAAAAAAACATGTTGCTTGTTCTAATGAAACAGCGTCAGGCAGCTTTCATATACAGTTAAACAGTCAGATAGATCAGTAGACTATTAGACTGTCACATGTGATGTCTCTAACTGTTATGTCTGATAAAATAAGAGGAACATGAAGAAAAAAATGGTTATTATAATGTGTCATATAATTGCTCATATTATAAGCCTAATTTAACCTTGTGCTTTTAGATGTTCTGCTATTACACCTACGAAACCACAGTACTGTAATTATAGTTCAAGCTTCATAAAAAATAAGTTTGAGCACTGATTTAAACTTTCACAAGTATAAATATAATTACCAATACAACTGATCATTTTTGACCATTTTTACATTGTGCCTTGATGATGTAATACCATTACACAATAGGTCAGTTAAGCTGACCTATTGTTCACTGGATAAAATTTTCTGGATATGGGTGTAAGAAACCGAAGAATTCCATCTTATACTTACACAAAAATGAAGAAAAATAATGCAATGTTAAGCTTGATGCTCCAAGCAAAACTCACTCAATCGCAAAATATTTGTCGACATTTTTTGGTGGAAAAATATCCATTATTGAATTCTGATCAAAATGTCTCAAATGCAACATTTGCAGGCTACAGGAGGCAGGAATGGAGGCAGAGAGCAGATCAGCAGGGGTCTCACCTCCTCAGGCTGGGTTATTTATTTGTTTTACTTTACCGGATCACAGCCAGCTCAAAGCATAAGCAAACTAAGCAGTTCCCACAACAGCAGGGGTGCAAGGACCCGACCTCTGCCCACATGTATACAGTTAGGAAGTATTTTGTACATTATCGACACAGCGCTGAATTCATCATTCTATCATACAATTTTAAAACAATGTCAAACTGTTTTTTATTTTCCCAAATCTCCTCACAGGAGGTAAATAGGACTATTATGGAACAGTACAGTGAATATAGGGAGCTCTCTTACCAACAGAATAGTTTTTATTACGAACATGCAAATATAACTCAAATAACAAGAGAAAAGAAAAACTTAAAAACATCATGTTTTCATAAATATCTCTATGTCTACACAATGTTTATTACACGGCTTCTATTTTTAAGATACAGTTGACCTCATTGTTTGAATAAGAGTCCACCACAGATGATTCACAGTCAAATAAGCAAGATGTGATTGATGTGCAGACTTTTACTTTTAGGCCTTTAATGCAGCAGTAACCTTCAGGTGCTGCTTGTTTGGGGGTCTTGCTACCTTCAGTTTTGTCTTCAGTAACTAAAAAGCATGCTTATTGGCTTAGTGGATGGAGATGAGGTGACTGGCTTGGCCATTGAAGAATATCCCATTTCTTTCCCTTAAGAAACTCTTGGGTTGCTTTTGTATTACACTTGGGGTTATTATCCAATAGCATTGTAAAGCTCTGTGCAATCAGTTTTGCAGCATTTGACTGAATCTGAGCAGAGAGTATAGTCCTGCATTCATCCTGCTGCTTCTATCAGGAGTCTCGTGATAGACTGGACTCCTGATAGACATCAAGTGCTCTAATGCAATGGTGAAAATAAAGTGTCCCCACTTTTTCTACAAATTGCTGATGAGACCCTTTGTGATACTGTTACAAGAACTCCGAATATGGCAGTCATCCGAGTTCGCTGCATGCATGCAAACAAAGGAAGGGTTATCACAGACACTGCTGTGGTCGTCATGCCACCTTCACCCATTCAGTTCTACACAATCACCATCAGCAGTCTTATCAGATGGCGCTATTAGCACGAAATCTTCCCAAAAAGTGCTTTTCCGCTCCTTGTCATGTGCAGCTGTAACACAAGAATGAACGCCCTCGTATTCACCATCTCTCTCACCTTCTCACACAAAGACACACATGCATCTACCTCTGTCAGCCTCTCACTTTGCCCATCTGTGAGATCACTGCAGAATGGCAGTGTTTAGCCTGTATTGAGAGCCCCCGTGCAGGGTGTGCAGGAGTGAGCCCTTATCTGCCCTGAGATCTGTGCTTCTCCCTATGGCCTGCAAACACCATGTAATTGGGCTCCAATTGGAAGCAGGCTCTGAGCTTGTTTATGTAACAAGCGTTTTGTGTGATAACGCCATTGTGCTGTCTGTCGCTCTGCCTGGCTCTCTGCAGACTTCCATCCACGCCTTTCAGGAGGCAGTGCACACTGAACACAATATCAGTGCAGTCCAAAAAAGAGGGGCCACACTATCAAACAGATGCATAGCAACTTATGGAACGTTTGTATTATCAGGTAACTTTGAATCCACAGCTGGTTAATTTCAAGCTTGATGCATTTCTCTTTTCTGTCGTTCTGCATGTTCTGTTGTTAAAATGCACATTCTTTTAAAAGCATAGTTAAACTGATCGTGCATAACATTATGAACATCTCCTTAATATTGTTTGTGTCCACCTTTTACATGATTCATCTGACCATGCCACCTTCTTCCACTGCTCAGATTGGGCACCCTGACTGGTCTGCGGCTAGTCTATGTGATATCCTTGCATCTGTGTTGTTCCTGGATCAACATAATAATGTTTGTCCAGGATTAACATTGCACCTGATTAATCACATTGTTATGATGCCATTGATGTGTGACTTGGAAAAACACCTGCTGTTGTCCACTCAGGAAAAAATCCAAAAAAGGGAGTGGTAATGGTTGGGGTTAGTGTTGGGGGTTAGGATGTGATTGCAGTTTGGGTTACAGGGCTATAGGGAGGATTTAGGGTTAAGGTTTGGTGTGTGGTGTGACGGTGTTTCCGTGTCACAAAGCCATGACATCACTACAGTGTGATTAAACACTTGCAGTGTTGAACCAGAACCAACTTTACTATAACACAAACACAACGAAGTCACATCTAGGGTTGCAGCTATTCAGCCCCATATGCAACAAACTGTGATGCATCGTGTATTCTGTACGGAGCCCCGCAAGGGACGTGGGAGAAAAAAAAATTAAGATGAAGTTTTGCAAGATCTTGCAAAAGTAACTTGGGATCTTGCAAAACTTTTGCGATATCTTGCAAAATTGACTGCATCCTTCACAGGTCGCATTTGAAGGCCAAGTCGGTGTATCCTTCGTGACCCAACCTATCCCAGAATTCAAAGCGCAGCCCAGCCAATTCGTTTCCAACAATGGTGGCAGCTACTTAGTTTTAATATTATTCGTTCTGAGTCACAAAATTAACTTTTAAGATATTTTTCAGGCATGAATGTAGCTGTGTAAACTTCAAATATCTGCTCGGTTTATCAAGACATCACATATTTGCAAAAGTGCTCCGATGTTTTCAGAGACGTCTGTTACCCACCATCTCGAAGCTAACGTGAGGTCAAGGCCCACTACAGCCTAAGGGGACACTGCACTCCCGGGACATCGTGCCTCAACCTCCCGGTTGGCTTTGAGCTGGCGGCCTCCATAGGATGCGGCCAAAACATTTCATCTTTATTTTTTTTCTCTCCCATGTCCTTTGTGGGACTCCATAATTTTGACACCTTTTTTTTTATCAGAACCCGCAATAAATTTTTTAGTAGTTTAAGCTATAGTAGCTTGTTTCTTGGACCAGATCACACTGATCTACTCCCCATGCAGATCAGTGAGCCTTGGCCACCCATGATCCTTTCACTGGTTCACCACTGTTCCTTTTGATAGATACTGACCACTGCAGACTAGAAATACCCCACAAGAACTGCAGTTTTGGAGACGCTCTGACCCAGTTCTCTAGCCATCATAATTTGGCCCTTGTTAGATCTGCTCAAATCCTTACACTTGCCTGTTTTTCCTGCTTTATCAAATCAAATTATAAGACAAAATACTCACTTGCTTTCTCACATATCCCACCGTCAATGTGATGAAGACATAATCAGTGTTATTCACTTCACCTGTCAGTGGTCATAAAATACTCTGTGTATAATGCGGTGTATTTTAGTGGAACGGTTAATACCTGGCAGTGGATTTCAAGCCAGTGTCCAAGCGTTTGTTAAGCCCATGCCTCTCTGTATGTCTCTGAGCCGCTCTCTCTGCCTGTATTCTTTTGTGTCTGACCTCAGAGATCTCACTGAGAGCCCATGATGAGTCATAGCTCAGTCTGGAGCCTCTGCATCACAGTAGGGAGTCGGGAATACAGAGCAGCTCTGGTGTTTCAACACACACAGATACACCCTCACTCAGGCACACACATTTGCAGATGCATAAAGGTGGGCAAACAAACAGGGGAGCAGAAAACTCACAGGGAACGGTGCTGCACAAGTAACATGACCATGCATCTATGTGTGTATAAATATTCATGGAGAATGTGTCAGAGAAATGTGTATGTGGGAATCAATCAGGTACTAACGTGAACACCTTTGAGAACCTTATGATCCATACCTTCAAATTAACAAAAAACATTCCCGGACATGCACATGCACGCGCTCACTCACACACAGACATTGTCATTCATAATAATACCTCCCTCATCCCAGGCAGCAGATTATCTGATTGTCTAGCCCTGATCCTGTAATATGCAGCACTGTGACGTTCCTGTGATCTTTTTCACTTTTGCGGGAATCGTCAAGAGCCCTCCACGTCCCTGATTAATTTCACTCTGCGCCGTGATTGAAATTCACGCTACCACCTAACGCACCGCTACATTCAGGCACTTTGCGCCGCTGTATTCCTTGCCATCTCTCGCCGCTCAGTGTTTGAGTTTCATCTCTCTGTGACTAAAGAGTGTGTTTTCCATTCTCCCACCCCTGCACCCCCTGAGACTGCAGCGGGATCTCATAAGAACAGCATTCTGTGATGTATATTTCAGCTACTTTCTTCAGAAAAACTCCCCTTTTTTCTTTTCTCCATCTTCCATCATGTCTTGCAGAGGCGGTTATGCAGTCATGACATCGACACCTGAAAATGTTTAGCTGGGAAGCTCCTGGATCCTTTTTTTCACCCTCTTTTTTAACAAGTTTTCAGCATTTCCCTGATCAGTGACTTGGGTTTGAGCTATGTGATATCAAACATCAGATGGGAATAAAGGATTGCACGGAGAAGATCACTCTCCAACTTAGCCAGGTGAGTCACACATGAGTTTAAATATCTCTGACCTCTAGTGGGTAAAACTGCAGAGATGAGTTATGGCTGAGACCTATTTTTTTTTAAAAAAGCCACAAGTCCTGCAAAAACAATGTTATGCATGAGTAATGCCAGTTAGTCAGTTCCCATTTACAAAATAGGTCTAGTGCATTTAGACATTCTGAACCTCTGTTGTTACCATGAAATGCAGCAAGGGGAGTGTTCAGAGAGGGGGAAGTTTGGTTTAAACTTTCTCTTTGGCTTCCAGTGTGTCCTTATTGTTTGCACATAAACACATGCAGACTGAGTTACGGACTTGTTTTGGATTTGCACTTTTATAAATGTGTTTGACTTGGAGAGTTTTAAAATCATGGTCAGAATTGAGGCAACAGGCCACACACTCCAACAATTAAACTCATCTAATCAAATCATGCCCCTCATTCTTCAACAGTCCTGATGAGTAAATGTTTCTTCTTTTTTAACTCCTTGATACCAGTTTGTAACAAAAATGTCTGACTTCTGGTTAAGCTATAGTCCATATCAACCTGTGCTTCACCTTCCAAGCAACGCACCGTAGCAGCACATGTACAGTGTATTAATCAGCTAACTGTGTTTGAATATTTTAATCTTTGAACACAGGCAGACCAACTGTTTCCTTCTGCCTACACTCTTTTTATTATCTAAGCAGTGACAGAAGGCACTGTTCACGTTTATATTACCAATTTATATTTACCAATATGACCATGGATCTTAACTTGTTTTGCATACCAATGTTATAGTCACGTTGGCATACCTAATGCAGAAATATATATTTATTTGTTTATTTAGAGTTTTTTCCATAAACAGAAACAGTCCTGAAGAAGGTCAATGTAAATTTTTGTTTGTCTTTAGATCACAAATAATTTTTGGGCCGGTCCAGATAGCTGTTTGGATGGTTAGCAACATGGCTAATGCTAACAGCATTACAACATTACTACTGTACAAAGCAAGACAAGATCTTAAGAATGTCTGTCTAGCGCCAATGACACATTTTGGTAGTATATTAAGTTTACAAGAAAATACTAAACTGTACAAATGTCAGGCAGGTTTTGCTACTTACTGATCTGTAGATATAATGCCAGGTAACTCTGTATTGAAGCCCTTTAAATCTTGATCGTGTCTCTATCGTACAAATGCTTGTCACTGTCTAACTCTTGCTTGCTTTGTCCTGTTTTCTGTTGCTCTCTCCTTTCCCTCCTTGTTGTTTTTCCTTTCAGTGATTGCATTTTCAAAGGTGTCTGTGTATTTGCCATGCCAGCTAAAAAAAAGATATCCACCGGTACCTCTGAAAAGTTTTTAGCACCTGTGTCTAACGGCTAGCGGTTAGATCAGTGTTTCTGAAGGACTGTGCCGTGGCACATAGGTGTGCCGGGAAAAATGATCAGGTGTGCCGTGGAAGATTATCTGGTTCCACCTGATTAGTACTCTAAGCGATTGGCATGAGTAACGGGCAGAACAACTACATTCTCTTCCACTAGAGGGCAGTACAACTACCTGCACTAATTAAATGGGTTGCCAACTACCAGTAAAACAGAAGAAAACAAAGAAGAAATTACACAATAGTCATGCTGCGAGTGAGACAACACAGCGCATAATAGCAATAGATAAGTATTTGAAAAGAAAAAGCAGTCAATCTGACCTGGGTCCTGGAGAAAATTCCGACCCAGATGAAGGCCCTAGTATGAGTAGTGGTCAGAAGAAAGCAATAAAGGTGTACTGGGGACAAACCAAGCCAATTCCACTATATCTGGTGCGCAGGGAAAAATGATCAATATGCTTTTTGTGGCATTTTTGTTTGGTGGTGTTCTGTGTGATTTTTCTAATGTGAAAAATGTGCTGTGGCTCCAAAAGGTTGGGAAACACTGAGCTAGATGACCACCCCTAACTTCGGCCATATCAGATAATAAAAAGGCTAGTAACGGAAGCGGTGCTTGCCAGAAAACTGCTGCGGTATTGACTTCTGAAAATAGTTTACACCATTAGCGTAGTGAGCTAACTGCTAATTTGCTGTAAACGGTAAACTGCTTCCAGATTTGCTTGTGCAATTTTCTTTAGAAATCTGATTTGGTGCAACAAAATCTGATTTCAAGTGCCTGGTGGTAGGCTAGTGAGAGCACTGAGATAAAAAACATTTTTAGGAAGCTGAAAATGCTGATTTTTTCAATAGCTATTACACGTAATGATAGGCTTCATAATACAAAATTAAAGACAAAATGTTATTTAATTTAGTGCTGTATGAATTTGTGTGTGTGAATCAGTGAATGTCGGTTTTAGTAAAAAGTACTCTATAACAGGAATGCAGAAATCCTTCCAGATCTAACTGCTGGCGAGATATCAGACTTACCATCCAGAACTACTGCTATGATGACGCACAAGCTCAGGATTCTCACAGCAGGACTTGTGAAAAACCTGTAACCTGCTTTGGCTGCCTTCACTGTGATTTGATGCTGTGTGTCCAGCATTAATAACACTGAATGTGGGCCAAAGGATTCGGGTAGTGCTAACCAGCCAAAGAAAATAAATGCTGATATTCAAAATTGTTTAGGATGTGCGTATTGATGCAACAGTTTAATGGATTAAAAGCCAGTCCTCTCTTTTTGCTCATTAAATGTCAGATAACTTTAACAGCCAATGAACTCACCCCCCATCACCACTGTTAAAAAAGGAAAATAAAATTTCAGTACAACAGTAATTTTAGAGCTAGTTCAGTATAAAATACATGAGTGTTGCTATTTTGAATCAAAGTTGTGTGCTTTTTGGTAAGTGCGTGGTAGGAGAAACAAAAATAGAGCAACTGGTGTTACTGTTTGTTTTATGTAACACAGAATGACTCATTAATGTGCAGTATGAGAATGACACAATGGAGCAAAGAGGGATTCAGATATAGGTTAGACAAGTTTCCAGCTGGCAGCGCTCCAGAACAGGTTGTGTTCTCCATTCAGAGTGACCAAGTCACAGCTATAAGCTCTTGGCCACTGCTGAACTGTTTCCACATGCAAGTTTTCTGAGCTCATTTGTTTCTCCTGAAAATGAACAAGTTTGTGTTATTCCTCCCAGGTTTGGGAGATGATTTAACTTTAATTTCCTTAAGTTTAATAATTCAATATTGTCCTTAAGACAAGCCTTTAACAGTGGCAAACCAAGTGAAAATGGCTTTGTTATATATGCAAGTGCATGTATGAAATTTGCATAAATCCACTATTAAATTATCATGAATGTAAAGTAGATAACTAAACTGCAGTGACTCACTCAACCTAACTGAAAACCGTCAAAGGTCGTAAGTCAAAAGACTATTCTGCAGTTTATCAAAGCAGCAAATGTTAGCTCGGAAACAGAGGAATAAAGAGACCAGTGAAAAAGTAGACAACACATCAGCAACTAAAGCAGGATTTACACAGGTATTTGCAACAGTCTGGCTTTTCTGGGGCTTTATTCAGTCCTGTAGTAGCAGCATAACTTCCAAACTGAAATCTGTATGTCTGAGATGCAGCTTGACTGCCTGCTGGATGTATATTGTTCAACTATGCTGGGATGTCCTTGCTGGATTTTCTACCAAAATAAAGTTTCTGTTCAAGAAGCACTTTTATTTGCAACGGGTCACCACAGTGCATAGATCTGCATACACAATTCTGCACAGGTTGCTGATGCAACCTTCGCAGGGATTAGTGTCTCCTCCTGGTGTTATATGGAAGCTCTCTCGCGTGTTAGGTGAATGTGACCACTCAAATCATTTTATATGATCTTTTTATCGTATATAGTGACATTAGGAACAGATGGTTATGGTGATGGTTATGACCAGTGTTGGGGTCATTACACAAAGTAATGTATTACACATTACTCTTTAATTTTATTAAAATAATGTAATTAATTAATAATTAATTACTCACCTGAGAGAGTAATTTGTTGCACTACTCTTTGCATTAGTTTCTTCTTATACTGTAAAATAACCTGAAATGCATTGTCACCTAATTACCAGTTAAACCTTGGGCAAGAGCAACATAAATCCTGAACCTAATCAGGACTCACACAGGATCTTTCTTTTGTATTTACATATGAACACATAGCCGACAACACAAAGAAAACTTTAAAATGAGCCCAAACTCCAAAGAGATAATGAACAGATAGAAACGGGGGCAGCAAGCCAGACTGCTTATCCTCACTGTATTTGTAACCTGTTGAAGATCAGGCTCTGGCTGCTTGACTGGGGTCGTCATGCAATCAGCTTTAACATCAGTTTGGGTTCTTACCATGCTGTCTGTGCAGATGCTTTCAAATAGCTGAAGTTCTGTTATTGCCATAATGTGGCCGTTTCTGTCGTGGATGCAGTTTAAACTTTGCTGTCATGGCACAGTGGCCTGTGAAAATGGGATGGACTCAAGCGCAGATTCAAAACCGGAGGCTTGAAGTGCGGTGTAACAAAAAATCTTTATTCACAACGTCTGTAGTGGTAAGGAAACTAAAAACTCAAACTAAATTTAGTGCGGAACATAAACTAGACGTCTGAGGCAGGAGAGACTAAAACAATAACTAAACTATGACAGATCACTGTGACGATGGGATGCAGGGACTGGGCGGAGGGAGCTATGGCAGACCAGGGCACTGAAACTGAGGAGAGAACTGTCAGAGTTCTCTCCAAAGAAAAGTTGCGTGTTAATCAAAGAATTATAGCATTGTGCCGCCTGATGTGCTTGCAGGCGGAGACTGTTTGGAGGGGAAGGCATGAGGCGGACGCACCTGAGCGCCACCCGCAATCACGCCTCGCCGCCTTAACGTCTGTGCTATCTATGCCGTTGTGTTGGTATGTGTTGGGCTGTGAGCTTTAACACCGGCTGTATGCATACAGCAACCGTGTGTGAAAAGTGGTCAATAAAGAGATGCTGAAAAGCATGTTCATGGAAACATTGTCGGGTCTGCCGTGATATGTTTACAATGGGACTTCTGCTCCTGAACCTCTGCGCACAGCGTCTGCAGATCGGGGCTGTACGAAGTCACTTTCATCTTTACGCAGGACTGTAAGCTGTCATCTGTGAGGTGTGAGCAGTGTTTGTTTTTAACATAGTTCACGGTGGAGAATAGTTGCTGACTTTGCCTACCTGGGGTTGAAAGTCTCGATAAATGCACGGCGTTTCGGCGGGTATACCGGCTTCCGCAAGTGTGACGCTTATTTTGAGCGATCAAAAAATAATAGAATATAATTTTGTATTTATATTTCAATATCACAATAATCTTCCAATTTAGAACTACAAGTTAAAAAAACTAACACAAATAAAATACACTTCAGCTAATTACTTAAAAAAATTTTTTTCCCCAAACCACGCGGAGCCGCACTAAAAGGACTAAAGAGCCGCATGCGGCTCCGGAGCCGCCGGTTGCCGACCCCTGACCTAGGAATAATGATCAGACCTTGAAGTCACTATCTGTATGTTTTTGAGGGCTGGGAAGGTACACATGTGCACCATTTGTCCCGGAGTTTCAGATTAAAGAACTGTCAGCAGATGTTCAAAACTAGCCTCCGTTATGTACAAGGGTACCAAAAAAGTGCTCCCTGTCAAAGGATCAACAGTTGTACAGAGCAAATCGCCCCTGTCACGAGCCTTTGTACTTCCTGAGGTCCAAAAAGCTACTGTATCTCTTGAAAGTGTACTTCCCATAAAATAAGCATTCATTGTTTTCTGACTTTAAGTGGTGTTCCCATGAATCACGAGACACAAACTAAGGAGGGAAAAAAAGTCAAACCACTGAACCAAGCTCCACCAGAGGACTAGCTTTCAATCTAGCAGTCAAGTGTTTACTGCACAGAACCTCGTCTGTTTGATCCCATTGAATCATCAAGTGCTTGATTATGTTTAACTAAGAAGATATTTTTAAGGAATAAGGCACAGATTTCAAAAGATACTCAGAATGGTTGGGCGGTTTTTGATCAACCGAGTTTGGGGTTTCTTTTTTAAACCGAGTACCCTTTCAAAGATAGCATTTTTCTGCTTTTTCTCCCATAAATGGAAAGTGTAATACCGAAATATGCCAAGGTGAAGATCAAGGTAACTCAGCTCAATAGAAGGTTTTTCACAGAATTTTGAATTCTCCAGATGTTATGCTCATACTCTTCAAATATTTAAGGGTAGCGAGGGCGAGCAACAGTATCCTTCACGCCTGTGTAGTTTTTAATTTATATAAAAACTACAAATATAACGTTTCAAAATGGCTTCTTATAAGAGGCAGGCATAGAAAGGTGTGAAATGTCAAAGGGTTAAAAGAAAAAAAACACAGAGAAAGCAATTCTACACCACCTGAAATTCATATGCTGCCTTTGTTCCTGCAGAGAAGCTGTTACAATTGCCAGCGAAAGCAGGACGAAAGGGAGCAAGGACAAGGAGTGGCAACAGCAGCAGCAAAAGAGAGAGAGAGAGAAAAAGCTATGTTATTGAAATCTCTGATATCGCGTTTCATCTGAAGTAGCTGGTCCTTGTGTTGGGTTGAAGAAACTGGGGAAAGTGGGTTTTTATGGCATACCCCTGTAGTGTAATCAGGAGCGCTGGCTAAGCAGAAGTGACAGCAGCGGTTTGGGATTAGGGTCAGTAGCAGCACACGGCTTGCAGCTGAGAGAGAAAAAGGAAAAGGAGGGGGAGGCACTGTGTTTGCCAGTGGGTAGGGGCCAGCTGGTCGAGGGACCGCCTTGAGGTTTGAAAAAAAAAAAGAAAAGATCCTAAAGTTTCAATGCTATCAGAAATAACACATCTGCAGCCAAGGCTGATTAACCACCTAGCCACCCAGAAAAACAAGGTTTCCTTTTTTTTTTTTGACTCTCATGTAGGTCAATTAGCAGGTGTCAGAGGACTTCTTATAAAGTGAAAATTACAACAGGACCCTATTTCACCCTGGACTCTGCGCGACCTTGTGCTCATTAATGGTGCGCTGCAATCAAATGTTAGTGCCCCTCTGAGATTTGGGATAGTGTTCTACCCATAATAATGGCGCCATGTAATGCAGCTGTAAACGCAAATGTTTGGCTCTCAGTGACACTTGTGATGGGTCTGAATCCATTTGCGGTCAGTTTATTTTGGTCCGGAAAAGCGCACAAATAGCATATAAGAGCAAGCGGACCACTTTAGCTTTGATTGCTTGCTGCCCCCTACACTGCTTTACTTACCCAGTAATGTCTTTTAGTGTTTATTCTTGGTATTTTGACTTTTTGTTAAGAATGTGACCACTCCATAAACCCTCTTCAGGACTAGTCAGGCCTGACCTTATCTCTGCTGCTACAGGGCAAGAAATGCTAGTTTGTTGCAGGGTTAACTCACACAGACAACCATTTACACTCGCATTCACACCTATGGGCAATTTAGAATTACCAAATAAGCTAACCCCACTATCTGCATGTCTTGACCAAATCTTAGATTTGAATCTGTGAAACAACAATGCTAACAACCACGCCACTGTGTTTAAAGACGTAACCAAAGAAGATTTAACATTCTGGAAGACTCTGAATGCATTCCCCTATTAGATCCTGAACAAGTACGTGAAATTCAGTGTGTGAAGTCTTTTTTTCAGTACAGAGGAATTAGACTTTATTTGCAGTCAGTAGACCTGCAAATGGTTGGTGTTTGTGTGTTACCAAAGGAGAGTGGTGGAAAAAGTTTTCACATTATTTATGTTACTGAAATTGGGTGCGCCATGCTATACATCTTTTATATCAAGCACAGTCAGAGAGTCAGAGATGTCAGAGCATATGTGCTGGACAGGCCACCAACAAGGGGGCATTATCTCAACTCCCACTGTAATTTTGTCTGAAAAAACAGAGTGCATTTATACCATGACTTACTGTTTGGAAGAGGAATTCCTGTATAATTATAGCCTATACACTTGGCTACCTTTATAGGCTACACAACAAATTCAAGCCTAAACAACTTACTTTGAACAACCCGTAACTAATCACAAACAGGCATGCATAATATATTTATTTCTAGGTGCTGAAGTGGATTAATGACCTTACCACAACACACAATTCCATTTGTTTTATAGGTTTTTTTTTTGTGATATCAGGCACAAAAATGGTCTCTTTTTAGTTCCAAAGAGATGTATACATGGGGGTTGAGATATTTGTATTTGTTATATTTTTTAACTGCAGATAAATAATAATATTTTTTTTACATAAGTTACATTTCTGATAAAGATTAGCTTGCAGCAGTTGATTTAAATTTAAATAATTTTGTAAAGTAATTAAACTTTTTGAGGAAATATATTAAAGGCAAATGATTATTGATGATTTTTTTTTTCAGTTTCAAAACTTAAAGCTACTAAAACTACAGCATTGGTGTTATAGTGAAGCTGACACAAGTGCTCCTCCTGCTACAACTGCTGTCACTGCATCTGCTGAGGCTGTTGCTATGTGACTACTTTTTCAGTTACCAGGTCAGACAACTCAAGGCCTGTAAGTTAATATTTGTATTAATTTGTGGGAATATGAGAAAAACATTGAATGATTATGTTGACTTATTGCCACAGCAGTATGGAGATCTAAACATCCTGTCCAAACATTTTTTTAACTGCTTTCAGTCCGAGCATTTCTGTCCATAGTAGGGTCACAGATAACTTCGCCCAGTGTGGGTGAAGCATCATTTGCTTCAGGTGAGGCTCAATCTGCGGAACCGTTGGCAACTGCACCTTTGTCAACTTCATGTGACTCATTGTTAACCTTTGAAGCTGAGAACA
Source organism: Diplotaxodon limnothrissa (assembly GCF_057381915.1). NCBI lineage: Eukaryota > Metazoa > Chordata > Actinopteri > Cichliformes > Cichlidae > Diplotaxodon > Diplotaxodon limnothrissa. The sequence continues at coordinate 23,400,626 of NC_140608.1, read as the reverse complement.
TGAAGACCGTTCCTGACAGCTGAAGCAGTGCCACACATCATGGGCGTGGTTCAAATGTGCAGGCTCGTTTCATGCTGCTCTTAGAGCCTCACCCAAATCTTCCTCTGAAGAGGCAGAGTCATCCGTTAATCTGGCAGCGCTCTCTGAGGCTTCTTGAGCAGCTGAGACGGCGTTGTTTCTGCAAGTCATTTCAGATCCAACTGCGGCATCATCTGTAGCAGCGTGAGCCAAAACTGTGGCACAATCTGAGGCTGATTCTTTAGTTGTTTTGGTCTTGCCTTCTCCTGCCGATTTCACCAGTGGTGGGGACACTAAGGGTACCTGAGATTATGTCACTGGATGACGAAACTTTAATCTCACTGCAGAAGTGTAAACCAAAAGGCAATACACACAGAAAATCATTCACTCAAAACTGGTGGCATCACACAATTTACAGGTGCTCAAACACGGGTGTGCCAGCGCATCACTTGGTGTAGTTCTCCTTTGAGGATTCAGATGCAGCAGCATCTCCAGCAGGCTGACAAACTTTATCTTGTCCTCATATGTTTCCACATCTGGGTACAGCTGCATTTGGAGACATATTTCATGTATATTTAAAACACCCACTTCCTGACTTACAGATGAGTTAAATTCTATTTTACATCCACAGTACAAGGACTACCTACCACCACCAGGTCATACAGACTTTTGAACTCAGTCGCTTTGCCTCTCTGAAGTGGGAATCCAGTCCCAGTCGGTACGCTTCAGACATCTAAAAAGTAGAGAATGTATTTGAGAAGACTTTAAAAAAAATCAAAAACACAGAGAGAAAAGGAAAATATCCTTTGATTTGTGCATTTCAGGACAGCATTGCAGACCTGGAGTCCACATGAAAACCTCAGGAGATCTGAGAGTGGAAAACAAGAAGTAGTGATTAGAATGACTTCCTGCAAATGTTTGCATATTGATAAGAGTTATTGACATCAGATCAAATTATCCACAAGGAACCAAACGTAGCCGAAGTTAGAACACAAATCTGGAAACAAACCGGTATCCAACAGGCTGTATGATGTAGCTTTGTTCCACATCAGCAGCTTTTATGGCTTATTGAGAATTTAGTTTAACTGTGAATGGTTGGACTTCCTGGTTTACCAGCATGATATTGCTGGGTTTAATATTTGATGCCAGCATTCTTCAGAGAGTTGAGCGCAGAAAACAGTCGCACGGACAAAGGAAAAACTAGACTGTGTTGTTCAAATATGTTCAAGCATGCACATTTGCACCCTACATTAGCAGACAGTGCTTTGTGGTAGACTGATGATACCTGCTATGTTATGGGTGAATGAAATAAAGAAAAATAACATTTAATGTTTATGATGAAGCGTGGTGGACAAGAATGACCCACCTCTCTGTTGGGCTTCTGGAACTCATTGGCGATCTTGAATATCTTTATGGCCAAGAACTCTTAGGTAGTTCTGCACTTAGCAACTTTGCTAAAGCAGCCATCAAAGCAGAACCGTGAAAACAGGTATTCATTAATTCTGCTGGACAAGTCCTAAGAGAAAACAGCTACACTGTTCCAAAAAATAGTAATGTCAAAGTATCTTACTGTATATTTTACAGTTTTGTACTGTCTTTCTAGAATATCATTAAATTTACATAAGTAGACTGTGATTTTACATGTCAAAGGTAAAATAACATAACATCACTGTAAATATAGTAAAACACAATTTACTTGTTTTTTAAATATATTTTTTTTGTACATATGCATATTTAGATTTTAAAAATACATTCAGAAATGTATCATAATTTCACAAATATTTGTCTGTTATGTGAGAGAATGATCTGTTAAATTCAAATAATACTATGGAAAAATATATAAAATGATCGAAAATTAATGAGAATAATCAATAATTAAAGGAGTATTTGAATTATAATTTTGCTGAAAATTTCATGTCATCTAGGTCTGATTCAATAATTCAGAGGTAACAAGTGAAAATATAAATAATAGGAATAAAAACTAAAAAAAACATATAAAACATTGCACGGCCACGCTGTGCTAATTATATATTTTAAAAAATAAATGTAGAGGTAGGAATTGCAATTAATATAAATCTCAAAGTATTCACAACATTCCTGAACAGAAATAAGCCTCTGCACCTGGGGTGAAGGTGTGGCCATGAAAACAATGTGACATGCCACTGGATGTTGGGCAACATTATAACTAAGCATCGGCCAATGAATGTGAACTAACAACCACAAGGTCGCGGGTATGGCAGCCAGAGATGGGCAGTAACGCGTTACTGTAATCCGATTACTTTTTTCAAGTAACGAGTAAAGTAAGGGATTACTATTGCAAAAATGGTAATTAGATTACCGTTACTTTCCCTGTAGGAACGCTGCGTTACTGCGTTACTAAAACCGTGATTTTTTTTGCGAGAATGTCTCATGACAATGACGTAAGCAAGTGCGACGTTCGTGACAACAGCTGTGCGCAGATCAACAATGGATAATATATCGAGTGCGGGAGACAGTATGAGCGTGCAGCGTTTAAAGCGTGGAAGTACTGACCTTACTTTAAGTTTGATTCCATAAAAAGTGACAAAAACATTAGCGTCCGTTGTGCGTAGGAAGAAAACTTCTTTTACAGCGAAAAAAACCTCTAAACTTTCAAGCAAGCACCGAGTGCACTACGACGTAATGGGAAATTCACAGAGAAACTTCAACTGACCGCTGCGGCTCACCTGCACCAGGGTAAACCTCCACCTACCCTACTCCTGCTTTACAGGTGAAAATAGAGCAAAAGGACGGCTAGTCTTTGACTTTATTTATTTTCTGCTGTGTTTTACTTGCATCTATTTGAAAGAGTGAGTCTAAACACACAAAAAAAATAAAATATTTTATGTGCTGGAATGTGCAGAAAATAGGTTTAAATGTTAAACTAATTTATTCAAGTCAGAGAATGTTGCATATAATTTAATTTTTGCTTGATGCATAAAGTTAAAAGATTAAAACTGATAAAACAAGTTAAAAAAAGAGATTTTTCCATTTGATTACATTTTGTATGATGGATTATGTAGAAAAAGTAGAATTGGGCTGAAAGATCTATCGCTTTATCACCTCTTCAGGTTGTAAATCGTATTTTTAAAAAGTAACTAAGTAAATAAGTAATTAATTACTTTTGAAAATAAGTAATCAGTAAAGTAAAGGGATTACTTTTTGGGGAAGTAATCAGTAATTAGTTACTGATTACTTTTTTCAAGTAACTTGACCAACACTGATGGCAGCACTGTAGCGCTAATCCTAATATAAAAGTATTCTACTGTGCATTTTACAGTTTTGTTCTGTTCTTCTAGAATATCATTAAAGTTACATAAATAGACTGTGATTTCACATTTCAAATGTAAATTAACGTTAAATCACTGTAATGTAAAAAAACACAATTTTCATGATTATTAAATGTATCTGTCTGTACATATACATATTTAGATTGTTAAAATACATTCACAAATGTATCATGATTTCACAAATATCTGTTCGTTATTTGAAAGATTGAACTGTTGAATTCAAATGTAATGCTATGGAAAAGTATATAACATGATTCCTATAAGCTTGTGTTACATCACATAAGTATTATTATCATTGCTATTTACGGCGATCGTGACTCAAGAGTTGGCAGTTTGCCTCGTGATCAGAAGGTTGCTGGTTCGAGCCCCGGCTCGAACACTCTCGTTATTGTGTCCATGGTCAAGACTCTTCGCCAACTGGTGATGGCCAGAGGGGCCGATGGTGCGATACGGCAGCCTCACCTCTGTCAGTCTGTCCCAGGGCATGCAATCCATTATTATTTAAATCAACTGTTAACTGTATATTTCTGTACATTTACGTATTATGATTCATATTGTTACATTCATTGACCTTGTTTATAGGTAATTTCATTGTTTGATCACGTTAAAATGTTCCTAATTTAATGTCTAAAAGCACTTGGTAAAGGCAGAATCCCATGTAAAATTAGCGCAACAAACTCTATTTTCATTACTGAAAATAACCGTATTTTCATTAGAAAGTTATTTTCTGTTATTTTACGGTAGTATTTTGGCGCTCCAGCTGCCAGAATATTACTGTTTTTTTAGGATTTGTTTTTTTCCCCTATTTATAGATAATTTCATTGTTTAATCACATTAACATGTTCCTAATTTAATGTTTAAAATCACTTGAAAAGGCAAGATCCCATGTAAAATTAGTGCAACAAACTGTAATGTCATTACTGGATATAACCGTATTTTTATGAGGAAGTTATTTTCTGTTATTTTACGGTAGTATTTTGGTGCCCCAGCTGCCGGAATATTACCGTTTTTTAAGATGTTTTTTTAACAGTGTAGCTATAGTATATTCAGTCAGCACTTGATGACATGCAGGTATGAAATCAGTATATCAAAGTATAAACCAAAGTATATCAGTTGTACTTTATCAATTTTAAAAACATACATTGTCTCACAGCTCCCATTTGTCACAGAACTGTATAATTTGTTTTTTAGATCGCAAGCTTTTATTCACCCATTTGATCATAAATCTAAATGTAGCCTGAGGCAGATTTCTCTTTATGTTAAACATTTTCTTTCTGTTTTCAACCTGTTCTCACAACTTTACTGGGATTTAATAGAGAAGCATTAATTGGTAATACTTAGTTTTGTAAAAACGTAAATATGGGAAGTCGAAGATAAGAAACAGTGCAAAATGACTTCTTCTTTACAGGCTACTGTCTACTATATAAAAACAGAAGCATACTTACACTAACCCTATGAAAAAGAAAACTTCAGCAGACAACAATCACTAAAGAATAGATGTACATATTTCAGCATGCAACGTAGGACAGGAACATTTTGCAGTCTGTAATATGTGAAAACATGTTGGTGTGCAGTGTCTCTCACCTATTTGATTTGAAGATCCTGACAGCTGCAGGTTTTGGTTTGCGAGGCTTGGAAATGACATGTTTTTGTCAAGGTTTGTAGTTTCAAAGTACTCGAAAGCAGCTTCACTGTGTTTTTTGCCTGAACAGATGAAACCAAAATAAAAGAGTTCTGACTGAGTTTCCAAGTATAAAAACCTTTTGACACCATTTTGTTCCATTGCATTAAAAAGATGAAGTCTTGAATTTGAGTCAGAGTCCAAAGCACATGCATTGCTTTTAATTCAAAACAACTGAAAACAGAGGGGACACAGGAACAGCGATGCAGGCAGTGTTTGTTTAAATATTGCCAATTCTCATGAAGGGATAAGAAAAGTCTCATCATTTTGTCTTTCCTGTGCTCACTCTGAAATAAAACACTATATAGCAGTTCCTTAATTTTTTATACATTTAAGTTATACTCTGGGATGTTTTTTTTTTAATTTGGCAAATGGCGCCTTCTAGTTTGGCATACATACTGTAATAATCAGTGCAGAATTTTAATGTTGTGTTCCATTGCTTTCTGAGGTGAGATATGCCAAAGCAAGCGCTTAGATCCTGCAGATCAGAGCATTTGAACGTCGACAACACACTTGAAAGGTCCTAAAGTTTGATTTATAGGGGTATGCCTACAGACTGTCGACTGCCGCAAACAACAGCCACTTTTATAGTTGCTAAATAAATGATGAAATAATCTTTTACCTTTTCTGTAATGCAACAAATTCCAATTTTTGTGATTTATCAAACCCATTACCAGTGGAAACCTTCCTCTGTCATAGCTGTCACTCTATAAAACACAAAGACAAGTAACATCATGTAAAATTTCACATATTCAGCAAATGCCCACTGATAAATCCATCATGTGTAGCCACTAGGGTAACTCTCTCTCAGCTTCCAGTGAAATGAATCACCTTGTTCCTATTGTAGGACTGGAGCTGAGCTGCACAATGTAAACTAAACCAACTGTTCTAGCATCCACCAAGCTTTCTGTACCAGCAGTAATGTATCTTTGCAGTAATTTAAGCACAAAGTTGTCATTACTTTTTACAGTAATGCATGAGCTGAGTTTCAGTTCCCTTGGTGCTAGCGAACAGTTATTTGACATGCCATTAAACTGGCAATAGTGACACTATCTTTGGTGTTGCTTTAAATGAAATCGGCAGTCGGGATTAAACGACAGCATCATACGCTTTCATTTTAAGCACCTTAAGACAAATCCACCCCCGTGTGTTCTGACCCAGAGAAACAAATCAGTCATCACTTCTGCGTTGGCTGTGTCACCCTCCACTGTTGCCATCTAGACAGCAATCTAAGTGAGATTTGGCAGCCGCTGGGCTACGCTTGCCTCACCTCGCTGAATCATGATGTGTGATATTTACATAGCCATAAAATCCCCTCCAGAAGTGAAATGCTCACTGCTTCCCCTAATTAAGCACAAGCAGACATAAACATAGACACAACTTCACACAGCGTAGGCACACATACGCACGAAGGATGCAACATTATACGTGCGTGACTTAATGCTCGCACAGGCACACAGGAATAGAAACTTTTCTGCATGCACACATGCAGAAAAAGACCAATTCACTTAATGTATTACTCGCATTGCTCTAGGCAAAGGGAAAGGTAGATATCAGAGTTAGTAAGCATCGAGTTTTCCATCTGTCAGAATAAACAATAACATATTTAGATGAGATAGTTGTCTCCCCTGCTACTCTTTTCAGTCAAATACCTAATGTGAAATTGCTGATCAGTATAAATCCTGTAATATCACCTCTCAGATAATACTACCGGCCTGTCTGCTCACTTCATTAGTTGAGATTGAAGGTGTTTGGGGATAGTAAAAACAGGTTCAGTGCAATATTTATAAGTGGGAACAGTAAAGTGTTGAGAGAGCTATGATTTTACTGTCAAAGCTTGCAGTGAAATGCAGATTGCTGCACAAACACCTGATGCAGACACATTTACACACACACACACGCATACACATACACTCTACGAATAAGTCCAGTTGAAGAGCAGTCCACTCTAGATTAATTTGTCACTAAAGTTGAGGACTACAGTCCTCAGGGGTTGTCTTATCCCTGCACAGATTGGCCTGCTAGCTGCTCCTTGTTGTTTGGTGAGCTCTTATCTGCCACTTGGAGCTGTGGCAAGTCAGACTTGGATAAGAACACATTCCTGACATCGCCGACACACTCAAAAAAAGTATTTGTGTTTAAAATGGCATTCAGTCTGAAAGCTTTAAGTGTAGGGTAACAATTTTACAAAACAAGCTGAAAGGTATCTTTAGAATTTGCATATATACATTTACCAACCACTTTATTAGGTACACCTTTACAGCTGCTTCTTAATGCAAATATCTAATCAGCCAATCACATGGCAGCAACTCAGTGCATTTAGGCAGACCTTTTTGAATCTGTGCCACAAGAATTAAAGCAGTTCTGAAGGCAAAAGTGCGTCCAACATAATATAGATGGTAGCTAATAAAGGTGTATCTAATAAAGTGTCCAGTGTTCATTACACATTTTACAGATTATATTTTTATTTTTCAAAAATTTACTTTAAGTTTATTTTTCTAAAAAAAGCAGTTTTGATATTAATATTAATATTAATAATAATAATAATAAAACGTTCTTTTTTAATAAAGCTTATAGTTAGTGTTCTCTTGATTGCCTAAGACTTAAGCGTATATTTATTTTCTTACTCCTTTTATATTTATTTATTAGCTTTTTTTGCACTGATGTAACCGGAGCTCGTCATCTTCCTCTCTGTATGCTGCACTGGATATCTCAGAGATGACAAAAAAGTTTACTTTGACTTTTTCAGGCAAACCCGAACCATCTCTTAGTGTTTCTTCTTCACTCATTTCTTTCCACTAACTATTTAAACCCCAGTACTGTATTCAATTATTAGTAATTATTAAACTTTGTGTCTCTCTTCCATAGTTTGCCTTTTGGCGTGTCGCTCTCTTCTCTTTCCCCTCTCCCCCCAGTCTTTAGCGGCTGATGACTGCCCCTCCCATAGCCTGGATCTGCCAGAGGTTTCTTCCTGTTAAAAGAGAGTTTTTCCTTCCCACTTTTGCCAAGTGCTTGCTCACAGTATAGGCTACTTTGACCCGTGCCAAATGTAGAAGCAGCCCCTGGTTTGAAAAACAGACTGAGAAGCCCATTGTAACCGTTCCTATCTTGGTGTTTTAAAACACCAGGAGGATCTTAACTCTGAAACCAAGGGACACTTCACACTCTTGTTGTAGTGACTTGTCAGTCTCATGGTATGGATGACCTATTCTTCATTCTTGCTATAATAGGGGACCATTAATTACTGAGTGAACACTGACTTTATATTCTTTAAGACTTAAAATTAATACTTGAGCCTATAAACCTATCAGAGTGTTTACTGAGGTCTTATTGACATCTATACTATATAACTATAACACGTGGGTTCTCTCTGGGTACTCCGGCTTCCTCCCACCGTCCAAAGACATGCAGCTTGTGGGGATAGGTTAATTGGATAATCCAAATTGCCACTAGGTGTGAATGTGCGAGTGAATGTGAGTGTGAATGGTTGTCTGTCCCTATGTGTTGGCCCTGCGACAGACTGGCGACCTGTCCAGGGTGTACCCCGCCTTTCGCCCTATGACAGCTGGGATAGGCTCCAGCGCTCCCCGCGACCCTGAAAAGGATAAGCGGACGCGAATGGATGGATGGATGGATGGACTATATAACTACTTTTTGCAACCAGAGGATTTGCCCACCACTGGCCATATAAAACATAGCAAGCTTAAGGCACCCACAGGCTTTACTTTTTCAAACCCAGAAGCTAAAAACTATCTTTTGTGTATTGATTGCTGATTGGAATCACTGCATTAAGACACCACAGAGTGACTCATTCAGGAGTGAAGTACATCTCCTCGCTGCCCCAGGAGGCAACAGAGCCTGATGGCATGATAAAATACACCAGTGACCACTGAGCTGGAAAACTGTCAACTACGACCTTGGCTGAAACTGACAGGTGTCTAAAAGCACATGCATGACTGAAGCTTAGTAATAACTTTTCAATGAAGGATGTGCAGTAAAGGTCAAGCAGAATTTGCAATCTCATAAGCTGCAGAGCTGCACGGCAGGTGTGAAGTGTATATAAAAAATACAATTTAAAAAGGCTGACCCATTTTCCAGTGAAGGGAGCAGTGTAGCACGCACACACACACACACACACACACACACACACACACACACACACACACACACACACACACACACAGAGATTGTAGTGCACTACAACAGTTTCTGTATGTTTATCAGTCTTCATTTAAGCTTGCTTGTAATTTAAGCTAAACAGACACATCATCAAGAAAGCGGTGGGGGTGAAAACATCTGAGGAAGGCTGTGTGAGATTTACATCCGCCCGTCTCAGGACAGATTATAAAATTGCTTGAGATCTCATTTATTCAAACTTCTTGGATGGGTGATGACCGCAGCAATATTTCATTTTTGTAACTAATCATCAGCCTCTCTGAGAGACACAGCACACTTGTTTTTCTGTGTGAGTCACAACACTCCCATCCACAGGATAGGAAACAAATAAGTCAATAAGGTAAATGTTAGTATGGCTTGAGATAATTTCTTCAACTCTGTGGGGATCTTGGAAGCTGTTACAGCTGCAAGCGTAATTACGCCGACTGCAACAATGACAAGGTTGCCCTCAGGGGATACGTAGCGAAGTAGCTTGAGCTGGCGCTAATTGAAGAGGAGGTAAATATGAGTGCACCATAACAGCTTCTTCTTTAAATACATAATTGAGTTGAAGGGCGCTTTACCATTATTCCCATTGCAGTTTTTATGTTGTAAATACTACAGGGTGATTTGATTTTGTAGCTGGTTTGTTTTTGCAGGAAATCTGACCTCAATCTGTCTTACAGTGACATCATCATTTAATAAACACATCTTGTTTCCTCTTTAGTGAAAATGGTTTTTCTTCGCACTAATCTTCCTGTCAAAATCTAACGGATGATCAGAGTCCGCCAGAGTAAAGTACGCCTGTAGGTTTTCTGAGCAGATCTGTGTAAATCTCGATAACTGATATGTTTGTAGTCATAAGCCTTGGTAAATAACTCAAATTCAAAACAAGGTATGTAAAACAAAGACTCTAGCTACAGCTTAGATTGTTTAAAAAAAACCCCAACCTAAATACCTCTTCCATTAAAATATTTTTGTTCACTGAAGCCATAAAAAACAACAACAACCCATAAACAAACTGGAAAATGATGGTGACCCGTCAGCACGCTATGTTTCTGAATAACCAGTTTAGCTTAGCCAATTCCATAAGCCTGTGTGAAGGACCTCAGATAGAACTGTGTTTTGAAAAGAGGTAATCCAAGGCCTCAATACATCAATCATGTGGTATGGATGTATAGATAGCACTTAAATCAAAGGATACTAAATAAAGCCGATTCTCACCTCTTTACTGGCCAGTAGACCAGACCACGGCCTCTCTGTGTGAGGATCTAAACGTATTCTACGCTAGATTCGACGCAGCGAACACCATGAGACCGGACAGTGTGCACACCGCGGATGACGTCAGTGCACACACTGTGTCTGAGGAGGATGTGCGGAAGTGCTTCAGGAAGGTGAACGCGCGCAAAGCTACTGGTCCGGACGGGATTCCCGGCCGCGTCCTCAAGTCATGCGCGGCTCAGCTGGCTGGAGTGTTCACACACATCTTCAACCTTTCCCTCTCTCTGTCTGTAGTCCCAGCCTGCTTCAAAATGGCCACCATCGTCCCTGTACCCAAATCCTCCACCATCTCCTCATTAAACGACTGGCGACCTGTAGCCCTGACCCCCATCGTGAGCAAATGCTTCGAGAAGCTGGTCAGGGACTTCATCTGCTCTGCACTACCCGACTCACTGGACCCTCTACAGTTTGCATACCGCCACAACAGGTCCACTGATGATGCCATAGCCCTGACACTACACACTGCCCTGTCACACCTGGAGAAGAGAGACACGTATGTGAGAATGCTGTTTGTAGATTACAGCTCAGCATTCAATACCATCGTTCCCTCGAAGCTGGACAGGAAACTGCAGGATCTAGGACTGAGCAGCTCCCTCTGCAGCTGGATCCTTAGCTTCCTGTCTGACAGACGCCAAGTGGTCAGACTGGGCAGCATCACCTCATCCCCCATCACACTGAACACTGGTGCTCCACAGGGGTGTGTACTGAGCCCTCTCCTGTACTCACTCTACACCTACGACTGCACAGCCACTAACAACTCCAACATCATTGTGAAGTTTGCGGACAACACTACAGTGGTGGGTCTTATCACCAACGGTGATGAGACGGCTTACAGGGAGGAGGTCAGCGCCCTGACCCACTGGTGTCAAGACAACCATCTCACCCTCAACGTCGCAAAGACAAAGGAGAAGTGCAGAGAAGTACACACCCCCATCACCATCAACGGCGCTGCTGTGGAGAGAGTGAGCAGCTTCCGGTTCCTTGGTGTACATCTGGCTGAGGATCTTACGTGGTCAGTACACACAAACAAAACAGTGAAGAAGGCGCAGCAGCGCCTCTTCTTTCTCAGGAGACTGAAAAGATTCGGCATGAGCCCCCGCATCCTCAGGACCTTCTATCACTGTGCCATTGAGAGCATCCTCACTGGATGCATCACCACCTGGTACGGCAACAGCACCGCCTACAACTGCAAAGCTCTCCAGCGAGTAGTGCGGTGCTCTGAACGGATAATTGGAGGTGAGCTTCCCTCCCTCCAAGACATCTACAGGAAGCGGTGCCTGAGGAAAGCGGGGAGGATCATCAAGGACTCCAGTCACCCCAGCCATAAACTGTTCAGACTGCTTCCATCAGGAAGGAGGTTCTGCAGCATCCGGTCCCGTACCAGCAGACTGAGAGACAGCTTTTTCCATCAGGCCATCAGACTGCTGAACACGTCATAGACACCTCAGCTTCACTACTGGAACTTCAACATTATGCACTCCACACTGTATATAAATGCCACTTGTTTTGCACATATTCAACTCTGTATATTTTATATATTTTATTATTATTATTATTATTATTATTATTATTATTTATTTATTTATTTTTTTTACTATTTAATTTGTAAAAATGTGTATACACACACACACACACACACACACACGTAGGAAAATATTTAGTATACACATCCAGAAATGCATACACTATTATATATTGTACATATATTTATTAGTTTCAGGTTGGCCATTCTTGTATTTTGCTCGTTTGTGTTGTTGTGTTTGCACATCTCTGTTGCTTGTGGGGCTCGCACACAAGAATTTCACTCGCATGTGCTGTGCCAGTGTGCCTGCACATGTGATGTGACAATAAAAGTGATTTGATTGATTTGATTTGATAGGTTCTACAATGTGAAGAAGAGAAGGAGAGCTTGTTTGTCTGAAGTACATTTAATGGCTTGTTTAACTTAAACTATGCAACATGCCATAATAAACAAATAAAATGATTGTAAAATCTGTCCAAAAATAAACATTGATAGAGAGAAATGGGTGTATTACTGTTACAGTTCAAACAGTATTTTATTTCAGTTTTTCAGTACCTTTTTTTAGGGTATATGTGAATACTGGCTTCCTGTCTGACACCAGTGTAAAATCAATAAACTGTATTCATCACTGTAACCAAGAGACTCTGGGAAACAAATCTTTGTGTGTATGGCAACATCAAGCCAAATAAAAAATAAATTAAAATATAGCAAATAAATGCACTGACCAGTTTACACTTTGAGGATAATAATAAGATAATAAATGAGAGCAAATAAAAATAAATCAATAAATAAGGGATGGATGAGCAAATCGATTCCTGAGTGGTTAACTGTTGACACTTAGTCTCTAGTGGGCATTCCAGGCTCCAGTTGCCTAGGTAACCCTCTCTAATGTATTTATCACCCTGTCATTTGTACTCTCACCTCAAGTTTAAATTGGGACCCGCCCACTTTACATTGCCAGAGGTTATTTCACCCTCCACTGGTTAAAGTTGTCAAATGTCTTTCACTTTCTATGATCTTTTTAAGCTTTTCAATATTGACTAATTCCCTCCCTCCAGGACATTTACAGCACCCGTCTCACTAAAAAAGCCCTTTGCATAGCGGCTGATCCCACGCACCCAATGCAAAGCTTCTTCAAGCTGCTGCCGTCGGGGAGGAGGCTGCGGAGTCTCCAGGCCAGGACCAGCAGGCTGAAGGACAGCTTCATCCATCAGGCTGTCAGGAAGCTTAACTCCCTCCCGATTCTGCCCCCTCTCCCCTCTCTCCTCCACGGTCTCACTGAACTCTGTCACACACACACACACACACACTCTGACTCACTCACTGGCCTGCACCAGTTACCAGTCACTTTGTGGAGCATTGGACTGCCATTACCTCATAAGACTTTGTTGTTACACTATCTCTTACCGTACATTACCAAATCTCCATTTGCACTATTTGCCTATTTGCACTACTCTGCCTGGTTTACACCCAATGTCATTTACCCATTATATTGTATATTGTATAGCTTTCTTGTTATATGTAAAATTGTATTGTATTTATTTAAATTTTACTTTTTAATTATTTTACTTGCATTTTTAATCACTCTTATATTTAAATGTTCATTTGCTATTTTATCTAGGGATTGAGAGTAACGTAGTTTCTATTCTCTGTATGTCCTGTACATGTGGCAGAATTGACAATAAAGTTGACTTTGACTTGACTTTGACTATTGTTTAAAAAACTGTCATGCTAATAAAGCACCTTTGAATTGAACTGAACTGAACTGAACATGTTTAAGTATCCTGAGGTCTATTAGTTCACTGTCGGTGTTACAGACAGTGTGTCAAAATGATATCAAACAAATCTGTAGCATGCCTGAACTGATGTGTCTTTTTTTTATTGGTTACTATACATATATGCTCATACTGACATGTCTGCAACATTGTAAAATGTTCCAGCGCCTATTGGTCAATATAATAACTATTAAATCACCTAATCTGGAAGAGATTAGATAACACGTAAAACCTTTGGCTTCAAACCTTTTTAAAACTAGTGATTAGAATAGAATAGAATAGAATAGAATAGAATAGAATAGAATAGAATAGCCTTTATTGTCATTGTACAGAGTACAACGAAATTGGAGTGCCACTCCCTTGGTGCAAGTTTCAATAATAAATATAAATGTAAAATATAAAAAGTACAAAAAAAACAATCGTAAGTACTCAAACAATAGTATGTACAATATATACAGGATAGCAGCATTAATATAATGACAGTATGAATAGCAGCATTAATATAATGACAGTGACGGTATGGAATAGGTTCAATTGTTTTTGTGCTTATTTACTACGGTGATAGCTCTGGGAAAGAAGCTATCCCTGAATCTGTTTGTCCTGGTTTTATGTGACCTGTACCGTCGGCCTGACGGTAATAGTTCAAACAGTTGGTAGCTGGGGTGAGAGTGGTCCTTGATGATATTGCCAGCTCTGCTGAGGTACCGATTTGATTATTTATCCAGATGTGTTACTTTTTTTTGTGTAATCCTTTTTTTTTTTCATATATTTTCCACGCCTCCACAAAAAAGTAATTCTATGAACAATTCATTTTAGAAACACGAACATGAAAAGACAGCTTCATTGCTCTACAATTATCAAGAGAAATAGCATAATTTAACATCTTTAAGACGTAACTAGGAGTACAGGTTGTCACAAAAAAACCTAAGAAGTCAGCTTTATCATGACCCTAATTAGTCAGTGTCAGCAAGCTAAACCTGGTGTTCACATTCACAGTGTTTGTAAAGAGAGAAGCTGAGTGTTTTGGGCCATTCAAGGACAAATGTGGTTTAGTCTGGTAATGACGTTCAGCAGATGCAATTAGTTGTACATAGTCAAAGTACTTTTTTTCAGTGCTTACCAACCCATGACAGAAGCAACTGGCTGTTGTTTATCTGCTATGACTCATACGTCTGGACTAAAGTTTGTTTTTCTTTATAGTTTTCCTCTAATTGTGAGTTCTGTTTTTCTTTGTGGACTGAAAGCGGTAAGAGACTTGATTGGGATGTCACTAGCCCACTCTCTGGTCTGCTTAGCTCTGCGTTCTCAACACAATGACAGGATGCAGGCTGCAGGCAGTCTGGGCCAGGGCTTGCTGGCATTTGGGGTACAGTGGTGACCAGTTACCCACAAATGAATATAAAGACTTTAGTCTCAAAGAGAGCCAGATGGAGAGAAACGAGTTTATTTCGGTCCGTATTTAGATCCTGTGAATGTGCCTGTAAAAATTGAGTGGTCTGTTTATTTTTGAATGTCTTGAGAATTTTCTGATGTGAATTTTGTTGAATGAAAGGAGAAGGACTTTTCCCTTATTGAGCGTCTTGTTGAATTATTTTTTTCCCACTGGAGTTTCTGAGAATAGCTTGACCCTTTAGTGACTGACCAGCAGGCACATTAGACATGTCAAGCCCCTTTGAGGATAAATCCTGTTGTCTGCCCCCGTCTCCTTGGAGACTCAGGGGCAGCCAGTGCAGAGGTTCTTTCAAAAGTATAATCTGAAAAAGCTTTCCTCTCCCCTAAAACCAAATTCTGGCTATTTCTCAAGTGAGAAATTTGGTCAAAGTGCATTAGCAAATTCTCTAAGGTGTGCTACCTGTTCGCTCGTGGAGGCCAGTCGTTGCTCAGTGCTGTTTGCGGCCAGGGTTCAGACTCCGCAGAACCAGCTTTGTGAGTGACACCGGGGAATTGGCGTCAACATTTTGCTTGGCGAGCTTCCAGTGTCATGAACTGGAGGGAGTGCGAGGGAAGGGAATGGAATGAGCAGGAGAAAAAAAAGAACGGGAAATAGAGCTAATATTTTTAACTCCTGCAATGCGTCACAGATATATGGCCCCATCTGCTGAAAATAAAGGCATCCAGAAAGAAAGGAACCCTCAGCCAGGATCTGATGTTATTCGGTGACATACTATTTGCCTCAGGTTATGATTGCATGATGTCTGTAAGAGGTAGTAAATATCTCCTTGTCTATTTTTGTAGCTATATTTTTATTGCCTTTCTATGTATAGATACAAAAAGGGCCGAGATGCTGCGCATATGTGTGTGTTTAACTGCAAAGACTGTTGATTCAGCTGGAGCCTCCTGAACGCCTGACAGCCAAGTGACATCCTCCGTCACTGAGTGCCGGTGTGCAATCATGACTCAATAAGCCCAGGAAATCAAGGGAGAGCCGGAGAGTGAAAGAAACACACATTGGGACAGAGCAGAGTGAAGAGCAGTGGAGCAGAGGTTAGCCGGCCTTGGGGGTTTGTGGGCTCCAGAGCTGAGCTTCAACTTGCATATATCATGTTCCAAGACCTCCCTGGAGAGTACAGAATGTGTGAACATGAGAAACCCTTTGGGTGTGTTGGTTCGAACCTGGGTTAATCTTCTCTTCATAGGAGCATATACACAAAGTCAAAACACTGAAGTGTGATTGGTCATAATAAGTTACTGTGTCTCAAAAATATCAACAAGGGAGTGTTGAGCATTATAAAACAAGGTTACAAATCTTGACAAACCACAGTTATTGCACACCATAAACTGCACGCAAAAGATGGACATAGCACAGCACCTTCTACTGGTATTCTTACTACTGGCCAGCAGGGGGCAACTCCTGAGGTTGCAAAATAATGTTGGCTCCCTTGTTCTATGACCTCAAAAACCTATTCACTAGCTGGGCCTATGTCCTCATTTTAGGTTTGACATCGTTTTAGTAGATAAAGTAAATGGCTTGAACGTGAATTGAATTGAATGCCTCGAAGGCGACTGGTGGCGGCTCCCGGGCCTAGCATGTGACTGAGTCACGAATTTGGATTTTGCTGATCTTGCATGTTTCTTAAATTACAGTGTGTGAATGGGTGTGTGAATGGGTGGATGACTGGATATGTAAAGCGCTTTGGGGTCCTTAGGGACTAGTAAAGCGCTATATAAATACAGGCCATTTACCATTTACCATTAACCCAAACAACCCTTTAGCCTTCCACCTGATTGGCAACCTGTCCAGGGTGGCTGGATGGATGGATCAAACAACTTCCGATGCTTGGTAAATGTATTCATTGTGGGAAATAAAAACCTAGATAAACTCCTGGTAAATCTAACTTAAAGCACTAACCACATTCTGAATGGGAAATTACCTTTAAGAATGTTTAAATTCATATAGTTTACTGATCACAATATAAGCATTAATTTTGCTAACTAGCAGGTTTACAAATGAAACAGGTTTTGTGTCATTTTGTAGGTAAATTACAAGTCTAAAAATGGCATGAAATCAAACCATTACAACCTTTATGAACAGTTACTAAATTACAGTTTCACTACAGATCTCCAGTGTTGTACAGCAAGAATGACGCCGCCAGGTGCGTGACCTGTCGCTCTGTAAAAACTGAAGAGTTTGTTTTGCCAGAGACCTCAGTACCCATCTGCTGAAGCAGCTCCTGCATTCACTCCTTCATTATTGCCAAATGTTGTCATGTTCTCTGAGGAGGACTAATTTTCCTGTGCAGAGTTTTTTTTTTCTTTTCTTAAGGTTTATATGAGTCAGTCAGGAAGAAATATGTTTGCGTCAGACCTCCACCATTAAGGTCAATATTTTAACAAGGGCAGGGTATTGGCTCGTGACAGTTGTGCAATTAAGGTAATAAATTTTCTGCGTATTCCTGTGTTACACTGATGTAGTTATTTTAACAGTAAACTTATCCATGCAGTCTGGATATGCTGAAAGATTTATTTAACCAAAAGCATGTCTACAATTTGCTGAGTGAAGGGAATTAATTGACATGAACAATAAAAATATTTGAGGATCTTGGCTTTGTGTTATCCAGTCCATAAATGTATCACTGTAAGGGTACGCACTGTAGCTGAGACATGGGACGATATCAACTGTAGATTAAAAATGTGGAGTTACAGTACAGTTTTTGCAGGTGGCAACATCTTTAGCACTGTCTGTATTTTCCCAGGTTGATAAATCCCACCCATCTGGCATCTCATCTAGTCAAAATGAATAATTCACACCTGCGCACAAGTCTGTTTTTTACCTGTAGTTACTTTCTAAATACACAACATATGCTGAGTGCAGTGATCTGATTTAGCCTGGAGTCCGCTCATCCACTTTGGTTGCTGTCAGTTTGGATATTTGTGTTGGGGGTTTGTGTACAAACCCACCGAGAGAAAAAACAAAGGCACCAAAAAAAAGGAGAAAAAACTGGAGGTATGAAAGCTTCCTGCTTTTCAACCGAGCCCGTACGCTCGCTCTCTGCAAAGAATATCTCGCCTTTTCTCGTGGGAGCCCTCAGATTTAATGAGCTCAGCTGTTCAAGGCTATCTGCTGTTTAAGTTCTTCTGGGAATGCTCCATGTATGTTTTTCTTTTTCTCCCGGTGATGCCAGCCGTGCCCCTCCTCTTCGTGCCCACAGGGCCGCCGTTTCCTCCCAAGTCTTTGCTGTGGCAGAGAGCTGGTGGAACATTCTGTGGGGAGGCTAAGCCACAAGAGCCAAATAAGAGGTTTTGACCAATTAGAGAGCATTTTGAGCTCAGGGTTCCGGTTTGGATGGCAAACTGAGCGGTTCACAAAAAAGTGTGAAAGCACTGAAGAAGTTGGACGCAGGTGAGGAGGAGAGGGGGAGGATGGGCTGAGGCCGCCGGCAGATCCTGACCATGAAATGCCAGTAAGAATGTGTCACTAAAAAGCCCATCTATTCTCCCTCTTGGCAAACCATCCCCTTGTTGAGGGAGGGCTTAACTGGAGGGTTTGTTTTTTTTTGGTTAGCAGCATATGCTGTCTTGATTTCCTTCTATCCATCCGCTTTGATGCGGGTGGGAAACAGAAAAGAGATGTTTTTCGTATGAAGGCCGTGTCAAGGATGAGTGGATTTGCAATGAATTAGGGCTGGTTAAAAAATAGAAGCACTTACTGAGTGCGCGCCGTCCTGCAACGGAGATGGAAGCCGGGCCTCGATACACTTGTGCCAAAGTGCCCAGCTGTAAGCCCCTCTCAGCACCGATGAAGAAGACGTCTCCGCAGCAGAGCCAAAGCGTGTCTTTTTAATAGAAGAGGAGGAAACGAGATAAAGAGACATCCACCGACAGGCGTGAAATATCTGCCGTGGGAGAGCTTCGGCTCTGACTCTGCGATGACCTATCTCACTACCGAGAACAAGTAGCAATTATGTTACAGAAAGGGGCATGATAGGGCAGGATATGGGAGCACTGCTTGTTGCCCCTTGCTATTCAAAGTTTACAGCCACTGAGGTCAGGGTTCAAATGCAAGACTCCCCTCAGGGCTGTTTTTAGATTCACGCCATCGCACAAAGCATCCTTGTTTGAAATTGAAATCTGAAATAGATTCTCTCTGATTCACAATGTGTTACTGCTTTTCTCTTTCCTATTCATTGTTTGTACTATAAATAGAGGACAACCTGAGAACGAGTGTGTTAAACCCAGTCAGGTTATGCAACTTATGCTAACAACAAATCCATTTTGGTGAAGATCACGTCCTCCTCCTCACCCAATTTCCCCAAGAGGGCCCAGTATTGCTATCTAATTCTCAAGCCCATAATTGGATCACACTATTCATACCTATATTTTTTTTCTTTCTATATGTGTGTGCACATGTACATATCCTGGCCTTTCCCAGCTCTGCGAAATAGACAGTACTGCCCAATAGGTCAGATTACATGTAAAGGGCAGAAGGGAAATGTTTTCATTTTGCACTGCTGTGAAAAATGTCAATAGAAATAAATCTGTTTTTCTCAAATGTTTTAAAACAATTGGAAAAGCCACAGGAAGGAGTATCTTTATACCAAAGGATCAGCGTGATGTTTTGAAATATCACTTGTCTTTTTTTTAAGGAGGGACAGAGAGGAGCTCAAAGGAGCAAGTGAATTTTATGCACCCTGCTGGTAGATTGTTTTCAATATTTTGTTATTTACATGACTTGCTTTAAGACTGTAAATGCAGTTAAAAATTACTTGTGTTTCTTTTATTTCTCTGCCCTTTCCTTCCCCTTTTTCTCTTTTTCTGTCAGGAAATGTTCCCAGGATACCTCATCCTCTCATTGGGTCCCCCGCTCACGCAGCTGGGATTATGGAGAGAGGCTAGAATACTTATAAGGCCGAGTTCAGCGCTGCACCGCAGACAGAGTCGGACCGTGTCTCTCCACCAATGCTGCTTGTCAAAGCAACAAAATAAAAGCGGCGGTACGTCAGGCCTGTGCAGCTTTTATTTGTCTCTGACTTATTGTTGTGGATCGACAGACGGGAGCAGAGCGACCTCCATCAGCGCTAATGATGACAAATGAGCAGGCTGATGAAATTTCATGATGACCGTATTGAGATGTGAAAACAAGAGAGGAGTTTATGTGCAGAGATTTTTATGAGACTTCGGGGGAAAGAGTGATTACAAATGAATATACTCGACTTATTGTCCGCAGCCTCCCTTGAAAACAATATCATTGCGAAAGCTGTCATGTGCCCTGTTTGTAAATGAGGTGAAAACGACTGGAGCTCAAGCTCATTGCTGGCATCTGGTTTGTGGTGCTCTGCTTGTATTCTCGGGTGACGGAGAGTGAGAGAAAGCTGCGGAGGCAATAACAAATCTGCACTCTCATAAAAGGGCCTCCAAAGATTCATTCTAGACATCTCTGTTTAGGTCATTATACACGCTCCAAACTTTTACTCAAGTCCTTGCGCCGTGCCGCGGTGGTTGGTGGTCAGTGGGTCCACCCAGTCGCTGCAGAAGCGCCGACATGCCAGCTCGCACCGCAGCGTCGTCCATTCTCAAGTTTAAAAGTAGCACTGGTTTCCCAAATCCTCTTGGCACCTTATTATAGTGAGTCTCAGTTTATTGCTGGTAAATTCATCCCAAGACCTTGTTTAACCAAGAGGGGAAACCAGATTGTTTGGTGTATAACATGTTATTAGATTTTCTACTGTTTTGTACTTCATGCTCTCTGCTTTGAATTACAATTCAACTCTGTGTCCTTATGTCCTGTTTCCCTCCCCTCATCTCTGATCCATCACAGCAGATGTCTGCCCCTGGGTTGGTTCTGCTGGAGGTTTCTTCCTGTTAAAAGGGAGTTTTTTCTTGCCACTGTTGCCAATTTCTTCCTTGTGGGGGTTGTCTGTTTGTTGGGGTTTTCTTTGTATTATTGTAGGGTCTTACCTTATAATACAAAGCACCTTGAGGTGACTGTTGTTGTGTTTTGTGCACTATATAAATAAAATAAAATAAAATTGCATCCACGTATCAGCGTAGATGTGTGCCACTCTTGTCTCTAAGTGCTGCATTTTCTTCTCCTTTGTTCTCACTCATATGATGAAGCACTAAAAAAATCCATGTATGACTTGATTCGACTTGACTTTTGTTGACTAAAATCCTCTGGGCTTTAAGCTGGTTAAAAGCCATGGGCTCATGTTGGTGTTAGTTGTGTCACAACAATACATGTCACAGGTGCCTAGTGCCCACTCGCATTTTCTCAGACTCCCACAAGCACATGGGAATATGGTAGGGAAAAAAAGATTGCTTGTTTATGCTGAATAGATGTGTGGACAGCTCATATTTGAGTCACAGACTCATGACCTCTTGGGATTTGGAAATGAACCTGCCACAGTTCTTTAGAACAAGTTTCTAATCAGTAATAATGGACAGCAATATGCACTAACTTTGCTTTTAAATGAATGGATTACGCATGCAAAAGACATCCATATTAAATACATTACACATAAAGACACATATTTGTAATAAATACAGAGGATTAGTGGGGACGCAGGTTCTGTCTTGTTATTTTTATGGAAGTATTCTTAAGGAATAGGATATTAGGATTAGAGAACTACATAAAGGCACAAATTGCAGTTGTCCACCTAATGCCTTCAAAGACCCAATTGTGTTGTTCCACTCATCCATGTTTACAGCTGAGTTGTGTTGATCTTTTTCCTTTTTTTGGCTGAACTAACGTCGATCATCTCGGCACTCTGGACTGACCTATAAACAAAAGCAAAAAAGAATCCTGCCCCAAAAAAGAGCTTTTTAAGCCTCATTTTTAAGTCCTGGTGACATCAGTCCATCTGTACACGTTCATTTTCTTATCCAATTTAGGGCTGTTAGTTGGGCTGGAACCTGTCACCGCTCTTGAGGCAGGGTACACCCTGGACAGGTCTCCAGTCCGTCACCTGGCTAAGACTTTGAGCCAAACTCTTTCCAGGAAAGTTTGAGGCTTTGTTTTTCATTGAGGCAAGTGTGGCTGTACAACTGATGAATAAATCTTTGTTCCACTCTTTTCAGTCAGATGCAATGGTCCGTCCCGCTGCGCATTCACAAATACCAATTATTGTAGTTTTAAATTTCTTTGTCTGTGAGACTGAGAAATTAAACAAAACAATTCAGTAAATGAGAATCTTATAGTTTATATAACTTTTGTTTGACAGTTTGTTGGACTTGACTCAAGTGCAGACTTATGATTCCACGACTTTTCTGGGTATTGCCCTTAATGCAGGCCCCACAATTTTATTTTCTAAGTCATATAAATATTACATGACTGCTTTTCACATGCCCAAAGAGCATTCGCTTTAAATTCACCTGTATGTTTAATTCAGGGATCATTTCAACCGTCGCTGTCTTACTTCCGGCCAAAACACAGATGGGGCATTATGGTATATTTTTATTACTCTTTCACACCCTTCAGATAACACCAGTATTAACGATTATGAAACTAGAAACCACCTGTCACATTTGCTTAAAGCTAAAACAACAATTTTTTTATGTGCAATATTCCATATTAACGGAACAAGTTTGAACACCTCGAGCCTTCATCCGAAACGTCATGGACTAATAATGAGTAACTCTTATCCTGCTGTACCCTGGCCTCTTCAAGTTCAGCAGGTAAATATTTAGTGAGGACTGTGATTGCTTGCAGCCAGGGTCTATTCATCTCTGTCACAGAGTAATAATGGAGAGCTGTGAACACTAATGTGCACGAGGGAAAACACAAGAACATGCTCTGCAGACAGACATGTTTGCGTTGCTTGACCAGGATTGACTCCATCACTTCATTGTGCACTAATGAGGTTTTATTTTGAGTTAATACTGCAGCACTATTTTACAATAATGTTCAGCGGGATTTCATAGTTTCAATTAAAGTTGTTTGTGCCATTCAGAAGAGGCTGTTGGTGTGAAAATATAGCCGCTGCCAGACAGGAAAACCTTTATAGAACACACTCGAGTACATGGATCTGTTTTCCATTAAGAATATACAAGTAGCTCAGTGAACAGTCATGGCTTGCATCCAAGGAAAGGTTTCCTTAGGGTCTATTAAAGATGGATCACTTCAAATGTTGATGTCAGCTACATCAAGTGACTTTTCTTTGGCTTCCCCAGAGGTCAGCTGGTGGGTAAGATTCTCCTCTGCACTTAGAGGTACGAGGTAAATATACATCTGTGTAAACAAATGTGACTGACAGTCTGAGGCGGTGTCATGGGAGCACAAGGGTCTCCATATGTGGATAAACAGAGAAGGGAAGGTTGTGTCTTTCTCAGTATAGCATGCTCTTATGGAGAGAAAGGGAGTCCATGTTTGCCTGTCAAAACGGAAGAATAGGAAACACGGGCTGCTTGCAGGGTCAGTGGGAGCGGCTTCAAACCCTCCTTTGTGCTCTCGGGCCTGTGCCAGAGACAATGTGGATAATGAGGGAGGATTTTGGCCCAGGGTGCAATGCACATGGACACACAAACACACAGGGGAAGCACCTCACCCTGGCCCCGGGGAACCTAACTAGCCAGCTGTCTCAGCTTCTGTCCCCCTGGGGCCAAGCCCTCTGTACAGATTATGCCCCAGAAAGAGACGAGATTGATGTCACTGGATACATCGTGTGGGCTGTTCAAAGTCACTATTGCTTGATAAGAATAAGTGCACATTATAGGACAGGTATTGGTCCACATTGTTTGCTTTCTGTCTCAAGAGGAATCAGATGACATCTTGGATGGAATAAAAAAACAAACAAACTAAAATTCAGCTCATCAAAGTTAATCTAATTTCAAAGAAATGCCCCAGTTCACACTCTCTTTTAAGTACCTCTAAATCCTAAAACATGAAGACATTTAAAGTAGTCTTTTCTGTATTTACTCATTAATCATCTTCATGAGGCCAACAATCCGTTACTGTGTCAACCTTCCAGCTCATATTCTTAATTTATTGCCATCAGTGAAATGAACGCCAGGTTTACAAGTCTGTCCTCTGCTCGTAAAATGCCACCATCTGCAGCAGCCTCTCACTGCAGCAAATCAAAGCCGAGCAATATGGAAACTAATGAGTTAAAAAAACAAGATTCTACATTCGTTTAGGGGGCATGTAAAATAGTAGAACACCATGTTTCCCAAGATCACAATTCAAGCCATTTCCCCCCCGAAAATGTGTGTTTCGCCTGTTCACCAGCGCTGTGGCTCATTTTCAGTTTGTGTACAGGTCACGGGAATTGGATACAAACCGGTTCCTTCGTCCCTGAGTGACTGAAGAGACTAAAACAAACAGCAGCACTTTTCATCAGGCAGTGTAAATGTTTGTGTTTGAGAAATCATGGGTCTAGAGGACCTCCGGGGACTCTCTGAGGTGGCAAAGACGAGAAAATTGTTTAATTTAGCCCATCTGTGATCCCACTCATTGATTATTATTTAGATGAGAGGACGGGCTTCTTCCCCCTGTTGCTTTCAGTAAGCGCAATCCGAAAGAAAGAGAAGCCGAAAGTCTTCAGGACGTTATCTAACGGCCTCTTGTAGCAATGAGACGTTTATGAGCCCACACCGACGCCTGTAAGGACTGGACGGGGAGGGACTTTCGGGACACTACATGCGCAACAAGTCCAAGGGCGCATAAACTGCGTGATGACAAAGAATGACAACACTGCATGCAGCGGTTTAAACAGAAGCACTTTAAATGGATCGTGAAGGGAATATTTCTTGATTTCTGCTGCCAGCGCGAAAGGTAGTGTCGCCGAAAAGTTTGACTTTGAAAACGCACTTTTGGAAGTTTTCTCCAGAGCACATGACAGAAGCCGGCTCGTAAGACTGTTGTTCAGAAATGTCAGCATTTAAAACCCGCGATGTTTAACTTTATTCCTGGTTTAAAAGCAATAAAACAGCGAAAGTATTCAGCTCATTACAGCGCAGCAGGTGACGAGCGGGGTTTGGGATCTGGACTTCGGCTCAGGAACGGAGGAAACTTTATTGTAACGGGAGTGAATGTGAAATGGTCCCTGTTTGTCACAGAAGCTGGGACGACATCACTTGAAAATAGCGGGTTTCTTTCTTTTTTTTCCCTTTCTTCTTCTTATATTTTAAGTTATCTCAGTCCACAATGAGGGCGCTGACTTTATTGTGCGTAATAGTCCTGCTGTGCAAGTCGAGCCTGAGCAATAGAAACTGCCCGGATCTGATCATTGACAGCTGTCACTGCTCCGCTGAGAGGTCCAAGGAGTTGAGCAGGCAGCAGGTCCGAATCAAAGTTGTGTGCGACGACGTGGATCTGATGGACACCTTACAGCCCAGCTTCTTACCCAACAGGACCGTTTCGCTGTAAGTAGGAGCAGTCAAGACTTTCACGTCACTAATATAAAGCCCACACACGAGGTAGTGTGTGTTTGTGAGACTCAACATATAACGGATTATCAGGAAGAAAACAGTGTGGGAAAAGTGCAAAGATAATTTTATTTCCTCTATTTTCCAATTCATCTACGGAGTCCCCGGCCCCCGTTAGGGCGTCTGCCTGCATGAACAATAGCGTTAAGTGTTATAAATTGATTCCACACAGTTAAACAACTTTGGCATAATTTACCAGTGAGTCATTTATCGAGTTGCAGAAGAATAGTACACATCAAAGAATAATGTTACCTTGCACTGTTACCATAAATATGTTGTGAAATATGTGGTTGGCAGCCAGCCTTTCTGCAACCTTATTACATTATTACCATTACTGCCCCCGCCCACCCAGCCCCACTGCATTAAGGATGCCACTGAAAGGTCACTAAACTTATCCACGATGCACTCTTCTAACAAAATGATTTTTAAAAAATTTACACAACAGATTGGTTCCAGTTCAAAATCAGAGTGCTAGCAAAGTCGCTGAGGTAATCCCCACAGTCATGACGTATAATAAGTAAATAATAATGTATAATGTAGTGTACCTACTATTCTTCTTTATCTGCCAAACCTTGAATTAACCTTGTAGTAACTTGCAATTTAAAGAATCTCTTTGTTATCATATTCTGTTTTCCACACTGTAACTGATTTCTGTGATTAGAACAGTATTATGGGGAGCGCCAAAAGTAAGATACTGTTATAGGTTTATACGGTTTATACGGACATCCAGCTGCCAAAAAGTTTCTGTTAAATATACAGAAACTTTTTACACTGCTCCGTTTAAAAAAATAAAATCAGGATATTATTATTTCCTGATTTTATTTTATTGATTTACTCTTATTGCTTATGGTTAAAGAAATGAGGCCTAATTAATAATTAATATAATTAATTAAATAATAAAGAGATTTTATAACTGGAAAAACTGGTCAAAGACTGATCGATAAGTGAAATGAGATCACTGTTAACTCTGATGATCAGTCTATTATTTGGATGGATTAATTATAAAATTTAGCAGCATTTTTTTTTTAAATTAAAAATTTTAATTTGCAATTCTAACCCTTTTAACAGTTTTTAATGTGTTAGTCTCACATTTCCCAAAAGATCAGCAGGTGAAGAAAGGAGAGATAATATGTACAAAGAAATGCAAGAAATGGGTTGCACATACACACATATCAATAGAAGGAATGACAATCACAAACCACATCACAAAAAATGGTCCAGATGAGATGGTCTAGGTTCAATAAGTTCTGTAATTCATTCTGTTCATATGGTGCAACTCAGTCTGTCAGCATTCTCAGAATGTTTTCTGGTGGGTTACTGGGAATTAATCCATCCTGAACTATGCTCTGATGAATGACAGTTTTATATTACAGTCTTATGCATTGGCAGAGCAGGAGGCATTTACTTCTCTTCCTGTTCCTGTACTGACGGGGGTGTTTAGTATGTTGTAATGAAGAGTGATCACTGTTTGTCTACATGCTGTCTGTAATTTCAAAAGGGAGAGAGCAGAAGCTAGTCCTTGTAAAATCCTGCTCTTATTACTAGATCACTGATTCAAATGATAGTTTGAAAAATCTAAATCTATTCCTTAGTGTGTTTCTAGACCCACTTTGAGATCTACCTTCCCCCTGTTAGTGACAGTCAGACCTCATCCATTGCTCACATCTGCATAAATCATTCTCCCTACCCTCGGTGCTGTTTAGAGGTGCCGTTACCTTTACTGTATTGAAAGTCATTCAAACATTCATAGATTTTGCTCTTCCACACCATCTTGGAGAAACCTCTCTTAGTATTCATCTGTGTCTCTCTTGTGGATGAAATAGCACTTCAAACACTTGAGGGGTTGATAACTCCCCCCCCCCCCCCACCTGCTCCCTCTCCCCTTCTCTCTCTGCAGGTGCACAGATTGACGGCAAGATTAATAGACTGCTTTATTCACGGAAACTCGAGGTCTGCCTTTGGAATGTAAAAGCAAATACTTAATGTAAAGGCCCTTGACAAGTTACAGGCGACTACTCATTCTGAACCACAAGCATAGTTGATTAATGGCAGCACTTTGCTTACAGCAGTTTATCTGGAGTGGTGTTTGTTTCCGCGCAGGCAGAGCTGCTTTTGTTTCTTTTAAGTGGGGAATGGTTAAAAAGCTTTGTTTTATCCTCGGCGTTAGTAAAAGTGGAGGCGTTTTTAAGGTTTCACAGGTACTAACGAGGTTTGATTTTTTTCTAAGCGGTCTACACAGAAAGATAAAGTAAGGTTAACCTTCACAGTACACAGTAAGTAAGCATCAAAGTACAGCGACGCAGGTCGAAGCGTCTCCTTCTTTCCGAGTTTCCCTGAGAAATTCGAGGTAGTGTGTGAGCACTATTCCTTGGTGAACTCCATCTTACAGCAGAGCTCTTACCGGCCAGGAAGCAGTTTTCCTGCGTTAGGAAATGTGACCTTTGTCAGGCTAAAGTGACCTCCCCTGCGTGCTCTTTTGTTTAGATGTGCTGTACAAATAAACATATATATCAGGGGAAGCATGTACATACCAACCCCCCCCACCACCACCCCACCCCACCCCACCCCATAAACTGTCAGCAAATTTCCCAAATGTCTTTCGGCATGCTCTCTTTATTTTCTCCTGATCTCACCACCTACATAGACAATGAACCCCTTGTTGAGCCATTTCCTCAATGACAACCTGTCACGTTCAAGTGTACCAGCCCAGATCCGAGCACCACTTCTGATTAGAGGCACAGATTGTGCTTTGTTGGTTTTCTTTTTGCGTTTCAGTATTGTATCTATAAAATGTTTATGAGGAACAAGCCCTGCAATAATGCGGCGCCCTGCGACTGCCAAAGAAAAACAACTTAACGAGCAAATGAAAGAACATTTGCATAAACGAGAGAGATGAAAATGAACTGTATGAGAGAGCGTGTCAGTAAGTCTGTGAGCCGCACAGCGCCCTCGATTAACACCTCCGCCTGTTTTCCTTATCGTCCACGGGGAGGGGTTGGAGTTGAAGAGTTTAGAGCTTGTCCTGACAGCTCTGTTGACCTTGGGACCTATCTGGTGTAATCGTTTCAGCGGTGCGCCATTTCACTGCAGAGAGTAGCGGCTGAGATCGTTGCTGACACTTGTCTTAGGCAGTGGTCCAGCAGGACCACGCCTCGCTCATCTCAGAAAGAGGAGGAATAGATTGTGGAAGAGATGCATGGATGGTTGTGGTAGGGGGAGATGGGAGATTCAGAGTAAAAAAAGCAGTTAAAGTACTTAAAGGAGTGACAGAGAGGATGCTGGGAAAGTGAGGATGTCAAGTGTTTGGTAGAAAATCACCTGAGGGCTGAGACTGATGATGAGAGTGATACTGAGCAGATGCGACCACTGCAAACAGTTGGGATGTGGAGGTGCTTGCACACTCCACACTCACAGCTTACTGTAAGTGAGCTTGTGAGTCTCTGCTCTGCTGGAATCTACATCCAAAGACATACTGCACATACAGTGCACTTGCATAATTGACAACTTTTAATAAACATTACAATGTTTGTACTGCTGCTTTTCTCTCTCTTGCTGAGTTGCTTTGTTGCAGCCTGACCCGGGTCGTGTACTATTTGCATATTGTCTGAATACTCATATATTACCTGCTGAGAGTAGCTCAACGTGTGGAAGCTTAAACTGAGTTTCACATATTTTTCAGCTGACTGTTCTACAACCACACTTTCTCCTGTGGTCCTGTGTGTTAACATAGCACAAAACAGGCAAGTCAGGCTGCAGTTTCTACACATGTTAGAGTGGTATGCATGGATCTAGAGCCCAACCAATAAAGGACTTTTAAGACTGATACCAGTACCAATAATTGGTCAATTCAATTCAATTCTGTTTCATTTAAATAGCATCAAATCACAACCTCAAGGTGCTTTATATTGTAAGGTAGATACTCTACAATAATACAGAGAAAACCCTTACAATCAAGCTACTCCAATCACAGTGACAGTGGGAAGGAAAAACTCCCTTTTAAACTTGGAGAACCATGCAGCAGAACCACCTCAGGTAGGGGGAGCCATCTGCTGTGATCAGATGGGGGTGTTTGGAGGAAGATAAAAATGAAATATTCCAACATACGAAAAATAAACAGATTACAGCAGGTTGTTGTGTTTACATTAGATAAACAAATAGTTAGCCAATACCCAATAATATCAGATCACTAATAAACTGGTTGGGGTCTACTCCTGGAAGGAGTCACTGGCTCAAAATAAATAGTTTAAAATATTCCCCTTCTCTCCAAAGGCAAAAATGCATTAACAAAGTTGTAAAGAATGGTTTAAGGTGTCAAGGGTTGCCCTGATCCAGTATTTGACACTGGCCAACATCATTAGACTGAATATAGAGAAAAACTGTGCCGTCTGATTCATTAGCTTTAACTATCATTTAAATATATATTCCATAACACAGCATAAAAAAGTTCCATAGGTAAGGATGGCAAAACAGCCAACTAAAATGTATGACTCTTGTGTGCAAAGGATAAATAAAAGAAGGAGCAGTATTATTTACGGTCATGTTACTGTACAGACTGTATTTCTTCATTCAGGGGAATAAAATACTTGTTCCACAGTCTGAGCATGATGTTTTCTCCACGGCGAATTAAGCAAAGTGCATGTTAACAATGAGTCAGTTTGTATACTCAAGCACATTTCACAGTTGACAAAGCTGTCAGTACTGCTTGCAGCACATAGTAGTAGTAGAGACAGAATATTGCCCACCTACTCATGAAAAATCAGAAATCCACACTCTGTTGCTTTATTAGAATTAGCATGTAGTTCACCCAACAGGTTGGTTTTCAACCTGTAATATAATGTTAATACCTAAAGTGTTAGTCTATGAGATGAGTGGCTTTGAAATGAAATGCATTCAAGTGTTCCTCAAAACAATGTTTCTGTCTTCTACATGTTAGAAAGTGATGAAGATGCACCCAGAGCCCCAGTCTGATCCGATGTTATAGAAATAAACCAAAAAACTTTCTTCTGTTATGCAGTGACTGATTTGCGAAGCATAAAGTTTTTTTGTTTTATGTTGTTTTGTTTCTTTGATTTTTTTCCCCCTTATGAAAATAACTCATTAACCACAGTGGTGTTATGTACTCTGAATCCTGTAAAGGATTTATTATTATGAACTTCAAGTAAATAAATTCAGAACTTAAACAATGTTCAAGAAAATTCTAAGACACTTTTATAAATTAAATTAATATGTGCAAAATTCTGAATGTCATATTTTCAGTCAGTTTGCCAATCAAATAAAAGTCTCTTTATTGTCCTTTAAATGGTGCCACATCTGTAAGAAAAATGTGTTTGTGGGTTGAGCAGCAGAATTGAGTTTGTGGGTTACATCTATGAAAAACCAATGAAAAAGCAATGTCAGTGCCAAGCAGCTTATTCTTCTATTAACTCTTGTTTTGAGCTTCTGATACCTCAACTGCAGTCAGGTTTGGTGCCTTAATAGCAGCACTGGTGAGCATGGACCCTGCTATAGCATCAGTTGGTGTCTACTCCAAACACACCATGTTGGACTGATCTGGATAGGTCAACTTTCGGCTGATGTTCCACAAAAGCAAGTTACAGCATTATTTTTAGTGAGCCCTTATATCATCTCCAAACTGAAGGCCAAATTCCATATAATTGGGGACTATAACATGCCAGATACAGGCTGCGAAGCTGGCATCCCAAGAAGATGACGCTACAAGAAGACTGTTTCCTCACCCTGTCAGAACTTAGGAACTGTAGGCAGTCTTCTACAGATTTGCAGACAAGGTTTGCAGGACAATATGGCCGACAGCTCTGTACCCAGACAATACAGAACAGAGTGCACGCAGCCAATCTGTGGTCTTAAAGGGTTGTCAAGAGGCCTGCTGCAGCTGCCCTTGACCGTCGGGCCCATTTGCGCTGGTGTCAGCACCATGCGCATTGGAACCTGAACATTTGGAGAAATATGTTCAGTGATCAGTCCAGATTCTGCCTACTGCAGTTGGATCAACATGTTGATTACTGCATAGCTTTTGGTGGCAGCATTGTGATGGTGATGTCACTGGAAAAACAAGGCTTGTTATCATTGGAAGCAACGTCAATGTTAAACGACATCAAAATTCGATTCTGCAGTTTTGGCAAACCCAATATCTCCACAGTCTGGGACCAAACTCTATCCTCCAAGCTTTGTATGGTTCTTCCAGAGCTATAGAGGCATCTGTTTGTTAAATGAATAAATAGTTAAATTGCCAATATGTCTCGATCCTTCAGATTTCAGTCATCCAATCCAACAAAAGGCACCAGAGAAGACGGGGAACATTTGACAAGGTTTTCACGAACACAGATCACATACTCAACGCTGTTGCTCAATCCACAAATGCGTTTCCCTTTTCAGTGTGGCACCATTTAAGGGGAAATAAACAGGCTTTCATCCTTAGTGCGTCATTGTCTTTCACCCACATCTGCAAACAGGGAAAAAGGCAACTTGTTACATTAAATGCTGGCATTTCAGCCAAAAAAAATCCCTTTTTAAATATCCATCTCATATCACACAGTAAATGGTTTATTTTTTCTTCTTTCACGTTGAGCCCAGTATTGTCCTTGTTGCAATCAGTTTCCAGAGTTAAGAGTTCAGCGATAATAAACAAATATAATTGCAGTAGTGCATTATTTGTCTTCATGTTGTTTTTAATATCTTAATTAAAAAAACACAACTATAATAAAATGTTTGTGATTTACAGAAGTGTCAGCTGAAATTGATCTTCTTAATTGGTGCATGTTCTCACACACTGAGCTCCTTGAAAGCCTGGTTGTTCTCCAGTTTGCCAGAGAGAAAAATGAGGGCATCTGGTTTGGGCTAAAGCCAAATCTGTAGTATCCTCCTCTGTGGACCTTCGCCACCATCATCATCCTTTCAGTTGAAAGACAGGAGGGATGTTTGTGGTGTCAAGAGGGAAGTGATCAGGATAGGGCAGTAGCTCCCTCCAAACCACTACAAGAACATGTCAGTCAAAGTGCTGGCAGGGAAACATTGGAGGAAGCGTGGCTGTAAAATAGCAATTGGATTTTAGATTAATGCGCTTCTTCGCTGTAGATGGACAGGTTGTGATTAGCATGATCAAAGGATTGAGAAGTTTATATTGATCTGCGTTGTCACTGTGAACAAATACTGGATGTCAGAGCATTTTATTTTTTAGTATTGCTATAAATATAATTCTGTATATTCTTTACCCCCCATTATATTCACTCCAGCTCTTTTCTTCCTTGCTGTTATTCCTTGGGGGCTTTTCTCGTCTGCCGAGGTGCTGTTTGTGCTCTACCCTCCTCTGAGTTCTGAGTACTTCTGCATGAATATTTCATTGCACACATAGCCTGTCCATATACGCCTGTGCATTAACTCATTGAACAACCTTGTGAGTGCACAACACATCGGATCAAGACATTCCGAGTGTTAAACGCCTTAAATGATATGACATTCAGATCCACAGAGAGCTGGATGTTAATCTAAAGAGATGTGACCAAAATGACCCTGATAAAACATGGTGTATCTACTATCTCATGCTGTGAGGAGTCATGCCAATCTCTTGGTCTTTCTGTCTCTTTCTACTGGCTTTTCTCATTCTTATCTCCACTGATATGGAAGATTTTTAAAAAGCAAAAGGTTCAGCTTTAGTGCACTTACCAGTATCAGTCATCAAAGCTTCAGAGGGTGCAATATTTTAGATCCCCAGCACTTCTATCTTCGCTGTTGCCAAGGACCTCTTTCCTCATGTTATCCGTGTGCTCAAGAACAACAACATGGGCATTGAGCTGCTGCGTATTGGAAACATTAACAGAATATAGAAGATGTAGCTGCAGGGCCGTCAGGACTGCCATGTTTGTTTGTTGGAGCTTATTGTAGGAATTTGTTGGTTTTTAGGCAGAACTAACATTTGCTTCCTTGCTCCCACATCACAACTTGTTAGCTGCTATTTTAATAATTAAGAAAAAGTTGATTAATGCTCATATTTGGATTAGAGTGTGGTTTACAAGCTACATTCATAAACTGTAAAGCTCAATTCAAAGCTAATTTTACCTGCTAATTAGGGGGTAAGGTCGTCACCATTCTAGAATTTCAAACTCGATATCAATACTCAGGAAAATACTCTTTATTTCTTCAATCCATCCACTTCCGCTTCTCCTTTTCAGGGTCGCGGGGGGCGCTGGAGCCTATCCCAGCTGTCACAGGGTGAGAGGCGGGGTACACCCTGGACAGGTCACCAGTCTGTCGCAGGGCTAGCACACAGAGACAGACAACCATTTGCGCTCACATTCACACCTATGGGCAATTTAGATTAATCAATTAACCTATCCCCACAAGCTGCATGTCTTTGGATGGTGGGAGGAAGCCGGAGTACCCAAAAGGAACCCACACAAAAACAGGGAGAAAATGCAAATTCCACACAGAAAGACACCGGTCTGATGGTGGAATTGAACTCAGGACCTTCTTGCTGTGAGACAACAGTGTAAACCACTGTGCTACCACACTGCCTTTTTGCTTTTTATTCTTCTTTATTCTTTTAGCTCATGTAAATGTATTCAGTAACAGCCCTGTTCATTTCAAGTGCTTCTGGGAACCTGGCACCATATTTCATTGATGGTTCAATTCAATTCAATTCAATTCAATTCAATTCAATTTTATTTATATAGCACCAAATCACAACAAAAGTCGCCTCAAGGTGCTTCATAGATACAGAGAAAAACCCAACAATCATATGACCCCCTATGAGCAAGCACGTTGGCGACAGTGGGAAGGAAAAACTCCCTTTTAACAGGAAGAAACCTCCAGCAGAACCAGGCTCAGGGAGGGGCGGGGCCATCTGCTGCGACCGGTTGGCGTGAGAGAAAGAAGACAGGATAAAGACATGCTGTGGAAGAGAGACAGAGGTTAATAACAGATATGATTCAATGCAGAGAGGTCTATTGATACATAGTGAGTGAGAAAGGTGACTGGAAAGGAAAAACTCAATGCATCATGGGAATCCCCCGGCAGCCTATGTCTATTGCAGCATAACTAAGGGAGGATTCAGGGTCACCTGGTCCAGCCCTAACTATATGCTTTAGCAAAAAGGAAAGTTTTAAGCCTAATCTTAAAAGTAGAGATAGTGTCTGTCTCCCGAATCCAAACTGGAAGCTGGTTCCACAGAAGAGGGGCCTGAAAACTGAAGGCTCTCCCTCCCATTCTACTTTTAAATACTCTAGGAACAACAAGTAGGCCTGCAGAGCGAGAGCGAAGTGCTCTAATAGGGTGATATGGTACTACAAGGTCATTAAGATAAGATGGGGCCTGATTATTTAAGACCTTGTATGTGAGGAGCAGGATTTTGAATTCAATTCTGGACTTAACAGGAAGCCAAAACAGGAGAAATCTGCTCTCTCTTTCTAGTCCCTGTCAGGACTCCTGCTGCTGGTTAAGCAGGCTGCCACCATTTCTGCCTAGGTGCTGGTAGATGTCTTCAATTTGGGTCTTTAAGGGAAGCAAAACTCTTTTTACACTCTAATGCAGGCATGGGCGAACTACGGCCCGGGGGCCACGTGCGGCCCGTTAAACGTTTTGATCCGGCCCGCCAAACTTGAAAAAAATTTAATAAATTAACCTTGTTAATGTTTTATTTCCCCTGCAATTCTGATGTTTCCTCACTAGATGGCGCACTCTAGATATATTGGCTTTGTTGAGGTGAAGCGGCGTAGGCCTATTACTCCACGTTTGCACTTTACCCTGTGACCTACCGCCCCTCTATGAAGATGAGCGGTCCCAAGAAAAGGAAAGTGGACAGAGAATGTCGAGTGTTCAAAAAGGAGTGGACAACTAAATATTTTTTCACTGAACACCGATCATCTGCTGTTTGCCTGATATGCCAAGAAACTGTGGCGGTTTTTAAAGAGTATAATATTAGCCGTCACTTTGCCACAAAGCACGCAAATTATGCTAGCAAGCTCTCAACAAAAGAACGGGAATCTGCTGCTGAGAAGTTGGCAGCTAATTTGAAGGCTCAGCAAAGTGTTTTTCACCGTCAAACTGCCATTCAAGAGTCAAGTACCAAGGCCAGTTTTATGCTTTCATTCAAAATAGCAAAGGCCAGCAAACCACTGTCAGAGGGCGAGTTTTTAAAAGAATGTATGGTAGAGACAGCAGGTATTTTGTGCCCGGAGACCAAAGACAAATTTGAGAAAATCAGTTTATCACGGCGGACAGTGACTCGCCGTGTAGAACTAATAGATGAAGATATCACCAGCATATTAAACAAAAAGGCGAAGTCATTCACTTTTTATTCTTTAGCACTGGATGAAAGCAACGATGTCAAAGACACTGCTCAGCTCCTCATTTTTATCCGAGGAATCAACGAAACCTTTGAAATAACGGAGGAGTTTTTGACAATGGAGTCTCTGAAAGGACAAACACGGGGAGAGGACTTGTTTGAACGAGTGTCTGCTGCCATCGAAAACATGAAGCTTCCCTGGAGTAAGCTTGTTAACGTCACCACAGATGGATCTCCAAATTTAACGGGAAAAAACGTTGGCCTGCTGAGGAGAATCCAGAATAAAGTGAAAGATGAAAACTCTGACCAGGATGTGATTTTCCTCCACTGCATCATCCACCAGGAATCTCTATGTAAATCGGTGTTACAGCTGAATCATGTTGTGAATCCTGTGGTGAAACTTGTCAACTTCATACGCGCACGGGGACTTCAGCACCGTCAGTTCATTGCGTTCCTGGAGGAAACTGATGCGGATCACCAGGACCTGCTTTATCACTCCCGTGTCCGCTGGTTGAGTTTGGGAAAAGTGTTTCAACGACTGTGGGAGCTCAAAGAGGAGATTGGCGTGTTTTTGGAGCGGCAGGGGAAGACTGATGAATTTCCTGAGCTGAGCAACAAGAGCTGGATGTGTGACTTCGCGTTTGCTACAGACGTATTTTCACACTTGAATGAGCTCAATGTGAAACTGCAGGGGAAGGAGCAGTTTGTGCATGACATGCACACAAACGTGAAAGCCTTCAAATCCAAGCTGGCTTTATTCTCCAGGCAGATTTTGAACAAGTCATTCACTCATTTTCCTACACTAGCCACGCTGAAAGAGGCCGGAGCAAAAGTAAAGAAATACAGTGAGTCACTGGATGCACTGCACGGAGAATTCTGCCGTCGGTTTTTGGATTTCGATAAAATTGACAAGTCACTTCAATTGGTGGCCTTTCCTCTGTCACAAGACCCCGAAACAGCTCCAGAGGAGCTTCAGCTCGAACTCATCGACCTTCAGTCTGACCCTGCCTTAAAAGAGAAGTTCAGCTCTCTGAAACTAAATGACTTCTATGCTTCACTCAATGATGCCGCGTTTCCAAATCTAAGGCGAAAAGCGCAGATGATGTTGGCTTTGTTCGGCTCTACCTTCGTGTGTGAACAGACATTCAGCGTCATGAACATCAACAAAGCCAGCCACAGATCCAAGTTAACAGACCTACACCTCAGATCAATCCTGAGAATCGCCACAACAAAACTAACTCCAGACTTTGATGCGCTGGCTAAAAAAGGAGACCAACAACACTGCTCCCATTAAAATGTGTGTCTCTCCGTGATACGCACGTTGTTAAAATGAACAGTGCGCGCAGATCAACTATAACGCTTCACAGACTGACTTGCTGCAACTGTTTCGTCCTTGCACTGGTCGTTGTTGACTTTTGGCACCGGGGAAACAAATTGAATAAAAGGAACAGGACAAGTACATCTGCATCTCCTACCGTTTTTGGAAAAAAAAAAAAGAGTTAGGAGGAGAGTGATGTGATATCCTGAAGGATAACAGAACTTTCAGTGCTTTAAAATAAAATATTCATTTATTTGATTTTCAGTGTTTAAAGGCTCATTTCGAAGTCAGAGATTTTATTGTAATGCTTTTCTTCATTTTCATTGGAAATTAAAGCACATGTTTTCTCCATATCCCAAGATGTGTATTTTTCCCCCAATGAGGTGATGTTTTCAAAGCATGCCATCTATCTACTCCTGTTCCGGCCCCTTTGTCAAATGTTAGAACTCAATGTGGCCCACGAATCAAAAAGTTTGCCCACCCCTGCTCTAATGACTGTGCCTGTTAAATTCCATTTGCTACCTAGTTCCCACATAACTGTTATGATTGTATTATTAGAAGGAGCTTGTTAACCGCTGTTTTAATGACAGCTCAACAGTTGGCTAATGAGGGGTAACTGCTAGAAGTGAAACAGTAACATTCTTGCTGTTTAATACTTAGGTGTTGTTGAAAATTCTTCATAAAGACCAGGATGTTGGTCTCTAAGGTGATCTGCAAAGTTTGTGGTACTCCTGTTCATGTGTTCAGCTGGTGCTGGGAAATCTATTTTGCAAATCTTGGTCATGCCATATTTTAAAACGAGAGATTAGCCACAGTCAATCAAAAGTCATTGGCCAGTTATCAAGCAGTTTCTCAGGCCACCCCCACCCCACCTTGTCAAATGTCATAAAGGCTTGAAAACGAGAATTCAGAAACCAGTGAGTGATGTCACGGTAGCCATCGTACACCATCTGTGGTCAGCATATCTGAAGAAAACCTAACGTTGGTCCTCAACAAAATCTAAATGGGTGTAAATGAATGAATAAATAAATAAATAAGTCACTATCTGTACAGTTGTGTTAAAGGGGGAAACTATGGAGGCCAAAACTTTTTTGTTCCTGTTCGTTAAAGTTCTTACGGTGGGCATTTTTATCAATAGAGTCGATAAGAAGTGACATGCTTTTGGAGCCAGTCTCAAGTGACCACTTAAGTGCGGTTTTTACCACTTCCATGTTGGCTTCATTTTACAGCCACAGAGGTGGCTGCTCTTTAAGGAAACTGCCAGTGTTCTTAATAAATAGCCATTACTCAATCTAGTTACCAGCAAATGCCAATGATATTGTCAAGGTTTCTTCAGAGGCTACAGATATATCACTTAGAAGCTGGCCTTCACACTGGCTGCCTGAAAATCTCTCTGACTGCAGTTGACGTGGTTCAGGTCTGATCAGTTCTGCGTTAGACAATAATGATTCAATGATCGAGAGTTCATGACCACTGGAGCAGTCGCTGTAAATCCTACTGTAGCATGGAAAAACCAAGAATGTGTCAAAACCCAGACCTACTACCAAAAAATATTAAGTAAAGACAAATACAGTGTCTGCCAAGGATACTTCTTTGTGCTGCTCTCCCTGCCTCCTTCATACGCCGCTGAGTAAATACTAAAGTTACTTAAAGGGCCATAAATTTGAGAGAGCAGTGGAGGCCAGCTTAGAAGCATGTTGTCTTTACCCCGTTTTCTGACTAACTGTACAACAAGGTGATTAAAGCCCTGATGTGTGCTGCTTCTGTTGCAATGTGTGATCCCAGTGGGAATCGTATTAGCTGTTCTATTTGTCTCACAGGAGCCTTGGCAGGCTTTTATCAGCCCTGTGTGCTAGATTATGAGCGTATGCCTGCCTCTGTGTGTGCACGAATCAGGGAGTCAGTGTATCCATTTGTGTGCATATGTAGGAGCCCTGTGCTTGCATATGTGTTTGTCACTCAGCTTCTTCACATTTTTCTCCACTCACTCAACACAAGTCACTGATGCTATATGTCTATGTCTGTGGTGAGCCTAATAGTTAGAGACTGCTTAGGCTTCCAGTCACGTAGCTTCAGCATTTAGCAATGCCTGTAATCACAAAAAACTAACTTTTAAAAAAATGCTTATTTTTTCTATTGAACTTTTCCATTAAGTAATTTCTCGTGATGTGGCCTTTTTCATATCTAAATATTATTGCTGGTTAATATATAATTCGGTAAATGAACTTTTGAATTCTTAGCTTACAATAGTGTAAACTCAAATCTCTGATCTCCAATCGCCTTTATGGCTCAATCAGACTAAAGTTAAAGTAGAATGTCACGCTTCTTATGAATACGAAAAAATTTTAATTGAATTTTTGTGGTGATCAGTTGGTTGTCCTGAGGTTGAGCGAGACTGACTGAAGTCACTCTGAGACTCAAAGGTTTGCAATTACCTGACTGACAGACTATCTACTTTATGAACACAGACTGTTTGCTGATATGTTGCAAACAGTCAATCTGAATCCGTCTGCAGTCATCAGTGCAGAGTGTAGAGCTGTTTATAAGGTGGTACACTAGAGGTGATGTAATCGGAGGTTATTGTTGTGCTGGTTCTGACAACTTATCAAATTATGAAGTCACATAATTAAAATCAACAAGACATTCCTAAAGGTTAATTCCAAATTTAAGATATGCAATATTTTGCCCTAACAAGAAGATGAAATATTGCTGTGCTGTTCAATAGCAAATAGGGCAAACCCAGCGAATATGGCACTTTGCACAAAAAAGGAAAGCAAGCGAAGACTGCACTCTTCTCTCTGATTCACTCTGATCAGAATGAAGAGCATCTAAGGCATCTGAAAAACTACCGTAATTGTCGGGCTATAAGCCGCTACTTTTTGCACAAGCTTTGAACCCTGCGGCTTTTAGTCAGGTGCGGCTTTTCTATGGATTGTCCATGATTTTTGTGATATCGTAAGACGATTTGTTTTGTTTGTTCTGCTGTTGTACGGCACTACGTTGCCTGGCGGAAGGATCGGGGTTCAAGAGTGGTATGTTGGTCACATGTCCATCCGCCAGGCAACATAGTGCCGTACAAGTAGCGCGAAAAACAAACTTCAAAGTAGCGCTACGCGTTCAGCGGGAGTCGTGGATGACGAGCGGCGATAAACTTGCGAAAAGCAAGTTATGCTCAACACCACCAGTGGATTCTGACAGCGTGGAAAAGTGTGAAAACATCCACGATCACCAACGGATTTCGAAGGGCTGGACTGCTGCATGATGAAGAGGAGGACACCGCCACGGCCCTTCAGAGGGTGTTCGACTCTGACACTGACAATGAGGATTTCTTTGGTTTTGAAAGTGACAACGAAGGAAAGAAGCTGAGAGTGGATGACGAAGCCATCCTGAGCCTGTTCGTTTCCGACACTGGAGAAGAGGACTTTGGTGGTTTTAGTGCGCAGGAAGATGGTGGTGAATGACTGACTTTTCTTCTTGTTAAAGCCGTGTCACTGCACCTGAGCCTAAAAGGTAGTCCGAATCTATTTTTCTGGTGTGCTGTAGGTTACTGTTATGTACTACATTTGTTACTCATTTATGAAGCACAGCACATGTGCAAATATGTACCCATAACTTGTTTTTCAAAATATTAATAAAAGGGGTGTGTCTCCAAACAGCCATCTCTTTCCTGACAATTCGCTTTGTGCATATTCTCTTACATATGATAAGTCAATATTGAAACACCTGCGGCTTTTGGTCAGGTGCGGCTAATGTATGTACAAAACAGGATTTTCCCCTGATTTTAGCTTGTGCGGCTAATATTCAGGTGCGCTTTGTAGTCCGGGAAATACGGTATATAGTTGCATGCAATAGATAATAATAAAGATTATGATAAGAACTTACTTTTTTGGAATTCCCCAACTGAAGAACTCAACTAAACAGAACTTTCTCTTTTGTTAAAGATAAAGACAAGATAAGCTTCATTTTATTGCTTCATATTTAAGTCAAATCACAAGAATAACACAGAATAACACCTTACTTTATAACCTTCTGTAAACACAAGCAAACAAATCTGACTAACTGATCTGCAACAGTAGAACGGTAGATTGTGTCTCAGTCAGATGACCTTCACCATCATTTAGAGGCCATGTGAACATCTGTTGGTAGCTCTTAAAGCAATTTTCCATCCAAGGTCAATGTTAGTAGATGTGAAATATGTTATTTTGGTTAGCCCTGTCTAGTAACTTGATCTTCTAAAAAAACACTGGGTTTGGCTGTTTGAAGAGAAGTGGCTTGAATCCTCGAGGCCAGTAGATCTAAATGTTTGCCATAGTTTAGATTGTGATCTTTACTCCCTTTGCTCCTCATGATCGGTGTGTTGGATTACTTCCGTGGGAGCTATTTTCGTTTCTATTCCTCCATAATGATATAGCTGAATGTCTTTGCTCCAGCCAGACTGTTTTCTAGAGCACTGACTTTGTTCGGCCTCACAGAAATATCCCAGCTGTGGTGTGGAGGGAGATTAAGAGCAAGAGGTCCTGTTTAAAGGAAGAATTTTCTTTATATTTGGCTAGGAAATGGAAAATAGGTGCAGCTATTTATTGAAACATGTCCAGACATTAGGCAGCTTTCTTGTCATTTCTTGAAGTAGCTCTCCGGGCTCCTTTAAGGACATTCAAAGCTCTTTTTTAGATATTAGCTGCCTTTTTTCTGTTCTCTATCAGAATGATCCTAAACTGCCTCAGTTATGTGATTGATTAGTGTTCTACTGTGTGTTTTTCTGTCAGGTTTGCGTTTACAGAGACAGTGTGTTTACAATCATTGTCACGTTTAAAATTAAGCCATAATAAAAAAAAAATCCAGAATGTTTTCATTTATTATTATTATTTATTACATGGTAGATTAGACTATAATTTTCTGTGTTTATAGTCGCATCACTTTTAACATTTTGACAAGATCCCAAACACCATTGGAATGAAATGCAGTTCTAAACAATGACAGAGCCTTCAATTTGTTTTACAGATGACTGTAAACAAGCACTGTCGTACCTCTCTGCTGACGTCCTCCATACATACTGGTGACAGTCATCAGTTTTGCCTTTTACCCCTGTTTCCAGTTCTTAATAATGGCTCTTTAGCAGCCATCCTTCCACTGGGACTATTTCTAATAAGGCTTAGAAACAGTAGATGGATCAACTAAAGGTCCAGACACGTCTCTCAGGTCCCGTGTCAGGTCTTTGCTGGATTTTTTTTTACTTCTCAATGACATGACTTTTAGATACCGTTCTTAAGCTGTACATAGTTTTTCAGGTATGTCACTTTTTATCCTCAACTTGTTC
This sequence comes from Diplotaxodon limnothrissa, assembly GCF_057381915.1. Classification (NCBI taxonomy): domain Eukaryota; kingdom Metazoa; phylum Chordata; class Actinopteri; order Cichliformes; family Cichlidae; genus Diplotaxodon; species Diplotaxodon limnothrissa. The sequence goes on along the minus strand of NC_140608.1, from coordinate 23,358,095 downwards.
ATGTTCCTCAAATTTTTTAAGAGCTCATTGCACACCATGCTGAGATATGTTTTCAGCTAATGGCTCTTTGGGAATCACCTTGTTGGGAAAAGACAAAGCAACACACAACAAAAGCAATTTTATGCCTGTTAAACTGTGTTAATGGGAACAAATGATATGTTTTTGCAACAGGCTGCTAATAAGTGCCCAAAGAAACATTTAAAAACCTGTCTGATACGTGTAGACACAACACTTACTTATCTGTTGAATCAGATGTCTTTTTATTCTTGAATTATTCCCAGGTTATGTCCAAAAACTTAAAAAAGACCTTCAGAAAGTCTTGAGAACTATTACTCAGGACCACTTAAAAAAAAAATGGGGGTGGCTCAAGACTTTCGTACAGTACTCAGTTCTCATATTTCTCATCAAAACCTTGGCATTTTTATTTGAAAAATGACTCCAGTGTGTATCAGTTATCAAAATACTGTCACACAAATTTATTATCAATTAACTAATCAACTGTTTAACCTTCTGCAGTGCTTCAATCTTCCAATTTTACGCTCGCAAACTCAACATTCACACAAATGAATGCCCTATGCCATGTGGGAATTTTGTGAAAATGCAGCATTTACTAAATAAACTATACACATCTGGCTGTGGTTGGCGCTGGAACACAGTAAGCAATGACATAGACCATTTGCTGCAGCCTACAGAGACAATACTGAATCACTTCTCCTCGCTGAAAGCAGCTTATCCACAGAGAACATAATTGATAATGTAAATACAGAGTTGGATGGCTCCTCCACAAGTTTGTCATGGCCTGTTTACATAATGTTCAATTCTGTTTTTCCTGTGATTTCCTGGACGTTGCGCAGAGGCCTGAGATAGGCATGCAGGGGTCGGCAAGCAGGCACATCCACACAAATCCGCACACACATACATGCAGCATAACACAGCACAGGACACGCTTGAGTTTGCACAAACAGTGGCTGCCTGTCCCTGAGTGGGACGTCCGTCCGCAGAGGGAGGTGTAGGAACAGAATGGGAGACACTGGAGAAAACACAGCGACAGCAGTGAGTGTCTCAGCTCGACCACCTTTACCCTGCCACATTGTTCATATGTGGCTTTAGAAAAGAAGCGCAGCAGTTTTGGCACAATTTATAGTGCTAGCATTTAGAAAAAGCTCAGGGAATACCAGAATCAACTCCACCTGGCCCTTCAAACTGTTTGAGCTCTTTGGTTATCTTTCAGTAATTCTCTGTGTGAAATATTGTGATATTGACCTGCTCGGTTTTCCAAGGAGTTTCTCACCATGTCCAGCTGCTTCCATGCTGGCTTGTATCTGCTGCAATTTCCTGCATGCAGAGAGCTTTTGTCAAGACGAATTCAAACTGACACCAACGCAGCAGGATACTGATGTTTGGATCAACAACAATAGAAATCCATACAAACTCTTGCTTACTCACATTTGGTGGTCTATAAATCTTGTCTAATCTGACTCAGCTTAAAGGATCAAATTTACAAATTTACTGCACCAATGAAATACTCTCTTTTGGTATTAAAGTGCACAGGGTGCAGGTATTTTCGTGACTGGGCTTGTTGTGCAGGTCTTTGTAGGAGTTTCAGTTTTAGAGTGGAAAATCAGAAAGGTCTGATAAAGCAATTCATTGCAAATTGCACTAAATTTAATGCATTTAACTTTAGGTCATGTGTTATTTTGCACCGGGTGTGGCTGTGATAGTCGCCCCTAGGAATGCTGATATACTCAAAATGAGTGAGAACGAATTTGTATATAGTGGATAGCTCAAAGTTACACTGTAAAAAAAAACTAACGTAATTTTCTGTGAGCATATTATCCGTTTTTTAACAGTTTCTGTATGTAGTTGTAATTGTGAACTGTAATTGTTATTTGTAACATTCAGTTATGGTTGAAAAATTAATCGAGAAAATTCCTTCATTTGAAAATGGCACGTCATAAAATCTTCGCCTTTCGTGATTTTTTTTCATGCACATATTGCCATATTGAAATGACTGTCAAAATGCAAAAATGAATGGGACTCATACACTTCTAGACTGATCTCTGATGTCTAATGGGTTTTATAAAAACGTCTTCCTAAAATGAGAGAATTGCTTGCATTATTGCACATAACACAATAACAGCAAGTTCATCGACGCACAGATGGGTAAGTATTTGATGGTAGATTATGTTTTGTGTTATTCTGCACATCCTACAGATCAGCTGTTGCAGATTTCAGGTTTACACTATGGGATAGTTTGTAACAGCCCTTTTTCTACACAAATCCTGTGCTCCTCTGATTTATGCAGAACATAAGCAGCCCTCAGCAATTTCTAACAGAGAAGTTTGCACTAAAAAAAGACACGAAATTACCATTAAGTTGGCTCTCAGTGATCTAAATTGCCATTGCTGTTACTGGAGACTGTTTTATTTTGATTACTAGACTGCTTGTCCATTATCCAGTCTGCTTGTTTTGATTTGTGAATTTAGGTTTTTAGTAAATTAGCCCATTGTTAGTTGAGCTGATCACCCACAGAACTTTTTTCCCCTTCAACCCATGAGTTAATTTGGCCCTACACTTTCTAATTGACTGATTTCGCCAAGCCCACATAAATTGCAAGCCTTTGAATTTCACCATGTCTCAAAACAGTAGACACAGGGCTCAAGTAATAACTACACTTGATGTAAAAAAAAACCAAAACAGTTTTGTAAAAATAAAATAGCACAAAATAAAAGTCAGTTAAACAGGACGTTTTTGGCATGTAACATTTAAATTACGTTTTTACTGATAATTGAGGAATTAGTTCAGGTGAGATTTCAGTGCAGACAGATATTTGACAGCTGATTGGCAAATCTCATATAGGGCATGTTATTTACATTACTGAGCAAGGTTAGCAACCCACCTCCATTCCAGCTCCTCCTCCTCTGCCATGTCTGACACAATCAGTGTCTTTTCTGTCATGTTAATGCTGCTCTGTTCTGTACCACCGACAAGGTGTGCTCTTCCTCCCACAAGCAGTGGCACATAGCAGATGGAAAAAAGTGGTACTGGCACAAATGTCATATATAACTACGGTTAACCATCTCTACTATGCAAAACATGCCCATGCTCCTCCTTATTCCATACTGACGCTGATCATCAGCTGGTGACAGTATGACTTCATGCGGGTGACGAGCAGCTTTGGCCTCAGTCTTCTAACACTAAATTCAGTGGACTGTCAAACGACAGTCGTTCGTACAGCAGATAAAATAGATTTTCACTTGTTGGCTGGAAATGAGAAGCCTACTGTTTACTTCCATGTGAAATCAGCTGTCATATCACTGTTTAAAGAATTACTGCAAATTTCAAATGATAAATGTGCCTGTGGTATCAGTGTGTAAAGTGCTTTGTGCAACAATGGAACGCTTGACAGCCATAGCAGCAATAACTGGATGGAGGGGCTTAGTGAAAAGTCTATTATCTCACCCGATTATTTCTATCTTTTTTGTGCATTCTTTGTCTCTTGTATTGGCTCTGCGGATTTTGTCCCGCCGGATCTTCCCACTAGTTCTCTGTCAAAAAAAAAAAGAGTCATTTTGGAAGTAATAGAGATACGATCTCCTTGGAAGTTTGCTATTGGGGTAGGCCAAAATATAAATACAAGCTTAGATGTTGACACAAATTTGCTGACGCGAGTTTGCGTCCATCCTGGCCTTTTGCTGAGAGGGGACTTCCTGTCATCAATTTAGCTTTTCCTGCCAAGACAACTGTGAGCAGAAAGAGGTGCTTTCCCCAAATATCACCCAGAAGCAAACTTATTCAATTAAATGAGACAATTCTCCAGTGCAAGTGCAAAAAATGGCAAGTGCAAATATCATTTTTTAACCTTTCAGCCAAAAACCGAGAGAAATCTTTATAGAATTGTTTATTCTCATGACCAAAAAGACCAAATATTTATTTCCTGTTGTGAGTTCATGCCTAGTTTGCATGTCTGTTTGTGCCTTCACAAGTACATTTTCATTGTGCACACTCTGCACCCTGAGCAGTTTGGCCGGCGAGTTGCCCGTTCAGCACAATGCATTGTGGGATCCCGCTGCTTAATCCTGGGGTTAAAAATGAGCATGTAGCCATAACGAGAGCACTGTCGTCACAGAAGAAATCAACACCACATTCTAATTGGCCTTCTCTCCTTAAACCTGGGTGATCATTCCCACAGCCCATTGTGTTAAAAGAAGATGGGAAGGTAGTGGTGGAAGGTGATAAAAGGATCTGACCTTGTGCAAATCTGCCACTGTCTATCTGTCTGAATGTGTGTGCGTAAGTGAGTGAAGTGGCCATTGGCTGACAAGAAGATACACAACATGCAAAGGAGAGCTCAAGGCAGCAGATCACATGGGTATGTACGTATCCACAGCATCACAGAGCGAGAGAGAGCAGCCCTGCAGCAGACGATTTAAGAGCTGGCTGGAGAAATCAATATTTTAGCAGATATAAAACCTTGAATCTCCATTGGAGTTGTATTTAAAATTATGTGAGTCTGGGCTGCAGAATAAGCGCTGCGTATATCATCATCCCCCCGACTCTTGCACCATAGCCTACAGCTACACTGAACAAAAATATAAACGCAACACTTTTGTTTTTGCTCCCATTCCCCATGGGATGGACGTAGAGACCTAAAATTCATTCCAGATACACAATATAACCATCCCTCCCAAACAGTGGTCACAAATCAGTCCAAATGTGTGGTAGTGGGCACATCTGCTATATTGAGATAATCCATCCCACCTCACAGGTGTGCCACATCAGGATGCTGATCTGACATCATGAGTAGTGCACAGGTGTACCTCAGACTGCCCACAACAAAAGGCCACCCTGGAATGTGCAGTTTTGTCTCACAGCAAAATGCCACAGATGCCACAAGCAATGAGGGAGCGTGCAATTGGCATGCTGACAGCAGGAATATCAACCAGATCTGTCGCCCGTGCATTGAATGTTCATTTCTCAACCATAAGCCGTCTCCACAAGCGTTTCAGAGAATATGGCAGCACATCCAACCGGCCTCACAACCGCAGACCTCGTGTAACCACACCAGCCCAGGACCTCCACATCCAGCAGGTTCACCTCCAAGATCGTCTGAGACCAGCCACCCAGACAGCTGCTGGAACAATTGGTTTGCACAACCAAACAATTTCTGCACAAACTGTCAGAAACCGTCTCAGGGACGCTCAACTGGATGCCCGTCGTCCTCATCGGGGTCTTGACCTGACTCCAGCTCGTCGCCGTAACAGACTTGTGTGGGCAAATGCTCACATTCGATGGCGTCTGGCACGTTGGAGAGGTGTGCGCTTCACGGATGAATCATGGTTCACATTGTTCAGGGCAGATGGCAGCTGAGAATGTCCCAGTTCTTGCATGGCCAGCATACTCACCGGACATGTCACCCATTGAGCATGTTCGGGATGTGCTTGACCGGCGTATACGACAGCGTGTACCAGTTCCCACGAATATCCAACAACCTCGCACAGCCATTGAAGTGGAGTGGACCAACATTCCACAGGCCACAATTGACAATCTGATAGACTCCATGCGACGATGTGTTGCACTGCATGAGGCAAATGGTGGTCACACCAGATACTGACCGGTTCTGGGTCCTCAGACCCCCAATAGCGCAAAAAACTGCACATTCCAGGGTGGCCTTTTGTTGTGGGCAGTCTGAGGTACACCTGTGCACTACTCATGATGTCAGATCAGCATCCTGATGTGGCACACCTGTGAGGTGGGATGGATTATCTCAATATAGCAGATGTGCCCACTACCACACATTTGGACTGATTTGTGACCACTGTTTGGGAGGGATGGTTATATTGTGTATCTGGAATGAATTTTAGGTCTCTACATCCATCCCATGGGGAATGGGAGCAGTAACAAAGGTGTTGCGTTTATATTTTTGTTCAGTGTATGTGTAAAGTTGCATCTGCATCCATGTGTCTGCAGAGAAAATACCTTCTTTCTTTTTTTTACCCCAACAGTACCTATAAATACTATTACCTTTAATTACTCTAATTAAATGTGAATGAGAAAATTATGTGTATTAATTTCAATAAATTTATAGAAATTTTTACTTTAATTTTTTTAGTTTTTAGTTTTTTGTTGCTTGACACTAATTAGCAGGTGTTTGCATTCATATAATGTGTAACGCAATTAATGCATTCATATTGTTCATGGAAGCTTGGTTAGCAAGTTTGCTAGCATTAGCTAATAACAAGGAACCCACCAATCTGTTGAAAACAAAAAGCCTCTTTAGCCACTAAACAAACTCACAAAACGACACAAAATACTAACTCAAAAGCAAAACTGATGGATGATCACACGGTGGCTACCTTCGTCTTTTTAATACAGGCTATGTAACTGTTACATAATAAACAGTGTCTCTCCTTTGAGCTCTGTTTGTGCTTTCATTTTTGCATCACTGCTGTTTTTTGTGCTGAGGTTAAAAGATATAAAGTAAAGGAGAAAGTCAACAACCTCTGTGATCTGAAACTACAAAATAAAATCACAATTCTCTGTTGGTTTTTAGCTACAAGCAATCCTCTTCACATAGACAGTGAGTAGTGTAGTGAGTAGTTTCTAATTTATAAAAGCTTTAATCTCCTTTAACTGTGTCTGTGTGGTTGGATATGATTGATTGGCACCAGGCTTCTGAACTGAGACACAAACCCTAGGTGTGGCGTGGCGGTGCAGTAGTTAGCACTGTCTCACACTGCCAGGGAAGTGTTTGAACCCACTGGCCAGCCTGGGCCCTTTTGTGTGGAGTTTACACGTTCTCCCTGCCTGTCACCTCATGACCTCATGGGACAGTCTCCAACCCTGAATTGTCTAAATAGAAGAATAAAGGGATAATTGGTGCATTGTAACATACATCATGTATTACCACCGTCTCGCTGTTTTAAGGAAATCTGAGGAAATCTGTATAATGAAAAAAACTCAAAAAGTCTTTATTTGCCAATTTGCTCATGGAAGTCCGGCTTGAGAGAGAGATTTATTTCAGAGTGGAGCCCTGAACTACCTGTTCTTGTCTGCTGTATCGTTGTATTTCCAGCAGTAACTGGTTCAGAGGTGACTTTGTGTGGTCATGTTATTCTCGACAAACATAGCAAAAGTAATTACTGCAGCGGGCTTCGAGGAGACTCGGGCCCTTATCTGAAATGCCTCTCGCACCCGCAGCAGGCGCCCGAGTTTTACGTGGTCTAATAAGTCACTCTGGGTTTTGTTTTGTTTTTTCTACAGTAAAAAAACCCACCTGATTACCTTGATATGCCCCATGTGTGTTTATTTGTTTTAGCTGTGCTCATTTCTGCGGATAGATAACAGAGGTTTAACAGAAATACCGCAAGTGTAGCGTGCGTTAAATTGGATTTTCCTACGTTTTCGCGACACGATAAGGTTGTGTGCGTGTGTTTGTGCTTTCAAGTACTCTCCGAGAAGTCCTGTCCAGGCGCTATTTTTCTATTTCCCCCAAACACATGCATCACTCAGAGAAACATAGTTTCTCATTTTACATCCAGCCCAGACATAATTCATCCCCAAAAAAGGGGGAAAAAAGAGAAAAAGCAGTGATGGCTGTCATAGAAATAATCAAAACGGAGGCACTGCGTCTCTTCTGAATATTAATTCATCACTTAAAGATCCCTGCAGTGCATTTCATTGATTTGTTTGCTGTTGTGGTGTGAGCAATGGATGACTGAATTGTGCTGACCTGGCGTTTCCTTAAGCTTTTCTATTAGGCCAATATTTTGACATGAAGGAGTGCAGGAGGGGGCATGTGGGGGGTGGTGGATGGCTTGGATCATTACACATCTTAACCACAAATGGCCATAAACAAGTCCAAAACGTGGCTTGGATGAGTAATTTACAGCCGCAATCTCATCAGGCATAAATCCTTATCTCTTGCCAACGTATTGACAGGCAGAGGATAAGTAATCTCCCCCAGCTCTGTTTTTGTGATATTTACAAATGCGCCTCCTCTTACTTGCTCTGCATGCTCACCTCGACTTCTTTCTCTCTCTCTCTCATATCTTTTGCCCCTAAACAGAAACCTGAGTAACAACAAGATCTCTCTGCTGAGGAACGGCTCCTTCTATGGCTTGGCTGCCCTGGAAAAGCTGTGAGTACTTAAATCAAGCACTCTTTAATGTTTTGTCCTCCCCAGAGTCCTAATAGCTGTCATCGCAGCAGCAGTATTGCACTGTAGCTGGGAAAAGGCAAACAGGGGACATGGTGGGAATTAGGAGATCCTTGTCAGGTTTTACCCTGCAGGAGGCTTGCCAGTGTGTTTTTTTTTCTTTTACCTTCCAGCCCTTGCGCTTAACCACAATTGCCACAGTAAATGTCCTAAAAGCGATAATATATAGCATCATATTAGGGACTAATGCAGTGTGAGATCAGGGTGCTCTGACAGTGTGACTGACTGTGGCGGGCTCGTGCCGATGACTCTCGCACCATATGCAATCTCCCAGAGGGCTGTATTCATACAGCCTGATGATGAGCTCCATGATAGCTCCTCCTGTGTCCCCCCCTGAAGTCAGCTATTGATTGCTTTCACCTCCGTGCAGCCCGGTGATAGCTGCTTTTCTACCTGATGGTGACACAGACACTGGCTGATGAGGAAATCAGAAAGGGGCTGAAATCACACAGAGCGGATGGCTTGATAACTTGCTCTGTTCAGTCAGTCATTCCCAGAGGTATGTGCATGTGAAAGCACACATATTAAGCTCACCACTCACGCCAAAACACACACACACGCGCACGCAAACTACATCAGTGACTGCTGTGAATATTATTACAGTCAGTTTTGGCCCCCGTCTCCGCCGACTGCTGACTGACAGTTAAATTTAGATTGGAATAATGGCAGCGGTATAATTTTGCCTCTCTTTCACTTCTTTTTGGGTGGCTGTGTCGCCTGGTGACCTACAGGATGGTGTCACCTGTCTCTCCGGGCCTTATTAGTGCCATTAAATTGTCCGACTCTCTCTCCAGTTCCATTGGAGTGATGGAGATGATGATTGCGAGGCTTTTAAGGACATTCAGCCAAAGGTCTGTCGCACCTGACCTTTTGGAGCAGCAGTTTGCGTGGCCTATCCCTTCTTTCACCTCACTCCCTTGGTTCAGTCTTTCCATTCTTCCTGCCACATGCAGCATTTGGCAGAGATACGCCTGTTGCTGGAAGCTGATGCCAAACCAGGTAGCCTCAGTGAGTTGAAAGTGGCGGCCAGCTGTTCCCTCGTCTGGCACAGCCGACTGACTGCCTTCCTGTACGGCTGGCTGACTGAATGGATCTGAGGGTTGTGGAGAATTGGCAGCTGATTGACAAGCTTAATAAGGCATGTGTATATGTTTGCACCACTCTTGCTGCAGCTGCGCTCTCAATGTTCTTCAACAAACAGACCGTTTGGGGCAGGAATGGAAACTTGGATCCCACTGCAAGTTTTTTGTTTTTTTTAAATGAAACAGAAACTGATTTGCACATCTTTTCTTATTTAACGATGGCTCTAGATATGCAGATAATTTTAGTTTCATTCATTTTTATTCTGAGGCAATCTGTTTCCTTTCTAATTCAGTTTAGGCACAGACATAATAAAACAGACAAAATACTCTGTGAATGACAAACTGAAATCCAGCAAACATAGAAGGTGGAAGTTGGTAGAAGTTTTTAGTAGATTTGACGTTTTTTTCTCTATATGCAGTTGTTATGTCCTGTGGACCACTGAAATAAAAAAAAGTGCTTCAAAATAACCCCCTGCACTGCACGCCGGTCTTTGCTTTGGTGTTGGCTCAATAAACAATAACTGTCAAGAATAACTGTCACTTTTTCATCCCTTTTTAACCTCTCTGCCATAAAAGGCTGAGGGGGTAATATCGTCACACCACCAGGCGGGTGGGTGGCGTGACACCCAAGTTTGTGAATGTGAGAACTCAAGAACGAGGAGACGTGGGATTTTGAAATTCGTTCCATGGGTGCATCTACTAAAAGTCTGAGATGAGTTTGAATCTCAGTGAGGTTGACTTCAAGGTTAAGGTCAAGGTGAGAGTCCAAGTTTTCTGAAGATCTTGTGAACACCATAAATCGAGAAAGATGTCATGTATGATTTTCAAAGTGATACCATAGGTGTATCTACTAGGAGGCTGAGGGTAGCCTGGCAGCGTCCAGTAGTTTTTAAAATCGTGATTACATGAAACATTTCGCAGATTTTCATTTTAGTATGCGTGTGTTTGTGATATACTCTGCGTACAAATATATGGTACCAGATATATTATTGGCACAATAAGCACACAATTTAATAATTCATTGATGGAAGATCTATATACTGGTAAATTTACCAGAATACTGACTTATTAGATTATTTATTAGTTGTCAAATCTAAACAATATAAATTGGTAAAATGAAGAATATATTAAATAATATGTATACTGCAAAATTAATGATGAATTCATATAGAAGATTTAATACATGACAGGTTGTTTATAAAGTCTCTTATAATATGATGCTTATCCAAACATTGTGTTCTTATCCCCACAATGTTGCTGCCTGCTCTGCTGCAGTATTTTCTAAATTTTAAATGCTTTTATAGTGGCTTATTTCTTTGATCGATAATCAGCGGCCATTCAGCTGCACCAAAAAGTTTAAATATTTGCACTGACGGTTAAAATGCATAACAAACACAAAAACACACTCAATTGAACTATCAAATGTATAACTATATATGATTTGGGGATTTTGTATGAGATATTTGTATAAGTCATATGTATTTTAGCATTCACATTACCCCAGAACAGGGGTGTCCAACTCCAGGCCTCAAGGGCCGGTGTCCTGCATATTTTAGAGATCCCTGGATCAACACACCTGAATCAAATAATTACAAGACTCTGGAGAACTTCAAGACATGTTGAGGAGGTAATTTAGCCATTTAAATCACCTCTGTTGGATCACGGACACGTCTAAAACCTGCAGGACACCGGCCCTTGAGGCCTGGAGTTGGACACCCCTGCCCTAGGCAGTGTTTATGCAAAATTACATCAAGATTGGTCCACTCATCTAGGAGTAGCTAGAGAACATGCAAACATATATTGTATTATTTTCAGAATCTTAGTTTAGTGCACTTGCTCTTTTGGACAAGCAGAGCAGAAAAGACGAGCGTGAAAACTCGATGCACTCATATTTTTAGGTTTAGGCATCAGTTGAATGTTAATCAAATGTAGCACTTTTCATGAAAATCACTACAGTGGTTTTACAGGGGCGCTTGGGAAAGGTTAGGTGCTCTGGAGACAAGGTCTGAGGAAACATTTTAATAGTAATTTCACTCTGAACCAAATGAGCATTAACTTTTTCATCCGAGGTCATGGGGGAGCATTATTAGGCTTCCCAGTCCAATTCCGTGATGAGAGTATACTGTTTTGCTTGTAACTTACTAATCCTAGCTAGGGGCTGGACTCATATATATCATCATTATTGTTATCATCGTTGATGAATGATGGAATTTATACAGCACACTAAGCGACTTTATTAATCCCCCATAGAAGTCTCTTTTGATGTGATTTGCTTGCCCCTGTAGGCCAGATAGAGTCCTTTTAATGGAGGGCTCCTGTATTGTGGGTGATGCCCCCCCCATATGGACACCAGCCCACTGACGTCAGCCAAACTGGGTCCCACAGGAGCAAAGCAGAAACAAAGCCCATCTCTGTTCTCTGGTCAGGACACTAAATCTAGCTTTTGCCACTTAATCATGTGTTTCCACCTCAGAAGGCCTCGCTGTGCGAAGGGTCTGTCTGAAAGCGACGAGGCTGGCATATCCTTCTCATACCGATTACACTCATGAGCAAATGTTTTTATAGAAAGATTGCACTTAATTTGGAACTATTGCGGACATTATAATATTCTATTTGCATTCTTTATGTAACATCTAGAGTCCAACGTAACAATCCAACAGCAACTACAGAAAATAAATGATTCCTTAATGATAAGGTCGAGATTCTTCGAGCACACTTCTGTTGGCTTCAAGCATGTTGTTGATTATAGGTGTCAGAGAGAGGAGTGGGTATTTTTGAGATCATGACAGTGGCTATGACAGCAGATTTATCCTTCGCAGACTGTCCAAATGTTTTCTTTACTGAAAGCAGAGGATCTTTTTTTTTTTTTTTTTCGTCTATTTGACCAAACATTATTTGTCTAGCCCTGAGGTGTTTAGAGGCAGGCCGTCAGACTGAGCGGACCACGGCTCAGGCCGGAGACAGTATCAGAATTCAGAGTAGCATCTGCAATTGCTCATCCTGAAAAGTGGATGTCAGAGGTGTGAGGCAGCGTCGTTTAAAAAGTTTCGCGAGTCCTGTTGTTCATACTGACAAAGTGACGTTTATTCAGTCTTCCCTGTGAACGCCTCTCCTTGGGAGGTGATTGATGATGGAGTGGCAAGGTCGCTGAAGGACACATCGCCCCGGCCGGTTGTGCATAAGAATGTGCGGCCGGGTAAAGTCCAGGGCTCCGAGTGAGGAGTGCAGGTCGGGAAATGCTCGATGATTATGCGATCATAAACCAGACTGACCCTGACGTTTTCCTGCAAGGGTTAAAGGTTAAAAGAAGGGACAGCTGAAAAAATGAGAGCATTATTAGAATTCTTACAGTCCACATGCAGTTTAAAGGGGAAAAAAGCCTAAGATTACATGTGTTAGTGTAAAAGAAAAAGAAAGAAAATCAAATATTCAAATGAACCTTTCCATTACTGATTGACAATTGAATAAGTTCATTTTGTTTCCTCATTAAGAACAATTAATAGATGGAGTGAAGCCATCTGATTAAAGACTCAGAACACATTTTTAGGTAGTGCCACAGCTACTTGTTCAATCTATTTCAATTTGTTAACCATTTATGTGTAATTATTACCAACTTAACTCATAATTGTATTTATCCTCCTTCGGTATGCGCTCTAGTTTTCATGTAAGACAACACTGCAGGTGAACTTGGGCTTGCTAGTGCAGTGTTAGCTTGCTTTACATTTTCCAGATTTCCCCGTATCACACAAAAGCATTGCTATAACCCCCTCAACCCCCTTTGTTTACCTAAGACGTGGAGTATGATCAAGCCTTAAATGGATCAAAGTGCACGCTTGAAATATGAATGCTTTTATTGTTACTTTAAAGGAGATCATTGCTGGGTCGCAGCTGAGGTAAAACATGTGAGGAGCATGGGTGTGACTGACTCACTGACCAAGTTTGGAGAAACAGAGGGGGAGACAGAAGAACAATCCGTCTCCCGCTCTGTTTTGGTAATCACAAATAACCGTCTCCCACGATTAAAACAAGCAGCAGATGAGGAGCGTAGACTTTCAGCACAGACTGGTTATAATATTCAGGTGTAACGTGGGAGTGTTGGGAGTTGTTGTTTGCTTTGTTGTGCTAAACCAGCAAGCAAGAGGGCATCAAAAGCGTCTCTTAAAAGAACTTCACACTCTCTTTGACCTTTTGTTTTGTTCTAATAGAAATCTCTCACACTGATGAGAGGGGTAGTTCCAAAATTGGATACCGACGCTGAGCTGTTAACAAAGAAATTTTCTTCACATTTCTGGAATCCTTAGAAGCATTTCCCCCAATCTGCTGCTTTTGTGCAACTCTTTTAATTTTAAGTGTTGCTTGACTAAAGGTTATTTTTTTGCAAATGTGACTGCTTTTACTGCTACTTTTCTTCTAGGTCAGAAGTGAAACCTGACAAATATTTCATTTGCACCGCCAATCGACCCGCTAGTGTTAGGATGCCTGGGTCGTCGACCCAGGGTTTTTGAGTTTATGTTATTATTTATAATTTCTAGTTTTTGGTTTCTTTGAGTTCCGTCTTATGGCTTATGTCTCTGTCTTCTTTAGTTGCTCTGTCTCCCCTATCACCTGCATCCCCTTGTCTAGTTCGCGTCTCTATGTATCCTTAGTTCCTATATCCCTGTGTTCAGTCAGTGTTTGTGTCTGCCCTGGTCCCACGTCTCTGTTCCCTCTGTAGTGCCTGCATGTGAGTCTATGTTATGTGTTTCCTGTTTTACTTTGAAGGTCTCTGTCTTAGTGTGTTCAGTTTACGCTTCCTTTTGTCTCGTCAGTTCTGATTTGCCCCAGCTGTATTTCCCTCCTGTTATTCATTCCCTGATTACTCCCTCTGTGTATTTAAGCCCTGTGTTTCTCTGTGTCCGTGTCGCGATCTACCATTTTCTTAGCTGTGTGTTCTGTCATTTCTCTAGTTTAAGTTTGTTTTGAGTTTTTTTTAGTTTTGTTATATTTTGAGTATTAAATTAAAGCCTTTTTTGAGTTCACGTCTGTCTCCGGAGTCTGCACCTTGGGTCCTATTCCTGCCTGCACACAGCCTCACCTAACAGCTAGGAAGGAGCCTGCACTCCATCAGTGCTTGAGAAATATTAAACTTTTCCCCCCAAAAACAAATATATTCGCAGTTCATACAGATTATTTTTAGATTTACATGGGTCTACGGTTACTGTTTGAATAATTCGAATAAGAAGGTTGAATAATTAATTTGTGCCCACAGGTGCTGTGGTGCCTACTGTATGTAATATTTTATAATGCAAACACACACAGGGAAGTCCACCGTTTTAAGCTCTGGCAACGGTAGCTAGAAGCCTGTCACAATGCATACACATTCACTCTGTTTAATTGGACTGAACTGTCTGACTGTCTGCCTTTTTCCCCTTCTCAGTAAGCTTTCAACACGCATTTATTTACAATTCAATAGGTGGTTATCTGTCTCAGTGAGTGTTTGTTATAATTCAGTGGATGTGACCAGGCCTTCCCTCAAAGCACCTGCAAACTCACCCATGAATATTTAACATGTGAATAAATGGTTTTAATAAACACCATCCACATTACAATCAGGTCTGGTGCCAATATACTGTACACTGTAAAACCTGACAAGTTAAGTTAACTCAAATGATTTGGGGAAACCGATTGCACCAATTGATTCAAGTTTTATAACTTAAACAGTTTGGGGTTATTTAAGTACTTTATTAGAGTCCCAAGAACCCAAAGCAAATATGATAATGTAACTCAAATGCATTATGTTTATTTACTCATTGTATTTAGTATGTTTCAACTTAAACCATTAAATTTCTTGTACTAAGATGCTGTATTTATTCAAACTTATTTAAAGTGTTACATGCTCATATTCAAATTAAGTTAAATTAACTTAAATAGTTGTATTTAAACAACTTAATCCAATTGGGGAAACCGATTGCACCAAATGGTTCAAGTACTATTAACACAAAACCAAGCTATTATTCTTTCCATTCAGTTTTTATTAACTTTAACTGCAGAGAAAATACAGAATGAATACAACCATACTTTCAGTCATAACCTATGACTGCTAAAGCCATTATCAAATAACAAATAATTAGGCATTTTAAAACTTGCACTTTTAGGGAATTTTGTCATGTAGACCTGATACATAGGTGTACATCATAAAAAAACAATAGTCTAGAGGCAATTAGAGCCATAACAATCACAATTTTAAGTAACATTTAGTATAATAATGAAATCACATGCACTACAGCAATGCAACTATAGAAAACAGCTGAACTAAGGATGTCACTAACAAAAAGTATTCTCAAAGGTATTTGTGGCTTCGCAACAGTTTTGCCCAGACCTCGAGTGAACTGGCACTCATCACACAATTAAAAAATAAAGCATGAAAGTATACTGTACATATTGACTAATTATCAGTTATCTCGCAAAAGATTTCCATGTAACTAAAATATGTTTTTAGAAATAAGCTTAAGATTACACACTATGTGAAGATTTTTTTCAATCACAAACAAAACGTCAAATATGGATTTTCTCCTTATTCTTAGCTTTCTCCACATTGCCTTTTAGAAAGCTAATTACCCAGAACAAATAAAACTATTGAAGCCATTCACAGATAACTGAAAAAGCACGAATATAGTGACCAGTGAAAAACAGACATCATCTGCACAAGCTCATTTTTTAGTGTCTGCAATTTTGGTTTTAGTTGCTTTCTCTCATCGTCTAGCTTCAGCAACACTACTTGAATGAACTCAAAAAAGCCAGTATACTTCATAGGATAGCTCAGATGCAGAGCATAGATTAGCCCAAACAAAGACACCAGGGCATCAGTCCATGAGTGATGAGTCATAACAAACTGATCTTCAAGTTCTATGAACACTTGGCGTGGTGAGAAAGGAACTCCTCCAGGCACCTCCTCTTCATCGACATCAGCAACCAGAGCAATTCTATGGCTTCATAGAACTCAATTTCACCCTAAGATATAATACAGAGTGCACAATTATTCATCTGTAATATCTCTGTTAAAAGCATAAATACAAATGTTCAGGCACCTTTCTTCAGTTTTTCAAATTCTATATATCATAACATGTTTTAAGTTGACAGTGAAGGTTCATTTTTCATTCATCCAGGTAGTCAAATCAAGGATGAAAGAAGTTTATAAGTCATTCAACTTCACGTCTTCAACTTTCAACCCAAGTCCAGATGACTTATAAACTCCTTTCAACCTTTTTTAAATTCAAATGTGCAAATTATTGTAATACCAAAGTACCTTGCATGTTTTGAAAATCTCTGAGGTACATTGGTAGGCCGGCCAGAACTGCTGTTCTAGTTGCATAGATGTCGTTTGTGTCCTTATATATATATATATATATATATATATATATATATATATATATATATATATATATATATATATATATATATATATATATATATATATATATATAATATAAATATATATAAATAAATAAACAAACACATAACAATGGCAACTGCCAAGCAAGCAGAATAATAATTAGTATCTTTTAAATACCTGTTTTCCATATGCCGACAAAAGCTGCTCCATCCTTTCACCGACCCGTCCAGTTTTCCTCTTTTTGTAAAGTCCAGTCAGCTGAGGAGCATAATCATTCAGCGCAGCATAAAACACATGTGGCAGATTCTGATTGGTGATCCGATGAAATTCAAAGTAGAGCTGAAGAGAATTCCAAAAATATTATAAGCAAAACACAGCATACTATATGAGCAGCAAATGTTATATACATAGTTGTACTTACCTGTGTCTCATGAAAGAGTGCTGGCCATGGTCCCTCGCCTGGCAAAATTTGAGGCTATTGGATGAGGGCGATTAACTTTGTCAGAATGTTGGTATGGAAAGTGCAGAATTGCTCTGTTTAAGTCTTCTAAGTTAAAATATCTCTTAGAAATCAAACCTTTAAACAATGTGCCAACTCCACTGAAATGACACCTTCAAACAGGTCGTGTAGGAAGTCAGGTGGGAAGCCTGTGACAGGATGAAAGAAAGAGAGATGGTCAGAAGGAACACAGGTGTTTTTAACACCATAGTTTTCCTTAATGTCATCATTCTGAAGCTCTTGCACAATAATTATCATGAGCATCTTTTGTTCTCATTACATAATTCCCTGTAACAGCATTTTCTGTTTGCATTTCTGTTTGGGTGGCATGACAAAACCTACAGAAATATGTAGACCTGAAACTCTCATTGAAACCAGCAAGTCCATGGGCAGAAGGTTGTCTGCCACAACAGAGTAGACAGTGCCTTTAAGACATTCACCAAGAGTCTCAATGTAGGCACCTACTTCTTCAAGAGTTTTCAGATCATTTAAGAGTGGTGACAGCATTTCCTTACACCCAAACTGGCGTACATCATTGGAATTGCACAGCAGAGCAAGCTGGGTGCAGTGTAGAGCAGAACAAGATTTAACTGGAAAGTTTTCCAGTGTCCAATAAACTGCAAAGACTTTATGTATTTTCTTTGAGGTACCAAGTGGGTTTGTGATCAAAATCATCCACATAAAGTATCATTGACAATTTCTGTCCCTCTTGTGACAGTAGAACATTTTCCTGGTAGTAGGATCCATCACAAAATGACATGAAATGTCCAGGAATCTGTGTGGGTGCTTGTTTAATTTCTTCAAGCACATCATTTTTTTTCAACAACAATTGCAAAGATGTGAGAATAGGCACATACATATAAGTGTGCTTTGACGATTCAATTAAATACTCCACAGGTTTGACATATGGAAAATTTTCTTCATAATATGATTTCCTCCTCTTTGCTGTAGATAGTGGTCCTTCAGATGTGACACATTTATGTAAAACATTACTATCAGAAACTGCCTGACAAATCTCATCCACCAGTTTGTCCGTATATGTACAGTTGTGCTTTTTCAGTATATCTACAACTGATTTTCTAACCAAAGGTTGTGATAACAAAAACAACTGATCAATATGCTCAATAATCTCCTGTGTTGCTCTCTGGGACACATGGAGAAGGGTCTGCATTTTCAAGAAAAATCCAGCCAGATTGTATTGCAACTGCTCTTCTAAACCCTCAATTCCACTGATTTCACTGGTGGATGCCACTTGATTGTCATCTGATGACTCTATTGAATCAAGCTGCATGTCATCTTTTTGTTCTACATTTATAACACTTTGCACAATGCCTTCATCGTAACTTGTTGAATTTTGGTGGTCTCTGCATTTGTGGGCATTGAAGGTTGAGTAGACATTGGTTTTAAAATTGCAGTTCTTGAAAGGACATGGAACAGTTTCTTTTCGTTTTAAATGCCCCCTCAGATGGATAAACATTTGGCTTTCAATAAATGGCTGCTTAAAATTACACATAGAGCAACAAAATCCATAATTATTCAAATCTGGATAAGAACCGTCTTTTCTTTGCGTGGGAGTGTGCATTGTTGACATGTGTATCTTTAATGAATTAAATGTATTAAATGTACACATGCATGTGTTGTAGAGACAGGGTAAGGGTGAAATTGTGGAGTACTGACCATGGTTGAGCCGATAATGCTTCAACAACATGACTTTTATGGCAGTAGAAAAACTAGACAAACTACACAACTTGCAATTCCACATTTTGATACCAAATCGTTTTAAAATCACCTTTACTGGTTGTCTTTAGTGCAGTGCTGGATGATCTCTCGGCATGCTACTGCTCCTTCAATCGTCAGACTGTAATAACACAAAAGCCATGAGGACAGAAAGCTAGCAGAACAGTTTTTACTTTTACTTCACTTAAAAACAGTCAATCTGAATAACACAAGCTTGGAAAACAGTAAGATTTATTCTTGCACTACAGTTCATTTTCAATTCAGGTTGGTCAACTACTCTATACGTTATAAAATAATAAAGCAATTTTACACAAGTGAAGTACACAATAGGCTAACCCTTGGAAAGTACAGAGTCAGAAACGTTTAGGTTTGGTGCAGTGCAGCTTTGAAAAGGTAAATTATTTCGCGACTAAAATGCCACTAACCATCATATTCAAAATTTGTGAAGGCGAACTTGTCCGTTAAACTCTTAAAATTAACACTAAATAAATTTTCTACTATTTTCACTGTGTCAAAAGTAGGCTACATTTGAACTTGATAAAGGTCAGAGTCAGAAAAGCGTAAACACTGATTTTACCAAAGGTTTTGTGGCACGCAGTTTGCAAAAATCAGACTACTTACCAACTATTGATTGAAACAAGCCACCAACCGTTAATTTTTTAAATTGTGAAGGCAGACTCCATACAGCGCTAGGCGGGAATTGTGTGCTGGCAAGCTAAGTTACGAGCTACTACAACAAAGTAGTCTGATAAATTACAACGAAGTACAACTAAAACAAAGCAGTCTGATAAATGTACGTTTTGTATGCTAGAAGTAAGCATTAACAAAAAAACATAAAAATAACTTTATCTTGTACTTTCCACTCTCTTGACGAGGCTCCTGTCTCATGGCCGACAAGTCCAGGCAAAACACTGGGGGCGGGGCTGTGGATGATGACTAATACAAATGAATTAGCACAACTTAAACAGTTTAAAGCAACAGTACTTAAAACGTTACAAAAACATAATGTGTACTTATTACAATAAAGTTATTATATCATATGTATACTTTTGGGTCTACCTAACACACTTCATGAAAGTTACTTTAACTATTTTTCAGAACTGAGTAAGAACAACTTACTTCTTTTAGTAAGATGCACTGTTGGGTTTTACAGTGTAGTTTAGCATTTAGTCAAGTTAATGACAGAGCCAGTTAGAGTTTTCATGGGGACAGCCTTTCATCCAGGTTTAGGTTTAGGGAAGGCTGGAGCCTAGTCTGGTTGAGATAAGGGGAAAGGCAGGGTACATATTGACACAGTTCAGTACCCACAATTATTGCAATTTTTTGTTATTTTGCAACATGCAAAGTTTTGCAACTGAATGGGGTCGGTTACATAAATAGTTGAAAATCACACCTCTGTTGTTGTCTGCATACACCGAAATTCACAGAAATATAACTATTAATGTAATAGTTATACAGAAATAGTTATATTTCTGTATAACTATTACATTTGCGTTCAGCAATCTTCATGTTCTTTGAGTTGAGTCCTCTCGAACTGGACTCACTGACAAAGACTGATGGCAACATGTTGGCGACCTTACACAATCTGTCTAACAGCCAATTAAACAAAAGTTTGCTCGGGTAACTTTATGTCAGGATGATGTTGCATGAGAGGAGTCCTCTTGTTCATAGTATTTCTAAAGTGTTTCTATAAAATGTTGATACTTGGTGTCCCTGCATTGATACAATACCACCACACAATTTGTCGTAACACTCAGACTGGACTCATTTGAGGCTAGATGTTGCTATCTTCTCCTCTCAGATTACAACATCACAAAAAAATAAGCGTAATCCACAAAATTGTCATCGAAATTATATCAGAAATTTGTTATTTTTTTAAACACACGCTTGAGTGTGTGATTTGATCTGAGGTGGATATTTTTACACAGCCATATAAGGGAGGAGAGGGTGACTCTGAAGGCGGGATGTAGATAGAAAAGGTAAAAGAAACAGTATAATTTTTTTTATCTGATATTTTTTAATTTGCTAAAAAAAAAAGGGTAAGTGGCGACAATCCTCTGGAAACCATGAATTTGGTTTTTATGTGGCAATTCATCCAACAGTTGCTAAGATATGTTCAAGTCCATAGATCCATTTTCTTAACTGCATATTAAATTCAAGGTCATAGGGATGCTTAAGCATAACCCAGCTGCCATAGGACAGGAGGCAGGTCCATCTCCACAGGTTTACCACAGAGAGACAGACAATCATTCACATCTACAATTTAGAGTCACTAATTGACCAAACATCTTTGGACTTTTAAAGGAAGCCAGAATGCCTGGAAAAACCCATCCAGGCACAGGGAGGAGATGAAAACACAGAAACGCCCCAGAACCTTCTTGCAGTAAGGCAAGAGTACTAACTACTGCTCCACCAATACAAAACCAGTTGGAATCACCTTAACAAGCAGCCAGTTTTAGTTTATTACTGATCTAAGAGAAATAATACCAACTGAATATCTAGTCTTTTATACCCTCTCAGTTCTCAGAGTTCTTTCTTAGTTAAGGAAACTCCTCTTTTGTTACCTGTCAGCCTCTATCATCACTTTGTTTACCTACTCTGACAGTGGGGAGTTTTCTACAGTTATGGTTCAGTCACACTAGGATAAAAATAGGACAGCAACCTCCTTGAGACTTGAATAAAAAACACTGGTTGCAGAGAGAATGCACTGAATTTTTTCAGATTGGGTGACTTTCTGCTAGCAGCTGCAGCAAACAACTGATCGCCGAGATGATGAACGTGTAACACACTTAACTTCTGCATGACCACTTTCAATTGCAAGACAGTTACACAAATCACCTGGTGGGATGCAACCGGTCTCCAAATATTTGCAGTACCACAAACTGAACGCAGTCACTATCAGACAGATCAGACAGTCTGCACTGACGAGCGCAATTCGCCTGCGACACATCACTGTGCAAGACAGAACTCGAATGGTTGTAATGTTTTATTGCTATATTAAACCGAGGTTTCTGGACACCTATGTGACTTTGCAGTTAAACTGCCATCCTGCAAATCAAATCAAATCAAATCACTTTTATTGTCACATCACATGTGCAGGTACATTGGTACAGCACATGTGAGTGAAATTCTTGTGTGCGAGCTTCACAAGCAACAGAGTTGTGCAAAATACAATAATGTAAACAAGCAAAATACAAGAATGGCTACATCTGAAACTAATAAATATGTGTACAATATATAATAGTATATGCATTTCTGGATGTGTATACTAAATATTTTTCTACGTGTGTGTGTGTGTGTGTGTGTGTGTACATATTTTACAAATTAAATAGAGTAAACAATAAATAAAATATATAAAAATATACAGAGTTGAATATGTGCAAAACAGTGGTATTAATGTGCAGTATGGAGTGCATAATGTTGAAGTTCCAGTAGTGGAGGTGAGGTGTCTATGACGTGTTCAGCAGTCTGATGGCCTGATGGAAAAAGCTGTCTCTCAGTCTGCTGGTACAGGACCGGATGCTGCAGAACCTCCTTCCTGATGGAAGCAGTCTGAACAGTTTATGGCTGGGGTGACTGGAGTCCTTGATGATCCTCCCCGCTTTCCTCAGGCACCGTTTCCTGTAGATGTCTTGGAGGGAGGGAAGCTCACCTCCAATTATCCGTTCAGAGCACCGCACTACTCGCTGGAGAGCTTTGCAGTTGTAGGCGGTGCTGTTGCCGTACCAGGTGGTGATGCATCCAGTGAGGATGCTCTCAATGGCACAGTGATAGAAGGTCCTGAGGATGCGGGGGCTCATGCCGAATCTTTTCAGTCTCCTGAGAAAGAAGAGGCGCTGCTGCGCCTTCTTCACTGTTTTGTTTGTGTGTACTGACCACGTAAGATCCTCAGCCAGATGTACACCAAGGAACCGGAAGCTGCTCACTCTCTCCACAGCAGCGCCGTTGATGGTGATGGGGGTGTGTACTTCTCTGCACCTCCGGAAGTCCACTATCAACTCCTTTGTCTTTGCGACGTTGAGGGTGAGATGGTTGTCTTGACACCAGTGGGTCAGGGCGCTGACCTCCTCCCTGTAAGCCGTCTCATCACCATTGGTGATAAGACCCACCACTGTAGTGTCGTCCGCAAACTTCACAATGATGTTGGAGTTGTTAGTGGCTGTGCAGTCAAAGGTGTAGAGTGAGTACAGGAGAGGGCTCAGTACACACCCCTGTGGAGCACCAGTGTTCAGTGTGATGGGGGATGAGGTGATGCTGCCCAGTCTGACCACTTGGCGTCTGTCAGACAGGAAGCTAAGGATCCAGCTGCAGAGGGAGCTGCTCAGTCCTAGATCCTGCAGTTTCCTGTCCAGCTTCGAGGGAACGATGGTATTGAATGCTGAGCTGTAATCTACAAACAGCATTCTCACATACGTGTCTCTCTTCTCCAGGTGTGACAGGGCAGTGTGTAGTGTCAGGGCTATGGCATCATCAGTGGACCTGTTGTGGCGGTATGCGAACTGTAGAGGGTCCAGTGAGTCGGGTAGTGCAGAGCAGATGAAGTCCCTGACCAGCTTCTCGAAGCATTTGCTTACGATGGGGGTCAGGGCTACAGGTCGCCAGTCGTTCAATGAGGAGATGGTGGAGGATTTGGGTACAGGGACGATGGTGGCCATTTTGAAGCAGGCTGGGACTACAGACAGAGAGAGGGAAAGGTTGAAGATGTGCGTGAACACTCCAGCCAGCTGAGCCGCGCATGACTTGAGGACGCGGCCGGGAATCCCGTCCGGACCTGTAGCTTTGCGTGCGTTCACCTTCCTGAAGCACCTCCGCACATCCTCCTCAGACACAGTGTGCGCACTGACGTCATCCGCGGTGCGCACACTGTCCGGTCTCATGGTGTTCGCTGTGTCGAATCTAGCGTAGAATACGTTTAGATCCTCACACAGAGAGGCCGTGGTCTGCGGTGTGCTGGTTTTCCCTCTAAAGTCTGCGATCGTGTTTAGTCCCTGCCACATACTCCGAGGGTTGTCAAACTGTTGCTCCACCCTGTCCCTGTACTCACGTTTGGCTGCTTTGATCGTCTTCCGGAAGTGGTAATGTGCGTGTTTGTAGTCCGATGTGTTGATGCAGCTACTGCATCACTGTTTGTGGAGGCATTTCAGTTCCAGATCTATGAGGATCTGGCTGGACTCTGAATGTAAGTAATTTCTGTGTATGTATACACACTAGATTTGCTTCATATGGCAACATTTATTCATAAACAGGTTGCATGTAATTGTTAATGTGGCCCCATTCAGTCACAAACTGATAGCAGACTGACCCCGTCTTATTGCCGTTTTATTGCTTGGCACACTTATTCACTCACACTAACATGACACACAAAGCAACCATTTCAAAGGCAACAAACTTGTAAGTTAATTATACATGGTGTCAATACTTTCCCCTAGTGTGACGGCAGCGTTACTCTGGTTGTTCCACTGGCCACCACTGTAGCTACATGGGGAGAGTGATCAACAAAACTGGGATGCTCTTTCTGTTTTGGTTGAGCAATGAGGCCTTTATTTTTCTGCAAGATATTGTAGCTGATGGCAGACTGATTTGAATGGTGAAAATGAGTTTTAGTAGGAAGCAGTCAAAATGCAGGTGTTCTCATTATCCTAAGACCACTGGACTGTACAGCTGAGACTTCTATTACTAAGTGAAGATAAGTGAAAGAAAAAAAATCTGCTTGAACGTTTGGGAATCACTAAAATACAGTGTGCACAGCATTTTGAAATCCTTTGAACAGTTGTTTATTTATTTATTTCATTTTTTGGAATAAAATCGATGAAAAGGTTATAGAGTTATCCAAGTTGGTGCACTGTTAGTTAAACCATTAAACCATTTTTAACTCTACCCCATCCAGTCTTGCCTGCAGCATTATGTGTGGGAGTGCAGTATCTTTGTATCGTCACTATTCTGAATATTAGTCTTCTGTTCTCTAAAACCAAGATGGCCTCGGATTCACAAATGCTGAGACAATACCGCGCCACTGAGAAATACGATGCAAGTTCAGTTAATGAAAGCACCTTGTGGTCTCATTTCATTAACTGTGCACACAATCGAATACGTCATGCGGCATCACTTTCCATTTGGACGAGTGCCCGAGTAGCCATAGGAGGCTGCAGTTTTATTTGCTTATGTACTTCAAGTAGAATTTGACTTTCAGTGAAACTGATGGCGCTCTGATAATTCAATCAACACTGAGATTTATTTATTGGAACTACGCATGATTAAATAGGGCTTGCTTTTAAAGAGAAGGCAGTATTGTGTCTGGAGCATGTGTGTGGTGTGTTCTGCATGTGGAGATTTATCACAGCGACTGAATGCCTGTGCACGCTTCTTTATTAATATAACAGTGCGGTGCGGTAATCATTTGGATTCGTGGAGGAATCCACCCATTAGCGTCACATTGCAAACAGGCTGCTCTCCTCGGGATCACGCGCGTCAGGAGAACCTGAGCTGCCTAACATATACAGTCCAGTTTAAATTAATTGGGAAGCACTTCAGTAGCTTTTCAAACGTTAACCACAAATGGTGGAGTTTAAACTTAGGGTCGCTACTGCTACTCAAACAG
Source organism: Diplotaxodon limnothrissa (assembly GCF_057381915.1). Classification (NCBI taxonomy): domain Eukaryota; kingdom Metazoa; phylum Chordata; class Actinopteri; order Cichliformes; family Cichlidae; genus Diplotaxodon; species Diplotaxodon limnothrissa. The sequence continues at coordinate 23,332,589 of NC_140608.1, read as the reverse complement.
GCAGGAGGGGAGTAGAAAATGGTTATTGTTTAAACACTCGTCTCATTTGAGCTACTCCAGCTGTATCTACAGCGGCTATGTGGGGCAAGTCTCCCAAAGGTAGTTATCATTTGTTTGTGTGTCTTTGTGTGTGTGTGTGTGTGTGTGTGTGTGTGTGTGCACGCGTCATAAATACTCAATAATGGCCAGAGCTTTTGTTTACCTCAGCTGAAGAGAGAAGTGGGCTTTTATTTGAGTCGGGCTACTATCAGACTCACCACTTATATTCGATTTCCCCTTAAATATATTCTATAAGTATATTTAATGTGCTGAAGCTACTCCTTTTTTTCACATTTTCTCCACTTTGCTGTTATATGCCGCCACTGTGTCCTGTTACTTTAGATTCAGAGCTTAGAGCCTGAGGTGGCATAATCTCTTTTCTTCCTTAGAAAGCATTTGCTGAAAAACTGCAACTGTTTACGCAGGAAGTGTGGAGCTTTTTTTGTCAGTATACACTAATATGTAGATTAAACCAGTGTGAGATATTTTCCTTTCTACATTACAGCCATAATGTAGATTTTACTGAGTTTACAATATAAGTTATTATAATTGTATTAGCTGTATTTTGTGTGGTTTCTCATTATGCTTGTACACATTTTCTTTATGTTCATAGTGCCCGTTTGAACAGGTCTCTGCTGCTGGTCACTTGCCTCACAGCTAGTTTTACAGAATTATGGAAGTTAATGAAGGTTTCCTAACTGGTGAGTTGCTGGCCAAAGTTGCCTCACTGTGAGTGGATCTTGGATGGGTTACAAACATATGGCTTGACTTTGTCAAAAAAGAAAAAAAGGTCTGAGTGTTGGTTCTTGCTGTGTGCTGGAGTAGTTTTTCCACTATCAGAGACAGAAAAGAAACAAGTTCACCTCCTAATCTAAGTCACAAATGACATGGAATATTTGGCACAGATGAGACAATGACAAAGAACGTTTCTTTTCAATCAGATTAAAAAATATATATATAAATTTATTACCAGGCTTAGGTACAATTATTTTAGAAAAATGTTTGAATCCTGCAGGGAGATCCTAAGTTGGACTGACCTGAATATTACATGCAGAGCTTATAATTCCTCCATAAAGCTCTGGAGCTGTACACAAGTCCATATTTTTCCCTACATGTAAAGTCTAGTAAACATTGTATTGGACTAAATATTAGCTCTAAAAGGTACAAATAAGTTTTATTTGATTTTAAGATGCAATGAAAAGAAACTACTTGTGTTCAGCCCAGTACTAAAGAAAATGAGGTAATACATTAATTTAACAGATAAATCATTTCCTTATTTATTCAAGTTGACTGAAAAACAGATAATATACTCTGACAGGGTGCAGCGGTTCATCAAGACTTCAGGGTAGAACTGGCCTACCTTGAGTCCAGAGCTTTCAGCAACTGAAAGCATTTGGCACATCATGAAATGAGAACTATGACAAAGAACATCCTGGACTGCTGAGAAGCTTTAATCCTATATTAGGCAACCGTCGGGCAGTATTTGTCTTCCAAAAGTCGAGTGGCTGCTCTCATTAAATCTCAGATGTTAATGGAGTGTTGTTAACAGAAGAAGGGATGCTACACCGTGGTAAACATGTTGCTGCCATCAAACTGAAGACGAGCTAATAGTTCTTTTTTTAAATGTCTCTTTTTCTCAGTTTAAAGATTTGAGATGTTTTCTTCTTTGAATGAAATATGTGTTTATGATATTGTCAAATAACTGCATTCTCTTTTTAATTTACATTTTGCACAGTGTCCCAACTTTTTCAGCATTGGTTATGTATTTTGAATGTGAAATCTCTACATTTGTGGTTTGCTTTGCAAAACCGTGGCCAGGCAGTCACTGATAGGTCACTGCATCTGCATGACTGGAGCTTTAGCAATTTCATAGTGACAGCCACCAATTTCTAGCAACCACTTGCACCCAGTTGTGGAATACTCATTTTTCCGTAGTTGCCAGTAGTTGCCAGGCGATCTTTAACCAGTTCTCTGGGCCTACGTGACTGAGCCTTGGTGAGAAACAAATGCTTTATTTTGGTGATAAATCTGGGGTACCTTCATTCAGATTAGATTAGATTAGATTAGATAGAACTTTATTAATCCCTCGGGTGGGTTCCTCTGGGAAATTCGATTTCCAAAAAAGCACAGCACCGACAGAAGTTACAGAGTTACAGAATATTATATATATATATATATAATACACACACACACACACATATATATATATAAATACAGAGACAATATAAATAAAATATACGAAGGGGATAAATAGAATAAATAGGAATAAAAATAAAAATACAAGTGAATTGCACATTTCAAGTATTGAGTCTATTGCACCGTTGACTATTTACAAAAGTATTGCACAAAAGGTATTGCACAGTGAGGTGAAGAGGCACTACAGCTTAGTTGTTCCCCCCTCCAGTGTGTGTTGATTTTTTCCCCTCCAACTCCTAAACCCCTAAGCCCTAAACAGGATAAGCAGCTAAGAGAATAGATGGATGGAAAATAACCTTGAATGAAACTTAAGCTCTTCGATGTGTCGACTTTACTATAATGACTGAGAGCGAATGTAAATCAAGCCGCTGGGAACCAGTGATGTAAGTGACAGTAAACTCAGCAGGGGTCTCAAAGCTTGTAGCAGGGAAATTACCTTGGCAAAATTAGGAATGCTAAAAACAGGGTAGAAGACATTATTGCATTTTTTCAGGGTCCTTAACCAACAACTACAAATCCTTCAAGCTTTACACTATGATGAATGAGGACATTATGTCAGGCTGTTAATCACAGAAAAGGATGCAAAACTCAATTTCAAATAACTTCCTCTGATTGTTCTGACTTTTGGCATCCATTCTGTTGCATTATGTAGCAGACTCCACCCGTCCTGAGCCAGTTAATGACACAGAATCATAATTTATAACATTTATTTGCAGATATTTGTTATCTCAGGCCTGGTGACCTTAAAAGGTTTTGCCTGTATTGTCATCTATGGCTTTAAACGTGACTGTATACAGGAAACCACTAACACAAACAGGGCCACAGCTGGCATGGTATGTGAAACCAGGACTACAACATCATAACAGGACAATTATTCTCTTAATATCCAGAGGAAGTTCAGACACATGAGTACCTACTGTAGGAAATGTGTAATTACAAATCAGCCAATTGGTTGTTTTCTGTACTTTATTCAACTCAAATCACAGCAACAGTGATTTGCCTCAAGGTGCTTTAGATTATAAGGTAAAGACCCTGCAATAGTAGAAGGAAAACCCCCAAAATCAAATGAACTCCAGTGAACAAGCACTTGGCAACAGTGGAAAGGAAAAACTCCCAGTTGGGCCTGAGGGGAAGAAAACAGCACAAAAGAAACATTGTGAAAGAGAGCCAGAGATGAATAATAACTAATAATTAAGTGGAGAGTCATGGATAAAGACAAAGAGAGTGAAAAGAGGTGAGTGAAGAAGAAATACTCATGGGTAGGGATGGGTATCGTTTAGGTTTTATCCGATACCGGTGCCAAACCGGTACTTTTGAAACAGTGCCCGTGCTTAAACGGTGCTCAAACCGGTGCTTAAAGAATGGAGAACACTCATGTTTAGCTGTTTTTTTGTAAAAAGATAACAATGTTAGCCTTTTCTGCAGCTATGGGGCATATATGGTATCACTCTTGGCTGGAAGCAGTGCTTAAACAATAGAAAAAACACAAACTTTGTCCTAAACCTCTCATGTTTAACTGTTTTCCACTTTTTCTTTGGTCATTTTAGCCTTTTTGGCCAGGGTGAAGGGAGTATCTGCCATCAAACAAGAAGACAGCCGCATGTAGCTATGATGATGTTTGCTAGTTCACCTTACACGCATTAATGTAATAACGTGGTTAGCCTACTCAACGTAAATTACACACGAACAACATTAAGCTACTGACCCAGAGAAGAACGGCTGCTGCTGCATCATCATCCTCATCATTTCTGCTACACTGGCAGGGCTAGGGGCCAGGACTCTCCTCTTCGGGTTTTTGGGGGATGTTGCTAACTCCGGGTCCGATAACAGGCAACCCACCCGCAGTAGATGTGCTCGGTGTGAGGTCTCGCAGCAAGCTATCAAATACGGCGCATTTCTCGGCTTTTAAAAAAAACGCTATGCGTCGCCAGGTGTTTCATTGGATTCCAGGTGTTACCTCCTTTGACAGTATCACAGTATCAGCTTAAAGCACTTGTTGCAGGCTGCTGAGTTTGCATATTTCGCTGTGAAGTACAGCCAGACTTTTGACCGCTTCGCCTTGGGCATTTTTAATCTGTAGCTCTGCTCTAAAAGAACGTACGTACCTGGACCCGCCTACTATCCTCGGAAACGTAAAATGATTGGCTAGAATCTAAAGTGTATCACAGCTCAGGAAAAAAAAAGCACCGAAATAAAGCACCGAAATGTGCGCTGCTTTTCGGTCTGGTTACTATCGTTTATGACAGAACCGATACCGGTACCCATCCCTACTCATGGGAAGCCCCCAGCAGCCTAAGGGAAGGGTCAGGGTCACCTGATCCAGCCCTAGCTATAAGCTATATCATAAAGGCATAAACACTGAAGGCTCTGCCTCTAATTGTTTTAATTTAAATTAAAAGAATTAAAATTTAAATGCAATTCTTTTTTACTTTTAAAATTTATGACACTGGTTCTCAAATTCGGGTCCAAGACAGGAGTCAGCAAAATAATTTTCTCTCGATCATAAAAATGTGTTATATCCTGACTAAAATGAATATCTAGGTAGTAACCATTTATGACAGTCATCCATGTCCGTCATCCATCATCCACTTGCACACATGCCAGTATCATTTCCTAAATGTTGTCAGTACAAACAATGGCAGTAAGAAGCATAGTTTTGATAAAGCTTTATGTAGGATTATTATCACGTTGACCATCAGATCAACCTGCTGACATTGAAGGAGAGGTCAGAGGTCAAATGTGACATGATATTTTTAATCTTTATATGGTACTTTCTATGTGTTGACCATATACACCACACTTGTAATAATCATAGTTTCTAAGTTTTAATGCTTTTTGTCATTTTTGTCAAATTTCATCAGAATTCATTTGAAACTTTTTGAGCGATCCTGTTTACATATAATGACATGCTCGCACAGACGGACATACAAACATGCTACTAAAAACATTACCTCCTTGGTGGAGGTAACAAGTGTAATTTCATTCAGTAAGTTGATGGGTCATTAAAATAACAGCAAGAATATTTTGCACCTATTAGCCAGTTAGGTAGCTGGTGAGAACAGGCAAAACTTTTACCTAGTCCACATCATCAAGTGATGACTGACCCATGCCAGGTTAATTAAGAAACTATGCAGGTGGTAATGTTGTATTTAGTTTTAGTGACAATACCATAAGAAGACCAAAGTGCACCACTGGACTAGAAAATTAGACACTTGAAAAGTCATAATGCTGTCAAGCTGAATCCAAATGCAATAAGATTACCCTCAGAAGTATATAATTGATATAAGCATGATTTAAAGAGCATTTTTGTGTTTAACACTATGAATTAGAAATATCTCTCTGAAATATGCAGTTTTTACAGTGAGATTCGATCCAGTGGCATAAGAGTATTTATTGTGGTAAGATGGTATATGATACTATGTATATTTAATCAGTGTTGGGATTATTGGGTGGCTGTAGCTCAGGTGGCAGAGCAGGTCAGCCACTAATCAGAAGGTCGGTGGTTCGATCCCAGGCTGCATCCTGGCTGCATGCCAAATATCCTTGGGCAAGATACTAACCCTGTGTTTGCCTACTGGTGGTGGTCAGAGGGCCCGGTGGCGCCTGTGTCCGGCAGCCTCGCCTCTGTCAGCGCGCCCCAGGGCAGCTGTGGCTACAATGTAGCTTGCTATCGCCAGTGTGTGAATGTGTGTGTGAATGACTGAATGTAGTGTAAAGCGCTTTGGGGTCCTATGGACTAGAAAAGCGCTATACAAATGCAGGCCATTTACCATTATAAGGGGTTTCTCTCATGAAATCTTCCTCCACTCCAAACCTGCTTTGTGAGGTGCTTTGTGGGATTTGACATTTTCCAATAACACTTGCAAAGCAACACATTTACTGTGCGTAGACTCACACACACAGCAGTGATCTCTGCCCTTTGGTAGGGCACTCAGTCGATAAGGTGGAACATTTTGAACGTTCAGCAAATTCAGAGGCAGTAGAGCAGTGAGCTACACGACTGTTCGGGATAAAAGGAGGTGCTACAGGCGCAGTGGATGACCTTTTGACCTCAGGCCTGCACCAGCTCTTTTGTAGACTATCATACATAATCAAAGATAACTTTGGATGAGAGCGGAGATGAGAGCTAGCCGTTGGCTGACCCTGTTGGACTAGGAGGTTAGTCAGTCAGGAAAGGAACTTCAGTATTCTTCCTAGAGCGTGGTAGCCCCTTCCTGTGTGAATAACAAATCCTGGAGGATGTCCATACAAAGTCTCATTAGTGAGTAAGAGGCATACAAAACTGGCATGCTCAGATGATGACATGTGACATGATCACTCATATATGATGAAGAGCATATATTTTTGCATATAACACATAGTTTGGATGAAAGTCCGCTTGGAGAGCTTGTTACAAAGTCTTAAGAGTACAGACCAGGCGTGTGTGTGTGTGGTTTGTGTGTGGGAGTGTTTTTTAGCATGGCCCAAACAACAAGACACAGATCATTAACCCTAAACGAGACTCATTTTTCTGCTGCTAATGATGGCTTGTATCAGTATGACTAACTAATGCTTTAAATCAACTGAATTAACACCAGTTACTGTAAAACAGCCACAACCAAAGGTTTTCTTTGAAGTCCACCAACAGTAGGGATATAGCCATCAACGCCTTCAACCTCTAAGGGGAAATCTGCATTATTGAATGGCTCCTATAAATCTTGCAAATCCATTCTGAGCTTTTTGCTCAAAAACTGTCCCATATATCAAATAGAAGAGCTGAAGCGTTAATTCTATTTTCACTTTGGGATGATTATTGTGTCCTTTTGGTTTTATTTTGTTTCTTCTGGCTGACCCTGAGTTGACCTGACAGATAATTTGCTAAAGTTTTAGTTGAGCTTTGTTGTTGCTCACATTTGGAAAAAGGCACTACCCTTCATCTCATTCTCATCACACTGGACATACAGTTCAGAGTCAAAGGAAACCAGGGACACAATTTCAGGAAGTTTTCTTTGGCCATCTGAGAAAACCGGAGAGGAGATTTTTCTGGAATCCAATTTTAGCATCGTCCGAGGTTTTGGGGTAGGCAGAGGGGGTGGATTAGAAGTCCTTGGCTGTAACCGCAACATGTGTGTTTTTGTCTCTTGGCTGGATGTGGTCTGGGTCTCCAGCATGCAGGAAATTGTCTGTGTCATCCAGCTAACAGGTGCTAGTTAACCCACAAATACTGTCTCAATTAGATGTCAATGTAAAATAGTAAATCTAATAGAAATTTACAAATAGCGCAAATATTTAATTTTGTTTTTTTTTCCCATTTTAAATTCCTTGGCTGTTTAGTTCTTCTTGAAAGCTTAAAAAACACAATTCTTTGCTTCAGTTCAAACTGCAAGCACGCTATTATAAGGTGAACTGGACTCTGCTGTGTGCACATTGTGAAAGAAACATGTTTTGCAGGATGGTGCTGGCCTATATGGTCAGATTTCTTTAAACCAAGCAAATTGAATCTCAGAAATAATCCCTAAACATCCATAGATAGATAGAGAGATAGACTCCTATCTGACTCTTTTTCTGTGTCTCTTTTCTCCAGGGACCTGAAGAATAATTTGATAAGTACAGTGGAGCCTGGGGCTTTCCGTGGTCTGCTAGCACTGAGGAGACTGTAAGTATGATGAAGCCTTGTAATAGCCTTCTCCAGGGGACGCGGGGAGAGTCCTTTGGCTTTAGAGACAACGAGAAAGAGTGTTTTAAAGTACAGAGTTGAAGAGTGGACTGAAGTGTTTAACTTAGGCAAAAGGCCTGCAGTACAGTTTTAGACATTCACAAACCTTCTGTGCCTGAGCAAAGCTAACTCAGGACACAGAGTTATGGGAAGAACAGAATAGCTGCAAGTTAGCAAACTGACTCCGAAAGCAGTCAGCTTCACAGGATAGTGTAGTTACAGTTTGCTAACAGTATCTGCCATTGGAACACTCTCAATTGGACTACTGCAACCCCTTGAGATGAGGATGAGGATTACGGGATTGACTGAGCTTGTGAGCCCCGGCACTCTGCTGGCATGCTAACTGCCACTGTCTGGTTTTAGGACCTTACCAGGTCTGAAAAATGCAACCTCAGATCATCAACAACACATGACATAACACCCTTACTGCTTCCATACCAGCAAGTGTGAGCACCTGTATAAATGCAGTGTGCTGAAGGTGTGTTAACACAATGCCAAGGAGAAAGGACATCAGTAATGATCTGAAAGAAGCAGTTGTTACTGCCCGTCAGGCCATTTCCAAGTACATCTGAGACTCTACCTCAGTTAGCATGCTATATGCTAAAACTCATTCATTCAAAAGGACTGAACAAGTCTGACTTGTTTGGAAGGGCTGGCATGAGGTAGCGTCTTCTCTTTAAAAAAGAACATAACAACACGACTTAGGTTTGCAAAGTTGCATCTGAACAAACCACAAGACTTCTGGAACAATGTCGTTTGGCCAGATAAGACCAAAGTGGAGATTTTTGGCCACAAACCGCGATACCACAGTACCACTTACCAAATGTACATATCAACACAAGCACCACATACCAAATGTCAAGCACAGTAGTGGAGGGGTGATGATTTGGGCTTGTTTTGCAGCCACAGGACCTCGGCGGGCACCTTACAGTCTTTGAGTCGACCACAAATTCCTCTGAATACCAACGTTTTCTGGAGTCAAATGTGAGGTCATCTACATGACAGCTAAAGCACTGCACACCAGCAAATCTACACCAGAATGGCTGAAAAAGCAAAGATTCAAGGTTTTGCAATGGCCCGGTCAGAACCCATACATCCTCAACCTTGACGCGCAGTGTCATGACCTTAAGAAAGCATGCATAAATCATGGCCTGCAAACTGAAGCAACATTGTTAATGAAGAGTGGGCCAAAATTCCCTCCACAACAGTGTGAGAGACTGAAAGTCAAACAGAATGACTTCATATTGTTGCTGCTAAAAGTGGTTACTGCTACTGAAGCTACTGAATCATGGAGCGTACTTAGTCAGAAGGAGTATTTTCTTTTTACAATGCCTGTAAGTAAGACTATATATAGTCACCAGGGTGTATTTTATTGCTTGCAAGTAAATGTTCTGTGTATAAAAATTACATAGCAATTTTAAAAACTTTGAACGTTACTGCCTTACTAAGTTAAAAATGGCACTATGCTTACATCAAATGAATTCTTCTTTCCAATTTTCGATTAAAGTTATGCTTCTGTTAAAGTTACAGCAACATTTCAAATGTTTTACAGACTTAATTGGAAGGCAAATATTCAAAAAGCAAATGCAGTTTTAAAGGTTAGCTTTCCTTTGTTTGTGGTTTTCGTTGATTTCTTCTCTTTGGGTAATTCTCTCAATGATTACCCTCATCCTTTCTACATATAGGCTTAGGGAGTGAGTGACATGATTGCAGCCTGATAGTTAGTGGGATCTGGGCTGGCAGGGATGCAAACAGTGAGTTAGCCGCGCTGATTCGGGGCGCGTGTGCGCAAGGCTCGGAGTGCAGCGGAGTGCTAATTTAAGTGCTCCCCAACTGGTGATTATTCGAGTGCTCTGCTTATTTTCCCACAGCTGCTCCAGCAAAGCAGCTCTTTAATTACAGAGTGTGAGGGCACGGAGCCACGGACGCGACAGCGCTCAGCCACTCGCACATGGAAGCCCAATGCGTTTGCACATGTTTGTGCATTTCGTGCTCTGTGTGCCAAAAATGGTTATGCGACGAGTAAAAGGTCAGGACAAATATTCCAGGAAGTTGAATAGGCTTTACAGCTGTTTAACTTCTCTGTTCAAGCAGCCATGAAAACAGACATATTGTTTTCCAGTTAGCTCTTGTTCCAACTCGTTCTGCACAATAATATCAGCAAAATTCACCATATGAACAGAAGCATTTTTCTCTTTGCCTTTTTGTTCATATAGGGATCTGTCCAACAACAGGATTGGCTGCCTTTCCCCTGAAATGTTTCTCGATCTGGGTAACCTCTCGAAATTGTGAGTAATCCCCTAAAATTGGAAACATGTCTTGCATTTCTTTATGCTTTGTATTCACCAAATCTGTAGAGGATATGTTTGATATGGCTTCAGTAATGTATGAAAAAAAACCCAGTAGTAAAGCCTTTTTGTATGTGAGGAGTGATCTGTTTCTCTCTGTGTGTTTTTCCCACAAACAGGAATTTATCTGGGAACATCTTCTCCACTCTGACCATGGGACTCTTCACACACCTAGCTGCTCTCAGAGTACTGTAAGAGAAACATACAAGTGTACAGTATAATGGCCTGATCCATTCAGTTTTCTGCGTTTCACTTGTTTGTTGTAGTTTAGAGCATGGATGCAGTGGTAAAAGTCAGTTATTGGCTGTTTTCACTGCAGTTATTTTGGCTTGTCATAGGAAGAAAATGACATTAATAATAGCTATGCAGCACACACAGTAGGTTGGAAGTCTTGCCAATGAGTGACCATAATACATGCACTCAGCAACTAGACCAGTTTTTCCTGTTATGACATCAAATACGTGTTAAATGAATAAAGTCCAAATACAGGCGCATGGGTTGTAACAGTATGCTGTATTCTCACCAGGCACTTCAGCGCTGAGACTTTGTTCTGTGACTGTCAGCTGAAGTGGCTGCTCATCTGGGCTAAAAGCAACTCCGTAAAGATTGGCAATGACACGGTCTGCGTTTTCCCTACCCACCTCCACGGCCTGGAGTTTCGCAACCTACGCGAACCACAGCTCAAATGTGGTAAGGATTTAGCTAATGGTGGTGGCTGGCATTTACTGTCTCCTAAAACTGGTTTAAATGTTGGGGCTATTTAGAACAAAAGAACTTGACTGTTGAAAGCTTTTAGCTTGCAAAATAAAATGACACTAAACACTAACCTGTTATTTATATAGGTCATGTTAAACATGGCCAAAGTTTCACATAATGAGATAATTGTATTTACAAGTAATCCCCGTGAGCCAAAACCTCAGACTACAGACTGCGCAGTTTCTTTCATGATGTATTTGACATGATACAGCCACTGGTAGCTGGTATAGGCTTCAGCCTCTCATGACCCTTATAAGGATAAGTGGAAGAGATGGATGGATGGATGAAAGGATGGACAACAACTGGTTGCAAGGGAAATTTGGCCATTATCTGACTGGTTGCAGTGGTCCCTGGAGGTTGCTGGAAGTCACTAGGTGAAACTGATTGCAAAGAGAATGCTAAACCAAAATCCCCGCTGTGAATGTTTTATTTGCTGGCAGCTTGTGGTGGTTGACTGTAGTTTGCATGAAAGATGCCAACTTGACTGCAAACACTCACAAACTACTGGCTAAGATGTAATAAAACCTGAGAAAGTATGGTGCAAGTTGGAAATGGAGAAAGTTTGCCCCACTAGGCACAATGTTTCCAGTTTGTGTTGCACTTTTCACAGTTTCACAAGAATAGCTAGCGAGTGTTTGTAGACAAGTTAGCCTGTGATTGTCAGAACCGAAGCAACCACAAGGAAGTATTTTTTTAACTGGTTGGGAATACAGATTTTTTGCTAATCTGTGATTGAGTGGAGACTGGAGGTCACTAACAAATCGCGAGAACTTTATTTTTAGCAATCTTTTCTGTCAACATCCAGAAACCACTCACCAACCAGTTGGGGAATGGACATTTTTCCCTTGGTACTGGCAGATCCCAGATGGTCATTGACCAGTCTCTAGGCCTGTGTGGCTGGAACCTCAGAATTGTCACACGCTCAAAACTGCTGAGACATTAACGCCATGTGGTTTGTGGTCATTTCTGTTTGCAGCACTTCACTCTGCCCCAATTCGTATAGTTTTTTTTCTACTCTTGGATATCTATGATAAAAATGATGGCTTGTCTTTAATATGGCCATCTCATGTACACAGCTTTGGCTAAAAGTTGACTTAAAACATTTACAACTTTACAGTGAGAGGAACTAAAAAAAAACCCCACAAAGATATAAAAAAAAAGAAATAAAGATCTAAATGCCTTGTTTCTGACAGAGGACAGGCTAATGGGACACTACGGCGCAGTAAAGGGTAAAAAAGAATTAGTTTGAACTTTTAAGGAGCTACTATTATTGAGTCCAAGAATAAAGTTATGAAAATAGAAATTAATATAGAACCACTTTAGAGTAATAATAAGGTATTTATATTTAAACACACATACATTTATTTTATTACTAGCTTTACGCATATTTTAGCAGATTGAACACAGATGCTGAGACAAAGAATCTGCAGTGAAGTTAAGTTTTATGGCCGAAGTGACATAACACTGCAAATTATGGCTGTATGATTATGATGTTTCATTCAAACACTTGACATTGTCAAATTGTTGTACTACGTGACTCAAAATTTTGCATATTTTTTCATAACTTAAGAAAGTGAAGCAAAATATTATATAAATTCTAAGTGTACTTCATTTTCCAAGTAACTGGAGAGTGCAGCAATATTTTATTTAACGCAAATAAAACTGTGAGTCAGCAGTTTCCCACATTAGTTGTAGCACTGAATTTGTCCCCGCAAAATGATATCCAACAGTCCCCAAATAATGTTCAATTTAATTAGCACTTTTGTTAATTTCTTAATTAATTGAGTCCACCTGTCATCCCAGGCGTAAATGAGTTTTTCAGTCTCAGGCCAGAATGAAAGCCAGCAGGTCTCTGAGTTTTGTAATTGACTGTCTGACAGATGTTTACAGGGAGAAAATGTGTGAAACGTATTATTTTTGTCAGCGGGACACAATTTCATTGTTGATAATTATAAAGACAAAGCAGTGACAGCATATAGCTCAGTTTTTTATGGACGAGAGTTATCATATCTTTTTAGTATTTGCAAATGAACAAAAGTGCATTGTACCACATAACAAAGGGCACTTGGATGTGGCGCTGGAGCACCAAAGAAACCTCCTCCTACCTTCAAATTTACAACCAGAAATGTTCTGTACACTGCAATCAAAGCAGTTACAAACGTTCACTCAAGCATTGTAAATACTCTGAGTGGCCATGCTATGCTGTTGAGCCCATCGCCATGATGACAGACTACTGCTGTGTTGCTGGTCTCCCCTGCCCGCTCGTTTCCACGTCTGCCTGCACACACTGTGAAACAAAGACCAGAAAGGGCAACAAAACAGATGTGGAGACACTGAAGTGAAACAAGTTTGCTTAAATAATGCTACACAAATAAAGGTAACATTTTCTTTACCCTCTACAATCCAGATTGCACTCTGCTATTCTGATTTGAGGTCCACTTTTAGTCTTATTGGGTCTTCATAAACGATGCATATGTTACAAAGAAAAAGCAATGTAGGTCACTGAGCCACTGTTTCGAAAGTCCCATATTATGAAATGTAATAATTTGGTTTACTTTAAACGATGTTTAAAGCAAAATCTGAAGAAAAAAGTTACTCTCAAACTTTGTATAAAGTTTCTTTTCACTACAGAAGAGTAAATAGGACTTGAGGGAAAAAAGCAAAGCGAAAGACTAAACAAAGACATATTTCAGTTGTTGGGGTTAAACTGTGGAATGATGTTGACATCAACATAAAAATGGTTTTGGTCTTTAAAAGAATGCTAAAATATATTTTGGTGGGTTCCTTGTGATAATATTGTTGCTGCTGTCTGTTTCTTGTTGCTGTTATTTCATTTTCTACTTGGAAAGTAGCTTTAATGATAAGAACATAGGCCAGGCATCTATACACATGTTCAGTGGTTCCTATATTAATTGTATTGCACATTCTGTGTAGTCTGTGATGACTGAATGAATAAATAAATATCAATATATAAGAATTAGTTGATTTTCAGATAATAAGGGCAGTCTTATAAGAATTTCAGCTTATTCTGATAATGAGAAAAAAAACTAACATCGTCATCATATTTTTAATTTGGCTGTCTGACAGCTTTACATTTTCAGGTCTGCTTTTGGTGACTTCTCATAACAAGAACCTCTAATGTCATGAAAGCTGCATTTTCAAGTGTTTTACCCATGAAAACATGATTAAGTAGAGCTATTTGGATGATAGGTTTCCCCCTCCGCTGTTATCTCTCCACCTACTGTGCACTGTTTGACAAGCTTAACATGAGCCAGGGATTTAGTGCAAATTTGCTCGACAGAAAATTGCAGGCAAAGATTGTCTCATAAAGGTGTTTTTGTGTGGTCTTTGGCCTGTTAGGCAATGCTCGTTCATCTGTAAATCCGGCGTCGGTATCCCTAAAAGGAGGAAGGAGCTCCAAGATTTGCTCGTTTCTCTTTTCCTCAGATAATCATAAATGCTCTATTGTTTTCCCTGACTCACACGCTGATGCCAAAGGACCTTCAGAAAAACCTGCTATTCACTCTGTAGAAGCCAGTGGTTGAAGGCTATAGTGTAACTGCAACTGCAAAGTGCAAAAATGTCTACACAGAGAAAACTGATTGCACTGCATGCTGTTGGAGATTTTGTCTGGGGAGCTTGCTAAATTTGTGGAAAAGTCATTTTGGCATGCACGGTGGACTTTTAAAGACCAAATATGAGTTTAAAGGCTAAAAGATTAGGACAGATATGTTGTCTATCAGCAGTGGGGGCATCAAAGTGAGTTCTTTAAGCAGATAAAAATGCTCTCTTTACTGACTGGAAGCTGTTAGCAACAGCGAAGAAAAATCCACGAGTCTTTGCTTTCTTTTTCTTTCCTGGTTACAGACAGGCAACCTCCCCCTGCCTCCCTCTGTCTTCCCTCCGTTCGTCTATCTCCCTGCTCCGTGCTGCTGTCCACAGGGGAATTGTATCTCATATGTAATAGAATCATCCTCCTCTTCTCCTTACATCTGGCTCGCACAGGGGATATTGCACTGGAATGAGAAAAATCATTGTTTAGTGCTGGTGTATGTCTGTGTGTGTATGTGTGTATATATAATGCAAAGGGGCATTACATTGGGATGCACTGTATGCACGATGTCAAATAGTTTGCAGAAGGAAAAAAAAACTAATGTAGCCCATGTGCAGAATACATATCTCTACCCTACAGTTTGCATTTTTGCAGTTGCATCCAGACACTGCAATGCAGACATTCTGGAGAAATTCTATGTAATCCTAACTGTATGTGTTTTTCATTTACGTAGAACAAGCCAAACCAATTACAGAGTAATTCTGCATAGTCAGTGGACAAAGAGCCATGAGTGGAATCCAGTGGCAAGACAGGAGGCACTGCTTTTAGGCCCTAAAGCATCCATCATGGAATTACAATGATAAAGTCCTGCTCTCAGGCATGCTTGGCTCCATACACTTGTCCACAGTACAACTCTATCTTACAGTACCTTATCCATTAACTTGTGTAGTGCTCTGAGAGTCATATTTTAAATGTCATTTGATGATTGCTGTTTTCATATGGCTACAGTTTGCAAAGGAATGTTTTCCAGCAATGTACATCCAAGTACCTGACTATCTCTCAGCACCTGATACCACATTCTTGCTATCAAGAATGATGATGACCTGGAATATAATAAAATTCAAACATGGAATCAAAAGTATGCTTAAAATGAGATTATCCCCTCATTGTTTTTATGAAAATTTGTCACTGAGGACAAATTTGTTTCTCTCTCCAACGGCTCCTGCCTGATGGTTTGCAGATGTTTATACCATACATTCCAGCAACAAGCTCTCATCCCTCCGGTGATACAGGTCGGGTGCTGCCTGCAAATGAGGGGGAACGGAAGAGTGCACGCGGCTTCCTTAGGAGATCAGGTGCTTCCTGTGTTGGGGTCAGGGCTGTCTGTTTGATGGACTCCTGGTTCTTTAACCCTGGTAGGAGGAGCACAACAGCCCAGACATAAAGTGCAAAACTAACACAGCATGTTATACACTGCCCAACAAGACCCTGCTTTCTTTAGCGGTTTTTATTGCATGATGACACAGTAGTGCAACTGCACGGGTATCATGTCATTAAACTGAGTTTCACGTGCAGCACTACTTCTCTTAGCCTGTGGTGTGACTCCAATAATTTAATGATGCAAAAATATCATGAAATATACCTCAAGATAGTCTGTCATACAAGTCTTTGAAGTTCAGTCATGCACCTCTTTTAAAACCAGTTGCTTTGAGAAAGGGATAATGAAGTGACTATACAAACAGACAGTACGTGTTTGAGAATATCTGCGTGTTTTATTTTGTTTTATTTTTAGTGTGGATTTGAATCCAATTCAGTTGTGCATGAATACAGTAAATAGCAATAAAGAAAATAAATCCTCTAGGGGGGCAATGATCCATAACAAATGGGGGATATGGAGGTTGGTCTATACTTTAAAAATTGCTAAATTAAAACGATTGCTCAAATAGCCGTGTTATGGACTGGTGGCCTGTCCAGGGTGTACCGCTCCTCTTATGGACTGACAGTTGAGATAAGCTCCAGGCCCCTCCGCGACCATGAATTGGATAAGCAGTTAAGAAAATGGATGGATGGATGATTTCTTAAATTGATGAATTGAATTTGCATTTGAATGATGCAGCAGCAAGAGCTCTGAATGACTTGAACCAGGACACAACTCCTACTGACACAAAACGGCTAAATCTTCTGTTGTCTCGCTCACTCTCTTTGACTTGGACATTCACATTTTAAGTGACTTCTACATTAAAATCTAGTGTAAAATCCCACTACAGCATGTCAATCGAGTTGAATTTGAGGTCTGGACCTTACCATAGCAAGAAATTGACCCTTTTGTTTTTGAGCCATTCTGTTGTAGACCTACTGCCGTGCTCAGGATCTTTGTCCTGTTGAGTGAGCCAGCTTCAGTTAAGCTTTAGCTGTCAGACGTATGGAAAAGAAATAGTAAAAATATAAAAGACTTGCATAAGATGTGGCCTACTTCATATAGTGAATCATATAAGGCTTATATGATTTACTCATGAAAGTGGCCACTTTCTCATTACTTTCATATATTGTTTTAGTAAGTATCCAAAACATACAAGTTTCATTTATATCATTTTTCAAGGGATCTTATATCTGTTTTCACTCTTGTATGCTTTTCATACAAGTTTCACACAATACAGATACAAACTTTATAAAATGTATATATATCTTTTCCATATGGGACAGATGGCATCACATTTGACTCTAGAATACTTTGGTACACAGAGGAGTTCATGATTGGCTCAATGACTTGGTTTTTACCAAAAGTGGAGCTGTGCAGTATGTCCACAGATTTCCATCTTGGTGTCACTGCACCAAAGAACATTGTTCCAGAATTCTTGTGTATTGTTTAGATGCAACTTTGCCATACTAAGCTGCGCCATGATCTTTTTTAGAGAGGAGGTCAAGAAGAGCGGTCCAATATTGAGTGTCTACAGCCATCTGTAAAACATGGTGGAAGCTGGGTGATGGCTGCATTTTAGCCAGTTGATGTTGTCTAAACCGATGGAGTTAGGAAAAGTCCCATCAGATTGCAGTATAGTCTGAAAATTGTCTAATTGGCAATGGTTTCATTATATAGCATGAAAATGATCCCAATAAAGTGCCAGTGCAGTGAAAATACACCTGAACAGAAAACACATAATGAAACACTATCAGCACTACAGATTGGCCTGGGTTGAAGATCAAATTTAAACTTTCAAGATGATTAGAATCATACTAACTCGATTTTTATTTTTGGCTCTTCAGTTAGTCATTTTCCAGATCTTGGCATATCTGAATAACTAGTACTTACCTGCAATTGACAATCTGCAGTTGTTTAGAAATGGCTCCAAGAGACCTTGTGTAAATCTACAATTTTCCTTCACTAAGGTTCTTGGACTTTCCCATTTTCCCGACCATTGGTGAATCCAATGAGTCCTGTCAAACAAGTAAATTTCATGCTAGCAAAGAGAATCTTCCAGTTGTAGTCTTGAATGAAAAGTTAATTGACACCTTCATCACCACTTATTAAAAGATTAAGATGACCGTATGTGTATATTTCAGTCTCTATGTATAGTTGTGTCCCTGTGTAGGTTAGAGAAATTCCAAAATAAAATCAAACATGAGCACCCAATTATTATTTTTTAATCATTAAAGATGATGGTTGCTGGAAATATACCAGTTAAAGGAAATTGTTAGAACCTCCAAATTACCATTGCATTCATGCACATGATGAGTGTATGGAAACTTTTGGCCACAACTGTATATTTCACATAGGATTTAAAAGAAGATGCATACATATAATCTGGTGCTAAGGCACTGCTAATTCAAAAGCATTGTACTGTTTTTTTTATTTCACAGACTCGGCTCCAGTGCACATGCCCCTAGTTCTTGCACATATAATTATGTCTCTGTCCCTGTCCCTGACTTCCTTTGGTTGTCCTACACACACACTCCCAAACCCACAGCCAACAATTACATTTTGCTCTGACAGTGTCCAGTGGCCAAAGGCAAACAGCCACACTCTGATCCTTGCCTCAAAGTGTTGTTTCAACAGTGTTAGCACCAGACTAGTCAACAGTCAATGGCCCCCATGCTGTTTCTGTTGTGTTTCATGCAGAGGAGATAGCAAAGCCTCATCTGCCACTACTGTCATAGAGTCTCGACAATCTAACAGGGTCATCAAGCAATTACACTGAGATGTTGCCATGGAGGAGGCAATATTAGTGACCAGTTTTTAAAGTCACTCTCAAAAGCATGTCACTTTTAATTATACACCTATGATTATAAACTACTTATGTAGAAAGCTGAGGTCAAGGCTCTGCTTGTGTTAATAGCTGTGATTGCCCTGTGGGTTCTATGTTACAATAAGTAATATTGCTAGCTACTCAAGGCTACTCAAGGGAAATGTCAGCTTGTGAACTTAGACCTTTTGCTACCACCCAACATGGATCTTTCACTGATTTCCTCTTTCAAACCAATTCATCGAGCAATAAAAAGGGTTTATGAGCCACAAATTGAATTGTGTGTCTGGTGCTTTCAGCATATAACTTATTACAAAAGACACACTGCAGGCAAAGTGCCTGCTTATGTTGCTCTTTGGAGTATGTGCAAGGAACGTGAATAAAAATAAAATACCTTGATTTTCTAATTATTACATTATGTTTATATTTACATGATTTTTTTAACTGGATGTTTTTTTTATTCACAGATATTTTTTATTGTTTCAAGCTCTGAGAGAGTTCCCAGTGTAGTGCACTGAGCTGTCAAGGCACCAATCCATGCCCTGCAAAATAGACAGCACTGATCTCCAAGGGTTCAGTATGATTAGAGACATTACACTGTGTTGTATATCATATTTCAACAGTATGCTTAGATCAATCATTTTTCCAAAATCAGGTCCATTTTCTGGCACTAGACTAAACACTCCTATGGCTTCTAATCTCCTCCCAGTTGTAGCCTTTAATCTTTGGCAAAAGCGCCTGTTGACCTGGCCAGCTGCTGGCGCTATTGTCAGCTTCCTATGTGGAAAATTTTAGGTGTCAAGGAGAGTCCAGGGGAGCACTCTAGGCTGTCACTTTATCAGCTCCTGTTGGTTTCGCTGAGCAACAGCAACAGTGTGTGAAGGATGGGGGAGGGGTGTGACCTTGACAAAAGGTTTCTGTGTGTTTATAATATTTTAAGGAGCATGCGTGTTTGGTTTTCCCGAGAAGAATGCTTGTGCTTGTGGTGGAATATGTGGAAAGACCTGATGCCTGATTTGAATCCATATGTGATGCTGAGTCTGTAGAACTTCCATTCCCCGAAAATCTCCATTCTGGCTTTTTTCCTGTCTCAAAGAAGCTAAAGGAAGCTTTACAACATAACCATTCTGCTTTAAATCTTCTTCGTGTTCCAGATGGACCTTTGGAGATGCCCCTGTTTCAGCTCATCCCCTCCCGGAGGCAGCTTGTTTTCCATGGTGACCGCCTCCCCCTGCAGTGCACCGCTTCCTACTTGGACCCATCAGTGGAGCTGCTGTGGCGTCATAACGGGCACATCGTGACCACGCAGGAAGACCGAGGCATCTACGTGGAAGAAACCCTCATTCACGACTGCTGCCTGCTCACAAGGTGTGCACAAAGGATAGGGGAGTGCATCTAATGTCTGATTAGCTGTTGACTGCCCTGTTGCACTGACCCACATGCACACAGTCAGAGCCCGACTAAGCCCACGCAGTCAAAATCCACATACAAATATGCTGATGCATGAGGAGTTTCGTCAGAATATGCATGCGTTTACTCATGCAGCACAGCCACTTCCACGGGAACAGATGTAAAATATGCGTGCGGAAACACACACGCGCTCTCTCACTCACTCATAGAGGCTGTGATTTACCTTTTGTTATTACCGCCCTTGATAAGGATCTGAAAGGACAGGGAAAAATTGGCTTGGCACGGTGCCAACACCTCAGAGCAATCCGCGGCCTGTCTCTAGAGGTTGACCGTCCAGCCGCTCCCCGAGCACTAGCTGTTTACACGCTAAGAGGAACAGATGCTGAATCATAATTGCAGTGATAAATTAAAGCAGCAACACTGGCTTTTGTGCATTTTTAAAAATGTTTATTTTTTGATATAAGACGTTGCCTAAAACCTCGGTCCTATTCCCATCTTTGCTGCCTTAGCGCTGGCCTGCTTTGTGTCATGGGCGTGCTCACGCACTCCTCTGTTTGTGTGTTACAGTTAATGTTTTTGACATAATGCCGTGGCAACAGGGCTCAGACACAAGAACACATTGCTGCCGATTGCTTTAACTGCTGCCTTTTTCTTACTTGGCCTCTCTAACATAAATATTGATGGAGTGCTGACAGAAATATGTTTCCCTGTGTTAACGGGGCCAGAACGCCTCTTGTTGTGTGGTGTGTTTGGCAGCAGCAGCACCAGCTACTTTTCCGCTCCATTACTGGGAAGGTATACCGTTTCCCCTGCTGCAAATACCACTGATAGTCAGTGGGGTTTATTTGCTTTTATTATGTAAAATTAACTCAGTGGTAAATAATCGTTCTCGGTGATCCCTGTGGTGGCATAATTAGATTAAAGGTAGTGTGGGTACTTTTAGTGATGTATTGGTGTCTTTGTGTCTCAGTGATGATGAATGTTTTAGGTTCATTTCAATCAAGGTTTCAATCAATACAATACTTTGTCACTCTCTTCTCAGTGCTTACAGTCGTAACAGGGAAGTGCTACCAAATACTGGCACATTTCCGAGGTCCTTGAGCCTGAATAGTTTGACATCATCCTGCTTTATATGTTCTTAATTACAATTTAACAAGAAATATTGTACTTTTTTTTTTATCCGCTAAACACTATTTGGCAGCTCGTGCAGCTTGTATTGCAGATTAAGATTTTACATGCCAAATACTGTATAATCAGCTTAAAATTGTAATGCATTATGGATTTAACTACCTACTAGCATATTAACTAGTAAAATTAATCACCAGTCTTAAATGTTCCTTAAGCCTCATTTGTGGTCACCGCAACGGTTGTCACTTGTGCCAATTGTGACAACATCACAGCCCTTTATTCATTTACACTGATGCTGGAGGCATACTGGACTTGGTGGGCTTCTAAATGATAGCTATAACAGCTCAAAATAAACCTCAGCATCAGCATCACTTTTCTTTTTTTAGAGTTTTCTCCAGAATGTCTCCTCTTTATCCAGTTGTCCCTATGCCTCTGCATTGCTACAACACTGAAAACTGCAATAAAGATCGACCCTCAGGCACTTGTTTCCAACTGAACTGCATGTACATACAGATAATCTAATATGCAGTAACTTTTTCTAATAGTGTAACAAAGGGGACAGTGGAAGTACTGCAATGCTAAACTGTGTAGGTAGCGTAGGTTGTAATTCTTCAAGAAGTGAAGGGTGAGGGATACACTTAAAAGAAGAAGGATGCCCACATGCATTACACATGCAAGACATGACACGGCGCAGCAAAAACTACACGTTGAGTACGGTGACTAGTGCAGCTGCTGCGATAGCTCAGTCCTGTCTTGTTGATAAAGATGGGAGCATCAGTTGGGTATTAAGTACAAACCCAATTGCGACAGGCTGGAAAAGTAAATGGCACTAAACAGTAACAGCTGGAGGAACATTTTGAAACTCATCAACAATACGTTGGGGTATAAAAAGGGGGTCTTAGAGAGGCAGATGTTCTTAGAATTAAAGATGGGCAGAGGTTCACCAGTCTGCAAAACAACTACATCACAAAAGTGCGGTTCAATGGCATTAATTCAATTTAAGGCAGCACAGCATTAAAAAGTGGCATTATTCTATTATGGAAATCACAGCATGGGTTCATAAACAGTTACAGAAATCACAGTTTGCATGCCATCCACAAATACAGGTTAAAGCTCTGTGATGCAAAGAAAAAGCCATATGGGAACATGATCCAGAAACACTACCGTGTTCTATGGGCTAAAGTTTGTTTAAAATGGACTGAGACAAAGTAGAAAACTGTTCTGTGGTCAGAAATCAGAATTTTGAAATTGTTTTTGAAGAGCCTGGAGAAGGAGCACCCATATACCATTCTCTGATGGTATAGGGGTGAATTAGCAGCTATGAAATTGTCGGCTTGCACATCTGGAAAGGCACCATCAATGCTGAACAGTTCTACAGGTTTAGAGCAGCACATGCGTCCATCCAGATGAGGTTTTTTATAAGTGATGCCTTGCATATTTTAGCAAGACCATGCTAAACCTCATACTGAATCTATTAACTCAGTATAGCTCCATAGTAGAAGAGTCCAAATGCTGAACGGGCCTGTCTGCAGTTTTCACCAGCTGAAAACATTTGGCGCGTTATGATATGAAAAATATGATGAAGAAGATCCGGGACTGTTGAGCATATAGAAGTCCAGCAGCTGCTCTCCTCACGTCCCAGACATTCATATACTGTTGTT
Organism: Diplotaxodon limnothrissa; assembly: GCF_057381915.1. Taxonomy (NCBI): domain Eukaryota; kingdom Metazoa; phylum Chordata; class Actinopteri; order Cichliformes; family Cichlidae; genus Diplotaxodon; species Diplotaxodon limnothrissa. The sequence continues at coordinate 23,309,562 of NC_140608.1, read as the reverse complement.
AAAGAAAGAGGGAGTGCTATACACAGTGGTACACATGGCACATGACACAATCTAAATCACTGTTTCTTATATATGTGTAAACAAGCCAGGTGAGTAATGATATTGCAATATCTTTTCAAGCTAAAAATATGTGAATGATTTCTTTACATCTGATTAATCTGCAGTTAAGTCCAGAAAGAATAATAATGTATAATCATTATTTTTTTATAATAGTGAAGAGAATGTACTGATTTTTTACAAATTTATCATATTTCAATATCTTATTTTCCACGTCCCCGATATTTTCATTTTATTTTCAATTTGATTTAATTTAATCTACAGTTTTGATCTCCAACTTTTGATTTGTGAGCTCAGATTAAGATCAGATCGATTATAGTTATTAAATATAATAACTACACATTATTTGTATTCCTGTTCCTGCTGTTATACATCATTCTGCCATAATCCAAAACATTCTTTGCAAACAGTAGCTTAAAGTAAAGAGTCTGAGTACAACTTTCACCATTTGATGTCATGAGAAAGAAAACTCACTGGAGACAGTGAGATTTAGGCTCACTCAGCCCTCATTATGCATATTCGGGGGTCCAAACACCTTATGTAACAAACCCTCTATTATGGTTGTGTACAGACTGGTGACGTCTGTCAGTGTCTCATCCAGCCTTCTGCTTCATCAGCCATATCACTGTAGACTACATGAACCCATCTCCCTCTCCTCAAAACTTTGTCTTTCTTTTCCAGCACAGTATCCCGATGAATTTCCCAACACTCCCATTCTGATTAGGGCCCCATTTGCAATTACGCACCACTCTTATCCCAGTATACACAAATAATGTAATTTTCTACTCCAAGTGGAACCTATTTAGGTCATGTTTCTCTTGGCACCTGAGAGTGTCTCCCTCATGTAGAAAACCTACAAAAAGCAGACATTAGTTCCATAGCTGATGAGTGAATAACAGAGCTTGGGCCAACAAAAACAATCTGCTGTGCATGGGCTGAACTTCACCCTTCACCCTTTGCTGTATCTTAAAGTGGAGTGCTGAGAGAACAGTGTGCGTGTGTGTGTGTGTGTGTGTGTGGGAGGGAGGGAGGGAGGAAAATTAGTGCTTTGACTTCATCAGCCCTGCAAAATTTTTGTTAAAAAAAAGAAAAAGAAAAAATTTAACTGATGTTTTGACCTTTGACATGCCAGATGCAGTCGATGCTTATTTAAGCACAGCGGACAAGATATTAGTCATCGCAGGCCGTGTTGGTGTCGTTCACCTTGGATAAATGTCTTCTGAGTCAGTGAGCTTCGCCCTGCATGCCCCATCAGAGGGGAAAGACTGAATACACAGGATTTAGCGCGTAGCTTAAAGCCCTCATCTGGATTTGTTGCACAGCGTTGCAGCAGTGTGAGCAGAGATGCCAAAGCCTCAGTGAAGTGACCTCTTTGAAGGTGAACCCAAAATGTTTTGCGGCTATTTTCTCATCTAAATTCTGCTTTATCCTGCTTTAGGCAGTGTCAGGCAGGCAGCCAGTGTAGACATTCAAAGCCTGACAGGGTGTTTTGCTTATTGAAACAGGCATAACATTATGAAAAGTGTTTGGTTTTTTTGTTTTCTGTTTTTTCTTTTTTGTATCTATCAGCTCCCTCTCATTTCATGCTGTGCCATGTCATCATGGCCTCTCATTTGCTAGAGCAGGTGGGCCGATAAGTGAAGCCATTTACATTGCTCACAGTGAATAGCAGCAAAGAAACGGGCCCCATGAGGCCTGGTGGTTCTGCGACGTGGGTCAAACTCCTGCTGAGTAATGGTGTCAGGCCAAACTCCCAGTGTTAGCTATGCTAGCAGCAGCAGTGGGATCAGCCTGGGATTCATGTTTCATTAATCAAACATTTCAGAGCCCTGTAGCTAGCAACAGCAGACACTTTGGATGTATCTTCCTTAATCCTCTCCATTTTTAATCAGGCTAATCTTACACAAAACCTGATGTGGATGCATTACTGAAGGCAAAGTGTTTCTAATGGTGATCTCTCTGAAAGCTCTTTTTCCATTTTGTTGCGCATAAACTTTAATTTCTTTCTGCTATTACCAGCATCTCTTTCCTCTCTTATTGCATTCTGCAGTGTTTTCCTTAAATTTCTGTCTCTGTTTCTTTTTTGGTAGCTTTTTTTTTTCTCTCCTTTGTTTTCCGCGCTGGATTTCACCATTTGTTTACGAGCTTTTGTGCAGCGTCAGTTGATAAGGAGACCAAATGTGATTATGTCCACACATACTGTAGGGTTTTACCTCTGGGTTCATCACTTTACTGCTTGCCAGTTTCACTCAATAAAGAAAAATAAAAGCTCTTAGTTACATTGGATGAAGTGAAACAACGATAACACGAGGTGTAAATTATTTATAGTCCACATTATATAGTGTAGTGCATCGAGTGGTTTAAGACATGGAGCTAATTTGATGGAAGCTGCTACAGTGGGAGTAGTATCTGTGAAATATGCCACCGTGTGTGTGTGTGCATACCATGGTTGCACACATATACTCGTTTAGGCATTTAAAAATTGACAAAATCAGTTGATGCAAATTCACAAACGATGCTCTTTTGGAATATTTCCTACATAGCTGAGTTGAGGTGGGACAGATTGAAACTTTGCAGTCTCATAAGCAACATTGTGTAAACAAAGTGTTAAATATCAATGCACAAGCATAAATGTTCTTAATGAGTCCTTTGGGAGCTGCTGTACAATAGTGCAGTATTACTGAGGATGTAGGTCAGTGCTTTCTGCAGCTTGTGTGCCTCTGCCCTATTGATTTTCACTAAGTGGTGTGATTTCTTCATATGTTCATTATGTGAAAATGACCTTTTTCCCCTCCCTGAAAACTAAACAGGCTGCTCCATGGTTTCCCTGCTCTTCTTTCTCTCTGTTTTTTTCTTTTTTTTTCTGGGTGCAGCAGCTCACCAGGGATGTTAGTGATCATCAGCGAAGTTGTCGGGAGGGGGGGACGGAGGGAGGGAGAAGGAGGAGGAAAAGGAGAGGTAAGGGTGGGAGGTTTTGTGTATGGGGGTGGGGGTATTTCCCTCTGTATTTCCCAGCATTCAGAGATTTGGCATTTGTTCAACAGTGATGTAACTGTCCCCTCTGCACACTATTCATGTCTAGAGATAGAGAGAGAGAGACGCTCTAATTTAGAGGAACTGCTATCACACTGATCTGTTTTGGTTTGTGTGCTGCAGTGACACCTATTGTGTAAACATTCCTGATAGGGTTATTATTGACGCCACACTAGCAGGGTTTTTTTTTTTTTTTTAACTTTTTTTTGTCTGTAAACACAATAGCTTGATTCTGATAAAACTTTATAAGGGTTTAGAGCAAGGTCATGTTAACAATCTGGTGAAATCTGGGTTATATCCACGAGGCTCCCCTGATCTATTTAAAGATTTACTGGGCAAATTTTAAAAATAAGCCTTATAACTTGCTAACACATGAAAAGTACTGGACAAAGATTCAAAATATCATGTCACATTTGACCTCTGACCTCTCCTTCAAGGTAAATAGATTGATCTGAATGTCAAAATGACATTAATACTATTAGAACTTTGTTTTATTGTCTATGTTGACATAATATATATAAGGAATGATATCCAAAAATACTATATTTCATCCATCCATTTGCTTCCGCTTATCCTTTTCAGGGTCGCGGGGGGCGCTGGAGCCTATCCCAGCTGTCATAGGGCGAGAGGCGGGGTACACCCTGGACAGGTCGCCAGTCTGTCGCAGGGCCAACACACAGGGAGAGACAACCATTCGCACTCACATTTACACCTAGTGGCAATTTGGATTATCCAATTAACCTATCCCCACAAGCTGCATGTCTTTGGACGGTGGGAGGAAGCCGGAGTACCCGGAGAGAACCCACGCAAACACGGGGAGAACATGCAAACTCCACACAGAAAGACCCCGGCCTGATGGTGGAATTGAACTCAGGACCTTCTTGCTGTGCGTCAACAGTGCTAACCACCGTGCCACCGTGCTGCCCTAAAAAAAAAAAGTTAAAGTATAAATGCAAAGAACGACACCATTTACCAGGGCAGGGATTCTACTCACTACTATAGATTATACATTTGATACACTGTAAATTAAATTAAACATTATAAAATTATTATTAATTTGTAATTCACTAATTACTTAATTCATTATAGATCACACTAGCGCTGCCTGGTTCGACTAATTTTTAGACACTATTGACAAAATTGTTTGACGATGAAAGACAGGAAAAAAAATGGTATTTGGTCACAAGCACAGCAGCTCCGCCTATTCAGACCTTCTGCTTAGGATGGGTAGCCAATCAGAGGAAGGTAAACATAAAGGGAGCACAAGACAACTGCCTTCATATAGTGGATGATGATAGAGCTGCACAGAGGGTCTAAGATAAGTAGAAATTAGGTTGAATTGTAAATCAAACAAAGCTACTCCCTTAAAACCAAAAAATGAAAGTGAAGCGTGAAATGAGTACAAAACGTATTCTTTAAGTAAATACAACGGCATGAGCAACAGGAGCAGGTGATCCCAGTCATTAAAAGGTTCCTATGGAAACTGGAGGAGGTATTGGACAAGATGAAGTGGAGGATGGGAGAAGAGAGTTTTGGGTGAAATGAGGACGCTATCCTGTGCAAATTGTATATTACTTTTTTCACTCTAATACGCCACAGAAGAAGGTCTGGAATACTCGGGTCTCTTCGCATCTCCGTTGCTAAATCGATAAACAATTTACTAAACTTTGGGTTTACAGACAGCAAGAGTTTCCCGTTTTGTAAAAACAAAATGTAACCACCACAGAGTTTGATGAGTAATCTGTGAATTACTGCAGCCGCCGTTTAATACAGGTCCTGTGCAAGTAGCCTGAGAAGCTTGACTTGGTCTATGGATTTAGTCTTTCAAAATACCTCCTAATATTTTATCTATATTATCTGTTTATATTGAGTTTCCAGACACCATGTCCTCATTGTTGTATGCTGTGTAACTGTTGTACTGTGAAGACAGGCTTGACTGTGCCAAGAAGGTTTTAATGGAGAGCCCATCCAAAGTTTAACACAACATCCTTTTTGTTCCACAGGGCTTCATTTACGTTTAAGTGGGGCTGGAGAAGAGACATGGGGAGAGAGAGGGTGATTGAAAATGTGAGGTTTTTGCACTGTGTCAGACAGAATAAGCATGTAAAATCATCGCAGTCATGTTGGGGAGTATGTTATTCCTGGAGTAAGGTTCAGTAAGGCATGCAAACATTCTTACTGTATATGTAAGAAGATCTGTCATAATGACAGTACAAGGCAAAAAATAGGTCCTTTTCAGACAACTGAAAATGTACTTTTGCTCACAAAATGCCACCATACATATTTACACTTGCACAAAAACAAAGAGCCAGGCACAGGCCTACACATTTGTTTTGTAGCCCAGAATGTCATCATCTCAGTCAAGCGTTCAAATCTGATTTAGGGTGTCTTAGAAAAGCAATCAGAAAGGGGAGCTTCAGTGGAACACAGAAGATGAAATCAGGACTCATTTTATTCATTTCCATATCTTGCTCACAGAAAGCCATTGGAGCAAAGTCATATGTTGGAAATGTTAACAGCATTCACTGAACTTCCTCCTCTTTCTAAACAAGTAGCAGTGGAGATAAGTTCACATGAAAGTACAATATGTTTTCATTTGGAAACGTTACTGTATGATCGCATCACCTCTGTAGTAGATTCAGATCACAAAGTAGAAAGATTTCATTTCAGTAATAGCTCATTTAACTGATGAACTGATTTTGCATTTTAATGCATGGTCTCCACATTTCAATTTATTTGCATTAGCAGTTCATATGTTAAACACAAGTCAGACTCTTGCTAGTTTACTATTATTTAAATATGTTTTGTGGTTCATTCACACCTGTTTGTTTTTTGTTTCAAACAAAATTCACAGCTCTATGCAAATGTTTGCTTTTAGTGTGAAAATGAAACCCAGTGACAGCTTGTCAGCTGTCAAGTAACCAGTCTAATAAAGGATATGTTCAAGCAGCATGTGCCATATGTTTTTGTAAGATTTTTTGAAAACCACTCCAACTGGTACTGTATGTGCACAACTGTGGATTTGTCACTAATCAGGTAAAGTTAAATAAAATGTTAAGTATTCACTTGGCTAAGCTAACTGGAAAAAGAGAGAAATTACTGTACCTGGACTTCTTAAGCTTACTGACTACTTAATAAGCTAATTGCTTAATTTATACTTTGGCATTAGTCTATGCAGAGCCAATGACTGTAGTCTACACAAGAGGCAGACTATTGCCAGTGTTTATTATCTGTGTGGGCTGCATCAGTGGTGATGTGTAGTTATATTTCTAGGAAGGTATACACCTCAGGTTACGGCACAGGGTTTCCAAAGGGTTTATGACACGGGGCCTTCATACCTGTGGTACAGATTTAACACAGAAGGATACATACACATGCTTTAAGTTGAGGGATTTTATCGATATGGACAGTAACTTCTTAAACTTTTTACTGCTTACTTTTCCAGCACATTTTTGGTCTTAGTTAATCTAAAATATAAGCTTGTTTTTCAACCTTAAGTTTACTCTAAAAGCATGTAGCTTAGCTTAGCACAAATACTAAAAGCTAGTATGCATTGATTCCTAGTTATTTCTGCAGATAACTAATTAAAATGGTACGTCTTTTATTTCATGTGTGGGAAATTTCAAAACTAATTCTACAGTTTGATGTGGTAATGAGTGGGCTTCTGAATTGTAAAACTAACTTTATGAGCTATTCTGAGCTTTACTTATATGTCCACATCAATGCCAGTCTTTCTATTTGTTCTAGTAAATTGAATAAAAAAAACTTAACCAAACTATATTGGTATTTTAACTAGTTATTTCACTTACATACTGTACTACGAATATCTGGTTCTAAGATAATATTTCTTTCTTTTTGGTTTGTTGGGAAAGCAGAGTTGTAGGTTTTTCATACTGTGTAGAAGATATTGTCCTGTTTTTGTTTTGCAGTATTAGGCTGGGATGTGTGAATATGTTTACATGTGTTGGTTGTCGGGATGGTTGTTTTGACTTTCTTGAAGTACACGCATGGAAGCCGGAAATGATTTTGCTAATAAGCATATTGAGACAAAAAGGATGACAGGAAGGAGTGAGAGAAGCAGAAAAAAACGAAGGCATTTCATTTTTCGAAATAAATGCCTTCCTCACACCGTCTGATAAATGTTTTCTGGGATTACAGCTTTCGCACATCAGAGCCACTCAGCCACTAATCATCTTTACTCTGAAAGATTTTCGTTTCTTGTCCAGTCTGTCACTTCAGATTTTCCATGTCAGTTGTAATACTTTCCCATTTGTGCAGCATTGTTCCTTAAGTCCCATTTAAAAACTTTATGCAGCCGAGTGGGGGTATACAGTGGCATACTGTGTATTACGAACACATGCAGCTTAATTAACACACAAAAAAGGCATTAGGTTTTTACACAGACACAAAGCAAAGTGTATATTTGACTACAACTGGATTGTATTTGAAAATAAAACAGTTGGCATTTCTTAAGGAGGTAGAATTTCCATGGTGATTATTCCCATTGCTTAGCCATCTCCAGCGGCTTTTCTGTTTTTTTATAACGAGTAAAATCCTCAAGATTAGTCGCGTTGGCAAATGGCCCTGCATTGGCTCTTTGTCACCGTTTCACCATTCTTTGTTTAATCAGGCATTTTCCATTGAGATAGGAATCGCTGTGACAAAGTAGGAAAGATAAGCATGAGTAATGATCATCTTAAGTCACAGCCAACGTTTTAAGCTACCACATACTTGTATATGGACAAAGGTCCCTTGAATGAATTAGATCGGGTGAACCACGCAAGCGCACGCACATCTTTGCACTCTACAGACATCTTAAGATGACCTTAACTCTTTATGCCTTTTGACTGACTTTAATCCTTAGTCTAATCCAAAAATAATTCAAAGCACCCTAAAATCAAGCCGCAAGAGAAAACTAATCCTAAAACTACATTTAACCCCAAATGTACGACTAGGCTCTAATTCGGTACTTCGAACTTCTCCTAAATCTCATAGGAATAGGTTCACTGACACAACCCCCTCATGGATATGTCATTTTAAAAACACATTTTCATAGTTTTACGTGTCTTCTCTCTTCCTCCAGCGAGGTTATTCTCTCCAGCATCGATGTGCCCATTGCTGGAATCTGGGAGTGCCTGGTGACCAGTTCCCGTGGCAACACTTCTCAGCAAATGGAAATCGTGGTTCTGGAAACGTCAGCATCATACTGCCCTGCTGACAGAGTCACCAACAACAAGGGGGACTTCAGGTGAGTGACCTTGCAGCCACAGACAATGGCAGATTAGTTTTTCAGTTTTATTATACAGGCTGATTTGGAAAAAAAGGTCTCAAAATAATAGTAAATGTATTTTTGAGAGTTGGATAAGAAACCTGGTATATTTCATGTGTTTGTGCAGTTGTGGCTTGGTCAGGAACCACTTCTTCTCATACCCCATCACCAACATATTCTGACACATGCAGATACCCCTTCGATGTATGTTTCTCATGTGAGGAGGAAAAATAAACCCCAGCAATATCTGTATCTGGAGGCACTTACCTGCAACCAGAAGATTGCTGTCCAGAACATCTGCTTTTCCCACATTCATTTTTACTTGCATCACTTGCTTTTGCCTATATCTAAGGACAAAACTGGTTAGGTAAAGAATTGTGTTTTGTGTTAAAATACACCCTTCATAACCCATTAGCTGAATTTTGTTATAGTTGGTATGAGCAAGAGTTCCCACCAATCATCACATACTCATTCTACAGCATTAGTACATGGGATTTACATTGGGATTTAAAATGATATGGTTGGAAACAGTCAGTCTCGCTTTTTTCAGAGATAATAAAATCCATCTTAACTGACACACTGATTACTGTAAAAACCTATAATCTATAGCTTAACCAGCTTTTGCAGTTCTATTAACTGTTAACCTAGCTAGGTTAGTCCCAAAGGTTGATTCTGTTCATCTGGACGTAGCGTTTTCAGTGGGAGAAATGTTTCGTCACTCATCCAAGTGACTTCTGGAGTGTCAGCTGACTGCAGGTTTCCCCAGCCTTATAAACAGTACATTGCACAATAACTGAAACCAGTACACTGAATGAACAATGGGCTGTGAGGTCAGTTTCTTGATCAGTAATATGAAAATTGTCATGACCATTGATCAACAACCACTGATCAAAGCCCACTGATCATTGATCAAAGACCATTGATCAATAAATAAATAATAAAAGTTCTAGTAAATATTATGTAAATAAACAATTTCCTTCAATCTGCCTGTACATTGTACTTTGGTCTTGTGCTTGGACTGGTTTTCAAAGCTGAAACCAGGAAGTCTCCTGATATTTAAAGCAATAGTTTAACCCCACTATTATTTATTTCACAAGAAATATTTCCAATTATAAAATAGCATGTTATAAAAATTAATACTCTAATCACAGAACTAACTCACTCTGTTGCTATCCCTCTATAGAGTGCCCAGTCAAGGTACTTAAGTCTGGTTTTAGGTAGTGTCGTGCCTTTTTTTGTTTCATCTTACAACTGGTTTGCCTTCCTCTACGTTTGGCTCACTAGTACAGCAGAGTCTGGACAGTTCATATTATTTAATAATAATTGTTATGTGCAATAGAAAAACTCCTACACACATTATGGCTCATTGTAGTCCAGATTTATATCATGACTACAGAGAACAAGTTGAATAACTAAAGTCTCACATAGACAGAAGAAAAACGCCACACATCTACTGTGCACTCCATTTTCGCTGTCCTCGACTCCATGTAACCACGTTAAAACTGTATTTGTTAACATACATGCACGCACACCCTCCACCTCTCTTCCCTTGTGGGTGTGCTGTTGTCGTGTACACTCTTTTGTAGCTGCTGTACTTTACAGCCCACTTCTAGTGCAGCAAGCACAGAGGCTTTGTTTCTGCTGGAGCATTGGAGTAATGGGCTGGAAAATGAGCCCCCTTTTTGTTGGGGGTGAAATTAATGCCATTTATTACTAAGTAGCTGCTGCAGCAGCAGCAATGTGGATGACTAGAGGTGGGGGTAAAGAGAATGGGGTGGGGAGTAGTGTGATGGCAGGTCTCTACCCTCAGAACAGATTACTAGCCTCCTGAGAGCACTGCTCCTTTATTTTAATTTTGATGAAGTCAAAAGCGTTTGTTTTCACACATTTTTTCAGCTTATTTTCTGAAGTACAATGTGATGCTGCCTCTAGCATAAAACCACGAACATGAGACACATGCTCCTTCTTTGATTGTTGACAAATTGATCAACATGTGAGAACACAAGCCGCTCTGTCCTAAGGCTACAGAAACACATACCTTTAATATACGGTGATGCCAAGTAACAAAACCTGGAGTTCTTTTGTTATCTGCGAAATACAGGCTAGTGTCCTAGACTGTGAATGTTTGGCTGCCTTTTTACACCCTAATGAGCTTTATTTTATTGAAACACTAACAGGCATTACCCAGAAAATGGAAATGATCCATTTGACTGTAAAATCACACTAGCCCCTATCATAGGTTGGTCAGTAGAGCAGCTCCAGGACTTGGTTCTTGATGACATTATTGAGAAAGTCTCATTTCTTGCTCCAGAGGAGTCTTCAGTGAACTTTGTATTACCATAAGAACAACACTTAATTTGAATTTCCCTTTAGGAGTAACAGGCAAGAGCAGGTTCTGCTTGAAATATAAATCCTTCACTGACATTCTCCATCTGCCACTGTGGTGCATGTTTAAATGGGGTACGCAGGCGATTTTGTAACGCTCTTTCAATATGCTGTGGAAGTTACAAACAGTTCAGAACAGAGTAGAGGATGAGGTATCCTGACTTTCAGGCCCTTGTATGGGTCAAGCTGTGCCACTCCACAAAGCCAGCTTTTCCAAAGATCACCTTGAGAGTATTTATTCTGTTGTGCCTGCAAGAAACTAAAAATATCAAAAATAACTGTGACGACATCACACAAGTTATTTTTTCACACATCTGGAGCCACAGGAGGTAAAAGTGGATGTCTTTGGATACTCAAATGTGGGCTAAAGCCAGAGGAAACCATCACAAGCAGAGGGGAGAAGACATCAACACCTTTAAATGTCTTTTGTGATTAACAAAAAAAAATATTTCACTGCACCAAGTGAATAGACAATAAACTTCATTAATAAAGTTAGTAAATAAAATTAATTCAGAAGTCATTAATAAGACAGACGCGTGTTTCACAGTCAAGAATCTGGGAGTCATCTGCAAAATAATTAAGCCTAGCTGTAAATCATTTATGCAAATTAATACTTTCCTAAGTACAGGGAGTATGAAATTGCCATCTGGTGCCGCTTGTGTAGATCCTGATATTTCTGATGTTTCTTTGGCAGGTGGCCAAAGACGCTGGCTGGCATCCTGGCCTTCCTACCCTGTGCTCCTGCCACCTTTGGCTCTGCCCCTCACCCATCTGGCAGCGCTCCTCACCCCTCGAGCCGGGCAGAAAAGAAGGCGTGGCGACGTTGCGACCGTGCTGGGCGGTGGGCTGAGGAGGACTATACTCAGTGCCCTTATGCCAGTGAACTGACCCGTGTGCTGCATGAGCTCACCCAGGTATCAGCATTAGTGTAGAACTAGTGCCGAGAACTGCTGGGAAACAGGATTCATTTATGGATTCTGTTTCTTTTTTTTTAATTGTCCATCAATCCTTATGTAGAAATTTTCCAGCTTACTCTTAACAGCAAGATTTCAAGTTCATATTCCCTGAAAACTACCAGTTGCTTTGATTCACCTGTAGCCTGCAGGTATTTCCAGATCTGTGTATGAAACATTTATATGCAAGCTGTTTTAGTCTACTTCTGCTCAAAGGATTCATTAAAGTGACAAAGTTTGCAAAACTACACAAATTCTTGAAATTTTCATTCATTTTATTCATCTTATCAACTGTGCAATGTTTTTGTGGAATTATTATAACAAGCCGTCATGTTTGTCCTCTCTGAAAATTGTTGCATACTGCACAATATATTGATTTCTCTTCCAGATACCTATTAATACGACCAACGCTCAGCCTTTTGGACAGCAGTTGGTGGCCTTCACCAGCAGGGCGGCGCACTTCACCGATGTCATGGATGTCATTTATGTCACCCACCTGGTGGAGAGACTAACGAGGCTGGTGGAGAAACATAAAGATGTAAGAGGAAACACAGAAATATACTACATCCAATGCATTTATAGTGGAATCATCCCAATATTTTACAACTGAATTAAACAGAATCAAACCCCTAAGATGCTGTGTGAATGAACTGTAAAAGCAATTACAAGGTTTTCAGTGGCATAACCTGTACGTCTTTGCAACCAATGTGAGTGACTGCAAGCAACCTCCTGCAACCACTCACCAACTGGTTTTGCAAATACACATTTTTCCTTGGCAAATGGTGGTTGCTGGGCTGCCACCAGCCGGTCTTTAGACTGCAGTCACTGGGGCCTTAATGACAGTTATTTAGCTTAAATCAGCCAGTCCTACTCTTGTCAAAGAGTGCTTATTAAAAGTGAAAACACATGTTGTTTCTAGGTCTCCATTTTAATATCTGACCCGTTTCACTCTCAGCCAGCTTATGCCATCGGCTCGTCTAACTGTCAGAAGAGGAACTTGATTTGCTAAGTAACTTTTCTGGGAACTCAGGACAGTAGGAGGGGAACCCTGCGAAACATATAATACCTGCAACGTGCTCTTCTTGTCTACAGTGACAATTAGACAGCAGCTATTAGGTCTAAAGAGGAAGGTATTTTGTTTGTTGTTTCAATAGTTCTAATTGCAGTTCCTATTCTGATCTGCGCACATGTTCATTCATTCATTTTTCCATCACCCTAAGAAAGAATAAGGTTTTGTTTAATGCTCATCTAGAGGTTACCCTAAAGACTACACCATATCACATTACCCATCAGTTAGTTGCTCTTGCACTAGACAAGCAATATCACTGAAAAACCAAAAAACCAAGAAATGTCAGTGACTTGTCGATCACAGTGCAGGCCTTCTCTAAAGATACCCTACGTTATCAAGCTTTTTGACTCTAACAGGGACCATGATTTACTAATTGAACATGTATCTATTAAGACTTGCAACTAGCAATTAGGACCACATAACTGATGAATGTCTGCACAACCACTGCTCACCAGATCCCAACAAGAAACCACAGAAGCTTCCTTATAAGACACAGTAACATGTTTCTCACCTCATACAATATCCCACTGGCCATTGTGGCACTGGACCTGAATGGGAATCATTGTTAAGATGCATCTCGTGTTTGGGCGAGTCATGTTTTTACCCTAAGTGAATTTCTTTAGTAGAGGCAATGGGATTGTTATACTGGCATCACACTGAAGGTCAGGTTGTGTGAGGGGGAACGGTGCTGGGCTTAGTCAGTGAAAAGAATCAATATTAGCTCTCACTTGTGCAATTATTCAACACAGGTCACTCGGGAGGACATATTATTAGGAGATACTTAGAGTTTTATCATTCCTAAGACAATGTTGACGAGACCACCCTCATTCACGGAATAAAGAACAGCCCAATGAAGCAACAATAAAAAGTACAGTAAGTAAATAGTGAACTGCCATCCTTAGGAAGCAATTATGCCCCATTGGAGCTCCTAATCTAAATTAAATCTCCCTGTAATGAATGAAGCCACCATTGCCTCCCTCACAATCCTGGCTGCAGATTACAAATGTGCCTGTTGTTCTATGATTGATGTGCATGATGAGTCTGCTTCTTCCTTGCATGTGTGCGTGTGTGTGTGTGCTGTACACGTACAGTGCAGTTTGTGTTAGTGTGCGCGAGCAACCATTTGCATAAACGTCTGCTTGTGCTTCCTCAGCTGGGGGACTATATATCAGACATTGCCAGCAACATGATGCTGGTGGAGGAGCATATCCTGTGGATGGCACAGAATGAGGCCAGGGCGTGCACTCGAATCGTCCAGTGTGTGGAGCGAATTGCTGACCTGGCGCTGACTGGAGACAATCAGGCCATTTCTAAGGTATAGCTGGACTACAAAAAAAAATACTCACACTCAAGACCACACTCAGGGCAAGGGTTGCTTATGGCGCTAAATGACGCAAAGCTTTCACTTTTTTCTCGTGGTTTAGAATAATGAGAAGTCAATTTGGCTTAAGTAGATAGTGAAAACAAAGCAAGCTAAAGATAATTTGCTTCCTTTCTTGGTTTCCTCTTCTATTTTTCCCTCCCCATTGTCATTGGGGATAAAAGCAGTGGCTAAATTAAAAAAATATAAAATTGTCTTTCCTCCCCTCGCCGCTCTCCTACCCTTACCTCTCTCTCCCCACTCCTAAATCCTGGGATGCTCATCTTAGGTATCTGCTAACATAGCTCTGGAGGCCTTTCTGATCCGTCCGTCAAACTTCCACGGTTTGTGCTGCACAGCCCTTCGACAGCCCCCCTCAACTGCCACCTCACCCCGTCCTGACAGCCACTCCCACTCTGATAAGGACATGAGCAGAGAGCGTGATGCCGTGGGGGAATCGTTGCTCAGCTTCAAATGCCACACTGTCAACAACAGTGGCTCACCGGTCAGTCAGCTAAGCAAGGTAAGACGCAAGTTAATAAGCGGTGTGAAGCTTTCTAAAATAACGCCACTATCTTCTGCTGCTTGGACGTGTTAGCTAGGGGGGGAGAAAAAAATATTCCCTTTCTCACTCCCAGCAAAAAAACATTTCTAAACAGACATTCACTTTTGAAATTTTTGATTCTTAGTCCAAATACAGGAGTGAGAGAAGGAGGGAAGATGCTCTGAGAGAGGACAGAAATAAAATACGAAAACAGGAGTACAGTTTGTATACTAGCTCATGGGCACAATAAAATGAATTCCCTTGCACCACGCCTTTGAAGCATGTGAAAAAGATTACCTCCTGCCCTTAAGTCTGTTGTTGCCTATTTGTCCTGGCAATCTGACACCTTTGTTGGGGTTTGTTGGCGCGCTATAGATCATCTCGTTATAGGTGGGGTTGTGGTGGGAGCAGGGACTGCAAATAGGGCAGCAATTTGGGAGTCAGGGAATGCCGACCACTCCCCAGTGATGGATAAGGTGGCCTTGTGTACCTGTCACTTTAAATCAGCTGAAGCTTTACTACATCTCCAGTTGTGGTTGTCACAAATGAGAAATAGACATGGGGCACTATACATCTGCAGACAGCAGGCAAAACACTCAACTCCCCTGGCACTGTAGTGTCATATTTGTGCAACATTTGTACAGTTTGCACCCTCTAGCTATTCAGTCCACGGATGAATTCACCAGTGTACGTGCGTGTGAACACTGTCTGTGCATGTTAGTGTTTATGAGCAGGAAAGAGCTCATGAGTGCGTGTTTGTCTTTAAATCCGCACGATTGTTTCATTTTCCACCTTTCTTCTTCGTCAAGTCTTTCAGGTTTTGTCAGCAATTACAGCACTTTGTTTGTAGCTCCAGGGTCTGTGTAGCTTGCACGCATGTATATCATTGTACAGCGGTGTCAAAGGTTTTCAGCACAAGTAGGTGTGTTATAAGTTTCTTTTTTCTTTTTTTTTTTAAATCACCTGTCCACATACAAAGTGTAGCAAACGTAATACTGAGCTCAGGGATGTGTGAGGATCATACCAACTGTTGCAGTGATCCTTATTCAGCTACTGATGGAAGACCTTTTTCTTATGATTCATCTCAGCATTTCAAATGTTTCAAACTTTTTCTATCTCTGGAAACTGACATAAATTAGCAGATTCACAAAAAGGACAATACTGCTCTGGCAGAGGTCGACAAATGAGGAATTAACATTTATTTTCATTATGGACAAGTGATCTCACTGCCAGTACTTTCAGTTTTAAAAGGTTTTCTTACAGCAGAGTCCAAACAAAAAATAATATTTTATCTTCCCACTAAACGGTTGCAGCACTGTGTGACCTTGAGAAAAATACTTTAGCTCGAAGCTCGTATGTGATGTGTAAACTTAAAGGGTTCTTATCAGTGACTCATCTCAGCTAAGTGTTTCTTCAACAGCAGCACAGAAAAGGTTCATTATTAAGATAATCAACATTTCAATTACAGATTCACATAAGAAAACTGTTGTTAGCTGAATGTCAAAATAAGAAGGTGAACCTGATTTGACAGCAGGAAATCTTAATGACTGTCAAGTTAAACTCTACTGAAGTCATTGCACAACTCTATAAAATCATATCTTGCTTGCTAACAATGGAGTGCTCAGCGCTGCTACTGATAGCTGAAAACAATTGATTTTCATAGTCTCGACATGCTCCCAGTAAAAAGACTTTTTTTGGTAAGTTATTTACTACAAGAAAGGGTAAAAGTATACGTGTTATTGTTGGACTCTGTTAAACTGCATTTTTTCCAACATCTGAACTGTTAAGCCCGGGACCTCTCACTAGTCTTAGTGCTCTTCTCCTGTTGTTAACAGTAATGTCCACTGTACAAATCCCATAGGTTACCATTTAGCTAAATAGTATCTTTGTTTTGCAATGTAAAAAAGAGAAACAAACAAAAATAGCTATATGCGACCTAGAGATGACTCTCTGCCAAACTCCTGTCACTAGGGAAAAGTGGTTTATTCCCCAACCAGCTGGCAAATGCTTGGTGGTGGTTGCTGGCTGTTTCTAAGTGGAATTGGTCACAAGGAGGCTGTTGTATTCAAAATCTCTTTGTGATGACTTTGGTCACTAGCAAATTGCTCCAGTTACCCATACTTTGCATGGAAAATGCTCATTTCATGTCCATACAGCATTACTACTCGGGGATTCTGACATTATCACCACATAGCTGGCATGAAGAAATCAAAATCCTTCAAACACAAATGCTAGGGCAGCCAAACATATGAAACTAAAGGTAGAGTGAATGTTATTTAATCTTAATTTAACAAGCCCCACTGAAGGGCCCCACATAGATGAAATACTTAGATTAAGGCCATGTCCACACTAATATGTTTTTGTTTGAAACTAAAGGTACAAACATCTTTTTCTCTCTGTTTTGGCCTCCCGTCCACACTGAGATGGCGTTTTCGTTCATGGAAAACACAGCTTTTTGAAAATGCTCTCCGAAGCGGATATATTTGAAAATGCAGTTTTTTGCGTCGCAGTGTGGACAGCGAACCCGGAGCCTTTTTCGAAAACGATAACACATTTTAGTCATGTGATGCTGTCATGTGACCAATTAAACCAAGATAGCGGAGGGCCATTATACAGCAGTTGTTTTGTTTGCTGTCACTTTTGACAGCCCTATTAACGATTAATATCAGTTATGCTCCAGATAGCTTTTCTTCAAATTCTTTAATTCTCACTCGCTTTTGCAACTTTGTGCTTTTGTGTTACTCGCAGCAACAACTCCACCTCATTGTCAGTCCATTTAAAAAACTCGGCGCTTTTCCTCAACATTTTGCCGCAACGTTTCAAAGAGCCTGAAAGTAAATAAGCGGCAGACAGAAATGAGGCAGGTCGAATCTTCTTGCGTTTCACGCATGCGCAGTACTGGAACGCAAGCATTTTCAGCTGTTTCAATGTGGATGAACAACTCTGTGAAAACAACTGAAAACTCTAGTGTGGACACGGAGCTACACTGTTAAAAAAAACAACGGTAATATTCCAGCAGCTGGGGCGCCAAAATACGACCGTGAAATAACAGAAAATAACTGTCCCATAAAAATACGGTTATTTCCAGTAATGAAAATAGAGTTTGTTGCGCTAATTTGACATGGGATCTCGCCTTTTTCAAGTGCCGCTAAACATTAAATCAGGAACATGTTAATGTGATTAAACAATGAAATCATCTATAAATAGGGGAAAAAAAAAAACATCTTAAAAAAACCATAATATTCCGGCAGCTGGGGCGCCAAAATGCGACCGTAAAATAACAGAAAATAACTGTCCCATAAAAATACGGTCATTTTCAGTAATGAAAATAGAGTTTGTTGCGCTAATTTGACGCGGGATTCTGCCTTTTCCAAGTGCTTTTAGACATTAAATTAGGAACATTTTTACGTGATCAAACAATGAAATTACCTATAAACAACAATCATAATACGTAAATGTACAGAAATATACAGTTAACAGTTGGTTTAAATAACAATTGATTGCATGCCCTGGGACAGACTGACAGAGGCGAGGCTGCCATATCGCACCATCGGCCCCTCTGGCCATCACTAGTAGGCGGTAGGTGAAGAGTCTTGACCACGGACACAACGACGAAGAGTGTCCGAGCCGGGGCGCGAACCGGCAACCTTCTGATCACAAGGCGAACATTTGAATTCAACAGTTCAATCTTTCAAATAACGGACAGATATTTGTGAAATCATGATACATTTGTGAATGTATTTTAACAATCTAAATATGCATATGTACAGACAGATACATTTAATAATCATGACAATTATGTTGTATTACATTACAGTGATTTAACCTTAATTTACATACAAAATGTGAAGTCAAAGTCTATTTACGTAACTTTAATGATATTCTAGAAGAACAGAACATTACTGTAAAATGCACAGTAAAATACCTTCATATTAGGGTTTTTTTCCTACGGTCGCAGCCATACCCGCGACCTTGTTGTTGTTAGCTCACATTCAATGGCCAAAACTTAGCGTCATGTTATTTATATTTATTGCAACTCCTACCTCTACATTCCTTTTTCAAACTATTTAATTAGCACAGCGTGTCCGTGCAATGCTTTACACTGTGGCATGCAGAGAAATCTTAACAAGTAAGCTCACAGAGAGAGATTGCGCTTGTTATTTAACTCCAAGCTGGTAGGGGGAGCTCTTCATTAAAACACTTGCCGGTGCTACTATGTGCCTCAAGGTTCAACAACAGCACAACAGAAGTCACTCATGGTACAGCACTCTCTCTACGAAACAACAACTGTCAGTGACGCTGCACCACGGCGTAAACACAACATTCAAGATAACAGTTAAAAGTAACGTAACCATAAACAATAAAACAAGAACATCTAAACAGCAGCACATGTCCCAAAGCATAATGGGAGACATTTCTGGACGTATTTTTACAATCTAAATATGCATATGTACAACAAAATATATTTAACAAACAAGTAAATTGTGTTTTATTACATTTACAGTGATGTTATGTTATTTTACATTTGACGTGTCAGATCACAGTCTACTTATGTAAATGTAATGATATTCTAGAAAAACAGTACGCAACTGTAAAATACACAGTAAAATAATTTGACATTACTATTTTTCGGAACAGTGTAGTGTGGACACGGAGCTAGTGTAGACGTAGCCTAAAGCAGCACGAAGTAGCGTGCCAATGTGTGAAGAGACAATTCTTTAGTCCAGTGTTGGGTGACTAAAAAACATGCATTATTAGCCTAGGACGAGAACATTTTAAAGAGATAGCTATAACAGCTTTATTTGTATTGTACATTTCATTATGTGTAAACTCAATAAGCTTAACAGAGAAGACAAAAACATAAAAACTAGTGCAGGTTATAACATCTTAAGGCGGCAAGAGCAGCACAAACAAAACAACAGCGGTAACGTGTTTCCACCTACCTGTAAGGATTCTGGCTGCTGCATTTTGAAGTCATCCTAATGTCTCAGTTCCAAAAAGCTTTGAGACATCCAGCATTTAATGTCATCAATGCAGCTCGTTAATATGTGAAGAGAGGTTAGATCAGATTAGATGCTGATGTAAAATTCCAATTCTATACAGCCCCAAATTTAAAAAAAAGGTGTTAGAATTAGTCTTAATACCCACAGGTGCAGATTTTCTGCAGATGTACTGCTCTTATTTTGCATTTTTATGTAATATTTATGAGGTGCATACAATTGTCAGTGTCAGATTTACCTTTAAATAGTTAATATATTTTGGTAATTCTGGCAGAAAAAATCTCTCCAAAGGTCAGTTTTTGGATGTGAGATGAAGAATGTTATATTATTTCCAACTCACTGAATGTGCAGAATGAATAAAGCGAGAACTCTCTGGGCGATTTACACTCTCACACCTGTGTTATGCCTCGTCTTGCTCTTTAAAGGCTCTGGGGTGTGAAGCAGCAACCTAGTATGGATCACTTCAATGTTAATTGTAGGGTGGACCAGAATGGCATCATTTGCATGTGAAATACTCTTTTCTAACTAACAGCACCTTGAAATCAGCCTGCATAGTATCTTTTTATTGGCCTCCTCTGGCCTTAACAGTCTGTCCAAGTTACTCAGGTCTTTACATCTGTCCAGTTCGCAAGCATTCATGGCTTCTAACACAGCGATGAAGACTGCCTGGTGACTTACTGTCAAATAAAAATATAAAATATAAGCAACTTTATCTGTGGTCATAATATTTTAGTTCATTAGTACATTTGTAACAGATTTAATTAAAAGGGCAGGGATAGCTCAGTAGGTAGAGTGGTGGCCCCATGATCGGAAGGTCGGGGGTTCGATTCCCCTGAACAGCTACCCTGAGGTACCCCTGAGCAAGGTATCGTCCCTACACACTGCTCCCCGGGCGCCCAATGGCTGCCCACTGCTTCACTGAGTGAATGGGTTAAATGCAGAGAGGGATTTTCCCCACGGGGGCCAATAAAGTACACTTTCTTTCTTTCTAACAGTGACAGAGAACTGTCTTTGGAAGGGGCTCTAAAAGTGAGAAACAAGCCAAGACCTAAAAATCTGCACTTGTCCATAAACTCTTCCTTTTCCAGACTGTTTCCTTCACCATCATGTACCTGACTGAATGATCCCCTCTCTGTCTCACTCTGGCAGGAGCTCAGCACAGTTTAGAGCCATTTTGAGCCCAACTGGACTTAGACACACAGCATATGGCCCTGCTGTGCCAACACCTTGCCAAAAAGTGGCATAATAAAACAGCCAACATGAAACATGTGATCCTCACTTAACTTTTTAAAGAGCTATTTTATTCTGTTTCTTTTTTGCTTTTTTAAAAATAGTTATTCACCAACTGTTTGCAAACAGAAAAAAAAAGAGATATGTTATTGGATGTTTAAAAGAAACCACATATTTGTCACGTTTCGTGTCATTTTCTGTCGGAAACAAGACCTTGTGACAGAATAAGATATTCCATGTATTTCATATTGCACATCTGAAGCAGCTTAGAAGTTATTCCCTGAAAGCATGCTGTGATTTAATGAAGCACCCTGATGTTCACTCAGTGGCAGGTCAAATTTAGTGAGATTTATGTGAGAAAAGAAGAGGATCCAACACTGGCTGTGTAGAGGAACTTAAGAAGATTATAGGTTACTTAAAAACAAAACCAACACAGCATCAAAGTGTCTAAGTGAGCTAAGGCTCACTGCAGGTATTTGGTCAAAAAGAAAAGCAGTGGGCAAGCTGTTTGGTCCAGTGATGGTGCTAGTTGAAAAGGCAAAGGATCAACGGAATTACTGAATTTTATCCTGAAGGGAATCTGGGTGTCCAACGTAATCATTATTGAGATATTCCAGGGAGGCTGGGATATCTCAATAAACATCATTGCCAGAATTTCACTGTTTTTTGCTGGTATGACATTGAGATTCTCATATTGAGTGTTGCTTATTGAACAAAACACCAACAATGTTCGAATCCCTGGGTGGACAAAGAAAGCAACCAGTTTCAGGTTTCTGACTGTTCATTTATTGGAAGAAGATAAGCATGCACCCTCAAATCAGCCTGAATATTGAGCACCGCATTTTATTGCTGACCTCATTATCCATTTGTTCCATTTGGAATATGTTCACCCAAACAGACGTGGACCAGTACGCCTCATCTGTACTGGATTACATCTC
Organism: Diplotaxodon limnothrissa; assembly: GCF_057381915.1. Taxonomy (NCBI): domain Eukaryota; kingdom Metazoa; phylum Chordata; class Actinopteri; order Cichliformes; family Cichlidae; genus Diplotaxodon; species Diplotaxodon limnothrissa. The sequence goes on along the minus strand of NC_140608.1, from coordinate 23,287,724 downwards.
CGAAACCACAGACAGTGTCACCACCCAGAAACGGATCACCATGTACCCCAACCAGAAGCCTTGGATGAACCGGGATGTTCGTCTCCTCCTGAAGGCCCGCAACACCGCCTTTAGGTCAGGAGATGCACACGCCTACAGTACAACCAGGGCTAATCTAAAGAAGGGCATCAAAAAAGCCAAACACCATTACAAAAAGAAGGTAGAAGAACACTTCTCCAACTCCAACCCCCGACGCATGTGGCAAGGACTCCAGACCATTACAGACTACAGGACCACCAAACCCTCCTTCCTCAACGAGCTCAACAACTTTTATGCTCGTTTTGAGCGAGGGAACCCCACAACCACAACCAAAGCAGACATGACGCCAGACCACCAACCTCTGACTCTCTCCCCTACCGATGTAGGGGCGGTGCTGAGCAGGATCAATGTCCACAAGGCTGCAGGTCCTGATGGCATCCCCGGGCGTGTTCTCAGAGCGTGTTCTGGGGAGCTTGCAGGAGTGCTCACAGACATATTCAATCTGTCCTTGGCCCACGCTGTGGTACCGGCCTGCTTCAAATCCACCTCCATCGTCCCGATACCCAAAAACTCCAACCCATCTTGCCTCAATGACTACTGCCCAGTAGCACTCACCCCCATCATCACTAAGTGCTTAGAGCAGCTGGTCCTAGCACACTTCAAATCCTGACTCCCCCCCACCCTGGACCCCCACCAATTCGCATACCGCCAGAACAGGAGCACAGAGGATGCAGTCTCCATCGCACTGCACTCTGTCCTCTCACACCTGGACAACAACAACACCTACGCCAGAATGCTGTTTATAGACTTCAGTTTAGCATTCAATACAATCAACCCCTCACAACTCATCAGGAAACTGACAGACCTGGGCATCAGTTCCCTCATCTGCAAATGGATACTGGACTTCCTGACCAACCGCCCCCAACATGTCCGGCTGGATAACCGCTGCTCATCTACAATCACGATGAACCACAAGGCTGTGTGATGAGCCCTTTCCTCTACTCCCTCTTCACCCACGACTGCAGACCTGCTGATGGTTCCAACACCATCATTAAGTTTGCAGATGACACCACGGTGATTGGCCTCATCAGTGACAACGATGAGGCCGCCTACAGGGAGGAGGTGGATTGTCTGGCTGAGTGGTGCGACAGAAACAACCTGCTGCTTAACACCGAGAAGACCAAGGAGCTCATCGTGGACTACAGGAGGAATGCTGACCCACATCCACCCATCCACATTAAGGGGACGGCTGTGGAGCGTGTGAGCAGCTTCAAGTTCCTGGGAGTCCACATCTCCGAGGATCTCACATGGACGACCAACTGCTCCAAGCTGGTCAAGAAGGCTCACCAGCGCCTCTTCTTCTTGAGGACTCTGAGGAAGAACCACCTGTCCTCAGACATCCTGGTGAACTTCTATCGTTCACCATCGAGAGCATCCTGACCAACTGTATAACAGTCTGGTACGGGAACTGCTCTGCCTCGGACCGGAAGGCGTTGCAGAGGGTCGTGAAAACTGCCCAGCGCATCGCCGGAGCACCACTTCCTGCCATGAAAGACATCTACAGGAAGCGGTGTCTGAAAAGGGCTGGGAAAATCATCAAAGACCCCAGTCACCCATGACATGGACTCTTCACCCTCCTGCCCTCTGGGAGGCGCTACAGGAGCCTCCAGACTAAGACCACCAGGTACCGGAACAGCTTCTTCCCCACAGCTGTCAGACTCCTGAACTCTGCCTCCTGACATCTGACCCACGTTAACACATGGACTGAACACACACACACCCACAATGGACAACTGTACCCTCAAACACACAATAATAACATGGACTGAACCACCACTCACAACCACTAGCACTTTATATAGCCTCTGTAGGAATTATATTTCACTTGTCTTAACTGCACTACTGTATAGCTCTGTGTAAATAATCATTCTGTACATTCGATAATTTTTAACCCTACAACTGTTTACAACTTGCATAGTTCCCATTTCTGTATAGCTGTATATCTCAGATTTCTGTAAAGTCATTTATTTCATATTCTGTATAGTTTTTCATATTTATATCCTGTTCATATCCTGTACATAGCTTGTACTCACTACAGCCTGTACATACTTATAGTTATAGAATATTCACAACATACTTCATACCGTGTACATTGTAACATACCATAATAGACCCATTTCTGTAATATACTCACATATCTATATTATTGCTAATATATATTGTAATATATCTATATCACTAAAGCACTTCTGGATGGATGCAAACTGCATTTCGTTGCCCTGTACCTGTGCATGTGCAATGACAATAAAGTTGAATTCTATTCTATTCTATTCTAATTCATTTAATTGGGTTTAGTGAACTAGGTGGGAGAATTACAATTTCATACTTGACATTTATGTTTTCTTTATGATTCCCATTAGAATTGAATTCCATGTGCTCAAAATATGTCTACATGTGAATGAATATATGCACACATCCATCTACAGCCAGCGGCTTTTCTATACTTTCTTCAAATATGAGCTAATGTTAGCTAATGTTTGCTAACATTAGCTAACAAATTCTTGCAGATTAGATTAGATAATATACTCACACTTACTTGAACTACAAAAATGAGTCTAAGGCTCTGATTTCTATGCCAATTTACCCTGCAGTATCTTTAAATAATGCTTTAATGGGCTTTTATCAGTTAACTACAGAAACGATAGCAGTAGTGAAGCTGAAAGCTAAACAGCAGGCAGCCCGCATTATGTTTGTACCAAACAACGGAATAGATAGATTCAATGACAACCAAGTAAAATTACCTTCATTTATGTTCTATATTTCATGTTTTTGAGGAGTCTGAATGTCCAAATCAGCTAATGGTTGGGGCGTGAAAGAGACTAGCTTTGGAAATTAGCTGTGCCCAAAGAACATGTGACCAAAACTGGCAAGGTGTGTGAGAAGAGAGCAAAAGCGAAAATCAGACAGTAGGTCAAGGTTTTAAATCTGTTTTTTCAAAACTTTTTCTGCTTCTTCTTCTTCTTCTTCTGCGTGGGTAAATTGAATAATGCCCTACAGTCTTCATTTATAACTCCTTGTGTCATCTAAAAGATGTTATCCCTTTCAGATTTAGTACAATTTATTTAAAAAAAAGTTTCATGTTTTAAAGTTTCTGATTTTATCTGTTTTGATTTTATATACTGTTTTGTTTGTTTGTTAAGCTTAAATTTCAAAACTTACATTAACTACTGATTTTATCTACTGTTCTGATTTTATCTGTTTTGATTTTATATACTGTTTTGTTTGTTTGTTTGTTTGTTTGTTTGTTAAGTGGGTTTAGAGCTCTGGGTAGCTCCCCAACTGGGTCTAGACTGGGTCTAGAGAGTATTTTAAATTCAGGGAATTTAAAATAGAAAGTAGCTCGTCCACAGAAGGACTGGTAGCTCCCCTTACGATAAGGGTTCAGATCGCGCGAACAGGTGTGAAATGTGTGTGTTTAGTTAGTTAGTTTGTTTGCTTGTTTTAATCAATTTTAAATCATGCTTTTTATTTGTTTTTGTTTCTAATGTCTCTGTAAAGCACTTTGAATCACCTTGTTGTTGAATTGTGCTATACAAATAAATTTGCCTTGCCTTGCCTTGCCTTGCCTTCATAAATTTTGTGGTGCAATTTTTGTGGTGCAGAACTGCTTTCCCAACTCAAGTTTGGGAATTACTTGTTTTATGTGTTATTTATCAGCTGGCTTTGAACTCACTGACATACATTAATCATAAGCTCCAGAATTTACAGTAGCTGTGATGTTTCATTTTCATATCTGAAAAAAGCAGTTGTATTTAAATTAGAAATTAAACAAGCTTTTGAAGAAAAAAAAAACCCCTGACTGTTTTCGAGATCTTTTCAGCATCTTGCCTGATTACAGCATGCTTGCCAGTTGACCTCTGGTTGGTATCACACAGTTCCACTTTGTTTAGAACAGACTCTGAACTAATTATCCCTAAATTACACAAACATATGGCATCTTATCCTATTTCCCAAGTCAGTGGGCGTTATCCTTGAACTGAATTGCAGAGTGTATGGTTCATTGAGGATGACAGTTTGGGACAATATTTACCACTTTAGATCTCCTTCTTCCTTGTCATTGACAGGTAATTAGCGGAGGCCTTTAGGCTGAACAGTGGAGTATTTGCACCTCCCTCTCCCCTCATATAGCCTCTCGTTGCTCTGCAGAGCTCCAGTGTTTTTTAATTATACCCACCCTGTTTTGCGTGGGTGGGTGTGTTTGTTAGTCTGTTTTTTTTTTCTTTTTTTGTGTGTCTTCATGTGTGCGTTTGTGCTTTTTATTTTGGTGTGAGGGTGTGTTTGGATGCGTGCCCACCAGTCGCCCTCCAGGTGAAGACTCTATCTGGGGACTCTGTTGTAGGAGAATAGAGCCGCAGTGCTGCCGCGCAGAAAACGAATCCTCTGTGTGTCAGCACTGGCATCTGAGACCACCAAATATAACCCAGTTTGTCCTGATTCAGTAAACATGGAGCTTTACAAATGCGAATGCCTAATGTCTCAATAGTTTGCTTCTAATTGGGATATGTTAGGGATGTGTTGTGTACACTTCCCTAATAAGCAATACAGGATTTCAAGTACTTAACTCCAACACGAACAGTGCAAGGACTCTTCATTAGCTCGTTGACCTGTGTCTCTTTGTACGGGGCCACAGATTGAGGAAATCCTCCCGCCATATTTGACATGCAAACGACCGGAGGTTAATTGTATGGATGCTGAACTCTGTTAAGCACCAAAGCCAAATGGCAGCAGGCATTAACAGTTATTAAGTATTAAGGTTTTATTAGTTCATGTTAAGCTTCACAATAGGGCGTGGGCGTGTTGTGCATGTGTGCTGGCTTGTGCGGACAGTGCACATGCATCCTTGCGTGTGTGCGTGTGTGTAGGCAAATGGATTTATACATGCTCCGGATTTTGTTTTTGTGCAAACTATTTGCAGCTCATACGGTATGTGTGTGGCTGAGTGTCCATGCAGATGCATTATTCTTCAGCATGAAGGCATATAGAATTTTTACTCCCTCCCAGAGGAATCACATCTTTTTCTCTCTTTGCAGCTCGGTGAAACAAACAGGCCTGTGATGCAGCAGTGAGAGGCCTTGAATGCTAAACACATCATAAGAGAGGAAGGCAGAGAGAGGAGGAGGAGGAGGGCAGGAGGCAAACAGAGAACTGAAATTGGAAAAAAAAAAAAAGAACAAGACTGAGTGCAATACAGCCAAAAGTGACAAATGAAGGACTAGACACAGACAGGTGGACACATCCAGGAAATAGAGAGCAAGAAGTGAGAAGGAGAGACTTAGCAGGAAACAAGAGAGGGTGATACTAAGAACAGGAGAAAGAGAGAGGAGAAATTGTTCCATCAATGACTGGAGATCAGCACACCCGGGGGACTTATATCCATTTCCACTGAATGAGAGACAGTGATTTATTTCCCTTTTTAGAAGAGCAGAGGAGCTGATCCTCTACTTCCTGTGTAGATTCTGTGCTGGACAAGTTGTCCCCAACTGAATCAATCAGCCCATCCCATCCCCTTAAAGTGCACTCTGGCAACATAAAGGTCATTTCTAACTTTTTTTGTTTTGCTTTTTTAAATTAGAGCCCACATAGCACCTTCACGTTCCTTACTGCCCCATCCAGTTTGTGCTTATACCCCATTAAACATTTTGCTGAATCTTCCAGGATACTCCTGTTTTTTGTGCTGTGCTTACCCAGCCTGTCTGTTGGCTGTGTTGTCCAATGCAGTGTTTTGCTGCTGCATAACAATGTGGGGGGTTTTTTCATCTCACTCTGCAGCATTGTGTAGAGATGAATGGAGGCATTTGCTCATCTCTGACTATCCCCCCTTTTTTTATACATTTAGCCAAGATCTCATTTTCTCTGTGGTGTGACACACTCTCATCAGGAAAGCTGTACCACATACAGACAGCTTTGTCCTGACAGCTTCTGTAGGAAAATGACAACTGGAAGTTTTAGGAAAATAAATCCAATGGAAAATAGGTCATTTTAAATTATATATTGTGTCTGCATCATAATATTGCTTCCTGTCAAGAAAGACTGTGTTTAAAGTATACTGCCCGTAGCCATACTGTAAACCTGCATCACTCTGGGGCTCCTCACATGAGTAGAGATGTTCCCCTGCGTGACATGAACTGACAAAGACTCAGTTGTAAACATGGCATATACTATACTTACTTTAAAAGATATATTACATTCATGTTTAGGGTGATTTTGTGTATTCGGACCTTGCAAAATCTAAAAATAATCTCGGGAAAACATAAGAGGTCATAAGAGCGCAGATGATGTCAGCTTTTGTTGTAACTTGTATACCATGCCAAGGATTACTTCACTTAGGCATAAGCCATTAACTAAGTGCTAAAGCATGGTGAGTCTGACCTACCACTCTTTGGATCAAGTACATGAAATAACCTTTAGTTAGGTTATTAAACACAAGCAGAAATGACTTGGTAGTTTTCCTTATATAGTTCAAGTTAAATTAATTTTTTTGCAATGCAGTAGTGGGAATCCACCATTTAATAAAATTCTGAAGCTTCACTTGGTGCAGGACACATGGTATCGAAGTGGGAATGTGGGGAACAAGACTCTACACTTGCTGGCATATTTGATTTGGTTATCAAGCCTTGTCCCATTGTTAGTGGTCTACAGGAGACATAAAGCTCAGAATAATTAAGAGACACAAGGATTTATTGGCGATGTAATCAAGTAGTCCATATTGGAAAAAAAAAAAAAACTCAAACAGAGAAACATGAGATCTTTGTTCATGCATTATCTTGTATCCTTGTATCCTGATCCTAGAAAGTTACTGCCAGGGCACTGAAGACGAAGCAAATCTAACTGGAAAAACAGAGGTGTCACACCTATTTGAGCATCCTGTGATTTACAACAAGCTAACATTAGTTTTGTTGACATTGTATTGTAACTTTTCTGCAGCATCTGTAGCTGTCACAATTCACAAACACAGCATTTCATCTTGGATCATAGGAGCTTGTTCAGATAGCATCACTCAAACTTTGTCACCTTGAAATCCGTGTAAAGGCATGGAGTGCTTTCTTTGGGCTGCTATGAATATTTTGTGGCAGTTTCTAAAATTTAGCTGCATTATACATGTATGTATATTTTGTCCCCAATTATCCAAGTAAAATCTAAAATATTTTTTCTTCTCTCACATTGGATGAATCTGTTGCTGCCCTTGAACTATTTTCCTCTATTCCACTTGCTGCACTTGTTAAATTAAGCATCATCATTTTTTATTATTATTATTTTGGCATTACTGGTACTGAAATGCTAGTTTCAGCATCTTTAGTTAAAGCAGATGCTTTTTCAAAAAGACAAGTTCAACCTTAATCTGTGAATTTAAACACGTAGCTCCTCATTTCTCTTGTTGTGAGTAACACAGGTCAGTTGTACAGTTTCATATGTGGAAAGCCTAAATATCAGGGGAAAGCAAGTATTCTTGATCTTTCATGCATGCATGGAAAGCCAAAAGTAAGGGAGCGTAGCTGAATGACCACCCGACAGAACAGAGCTGGCATGGTGGTGGGTTGCAAAGCAGCTGGCAGAGTCAGCAGGCTAACACACCTTCGTTAGAATGCTTCATGTGAGATTTGCCAACAGGATGTGCAGAAGCATATCAGCAGAGTTTCAATACTCTATAACAGTAGTTTGTCCTGTGATAGACTACTGACCTGCCAGGGTGTACCACCTCTCACCTAGCGTGAGCTGAGATAGGCTCCAGGTGCCCCACAATCTGGATGGATGGATGGAGCTTAGTTTGTTTAGAGACAGACACTATCTCTTCTTTTTAAGATTAGGCTTAAAACTTTCCTTTTTGCTAAAAGATATAGTTAGGGCTGGACCAGCTGACCCTGAGTCCTCCCTTAGTTATGCTGCAATAGGCATAGGCTGCTGGGGGACTCCCATGATCCACTGAGTGTTTCTTCTTCAGTCACCTTTCTCACTCACTATGTGTTAATAGACCTCTCTGCATTGAATCACACTTGTTATTAATCTCTGTCTCTCTTTTATCCTGTCTGCTTCTCTCGCCCCAACCAGTCGCGGAGGATGGCCCCGCCACTCCCTGAGCCTGGTTTTGCCGGAGGTTTCTTCCTGTTAAAAGGGAGTTTTTCCTTCCCACTCTCGCCAAAGTGCTTGCTCATAGGGGGTCATATGATTGTTGGGCTTTTCTCTGTATGTATTATTGTAGGGTCTACCTCACAATATAAAGCGTCTTGAGGTGACTCTTGTTGTGATTTGGCGATGACAGTGCAGAAGAGAGGCAAAGAAGTGATTACAGGCAGTGGATGCTGAAGAAAGTCTGATGTTCCAGTAGAGAAGTGATGGTCGTAGAAGCACAATTTCCACTAGGAAGCTGAAGCTCACTTGTGAAAAGAATATTGCCAGTCAGTCATTTATCATAAATCAGTCTGTGATTTAACATTACAAATCAGCACATACAACAAGTATAACATAACATTAACTAAGTTAATCACAGACACAGAACGGACAAGGATCTCCAGCAACTTTCGCCAAAAATCAAAATCAAAAAACTAATAATGGAAAGTGAACTGTGATGTGTTCAGTGACCTCTGAAAAATCATAGCATACAGTCATAAAAATGTACACACCAATCTGTTTTTAATCATGAAATAAAATGATGACTACCATGACAGGTAAGTCTCCTGCTGTTATTGTTTTTTACAAACTTTTATGAACTACCTTCAGGATTACATCTCCAGCAGATAAATTCCTCCTTTAAAAAAGTAAAGATAAAAAAAAAATCTCAGGCAAACTGAAAATTGAATAGTTGTTGACATTCAGGTTTTCAGCCAACAATAGCAATATGGTTTTTATCCCAGTATAACTCTGAAAGTGAATGAGTCATACATTTCCTCCTCAAATACATAACTCACTCAGCCAGCACTAAGACTGGCCAGTACTGGAAGCCTATTGTACTGGGCAGCTGCCAGCTGTCACCACAAATCTAAGGCAAAACAAAACAAAAAGCAAAAAATCCACCGTGCGGTTGACCATACTCGAGTATTACATCACCCGATCACCTGAACAGTTTAGATGGCTTTCTCAACTTAGCGACAGCCGTTGACATTTCATCTCTGAAGCCAGTTAACTGTGTCTTCAGTTTGACATGACATTAAGTTATTATGGTGATCTCACGAGTTGGGCTACCTGCTCTGCTACAGTCAGATGGCATTCATCACCCAGTGCCCTGTCACTGGCACCCCTGGCAGTAATAAAGAAGCACGCTTTAGCACTGGCATTTTACAATCTAGACACCAGTAACCCGCTCGCATTTCATATTCGCATAGTTGTCTGATCTTTTGAACTTTGTCCCTTTATCTCTAGAACACACACACACATGCACGCGCAGGCGCACACTTCTGAATATAAGACGTTTTGATTTTACACGAAACTCGTTGCAGGGGTTAAATAATACTTAATTTTATTAATAATGTTAAACATCTCTTGTGTCAGGTGGCGTGCAGAATATTACAGCACTACTGCTCTGCTCTCTATGCACACTATGATGCCATTAATATTAATTGTTTCATGAATTGCTGTCATAATACCAAAACAGCTCACAAAACCCGATGTGCATATTTTAACTCTTCCTCTCACTCCCTGCTGCTCTCTCGCCTCCTCCCTTTGTCCTTCTTTGTGGCTAAAAGCAGTAAAACACTCAGCCAACTAAGTTTGCCTCCCATGTGCTGGTTAATCTGGCCTGTCTAGCGTTATCTTCCACCTTTTGTTTCTGGTCCACAAATCAAAGCTCGATCGACTCCTATTTCTATCATCTCCTTTCTCCCCCCTGTCCTCCCCTCATGCCCCGCAGCAAGCGCCTCCTTCTCTAAGAAAAGTAGGGTGCAGCAGCAGGGAGTCCTTTGCAATTCTTCTGTGTCTCGTCTCATCAGCCCCACCACAACGCTGTGTTTCTCTCAGCCTGTTCCGTGCTGCTTTCATGTGGCATCCTGCACTTTGCGGATGTAATTAAATGCATGCTGATAGAGCATCAGGTTGCTGGTAAAGCTGGATGTCCAAGGTCAGGCTCTTAGTGTTTGACAGCTGTGCAGATAATATCAAGAGTAAACAATTGGCTGCAGACTTTTATAAGATATGTTTCCTCATAAAATTCAGCTGTGGACCTATTGCAGCGTTTGAAATCCACATATTTCTTGCAACACATCAAAAAAAAGCTTTTTTGGTCATCTGCACTCTTTCTTGCACTCAGCTGCTTGAACGCAGCTTTTTGCCATATGGTGATGTAAAGTGCTTGTTAAGAAGTGCTGAAATATGTGGACAGATGTTTTAGACATGTATGCTACGTGTGTTCGGGACAGCATGCCATATGCTGCTGAGTTGGTACTCACACAGTCTGTACCTGCGAGATTGGTGGGCACAGGCAGCGACGTCTTTCCTTTGATGAATGAAATCCAAATCTCTCCTCACCCTCATTTCTTATTTTCACTCCCCTTCACTGTCATTTTGAAGCCATCCCTCTTTTAGGATCTTTTTCTCTAACTTCCCCTCACTTATATCAGCTCCATCCACATCGTGTTTTCTGTGATACCCTTGAAAAGAAGAGGTTTCGTTGAGGAGGGGGCCTTTTTTTCTAATTACTCTGTGGTGTGTTTGCATGTTGCACCATCTGTGAAGCTTCTGCTGTTCCCTCAATTAGAATTCTTAGATCGACGAGATTGGAGTTTTACTGCACTGCCAGTGTTTGCTCAGATGGAGTCTGCTGCAAAAGCACCGACTTTCACAGCTTATAATTACAGTAAAACTGTGCTCCTCTCTCAACAGTGGGATATCACTCTCTCTCTGTATATTTCTCTCTAATTATTGTTATTCCTCATGTGGAAATAGTAGTTTTCACCCCCTATTGTATCTGTTACTGCACTGTGCAAAGCTGTAAATTTGGCATAGCAGTTACAAGTCCTCCCACAGTGTCCATAATTTTGGATTTACTGAAACAATATAAGCTGCTTATTTTGGATGATGCGCACACACAAACGCAGAAACAAACACACGTACACGGGATCTAAGCCTCGTGGAACGCTATGTTTAGAAGTTATCCATGGTTCCTTAAGGGTGCCCATCACCAAAACTGTTTGGGTACCGCTTAAACAAACTGAACGCTTAGCCATTTCTGGTTGGTTTAGTTGTGGTGCAAACAGTCGCAGTCTGATGCAGACTAAACAGTTATACTAGTGTTGATTGTTGTCCTAGCAAAATAATGTGTTTATATGAAAGCAAAGCAGCACCTTATTTCACACACTGTGTGCTTACACACCACTCCTTAATAATTAATTATTATTAATCTCTGGCTTTCTTCCACAGTGTGTTTTTTATCCTGTGTCAATCCCCTCGTCCCTGACTGGTCGCAGCAGATACCTGCACCTCCCTGGGCCTGGTTCCGCTGAAGGTTTCTTCCTGTCAAAAGGGAGTTTGTCCTTCCCACTGTCACCAAGTGCTAGAGATTTCCCTGTATTAGGGTCCTTACAATATAAAGCAATATAAACAATATAGAGTGATTTGGTGTTGGATGAATACAATTGAATTGAATATATATCAGCTTCACATCATGTCACATTAGTTTTCTGTGCTATCCATTTTTTGCTGCTTATCCAACTCAGGGTCATGGTGGTCTGGAGATACCATAGGCCAGACCTTCCCAAAGTGTGGGGCACGCCCCCTGGGGGGGGCGCAGAGCCATGGCAGGGGGGGGGCACAAGATGACAAGGGGGGAAAAAAACAAAACGCTTGGACACTGCTAGCACGGGCGCCTACAGAAATACAAAGCAGGAGATGAAACATCGCTGAATATGTTTCCAAACCAACTTCATTCTAAGCCAAAGACTAGAAAATATGGTGAAGCATATCTTCCCTTTGGCTTCACCTGCACAAGTGCCGAGGTAGGTCTCCCCTGCAGAATTGGTTTTCCCTTCGTCGGGAGCAGCGCTGGGCTCTTCAAATCACGGACAAACAGTATCCCTCATTTGTGATTTTTAGTTCACAACCACTTCTTGTAATGACTAACTATTCCTGACATTTTGGAGATGTGCATACTATACTTTATACAGTAAAGTTACAGCGGGATACAAATAATATCAGGCTGATCCTGCCACGATTTGTTCCCCCGGTTCAAATCACGGACAAACGTAGCGTAAAAGAGTTAGTAGTATATTTTCTTACTACCTGTAATTTATTGCAGATTACTTGTATTTGCTTAAATGTTTGAGGTGTGAAATAAACCGCAATGGAGCAAAATATGGGTGTGTGTGGTTGGAGGATGTGTACACACGGGGGGACGCGAACATTTTTCTTATAAAACAAAGGGGGCCCAGCAAAAAAGAGTTTGGGAACCACTGCCACAGGCAGGGTGCACCCTGGACAGGTATCACACATGTCAATTTAGAACCAATTAACCATTGGAGGAAGTCAGAGAAAACCCACACATATATGGGGAGAACCGCCAAGCACCACACAGAAATGCCCTGTGGGGGATTTGAACCAAGGACCTTCTTGTTCTGAGACAACAGTGCTAACCAGCACACTACACATGTGCTGCTCTCTGTAAGTTGGTGGCTTCTTCTTGAAAAGTAAAAATCTAGTGGCAAAAAAGTGAGAGTTGTTAGTTTTGTTTTGTTTTTCAGTTGTTACATTTACCCTAGCTTGTGTTCACTGACAGTGATAGTCACATCGAGTGACAAAGTTGTAAAAACTCATTGTAAAAGCAACTTTTTCAGTTTCAGTTTGCTTTGATAATGTTGTATGACAATAAAAAAACAAAAAAAGAACAAACCTCACATTTGCCAAACAAATATATGATTTGGATTTGTATCAGGTCACAATCAAAGCTAAAAGATAGAACTGTAACTCAAAATCACACTTTCCATTTTAATGATACAATAACAAGAAGAATGTCGGCAGCTTTTTTTTTAGTTTCCTTTGACTGGACGTCACCATTTGAATGTTTGTCTGAGATCTGTTAGATTTCCAAGAGTTTGTGTTCTCAGAAATGGAGTCTTTGAAAGATGCTTATACTTGTCAACCAACAGTTGCAAGTTCTTGATAGTGCTGAAAAAGAGCTGAGAATAAATCAAAGTCTAAACTCATGCCGAGATTACAATTTCAGAAGCTGGAATCAAATTGGTTCCGATCCCCTCTCTGGTACAATGACAGCTCCACTGTACTCTGTCCATTTAATGAGCTACTTGGGGGCCTGCTGACTTTTATTTACTTGCACTGCTGTGAGTCTAATTGTGATCGTAAATGAGCTAAGCATGAAAAACCATCTCTGCTTCAGGGGAAAGCAAGCAAGTTGTAGGTAGAAAGTGCAGACTTGCTGGACAAGTGCTCCAAATACAACTGAATATCATGTCTGTGAAACATAATGCAATCTCCAATTTAATTGAGTTCAACCTGGCACTAAATTTAGTGCCAAGTTAGCACATGAGTAATTGTGTATGTACAGTATATCTTATATACAGTAGATGCAGTAAAATATAGACTCACGCTTATACAACAATGCAAAAATGAACCCTTTGAGGAAGCACTGGTGAGGAAAACCACCACAGACAGGACCAGGCTTAGGAAGGGGAGCTATCTGCCTAGACTGGTTAGCATGAGGGGGGAGGGAAGAGAGGAAAGAAAAGCTCTGAGAAATAGCAGGGGAAAAAAGTATCATAATAAACACTTGGCATCGTAAAGATTTATAAGCTATGTTAAGTCAGGCTCGAATGAGACCGGCATCATCTTTAAGTGGGTGAATTAAGCTTTTCAAAAGGTGCAGCTAGCTGTGATGCAGTAGTTTGTGGCTGCATAACAAACCCCCCCCCCCACCTAGTTTTCTTTGTAGGGCACATTTCAACCCTGTACCACCATACATTATACAGAGGGTGATGCTGCATCCAGTATCCACAATACATGTATTATTCTGTGCTATCACTACAGAAAGATGGAATCCTCCGTCCTCATTCACACTCACCTCTTGAGTTCATTGCTGCGCCTGCCCAACTGCTCCTTCTGCAGTCTACTTCTCCCACATACGCCTTCACAAACACCCTGTTATCATTTTGGAGTCATACTCGGAATGCACATTAGCTGTCCTCCGCTGCATAAATACAAACCATTTGCTGTAGTTTTATTGTCCAGTTTAAGGGGCTGTCTATAAATTTATGCTTTTGCATCATGGTTATTCAGTCTGAGTGTAGATTGGGGGGGGGGGGAGTGCAGAACACTGTGAATAGTCCACCATGGGTAGTGCATACTCACACGATGGTGCATTTGGGAGTGTCGTTGCAACAGACTATGGGTTCCCTTCTTTTTGGTTACTGGCCACGCTGTTGAGAGACTGTAATCATATTATTCTTCTCTGTACCAAAGTAAAGTTAGATACTGCTGTGCGATACTGGACATTTTGGTACCGATGTCAATATTTTTACCAATAAAGCCAACTTATGTGGGGGAGCAATGTATCATGATTTATGAGATGAAACATCATCAACTTGCACATTTTAATGTGTTTTGAAACTGTGTGATTTGAAGCGCTGGAATGTAAATGTGCCTGTCTCTAAAGCATTTTGGGTCAGCTTCTGGTGTTCAAATGTTCTACAGACTATAAATAAAATAGTCAACATAAAAAGGTTCAGACATTTTTCATAGAGCAAGTTTGGAGTTAATTTTTTTTATTACCCAAAAGATTGTTTATTTAACACAATTCACTGGGTTACATACTCAAATTAGAGGATAGAGATAAAGTATCGGTCCACTACAACAGCAGCGTTGGCGTTGACCTCTAATGTTAGACATGTTAGACGGTTCCTAAATTCCACATTTGAACAACTATGCAGTGAATGGTGCAAAGCATGCATTCAGGCAGCTCAACCTGCCATTGTCACATAATTATAAAGTTCCTTGCTCTCCTCACGTAATATACAGGTATGCAAGTTGCAACCATGTTTATGCTGCGTCTTCTCATCCATCCCTCATTTTCGGCTTCATAAAACCAAGATGGCAACATTAAAAATGCTAAAATAAAGGCTTCAGAATAGTTCATGAAACAATTACTGATCTGTATTTCCACATTATAAAATAGGTATTTGTGTTGCTATGTGGGGATATATAAGGTTTTATAGGTCTGTATTGTCAACTGCATATTACAGGGCAATGAATCTTAGGTGATATAGTTTAATGTAGATGTATGGTAAGAAGCATTTTAAGTAATTGTTTATTCTAGGGAGTAAATAAGTAAAATAAAAGACTGTTTCTCTTTCACTGTGTTACCTTTTATGTATTTCTATCCAGCTTCCAATGATACCTGCATTGAAATGGCTAGCATGCTAACTCTGTTTAGTCTAGCTACCTGCTGTAGATGTGGAGCACGAGGGAACTGCATTAATTACAACAGAGAAGGCTGATCTTGTTCCACAGGACTGGAATGCTAATACCTTATCAGGCCCAGCACATATGACTGCAGTTGCAGAGGGCAGGCAAGGAAATACCTGAGGAGCTGTTCAAGGCTGTTTTCTGAGTGAGTGAGTGAGTGTGTATGTGTGTGTGTGTGTGTTTGTGCACCTTATAGTGACTTTAGAATCGGACTAATGTCAGATGTCACAGCTGATTCTACACCCGATTATTTGTGTTGTCTGGAAAATGTAAGCAAAACAAAAATGTTGGCTGGAACGATCACATTTTTTATTTGATATGAAGGAAGATATCTTTCTTGTGCATGAGTTCATTTTTTTTGCTCCACCCCCAATTATTTCAAATCAAAATCAAAATCTTTAAAACCATTTTTAAATATATCAATGAATTTTTACTTTTACCATCCAAAAGGATTGATCAAATTGTAGCTATGCACTGTAGCATTTTATAAACTCTAGCCTGTTTTTTAGCAACAGATTTGGTATGCTAGTTAGATTAACTTGCTAATAAACTACTGTGTGTGTGTGTGTGTGTGTGTGTGTGTGTGTGTGTGTGTTCATACCTAAAAACCCGAGTGAGTAGTTAAGGCCTGTGGCACATGAATAAATTGTATTACAGTTTAGTTTGACAAACAATATGTGTTTTGGCCTTTTCTTGAGATTTCTATAAACTTTTTAAATTGATTATTGATGAACCAGATGCCTGGTTAAAGTCTGCAGTTATCTTGGTCTGTCTCTTCCATGCATATACTCTTGACTACACCTAGTATAAGGTAGGACACTACTGCATTATAAAAGTTCATTAAAGAGAATAATTGAACCGAGTGCACAATATCTGCTACCAAGCCAGATCGCAATCAGTGTCAGGCTATGGCCCACTGTGACTAACTTCTTTCTCATGCTAATTAAAGCCATCAAGGCACCGTAATTACCAAATTACAATGAATACACAGCAACTCGTATGGGTGACACCAGCACAGAAATATCAAACATGCTAAGCAGTTACCAGGGAATGGTTCTTTCACTCAAGTAAACAGAACAAAAGTTTAGAAAAAAAATATCCTCATCCATTCTTCGCAGGCACACCTGTCTGACTGTACTGTTAGGAAGAGGATGTGTAGAATTCTCTAATTATCCTTGCTGCTGTGAGCTTGTTCTTTCTGTTCATCCCTCTCTCACATGCATTGAAGTGTGCAACCTTTTCCCCAGCTGTGTAATCCAGTGTGGCGCTACTCTGTGCTCTCCTGAAGAGCATAAGCAACTCCCAGCCCCACTAATCCATACTGGAGCTCTCAACTCTTTCTATGCACGGCACCCGACACGAATCCTAAGACGAAGGATCATCTATGTGTATTTGCCAGAAGCTCGGCTCATCTCGTTAGCTGCCTCCCTTCCTTAGTGTTCATGCTGCCTGCAGCCATATTGTTCTGCCTCTGCGCAATGGCATATATGTAGGTGAAATGCAAGACAAATACTTTAGAGTTTCGAGTTAAAAATATGTTCCTGGTTGGTAAGGGAAGCCACCAGCCAAAAGTTCTACCACTTTTTACTATTGACAAGTAAGGATAGATAGCAAGCATTTGTAGTTTTTGGATATATGGCAGGCATGAGCTTTTTAGTGGCTCTTCTTCTCACCTGCAGCTCAATGAAGATCCTTTCACCAGAGGGTTTCAAGGAATTTTCATTGATTTTTCATCATAATTTGAGTGAAATGGCCTTTCAAATAGACCAGAATCAGAGGTGCCACAGTAGATTTGAGATGAAAACAATGACTTCTATGAAGTCTCCCAACAGAGAATACCCCAAAATGATTAATTAGTAATGATAATCACAAATCTGCAGGCTGTGATGTTCCCAAAGTCAGTTTATTGCTTTATTTATGATGTAAGAAAACTCCTGTGTGATGAGTTATTTAATGCTTGTAACTTATGGTTTAATAAAAGATGTTCAATTGAGTGTTGCTACGCCTTCAGGTTCTGTATTTGATAAAATAATCATTAACTGCATATACTGAATTTGAATTCAAGGCTGAAAACCCGAATGAGCAATAATCTTGACATCCCTCAGCCTTCTCTCTTCTTCTGACCGCCCCCTATAACCGGGCAACTGAATTTTATCTATAGAGAAGCAGGTGCACAGTGTGTGCCTCGCCAAGAGATGCACATAGGTGCAGGAGTGAGACAGTCGTGTCTGATGTGTGGACCTGAGAGGTCCATCAGCTCACCCCTGGTTGCTTCAAGTTGACTGTTTGCAGTAGGCAAAAAGCTCAGATCCCTGAGAAATATCTATGGGCAGTCCACTGGCAGATCACCATGATGGACAGTACAACAAAGATGTCCCATCAAGTTTGAGTCTCAGTGTGTATGACGGTGTACCTGTCTGACAAAAAACCCTGATCCACTGCTGTCTTGTCTCTGTTTGGGGAATAATTAATAGTTATAAGTTATTCATGAAGCTCTCTTGTTTTCAGGATGGTTAAAGATTCTGCTTTTCAGTGGAGTTGCAGGTATTTAGTAGTTGCAGAGGAGAGACCTCAAACATAAAACTGATGAGCCATACCAGGAAGCTAAAAAGAGTTGTTGAAGCTGGATTGGGAAGAGAGGTGACATCAGCGAGCAGCAGTATGGAGAAAGAGCACTACAGATGTGATGTTTGCTTTGAGAATGTTGATGGAGAAGTACAGATAAGGTCAGGAAGAGCTTCAATGTGTCTTGTGGATCTAGAGAAAGCATATGATAGGGTGCCAAGAGAGAAACAATAGTGCTGCATGAGGAAGTCGGGAATGACAGAGAATTATGTGAGACTGGTGAAGGACACGTATGAAGACAGCGAGACAGTGGTGAGGTGTGCGGTAGGAGTGACAGATGGGTTTCCAGTCTTGTTTGCAGTGCTCATGGTAAAGGTGACAGATGAGGACTCTGTGGTCTGTGATGTTTGCATTGTGATCTGTAGTGAGAGGAGAGAGCAGGTGGAAGAAAGCTTCAAAAGGTGGAGGTATTCTCTGGAGAGAAGATGGATGGAAGTCGGTAGAAGCAAGAAAGAATACATGTGTCTGAATGAGAGGGACACGGGTCTAAAGGTGAACGTACAAATAGACAGATAAGTTCAAATCCCTGGGGTCAGCCATCCAGAGCAACAGAAGAGAGTGAAGGCAGGGTGA